>NC_136813.1:33216528-34447662 GCF_951394365.1 Tetrao urogallus | reverse complement strand
GAAATGCAAAGGAAAAATTCACAGTGCAATTACAAATGCTTACTGATAACTGGGAAAGCTGTTAAATGGGTAAAGGAGAAGGCAAGGTACAATTTTGCAGTTTTGCTGTGGCCCAAACTGCCTTGGTTCTTCTTGCCTACTCCACAAGAAATCAGTGAAATAAAACTATTTTCTGCTGTATTGCACATTGGTAATGCTTCCTACGATATGTCACTAGAGTCCTGGTGTTTGACAGAAAGAGTATTTGGTATTTGCCTTTTTCTTATTACAGAGACACAAGGAAATAAAAAATCTCCCTAAAGAATATAAACAATTTTTGTATATTATATGAAGAATAGAAACATTTTTTTCTTTTTTCTTTTTTCTTTTTTCTTTTTTTTTTTCAGATTTTGGAAATGCACTTCCTGCATTTGTTGGTTTGTTTTTGTTTGATTTTGCTTTGACTGCTGTTGGCTTTTTCTTGTTGTTTTATCTAAGTCAGAGCTTACTCTGTACTCCACAGTCAGACTGAGAAGATGAAATACCATGATAAATGTAAGGCTTTGCTGGTAGAAAGAAATGCTCAGTTTCTAGCATACCATTGTACTTTTACATGCTCAAAGTGGAGGTGGAAGAATTTGAAGACAGGTTGCTGTCTCATTTTTAAAGCATTATAAGTTGTTCAGATAATCACAGTGCTGGCTGTATATTTACAGGAGCTGTTTTGACAAAGCTTTTCTATCTTTTTTTTCTTTTTTTAATTTTTAAAAAAATTTTTGTAGAAACTGTCATCTCTTGATGAATTGTACTGTTTTTCCCCAATATAGCATTTCTCTCTAAACTCTGTGTTGTCAAACTCTTCAGTGCTACTAGACATACTCATCCCAATTAAATAGCAGCTCCTACCTGATTCTTAGGTCACAGCTTCAGCCCTCCATGTCACAGTGGTAGGAATACAGATAGAGAGGTATTCAGCAGCAATTTTAGGAACAGCATAATGTGTGATAAATTCAGACGTGATCTTCGCCAATCTATTTAATAGCTCTGAAGATTAATTATAAAAGTAGTACTGATGTTCTTCATGTATGTCCATAACAGGATTCAGATTCTTGCTACACATAGCAAGAAATTGAATACTTGAAATGTGAACATTGCCATCCAAAATTATTCTAAAAAGCTAAAATTTTCCTTTCCCTGGACACTTGGAATCATTTTTGTCCTCTGTATGTACAAATGGTTTTTATATCAATTATTCCTTGTGAACTTGATTTCCCATAAATTTGGAAATAAGAATGTTGGAACAAAATTTTAGTAGTTTTGCTGAGAGTTGGACATGTTGAAATCTAATCAGAATTATTGATTTCAATATGCAGTCTCTGTTTCACTGATTCTCTTGATTCTTTTGAACTCAAAATGTCATTAAAACATAAATTATCAGAGAATCTTAATTTTCCTATTTTCCTTCTGTGTATTTTTAGTGCAAAAATGTTTCAACAAACTCTTCTGACTTCAGAAGAAATTAGGACATCCACATAAAGATGTTCCTAATGTGCAAACAGTGATTTTGAGTCCTGAAATTTGCAGTCTGTTTTCACTGGGAGAAACACCTAAGCAAACAACAATCCCTTCTTTGTTTTCTTTCTTCTATCATCTTCTTTCTTTTCAAGAACAAGTACACAATTCATAAAGGACCTGAACTTTCAGGAATATTGCCTTACTTGGTAGAGTGAAAAGGGGATTGCCAGCTGAACTATATAAGGCATGAAACACAGAGAAAGAAGGATAGAACATACCCTGTACATACCTGTCACATGTAAATACAGACATCTTTAAGTCAGAAAGAACCAGGAGTTTTGTGCAGGGAGTATCACTCTCAAATAGAATTTGTAAGGCCTATTTGTGGTGAATATGGAATTTCAATAAGTAGCTTGGAAGAATTACCTGCTGGGACTGAATGGGATTTTAATGTGAAAATTCATCCAATTTCAGCCACAAAATAAACAAATAATAAATAAATAATTATTTTTTAAAAGCTCAATTGTTTTTATCTGATTATTTAAATGTCCTCCAATTATAAAAATCAACTAATTCAGCAATTAATTCAGCCATTCTTCCCTATGTTTCTTTCAGCTACATCATGTGTGGAAAAAGCTAAGATGCTTAATGACATCTTTGCTTCAGTTTTCAATGGCAAGGGCTCTAGCTGCACTGATAAACTATAAGCCTATGTATGAGAAACTGAATCAAGTTTCTAGTCATTATGCTGCTTTAATTAATCCACTGAAAATGTTCAAAGCTGTATATTTAAATCTTTTTCTGAAGTACAGAAATATAGTTCTGTTTGCTTAATGTCCATTCATTTTCTAGTACATAGTTTAAGTAATAATCTTAGAATGCAAACCTATGAGTTGTCATCCTTCCATACCTTTTAGTGGCATGAATGTAGACATTGGAAAAAAAAAAAAAGGAAAAATCTATATAAAATCCATATGTTTTAAAGAGAATATGGCTTTAAAACTTAATATAATTGCAGAATATCAAAGTCAAAAAGGAAATACTTTACACTTTTTGTATTTTCTGTATTCACTAAAGAACAAAATATGCTTTTTGAATACTTTTTCTCTGATGTAAGAAATACTTAACACTTTCCTTAATTCCTGAATTAAAACAGCAACATATTAAAGCTATATGAATAATCCAGATTAATTTATTATTAATGTTGTTATTTCTCATACACATACTTACCAAAAGTAACCACACAAAGTTCACCCCCACACATTGAGATATGTAGAACTTATGAAGAATCAATGTGTGATTTTTAGACATTTCTCAAAGAGCTCAACAGCAAAATAATCAATTGAAATTTCTCTGCAGGAATTCACATTTTTCTTTTTAGCTCACAGCAGAGTTGAAAAGTGTCTCATAAAAACAAATATATTTTTATTCAGAAAATATCTGTTTCTAGGCTCCTTTTTAAATTCAGCTCTGATTAAAACAACTGCATACAGCCTGTAATTGAGTTGTGAACTTTGAGTTCGCTAAGAAAAATTAAGAAAAATTTTTGAAGAAGTCCTAGGGATGGAAGGAAATGGTGAACAACAGCTTGAGTTCAGTTTGGATAATAACCAAAAAAGTTGGATCCTCCTCACAGAATTAAGCTTTCTAAAAGGACTATAGGGAATGGCTTCAAGCTGCTCCAGGGGAGATTCAGGGTGGATGTTAGGAAATCCTACCTTTCTGAAAGAGTGGTCAACCACTGGAATGAGCTGCCCAGGGAGGTGGTGACTCCACCCACTCTTCATAAAGCCTGTGCTCCAGACCCTGCACCAGCTTTGTTGCCCTTCTTTGAACATGCTCCAGGGCCTCAATGTCTTCGTTGCAGTGAGGGACCCAAAACTGGACATAGTATTCGAGGTGCAGCCTTGTCAGATCTGAGTACAGGGGGACAATCACTTCCCTATTCCTGCTAGCAACACTGTTTCTGATGCAAGCCAGGATGCCATTGGCCATCTTGGCCACCTGAGCATACTGCTCATGTTCAGCTGAGTACCAATCAGTACCCCCAGGTCCCTTTCCTCTAGGCACTCTGCCCCAAGCCTGTAGCATTGCTTGGGGTTGTTGTGGCCAAAATGCAGGACCCGGCATTTGGCCTTGTTGACCCTCATCCCATTGGCTTCAACCCAGCTATCCAACCTGTCCAGGTCCCTCTGTAGGGCCTCACTACCCCCAGGCAGATCAACACTTCCAGCCCACTTGGTATCATCCTCAAACTTACTGAGGGTGCACTCGATGCCCTCATCCAGGTCATCAATAAAGATATTGAAGAGGACAGGCCCCAGCACCGACCCCAGGGGAACACCACTCATGACAGGTCACCAGCTGGATTTGGCTCCATTCACTACCACTCTCTGGGCCTGGCTTTCCAGCCAGCTCCTTATCCAGCCAAGAGTGTACCTGTCCAAGCCATGGGACTTCAGCTTCTGCAGGAATGGATGGAAGAACATAAGGCATAGGAAAAATACATTTTAGTTTATATTCAGTTTTCTCTTCCTACTATCACAAATTGATTTGTTTTTGCATTTATTTGTATAATAGATGAAGAACATGATAATGTTTTCTATTTCATCTGATTATTTGTGTTTCTGTCAATTCAGAATGTACATCAACATTATAATTTATACAAGTATGAAAAATTCACTTTATATCGTACTTAAGAAAAATTTTGCCCTAGTTTTGATTCTTGGTTCCTGATTAGTTTTCTAATTGACATATTTTCAATGACCTTAATTTTTTTTTACTTTTCTTTTTTGTACAGTATTCTGAGAATTAATATCCTATCTAGCTCAAGTTCTCAGTATTGAAATTTCTGTCCAGAAAATTCTATTTACTGCAGATAATAGAGCCATTAAAGCATTCTGCTGTACCCAGTCCTGTGCTACTCTAATAGCACAATTAGCAGTAGAGACAGTTACCAATCATTTATGATTATTTAATTAATTAAGCAATTGCTTCACATTAATTTTTTTGATCTGAGTGTTCGTTTTTTGTTTGTTTGTTTTTATTTTTATTGTTATGTATTGGAAAACAAATATTTATCAAACTGGAAGATCAGTCTGTGTTTCTATCTTAAGCCCTTTCTAATCAGGAAGTTCTCGTAAATGAGAACGAAATGTTATGTGGTATGTGACTCAGGCTTGCATTCATGATTCACTGTCATGCTACATTTCTTGTATTGCAAAGGACTGCAAAGCACTTATTTAGCAAGCACAGAAGCAGTCTTCATGCTTGTGTTAAAGCTTTTTACTGCTGTTATGGATAAAATTACTCTTAAACTATGTTAACACTCATTTAAATATTATGAACATATTAAAAACAGACGTTAGCTCAGATTTAAAAGGGCTTGGAATTTGCCTCAAAAAAAACCAAAACAAAACAAACAAACAAAATAAAAAACATAAAACAAAAGCAACAACAAAAACCAGAAAGGCTCTACTACATTGATCAGTTTAATTCCTATACATTTTCACATGATCAGCTCTAGGATACTTCAAAACACAGAAATGAAACCACTTGCATCAATGACTGTCTAATTCCTCACTTTCAGGACTGGCTTGACATTTAGGAAAAGTTCCCTACAACAGACTGAAATATTTCATGTCTGTATTTACAAGCTCCTGGACAAATTCCCTGAAGCCTCAGAAGTCTAAGTTCTTGTTTGTCTAACAAATAATTTAAATAATCCTGTTAAATTAGCAAATTAATAAAAAATAATAAACAAGGAAGGATTATTTGCATAACCTTAGCTGGAAAGCTTCACTTCATTGACTTATATTGTTACTCATGTAAATGTTATAATGCATTCTCTCCATCATAGTTATGAACACGCTTGTCCCCCGAAAAAACAACTGGCAAATTGAAGTCTTAGAGAAGGCAATTAATCTAACTATTCCTGATGGCATACTTAACAATATGGCAGTACAAAAAGAGAGAGAAATAAGGTGATGTTTTAAAAATGACTCCACTGTTGTAAAACTCGGGGATAAATTCTTTCACTCTAAGCACACATTTTTTAAATAAATAAAACCACATATGTTCAAATCAGTGGGCGTGCTGTCAACAGACATCATTCATGGACGATCGCTTACTTCTAACTGCCCATCTCTCCTCCAGCCACCCTTCATTTCTTGCCCACACTTCCACACAACATATTGCTGCCTTTGAATTATATTCAACTTTTTCATTCCTCTTGCTACATAGATCTTTCTCATTAAGCTAAACGATATTCCTGGGCACAGGGTGATGTGAGAGATGGACTGAATAGATCTGATCTCTTTCTTCCTCCTTCAATCAATAAACTTAAAGATATAGTATTTTTGTTCTTGTTAGATTTATTTTTGTTTGTTTTCTTTTTCTTTTTAAGTAAAAATTATGCCTGAGAGTTAGAAAACAATAATAATAATAATTTTTTAGAAAGTATCACCTGAGCTAGCTTCTCTCTATTACTAACTATCTTTATTATATTATTTCTTCTCACATAGACTTTGGATGACTCTCAAAAGCTCACAGGAGTAGCAAGTATCCCCTATCTGATCTACCTTCAAGTATGTACATCCTGGATCTACTGGTTTGTGAGAAATGACAACAGGAGTTTTGTTTAGACAACTGAACAGAGCCATTCATGAGTAAACTCCAGAGTGTCTAGAGAGGTATTTAGTTGACTGGCCATAGGAGTCTGACTTGCAATGGAGTGTAGAGAATGGAGATAGTGAAGAGAGAAACTACTGGCTATACTGACGCTGTCTTCAGTGACTGATTAAATTTCAATTTATATTTCTAGTACAAAGCTATAATTAAGAGAAAGTTCTGGCTTTTTGTCTTCCAAGAAATGGTGGGTTGACCTGGATTGGCTGCCAGCTGACACCAACTCTTTAACTCCTTCTCTTCAGGAAGATGAGAAAGAGAAGATGTGATGAAAAAACTTATGGTTTTAGATGAGGACCGGGAGACAACTTACCAATTCATAGGTAATACACAGTTGGCTTTGGAAAGATTGATTTCATTTGTTGACATCTGATAACAGAGTAGGGATGTTGGAACCAAAAATACCCAAAAAATCTCTTCTCTGCCTGTCGCCCGGATCAACTTCAACCTCAGTTCTTCAACCTCCTCACTCAAGTGATGCAGGAGATGGAGAGATGGAGAATGGTGTTTGTAGACAGTTTAATCTATTCCTCTTTTTCTTCCTCACGTTATTTGACTGGATTATATGAAATTTAATTCTGCCATTTCCCAAAAGTGTATATTTTTTCAAGAACTGCTCCAGCATGGGTTCTTTTCCATATACTCCTTCAGGAGTACACTGCTCCAGTGGGGATTCCTCACAGTTCACAGCTTCTGTCAGACAACTTGCTCCTGCATGGTCTCCTTTCCATAGGCTGCAGCTCTGGCCCGGGGCTTGCTCCTACAGTGCTTCCTCTCCATGGGCTGTGACATCCTTCCTTTCAACATCCACTGTTGCCGTGTGGGCTCCTCCACAACTGCACATGGAGATCTGCTCCTTGTGGCAACTCACAGGTTGCTTTACCATTGCTTTACCACAGCTTTACCATGGGCATCTCCTGGGCTGCAGGAAAACAACTGCTCAGTGTTTGGATCACCTCCTGCCCTCCTTCTGCAGTGACCTTGATGCCTGCGGGGCGGCTTCTCTCAAATTCTCTCTTTGCTCTCTCCCTGCTGTATTTTTGCAGCATTTTTCATTCTTTCTTAAATCTTCTTTCCCAAAGGCACATCCAGTGTTGCCTATTGGCTCAACCTCGGCTGGCAAGATGTTCATTTTGGAGCAGTGGAAGGGGTGCATCCTTATCTGAAAGGGTGCAGCTTCTGGTCTCTTCTTCCAGAGGCCACAGTTGTAGTTTCCTGCTATCATAACCTTGCCACATAAAACTAATAAACAAGATATCCTAAGGTTGTGAAGAGGAGGTTTCTTGACAGTCTGCGGTCAGCACACAATTCTTCTATGGTAGCTTTGGAGATATATCAAAGATTTGAATGCCTTTACTAGCTTCTCATACCCCAAAATTCCCTATTCCAAGTATTATACCTAAGGACCATAACAAAAATTTAAAATATTAAAACAGATATAGGAGAAAAGTACGTATAGATTTTCATAGATGATGTTTTCCCATGTTGTATACCAGTATTAGAGTATCAGAAAATGTCACTAACATCTTTATTATGCATGTACACACACACATTACACAGGGTGAGAATTACTAGATTCTGCTCTAGTAATATAATGAAAGCAATTGAGATACTCTATTACTTGATATTCATTCTCATTCAGAGTGGCAGAAGAACTTCATGCTAGAACAGCAGAAATAAAGAAAGAAGGAAAAATGTGCAGGTCTCTATAATGGCGAAAATCTGGGGCAAGTCCAGTGAATCTATTAAATTTACAGTGGTGTTATATAGCAGAGAGCAATGCTGAACCAATATTTTGCAAAGAAAAAGGGTTACAGCCATGCAATATGAAGATAGAATCAGCTTGTGTAAAGGAAAAGATCTATGCTACTTCTAACTCTTCAGCCTATTCATTTCAAGTTATTTCAGAGTAGGAATGAAAACATGCTTCCTTTATGCAATTCAGTTCTTCCAAAAAGCTGAAGTCAAAACCTTTCACGTCCACCCATGAAAGTCACGATTAGTATGCCATTCATCTCTAATGGTTAATTTATTCTAAAAGCGTCCTTAGAATATAACAATGTCAACAGCACAGGGCACACTGATAATGAAGGAATAGCAAGATACTTTCATAACAGGACTTGAGGGGCCTTAGCAATTCATTTGATTTGTCATGGTATCTATGAACATGCATCTATTAATTATCACTTATCAGCCAAGTCTGTCATTGCCTACAGAAGTACTCTTCTCCCGCTCCAACAGAAAGAAACTGCCTTGTTAAATCACAGGTGGGCTGATCTAACCTCCCTAACTTCGCAGTGAACCAGAAAGGGCAAATATTCTCTGAGTCCTACAAATATCTCAACAGCCCCCATCAACACCAAACAGCTGAGCTGCTGGCTGAAGCAAGTGTTGAGACAGATGTAAGTGCAGTACATAGACACATATATATGAGCAGTACATAGCAATATCCCATGCTGTGGTGCAAATTTGTATTAAATCTTGAGTCTGAAAAATCCTTTCTTGTTGAAGAAATCCTGTTATTTTGAGTTTACGATGCTTCTTAAAAAAAGTGATCAGAAATGCCTTCATTTGAATACAGTCTGAAGTGATTTTAATAAACCAGGTATTTATTTAATTTAATTTGTTTAAAATAAATACACTGTAAATGTAATAAAAGCTCATCTAATATTGCCATTGACTTAAAAGGAAGTAAATAAAGAATCAGTTTTTATGTTTAATTACGTATAAGCTAAGGTATTCCCTTACCATCAGTTTTGCATAGATAATTCTTGGAATCTTTTAAGAAAATCTACTGATTCTAGGAAAAGCTCAAACTAATGGATCAATCAGGAAATGAACCAAATGAGGTATTGAGGTAAAGCTATAAAATATTCTATGCTAGAGAACCAATCACAAGAATTTAAGAAATAGCTATTTTTTCTACCCTAACAGCTGATAATGCTGTTGCAGAGTTGCAGTGAATTATAATGATTAAGGACTGTTTTAGAATATTTTTATTCTTCAAAGATAAGCAACTTGTGAAGAAATCATAATTCTTTAGTAATTATTATTGTAAGCAATTGTTCCATTACCTCAGAAGTCTATTTACCTACCTAATGGTAAAGCCAGTTGTTATGAAATTTCCTTCAATTGCTTCTTATTCATTTTCCTGGTTCTTTTGTTTGCATCTCAACCACCTTCCCAGTCTGTATGAATCTAATCAGCCTCATGTGCAAGTCCTTGCAAGTCAAATTTTATTTACTAATACAAATAAAACTACTAACAAGATGTTTTCAGACCACCCCTGAAGTTTATTGAGCATGCCTTGAACAGTGTCTAGAAGACAACATAAATAATGTCAATTGCATCTTCTTATGAGTTCACCTCTTAACTAAGCATGCAATCATTTCTTTTAACTTCCGCCAGAATGTGTCTGTTCTGAGGAAAGTCCCGTTCAAACATCAGTGTCAGTAAAATTCATCCAAAAGCTTCAGAAAGTCACTGAATATCTGAAGGAGTATCTCACATGTTTCTGTTTTGTTATTATTTATTCATTATAAATGTTTGTATTTACAATTTATATTTCTCTCAGTGCTTCGACTACAGAGTTTCCAGTAATTCCCAATATTCACCATCCAAGTACTTTAATAGCATGACATTTAATGCCTTTCCAGATAACCCGTAAAAATTGATTAATGTATTTTCTTCCATTCCACTGTCCCTATCCAAAGACATCGCCCTTTAGCACTTTGCTTCATTTATGCTTTGGGGATGGTTCTCAATATACATTAAATTCTATGTTAACATTTTCAGTGAGAGGCTGCTTTTACCCCGTGCACTGTCTTCTCCCATGAACATTTTAAATGTTGTTTATTTTTGTAATTAAGACCTTGAGTAATATGATAGTGATGATGATGATCATAAATGCACCTGTTCATCGCAGGGAGTTGGAGTAGATGGCCTTCAGAGGTTCCTTCCAACTCTAAGGATTCTATGATTATATTCTCCCTACATTGATTCTGTTTTGCCCACGATGCTAATGTGATCTCCCTGTTCTCAAATTTTGAATCCTTTTAAACCATATTTTCTCTCCCTTTTTCTTTGAGAAGGGACAGTGAGAGAGTGGTTGTGGTAGAGTTTAACCACCCATCAGTGTGAAAACACCACAACATTGTCAATATTTTCATAGAAGGAATATTCTGAGATCACTATACTAAAGAAGAACTGTACCAGTGCAAAGAGATAGAAGAACACAACAGGACCCTAATATGAATTCTTTAGGGAAATTTTAGATATTATTGAAGCTTGAATGTTAATTATTTTCAAATAGTTTTGTTGTTTGTTTTCTTTTTTCCCCAAAAAGTCAAAGATTAAATAAAGGCTATCATGTTCTTTGTCTCATAATCAGACTAATTAACATATTTACAGATATTTCAGTTAAAGATAAAAAAAAAAGCAAAAAAAAAAAATGTCCACGTTTGTCTTCTGAGCCAAGGGAAAATATGTCTTCTACTTGAAATCTCACTTTTTGTTAAATCCTTCATAGTAAAAAAAGGTAATAATAATCTGATCTGTCTAACCTCTTCGTGATGGGTAAGAAATATGTAAATAGCAAATTTCCAGTTATAAGAACTCCACAGTGTGAAAGTGTTTATAGTAAAACTCTACAGAAAAAAAGTATGAGGTCAATGACATCTATTGTAAGACAGTGTAGCTTGATAGATATGTATCTACTTTGGCTTAATGTAAAAAATAATTTTCATCTTCTTCAGGTATATTGGGACCTTGCTAACAGACAACACAATATGATATTCACGTGCTTTTGAATAAACATCATTCAATACTTACAGCTAAATCTTTCCTAAAATGACCATTAACTTAAATGAAGATTTTTAGTATGATGAAGAGAACTCTAAAATTTATTCAAGCAATGTCCTCGCTATACTCACAAAGATAAAAAATTCAAGAACTTATTTTATAACTAGAGACATTCACCCAAAGAAAAGTAGAAAGACTGAACAAAAAATAAACTATTTGATTAAAGCACACAAAAAGAACAAATAAGTTTCTAATCAAAGCATCCATTGAGAGATATTTGAAACATATGCTAATAGAGAAGATGAAATATGAGTCTTCTGGCATTTTTCTCTTGGTTTTAGGTGTCTTAAAGTCAATCAATAATTTTGTTCTAGATGTCAATAGAAAGTATTTGTCTTAACAGTCCTGGGGATCTCCACTGATTTAACTAATGCAGCTCAAGTTTTATAATACAGCCATTGTATGAAAGTTTATTTTGACTACACTAATTAAAGGATATACAACAAATGATTAAGTGCAATCACATTACACAAGCAGACTCATAGAACAAACATTAGCAGCATATCTACTTGCAAATGACCTCTGCAGGATATAGCCTGCTGGAATGGAAATGGCCCATGTTAGTCAAAGACTACAGTAGTAATAAAGCAATGGGGGTGATCAGAAGTCTAGTACTCCAGCTCTATCAGATTTTCATTTGTCACTGAATATTTATTCATAGATACATCCAAAAATTTTTTGCAGTGTACGAGGAGGTACTCCAGATAAGAGGCAGACATTATATATCAGTAAATTATACTAGTGCACAACTTTGGAACACTAGATTCTTTGGCAGAATCCCAAGCACTGGCTTAAAGCGTAATGGAATACATTTGCGTGCTTCAGGTTGCTTGAGAGTAAAACAAGCAAGGTTTCCTTTTGAGGAATACTTTGTCCAAAAGTTTTACTTTTCCTTATGCTTCATCAAATAAAATGTTCTATGTTCTAATACAGACCTGTGCTGCAATCTACAGGACTCCTGTTAGTTTTGTTCTTTGGAAGCAGATCTGAACTCAGAGCAGGCCTACTCTACTTCTCTCAAGCTCTGATTTTAATAACCAGAAAGTTTTCAAACCGTCCTTTAGCAGTTTTAACCCAGCAGGCAGCTAAATGTCCCACAGCATTTTGCTCACTCCCTCAAGATGGGATGAGAGAATTAGAATAAAAATAGAACTCATAGGTTGAAACAAAAACTATTTACTAAGAGAAAAACAGAAACAAAGCTATTTACTAAGACAGAAAAGAAAAATGGAAACAAATATGCAATGGTAACAATACATTTATATTCTCAATGCAATACCTCATTAACCATCAACCAATACCCAACTAACTACCCAACTAACTCCTTGCTAACCAATACCTCACTAGTGACATGAGGTCTCACTTCCTGCTGACTAACATCCAGCAACCATGAAGTAACATCAAGCTTTGAGCTATTCCTTGACATCTTTATGGCCTTTTGCCTGATGTCGTGTTGTATGGAATAACACCTTGCCTAATCCAGGTCAGCTGTCCTAGCTCTGCCCCATCCCTGTTGCCCTCACCATAAAGGAAGTGGCTCTCCATTACTGGATAGCCCGGTACTGTCTCTTATGATAACAGCCAAAACATCACTGAATTATTAGTAATATCTTCAATCACACCTTTTCCTCCCTCCCCATTTTTTTCTTTTTTTCCTGATTTGGTGCTTATTTAATTACTGAAAAAAAACGTTGAAAAGCTCTCCTATGAGAAATTGAGCAATTCCTTGTTTTTTATCCTAGAAATTGCTTCAAATGTTTCAAATTCCTTTTTTTTTTTAGCCGTAATGAGGATCTGAAATCAAACTGTTCTTAGAAAGCACCTTGCAAGCTGGCCCCTTCCAGTGAGTGGGGACTGATGCGTTGCTTTTTCATGGATATTTTTCAAAAAGATACAATTTATGTTACAATACGGAGTGAATTCTAGCACATTTTTGAAAATATAATTGCAGATTTTTAATTAGGCCTAGAGTTACTGTAACTGTAATTTGTTTGTGACACTTCTTCAGTAAAAAGTTATTTATAAACTGTGTGAGTCATCTCCTGTTAACATGCAAGCTATATTGACAAATTAAAGTATGTTTTCACTCATTTTAGTAGTACAAGTGTTCCTGCAGATGGGCATGTCAGCATTTGGAGCATGACTTGACAAGCTGCTTTTGTTTTGGTTTTATACTGAACTTATTGTCTGTGAGTACAGATAGATTAATAGCCCTAAAATCCTTCATGAATTCACAAAACATGTATATCATAAACAGTATGTGCCTATCTCTTTGCCACTCAAGTAGGAAACAACTTTTGCAAAGTATAAAAAGTCATTGATTTCTGAAATGTTATAATTAATCCTGGCAGCAGCACTAGGTTTTTTTTGCATTTGAACCAATTATCTGATATGAACACCTGTTTTTAATAGATCTTATCTAGGGCTTTGCTTCTTCCTAGTCTGCTAAGTCAGAGCACTCCAAAATTGGAGAAAACTTCCCTCTGTTCAAAAGCTCCTATGTCACAGCTCCCAGCATCTAGCACGCAGTGCCATTTCAGGAAACTGGAGAGGATTTGCCTGATAGACATGAGGTACATTTAATTAATGATTGGTCATAGCTGACTGGGGAATTTGCAATTTCAGTAAAGCATGAAAGGATTTCAAATTCTTATTAGCATATATTGTTCTGATCTCATAACAAACTCATCACAGATGGAACAGATGAAAAAGGATGCTTTCTTAGTACAACACTGTGTTGAAGCACAAAACAAATACTGTGCAATTCTCTTACGCTTCTTTTCAACTGACTGAAGTGCTTCAGATACTAAATACCTGTTCAGGAGACCACATTCAGCACCCTGCTGCACTGGCCTGAAGATTTTGCAAAGTGGTACTTAACAACTTGTAAATAAGGACATGAATACTATTACAATACCATAGACAGTCAGCAAATGATAACAAAACCTTCCCAGACTGATATAAAACTTTAATCCAAATAGAAAAATAAGTAAATAAATAAATAACATTATTCTGTTTACTGCAGATTTGTCCTCTCCTGAATAAAGATGTTTGAATACAAAGATCTAGATAATGAGTATGTTAATATTAATCCACCTTGAAAATGAAGTTTGAAACTAAAAAATAAAGAAAGAAGATAGGGAATATCAGGAAAAACCTAGGAAATGGGAACTATTCATAAATCCATGTTTAGACAAGATTTTTCCACCTCTAGAAATGTGTCACATAGGCTTGTGGAATTCTATGACCATACAAGATTTAAATGGCAAGAGACACTGTACTGTCTTATCTAATATTTAAATACTTAGATTAGGATGTGATTAATCCCAGTATTTGGCAATACTTTTACTGTTGAATGAAATGCTAGGTGCTCACTCATCTGCTGAAGTGGCATCAAGTAATTCATATCAACACTTCTTAGAGTTTACTTATTTCACAGCAGAACTGTTCAAAGAGAAACCTAGATGGAAATGTTCAAAGCCAAGACAGAAAATGAATTATATGTTAGGATTAGTACTCCATCCTGATCCTTGTACTTCCATAATTTAGTTGTATAAAAATGCTCTGTTGGTGGCTGATTCTCTCAATTGACTATAAAGTAAAAAAAAAAAAATTGGAATTTCCATCACATGCATTTAAAAAAATGTGAAATGAACTTCTGACTTACACTTCTGCCACTTGTTATGCTTGGCTCATGGAGTTACCTTGAGTATCTCTACACCGAGTACAGTATTCAGTCAAGTAGCAGTAGGGTTTTTTGTTGTTTGTTTCAAGTTTAAAAAGTATGCCTGAAGGAAGAAGGCTAACTGACAACCAACGGTCTTTCAACAACTGCCTGAGGGAAGCTGACTTTTATATAATCATCTCTGAGCATTTATAGGTCTAAAGAAATTAGCTGCTAATGAAACATTATTATTACTTCAAAAGTAGTCACAACAGTAGACTAAGTGAGTACATCTGTACAAAACAGAAAATTTCTGAGGGCTTTTAGAATAGAGGAATGTGAATAAAATGTGTGCTGATAGTACATTTAAAAGATTGTGAGTCTGTAAATAATTTATGATGCATTCATGTATCTTTGTATATTCATTTAATATTTTATGGGTTAGTTCTATAACATACCAATCACAAAAAATTCTGCAAAACACCACGTTAAAGATGCCGGTTTAAAACTTCTGTATTTAAAAAAAAAAAAAAAAAAAAAAAAAAAAAAAGTTGGTTCTCTGGCTGTATGATCCTTCTATTTATTACTATTTATTATGAAGAGTTATACACTAAGAATTCAGTTATACTATAAATGTTGCTTAGCTTCCAACTTATTTGCTTGGGAATTTATGTTGGCAAGATTCTCTTCCACATCAGAGTACCATGGATCACAGAAACAGGGCATTGACCAGCTGCTGAAATGATTTAACTGGCTTCTTTTATATAGTTCTTCCCTTTGTGACTGACAAGGGATTTTTAATGAGCTCTATGATTGTTATAGTAGAATCCAGCTATTCCTTGTCCAGCATTTGTTTTCTCCAGCAAAAGAGGGACTTGAGTCATGGAGCTGGCCATTTGCTCTGGAATTGGCTGGGATAGAATTAATTTTCTCCATAGTAGTTCAAATGAAGCTATGTTTTCATTTTAGGATGAAAACAGTGGTAACACATAGATGATGCTGAGTGGTGCTTACACAGAGTCAAGGACTTTTCTGATTCTCATGCTGCCCTACCTGCAACAAGGTTAGGAGTGCATGAAAAGAGGAGGTGGGGCACTGACAGGACAACTGACCCAAACTGATCAAGGGAATATTCTATACCATATGATGACATGGTATGGTATAAACTTGAAGTTTGTGATTATTCTGTTCCAGAAACTATGATAAAATGTGTGCTTGGCACTACATTTTACTTCCATGGGCAAAAGGGTGAAAATATCTTTGTGTTCAGCTTGTTGCAAGCTTTAACTTTTTCTTTTCTTTCCAGTACTACTGAAAACTGACAAAACAGCATTCCAGGATTTTTATTTATGTACAATGTTTTTTCAAAAAAATATTTCAATAATTTTGAATAGAAAATAAACATTTCAGGAAATAAAACAATAAAATCTTTCAACCTGAATGAAACCATATGAGATAACAGTTAACACCCAGGCTTCACTGGACTTACATAGGAATTTTACCACTGATTTCAATGAAGACAGTTTTAGAACAGCTATGAACAAATATCTTGTCTTAGTAGCTCATTTTTAGGAAGAGAAGAAAAAAAAAGAGAGAGAACAGTATGTTCTTTCTCAGAGTGGAGCAATATAATAGAAAAATAATATGACTGGTTTGGAAAGACTAGTAATAAGACAGAGAAAAAAGAACGTGCTGTTTGAAACCAAAGGAATTTTTCTAAAAAGAGAAAAACTTTTGTGCAGATAAGACAGAGAACTTTCCAAATAATGTTTGTTCTTTATTTAACAACTCTCCGAAACTTAAAGGAGTTTAAAATTTAGCACAGATTCAAATTGTTCAACACCAATGTCAGAAAATACATCCAGCTAGTAGCCATAGTAACAAAAATCTTGAAAAACACCAAAGAAACAAACTAATAGATCACTCTGAATCTTCCTTGGAGGAACCTACTTCTTCCAGTCAACCGTAGTTGGAGCCTAGAAAATTCAGGAAGTTTTTTGTCACTAAAATGTCAGGAGGGACAAGACCAAGCATGAGAAGAGGAGACTCCTCTAGGTCCCAGAAAAATGGACAAATAAGTAAGGCTGCATACCAAACTCAAAACAAACAAACAAACAAACAAACAAATAAATAAATAAATAAATAAATTTGGACACAGAATTTAGCTTAATAATTTGCAACATGTTAATTCTTCCTGTTAGGGGGAGAGAATAAAACACATCCCCCACTTCATATGAGGGCTTTACTTATCAGACCTTTGTCTATCTTGGGGCCATATAATTGCCTATTCCCACTGTTAAAATTGAGTACCTCTGCAGAAAGTCATTGTAGATTCAGTCAGGATCTTACAGCCATGCCCAGCCTTCCCTGAAACCTCCCTCTTTTGCTCATCGGCCAAGAGGTGACATATAAGACCAAGCCTAGACACTTAGATCTCACCTGAGATACAGAATAGGTGTGCTTGTCTCCAGCTCTATTTTTGGTCTTCTCCCCATCTGCCCTAACTGGGAGTGAGAGGGGAGTGTGAGTGCATTTGCTGGCAAACCTCACACTGGAGAAGCCAATGGGTAGGGCACCCAAGGCATAGATGATAGGGACTGGGATCCAAGCTGAGTGCTCGGAGGGTAGGGAGGCGATTTTGGTGCTTGGAGTACCCAGAAATGTGAGTGTGCAGGTGAGCCTGGAGATGTGTGTTTGCCTGCACCAGAGACCTGCTGCTTCTGCCAGTCCCGGAATTTGTTTCCTTATTTGTCCATTCTCATAGCTATTACTGTGATTCTTACAGAATTTCCTATAGAAATGTCTTTTATGGCAATGTTCCATGAACATATCTCCATCCCTAATTAAAATTCTCCTGTAGGACCTTCCTCTACAGTGTATATCATAGTACTACCCAAAAAAATTTAATCAGTTTAATCAAATGACCTATCAGCAATTTTTCACATGAAAAAAATTAGAAAGTCTTCAAATCATCCTTTCTTATCATGCATTCTTCCCCTCTATAGCCTAATACAAGAGTCAGAACTGAGGCTTATCTTTGGTAACAGGAAAGCGTCTAGAAGACCTTAAATCTTCGCGTAGTTTAATAAATAGTAATGAATGATAATCAATCACTCTCTCTTTATTAATTCAATCAATACAATAAAGCCCTCACTTCCAGATGAGTTAATATATTCTCTAAAATGAAACAAATGGAAACAATTAAATGTCAGGGTCAAAATAAAATTAAGCTACTGCAGTGAAGACAGATGTATAACATTTGAACAGGAAAATATTAATGCTTTACTTCAAACATCAAGAACTAAAATGACTATATTAAAATAGACTATTTGAGCAAAAAAACCTGCGTGTCACTCAAAATCTTACATTTATATGCAGCCATACAGAACAGCATTTTCTTGCTCAAATTTCAGCAATTTAGATATTATTTATTTAATCTGACAGTCACTGTATGCTGTGTCCATTGTAAAAGGAGAAATTATATTGGCAACTCCCAGCAAGCTACTCTTTCTGTTTCTTAGCATCTTCCTAAAATACTTGGAATGTTTTAATCTCTGGATACATCTACTGCATTCTATTAATTGCCTTCATAAAATTATTTCAATTGTACAAATGCTTTTAGATAATTTTGGAAGAAAATACCAAAAGATGATTAAGTGAATTCTCCTTTATTTCCAAAATTTATAATGTGGATATTTAATGTGAAGCTTAAACTTCAACATAGTTGTAAATGTTTCTTGTACTAATCTTGACAGATTAGATGATGATGTGCAAACTACACTCATTGATAAGAGAATTCCAGTAACCTGTATATTTGTATATTAAGAAAAATACAGCAGCAGTAAAACTGAACCTCATACATATATCCCACATCATACCACAGCTTATTTTTTCCCCTTAAGCAGAAAAGTAAAAGTAGAATTAATTATTTTTTCTTTCCCTAAAAAGAGGAAGCTGTTTTAAGAAAGAAAAATATTTTTCATTTTACTAGTTACTGAAAATCTTTCAAATCTTTCAAACAAAATACTACTTACTTCTCATTTTCCCTTATTACAGTAACTACATGTAGGTTACTCCAAAAGTAATACCTGCTATTTATTTCCAATAGATATGAAGAGCAAAATAACACTAATTGATAAAGAAAATTCTCACCTATAGAACACTATTTTTCAACAGTCACCACTATTTGCTATGTGTTGTTACCAGCGATGAGCCTGCATGTTTACTCATAAAAATCTGCACCAGCAGAGATGACATACTGTTGCTGTCATCACTGCTGAGACACAACATTCACCACCTCACTGTGGTTCATATGCACTTCCATGTCAGACAAAATTTTGTCAGACTGCTCTCCTGAGACCATGTCACATGGCAACAAAATGCAATGGAATATTGATTAGGAGGTTCAACCCATACTGCCCCACAACCACATTTGCCTCTGATGTCTCTCCATCATATTTGAAAAGTCATGGCTGTCAAGTGAGGTCCGGGAAGACTAAAGGAAGGGTTGTGTCACTTCCATTTACAAGAAAGGGAAAAGGAGGACCTGGGGAACTACAGGCTGGTGAGTCTCATCTCTGTGCCTGGGAAGAACATGGAACAGATCCTTCTGGACAACATGCTTGGTCACATGAGGAATGAGCGTGTGATCTGAGATAGCCAGTATGGCTTCACCAGGGGAAGGTCATTATTCATGCAATCTGGTGGCCTTCTATGATGAAGTGACGGCATTGGTGGACAAGTTAAAGGCGACCGATGTAATTTACCTGGACTTGAGCAAGGCCTTTGACATGGTCCACATTGGAGCGATGTGGATTTGATGGGTGGACCACTCGATGGATAAGAAATTGGTTAAAAGGCTTCAGACAGAATGGTCTTCAATGGTTCTATGTCCAGGTGAAGGCCAGTAACGAGCGGCGTCCCCCAGGGGTCTGTCTTGGGACCAGTGCTCTTCAACATCTTTATCAATGACATCGATGTAGGAATTGAGTGAACCCTCAGCAAGTTCGCTGATGACACCAAGTTGACATGGTGGAAGGAAGGGATGCCATTCAGAGGGACCTCAAAAGGCTTGAAAGGTGGGCCTGGGTGAACCTAATGCGGTTCAACACAGCAAAGTGCAAGGTTTTGCACTTGGGCCGGAGGAATCCGAGGCATCCGTACAGGCTGGAAGGAGCAGCCTTGCAGAGAAGGATCTGGGGGTTTTGATGGATGAAAAGCTTAACATGAGCCAACAGTGTGTCATTGCAGCTCGGAAAGCAAATGGTATCCAGGGCTCCATCAGAAGAGGGGTGGCCAGCAGGAACAGGGAGGTGATTGTCCTCCTCTACTCTACTCTTGTGAGGCCCCATCTGGAATTCTGTGTCCAGGTCTGGAGCCCCCAGTACAAGAAAGACAGAGAGCTGTTGGAGAGGGACCAGAGGAGAGCCACAAAGATGATCAGGGGACTGGAGCACCTCCCCTATGAAGACAGACTGAGGGAGCTGGGCTTGTTCAGCCTGGAGAAAAGAAGGCTGCGGGGTGACCTCATTGCAGCCTTTCAGTACCTAAAGGGAGGCTGCAAATAGGAAGGGAATCAACTTTTTGAAAGGGTGGATAAGAGCAGGACAAGGGGAATGGTTTTAAGTTGAAGGAGGGAAGATTTAGGTTGGATGTCAGGGGGAAATTCTTTACAGAGAGAATGGTGAGGTGCTGGAACAGGCTGCCCAGAGAGGTTGTGGATGCCCTGTCCCTGGAGGTGTTCAAGGCCAGATTGGATGGGATCCTGGATGGCCAGGTCTAGTATTAAATGGGGAGTTTGGTGGTCCTGTCTGCGGTGAGGGGGTTGGAGATTCATGATCTTTGCGGTCCTTTCCAACCCTGGCCATTCTGTGATTCTGTGATGTTGTGAGCCAACATAATAAAATAGGAGGCACCGCTTTCTCAGCAGCACTCTTAAAAAGTCCGCATTCCACTGAAAATGGACTGACAGTGAGAAAATTACCCCTGAGCTAGCACTCTCTTGGAATTCTTTGATCCACCTAGCTCATATAATCATGCACTTGTCCTAATTTTTTGAGATATTCACCAGAAGGAAAATAACTGAACTTCAGATATTTATTATTTGAACATTCATGAGTGTGGAAGAGGTTCACTTCATTCTATAATGCAGGTAAGATTTGGCATTAAATTGCAAATATCACTGAGTCAATAATTTGCTAAATGCAAGTATGTTTATTTTCAGTTGAAATTAGAATTACTTCTAAGCCATACCTACAAAATAAGAGTTTGTTATGCATGACATAAATGGCAATCTTGTTCCCGTAATTGCTATACAACTTTTCCAAACCCAAAGGAGCTTTTTTTTATTCAAAGAATAAAGTCAGAAGCAGCTTAGCTGTTCCTTAGAAGCTTTTTTTTACCTATTTGAATAGTACTAGCAGACCTATTTTTTCTTTGAGTATTTGATTGCTTTTCCTTATTATCTGGAATTGTAGAGTTTCTTTTTATTTATTTATTTATTTTCATTTATATATACTTTAATACATAACAATGTATAAAGTAAACTCTATTTGATTAGCTATTCCTAGTAGCTTTGATCTGTTCCTTTGTGTGTTAACCATATAGTCTCACATTAGTAATACAGTAAAGCTGAAAAGACACCATTCAAATTCATTTTCCCCTCCAGATTTTATAGGCAACATCAAAGTACTCTGTATCAGGCATCCACCAAAGTCTGTCCAAATTTCTGGAGTTTACAGTAGGTGAGAAATTATGTAATTCATTATGTTAACATTGATTTTCAATTGGTCCATTGATGGGCAGAATAATTCATGAAGAACTGATATAATTCACTATAGCAGTACCAGTGACAACAAAGATCAGATCAGATGGACAGATAAGATTTAAATTTAGATGGTTTACTTGAACATGAAGCCCTTAATCCTTTTCCAAAACCTAGAGAAATGATACTGTCTACTGAGAATCTGAGCAGGAAATACTGGGAGAAAGAAATCATGTCCAGAAATCTGGAATGGGATTCACCTGAACTAGTGCAGAATTCTATTTTAGAAAATTTCTGACATGGGAGTATTTATTTTTCTCCTATACGAGTAATACAGAAAACTAGTTTAAACATCAATTTTACTGTACTCATCTAAAGTGGGTGCCTTTGACATCCAAGTAACCAGTCTGGAAACTGAAATAAGACCTCAAATTCTCTCACTGAATAATGGTGTTTTAAAGAGCAGTTACTTCCATAAAGTATTAGGACCCTGCATATTAGCAAATATTGGTGACTTAGGAAAAAATCTTCATCTGTATATACAACAGCAACACTCAGATATCTTGAGGTAGTTTAATAATTATTCTTTAAATAATTAAGAAAAATTTCCATTGGTGAAGTGTAACGTTCATGATCGTTTTAGAGTTTGTATTCCATTCCATTTTGCTATTAACTAAAACTTCCTTGAATGTTTTTCTTTTGTATTTCTTCAAAGATAAACTTCTCCAAAGGCAAGCAAATACATGCATGTGCATTTGGATATGTTATGTACTTACATGGACAAATGTTGTTATTTTCTCCTGTTTTCAAAACTCAATAAAAATGCTTGCTGATTGTTTCTATGGTTAGGAAAAATTAATCCCACTTAAAAAAAAAAAAAAAAAAAAAAAAAAGTACGTTTGCCACACATGACAACAGAACACTTTCTTCTTTGCTCAGAATTTCAATAGCTGTGTGCAGGTGCATTATGAATATGCAGTGTAAATAGCAAATCCTTTAGAGGTTTGTAAATAGTATTAATACAAAACATTCGTTGTGTGATTTTGAAAATAAGGGATAGTACAGAAAATGTCATTGAAAATATGTCAATAATATGGCCAGTAAATCAAACATAAAATGCTGAAAGTGCTTAAAACCTATAACAATGGACCACAGCAATTAATGGAAAAGATCTAGAACTCCTGAAAGATTTTCTTCTTCTCTCACATGGTTTATAGGTTGCTGGTATTTTCTGTTCATGTTTCTCTTTTTTTTCCTGTAGGCGAAGACTGAAGTTTTATTTGTAAATCCAACTAGATGCAATCTTCATGTACCTTTCAAATTACCCTGCCAAGAAGTTTTCAGGTATACTGTGATTTTTATGCTTTCAATAATTCTCACTGGGAAAATAAGTGAGAATACTAATCTTGAATTTTGTGACCCTGATGGATGCTGAGTCTAAATCATGAAAATTATGGTAAGTACTTCTTTTCTATAAGGTAATGTCTGGTTCTAGCTGCTAACATTATGACACATACTGGGACTGATGACAAGATAAACTATTTAATGCAAATTTGTCTTACACATTTATTTATTTGATTGATTGATTGATTGTTTACTCCTTATTTCTCAAATTTGGCTTCATTTGCTATGAGCAGTAAAATATGAGTTTTCAGAAAGCTATGCCCAAAGGAGACCTTTACATGATTCATCAAGATGCCCACACGGATGTGAATCTTGTCACCAGGCAGGAAGCTTCTATGAATTATGTTGAGCTGCTTAGGTAAATGAGTATACCACGTGACATTTCCAGCTCATAAAAGTAGAAGTATTTCTTTACATTAAACAGCTATAGTTGATTTATTATGAACGAGAACCAGGCCAACAGTTATTTACATTAACTGAACATCATTCTGAACAGCAAATATACTCGAGCAATTTTTTCTTGAGAAATATATGCGAGAACAGGTGAAGTTTCTCTCACAAAAGTCTTTCAGTATTGCTTCTTATAGTTGTACACTAAAATTTCATTATCATTTCTCATTGCTGTACAAGACTACTAAGATTATTTTATATTGATCTCATAAAAGTCAGTAACATTTCTCCACAAAAGCATTAAGAGAAAAATGAACAGTTGTAACAACACCCTGTAAAAGAACTACAGTTTTTAGTTGATTTTATCAGTCATCTGGAAAGAACGTCATTTCTCTGCAATTTTTTAAATAACACTTTATTTTAGAGGACAATCCATTCATATATTGTGTTGTGATAAAACTAGCTAAAGGCATGATCTAATTACCATTACCTTCTTCTTTCTTTCCTTTATTTACTTATTTGTTTATTTACTTATTTAATGGACCCTCTTATTCTTTCCATTCATTCCTCAAAGGAGGAATTGTGCTGTTGTCAGTGTTTGTCGTTCACCTATTGCAGATAGCTGCCAAACCTGTTAATGTCTTTTTTTTTTATTATTTGATCATTGCATTACAATTTAAAAAGCTTTTCTTAAGTCTCATTAATTTTAGTAAAGGTAACTAAAAATATCCCATATAAATATAAAAATAAAATGATCAGATTTCAGTAAGAATTAACAAGAAAAAGAGACATGGACTCATATTTGATCTTGTCACCATAGTTAAAATATAAAATTTTCCTATAAGCAGCTGGAACAGATGGTATAGATATAATAGAAAGCTCTGTTTTGTGGTGTTTTTATTTTTATCTTTCTTTGGCAAATGATGCATTTGTTCATACTATGTTTAGTGTATCAAGTAATTTATATCTGAAGAAACCAAATATAAGTGCCTCAGTAATGGAAAGACTCAGTTAATTCATTGATAACCAAATAGAGAAGACAGAAAACATTAAATATTATAATTTAAAATGCACCAGTATGCCTTTTTATAGAAAAGTAATTGCACGGATGTTAAATATTCACACTGCAAGTAGTTCTGAAAAATTGCACATGTTAAATTTGTCCCCCATCAAGTTTCTATTTTCTAACATTACAACACACACCAAGTAATATTTGGGTTTGACTTGTTCTCTTGATATTAATGAAGACTAAAAAAAAATCATTTCAAAAATATCTCAAAGAATAATTAAGTTTATTTTTCAGTCTTGCTACAAGATGACCACTCTGTTGAAACTCTGATGACCTCACTGTGACTATTCAATAAGTCTGTAATGCTTCACACTGAAGCTTTTTGCTTTATGCTAATCGCTATTCATTATTTGCAATTAAAAACATGTGCTTTTATCATTTCACAAACATTTGATTGTGACGGCTAATTCAATGCTATCTTTATCTTCAGTTTCAAAGAAAAAATGTAAACCAATTGAATTACAGTTACTGTGGTGACATAAAATTCCTCTTAAGGGATATTGACAATTATCTTATTGCAATGGTAAGTGATCCATGTAGGTCATGCATTTTAAAGTAGTTCTATCCTGATACAAGATGCAGGGCAGTGCAGTTCTGTTAATCTACAAACTCTACGACCTTTTTAACTAAGCTGTCTTCATAGTTGGTAACGATGACAATGTTAAGCTTTTTATAGCTTTGAAAAGAAAAGTGTTATTTATCTTATAAATGAAAAAATTAAGATTTGAGGATTAAAAAAAAGCTTTACTTAAATAATTCCTATATTTTCTTTAAAAAAACATTATTAAACACACGCACTGGATTTTTATTACATTGACTTTTATACTACTTATTTGATGGGCAGTTTATATATGAAATTCTATTTTTTTTTATAAACATCTAAATATTTTGCTACGTTTGTATTGTTCTTTTTTATTTGTAATACATTTCCATTCTTTTATATTTATTATTTATTTATTTATGTTTATTTTTTCTTTTTATATTTCTATTGTTTTCTTCTAATACTACATTTTAGGCAGAAAATACCATTTTATGATACCTTTATTTTCTTCACTGTTAGTCTGCAGTGTCAGACAGTTTCTCAGATGTTCAACATTAGCACAAGCTTTGTTATATACCTCCTCATCTTTCTACGTTATTGGAGCCTAACTATGAGATATCTCTGCCTGAGATATTTTAAATTTCAAGGTTATCTGTCAGTTACATCAAGCAACTAGTTCATTATTAAAACATTACTTTCTACTTCATTGGATTTGAAATCAACAATCTCACATCTTTCCTATTATTTCACAAAGATATTAAGATAGATGAAAAAATTATCTATGTAGTTATACATAGTTATAGATATAGTTTATTATGATCAGTAGAAGAGAATGCACATATGTATATTGTACAGATCAAGGAAAATGCAATGCCCATGTGGTCAGGATCACATTTACCTCTGTCCTTAACTAAATGCAAAATCAGACAGTAAGGTATGGCTATGCACATATACAACTAATTGTTTTAATTCATTAATAAATCTTATGTTGAAAATTGTGTATATCATTTGAAATAGAAAAGACTATTATTTTGGAAAGGCAGATGTTTATATACATATATCTGTAGTCAGATATGCTAGAACAGCTGAAGTGTGTTACCGGTTAATGAGCTTTTCTACCATGTTTTACAGGCCCGCTGATACATGTGGGAGAGAATTCTCTGCAAACTATAATAAAATTTCAAAACATCTTTGAAAATCTTGTCTCTATCAAGATATCCTATAGCTCTCATGAAACAAATGTCTATTTGTAATATTTCATTCCTAACAGCAGTGAAGAAGTTGACAATTTTTTTTTCACTGAAATATACACATTCCACAAACAGTCTTAAAAGGACTTTAATAACACTTAGATTGCATTTGCGCCTTACACATAATTTTTTTGCACTTTTCCTTAACAAGAAAAGACAGTGAAAGAATGAATACAGAAAAGCATGTTATAATAGAAAAAAAGTTTAGATGTTGATACAGAAGCAAAAGGCCACACATCATGGCTGCCCTGCACTAAGCATCCAATAAAAATAAACTAAGAAATGCACAGCTTAGGAAAGTTCTAAGATTACAGCTTAAGTTTTAATGCACAACTTAAGAAATGTTCTAATGATTACTGTGTGAAATTTTTCCTGAAAAAGAAAAAATAATACTTCTTAGAAGCATTCTTTGCTTCAACAAAAAAAAGACTGCATTTCTGCCTGCTTTTCCAAATTTCTATTTGTTGCATTTTATTAGTTACTAAGCATAGGATCTTTCACTTGTATCTATCTATTTTGTACCATCATTTCAGTTCATGATTTATTCTTAAATGATCTCCAGACTATATGAATGGATCTCACTATTGTCTAGGAACCAGCATTCCCATCTCAATGTAAGAGTGAAATAGCTTTCTTCATCATAAATACTATATGTGGCAAATTATTACATAAGTGTTCTAGTCATATTGCTGCTTCCACACAGAACACCAAGTCAAATTCAAAGTCTCAGTATCATCATGTAAGTAAGCACAGTGAACTGTCTCATACATTTTTTAAGATTGTTTTCATTAGAATAAGCTGGTTGAACGTCTTTAGATTGTGCTTGTTCAATTTAATTTTCTATAATTGCAACAGACATTGTAGTTGTGAGGAAGAAAGAAGATTAAAAGCAGATTCAAATAATCTAAATCAGAGTGAAGAACTACCAAACTATATCATGTAAATAAATAAGTAAATAAATTAAATCTTTTGGGGAAGTAAGGAGCGAGCTCCAAGGAAATCATCAGTCAGAAGAAATCTGAAGATTCTGTCAGGGCAGGAAACACAGTCTACCAATATATATTCTAGAGAGGCAGTGCAATGATAGTGGCACTGGCCAAAGGGCACATGCCTACAGAATGATGCCTCCTCCTTGAAGCCTGAAACAGACAGTTACAGTGGAATTTCATATTAGATCATATAGATATGATTAATTTTATTTTAATTTGCTAAAATTTGATCTGGAAGAAAGGGAGACAATTTCATAAATTAAAAATGTTGATTAGAGTATTGTTATGAGAAAACGTTTCCATTGAAATGTCTTGCATATCACTTGCATTCATTTAAAAAGAAAGGAATGTGTGTTTAGCTAGCAAAAACAAATGCTGAAATATCTGTGCCTCATACAAACAGCTCTAGAGGGAAATGTAAAGAAGAAGGAAATATTAAGCAATACATAACAATTTCATAATGCTAAACACATACTTATCAGTCATTTATGCCTGTACACTGAACACTGAAAGATTGGTGATCAAAAAAATAAAAGCCTAATATGAAAGATCAGTTGCTTATGATAAGTATAGGATGTAGTTGTCAGGAGTAACCGGGCAACTGGAATCAACAGTCTCTCAGGTCTCCTACAGTCCCATGTTTTTGGGAATAATTATACTTGCACACAAGGTATCAGATCACAGTAGGTCCTGGAAAAAATTCATTCTCTTGTCTTTGTCTCTATTTCCTTATTCATATTTCTTCTGTCAACCACTCTCTCGGGAAAAAACATAAAAAAAAAAAAAAAAAAAGGAGGTGGGGGGAAGTAAGCAGGGATCATGCTTGATATTCAAAGCAGAATTTTATAATACACTTTTTCTTAATGAATATACTTTCTCCTTTCATCTGCAGAAATGTTTCAAAGATGAGAAAATCACAGGAATGTCCTTACAAACAATAAAATGCTCAAATAATACTATAATACATTTTCACCTCTTGGGGAAAAAGATTAATTAATATTTAGTCAATTCAGACAATATTATGCTTATAAAAGAGTTTGTTTAAAGTGAAATGTGTGAAATGAATTTAGAATCAAATATTTCCTTTTTTTTTTTCTTCTTACAAGTGAACTCCAAATTTGTTTTGCAGGATGAATGAAAAATAGGTGGGATGTTTACAGTCATCAGTAATAATTGCCTCCACCACTAACTTTTATTTTGCTTTGTGTAATTAAGACAAAAAAGCTTGGAAGACATCTCAAGATAGCCTCAATCAAGTTTTTCAAACCACTGGAAACATTTCCTCTTGAGTATCTCATAAACTAATTCATAAATTATTTATTCTGTACTCCTTGGGATTAACTTCCTAAACTTATATAACTCCTTTATTTTTAATAAATATATTTTTAAATAGATTTCATGTTTAATTGGATGAAAAAAACCCTTTGTATTTTTAGGAGAGTCCTTATGAAATTTATCTGAATTCTCCTGCCTGGAAGAATGAGGTCTGAATTTATAAAACTAATTACCTCAGGTTTTTCTTTGTCACAGATACACGAGATCCAAATATTTCAATTATCTTTTGCCTCCTGAAATATGTTGAGATGTCACATGCTGAAGTTCTGCTGTCGATGTGAATCACTCCAGTTTCACTCTATCCAATATATTAAAGTTCTGGATTAAAGCCCACATAAGTACAAGCTCTGAAGACATACACAGTCCTCTTGTCTTTGGGCAGAACCTTCTATTAGAATTACTGTATAACAGTTACCTTATAATGTGCAATTTTTCTCAGATAGTGATCATTACAGCTGGCAGTATAGAAAAATACACTGTATTTCTAAGGAGAATATTTGTCCTTTGACAATTTGCTCTCACTTAAAGAAAAAACAAGTCTGTTTGAGGAAAGTTAAAATGACAGTAATTCCTCAACTTACATATAATAGCAGTTTAACACTTAATAACATGAAACTTATTAATAGGGAGAAACACTATACAGAAAGAGATTTATCAAAATCCTGATTACATAAACGTAAAAATGTATGTAGATACTTATGTATATATCTTTGTATTATCTTTATCAACCATTCCACGGTCACAAAAGCAATGGCAACTGGGCTCAGAATTCCTTATGGAAGATAACACAAATATTCTTTCATACTGTTTTTGTCAGCTTTGCTGGTTACAGGAATGTTTGTTTGTTTTTTTTTTACTTCACCAACAATCAAATAAGGTATCACAGATATGTCTGTACATATGACTGTGCATTTGTGAAATTAAGGTACATTTACTTATACCTGTTCCTACTGTGTTATTTACCATATGAAGATATTTAAATAGAACAGCAATATATCTTCTTATTTAGAAACCAAGAACAATCTCCTTCCTTTGCATCAGTGGATAGAATAATAATGTTGAAAGTAATGAAGAATTAACAATCTTTTCATGAAACAATGATGCTGAAAGTCATGTAGAATTAACCATCTTTTCCAAACAACTTACAAGACAAATCCCATGTGTTCTCTGTTCCATTCCTTGCGATGTTTTCCTCTTCCAAATATTAATGTGACTGCATTAGCTTTTGAATATTTCAAAACAGCTGAAACAAAAAAGAAATAGGATTTATTTCCTGTTTCTTATACTACATTTAAGTTGCTTCATGAAAGCTAACAGAGAAATATTCCTACAAGGTGAATCACAACACGAGTGAACTCTGTCCTGAAGAACAGATGGCCCTAATTAACTCTTTACTTGTATGGTTAAACACAAAAGTGTTCCTCATCAAATTTTTTTCTAAATCTTCAAGACATGATAGTTTCCCACACAGATTATAGGTCTGAAGGAAACTTTTTTCTTTTTTGTTTTTTTTCAACATATTAATAATAATGAAAAGATGAAAATCTACCTTTCACTTCACTGCTTGATAATAGCTCAAGGATGCATTTTCATGTAGACTGCATGTCCACAAAACAGCAATAAGTAATAAAATTTATCTTTCTGAGTCATGTATTGTAAAACTGCCCAGCCACCAACCTACGTACTAATATGAACAAAAGTAACGTCATCCAAAAATGCCTTATATCACATCCTGAACTGTATTTTTTCTCTTAACTGTCACTTAGAGAGATTTAAGAGCTTATAGAATTGTAAGCATGTGGACATTAATGTCTTAGACATTTAATTTTCAAAAGTAACTTAAGCAATTAGAAGACCAGGCTGGACTGAACTGTGCTTAAGCTTCAGTTCCCAAGGGTCATAGTTCTGAATTTACTCAAATATCTCAAATTACAGCTAATTGTTCATTGTTGTTTTGGAAAGAATAAGAGGTATAAAAGAATAAGAATGCACCATAATAACAACTAATAATAAATACTAGTAAGTTATTTTGCATAGGATGTATCAATGTATCAATGAGATCTTTTTGAAAATATTGTTAACCATTCTTCTATGATGAGAGTACAGCATTAATAATGCATAAGGGAAGAGCAACTGATGTCATCTACCTGAACTTGTGCAAGGACCTGGGGGTCCTGGTGGATGAAAAACTTAACATGAGCCAACAGTGAGCTCTTGCAGCTCGGAAAGCAAATGGTATCCTGGGTTCCATCAGAAGAGGGGTGGCCAGCAGGAACAGGGAGGTGATTGTCCCTCTCTGCCCTTGTGAGGCCCCATCTGGAGTACTGTGTCCAAGTGTGGAGCCCGCAGTACAAAAAAGACAGAGAGCTGTTGGAGAGGGTCCAGAGGAGGGCCACAAAGATGATCAGGGGACTGGAACACCTCCCCTATGAAGACAGGCTGAGGGAGCTGGGCTTGTTCAGCCTGGAGAAAAGAAGGCTGTGGGGTGACCTCATTGCAGCCTTTCAGTACCTAAAGGGAGGCTGCAATAGAAAGGGAATCAACTTTTTGAAAGGGTAGATAACAGCAGGACAAGGGTGAATGGTTTTAAGTTGAGGAGGGAAGATTTAGGTTGGATGTCAGGGGGAAGTTCTTTACAGAGAGAATAGTGAGGTGCTGGAATAGGCTGCCCAGAGAGGTTGTGGAAGCCCCATCCCTGGAGGTGTTCAAGGCCAGATTGGATGGGACCCTGGATGGCCAGGTCTAGTATTAAATGGGGAGTTTGGTGGCCCTTCATGTGGCAGGGGGGTTGGAGATTCAAGATCCTTGAGGTCCCTTCCAACCCTGGCCATTCTGTGATTCTGTGATTCTGTTTCATACCATCTTGCATTATGTGCTCTTTTCTGAATAGGAGGGATGAATGGATGGATGAATCAGTTAAAGAATTGGCTGGATGGCCACAGGTCAATGGCTTGATGCCCAGATGAAAACTAGTGATAAGTGATGTTCCTCAGGGATCACTGTTAGGACTAGCACTATTTAACATGTTGTTGGCCATTGACAATGGCACTAAGTGATCCCTCAGCAGCTGAGAGGTGCAAATGATATGCTGGAGGGAAGGTATGCCATCTGGAGAAACCTTGGCAGTTTTGAGAAGGGGATCCAAGTGGACCTTATGAAGTTCAATCGGGTCAAGTGCCAGGTCCTGAAACTAGATCAGGATCAGGAAAATCCCAATCAATCCAAATCCCAAAACAGTTCAGATTGATTGATGAATGATGGAGAAAGGTTTGGGGTTGGACGAAAAACTGAACATGAGCCAGCAGTGTGAGTTTGCAGCCCAGAAACCCAATCACGTCCTGGGCTACATCAAAATAAATGTGACCAGGAAGGCAATTGCCCCTGCTGCTCCACTCTTTTTGAGATCTCACCTGGAGTACAGCATTTATCTCTGGAGTCCCCAGCATAAGAAGGACACAAGGGTGATCAGAGGACTGAAGTACTTTCCCTATGAAGACAGTTTGAGTGAGCTGGGATTGTTCAGGCTGGAAAAATGACAGAGATGCTTCATATACATAAAGATGGCCTTGAAAAAGATGTAATGCTTTCAAACTGAATGAGGTTAGATTTATATTAGATCTAAGGAAGAAATTATTTATTGCAAAGTTGTTGAGGCACTAGAACAAGTTGCCCAGTAAAGCTATGGATGTCCCACCTCTGAATATATTTATGGCCAGGTTGGATGGGGCTTTGAACAACCTGGTCTAGTGGAAGGTGTTTGCCCATGAGAAGAAGGTCCCTTCTTTATTTTTTATATCCAGATACTCACATTTTTCTTGGAACACTAAAATGCTTTAAAAAAACAAAAGTGATGCCCATCAATTTAAAGAAAGATAAAAGGAACTATTAAAATGTAGTTCGCTGTATAGGGAGCTAGTGACATTTTCTTGCAGTTACATGTAAACTTGTTTGGTTTCTCAAGTAAAAGTACAGAATTTCAGACTTCTTCTTATGATTATTATTATTGTTGTTACTCCAACTATTGATTGTAGAAGCTATTTGTATTTTCATGGATACTGTGCTGTATTCAAGGTCTATACAATGAGTTTCAAATAGATTCTCTCCCTTGTGAGAAATTTTGGGATAGCAGCTACATGTGACACAATGCTCCAAACTCTGCTTCAGGCACTCAGTTCATCTCTGCCATAAAAGGTTTGAATTCTTCAGTAAAGGCAGAGACAAAGGCAAATGTACCATTTAATTTAAAAAGATAAAGATCAGAAAACAGATTTCTGCCCATAGAATTTATGCTGTCTTCATGACAACATCTTCTTATTTACTCCTACCATATCATGTAACTCTTCCTTTCTCACTAAGTCATAAATAATACAAGAATTTGCTATAAATTATCTAAAAAAGTGAGATTAAACTCACTTTCTACATTCAGATGTGTAAAATAGAAATATCTACGTGTCTAGTTGATCCATCAAAGTATTACCATTAAGAAAAAAAACAACAAAAACAAAAACAAAAACCAAACTTGCTTTGGAAATTGGTAGACTAAAAATCAGTTGGGGAACAGTGGGGGTGGTAGGAGACAAAAGGAAAAGGAATTAAAAGAAACAGGAAAAAATAGACTAGTTAGCAAAACCATCCTTGACAGCAAAAATAACTAACAGTGATACAAATAAGTTTTATCTCTATATCACCACTAAATGCCTCTCGTGCACCCAATTCTGAAAAATAGTCAATTTGCGTCACCGAAACAGAGTTTTTACATCCTTAAGTTATATCTGTGTTATAATTTGATCTCAGAGGATTTGTATAGGATGCATTCAGAAAGGAGCCTGATCTTGCAATTCTAATTCTAAAAATAATGAGGTCATTATTTTTACTAGTCTGAAAATTTGGTGTAAGGAATAACTGATATACTGGATTTTGATGGCATACAAAATCTTACTTTGGCACATTTAAATATGTAGTGCATCTGATTTCATATTTGAAGATTTTATTCTGTAGCATAGTTTAAGATTTAAATAAAAGTTCTAACATGTTTCATGTTTTCTAAACGTTTAGCGACACACTTGATTTCAATAATCTAGATTATTTCAGAAAGTATTATACCAGTACATATTTACTAGATGTATAACAGATTCCAGGGTCAGGTAACTATTTTTTCATGGTCTTCTTACCATAAAAACGGTTTCAAGCATGAATGTAATTCAGTATTAACAAAAATAACAAATAAATAACAGTAACAAAGAGAAAAGTGGCGTAATGGGAAAGTATTTTTTTCTTTGAATTCAAATTTAATAGTGGAAATAAGACTAATTTTATGCATGTACAAATTCTGATTTAATAAACAGTGCATCACTGCTAAAGCTTTTAAATCTTCAGTGTTCAAATGGTTGGTACTGGCACTAATTCTTTTATCACTTCTTTCCACCTATAAGGAATCATGAATTTGACTCATTACAGAGAGACCTAAAATTGCAAGGGAGTCGTAATTTTGAAACTTTCCTGGTTTTTTTTTTTTTTTTTTTTTTTTTTTTTTTCAGGGTACAGGGTTTGAAAATGGTTGAGAGCTAAGCTACTGGCAATGCTTTTTTAGGCACAAACTGAGTAGCAAAGCCTGCAAGAATTTGCTCTGTGTCAGCCCAAATATAAAATGAAGGAGAAGCCCAGATCTAAAGCAGAATATAGGCTGCATGGAATGTGATACATCTTCAAGGAGATTTTAGGAGTTTTTTGTTTGTTTGTTTTTTTATAATTTTAACAAGCTCATCTCTGACACTGAAATTTGTTGCTGCTGGAATGTGTAAAAAAGAAATCCAACCAGGTGAAAAATTTTCAAGCCTTAAAAACACAATAAGCAATCACAAGCATGGTAACTTGATAAACTGGGCACAAAGTGAGGATAGCATACAGGATTCCATTTTACATATGCATCTGACACTTGCAAGACACTCACATAGTCAGGGTTATCAGCATCACTTATACAATGAAAGAGTTAATTAAAAAAAAGTTTGAGCTCTGATTTATCAAAATGTATGTCCAAACATCCACACAGAATATCTATGGAGTTGGGCAAGTCATCTATATAATCTATGGTCAAACCAAAATGTGTAAGTCTTTTTCTAGGTTATTTCTACAGCAGATCAACTGGATCATGCTTAAGAAATTAGAATTTCCAAGAAAAGAATCCACATCCTGGAAGTTAGGTATGTTGGTAAAATCTCAGATCAGTGCCGTGCCAAAGCATCCCATTATTTAAAAGAGAATAATACCATGTTACTGTAATTCACACACCGAAGCTCTTCTAGGGTGAAGATGATGCAAGCTGTGATATATTTATTAATTGCCTCAATAAAGATTAACAAATGTATATTTATATTCACAGTATAACTACAGTAAGAAAAACAGATGTGCTGTGCATTCAAAAAGACTGGGGTGCTAGACAAGTGAAAACATCAGTATTTAGCCATATATTCATCATCTCATGGCTGAATAATATGGACGACATGTTTTAATTCTTATTGCATGTCACTAACATCAATTAAAATGAACCTGCATGTTGGAATTTATGCCATGACTTACAGTGATTAGTGAGACAGAAATTTTACGCATTTTGATGGAAAACAAACAAACAAAAAAACATACATATGAGCAAGTTCAGATAAGAAGTCACTTAAAATACCATAGATATTAAACATTATCTGTCATCCTATTAGGCTAGATGAGTCATAGAACATTGTAAAGTTCTGTCAGATGTCATATTTGGCAGGTGACATTTTTCCATATTTTTCCAGGTGTTTTTTTTTTGTTTGTTTGTTTGTTTTTCCCCATGATTTTTTCCAAGTGAAACTCCAAGTTTAGGACTCACGTTATTAACTACTGCAAATTTTTGAGTAAGATGAACATTAAAAAGTCAGAAAAAAAGAATAAAGAAGGTATATTTCATTCATAACAGAAACTGAGTACTACAACTTTTCTGAACAGTTTAGCTTCGTGCTGTTTCCGGATGGGCATATCCTCTGCTCCAGGCTGTCAGTGCAAAGTGCCATCAGTCAGCCCATTTTTTTGAATGGTAATCTCCAAAGCCATTTTGGTCCTGAGAGCATATAGATAAAAACAGCAGTGTTGTGAGAAGTTAGGATCTTCCTCTGAAAGTCACAATATTTTCCTACATATAACCTCAAGGTTATAAAAAAGAGTTTAGTTTATCAGTGTAAGAATGTAGTACAAGTTTATCCACTAGAGCCATTTCCCTTAATGCAAAGAGAAGAATTCTTTCCTCCTCGTGTACAGAATGCATGGATTGTCTAAGCATGTTGTTTATTTTCATATTTATTTTCAAGAAACACTATATAAAAGGCTTTAGGTTATCTAGAAAAATGAATTATGCATGTGTCAGTATGGCACAGTCCTCAATCAGCCTATTTTAGTGTCTTTTCTGCCTCTGTGTATTTTTTATAAAAAGAGATACCACATAGTAGAAAGTAGCACTGCAAATATGTAATTTATTTCCCATCTCATTCTGTTTGACTCTTGTGCCAGTTATGAAGTATGTTTGTTTGATCCTGACAGTTCTTGTTATGAATGACATTCTGTTACAGTGGGTCATTAACAGTAGTTCATTTCTTTAACATTGTAAGGCTGTTGAGTAAAATCAGATGTAAGTCAAAGATGAACCATCCATAACAAGGTATTAAGTTGGCTCTCCTCAGATAAGGAATTTTAGCACTATAGCATATGTTTTGGCTCACCTGATGCCAAAAGCTATTCTTTGTTGGGAGTGCTTTCAAAGCAGTTTTCAGGCCAGACGACTTTGTAAAACAGCACAGCAAAACTGCAAACAGCAAAATTGCCTTTTTAGGTATGTGTAGCAAGTGAAGTTAATTAGCCTCTTGTTACTTCTAATGAGGGAAGTTTCTCTGCCTGTTTCCCAACATATGAAATTTTCATTTCTATGTATATCAACCTATGGAACAGCACATATGCTGTTTCAAGTCAGTCTGGAAGCATTCCATCTACCACATCCCCACAGTCTTCTTAAGAGGAAGTGAACTGAATGCCTCCACCTGTAATAATAAAATACCAGAGAGCAATCCATGTCCTGCCCTCCTTCATGCAGAACCAATGAGTATGTATTTATACTATTTACAAATTAGACCCAGAAGCGTCAGATTTATCATTTTAGCTCTGATAGTATAAAGCAGAGCCAGGAAATTGTGTCAACAGTAAAGCTTAATGTGTGATTAGAAGGTGCAGTGCTATTCTGGATTATACTCTGTGACATATAATTTTTCTCAAGGACTGTGTAGAGAGAGCAAGCAACCATTCCAGGTTGGTGGAAGAAACTGCATGCATTATAAGATACTGCATCTCCCTGTCTGGAAAAAAAGGAAGAAAAAAAAAAAACCCACAACATTATTTTTCTTTTTAAAGTTACCACAACCTCAAAACTCACTATGGGTACAAATTATTGAGGAAAAAAAAAAAAAAAGACAATTCAGAAACTCCTTTTAAAATTCTAAAAATACCCTCTGAAGTGTGAAAAGCCACTGATGTTACAAAGTTCAGTGATCTGTAATAACTATTATTGTTTCCATTGACCCATAGTAATAATTGACCCGGACTGGAAATAGCAGCACTCAATAATGCATTTCCAATTTTCTGAATGTTCCATTCTCCAAGACACACACAAACATCAGTTTACATTAGACTGCTTAGCATGTAGTCTGGTTATGCTTTTGATGACAATAGAACTGTAATAAAAAAAACTAGAAGGTAATGATATGATATAATATCAAATAATTAAATACAAATCAATAGACAATGTATACAGCATAAAAAGATTTTTCTCTCAAAAATAATACAAATATCAATATTCATCATGCTATCATATACAGAAAAAACAGTGGTTTTTGTTACGTGCAACACTGAAAGGTAAGAGAAGGATCATAGAACCCTAGAATCATTTTGATCAGAAAATACCTTCAAGATCAAATTCAACTATTCACTGCACTTCAAGTTCACTGCTAAACCATGTCTCCATACGCCTCATACATATCTCTTAAGTGCCTCCAAGACTGGTGATTCCATCGCCTAACTGGGCAGCCTGTTCCAATGCCAAACCACTCTTTTGATGAATAAATTCTTCCTAATATTAAATTTAAAGCTCTCCTGGTGTAATTTGAAGTTGTTGCTTCATGTCCTGTTGCTTGTCACCTGAGTAAAGACCAAATAATCATTATTGCTGCCTCCTTTCAAATATTTATAGTGATGAGGTGTCCTTCTGCCTCCTTTTCCCCAGACAAAAAAAGCCCCAGTTCCATCAGTTGCTCTTCATATTTCTTGTTTTCTAGTCCCTTCATCAGCTTTGCTGCCTTTCTCTGAACATGCTTGAACAACTCAATATTCATCTTGCAGTGAGGGCTCAAAACTGAACACAGTACTCAGGCTGTGGTCTCACCAGTGCTGAGTACAGAGGGTCAATTGCTTCTCTGGTGCTCCTGGCCACACTATTTCTGATGTAGGTCAGGATGTCTTTGGCTTTCTTGACCACCTGGGCAAATTGATGGTTCATGGTCAACCAGGTCCTTTTCTGCTGGTCAAATTTCAAGCCACTCTTCCCCAAATGTGTAATGGTACTCAGGGTTGTTATGATCCAAGTTCAGCACATGTCACTTAGCCTTGCTGAATGTCATATAATAGGACATGGCCCACCAATACATCCTATCCAGAACTCCCTGCTCCTGTTCTCAAGCCAGATGTTTCTGTTTCAGGTCAAGCAAGACGGAGGGAAACTAAGGCCTTTCAGTAACAAATAGTAATTTATAAACTGCCCATATGTATGGCAGACATATCACACATTTCTATTTTAAGATTTTTATACATCCACAAAATGGTTACACTATCAAGAAGACTTGTAGTTGAAAGAGTAACAAGCATTTCTTTCAGAGGTTACTCTTCCTAGCTTTATTCAGTAAAAGACTAGAGATAATTTTTAAATTATCTTACAAACTAAACTGAGATCTGACTTAATACTGGATTGGATATGAAAAAAAAAGCAATGTTTTCTATAATTTATTTAGTATCTCCTTCTTCATCTTGATCTTCTGATTTCTGAATGTGTTTAAAACTAAAAACAAACAAACAAACAAAGCTTATTAGCAGATGAAACATTCTTTCAAGAAAACTATTTTAATTTTGATGATTATATATGGAAAATTATCTTGCAGATTATGTAGAAAACACAGGAGGGACTTTTTTTTGTTTTTTTTTGTTTTGTTTTGTTTTGTTTTTTTGTAAATACTTTGCTGTTGTTTTGTTTTAGTCTTTGTAGCATGATATGCGCAATTCAAGTAAGAACATATTAAGCATCTTTTATTTTGTTTCTTCATGCTTTGGATCTTTTCAGTCAATTTGCTTATAATACTTATTCCATATACAGAAGTACTATTTCTTAAATAGAGGCACTATTTAGGCAAATATCAATTTTTGAACAGATGTACCAGAAGGGCAATGTACCATGTATATTTTATTCCAGCTAACAGTATTATGCTCTTGTTCACTGATTGGACAAATGGAACCAAGCTTTGTATATCCCTAAATAGGAAAATGCTAACAAACATCATTTTTGCAATGTTACAACTGCCACAGGAGAAGGTACATTACTAAAAGAAAATATTAAATTTACAGTCATTGATATTTCCTTCACAATTCACAAAAAATATATATATATTTTTTCCATTATTTGTGTTTCTATTTTTTAAACAAAAAAAAAAAAAGTTTTTTTTCTTTTTCTTTTTTTTTTTAATGAAGAAATTTACTATATCAAGTAAAACACCACATTATTCTATTCTATGCCTACTGAGTTTTTGATATTTTAATTAAATGGTAATTAGGTAATTAAGTGGAGACCTAGAAATGTGCAGCACTTAGAAAAGAATTCAAACATTTAAATAGACTTTTCAGTGCTGTTTTAAAAATATTTCATATTTGTCAAATGGGAGTGCTATCAAATTGTGGGCAAAAGTTTCAAATATAATCTCCTTTTAAATTATGTTATTGTCTTTACTTATCTGAGTTAAAAAATACACTTACAGAACTGTTTGCTGGTGAATAAAGCTACTAGATTGTAACAATACATATAATGATTATAGGCTTTCTGAAACTATGGTAGGAATAGATCAGCTTTCTTTTCCTATCAGATGCAATTATTGCCTAAAATATCTATGAAGTTGTGAAGTAACATCTGCAAATAGTCAAATAGTTCTTGATTGGTAGTTAATTGTAAATGAGCTACTGGATTTCTCTATGTATTTAATTTCCAATTATATTGTTAATTACTATAATGATACATTCAGCATTCCATTTTTTTTAATCTACCTTTAAAAAGATAACATTTAAACAACCATTACTAAGCTAGCCTTCATTTTTAGTCAGAAAAGAAACAGACATGTCCAGGGGGCAATTTATCTCACCTGCTTGAAAAACCTCTTTCTTTCATTTACATAAATCACTTTTGAAAGTGTATATATCTCTGAAAGGAAAAAAAAAAAATAAAAATAAAAGATATATTAAAAAAAAAAAAAAAAAAAAGAAATCTTAGACTAACCAGTTTATAGATGGATGCTTGATTTCTAGATATTCCAGTGCTAGATCAAGCAAATGGTGTCCTTACTAGTTAGCAACCTTCTCTGCCTGTTACATATGAAAACTGAAGAAGAAGTAAGTATGATTTTAATGTGACCAAAGACTCAAAAACTCAAGAAAATCTGTGTTTGTTTGAACTACAGAGTACTTTATTCTCTAAGTTTGCTCAGCTCTGCTAAGAGAACACTGGGCTTCTGGAGGAAAAAATGCTATTAACTCTTATCTCAGTAGCAAGTTAAGTTGTCAAAGTGATAACAATATGAACAATAAAACCATTATCAGCCACAATATTTCTGAAACAGCCAGCCAACAGGTCTTTCATTATGTAAAAATTTGGTTATGTATTTAGTTGTTTGCTTTCTCTTGTTATTATTATCCCAAGTCGAGTAAAATGTTTTTTTTGCGATCTTTAAGAACTGTGGTGAGCAAGGAGTAAATTAGTATTAGGGAATCTGAGGTATCTAATTCATCAAGAATTTTTACCTAATATATACCTAAGAATAGATAATGGATTCTGAACCCTATAAAAATTCAAAATATTTCATTGTTAAAGAAGTAATTGTTTATTCAGAGTGGCCAAAGACTTCTGCTTGAACTTCAAAATACATAACATATTTCAGAGCAATGCAAGGTAATTCATCTGACAAGGTGCTAACTGTTCCAGAGGAGGTAGGAAAAGAGAAACAATAATCTGTATTAATGCAATATATCACTACAAATTTACTCAGTAAATTATATAGGATTGCAGTCTGTAGTTTGTTGGTATATAGGAACTTTCTGACACATGGTAGCCAAAATGGAGCCCAAAATAGGCACAAGCTTCCACCTGATAGCTAGCTGGCACACTAAAGGACTTCTTCAATGTGGTATTAATCATAGAATCACAGAATCATATAATGGCCTGTGTTGAAAAAGACCACAATGATCATCTAGTTTCAATCCCCCTGGTATGTGCAGGGTTGCCAATCACTAGACCAGGCTGCCCAGAGCCACATCCAGCCTGGCTTCGAATGCCTCCAAGAATCATAGAATCATAGAATCATAGAATCACTAAGGTTGGAAAAGACCTAAAAGATCACCCAGTCCAACCGTTCACCTATTCCCAATAGCTCCTACTAAACCATGTCCCTCAACGCAACATCCAGTCTTTCCTTGAACACCCCCAGGGTCGGTGATTCCACCACCTCCCTGGGCAGTCCATTCCAGTGCCTGACCACCCTTTCTGAAAAGTAATACTTCCTCATGTCCAGCCTGAATTTCCCCTGGCGTAGCTTGAAACCATTCCCCCTGGTCCTATCACTAATGACACGAGAGAAGAGGCCGACCCCCAGCTCACTACAACCTCCCTTCAGGAAGTTATAGAGAGCAATAAGGTCTCCCCTGAGCCTCCTCTTCTCCAGGCTGAACATTCCCAGCTCCTTCAGCCTCTCCTCATATGGCCTGTGCTCCAGACCCCTCACCAGCTTCGTTGCCCTTCTTTGAACACGCTCCAGGGCCTCAATATCTTTCTTGCAGTGAGGGGCCCAAAACTGGACACAGTACTCGAGGTGCGGCCTGACGAGTGCTGAATATAGGGGAACAATCACTTCTCTGCTCCTGCTTGCAACACTGTTTCTGATGCAAGCCAGGATGCCATTGGCCTTCTTGGCCACCTGGGCACACTGTCGGCTCATGTTCAGCCGAGCATCAATCAATACCCCCAGGTCCATTTCCTCTATGCAGTCCTCCAGCCACACCGCCCCAAGCCTGTAGCGTCGCCTGGGGTTGTTGTGGCCGAAGTGCAGGACCCGGCATTTGGCCTTGTTGAAACTCATCCCATTGGCTCCAGCCCAGCTCTCCAGCCTGTCCAGATCCCTCTGTAGGGCGTCGCTACCCCCAGGCAGATCCACGCTTCCAGCCAATTTGGTGTCATCTGCGAATTTACTGAGGGTGCACTCGATGCCCTCATCGAGGTCATCTATAAAGATATTGAAGAGGACAGGCCCCAGCACCGACCCCTGCGGAACACCACTCACGACCGGTCGCCAGCTGGATTTGACTCCATTCACCACCACTCTCTGCGCCCGGCCCTCCAGCCAGCTCCTTACCCAGCCAAGAGTGTACCCATCCAAGCCTCTGACTGCCAGCTTCTGCAGGAGAATGCTGTGGGAGACAGTGTCAAAGGCTTTGCTGAAGTCTAGGTAGACCACATCAACAGCCTTTCCTTCATCCACCAGATGGGTCACTAGATCATAGAAGGAGATCAGGTTGGTCAAACAGGACCTGCCCTTCATGAACCCATGCTGGCTAGGCCTGATCCCCCGGTCACCCTGCACATGCCGCATGATCTCCCTCAAGACGATCTGCTCCATAACCTTCCCTGGCACCGAGGTCAGGCTGACAGGCCTGTAGTTCCCCGGATCCTCCTTACGACCTTTCTTATAAATGGGAGTCACATTGGCAAGCCTCCAGTCATCTGGGACCTCACCAGTCAACAAGGAGCGCTGACAGATGATGGAAAGCGGCTCGGCTATCACCTCCGCCAGTTCCCTCAGCACTCTTGGGTGGATCTCATCTGGCCCCATCGACTTGTGACAGTCCAGCTGGAGCAGTAGGTCTCTGACTGTTTCTTTCAGAATCGCAGGGGGGTTAGTGTGCTCCCCGGCCGAGATTACCAGGTCAGAGAGAGGGGTATCCTGAGGATAACTGGTCTGACTTTTAAAGACAGACGTTAAAGAAGGCATTCAGAACCTCCGCCTTTTCCTTATCCTCAGTGGTCACATTCCCAGCCTCATCCAGCAAAGAGTGGATATTCTCCTTTGTCCTCCTCTTACTGTTAATGTATTTATAAAAGAGTTTCTTATTCCTTTTCACACCAGCAGCTAGGTTAAATTCAAGCTGGGCTTTTGCCTTTCTGATTTCACCTCTACACATCCTAACAACTTCCCTGTATTCATTTTGAGTGGCCTGTCCCTCTTTCCACAGGCGGTAGATTCTCTTTTTCTCCCGGAGCCTCAGGAATAGCTCCCTATTCATCCACGCCGGTCTTCTTCCCCGCCGGCTCATTTTGCAGCTCAGGGGGACTGCCTGCTCCTGCGCCCTTAAGACTTCCTTTTTGAAGAGCAACCAGCTCTCTTGGACCCCTTTGCTTGCTAGGACTGAATGCCAGGGGACTCCCCCTATTAGTCCCCTGAACAATTCAAAGTCCGCCCTCCTGAAGTCCAAGGTAGCAGTATTACTATTCCCCCTCCAGGCTCCACCGTGAATCACGAAGTCTATCATTTCATGATCACTCTGTCCAAGACAGCCTCCAACCTCCACATCTCCCACCAAACCTTCCCTGTTTGTGAACAGCAGGTCTAGTGGGGCAGTTCCTCTCGTGGGCTCTCCGACCAGCTGTATCAGGAAGTTGTCCTCTACGCATTCCAGAAACCTCCTAGACTGCTTCCTCTGTGCTGTGCTGTACTCCCAGCATACGTCAGGGAAGTTAAAGTCCCCCATGAGGACAAGGGCAGGCGACTGTGCAGCTCGTGCCAGCTGCTTATAGAATACCTCGTCTGTTTCTTCATCTTGATTTGGGGGTCTATAACAGACGCCCACCAGGGTGCCTGTCTTGTCAGCCCTTCCTCTGATCTTTACCCATAGGGATTCAACGTTATCGTCCCCAGTCATAATCTCAGTAGCGTGAAAGCATTCCCTAACATAGAGAGCTACACCTCCACCCCGCCTTCCTTGCCTATCTTTCCTGAAGAGTTTATAGCCATCCACTGCAGCACTCCAATCGTGGGAGCAATCCCACCACGTTTCCGTTATGGCTACTAGGTCGTAGTTTGCCTGCTGCACAATGGCTTCCAACTCTTCTTGTTTGTTGCCCATGCTGCGTGCATTAGTGTAGACGCACCTCAGCTGAGCCCCTCGCCTCTCACCTAATCCCACTACCACTTCCCCAGGCTGCTCTCTAGCAGGCCTGGCTTTATCCCCCTCCCCCTTCCTATCTAGTTTAAAGCCCTCTCTACAAGTCCCGCCAGCTCCTGGGCAAGTATCCGTCTCCCTTTTGGAGACAAGCAATTCCCATCAGTAGACCTCAGGCCAGATGCCGAGTAGACCACCCCATGATCAAAGAATCCAAATTTTTTACGCTTGCACCAGCCTCTCAGCCATGCATTTATAAGATGGCTTTTCCTGGTCATCTCAGCGTTCATCCCTGTCACCAAGGGAATGCTGGCAAACACTGCTTGTATGCCCGCTCCATCAACTAACTTCCCCAGTCTCCTAAAATCATTTTTTATAATCCTCAGGCTTCTAACAGGGATCTCATCACTGCCGGCCTGAACTATCAATAGAGGATAATAATCAGAGGGGCGGATAAGGCTGGGGAGTTTTCTAGAAATATCCCTGACCCGGGCTGCAGGAAGGCAGCACACCTCCCTACGGGTAGGGTCAGGACGACATATTGGACCCTCTGTTCCTCTCAGAAGAGAGTCACCTACAACTACCACTCTCCTTTCTTTCTTGGAGGAGGCAGTCTTTAAACGCGGAGCTGACCGCCTCACCTTAGGCAAGCTTGGCGGCAGTGCTCCCACGTTATCATCAGTCACCTCTCCCTCTGGCTTCAGGGTTTCATACCTATTACAGAGAGGGATCAGGGGAACCGAGGTAGGTCGAGAACTTGGGGGTTGCCTGCGACGCCGGGATGAGACCAGCTGCCATTCCTCATCTTCTCTCAAGCTGTCTCTCCCTGTTTGACTACAATGAGAGAGAGGGTCCATTGTTCTCTCCGTCTGGGTAGTGCAATCTCTGCGCCTTTCTCGCAGAGAGTCACTCCACCAGTCAATCTCTCGCTCGCACTCTCTGATGGTCCGCAGTCTACCTACCTCCTCCCTAAGCTCCACCACCAGGTTGAGCAGCTCATCCAGCTGCTCACACCGCACACAAGTGGCATCCTTCCCATCCTCCCCCGGCAGCAGCAGGCCGAGGCACTCCCGGCAGCCAGAGACCTGAACCGCCACATTATTAAGCAGACCCTCTGTCTGGGTTGCCACAGTCTTCGCATGGGAAGCACGTTTCCTGGTGAGGACCATGACTGAAGGGGGGGTGTCAGTGTAAACAGGAGAGCCAGTCACCTGAGAAAAAGACAAGAGCACCCACCCTTGCTGACACAAGACACAGCCTCTGCTCCTCACTGCTGCCTTAATGAATGGGCAATGAAGTGCTAGTGGCCCTCACACACTGACTACCTCCACCCTAGGTGGCCAGAGCACCTTTCCACACCTTCTGGCTTGTGTTATGTGGGCGGGAGCCGGTTCCCGCCCTCCCTGGTCTATTTTTATCCACACAACAAATGGGTCAAGGTCAAGCCCCAGAGATAAAGAGATAAAGAGCAGGCAGTGTCGGCACCACCCTCGCCGAGTCAAGATCCCGCCCACAAGCTGCTAGATCCCCGCTAGCAGCGCGGCACCACTGCTAGCTTCAAACTAGCCCTAAAAAGAGCTTTTTTTTGTCAGACTTTTAGTTGAGATCCCTTGCCCAGTGCAGTCTTACCTGCTCTGACGCACGTCACCGCAGCAAATGGCCGAAGCCACGTGCTTGGGGTTTTTAAACTGAGCGGCGGACGAGCCGGCACCACCCCCGCCGAGTCAAGATCCCGCCCACAAGCTGCTAGATCCCCGCTAGCAGCGCGGCACCACTGCTAGCTTCAAACTAGCCCTAAAAAGAGCTTTTTTTGGTCAGACTTTTAGTTGAGATCCCTTGCCCAGCGCAGTCTTACCTGCTCTGACGCACGTCACCGCAGCAAATGGGGCATCCACAACTTCTCTGGGCAACCTGTTCCAATGTCACTACCCCCTGAGTGAAAAAATCCTTCATAATACCTAACCTAAACCTCCCCTGTCTCAGTTTAAGACCATTCCCCCTTGTCCTGTCACTGTCCGTTCTCCAGTGCAGTGAACAATATGGTCCTCACAGCTCTCATTTCTGGCATGAGGAGGTTATAATTTCAACTTGAGAGCTATGTCTTAAAGAGAAGTCAATTAAACATGTCATATCCATGACTTCATGGTAAGTTGCAAGAAGTATGTAGAAAGTGGTTTGGAAGAAGCTGGAATGTTGTCCCTGAACTAACTCGATAAGGGCCATCAGAAAATACATGTTTTTTTTAGCTCTAACTATTGCACTGTACTTTAGTTTACACTTTGTCTTGTATGAATCAAAAGCTGTATCATTATCCTAAGCTTTACACAAAAAGGAAGTAAAAGTGAATGTTAATACACTGTGTAATACAATGTAAAAATACTAATTAAAAAAAAAAAAAGAGAGATGATACAATATAATCTGAGTTAAATTGTTTCTGTCTTTAAAAATAATGTGATCAGACTAGAAATATATTGAAGGTGATATTTCTCCCTACTGGAACATATTGTTTTTTTTTCCACAGGAGGAAAAAAAAAATAAAAATGAGGCACATGCAAAACATCTGCGCACATATGGAAAGTGTCGTAACCAAGAATTTGCATGTTTAAGAAACCACAAAGGAATCTGAGGAAAAAGATGGTCAAGTATATCAAATGCAGATGGTCTTTTCCAGTGTTTAACAGTTGATATGCATGATACTTCAACATAGTAGTACCCAACAGCTGTGATAACTAGAAAGGAAAGTCTTATCCGTGTTTTTCAGCTTTCCTGTCAAGCATTACTTTCTCTTATGGTGTATTTTTTTGTAAGTTTAGAAACCACTTTCATGCACCAGCTACTTTATCATAAGGATATCACAACTGCAAGAAGGAGTTTGTTCATGAAAGACTGCTGAATTGAACCCTGCAAGTTCACCTTGCATGAGTGTGTGAAGAACCAGCCCTTAAAAAAAAATGGAGATTTGAGTGAAGCATACTCCAAAGTGATATTCACTTTCTAGCTCCACTGCTGCTTCATCTAACCTGGATGCCAAGTTTTTGACCATCTTTCAGTGTTACAAGAGAAAGCAGTGCCAAGGCCCCTCTCCTGTTCTATGCTGAAGGCAGGATGCTCGTTCTCAGTCTGATCCACAGTGACATGGAATGATCACAGCTCTCAGTATAAATGTGAGCACCAGATGCTTGGCACTTCTGCAAGTAAGGTCACTATCTAATATTTATACAATCTTTCTCACAGTAGTGCACTATTCTAAACAGGAAGTTTAGGATTTAAGCCATTTCCCTTACTGAGTACCAAAGACACAAAAAGTATATTCCTCTCGGAGGTGAAAGGACCTCCCTTATTTGCGCTGTATCTTCTGCAGTTTAAACTCTTCAGAGAAGTGACAGTATGTCAATATGGTCTTGAACCTCTCTCAGTTACTGTCACTAGGAATCAATACTAACTCCAGTGATTTCCCTCAGTTTGAGCAAGTTTCCCCAATGAAGAGCACCTAGCTCAAATGGTCACACCGACTACAGCAGCACCAATGTTGTCAGCTCAATCAGCAGATGTCATGGATGGGCTCTTTCACACCACAACCTTATTCAGTACAACCACAGGCTATAACAGATAAGAGATTTTATGCGAGGTTGAGGGGACTACAATTGCCTGCATCCTTCTCACTTGTACAAGTTGGACAGGTTGCCAGACATGAAATAAATAAATAAACAAACAGATAAATAAATAGCATTTCAAATTCACTTTCAGAAGTGATTTCTTCTGATTGATTAATCTGGAAATATTTCCATCTGTCACTGGAACGCTGTTCAAAGAAAACCAAGCCATTTCAATACCTGATACATCCAACTTAGCTAAGTCAAACTAGTGCTCTGTTTTACCATAGCAATAGTGTACTTCTTCTAGTGTGTTCATGAATAACCAGAGTACTTCCTGGATGGCCTGTCATGTGAATCACTCTTCTGTTTTGTTGTTTATCCAAATCTGTGATATTTCAGGAATCTTACAGAAATGCTCCTTCTTGTTCCTTCTTTGTCACTAATTACAACCAGAATCTTGGATGAAATACCACTGTGGGCAAAGCAATGTAATTTTGAAATACAGATATATTCAGTGATAATAAGATTTGACATGGTAAAATGCAATCTAAAAAGATACATTAGGCTAAATTTGATGAGATGGGATTGAGGTTAAAAACTGCTGACATTTTATCTTCAGAAAGCATGCCTGTAAATATAAATATAATGAAATCTGTGAGGTTTCCTGGGACTTTGGGAATGGCTTACAGATGAAAAAAGAGAAGCCAGGAATGAATGCACACCACCACATCTTTCCCACCTCTCATCCCATACCCCACGTGCCAAACACAGCTGCATTATTTCTCCTTAAACAGGAGAAAGGCCAGGTTGGATGGGCCCTGGGCACCCTGGTCTAGTATTAAATGTGAAGGTTGGTGGCCCTGCCTACAGCAGGGGGCGTTGGAATTTCATGATCCTTGAGGTGCCTTCCAATCCAAGCTATTCTATAACATGATTCTTTGATTTATTGGACACAATACTCTTTAAGGATCCTCTAAGCCTCACTAGATGTTGCTAATGTCTAAAAATATAAAATATTATAGAGGTACCAGCTGCTCCAGTACACTTTAAATTCTGCTGTTACACTTCTGGTTTAATAAAATAAAATGTATCAAGTATAATGAAAAACTGAACGCTGTAATAGTATTGGCATAGCCTACGCTATCAGAAACCTCAGGGAAATGTGGCTGTGATGGTTAACAAAAAAGATACAATAATAGGTCAGTAATTTTAAGGTGATAAGAAAAGAAGATAAACTGGGATATCAGTGGGAAATAAAAGTTTAAGATAGAATTTTACAAGGACTTCAGATTCATTTGCAAGAAAACTACTTATTCACTAAAAGTGAGATTAAAATCAGTCTACGGAACTCAAACTCCACATAAATCAGTGTCAAAATCTGACTGAAATCCAAATGAGTCAATATTTTTCCATCGAAATGAATGAAATTTGAGCAGATGTGAGTCAGCTAAAAGCATCTGTCATGTCCAGCTAAACTAACTGGAATGTGTTTTGAGTTTATGAGCACCTTTCAAACTGAATGATCTGCAGAACAGTTCACATGAATGAGAATTTAGTGAAGGACTTAGGTACGTTGATTGCTCTCTTAAATTATACATGTTTGCTGTGAACTGTATATACTGTACTGCCTGTTCTACTTTTGCTAAAATTGAATGGTAAAGATATAAACAAGGTCAGTAAGGGCAGTACACACTGAGGAGTTTCAAAACCTGAAGATTAGTGAATAATAAATATTGGTAGCCCTTTTATTAGTGCTCTGACACTCTGCTCTTTAAATCATGTATGATTATTGTGTAAACATCATTTTGGGAATAAACTGATATTAAAATGGTAGCATGTTTCAAAGACATCCACTGAATCAAACAGAGCCTCATTCTGCTGCCACTGACTTCTGGAAGAATAAGGCAAATCTTTGATATAGACAATGAGTTCTGTGCAGCTTTTTGGACTGTGATTTTAATTGTAGTTTAAGAGAAAAATGAGGATAAGGATCTGGAGGGGCTAGCTGAGAACTGGCTGAACATGAGCCAGCATTGGGTCCAGGTGGCCAACAAGGCCAGTTACATCTTGGCTTGTGTCAGAAATAGTGCCAGCAGGAGCAGGGAGGTGATCATGGTCCTGTACGCAGCTCTGGTGAGACAACATCTCGAGTATTGTGTTCAGTTTTGGGCCCCCCACTACAAGAAAGACATTGGAACATGTCCAGAGAAGGACAACAAAGCTGGTGAGAGATCTGGAACACAAGTCTTACAGGGAGCAACTGAGGGAAGTGGGATTGTTTAGTCTGGTGAACAGGAGGCTCAGGAGAGACCTTATTGTTCCCTACAACTACCTGAGAGGAGGTTGTGATGAAGTGGTGGTTGGCTTCTTTTCCCATGCAACGATGATAAGAACAAGCAGTAATTGCCTGAAGTTGCACCAGAGAAGGTTCAGGTTGGATATTAGGAAAGGCATTGGAACAGGCTGCCCAGGAAAGTGGTGGAGTCACTGGCCCTGGAGGTTTTCAAGAAAAGGGTAGATGTGGCACTTAGGCACATTGTTTAGTAGCAATGGTGGTGATGGGTTGACAGTTAGTCTAGATGATATTAGTGTTTTCCAGCTTTAATGATTCTATGATCCTATGATTCTTTGAAAAGATTAAGATTATTTTTTTTTTAAAGGAAAAGTATTTGCTTTCCTGTCTGTCTTCAGTGTCCAAGCTGACGTCAAACGCTTGCATGCTTGTGCTTGCCATGAAGTGTGGAGAGATATTGAAGGTTGTCCTCAGACCACATGATTTAAACAGTTCAGTTTCTTCCACAACCTTTACTTTCATGACAGGTAGCTCCACTTTATTTGATAAATGCAACTGCTTACCAGAATTGCAACTCTTGAATACTCAGCAGCAGTCTGGATCCAGACCACTGAACACTTACTTTAAGGCTAAAGACAAGAGACTTGGGAGAAAGTGAGTACCTAACACAGTACAGGTTAACAACCCTTTTGATAGCCCAAGACATTAAGGAAATGTGTAACTGGTCTGGCGCTATTCGTTGATTCTCAATAGCTAATAATTTAATGCCTAGGTTTATGGTAGTTCACAGTTCAGTCAACAGAGACTGGATATGATGAAATGAGAACACATGATTCTCTGCCACAAGGGTCCATTGGGTTTCAAGACAGCTGGAAATTGCCCCTGCAGGCCTAATTTGTGCACCTTCCCCCAAGCCACAGTAGTAAAATCCTCAGAACGCTTCCATTTTGTGCAGACACGAGGTCTTGTTTACACTCCTTAAGTTGAGCCAGCTTCTACTTCTTAGTCTTCTTGCTAGCACCTGTAGCACATCAAAGAATCATAGACACATTAGGGTTGGAAAAGATCTCCAAGGTCATCTAGTCCAACTGTCAATCCATCAGCACTATGCACACTAAATCATGTCACTCAGTGACACATCTACATGTTTCTTGAACAATGCCAGGGACTGTGACTTTGCCATTTCCTTGGGCAGCTAACGTTTGACTACTCTTTTGGAGAACAAAGTTTTCCTCATTCCAACTTGAACCTTCACTGGTGCAGTCTGAGACAATTACCTCTCATCCTATCACTGTTGCCTGGGAGAAGAGGCCTAGTCCCATCATCACAACCTCTCTTCAATTAGTTGCAGAGAGCGATAAGGTCTGCCTTGATCCTCCTCTTCTCCAGACTGAACAATCCCAGTTCCCTCAGCTGCTCCCCCTAAGACTTGTGTTCCAGACCTGTCACAGCTTCATTGCTCTTTGGACAAACACCAGGGTGTCAGTGACTTTCTTGTAGCGAGAGCTTCAAAACTGAACTCAGTACTCATTCCACAGGAAGAAGGACAACCCGTTTGCTCATTTAGTTTTTAGATACATTTGCTTCCTCTTTCCAGACAGGAATACCTCCATCCCCTGCTGCTCCCACTGCCTCCATCCACACACAGCCCACCCCGCACGCTCAGCGCTCCCTCACTACCCGCTGCCCGCCTGTAACTATTGGCTGAACGCCCTCCCTCCCCGCAGCGGCCCTCCCGAGCAGAGGGGGAGTGTCGAGGGCGGTGCGCTCCAGCAGCCCAGCCCAGCGCGACGACGGCGGCGGCGGCGGCGGCGGCGGCGAGGGAATGGGCTGCTGCGGGGAGGAGAGGCGCCGGGCGGGCGGAGGAGCGGGCGGGCGGCTCGGGCGCAGCCAGCGGCCGGGCATGGGTTCCCCGGGCGGTCGCAGCAGCCCCAGCGCCCGCGGCAGCCTGCAGGTGAGGGCTGGGGCGAAGGGAGTGGAGGCGCCGCGTCCTGCCTCCCGAGCCCGACTTCGCACGCAGCAGCAAAATTCGGATATGTATTAGGGGCGCATATATATATATATATATATATATATATAGGTTTGGGGGGTATTTTATTTATTCTCATTCTTATTTTATTTTCCCTGTCGTTTCCGATCTCCACAGATCAGAGCCACCGTTAAAAGTTTTGTTGCCGACGCGCGTTGTAGCGTGTAACTGCGAAGATAGGAAAGGGTGGTGAAAAATAATTATTATTATTATTAAAAAAAAAAAAACTAAAAACGGGGGAAGGAGGAAAAGTCCCCAAGGAGGCGACGACACCCGAAGTTACTTCGGGAGTCCTTTTCCCTTCGCGGAGGGTTGAGAACGCGCTTGCCAACCAATGCCGGCAACTTCCAGCGCGCTGCCCGCTCCGCGGCTCCGCTGCACGGGTCGCGATGTGAGCTGGTGCCCGGCGGAGCTTAGAGCTTGGGGGCGGCCGCGGGCCGTGGTTGGGCTTCGGCTGTAGGGAGCCGGGCATGCGGAAAGAGCGAAGCTTTGGGCCGCTTGAGGGGGCGGAGGGGAGCGACGGACTTATTTCGCGTTCCTGCCATAGAAAGGGGAGTTGGCAAGAAAGTGTTTGAGGGTCTACTCGGGGTGGAAGGGAGAGTGCTGCTGGTGGGAAGGGGGAGAAGCTCAGTGGGATGGGGAGGGCGAGAAGAGGGCTCATTCCGATGTCTCATCGGGAGTACAAGTGCTGCAGGGTGGGGGTATTGATGCCCTTGGGTCATTCCTGGCAAGGAGTATGTGCCCTGGGGGGGTGCAGCTGGTGTTGCCTAGAGGGTACAGATGGTGATGTCCTGGAGTAGCTGCTGTACTGGGGTGGGGGAGGGGAGAGGGGGAAAAAGAGGGGGGAGATGTAATAGCTTCTGGTTGCAGATGCTGCACTCCCAGCTCACAGTGGCTGTAGGGGAGGTGGCGGGCAGGGGGTAACTGCTTCCTGCTTCTCCTTCTCTAACACCACTCTCCCCCCACACTCCTGTGCTTCTCTCTCCCCAGCACTTGTTCCTGTTCCTGCTCTTCGTTGGACCTTTCAACTGCTTTGCCAGTTACAGCCGTGCCACCGAACTCTTCTACAGCCTCAATGAGGGGCTGCCTCCCGGCGTGCTCATTGGCAGCCTAGCCCGTGACCTGCGGCTGCCCATCACTGGGGGGCAGCGCCCTGCAGCTCCCCAGCCTCCCCTCTCCTTCACCCTGGCTTCTCGTGGCTTGGGAGGACAGTATGTGCATCTGGACAACCGCTCTGGAGAGCTACACACTTCTGCTTTGGAGATTGACCGGGAGGCTCTGTGCATGGAGAGCGGTGGGGCCTCTGTCCCTGGAGAGGCAGATGCTGTATTTTTGTCCTCCTCCTCGTCCTCACCTGACTCATGTCTGCTTCTGCTGGATGTGCTGGTACTGCCACAGGAGTACTTCCGCCTGGTGAAGGTCAAAATTGCTATCCGCGATGTCAATGACAATGCTCCCCACTTCCCCATGCCCCACATTCACCTTTCGGTGCCTGAGAATGCGCCTGTGAACACCCGCCTGGCTATTGAGCACCCTGCCCTTGACCCTGACGTGGGCACCAATGGTGTCCAGACCTACCGTCTGCGAGATAACTATGGTGTATTCACCCTGGATGTGGAGGAGAATGAAAGTGGAGAGCGGACCCCCTACCTGATTGTCATGGGGGCTCTGGACAGGGAGACACGAGAGGAATATGTCACAGTCATTGTTGCTGAGGATGGGGGCACTCCTCCACTTGTGGGTAGTGCTACCCTTACTATTGGCATCAGTGACATCAATGACAACTGCCCCCAGTTCAGTGACTCACAGCTCAACATCACTCTTGATGGGAATTCCAGCCTGGGAACACACGTGGCCACTGTCCATGCTGTAGACCTGGACCTTGGATCCAATGCACAAATTACCTATTCCTACAGCCAGAAGGTCCCTCAGCCATCCAGAGACTTGTTCCACCTAGACGAAAGTACAGGAGTGATCACACTATCCAGTAAGGTTGATGGGAACACTCCAAGGCATCACAGGCTGATCATACTGGGCAGTGGTCCTGGTTGTATCCCTGCTGTTATCACAGTGCTAGTGACCATCATCAAAGTCATGATGAGGCCACCTGAAGTTGTCCCTCGTTTCATAGCTAATGAAGTGGAAGGAGTGGTATACTTAAAGGAACTGGAGCCCATCAACACACCAATAGCATTTTTTACCATCAAAGACCCTGATGAAAAATATAAAGTCAATTGCTATTTGGATGGTGATGGACCTTTCAGGCTTTCACCATACAAGCCATACAACAATGAATACTTGTTAGAGACCACAAAACCTTTAGACTATGAGACACAGCAGCTATATGAAATCTCTGTAGTTGCATGGAACTCTGAAGGATTTAATGTAAACAAAGTAATAAAAATACAAGTTTTGGATGACAATGACAACTCGCCAGTTTTCTCTCAACAGCTGATAGAATTATCGATTGAAGAAAATAATGTTCCCAATGCTTTCTTGACCAAACTGCATGCTACGGATGCTGACAGTGGAGAAAGAGGGGAAGTGTCCTATTTTTTAGGGCCCGATGCTCCTTCCTATTTTTCTTTAGATAAAACCACAGGAGTTCTTACAGTTGCCACTCAATTGGATAGAGAAGAAAAAGAGAAATACAGATATACTGTGAAAGCAGTAGATTCTGGATTCCCTCCAAGAGAATCAATAGCAACTGTCACCATCACTGTACTGGATAAAAATGATAATAGTCCAAGATTTATCAATAAGGATTTCAGCTTTTTCGTGCCAGAAAACTTTCCAGGTTTTGGTGAAATTGGAGTTATAAGTGTAACAGATGCTGATGCAGGACAAAATGGATGGGTTGCTCTTTCAGTTCTGAATGGAAGTGATATTTTCGTTATAGATACTGGAAAAGGAGTTTTGAGAGCTAAAGTCTCTCTCGATAGGGAGCAGCAAAGCTCCTATGTTCTCTGGATTGAAGCAGTTGATGGTGGTGATCCTGCCTTGTCGTCTACTGCAAAAATAACAATCCTTCTCTTAGACATAAATGACAACCCCCCTTTGGTTTTGTTTCCTCAGTCTAATATGTCTTATTTGTTGGTTCTTCCTTCTACCCTTCCTGGCTCTCCCATCACTGAGGTCTATGCTGTTGATAAGGACACTGGCATGAATGCAGTCATAGCATACAGCATCATAGGAAGAAGAGGCCCCCGACCAGAGTCGTTTAGTATTGACCCTAAAACTGGTAATATAACCTTGGAAGAGTCACTCATGCAAAATGACTATGGTCTGTATCGCCTGCTTGTGAAAGTTAGTGATCATGGCTATCCAGAACCACTCCATTCCACTGTCATGGTGAATCTTTTTGTCAATGATACTGTTAGCAATGAGAGCTACATTGAAAGCTTGTTAAGAAAGGAGCCTGATATCAATATAGAAGAGAAGCAGCCACAAGTATCTGTAGAACCTACACATAAAAAAATGGAGTCAGCATCCTGCATGCCTACTTTAGTAGCTCTGTCAATAATAAGCTTGGGTTCGATCACTTTAGTAACTGGGATGGGCATTTACATCTGTCTAAGAAAAGGGAAAAAGCACCACGGAGCAGATGAAAACTTGGAAGTACAAATCCCATTAAATGGAAGAATTAACCTGCACATGTTGGAGAAGAAACCAGTGGAGATTTCTAACATTTGATATTTCCTTGTGGATAATCCAAATCAATATCTGAGAAACCTTGGACAACTCTGAAACAGCTAGCCGTGGGCTATATTGACAGGTTGCAGTGAAGGACCGCTAATTTATAACTTAATATAATTGTAGATAGCTGTTTACAGTTTTTTAAACTCAAGTTCAATGTACAGCTTTTTTATGAAACCTTAGTACTAACAGCTAGCACCATGTCTATAAAAGCATAGACATCATTTGCAGCTTTCATTAATCAGTATGATCAGTGACTGTAAAAAAAAAATTAAATTAAAAAAAAAAAAAAAAGGGAAGAAGGTAAGAATTCTTTAAGGTTAAAAATCTTTTTAACCACAAGAGGGCATCAGATGCTCCAGAGCAGGGAACTGTCTAAGAGATAAATAGAGAATATTTTAAATATATTGGTTTTTTGCATAAAATACACATCGGCATACAGACAATTACATACACAAAAAGAGAAATGTCTGTCCTGATGTATGGATAAATAAAATAATAAGAATATTAAAGTGCACTATTAAAAATAATAATAGTAATAATAATAAACAAATAAACATAAAAAAAAAACCAACAAAACAGAATGTTTATTACCTCACAAGTAAAGCTTACACAGTAGGATAGAAAAGGCATTAACAAGAAGTGCAATTCCTGTTGAGAAAGAATGCAAGATACTGTAATGAGAATCGGAACTGCTGTGACATTCCATCTTTCATTTGCTCCAGATTTCACCCACATTGTCATTTGTTCCAGCAGTATGCTGGTCATTTTTATGAAAAATTATATTTAATGTTTCCTACAGGAAATAAAGACAAAAGCCCATGCTCATCCTCATAAACATGTCAGGTGCAGGGAAGCAAGGGAATGGCTGTATTTTTCATTATCACAGAAGTAACACTTTTTGTACTTTGAGCAATGTCGGTAGTACTCCATCAGTTTGGTTGTGCAATAGATTTTTCATGTGATATTTCTGAATCCGATCTGCCAGACAAAAACAAAAAAATCTCTTCATATTCTAGAGAATTATAGACTTAGTTTGTACTGACTGTTGCTCCTTTCTGGATTGGTATTTCATGTGAAAGATCTTATTTCTGACTTTTGGCTCCATTCCTGGCTCCTTTTCATTGGCTTTGGTTTTGGATTAGATCCAAAATCTGACTTGTCAGACTGGTGGCATATTTTCTCGATAATTTATTCTTTGCTGTAGCCTCTGCAGCAAAGGAGCAGGTTTATCAGTGATGTCTCACTTTCACTTAGTTTTAAGAGCTGAAAATTATCTTTTGTATGATGATTACATCAGATTCCTGTGTGAACAAGATAAATTAGTGTTATGCTTAAAACTGATTATTTTGATTTCTGGCATCATATGTCTGTAATGTACCAAAAGTGTTTATATGTCTGCAAATTAAAGCTATATATTTTCTTAATAATTTATTTTCTCTCTCTGTCTTATATTGCTTAACACTATTTTTGCTACAAGAAATACATATTTCACAGATGCTTAGTTGCTGGCTATGTTATAGCTCATTTTATTTCCCAGAATTAGTGCACTTTGATTCATTGAGGATCTGTGCCATGCTTTTTGGTACTGCTAGCAAACAATTTTATTTCAGCTGATGTAAGTTGGGCAGCAGCTGATACCTGCCTTAATAGTACAGAGTGCAATTGGAGGTAGGTTTTTTTGCTTTCTTACTGTGAATGCCACATTGCTTCACCTTGGGCCTATTGAAACCTTATTGATGGTGATTCTATTTAGTCTATGTAAGTGTGTTAAGATAATGCTCAGACTTTGCCATTCCACCTATTAGAAATAGATATTCTTTTTTCAATTTAGAGTATTTTCTGTTTATGCACAGTTTGATAGCTGTGTTTCATGAAAAAATAATTCAAGCTGTCAAAGGTTTGTGGATAATCACTTTTTTTCATTCATTTTAGTATTATGAAAGTATGAGAATGCTACATATTCCTAAAATTCATTTCTCACAGAGGCACTGATTATTTCTGAAGAAAAATTGAATTAATTCTTTGGACCTAGCTTCTGTATTACATATACTGAGTGTGAGGGAAACTGGATCTTCTGCATTTTTTCTTCATTAAGGTGACTATGTAAATGATAAAAGGAGAACAGGATTCTTTTCATTACTCTTTTATTACTTGAATTAGAAGTCCAATATCTTTTTCAAGATGATACAAACAGGAAGAAACCCAGGCGTTATGAAATACAGTAAAACCTAATCCTGCAACGTGTTCCTGTGACACTAGGCAGATACCTTCATTCCAATTTCACAAAAACAGACATACACCTCTTTAATTAAACTCACTGAGTTTAAATGTTCTGCTCTTCTTGTCGCTTTTCTTTGGTTTGTTTCATTCAGGCATGTTATTAATGAGTAATAAAATGTAATGGTATGAGCCTGTAAAAACTAAAGTACTGCTTGCAGAGCAATTTTCTGCCATAGCTTTCCACTCATTTAAAGAAAACCAGTTTGAAATCACACCTGCAGCCATACTAGCACCACTGCTTGTAAAAATGCCTTTAACCAGAATAATACTTAATAGAGTAAGAGTATATTTCTCTCTTTCTGTGAGTAGGAGTAGCCTTTAGGTAAGAAATGCCACTGAAGGTTGTGGTAAAAATATGCATAGTGAGCTGGGGTTTTTTGTTTGTTTGTTTTTGTTTGTTTGTTTTAAAAAAGAACAAAACACAAAACCAGACAGCTGGCAGCAGCAAGCAGTAAGTATGCCATTTGAAGCCTAACAATGCTCAAAAATCAGACATCTTAAATTCATAGCACCTGGGTTTTTTGTTTTTTTGTTTTTTTTCCCTCCGGAAAATGTACTTATTCTTTCCCAGTGGAAAAATGCTTGATAACAGCTATACAGCAGACATTTCTGTGACCTTGCTGTTTCCAAAGTATCCCTTACAGAATTTCCTTTCACACAAGTAAATAAATAAATAAATGAGTATAACTAAAGTAAATTAGACTCAAGTATAAAAGGCCTATTTTATTACCACATTGTGGCAGTGCACTTGCCAAAATAGATGCAAATCTTGTCAACACTGGTAGCTGAGCTGGCACAAAAATAAATGTCTCATTCATTTATAATATCCATTGAACAATCTTGCAGCAAGTGGGTGCTCTTAGTTCATTTTAATGAAAAAATGAGATTGTCCTAAACTTTATATTGCCATGCAAGTTCATTAGAATTAACGAATTAAAAATATATTAAAAAAATAAAGAAGAAAATGGGCAAAGAGCCCAGTGTCAATGGACAGAGAAAATCAGCTCCGTCTTCCTATTTTATGTTGCTTTTTTTTTTTATTTGAAAGATCTAGGATTCCCATTACTCTTTGAAGTTACTGTTTGATTCAAAATTAACCTAACACCTGGCTGAATATCAATAAGGGATGAGACCTGAAAATGTGGAAAGGGAATTAAAGCATTTTGCTTTTTCCCGTGTCAAAACTCAGGAAACAATTTATCTTATGGCCTTTTAAGTCTATTTTTACAGTACCCAGGTTCAAACAAAACTGCACTAGAGTCCATTGAGAACAATATAAAATCTGTCATGATCTTAATGGAGTGTCTGATGAGAGGCTACAGTATTAGAACAGAAATTGGCCTCCAGGAAGGCAATGGCAGATCCATGGTTGCTGACTGGGATTTCATTGTAATTTTTCTATTCCAGCTGCTATTTGGGGAAGTTTTCATTAAAATACTCAAACGCATGAAGAGAATAATCCATGGGAATTTCTCCCCCTGATTGAAAGTAATGAACTATGAGGGAGCAGTGACCTGCATCACAAAATTATCTTGCGGTTTGTCATGAGTAGAGATAAATAGCATCTCTGCCACAAAGAAATCAGCAGATGAATGTACAGAGTGTTTCCTTTCACTGTGCAAGTGTATTATCAGAGACATGCAGAAAGCTGACTGCTACCTTTCCTGTACTGCATTTGTCACCAGCTACTTGCAGTCACTGATTTCTATGTACGTCCCTTCTCACTCAAATACAATACAGTGAAAAAGAAAGCAAAACTATTAATCGTGAAGTATCAGCTAGCTGTAATACAAAACTTTAATTTAGACAACTCTCCTAAAGAGCTGAGGTTTGAGGAGATAAGAGCATCCATCTTTCTTACAAAAATAATTTGATTTTAAAGGAGCTAGTCAAATTCTAAAATAAAATAAAGAATCTAGTAAAATTTTAAATTGAAATAAAGGCATTTAGCCCCACAATTTCCCACGTAGTACAGTCCTACTTTTTTTTTTTTTTTTTTTTTTTAATATGAGTAATAGTTACTGAGGCAGAAAAAAAGTTGCAGGAATTAGATTTATATTCTATTCTAATAGTGTGAGAAATATCTTGAAGGAACTATTTGAAGCCACTGCCTTATTAGTTCTTAACAGGTAATTCAGAGCTATGAAACAATTTGCAATGTGACATAATTTACAGTTTTATTAAAGTATTTGTAAAATATGCATTCAGTTTTACTATTTCCTTTTCAGTCTCTGTACTAAGTGAAGCAGCAGATAAGAAGATAAGACTGCCATCTGCATTCTGATATAGAAAGATTAAAAATTTTTAATTCACAAATAAATATGAAGTTGAAGAGCTCTGTTTTTCACATTACAGACAAGAAAAACACTTTGATTCTTACCAGCACAGATTGATAGGCTGTGTACATAGTCCAACATGCTGTATGCTAATCTTTCAGTGTTTTCAGCTCTATTTTCATTCTAGTTTCATCAGAAATGAATTTTAAATGCCAAATATCAACTCCTAAATATTTCTGGAAACAGCATACTTTGGACAGATGCTTAGAAAACATTTTGAATGAAGAAATTGTGAATCATTTATGATGCATTCAGTCATTCATTCCACAGCTTGGGAAAACAAATATATGGTTACTGTTAGAGCTGCAGTTTTTCTTGTTGCTAACTAATGCTGCTAGAAAGCAGTAAGTATTTAAGTCAAATACATTTATAGAACATGTGAACTGTGTAAAATTGAGATCTCTTGCATCCTAAGCATGTAGTTAGATTTTTTTATCCTTCCTGCAGCGCTCACAAGGAAAATTCAGTGTTGTGTCCTTCTGTCTGTTTTGTCTTATTTTCCATTTTCTGAGTTTTAGCTAAATTTAATCTTAAGAGCAAGTGAGCGAGGTAAGAACACTGTGCAGAATAGGAGCAAAGGCAGTGACAGCTTGATTCCACTACCTGTGTGTCAGCATCTTGTGGCGCTTGAGATGCCTTTAGGTGTTCCATCTGTCCTCCAGCTGCCAGTCTGGGAGAGTGCAGCTTTTCCACCAATGGTCTGTCATGACTGCAAGCCCAGTGTGGATGCTCTGGATATTTTAGAAAGAGTCCACTCAGTCCTTGCATGTGTTGAAGTGAGTTTTTGATGAGATTCAGCTCCATGTTTACACAACTACAGAGAAATATCTACAGGCAGCTATCAACCTTAAGCTTCCATTATTGTCTGTGAAAGTCTCATCAACACTGTCAACAGAACTTGAAGGTGCTTCAACTTGCTGTAAAGTAGATATTCAACTCAAAATTTAGTTATTTTGAAAATTAATGTCAAGTGCTATCTTTCCAGATAACACTTGACCACCTCAAATTTCCGCACAGGACTATCAGGAACACTTGTGCTTTTTTGGTATGGTAGATAAATGCCAAGTGTGTAAAGTTAACACCTAAAACAATGTAAGAAAATTATAGATTGGTGTGTTTATACCACTACTATACATATTGAGTACATCAACCTCTAGGCTTTGCTGAGCAGAGCTTGACAGACTACAGAAGGAACTTAAAACATATGTTATAAGGAGACTGAAAAAGACTTATCGTATCTAACTGTTAAGTTCTGAAGCCTAAATAAATTTGTACTATGCTAAGCACTGGATTTTTACCACTGCACAAACTTTACAGTTTACTCAAGCTAAGATTTAACTTCTGTGTTTCAATGGAAGAACATAAATCTAGGTCATTAATTGAGGTACAGACTGCAGTGTTAGGCACTTCCTCTACCCCTATAATTCATGGAGAGAAACTGTTGTCTCAGAACTGCATCAGAGCTGCCACAGAGCTGAGGAGAAAGTCATTTCCTCTCAGTCGTAGGTGCTTAAAGTTCACATGATTTGTCTTTCAAACATATTTTTAAAAGCAGTAGAATTCTATCCACATGGCCTTCACTGTTTAAAATGTTGTCATGACTTTGTACTTCTTTTTTCTTTTTTCTTACCAAATTATTCAGTGCAAGACACTCCCATAGAATACAGTAAAGCATACCTCCCATTTATATGGTAAAGCATTTGTTAGAACACACTCAAACAAAATGAGAAATTTCATCTTTCAGAGTTCTCTGTGTGTCGAGGGGGAATGTTAAAAGCACCTGTTGGTAAGGACATTTTCCATTCTTCTTTTCAAGACTGAGCTATCATGTTTAAATCAGAGTCTCAAATGTCAAAATTCTAGACTGAAGTGGCACCACCATGCATCAAATACTAGACTGGGTGTTCTTGGTCTTCAACTGGGGCTACAAGCACTTTCAAAGCTTGCCTTTAAACAACCACAGACAGGGAGAGAGAGACAGAAAAAAAGAAATAAATTAGGAGGAAAGAAAGCTGAAGTAGTTGGCTAATTAGATACTGCTCCAGCTCACACCCAGTTTACCTCATGGTTTATATAGAAGCAGGTGACAAAGATTGACCAATCACATAAAGACTGTGTTAAAGTGATTTGACATAGGTCACATGAAGTCTTATTTATGGGATTGAGAACTCAAAGCCAATTCTAGTGCTCTTTCCTCCCAGATCAGTAGCTTCTGATGCTAATAAATAAATAAATAAATGAGAAAGCGAGAGAGAACCTCTGAAATTCTTACTTTGTAGATCTTCCTCAGAGGTGTTTGTCTCTATATTTCAGGATTTATAGACACATTAAATTCAATCTCATTTTCATTATACCTTCTGTAATCTCATTAAAATTGCATTCTCAAGATTGTTCTGTGGTAGAAGTTGGTCATTCTCTGCCTAAGGCTCTGTTTTATGAAGAATGTGTTTATAAAGCATCTGACTGGTAATCTGGGTACAAAGCAGCACTACATTTCAGAATGTGTTTTACTTGAGGACGGACTGAAATAGAAAAGAGCAAAACAGAACAAGTGTAAGTAAATGCAATGAAAATGAAAAGATCCTTCTCAAGGATTGCATGTGGAAAACAAATAGAAGCAGTCAGAAATAATACAAGGAATTATTCTGTGTCTACTAGATTTACTATGTATAATCAGCTGTGCTAGCAGTCCCCTTTCTTAACCTATTAGTATGAGAGCTTGTCACAGAGCATCTGGATTTCCTAATGCAAAGTGGTAGCATAACATATATTAAAAACTGATTCTCATTCTCAGCAGGTCAGAGTTGTACATGGAAATAAGGGCTTTGAGTAGAATATCTCTGAACTGTCTGTTTCATTATGATAACAGGATCTCTTTCTGTGGTAATTTTCTGTAATGTTATTATGTTAGATGCATTCATTTTTGCTAACTAAGGACAAAAAGATCTTATTAGAAACATTTGTATCTTCCCGGCCAAAATAAAAGCTGATACTGTGACATAATGTTTCCCCAGGAATAAAAAATGCTGTTAATGAAATGAGATTTTTTTTTTTTTTTTCCCAACAATACACACATACCAGACATGCTTTGGTGCTCACTTTCTTAAAATACAAAATGATAATATATCCTTTATTTTCATATTTATAAACAGAATAAACATTTCATTCCAAGAGTAAGAAGAGGGTTTTAATAAAATGCTGTGTTACTGTAGGGTAGGTCCTGTAGATGCTTTCTACTCAAATGTCTTCAATATCTCACTTGCATATCTATATAAAAGTCCTCTACATGTTTTGAGTTTTACTTTGTTTTGTTTTTCCCTCTTTATAAATCATAAGACAAAAGCAAAGGTCACACAATTGTCTTGTTCCCTTTTATTTGTTCTCATTTACCAGGTTAACTGCAAGTGAATTACAAATACAAGAATGCTCATCTCTAATTGGCTTTTCTTTGAATTTGAATTGAGTTTTCAGAAATATCATGTGTGAGCTTATGCATCTAAATTGTAAATATATGAACATCTGAAAATGCAGTAAAGCAAGCAAGCATGCAGGAAAACTAAAAGTTTCAGTCCTAACTATTCAACATAACTAATATGTTAAGCTCCTCAAGAATGGTTATCACTGTGTTTTTGTAAGGAGTACCTTTAGCTGTATGTACTTAGGAACTCACATCCTCAGAAGCTTTGCTGCTCTCCTTTCAGGAACTGAATAGTCTCGAATCTCACTAATGTAAACCCAGTTTTAAAGTGTGTAAGTGTACATTTGTTCATATTAAGCTATCATAACAGTGGAAGACTGTGTGGGAAAAAAAAGACCTGGGGTTGTTGGTCAATGCTCAGCTGAGAATGAGCTAGTAGTGTGCCCAGGTGGCCAAGAAGGCCAACAGCATTCTGGCTTGCATCAGAAATAATGTTGCCAGCAGAAGCAGAGAAGTGATCATCTTTCTGTACTCAGCATTGGTGAGGTCATACCTCAAGTACTGTGTTCATTTTTGGGGCCCTCACTACAAAGAAAGACATTGAGTTCCTGGATCATGTTCAGAGGGGAGCAACAAATCTGGTGAGAGGTCTGGAACACAAGTTTATAAGGAGAAGCTGAGGGAATGGGTATTATTTAATCTAGAGGAGATGCAAGGGAGACTTTGTAGCTCTCTTCAACTACCTGAAAGGAGATTGTGGAGAGATGGGGGTCGGCCACTTCTCCAGGTAACTAGCAATAGAGCTAAAGGGAATGGCCTCAAGTTGTGCCAGGGGAGGTTCAGTTTGGGTATTAGGAAAATTTCTTCTCTGGAAGAGTGGTACTAGAACCGGCTACCCAGAGAGGTGGTTGAGTCACTATCCTTGGAGGTGTTCAAGATTATGTACTGAGGAACATAGTTTAGTGAGGAAATATTGATGGTAAGTGCACAGTTGGACTGGATAACCTTGTAGGTCTTTTCCAGCCCTGATGATTCTATGATCATTTTGTATGCAAAAATCAAATGGATCATTATTGTCCATCCCCATTATAAATGCTCTGAGGACATAAAAATGAAATGCATGAGAGTAAGGAATATATTTTAACTGTACTTTTACTATAGTCAGGGATTATGAAGGGCTTGGAGAACATGCTCTACGAGGAGTGACTGAAGGAACTGGGCTGTTTAGACTGGGGAAAAGGAGGCTGATGGGAGACCTTGTTGCTTTCTTCCAATATCTGAAAGGTGCTTACAGCGAGAGTGGGGTTGGTCTCTTCTCACTGGTGACAGGTGACAGGATGAGGGGAAAAGGCCTCAAGTTGTGGCAGGGTAAGTTGGATATCAGGAAACACTTTTTTACAAAAAGGGTTGTCAAGCACTGGAATAGGCTCCCCAGGGAGGTGGTTGAGTCACCAACCCTGGATGTGTTTAAAAACCATTTGGATGTGATGCTCAGGGACATGATTTAGTGAAAGGTTGTTAGGGTAGTATGGTTAGGTTGTGGTTGGATTTGATGCTCTTTAAGGTCTTTTCCAGCCTGAGAAATTCTATGATTCTAAATGCGAAAGTAAATTACATTTTCTATTACCCTTGATGTTAAGTCTGAATAAGCATCTTTAAAACAATAATTGTATTTGACATAACACATAGAACAAATATCTCAATGAATAATACTTCGAACACTTAATACTTATTTTAAATTTTCACTCAAAATATAATGAAATTTAAAACTAATGAAGACTGAGTTTTAAATTTCATAAACATCCAGAAATATCAATTTACAATTCATTCCTAGCTCGTGTTCATCCAATTTAAGCTTCAGGCATCTATATAAACAAGTTGGGAGTAGATACATCTAAGATTTCTTCTCCAGTCAAGGGACTGGACCAGAAGTATTCTTCTTATCCAGATTTTATATGCTTATGACAGTTTTCACATTGCTTCTAGTTCACTCCAGAAATGCAATAAGCAGGATTCCTACAAAAATATCTCAGTGAATGCTACAAATTAAATAGAATGAATCTAGCACCTATTGTAGAGTGGTTATCATTTTTTTTCTCCTCAAATTACAGTACACGGGAAACAGTCCTAAAGAATTGTGGAATATAAAACTTTTATATGAATTAACACAACTTCCTCTTATTTTCTGAATGTGAATGGTTTGTTTTTGCATTTGTGTTTTACTTTAATATAGTAAGTATGGATGAAAAATTCTTTGAAGTTATTGGAATACACACATTTAAAAAACCTGAGATTTACCTATATTTTGTTGTTTGTAAAAATATGAAAACCCACTTAGTTCTTAAAAAAAAAAAAAAAAAAAAAAAAAAAAAAAAAGACTTAAATACAGCTGGCATAGAGGAAGCAGAAAGAATCTCCTTCCTATTCTGTCCTCACTGGTCTGCAGGTAATAGTTTGCTGAGAGCAAGTATGTAGTTGCTTGTTGGAAGTTGCACAAGTGATAAGAAATTGGAATGACAAAAACAGTATGTGAAAATGTGCTGGAGTAAAAAAAATCCTTCTATCCTAATAAAAATACAGAGTACTAATAAGATTTTTGAATGTTAGAGATGTCAAAGAGATCACAGTGTCTTATAACATCATTACCTCTTCAGCAAGTACCAGAAGGTCATAGGCAAATTCAGATGATCCTCTTTACTTTGAAGGTAAAGGCTATTTAGAAATAATTTACTTGAACTCAGGGTACTTTTAAATTGGGTGTTCTACAAGATGACCTGAGTAAAAAAAAAAAAGAAAATTGATGTATAAAATCTATCTTCACAAGACATGCAATTCTTACAAACTGTTTTCAGTTAATGGTTGAAAATAAGCTACTGTAAAATTGAAAACTTTGTAAAAGTTTTATGAGTTTTGTTCACTTTTCATCAACTTTGGAAAACTGAAAAATAGAAAGGGGAACATAGTAAAAACTTAGAATGTCTGGAAGGCATTAAAGATAATAATGTAAATTGTAAGATCCATTTGAATACATCCCTTAATATCAAACTCATGCATTAGGCTAAATTTCTTTGGGCTTTGGACACATAATTACTTCCTAAGGTAGCGTTAAGAGCCTTTAAGAATTAGAGGCCCTCTTCCCTAAAAGGGAAGAATGAGGAGAAATTTAAATAAATAAATAAATAAATAAATATATGAAAAGATAGCAAGGAATTAGAAGGAATTTGATGTAGCTGGTAGCAGTGGCACAGGTTGTTGCACTAGAAAGAAATTAACAATTAAAGGAGTAGTGGTAATGGATGATTTGTTTAAATTGCAGATTAACTACATGAATGCTGATGATATATGAGTATTCAACAAGGCTAAATAGGATGACCAAAATACCTGCATGCCCAATATCTATAAAATATAGATGAAATAAAGAAAAAAGCTGATTTAGAACTAAGATGGTCATGAGTTTAAAGACAGTATATAACAATTAATGACAGCAAAAAAAAGATACCGTGGAAAATTCATATTGTGAACTGAGCTTAAATGAACTCCTTTATTAAATTACAAGTTTTGCAAACTCAAGCAAGATGTAACAGTCAATCTGATGTTAGATATTTGTCTTCGAATCAAATTGCAGACTTCAGAAGTTAGCCTTGTGGTTTTTTTAAAGCAATTTTAGTCATTTCTGAAGTTGCTAAAGACATGTTACTAAAAAGTTCTCAGTAAAAAAAAAAACATTTAATGAAGATTCTTTACAGAAGAGCTTTGTGGGTAAAATCTTTCATTTTATTTAGTATTCTTGATGTGTGAACTGATAATTATAAAATTGTTTATGGTGCAAATACTGGAACTGCAAGATAAGGAAGGAGAAAGATACAGTTTCAGGCAAGGTATGGATTTCACATTAATTTTTGCACTTACATATGGTCATATATGTGTGAAACATTTTCTGTACATTCTCTTTGCCATTATTAAATATGAAATACTCATTTCTGAGTAAAAGCAGAATTCCAGATTAAATAATATATGAATGAAATTTTATTAAATTTTATATCTATGCTAAGAAGACCTGAATTAATAAGAAAGTAAGTGAACAAATTGAGTATATTTTTTTCTCTATCACTATTGAGTATTATATTAGATCTCAGTGTCTGTGTTTGATCAGATTAATCCAAACTAACAGATTACGTGTTAAATTAAGCCTACTCATGTTTAGTACAATTAAATCTAAAATAGTATACCTCACAGTTCTATAGAACTGAGTTAGAAGGCTTGTAATAGTGTCTAATATGAACTCTGAATTATACAAATCACAATAAAACCTATGGACTTTTAAAAAATGTGTTATATTTTCAAATATACACTCATTCTTATATTTACTAACCAGATATTTCTCTATTACTGAAATTATTGGGTACTTAAATAAAAAGAGATGTTCTCATTTTGAAAATAAAGTGTTCTCCATCAGCATATCTTTACACATATTGGGAAAGGGTGAATTTTATAAATTGATTAATATAAACAGATCAATATTTAAGGTCAATATTAAAGTAGAAGCAGCATCATGAAGAATGTTCCACAGGATGAGATAGAAAAAGAATTAAGGACATTTTTTTCTAAGTATGTGAAGTAAGTTTTGCCCATAATTAGTCTCTATATATAGAACTACCAAAAAATATTAAATCAATTACAAAGTTATTAATATATTTTCACTCATTATCAATGTACCCAATATATTACTTCTCTTAGGAAAATGTTCTTTTTCTGTCTCCTACACCAGTCAGACAATGGAAAATACAATACAGTGGGGTATAGTGAACATTAATATTTATGCATATGTAGATGTTCATGCATATGTATGTGTGGCACATGTGAAAATGATACGACATGAATTCTAAATGGGAGACACGCATTTCAACTTTGCAATTAAGTATTACGTTAACTTTACTTTTGTCTCTTGTACAACTGAGCCCCCTGTTACTGACCAGTATTTCCATAGCTTTTCCTGAACAACCTGGCTGTACAGTTTCATCTCTTGATTAAAAAAAAAAAATCTCTTGATTTAAAAAAAAAAAAAAAAAAAAAAAAAGGAGGATCCTAGAGAAAGGATTTTGTCCTATCATTCAGATGATCACACTGGGTACAGGGTTTGCTCTGTAGATATGGTGAACTGCTGTATTATGACTGGGGAAGGAGATACTGGAAATAAAACTTCTACTTGGCTGCTATCAAACTGGACATTTGATAGCATTCAATAGTCCTGTGGGATTTTCGTAATTACTGGGCAGAGGACTGCTGTTAAGAGGGGCACACTAAGCAGAGCGACTGAACCACTACTATAAAACTGGCTAGAAATAACTCAGAAGTATTGGATATAGTATCAAGCTATTGCTCTTGTGAGACTGTCACTCCTACCCAACACTACTGTCAGTAGTTTTATACTGGCCTTATCATTGTTACTTTAGTTTTCCAGAAACATTTTGACCCCCAAAGCTTTCAGATGAAATAAATGGCTTAAGATGTAATAAAATTCTGATCATGATCATACTATCAGTAAGATAAATCAGTTTTAAATCGACATGTAACACAAACTTTTTAAAGTTCAGTTATTAAAACAATGAATTTTGATATTTAATAAACTTAATCTAGAAGTCCAACTTATAATTATTTTCGTGTCAGTCAGCACCACCTTCTCATCTGCACTGTAACAAACAATTTGCTTCATTTTGTCCTAGCAGACACAGTGAGAATGCAAGGAAGTAAATCAACCACTCTAGTATGGAAAATGAATGTGCCATCATGGGTATCAGGATACTCTGTGATATGCTAGAAATACTACGTATTCTGGAACTGTCTAGATTATGACAGTATTCTCATTCATTATTACTTTGGCTTTGCTAGAAATTGGCTGATGCAAAATAAGACAGAATAAACAAGACCCTTCTCTCACCAAAATCAAAGAGCTTATCCTTTGGTATGCTTCCATCTTAATAGGTACTCTCCTATTATTATGAAAGAAGTCAGTTGTCAGAAGCAAATATGGAGGAAGGACGAGACAGGACAGTTCACAAAAAACTGATAGAAACAAAATTTTCCCAGATTCTAGGGTGTGAGACCACACTTGGAGTACTTTGTCCAGGTAATTGCTTACATGAAAGATACATAGCCATATTGGAGGACGTGCAACAAAGTGCTACTGGTATGACTAAGGGGTTGGAGCATCTCTCCTGTGTGAGAAGGCTGAAAAAGATGGGCTTGTTCAGCCTGAAGAAGAAAAAGATCAAAGGGGAATTTTGGGAACTCCGGGAACTCCAGGAAAGGTAAGGAAATTACTGATGTCATTTATCTGGACTTGGGCAAGGCCTTCAACATTGTCCCCCACCACATCCTTATCTCCAAATTGAAGGGATGTGGATTTGATGGGTGGACCACTTGGATAACAAATTGGTTGAAAGGCTGCAGAGTGGTCATCAATGGCTCTATGTCCAGGTGGAGGCCGGTAATGAGCGGCATCCCCCAGGGGTCTGTCTTGTGACTGGTGCTCTTTAACATCTTCATCAATGACATCGATGATGGAATTGAGTGCACCCTCAGCAAGTTTGCTGATGACACCAAGCTGAGCGGTGCGGTCGACAAGGTTGAAGGAAGGGATGGCATTCAGAGGGACCTCAACAGGCTTGAAAGGTGGGCCTGGGTGAACCTGATGAGGTTCCACACAGCAAAGTGCAAGGTTTTGCACTTGGATCAGAGGAATCCCAGGCATCCATACAGACTGGAAGGAGCAGCCTTGCAGAGAAGGATCTGGGGGTTTTGATGGATGAAAAGCTTAACATGAGCCAACAGTGTGCCCTTGCAGCTCAGAAAGCAAATGGTATCCTGGGCTTCGTCAGAAGAGGGGTGGCCATCAGGAACAGGGAGGTGATTGTCCTCCTCTACTCTGCCCTTGTGAGGCCCCATCTGGAATTCTGTGTCCAGGTCTGAAGTCCCCAAGACAGGGGAAGACAGAGAAAGACAGAGAGTTGTTGGAGAGGGTCCGGAGGAGAGCCACAAAGATGATCAGGGGACTGGAGCACCTCCCCTACAAAGACAGGCTGAGGGAGCTGGGCTTGTTCAGCCTGGAAAAAAGAAGGCTGCAGGGTGACCTCATTGCAGCCTTTCAGTACCTAAAGGGAGGCTGCAAATAGGAAGGGAATCAACTTTTTGAAAGGGTAGATAACAGCAGGACAAGGGAGGATGGTTTTAAGTTGAGGGAGGGAAGATTTAGGCTGGATGTCAAGGAGAAGTTCTTTACAGAGAGAGCGGTGAGGTGCTGGCACAGGCTGCCCAGAGAGGTTGTGGATGCCCCATCCCTGGAGGTGTTCAAGGCCAGATTGGATGGGGTCCTGGGCAGCCTGGTCTAGCATTAAATGGGGAGGTTGGTGGCCCTGCATGTGGCGGAGGGGTTAGAGATTCAAGATCCTTGAGGTCCCTTCCAACCCTGGCCATTCTGTGATTCTGTGAACTTACCAAAGTCTATAAATTCCTGACAGGAGGGTGCAGAGAAGACAGAGCCAGGTTTTTGTCAGCTCAGTACAAGAAGTTAGTTTTGCACAAACTAAAATACAAGATGTATTGTTTGAACATCAGTGTAATGGTTTTGCGTGGGATATAATTAATTTACTTTGTTGAGGCTCATACAATGCTGTGTTTTGGATTTGTGATGAAAACAGCCATGCTAACACTCTGGTATTTTTATTTGTTGAAGAGAAGTGCTTACACAGAGCCAAGAACTTTTCTGCTCCTTGAGCTGCCCTGTCAGAGAGGGGCTGAAGGTGCACAAGGAGCTGGAAGAAGACATAGCCAATACAGCTGGTCTAGACAAGCCAAAGAGATATTCCATGCCCTATAACATCACTCTCAGCAAACACTAGAGGAAGGAGGAAGGCAGGATGTTTCCCCATTCTGCTTGGAGAGACTGAGTTGAGTGGCTGCATGGTGCACAACTGCCTACTGGGTTAAATCACAGCAGTCCTTTTGACATCGAATGTGGGGCTCAAAGAGTTTCAGATGATAAAAGATTTGTTTGGAGTGCCAAGTCTTCTAGGCTAAATTTATATATAGTAGGGCTATTTAGCTACTAATTGGCAGCTTTCTGTCCTTGTCATGGGGATTGTTTGCCTTAGAGTATGTTAGAGACCAGTGCTTGTTGTTGGCTAATTTTTCTTCTGCCAGTTGCCCTACACCTTATTATCTTGCTTTGCTACAGCTGGTAACATTCAGATAACAGTCATGGCCACATACCTGTGCTAGCAGACACCCAAAACGTCACTGCTGTTCCTGTGCTGCACTACTTGGCAAGCTGGGACTCCAGGCTGAATTCAAATCAGGGGGACTACAATCTATCCATGTGAAATCATGTACATACCAAAGCAACAGTAGCCAGAGATAAGCCTACTTCAGAGCAAGTACACTCCAAAGCATCCAAGGACATGGAGAATTCCACGATGTAGCAGGTATACCTTGCAGTGTCCAGTGTCCATATTCCATGTCAGAATATGAAGCTTCAGTGGCTATGGTAAAGGCCATGACACAGCAGATGCCTAATGTGAACTCTGAAGGGACTGTGGCCAGTGGAAAAGGGTTAAACAACTATCATGAAGAAATTCTTTACCATAAGTGTCACTGATCAATGGAACCAGAGAAATTGCCTAGAGAGACAGGGAAATCACCATCCATGGAGATATACAAAAGCTGTCTAGGTGTGGTCCTGTGTCTGTGACTCTAGGTGCCCTGCTTGAGAAGGAGTTTTGGAGCAGATGAACTCCAAGGTCTTTTCCAGTCTCAGCTCTTCTGCCACTCCTGGATTCTGTAACAACAAAAGTTTGTAAATGTAGTTTTTAGTAGTTTCAGTAGTTTTTAGTAGCATTTTTTTAATTAATGTAAGCTTTCTTTTCAGTTAAACATAAATTTGTTTGTGAAGGAAATCTAGACACAGTGTTTACCTGTAGTCACATGCCTGCTAGGAAAAGTTTGAAAGCAGTCATACTGTTAAAGTAAATGCAGTTAATCCACAAGATGTTGTTGGAAAAGTCCTTTCAAAGTAAAAATTCATGGGATCAAAGATTATTGGCTAAGGGCAAAAATGCTAGAAATCAGGAAAGATATATTTAGAAAGAGGGGCCAACGAACAGTCAGTCACTTCTATGTCTATGATAATAACAACTATACAGCAGTTTGATTTGAAATCCTAAAACCAAGAAAACATTTTTAAAAAGTGGTTTGGATTGGCCCATAATTAAAATGCAACCTTCTAGAAACATATTCCAAACCAACAAGAAGTATTTCAGTGCATGTCAAAAATTTAAGTTTTGGTTTCCTTTGAAAAACAGTGAAACTACTTATGAAATTGCAGATGTTATCATTTTCTTTTTCATTATTTATCTTATTTAATTCTATCTCTCTCTCTGTGGGAAACCTTACTTATATTCTTTCCTTGCAATAAATTATTTACATTCATTTTGAAAGAAAATGCACCAATGCTACTACGTTATTTAGGATAGCTGGATGATTTTAATCACTTTTACTGCTGTTGCTTTGAATTAACCACTAAAAATTTAGTAGAATTGAGATGTCTTATCTGCCAGGTAAGAAGAGTAATCATTAGGCTCTTTCTCTGCTCGTCTGTATATTCTTTTGTCTAATGACAGTAGAAGTTCTTAATTTGTTGCTGTTTCTTATATTTCTTTGTGGAAGGTTAAAAAAAGGAATATATGTATAGTTGTGGTAATACAGATCTGAATACTAATGAATTTTTCTAAAGGAAGAAATAATGAAAACATTAGCGAAAAGAAGATTAAAAGAATAGAATAAAAGAAACTGAGTTAATAAAAGCTCAATAACCTCCATGGTGATAGCCAGACTTTACATCAAGTAAGGTTTCTTGTGTAATAAGCAAATCCCACACAAAATGAAGAGGCAGTAAGAAGAAATCCCATTGTACAAATATTGTGAAACAATTCACCAAATGTTCCATGTCCAAGAGCTCTTCATAAGAAACAGCATAATACTGTGTGAGAAAAAAATATGTAGAGAAGCATTGAAGAAGAATTGTAGTTTCTTAGCCTCATCATCTTCTTCAGTGTGGGGTAGGAAGTAGCTCTACTGTATAATCATTTGCCTTTTAAGAGATTAGCTGAGTGACTCATAAGCTGGTAGATGGATGTATTAAAAATTTTCATTACTTTATTAGCTACCACAATAAAAAATGTGTATGCTCCAAATCCTCGTAAACTCTTTCACTCCTTAAATTTTTTTTGCATCCTGAAATCTTCTTTTAGATTTGAAAAAAAAAAAAACACCTAAATCAATGCTTTAGTTCCTAGGGGTTAACTAGAGAGCTTTCAGAGAAGGAGTTCTTCCACATGAAAACTGTCAGTTGATGTGAATTTAGCTCATATCATTTGCCAAGTAGCTCTCTGTGGACCAGGAGACAGGTCGAGTATGTCTGAAAACTTTTTTTTTTTTTAAGAGTTATTTCATTTCTAAGTCTGAAGAACTTTTTTCTTTGTTTTTACTTCATCTTTCCTTTTCTGCAGTGAATTTTAATCAAAATCAGTATGGTATGCTGTTTTATCAAAGACAGGTTGCAGGCACAAGAGCAATTTTCAGATAATTGTATGAGAAATAAAAGAAGTGTGAGGTTCTTCAAACCATTTTCAAAACTATTTATTTCCTAGTTATATAGCTCATAAATCTGATCGTATATAAGCTTTCCATGTGACATTATTGTCTTCTTCAGAGGCTGTGTACATCATTGGTGTTTTACCCTGATGTTTCATACATCCTGTCAGTGGATTTACAATAGACCATGATAATTAATGAATCATAATATTTTACCTCATCAAGTCACTATTTGCAACACAACTCTCAGCTGCCGAAGTTTGATAGTTTTTTACTGATATCATAGAAGTTAAATGTCATTATCTATGAATAGTTAAACTTGCATCTCTAAATTCAAACTTACTATGCAAAAACATTTGTGTTTGATGACTTTTGTCTACAGTATTTCCAAAAGCAAGAAGGTGACTCTTTACTGATCTATAAGCTTCCTAAAAACAATTTAAAATGTCAACATCTACAGAGCCCTAGATTATGGTATGTTCAAAATGAAGAAGAAATATACACGCACGGTCCAGTTCATCCACAGGAGATCTTTAAAGTATAGGTTAGATATCAGATCTTCTATCAGTTTCTACTTGTTTTGGTGAGAATTTAGAGTCACTAACTCAGTTCAAAATATCTACAGTTTGAGCTGAATCGTATTCCCCAAATCCCTTTGATTTTTCAGCATTTTTAGATATTCTGATGTCGCAGAAGGTAAATACCAGTTCTTATGTAAGACCCACTGGGCTTTGCAAATGAAGACAATTCTTAAATTCCAAACGGAGTCCCTAAACCCAAAGGAATTTTCAATCTGACTTTCATATACTAGGAAGGAGGAACAAGGCCCTCTCAAAACTTTAGAATTACTTTCTGACACTGTGGTGAAGTTAGCAGAAATCTCTCATGTAACACTGAAGTTGTTAAGGTATTTGCTCTGGAAGCTTTTCTCCTCAGTATGAATTCCCCATATATATGAGATTTGCCCAGGGAGGTGGTAGATGCTCCATCTTGGGAGACATTAAAGGTCAGGCTGGACATGGCTTTGAGCAACTTGTTCTAGCAGTAGGTTTCCCTGTTTGTTGCAGGGAAATTGGATCATATGACCATTAAGAGTCTAACAATTCTATGATTCTAAGATATGTGCCACTTTTTCAATAGCATCCACTGCTCAACTTCAGACTAAAGGAAAGATTAAGCCCACTTATTTTCAAACCAAAAGCATGTTTTTGGTGAAAAGCAGTTGTGTAAACCAAAGAAAATGATTCCAAGTTTTTGTTTGATCAGTGATATCTTAAGTTGCTTAAGATCAATCAAAAGTACTTGAACTGTACTTTTCTCCACATTTGAATAGAAACAGAAACAATGTGTATTGAGCTGCAGATATTCGCCCTTACCTAAATTCTATGGGAGTTAAAAACTGAACTTTTTTATGCGTCATGAAAACAACATACAGTACCCATTTTTCCTTCAGTATAGAATAAATCTGTTAAAAAAGGGTTTTCAAGTTTTTAGAGCATTCTAGGAAAGGGAGAGAGAAGGTGAAAAGAAAGGTGTAGTATGATAATTAAGGAAGTTGCTTAGAAATTAGAAGGCTATGCTCAGTTCCCTCATCTATCTCAAAGTCCTGGAATCCATATCTACAATTGCTACAGAAATCTTTAATTTGAAGTCTATTCATTTCCATTCCTTTGCTTCAAGCTGAATGCCTATGCAGTCAGGATTAATAGACTGAGAAAATTAGCTCTCAGCCATTTATTGAAATTTGAATTTTAAACAATATGTTGGTCTACTATTAAACAAAGCAAAAATTCTTACTTGCCATAGCACTTGTTGAGAACTGCAGAGAAGAAAATAAGATTTATTTTACAAGTGAAAATAAGAATCTGGAATAGGATCAAATTTTCAAATTTTTGTTGTTAAATGTTTTACAAATGACAGAGAAGGACAAAGTATTTGAGATACTCTTTTAAAAACTGTCTTCCTACTGACTTTAATTAAACTAGTACAATTTGACATCCTTGTATTGAACAAGGAAACATAAATGCATTTCATTTCCATGAAATCCTTCATAGGACTAATCATGTTGCCTGCAGGGGTCCAAAACTCCTCAGAAATTCAGGTAAGTTTTTCATCCTTCAGGTTTTACTCATGAAGGTTTTATTTATGTTTTGTTTTGTTTACTTTTTTTTTTTTTTTTTTTAAAGCTTGCTACTAGTCTGAAAATTAAAAATGAAATTGCTCTTTAACAGATCAATTTACAACTTGAACATTACTGCCTGGCCCATTTCAAAAGTTTCAATCCGTCATCCATCAATGTTATTTGCACTCACTGGAACAACCAGAAGTTAAAAAGGAAAGAGTATATCCATGTAAAATTAATTAAGTTCAACCATGACCTCATTACATTGATGGAGTATAGTGCAGTTGCCTGAAACCAAAACAAATTTATTTTGATTACATAAATATGAATTTATGAAAACAGCATATCTCATCCAAGTCATAGAATTTCAGGAACATACGGCTTTCTTTCCAAAGTTCAGCTTGTACTTCTGCTATGAAATAGAATTTCTCTTGCCCTTTCTGAGAGTGCAACATGAATATCAAATATGCAGTGATCATTGCATGATCAGTTCTTTAGTAAAAGTTTAATTTAATCTGATCTAATTTGTCATGTATATTTTAATGTAATATTAAAATCATCAAAATGCTGTCTACTGACATCCTTAATTCTGTGGATTTCTATAATATGAAAATAATCATCTGCAATCATCTCAGGAAGAACTAGGTAGAAGATAATTTTCCCAGTTCAGTAAAGTATTTGGAATTTCAACAAAATTCCTAGAGAATAAGGATACATGGTACTGCCTCTGAACACATAGGGAAAATGGAGTAAAACACTGAATCCCTCATACAACTATTTGAGGGATTTAATCTAGGTTTTCTACATCCCAGAGAAATATTTTTCCTACCAGGTCACTTGTTCTTTGGGGATTTCGCTTGTTCACTTTTTCTTACCAGAAATTCTAACCAATACTAGGATTGCATTTAAATGGGGACAAAATCACTTTATTAAAAGTTTTCCAGTTGCTTACCAGCTCTGTGACTTATTTTGATTACTAAATACACAGATTTCTTATTAGCTTTAAGCAAATAAAGTAAAACAAACAAACGAAAAACAGAATGAAAGAAAAACCCACTGGGAAGTCAGTGATGCCAGGAATGCACTTTGCTCATGAGCACCGCTTGCTGAAATAAATTTTGTCTTTGGTTTCCAACGCATGGCTCAGTGTTCTTATAATTTTAAAATCATGAAACTTGTTATTAAGAAGTTGTACAGTGGGAACGATATGCACATCATTTCAAAATTAATTTTCTGACTAGCAGTAATATGATAATAAAGAATATTTTTTAAAAATCTAGCTTAAAATTTAAAATAGAAAGTGATGAGGAAATTTAATTTTACTATTTCTGATAAAGATTATTTGCAGTGTTTTGGATAAATTACTGATTTCTTCCCTATGTAAGGGAACAAGATACTAATTCTAAACATAAAGAGGCAGTGAGATGATTCATTTGCTGATAAGTGTCAGGGCAGTAAAACATTTACCTGTACAGTTCTGCAGAAGTATAAGGTGTTCTTCAAAAATTATAATTAAACACTGTGTTAATATGGTATTTCTTTTGTCTTTAAAATGATATTTTAGAAATATGGTGTGAATGCAGGTAACACTGAGCTCCATGTTATTTCTGTGAAACTAGGCATTATATCTTGATGGGAGACAATGTTACTACAGAAGATACTACATCACATTGTCTTGTCCTGGATCACAAAGGGACAATGAAGTAGTAAGAAATGCATTATATAACTAGTAACGATGTAGTGAGAAAGCTGTTTTTTCAATTAAATGATCATTACCATTTACATCAATAATTGTTATATAGATAGGAATGAAAATTAATACAGTGCTCTTGTTTCTCCCAACATCAACATTTTTGCAAGAGCATTGTATTTGTATCTATAATAGAAAATAAAATACACAGCTTGAGACTGAGAAGTATTACTTACTATAATTTACTCTGTAATTCAAGCACTCAACAGCCCTTCAGCTTTTCTTTTAACACCTGCAGATTACACCAGGACCAACCCGTATGTGTTTCTAATTGTTGCATACTTGTGGTATACATAAAAATACAGGATGCTTTTTATAAAGGAATCCCTTACTACTTTTAGAGCAAAAAATGATACACAAATAGTTGAATAGTGTTTTTCTGATAAAGGTAGACCAAATGAAGAGAAGAATTAAGCTGTCTTTGACTAGTATTGCTCCAGCATGGAAAGGAAATTTCCTTCCTTTCCTTTGATTCTACAGAGCAGTTAATATTGTCTTACCTCTGACAAAACCATTCTGGAAACTAGAGTATCTGAAATTACACTGAATTATTTAATTGTGTGGATAGCAAGTAGTATCAGTTCTAGACTGATCACATTTCTAGATAGGCATTATTGTTCTATCTATGGTACAAACAGGAACAATTACTAGACTAATAAAGCAGAAGGTAGTGTTACATGGAATTTAAATCATGATTAGCACAGTGACCTGGTTATTGTACAATTTAACCTTCCTTCTTCTTTCTCTTCTCTTTAATAATTCAGGGCACCGTTCTTTGCTTGCTTCTGTTCTGACTTTGCATTTGTTATAGCCTTGATTAAGTAGTATTGTTAATGTGCTTTTTTCAACAATATTAAATAAAAAAAAAAGAAACTCTATTAAAAACATCTTACAAAAATTAGTTCAAGTGCATCCTGTAATAATAAATAAAATTATCAGAGCAAAAATATTCTAAAATTGAAAGAGTATTTCTTTCTTTTCCTTCCTTCCTTTTCACTATTTCCTTCTTTTCCTTTTGTTTCTTTTCTTCGTTATGTTTTTGTTTTTATTTTATTTTGTTTTGTTTTGTTTTTCTTTACTGACCTGCCTTTGATAACATGATTTTTTATAGAATAGGAAAGTGCAGTTAATTGAACTGTTGATTTTCTCTTTAGAAAATACTAGAACTGACAAGAGTTTACAAAAATATTCTCCACAATGAAGACAAATACTTACCATAAATACAAAATTGCAGGAAACTATTAAAATGACAAGGGGTGCAGAAGGAAGAAGAAAGTGGGGAAAGAAAGAGGAAAAAAATCAAAGATAATCCAGAAAGGCTTGTCAGTAAATTAGGACAGTAGGACAAAGGATGAAAACCAGGCACACTTACAGGTAAGTAAAGAGGTCCTAGACTTAGATGATCTCAGATGGGATTCTGGGTCTGTGGGCTGGGGCTCCAGAGTGAGGTTGGACAAGACCATAAAGGTAAGTTAGTGAACTAAAGGCTGTGACAACTGAAAAAAGTACTTTAGGAATGTCACTGATAATGCTCTATCACTGATAATGGAAAGAGGTAAATACTCACAGAAAGAGTCCTCATCTTTGCTTGATTCAGTCTAACTGGGGCGTTCTGTGCCTTCACTGACTTTGGAAGAACCCTGATATGATTGCAGTGTAAAACTGTGCAACATGTGATTTAAAGATTTTGGGGCGTGCCAGAGATACTCTAAGCAATGGTATCATCATTCTTTTCTTGCTTTAAACACTTCTTCTTCCAAGCTCAAGATCAGTGCATCCCTAAGTGTAAGAAATTGGAGAAAGGTGGCAAAAGGCTTCTTGGATGAGCAAGGAATTCATGGATAACCTAAAAGGAAAGAAGGTCCATGTAATGTGGAAAAAGGGTCTGTTAACTGAGAAGAATATTGGAATGTTGTCAAGGCCTATGCAGATGAAAAGAAGGCTAAGGCCCTCCTGGAATTAAAACTTGCAAAACATATAAAGAATGACAAGAAAAGTTCTTTTAAGTATGTGTAAGATATTATTCTTTTACATCATTGCCTCAAAGCTTGCTGGGGACATAGAGGAACAAGTCCAGGCAAGTTCTGGGCAAGGGTTGTGAAATTCTTTGGCCGAAGGACACAGACAAGGCCAGGGGCAGCGAGAGAGAGATAAGCCGCAGATTAATAGCTGTGAAGCGGTCTTTTGTGTGGATTTATCTCAGGATGATAGCCATCTCAGGGGGTACTCACACGACTCTTGCTCAGGCACCCAGGGATGTAACGGAGGCAGGAGAAAAAGTAGGATGAAAGAGCAATCAAAAACAATGAGGTCTAGGTTTTCTGGCAACAGATTCCTCAGAAGAAGAAGAGGTTTTTGCCATGAGAAGCCTCATGACCTGCCTCTCTCCCTCCTGGACTTGCTCTGCGCGCTACCACAATGCTGAAGAACAGAGGTGTCTGCCATCAGATTCCTCACTACGGAATTCCTGCATGCTGATGGACTCTCCTGGGCCTGCTACTTGAGTCCTGCTGCTTCCTCCTGGATTGGCTGTGCAACAGCCTCCTGCTACCAAGGCTGCTACCCAAGCCTCTTGCTGCCCAAGGCTGGCCACGCTGCTGCTCCCCCCCCTGCTGCTTCTGCCTCAGACCTTTGAAATGTCGTGCAACCAGACGCTGCTGGATCCTGCTGGTGACTATCCCCGCTTTACGCAATTCTTGCTTCTTTCCTATCTTTTCTATCGCCCTCCTTCCTTTCCCCGTCTCCCTGATTAGGATTTGTAATAAACTGGTTGGACTAACATATGAACTGTTGTTTCTTAATCTCACTCCGGGTATACAGATATTAAAAGAAGCTCATCTCCCCCCTATAAATTGGAGCGAGACAGTATGTTAACAGTAAAGGGAAAACAAGAGAAGATGCAAGTCCCCTTCTAAATGAGGTGAGTGCCTTGGTAAAAGGGGACACTGAGAAGGCAGAGATTTTAAATTCTTTCTCTGCTTCAGTCTTTAACACTATGACTAGCCTTCAGGAATTCCAGACCGTGGAGGTAAGAGAGGGTCTGGAGAAAGGAAGACTTCCCACAGGTTGAGGAGGATCTGGTCAGAATACCTAGCCAAAATCAACGCACACAAACCCATGGGCCCCAGTGGGATGCACCCACATGTGAATGAAATGACTGGCAGAAGTGATTGCTGAACCATTTTCTATCATCTATGAAAGGTCTTAGTAAATGGGAGAGGTGCCTAAAGACAGGAGAGTAGCCAGTGTCACTCCAGTCTTTAGAAAGGGCAAGAAGGAGGATCTAGGAAATTACAGATCAGTTAGCCTCATCTCCATTCCTGGAAAGGTGATGGAATAAGTTGTTCTGGATGCCATCTCCAAGCAAATGGAAGAGAAGAAGGTTATCAGGAGTAGTCAGCATGGATTCATCTAGGAAAAATCATGTTTGAACAACCTGATAGCCTTCTATGATGTCGTCACTAACTGGGTAGATGGAGGGGGAGCAGTGGATGTTGAGTTCACCAAGACGTTTGATACTGTCTTCCACAACATCCCTGTTATGAAGCTTAGAAACTGTGGGATGGACAAGTTGACAGCGAGGAGGATTGACAGCTGGCTGACTGGCAGAGCTCAGAGGGTGGTCATCAGTGGCACAGTTTGGTTAGAGGCCTGTATTTAGTGGTGTTCCCCAGGGGTTGATGCTAGATCTAGTCTTGTTCAATATCTTAATGAGCCATCTGAATGAAGGGATAGAGTCCACCTTCAGCAAGTTTGCTGATGATGCAAAGCTGGAAGGAATGGATGATGCACTGGAAGGTTATGCTACTGTTCAACAAGACCTGGACGGACCTGAGAGTTGAGAAGAGATGAATCTCATGAGGTTTAACAAGAGTAAGTGTAGAGTCTTGTACTTGAGGAGGAATAACCCATAACTACAGGTTATGGGATGAGATGAGCTCTGTGCTCATCCTGGGGTGCAGGAGGACAACAGATTTGCCATGAGCCAGCAGCGTACCCTTGTGGCCAAGAAGGATAATGGTATCCTGCGGTGCCTCAAAAAGACTGTAAGCAAAAGATCAAGAGAGGTGATCTTCCCCCTCTATTCTACCCTGATAAGAACACAACTAGAACATGGTGTTGAGTTCTGACCTCCTCATTTCAAAAAAGACAGGGATCTCCTAGAAGAAATTCATTAGAGGGCCGCAAAATTATAAAGGGCCTGGAGCATCTCCCATAAGAGGAAAAGCTGAGTAACGTGGTCTGTTCAGCCTGGGGAAAAGATGGAGAGGCAATCTATTAATGTTTATAAATATCTAAAAGGAGTTGGGAGGCAAACATATGAGGACAGGCTCTACCTCATGATGTGTAGTGACATGACAAGGAGCAATGTCCTAAAATTAGAACATAGGAAGTTCCATACTAACATGCAGAAGAACTTCTTTACAGTAAGGGTGAGAAGCACTGGAATAGACTGTCCAGAGATGATGTGGAATTGAATATCTCTATGGAGACACTCAAGACCTGTCTGGACACCTACCTGTGTGACCTATAACAGGGAGATGGGACTTGATAATCTCTTGAGGTCCCTTCCAACCCCTGTGATTCTGTGATATTGTGATTCCCTGTGACATACATAACCTTTCTCTGTGGCGACTTAAGTGAATTAGACTCCAAGATCCAAGAGGTCCTTCTCAAACCTTAGCTCCTATAAAACAATTCTCATAAGCCTTAGTAATTACAACTCACGGAGTGAGTTGGCTCTTTGTGTCGTTCTTTACGGACATGTTTTAGTATTTCAGAAGGATACAATAATATTTGGTTTTATTTTAGAGACAAGGAAAATTAGTTGTATTTCTAAACTTGAGAAAATTTATGCCATACTATTGCAAAATCATGTCAGAGGAGGTATGGAAGGTTGTACAAGGGATAAGAAATGAAATGCTGTTTGTTTAGCCAAGAAGAGATGCATTAATTTCTTCCTGAAAATACTGTATACCTTACAAAGCCTTTTCCTGCCGTTGTGCAATATCTTTTGCTTAAGAAAGAGAGTGACTATAGATAGTCTACTTCAGATACACTGACTCAACAAAAAGCATATGTGTCAAATAGGAAATGTCAGAAAGAACTGAGAGTACATATAAGACCATATAGGGTGGGAACATACACAGCGGTTCAATAAAATATACCTGAAGTCTTTTGTTTGGTGTCACAACGGCAACACAGAAGATGCCTAGAGAAAATAAAAAGAAGAAGAATGGAACAATATAGATTGTTAATTTTTTTTTTTGTTTGTTTGTTTATCAACTCTGTTAACAGTATGGATCTACAAATGATAGGGGATACCCTGAGGTGAATGGATCTTTTGTTTTTATGTGTTTTATAGCCCTTTCTTCCATTAATTTTTCCAATATTTCTTTCGAAACTCATTAAAGGTTTTGGCATCCGCATCTTGTGAAAATGACATCCATGGAGTAATCATTGATTATATGAAAAAGTATTTCATGATCTCTGTTGAAAAAATGTTAGTTAATTACTTTTGATGAAATAATAATTGTCCCCAGTTCTTGTGTTAGTCACTATTTTCAGACAATTCACAATTTTACAAATCTTCATCATTAAATCCTATTTAGTCTACTTCAGACTCATACTACCTTCTCCTCCCTTTTAATTACTTGTAATGAAGCAATTTTCTAAATATTCTAATAATCCTTGCCAAAGTAACTTTTCAAGTTTCCTACACCTTGAAGAGTAAGAGAAGAGTAAGCCTGAATGAACCCTCACTGTTATATATCTAGACTTGCAATTGTGAGTTTACATACTGGCATATTATTATTTTCTCTTGTGTTCTTTAATTTTTTTTTATAACAATTCTTAGCATGTCTTTCTAAGCACCAGAGAGCACAGAGCTAGAAATTTCAAAGAACTATACATCATAACAGCAAAATCTTTCAGGAACTGTAATAGCTAATTTACATCTCAGCTTTGAATATATATAGTCAATAATTAATTTTAAGCATACATTCATTATTTTGTAGTTATCAGTATCTACCATTTAATTATCCAGTCATTAAGTATTGCAGATGCCCAAGAGATATCTCACAGCTGATAAAACTATATATATCTTGAATATTTTTGTGTTGTTAATTTTCTTCACTTTATAATGTACTCCTTTTTCCAGATCATTTATAAATCAATTGAATAAGACTAGGAAAAATCTTGTATTTTGGATATAAGACTAGGAAAAATCTTGTATTTTAGAGGCTGGTCATTTTTTTTATCCTTGTTTCTCAACTCCTAATTAGGTATCTAGCCATGCAGGAATCTAACTTCTTATGTAAAGACAGCTTCATTTACATTTGCCTTTCGTAACAGCCATTTTTGATACAACACACTTCAGTAGAAAAAACTTTGAAAAAAATGTATCTGGATAAGGATAGATTAAAAAACTTGCTCCACTGTAGATCTCATTCTAGTCAAAAAGAATCCTCCAGATATTATAAAATGGCATTACATCTAGATTCCTCAGTTCATCAAGAAGGCAAACAAATTAAAAAGAAAATATATATATATATATATATATATATATATATATATATATATATAAAATCAAAATCCATCCTCCATAAAAAAAGAGAACATGGAATCATAGAATCACAGAATCACTCAGATTGGAAAAGATGTTAAAGATCATCAGATCCAACCACAACCTAACCACACTATCCTAACCCTGACAACCCTCTGCTAAATCATGTCCCTGAGCACCATATCCAAATGGTTTATAAACACATCCAGGGGTGGTGACTCAACCACCTCCCTCAGGAACCTATTCCAGTGCTTAACAACCCTTTCTGTAAAGAAGTGTTTCCTGTTATCCAACCTAAACTTACCCTGGTGCAACTTAACTTTGGCTGACACGTCTGAAGGCTGCACTGCCATTCAGCGAGACCTGAACAGGCTGGAGAGCTGGGCAGAAAAAAAACGGATGAGGTTTAACAAAAGCAAGTGTGGAGTCTTGCATCTGGGAAGGAATAATTGCATGCACCGGTACAGGTTGGGGGATGACCTGCTGGAGAGGAGCTCTGCGGAGAGGGACCTGGTTGTCCTGGTGGATGACAGATTGGCCATGAGCCAGCAGTGTGCCTTTGTGGCCAAGAGGGCCAATGGCATCCTGGGGTGCATTAAAAAGAGAGTGGCCAGCAGGTCGAGGGAGGTGATCCTCCCCCTCTACTCTGCCCTGGTGAGGCCTCATCTGGAGTACTGCGTCCAGTTCTGGGCTCCCCAGTACAAAAAAGACAAGGATCTCTTGGAAAGAGTCCAGTGGAGGGCCACGAAGATGGTGAAGGGCCTGGAGCATCTCCCCTATGAGGAAAGGCTGAGTGAACTGGGTCTGTTCAGCCTTGAGAAAAGAACTCTGAGAGGAGACCTGATCCAGGTCTATAAATATCTAAGGTGTGGGGGGCAGAATGGCGAGGCCGGACTCTTTTCAGTGGTGAGTGGAGACAGGACAAGGGGAAACGGCTGGAAACTGCAGCATAGGAAGTTCCACACAAATGTGTGCAAGAACTTCTTTACGGTGAGGTGACGGAGCACTGGAACAGGCTGCCCAGGGAGGTCATGGAGTCTCCTTCTCTGGAGATGTTCAAGACCTGCCTGGATGCCTACCTGTGCTACTTGTTGGTGTAGGGAACCTGCTTTGGCAGGGGGGTTGGACACGATGATCTCTGGAAGTCCCTTCCAACCCCTACAATTCTGTGATTCTGTGATTCTGTGTGATTAAGGCCATTTCCCCTCATCCTCTCACCTTTCACCAGTGAGAAGAGACCAACTCCGCTCTCACTGTAAGCACCTTTCAGATATTGGAAAGGAGCAATAAGGTCTCCCCTCAGCCTCCGTTTCCCTAGTCTAAACAGCCCCAGTTCCTTCAGTCACTCCTCATAGGGCATATTCTCCAAGCCCTTCACAAACCTTGTTGCCCTTTTTGGGCTATTCCAGCAACTCAATGTCCTTTCTGTACTGAGGTGCTGAAAACTGAACATACTACTTGAGGTGAGGCCTCAGCAGTGCCGAGTACAGGGGCAGGATTGCTCCTCTGGTCCTGCTACCACACCATTCTTGATACAAGCCAGGATGCCATTGGCCATCTTCACCATTTAGGCACACTGCTGGCTCATATTCAGCCGACTCTCCATCAGTTCACCAAAGTCCCTTTCCATCAAGCAGCTTTCCAGCCTCCCCAAGTTTTTTGGGTTACCTGGGCTGTTGTGACCAAAATGCAGGACCCAATGCTTGGTCCTATTGAAACCATACAGTTTATCTTGACCCATCTATTCTGTCCATCCAGGTCCCTCTGTAGTATCTTTTTCCCCTCAGGCAGATCAACACTCCCTCCTAACTTGGTGTTGTCTGCAAATTTACTGAGGGAGCACTCAATCTCCTCATCAAGATCGTTAATAAAGATATTAAATACAAGTGGCCCCAGTACCGAGCCCTGGGGGACACCGCTTGTGACTGGATGCCAACTGGATTTAACTCCATTGGCCACAACTCTTTGGGCATGGCCATCTAGCCAGTATTTCACCCTGTGGAGGGTATGCCCATCCAAACTGTGGATAGCTTGCTTCTCCACAAGAATGCTGTGGGAGACAATGTCAAAGCCTTTACTGAAGTCCAGGTAGACCACATCAATAGACTTCATCCACTAAGCGAGTCACCTTGTCATAGAATGAAATCAGGTTTGTCAAACAGGATCTACCCTTTGTAAACCTATGCTGACTGGGCCTGATCCCCTGGTTGACCTTTAACTGTTCCATGATGGCTCCTGAGATTATCCATTCCATAACCTTCTCAGTCATCGAGGTGAGACTGATAGGTCTGTAGCTACCAGAATCATCTTTCCAGTCCTTTTTGAAGATGGGTGTTACATTTGCCGGTCTCCAGTCTGCTAGGACTTCCCATGTTAGACAGGTCTGCTGAAGAATGATGGATAGTGGCTTGGCAACCACATCCACCAACTCCCTCAGCACTCTAGGGTATAATCCATCCAGCCCCATGGACTTTTGAGTATCCATCTTTCAGAGCAGGTCCAAAATCATCTCATTGTGAATCATGGAGGGCCTATTCTGTTCCCCATCCCTATCAATCAGTGCTGGGGGCTGTGTTCCCAGGGAGTAACAAGCCTTACTATTAAAGACTGAGGCAAAGAAGTACCTCAGCCTTATCCTAATCCTTACCCTAATTACTAAGTTGCCCTCAGTGTCCAACAAGGAATGGAGATTCTCCCTAGCCCTCCTCTTGCTGCTGATATATTTATAGAAATATTTACTGTTGTTCTTTACCTTAGTGTCCAAGTTCAGTTCTAGCTGGGCTTTGGCTTTTTTAATTTTCTCCCTGTGTAGCTTCACTACATACCTGTAATCATCATAAGTAGCTTGCCCACTCTTCCAGAGACAATGAACTTTCATTTTGTTCTTGAGTTTCAGTCAAAGGCCTCTGTTCTGACAGTCCGGCCTCCTTGCCTGTTGGCTTGTCTTCCGTGATTTGGGGATGGTCAGCTCCTGCACCTTTGAAATAACTTCCTTAAAGTATTCCCAGCATTCCTGGGCTTCCATGCTCTCTGAAACTACCTCTCAAGGGACCTTTTCAACCATGATCCTAAAGAGGTTAAAGACTGCCCTCCAGAAGTCCAAGGTGGCAGTTCTGATGGCTCCCCTCTGAGGTTCAACAACAGTTGAGAAATCTAGCATCTCATGATCACTCAGCCCCAGACGGCTTCCAACCTTTGCATCCCACACAAGTTCTACTTTGTTAACAAAAAGTAGGTCCAGGATTTTGCTTCCCAGCTGTTGTTGTTGGCCGCTTCACCAGCTGTGTCAGGAAGTTATCTCCCACACACTCTAGAAACCTCCAGGACTGTTCCCTATCTGCTGTATTATAAATCCAGCAGATATCTGAGAAGTTGTAGTCCCCTACAAGAATAAGGGGGAGTGACCTGGCGACCTCACCCAACTGCCTATAAAGTGTCTTGTCCACCTCTTCATCCTGGTTGGGTGGCCTGTAGCAGACTCCCATGATAATGTCAGTCTTAGTGGCCTTCGTTTTTAATCTGACCCGTAAGCTCTAAACTCTATTATCACCACCATTAATTTCTATACATTCACATTCTTTCTTAACATAGAGGGCTACACCACTGCCTTTCCTGCCTTGTCTATCTCTTTTGAAGAGTCGGTAGCCCTGCATCACAGGACTCCAGCTGTGCAAGTCATTCCACGTTTCCGTGATGGTGACTATATCATTACTTTCCTACCACACAATGGCCTCCAGCTCCTCCCATTTATTATCCATGCTGAGTGCATTAGTGTAAAAGCACCTGATCTGGGTCTCCTTTTGAGTGGCAGTTGTCCTAATACCCTCATGACCATACTCAGGTGTTTCCATAGCCACCAACCTCAAACCAACCCTCGTGTTCTTCCTACAAAAGGGTGAGTCATCCTCCTCCTTCACCAAGACACAAGACTATGGAATCTTACTAGCACATCCCTCTCCTACAAGCACTGGGTAGCTACATACAGGCTCCGTTCTAGTGAACCCAGTTACACCCCCACCCCCCTTCATACCTAGTTTAAAGCTCTGTCAATGAACCTTCCCAACTCCATCTTAAGACACCTTTACACCAGTGGGAGAAGCTACTTCTATTGGTTGCCAACAGGTCTGTTCATGTGCAAACAGAGCAGAGGTCAAAAAATCCAAACCCCTGCTGGGCACACCAGGCTTGGAAGTATTAATCCATTGGCCCATCATATTTAGTCCTTCATCATTCCCTATAACTGGAGGGATAGAGGAGAACACAACTTGTGCTCCTGAACACTTTACCTGTCGCCCCAAGGCTCTGATGTCCTTTTTCATAGACTTGAGGGAATTTCTTCCTATTTCAATGCTGTCTCCCTGAAACAAAAATAGGAAATATTAATCTGAGGGCCGAATTAGGGAAGGGAGTTTCTTCCTTACATCTTTAACCTGGGCCCCTGGCAACAGACCTCCCTGTATAGAGGGTCTGGTCTACATATTGGCCTTTCTGCTCTTCTCAGCAGTCACAGATGACAATGACCCATCATTTTTTCTTTGTCAATGAGGTTTTAATGCTAAGTGAGGTCTGGTTAGATTTTGGTAACAGCACTAAGTGGAGAGAACCATCATCACTGCCATTGTCCAGTTGTCCCTGCAGAGCACTGTACTTGTTCTGCAGGGGCAGCTGGGGAAGCAGGGGAATCTCTGGGAGGGTGCGCATGCATCGCCGAGCAAGGGCCTTTTGCCACTGCTCCATACCCCCCGATTCTTCACAGTTGTTGCTAGGGGGAGGAGAAGGCAGGGGGTTAATTGCAGCAGGAACACTGTCTGCCTACTGGTTCCCCTCTGTCACCTGTTTGCAAAATGTGAGGGGGTGACACGCTCCATGTGGAACCTCAGCTGGCTGCCAAGATCTCGTGGCTGATAGGATTTGGCACCACCAATCAATCTTCCTCTCACATTCCTTTATGTTCCTCAGCCTCTCCACTTCCTCCTTCAGGTCAGCTACAGGGGTGAGTAAGTCATTTATCTGGTCGCATCTTACACAAGCGCAACATGAAATTTTCCAGATCATGAGGTGTTGGATCATGTACTACTATTATTCATATAAATGCAATTTAAATTTTGGCCAACCCAAAGGAAAATCAATGGCACAGATCTTCTAACAGCAAGAACCACAGGGCCAACCACTAAGAAATGTGAGATACTGAACCATTGTCAACACTTACCAATTAGAAAACAGAAGTTCAAACACAGCAGTAAAGTCCTGACCAGTCACTTTAAGGAAATTCAGACTTTTACCAAAATAATTTGTATCTTCTTTGCTTTATTCCATCTAGCAATTATACAGTAACTGCCACAGTTTACTCTGCTTGCCACATGTCCCGTAGCAATTCAGAGACTAAAAGGCATGCAGGTTTTCACATTACTAGAATGTTTGCTAATGTATTCCATGATTACAGACAATAGTGTTTGTTCAGAGAGATGGCTTTAACTTTGCTCCCAGTCAATTTCTCATGCTGTTGTGAGAACAGAAGTCAGAGATCAAGATCAAAGAATATTTAAATGTGATTAATAAAAATGTCTAGTTTAGGTGTTTTGCATTATTTATCTCATTGTTTATTCAGACTGATGTGGCTCCTGGGTCATGGAGAAGTGTTTTTATTTTCTGTCTTTGAGCCACAATTCTCACCCATTGGCAACAAAATAGTGCCAATAATCTCAGCTAATGAGGAGGAGAAAACAATATGAAAATTTATTATTTGACGATAGGAAACAGTGAAGGATTCTGTCTCACTTTTTTTCTCTATCTGTTGTTTCAGATTTGATTTATATTCTTTATATTCATTTCCTTTCTGTTTAGAACATGAACAATGTAGACATATGACAACATATATGGCAAGAGGTATAAATAAACACCAGACACTTACATTAATAGTACCAGAAAGAATTTACAAGAAGACAGAATACACGAAAACCACTGTCAACCTGGATAAAAATGTCTATAAATACACATGTACAGCTCTGACATTTTATTCCAAAGTATGACTCAATGTAACCCTGCAACAATGAATGCCCTTCTATTTCAAAAATGATCAAAACATTTAGAGCTGAATTCTGATATGTTTATTCCAACTTAGTGAAAGTTTATTTTGAAAATGAATCCACTGACTAAGAACAATTTGTGGAGCTTGTAGCCCTTCAGAACGAATGGAAGTATCAGACTACAGGTTAACTGAGAAATTTGTAATTTTTTATCCTTTCCTTGTTTTTTGACATCTGATTTCTACTCACTTCGGTATGTCACTGAATATCAACTAGAATGTCTACAGCTTTGCATGAAAAAAAAAAAAATGCAGCCTTTATCAGATATCTCAGACAGTGAAAAGTACCATTGTCAGTTCTAACAAAAGATCAACTGTATCTAGTGAAACAAAATTTTTGTTTGAATTTATGTGAGGAAATCTTCGTTATAAACATTTTGTTTAGCATTTGGATGTGTCTTAAGCAGCATTTCAAAGGGATTAAAAATGTGACTCAGTCTGACAGAGAAGGTGGAGCATGAGTTGAGTCATAGCAGAACAAATGAAAGGTCTATCTAAACCAGGATATTTTCTCCAACAGCTTCTTAAAATAGCAGTTTAAAAGGATTTAAAAAAAAAAAAAAAAAAAAAAAGGAATAGCAAAATGTGTGGAATTAGAGTTGGAGAGGTGATGTGAAGAATGCTTTTCATGTAGCTAGGTTGGGTTCTTTAATATCACAACAATGACAGATTTATGACCTTTAGGACATCATCTGCAATAGATTATTCACAAATTCTATTCTTCAGGTGACCACTTAGCCCTTTCCCAAGCTATTAGCTTTAGTATGTTTTGGAAGCCAAAGGTAAACATTCAAAATATTCTCTTACCTATTCTCTCTTTCATATAAGGATTTTTACATTACTGTCTGCTTTGCATTCAGGCACAGTCAATGGCACTGGATTCCACAGTTCAGCAGAATCTACAAAGCAGATATTTATAAGACAGATAAAAATAAACAGAAAAAAAAGATGGAGTCACACATTTGCAAATAAATAAAATGACAGCTATGAGGTTGATACTTAAATTATATTTATTTGCTTATTATAGAATTACAAATACATTTTCATATGTCCATAAAAATTTTTTGTAAGTGACTGGATAGTGATTCTTATATCTTTCTCATATTTTATACCAAAATGGAGTACATATAAGTCTTATTATTTCTGTACCTTTTTAATGTTCTCAAATCCAGGAATGCAGTGCTTGAAATATGAACCATATGAATACAAGGCTGTGACTCACTGAAAGATCTCAGCAAATTTCATAAGATGTCAAAAGATTGAATGGTTTTTAAACCACTGTAGAACTCAGAGATTGAAATATAACGGGGCATCTAGTGGAAAGCCGTTTGTTATTATTTATAATATATTGAGAATATTTATCTGATCATACAAGATTTTTCCAAAATTAAACATCCCTATATCTTACTTTTGCAAAGGAAGATGGTTTGCTATAGGCAAACAATGATACAGATGTTTTCTCCTATGTAACTCTATGAATAAGGTGGAATATCAGTATGGTGAGCATAAATGTGATAATTCACTTTGTCCCTTCACAGGCTTAATTAGAGAGCACTAGACATGGAGATTATACTGAAGCTCACAAAAAACTATGAATGATAATAACTTCTAGAGCTATACAAAATTATTGAAATGGAGAAACAAGCTGATAAATTAATCTAAATGACAAATATTTGTCCAAAATAAGGAAGCTGGTACATTTACTTGTTTTCTTTCTAGTTTGAAGTCCAAAAGCACCTTCTGAAGACTGGCCTATTTTCTTAACTTCAGGGAGTGCAGAAATAGGTCAATTCTGAACATTCTGAAACTGCACATTCTTCCGGACTCTTGTCCACACTGTTTTCCATCTGCTTACTAAACTGAGTAAGGAAACCATATACTTGAAATGCTTGTACTTCAAGGCTTATTATCTTGACTTCAGTGAATTTCTTTTTGAGCATGGTCTACAAGTGGCAGAAGCCTTGGACCTTTATGTAATTTCAGCTAAGCAGAAGTCTGGATTAACTACTGATGTTAAAATATGTTTTGTGAAGTTGAAAGATGGTGGAAAAATAAAACAGAGCAAAAATTGTACAATAGTTTGAAAACAGAAAATGTTTCTTAAAAAAAAATTGTATTCTTTAATCCCTCAAGGACGGCAGAAGTTCAGTCACGGAGTTAACTAGATCAATCTATGCCCATGACAGGGGGGCAGTAGGCCCTTGCCCCACCCCCTCCCTGGCCCCACAAAATGCGAAGGGGAAAGGAAAAGGGATAGGGAGATGGGAGCTGGGCTCATGGAAGGAAGAGAAAAATAGCAGCAATGATCTATGGAGGAAAACTTATTTTACTAACTATGATATCAGAATGCAAGATAACACAATATAATACAATCTAATCGAAATTGAGACTAATAAATCAAATAAGACAGGAGAGAGAGAGTCCCTGAGACTGAGTCAAACCTGAAAAGCTTGGAACGGCTAGGAAAGCACCCTCCAGCATCCACTGCAAGGCAGTAAAAGACCATCCCAACCAGAAGGGCCAGATCCCATGACTTCCGTAACGTATAGGGATAGGTACCTGGATTTGGAGCATTAGCACTTTAACTCCCAGTGCACTACATGATGTTATGAAGCGGAATACTGAAAACCAAAAAACATAAAACCATGACAATCAAATTCTTTGATATACATTTTAAAACACGAATAAAAAGTAGATCTTTTGAGAGAAGCTTCCTCAGAAGGCCTCTACAAGCTTTTGGAAGCCAAACTTTTGGAAAGTCTTTCAAAATAACCTCCAAAGAGTGAAATTTTTTTCTAACTGTTCACAAAGTTGAAGTGAATCATAGATTTTCTTTGCATCTGTCAATGATGTTGGAGTTATTTGTTGTTGTTTATTTGCTTGTTTTAGTCTTCCTCTATTCTTCTCTACATCTGTCTTGGGGATCTAGTTGACTCTTTGAATCAAAATAGTCTCAATATCAATAGATTTGTGGAAAAGCAGGAGTGTTTCTTCTTGCAGACTAGGACTACAGAGGAATAATCCACTGTTAGAAGTGTAAATATAATATATATTATATATTATATAATATATATATATATTATAATTATTTAATTATATATAATTATATAATTATATAATATATATATTATATAATATATATATTATATATATATATATATAATATATATATAAAATTTATTATATTATGACCACATTATGCACAGTGTATGTAGTATTGAATGACATATTTTCTAAAATGAAGGACTAAATGCAGTGGTGAGATTAGATGGTGCTGTCCATAAGAAAGAATAAAAAACACAATAAAAAATGATTAAGTAGATATCCTGATTTTTAAAAATTCTGATGCATAGCAAATTAATGATGCTTATTCTTCATTTTTCATATGAAATGGACATTAATTACCCACGCATGCATTAGTGGTTTACAGTTCATATGACACTACTTATAAATAATCATTAGAAAATGCTTGGAGAGATTCCTTCATTTGACAGAATGAATCAAAAACTCTGCTCTAGCTGACAAGTTAGGTAGGAAGTACATCTGGGAAAAAAATATCTCAAGGACTGGAGAGAAAAAAGAAATGAGGATTAAAAATATGTTGGAGAATGAATCCATATAATAAAAATGTTAAAGAATTCATTTCTTTTAGAGATCAAAGTTAAGAGAATTGTCTTGGTTACAGAAAATAGAGTATCTCTAGAGAAATGAAATACTGAATGCCAAAGGGATCTTTAAACTGCTACATACAAAAAAATATTATCCAAGAGATAGATATTGAAGCTGTACACTCAGAACCTCGCCGCAGGGATATTCCATGCTGTATATGTCATGCAGAAGAATAAAATGTAAGTGCTGTCTCAGTAGGGATGCCTTCTGCTCAGGGTCTGTCTGAGCACTGGTCAGTGGATAGTGAAAAATTGTGCTGTGCATCATTTGTTTTGTATATTTCTTTATCATTATTATTATTATTATTATATTCCTTCATTTCCTGTCCTATAAAACTGTCTTTATCTCATCCCATGAGCCCATGATTACACTGGTTGGGGGGAGCAAGAAAATGGCTCTCTGGTGTGCTGCCTGCTGGATTAAACAAAAACAGATGGACAATTCATCAGAATTTTCCTCACAAGTCTGCAAGTCCTTCTATTTGATCACTGTTTTTCATAATCTTAACTAACATATCAATGCCTCCTTGCTTTTCAAGGTATTCCTTCCTTATTTTATCATTATTATTATCATTATATTATATATTATTATTCCTTATTTTCTATCCCATTAATCTGTCTTTGTCTCAATCAGTGTGTTTTACCCTTTTTTTTTCTTCTTTTGTTTTCCCTATTATCTTTCCCATCCCACTGCAGGAGATTGAGTGAACAATTGTGTAGTGCTTAGCTGCCTTTTGGCTAAACCACATCTACTTTGAAGCGTGAGTTGTCAACTATTACAAGTATGGAACATCCCATTTTAACTAACATAATGCAGCAGTTGAAACTAAGACTGTGAAAGTATTTATCACTTTTACCTGTCCATGTTGTTCCTCTCCAAGAAGGTTGCAAACTTTCTGCTATAGGCAGCTGAATAGGATATGTAGCAGATTCTGAGCTAAGCTGCTGCACTTCACTGCTTTGACCAGCAAGATGAACAGGAGCCAACTACAGCTCCTTTTAATATGACAAGCTAAGAAATAGTGGCCATTCAGAAAGTTCTGCTTCTGAAATCAGCCATGTATCTAGGAGAGTAAATCAAGAAAGTAGGCAGGTGATAGCTATTTCAGTACTGCACATCCAGAATGTAGTGTCCTATGAGTAGACACAAAGAGAGATTAATCTACTTCATCTTAGATACTTTTCTTTAAGTTACATTTTTAAGTCTGAGCTCTTCTTACTGTCAGACAGAAATTGGCATTTTCTACGTGTGATTGAAATCATTTTTGTTGTCAAGGTCATCAGTGGAGAGATTTATAGAGAAATTCAGAGCACCCAGTTAAATGAAACTCACTCTCTCCCAGCTCCACCAGTGTTTCTTTGAGTATGTGATTGTCTTACATATGAGAGGAGCAGAAGGAAAAGAGAGATGTCAATATTTTTGTGTACTGTTTCCCAGGGTGATTATGAATACTTAGTAGAAATGTCCAGAAACTATCATGGGTTTTCTTTAGAACTGCACATACAACTGAAAATAGTTTATATTAAGCAGATATAAAAGGAATATTGTAATGCAACTTAGATTTGTGGGCTTTTTTTAAAGATATATACTGAAGTGAAAAAAAATTTGAAAGTACCTTTCAGTGTCTTTGAAATCAATCTTTTTTTTTTTTTTTTTTTTTTTTTTTTTCCAAGTGCTTCTGAGTGGTGCTACACTTTATAGAAAAAAGTTAGGTCAACACTGTATTAAACAAGCCACTGAAGTACAAAATTTAAATAGGTAGTTTTATTCATTCATCTAGCATTTAATTTAATTGTTTTTCATTAAAATAATCTATGGTGTTTGAAATTATACAGACTTGGGATATTTCAATATTATTTTTAGGTTAATTTTCTATTCCTAAGGGAACTTAGTAATATTATATTTTTTATTTTCCATTTTATTGTATGGTCAAATAAAACTATGTACAAATTTTGGACTGTAGATATAAATGGCCTGCCCAGGGAGGTGGTGGAGTCGCCATCCCTAGTAGTGTTCAAGAGGCGCCTGGATGAGGAGCTACGAGAGATGGTTTAGTAGCTTGTGGCACTGATAGGAATGGGAGGGTGGTTGGACTGGATGATCTTGCAGGTCGTTTCCAACCTTGTGATTCTGTGATTCTGTGATTCTGTGAGAATATTATGCTTTTGATAGTTCTGTGAGTTATTCAAAGTCATATTAGCCACATTTGGTTGGATTTAAGTAAGTTTACCACTTATTCCTTTATAAATATTTTATATTATGACACAAAATAGCTTCAGTGTCTTCTCCTTATCTTGCTTATCATTTGAAATTAAATATCTGGTTTTCATGAGAAAGCTGTCCTTTGTCAGGGTGTTTTGTTTTGTTTTGTTTTGTTTTCATTTGTTGCTGTTTCTGAAGTTTGTCAAGCAGAAAAAGAAAAGCAGCAGATCACTATACAGCTATACATTTAAAAGGAAATTCCATTGTTTTAGAAGTAACCTTGATAGAGCAGAACATAAAACTAATTACTTTATAGGAAAGCTGTTACTGCATTGAAAATGGGGAAGATTTGAGTGTTTCATTGTGGTCACTGTGCAGCTTCTAGTAATGATCATTGATGACCAAATTTCAGCAACAGCTGGCAGAAGTTCAATATGTGAAATGAGTAATACTATTCCTATTTTTGCCTTTCATCATGAAAAATCTTAATAAATAAATGTATATTTTCCATACTGAAGTATTTCCCTCTTTCCTTAAAATATAGACTCTGAGGTAAATCTTTGCAACTGCTTTATGGATACAATAGTAACACAGAATGAAAAGTCAAAAATTTCCTCTTATATAATGACAAAAACATTGAATGTGTTGTTAGTTAAACTTGGTCAGTTTCACCTGCTGAATAATCTTTACCACAAATGCCCATGACAATAATTTCATTCACATCCCTTATCATCAAGATTGAGAGGAGTCTCAGCAGGCCTGCAGAAAGCTGGAGAACATATGCTGCCTTCTTTTTCTATTATTACATCTGTTATTCACCTTAAAAGATTTTAAGAAAGAAGTATTTTATTATTATACCTTCCTGAAGGTGAAGTCAAACTGACCAACACATTTCAGTGCTGTTCCCGTGACAACAGACATAAACAATCTAACAGGACACTAATTTAGATTTTGTAACTGTATAATTGCAATGTCAAGTAAAGAAGTGTTATAGTGTTGTGTTAACTTACAAATTAGGAGATATATATTGTCTCAGTTTTTCTATGTGACCTCCAAACAAGTCATTCATTTACTCTGTCAGATCATCATCTGTACAGTGAGATTATGTTTCTTTACGTTACAAGAGCACTGGTATGTCTTCACTAGAAGCAGTAATGAGATGCTTTAGATGAGTCACATCATCTCACAAATTAAATTAGACAGCCTCTGAGCTGGAGAAAGGCTTGTGACTGGCCAACCTAAAGTTTTGCAAGAGCTCATATACAGCTTCATCTATACACTTACATAGACATGTTTAAATAGACACTCTTAGCCTATGGCAAAGTCACATACAGTCAATCAAATTATATTTTCTTTGTTCAGTTTATCTGTCATGGATCTAGAAGATAAAGAAAATAAAAATATCACAAGAAATCAGAACCTTCCAATACATGACACAATCTTAAACTTCCATAAATATAGGTATATCATCTGCAAGCAAATATGGTAAAACAGTTTAATTATGCATTGTAATGATCGTCAGCCATAAAAAACCACCCACTCCACCAGATCTAAAACAGATGCCATGGTTCTCTCTGCCATTCTCTTTTCTTGCAAAAGCACCATAGTAGAACAAGGAAAGCTCTCCAGAATTACTCTTTCTCCCACAGCATCTTGGAATGGTCTTTAAGGAAAGGATTCTATTCTTTCAGGATGTTGTGAACAGATTTTCAGAGCATAAAAGCAAGACAGAATAAAAATATCTCTATTAAAAGCGATTTCTGATGGCCCTTGGTTATGGACTGATTTCATACGGTATTTGTGCAGGAGAACTCTAGGAATAAGGTATAATAAATTCATAATTACACAATATTCTTTTGTTATTATTATTTCAGATATACCATTTCTTTATAAGTTATTTCATAAGAGGGAGAGGAACACTTTTACAACAATGCAGGACCCTGTATTTCGTGACTGCCTCAGCCTTACTAGGACAGTAATCTCCTAAAAAAAAAAAATAGCATGGTATAAAAATGAAAGATAAGTAAGAGGAGAACTGAAATAAAAAACAAAAGCAGTTTGTAATGGACAAATTAGTATTGGCACAAGAGTGAACTTGAACACCTCAGGATGAAGAAAGCCTTTAAAATACCAGAAAGCAAATGAAACAATCTGTTTAAAAAAAAAAAAAAAAAAAAAAAAAAGTGACTTCTCAAAGCACTTTACCCTAAAGGCTTCACAGTGTCTCCAGTGCCTCTTGCATCATGTGTATTACTGCCCAAAAACTGTTTCAGAAGAACAGCCCACTGAGACCTATAATCTCCAGTCTAAAGTAATCATTATAAATCTGAAAATATAGCTGAACTTGCAAAATCTCGTCACATACATTCCACACAATCCCAGAGATCTAATTGTGATGGCAAAATCTACTAAAGTTCAGACAAGCAATTTCAAATTAGAGTATCTGATTAATTTTTTTTTCAAAAATATGTACACAGAATACAGCAATGACAAAATAAATTCAATAGGACTTCTGTAAAAATGAATTTCTTTCAGTATTCAATCCAAGACTTGTATCATCTATATACCAATGTCCAGTCTGTGTACAATGGTGTCATGGTTTTATGATTTTTGGTTATCAGTATTCCACATCATAACATCATGCAATGCACATGGGAGCGTCAATGCTCCAGTTCCGGGTACCTGTCCCAGAAGAGAAGAAGAACTACATTCCCCAGAAGACTGTTTGCTGCGCTGTTAATCATTTCTGCTAGGGGGGAACAGATATAAGGCCTTGGTAGGTCATCTGACAACCCTCTCTTTGATCATCAGCCTCTCCTCTCTGCTGCTTGTCCCAACTGCACGCATCGCCTCCATGCTAGCGAAAGGCCTACAGATTTCAGACACTCTCTCTCATTAGATTTGATTTATTAGCTTCAATTCTAATTATATTGTATTATAGTGTGTTATTTTGCATTCCAATACTATATTTAGTAAATTAATTCATTTCTCCTCAGATCATTGCCATTGTTTTTAATTATTCGGAGACCCTGTTTCCCTCTTCTGGAGGAGCAGATTAGCGAAATCCCCCTGCTCCATTACTCACGGAACCGAATCAAACCAGCCAGTGAACTGTTGAAAAATTTATAGATGAAAACTAATGTTTAAATTTTGGGTATAAATACGAGTAATATAAAAATACACAAAGAAGTCACAAATAGGGCCCCACAAGACAGTATCTGAGAAAAAGCTGTATAGAAACACAGAATCTAAGCTTTATTTGTGTGTGTAGGATCTTGAAAGGAGTATGACTGAAGGAGATTTCTATAAGGGAAGAAAGGCAGCTACTTTATTCTTGAACTGTAAACAAAGTAAAACTCCTCAAATTGTGTTTGACAAGCAGCATATAGAGAGAAGGACATACTCAATGTACAGTAGCAGTCAATGCAATTATAATGAAACTTTGCAACTACAGCACACTACTTTTGCATGAAGAGTTGGCCTCATTATTTCAGTTCCTAAGTATCCTACATTTCAATAGCAAAAAAGCGTAACCATGTAGACATGTAATACTGTATTGTTGTAACTAACCATAAAATCCATGCTAAGTTTGCACAACTACAGAAATAAGGCTTGAAAGGCTTGCACTGTCTGAGCTTATCTTGACCTGCCTACAGATATATTTTACCTTAGCTGTGACAAAAGTTTTGTAACTGACCAGGTGGTGATGGCTACTTTGTTTTAAATGCATTGTATAGTACAAGCATAATTTTATATAGATATCGATAACAAGTAGTTATTATATGCAAAACAAGATACTCTACCATAATGATGCAGTCTGTAAAAATAGCAGAAGACTTGACAAGGGGAATGCAGGAGGATGATGAGGGTTGGAGCACAGGCTGGTGTAGTAGACAGCACAGCTAAACGTAACCCACCAATGATCAGTTATAGTAATGCAGATTGGAGCTGTAAAAAAATCTATGAGTAACAGAACAATTGTATGTAACATACTTAAAAGTCTCAATTCGTAGTACATTTGGAAGCAGTGTGACCACAGACTAAATAAGAGAAAACAAAGGCTTAGAAGTTTGGTGGAAATCATATGAAAAGGATTTTAACAGGATTCTACAGTGAAGACAAAAACATTAACATGAAAATAACACTCTTCCCAGCAGAGAACTCCAAGTTCCAATGTTTCTCACAATGAGCAGAACAAAACCACTGATTTTAAGACTAGAAAGGGCAAGGGAAGAATAATAACACCAGAAAAAGGAGTAGATACTTTTTCATACATAAATACTCTTCCTGTAATAATTACATTTGAATTTAAAATATTTTCTGGACTGTTAAGATTTCAATTTCACGAAAAGTATTTTTTGTCTTGAAGTATAAGGTATGTTTCTACTTCCCCATAAGCAAAATTTTGAGTAGCACAAGTCAGACGGTACAGAAGCCTTGATAAGAAATCAGTGTTTGACTGACAGGAGTCACATCCTATACTTTGTAAGTGTAAATTCAGGGAAAATATAATAAACCAAAAGCATTAACTATTAACGGTTTAACACAAATTCTCAATTTCTGAAAGAAGTCCTAAGATTTCTTCCCTATTTTGTGTTGGAAAATTCTATAGTGAATTCTCATGATAAAGTGGAATCTTACAATAAGCTTGTATAATATTGGTTTTATTTTATTCCCTACCCCAAAATCAGATTTTTTTTTTTTCACTACAGAAACTTTCACTTTGCTATTCTGATTTATTTCTGTTAAATATTTTCATCATGAACTGTTTAGCCTTCTCAGACTTCAAGTATTTTTTCTATGGAAAAAATTTTGCAATGTTGTGAACTTAACCTCTCACTGTAAAGATGTACTGGAACCACAGCAACATACCTCGTTGAACTTTTGTTTGGTTTTCCAATAAAAAGTCCCTTTTTCCTTCTCCCATTTTACAGTAATTTTATACAATTGCACATAGCTTTTGGCTATTATTTGTGTATTGAGACTATTTCACTTGAGCTGCAACACCTGTTTTTCAGTCAGATCCTACTTATATTCATTTTTCCAGTTGAGTTGATCCAAACAGTATTGAGATAAAATTCATCCAGTGGTCATCTGCATTAATGCTATACTCATTTCAGCTTTTCACCAGAAAAAGGAGACTCCAATTTGCTCAGAATAAAATGCCAGACTGGTATTCCTGTGTCACTAAAAAGTGAAATAAGTTGTTAGTTTTTTTAAAAAAATACATTTATTCCTCCTCAAAATATGTTCTGCTGATCAAAACATAAATCTTGTAAAAAGTTATAGGCTTGGGTGGCAAACCCTAAAGATGTTGCTAGCCTGTAGCACATAAACAGGCTGCTGGCAGCTAATCTCTCTGATTATGCAAAAAATGGAATTATAGTACAAATTACTGTTGGGTTCATAGGCTTGAATTCCCCATTTCAAAAAGCAAATTCTTTCTTTTATGTTCTGTGACAAATGACCTACCTAGCTGTTCACCCATGCATTGGAACAAGCCCAGAATCTGATAGGACTGTTAATACTGGTGAAACTTGACTGTAAAAATACTCATCCACCTCAAGTGCTAGCAGATTGCATTGGTGTAATTAATGTTATTTCCTCTGTATCAGCTTTATGCTTTCATTCATCTCTGCCTTCAAATATGAGAGGAAGGAAGAAAAATTGAATCATACTCTCTTGAGTAGTCTGCCAAATTTTCAAAAAATGAATGCATACATTTGTTGAAAGACAAAATTATAGCTATCATCAGTGAAATTTAGTGGAATTGAAGAATAGTGTATAGAAGCCATATTTTCAAGATTTCACATGTTATTAAGATGTCTAGTGAGTATCTAGTGAGTACCTAATATATTAAAAAAAAAACACAAAAAAAACACAGAATCACAGAGACACAGAATCACCAAGGTTGGAAAAGACCTTCAAGTTCACGCAGTCCAACCATCCACCTATCACCAATAGTACTCACTAAACCATGTCCCTCAGCACAACATCCAAACATTTCTTGAACATCTCCAGGGTCGGTGATTCTACCATCTCAGTAGGGCAGCCTATTCCAGTGCCTGACCACTCTTTCACAGAAGTAGTATTTCCTAACGTCCAGCCTGAATCTCCCCTGGTGCAGCTTGAAGCCATTCCCTTTAGTCCTATCACTAGCTACATGAGAGAAGAAGCGAACCCCCAGCACACTACAACCTCCCTTCAGGTAGTTATAGAGAGCAATAAAGTTTCCTCTGAGCCTCCTCTTCTCCAGACTGAACAATCCCAGCTCCTTCCGCTGCTACTGATAAGGCCTGTGCTCTAGACCCTTCACCAGCTTCTTTGAATCTGCTCAAGAGCCTCAGTGTCTGTCTTGCAGAGAGATGCCCAAAACTGGACGCAGGACTTGAGGTATGGCCTCACCAGTGCTGAGTACAGGCGAACAATCACTTCCTTGTTCCTGCTGGCAACACTGCTCCTGATGCAAGCCAGGATGCCATTGGCCTTCTTGGCCACTTGAGCACACTGCTGGCTCATGTTCAGCTGAGCATCAATCAAAAACCCCATCTCACTTTCCTCTGGGCAGTCTTTCAGCCACTCTGGCCCAAGCCTGTAGCATTGCCTGGGGTTGCTGTGGCAAAAATGCAGGACCCGGCATTTGATCTTGTTGAACATCATCCCATTGGCTTCAGCCCAGCTCTCCAGCCTGTCCAGATCCCTCTGTAGGGCCTCGCTACCCCCAGGCAGATTGACACTTCCAGCCCACTTGGTGTCATCTGCAACCTTACTGAGGGTGCACTCCATGCTTTCATTCAGGTCATCAATAAAGATACTGAAGAGAACAGACCCCAGCACTGAGCCCTGGGGAACATCAATCGTGACCAGTCACTGGCTGGATTTAGTTTCACTCACCAGCACTCTCTGGTCCCGGGCCACCAGCCAGTTCCTTATCCAGCCAAGAGTGTACCTGTCCAAGTCACGGGCTGCCAGTTTCTGCAGGAGAATACTGTGGGAGACAGTGTCGAAGGTTTTGCTGAAGTCTGGGTAAACTACATCAACACCTGTTCAACCCTCATCCACCAGATGGGTCAGTAGATCATAGAAGGAGATCAGGTTGGTCAAGCAGGACCTGCCCTTCTTGAACCCAGATAAACCTGATCCCCTGGTTGTCCCACACATGCCATTTGATCTGTCTCAAGACAACCTGCTCCATAAACTTTCCTGGCACCGAGGTCAGGATAACAGGCCTGTAGTTCTCTGGATCCTCCTTACAACCCTTCTTGTAGATGGGAGTCACACTGGCAAGCCTCCAGTCTTCTGGGACCTCACCAGTCAACAAGGAGCACTGATAGATGATGAAAAGCAGCTTGACTATCACCTTTGCCAGCTACCTCAGCACTCTCAGGTGAATCCGGCCCCATGGACTTGTGGCACTTCAGTTGGAGTAGTAGATCTCTGACTGTTTCCTCCTGAAAATGAACAGGTGCTCACAAGCACTTAAGAACTGCATCAGTTTTTGACATAGTATTGTGGTAGTTTTCTAAGTAGAGTACCATCTTTTCTTTCTTTTTTCCTGTTTCATACTACACTTCTTATTCATATATACATTTCCAATTTCAAAGAGCTAGAGTTTGCCATACTTTCACTAAGTATTTTCAGCCATGTAAATAATAATTACAGTTGATCAGAAAGGAACTCCAGATCTCTTCAAAAGAAAAGTACTGAAAATGAATCCAATAAATTGTTGAAAATTAAATGCTTGATGAGTAGGCTATGGTACACTGAAATTTACTAGTGTGCTCTTGCATCTGCTGGAGTTCTAGAAGTGTTTAAACAACAGTCTCAGAAATACGGTTTGAAGTTTGGCTGGTTCTGTGTGGAGGCAGGAATTGAACTACAAGATCCTTTGAGTACCTTCCAAATCAGGATATTTTACAATTCTATGATTTTATTCTGTTTTTCTGTCTTTTCTAGAGCAACAAACTGGGAGGGAAAGGAGAACCCCAGGAAGAGGTTTTGTTAGAGACTGCATAAAATTTCACTGGAGCAGGTTGCCCAAGGAGGTTGTGGATGCCCCATTCCTGGATACATTCATGGTCAGTCTGGATGTGGCTCTGGGCAGTCTAGTCTAGTGGTTGGTGACCATGCCTGTGGCAGGAGAGTTGAAACTAGATGATCTTTGATGTCCTTTTCAACCCAGGCCATTCTAGGATTCTATGATTCTATGATCCTATGATTCTGTATGCAAGAAATGTGATATCTGCAGTTACATAGGCTAGACCTACTTTGTAATTTTTTCATAGCTGTATTTGGAGCTGTATTCTATTTGAAGATAGAATATCTTTACTCTGATATAGTGGTTTTGTGCAGAACTAATCCAACTTAAAAAAAGAAAAATTAACTTACACCCAAGTTTATTCCTACTCAGTTATCAGTCTCATTCCAATATTTTTGGCAGGAAATATGAGATCCTACTTTCAACGTTCAGAGAGGTCCCTCTTGATAGGAAGCCAGCCAATGTATAAGAATATGAGGGAGAACACAGGAAAGCGTAGACCTATCAGTCTAGCCTCAGTACTTGGAAAAGTTATGAAGATTATTATTCTTGGGGATATTAAAAGTCAGTTAAAGAACAAAGCTATTATCAGGCATATTCAAAATAAGTCCATCAAGAGAAAGTCCTGCATAAGAAATTTCATCTCCTTCTACAGTAAGGTTACCCACTTGATGTACAAAAGGAAAGCAGTGCATGTAATCTTTCAGTTTTTAGTAAGGCCTTTCATACCATTTCTCACTGTACCTTTCTGGACAAATAAACCAACTGTGTCATGAATGGATTCATGTTATGCTAGATAATGAATTGGCTGAAAGGCAGAGTTTAAGGGCTGTAATCAAGGAAACTGTATCTGGCTGATAGACAGTCACCAGCACTGTTCCCTAGTATTCCATTTTGGGGCCAGTTGTGTTCATAATTTTTATTAATGATCTGGGTGCATGAGTCAAATGCATTCCTAGCAAGTTTTCCAATAGTACTTAACTGAAAGATGCCACTCTGTTGCCTCTCTGGAGAGACAAGAGTCCTTGCAGAGGCATCTAGATACATTAGAGCACTGGGAAATCAGGAATGGCAAGAAATTCAACAAAACTAAATGTTGGATTCTGCATTTGGGATTGAATAATGCATGCCACAGATGTAGACTGTTTTACACATATAGACACAGATGGCGTGTTCCTAAGAGAAGATCTGCAGTAAGGGATCTGGGTTTGTTGATTGACAGTAGGCTCAACAGGAGTCAGCAGTGTTTACTGGCAGCCAGGAGAGTAAAAAGTATTCCTTTCTGTGGATGCTGCCCAGGATAATGTTGTTCTGCCGGGTTGCAAGAGCACACTGCCTGCTCATGTCCATCTTTTCATCCATTAAGTCTACCTTTTCCACTGGGCTGCTCTCAATGAGTTCTTCCAGTCTGTAAACATATCTGGGATTGCCTTGATCTTGTTGATCCTTATTAGGATCACATAAGCTCACTTTTCAAGCTTGTCCAGCATTCCTTGCTTCTAGTGTGTCAGCTGCATCACTTAACTTGGTGACATCAGGAAACTGGCTAAGGGTACACTTGACCCCATCATCTGCGTAATTGGTAACGGTGTTGAAGAGCACTTATCCCAGGCTGGACTCCTACGGGACATTAGTCATGTCCAGCAATCACCTGAACATAGAGATGAAATTATAAACTGCATATTGCACATTAAGTAGCATTTTTCTTTCTTTAAAAAACAAAAAATATTAATAATTTACAGCATCACATTTTCTTTTACAAATTGTCATCTTCAGTATAAATTTCTACTCTCCATTAATTCAAGACAATAGGATAGGCACAAGTATCAATTCTAGTAAAGTCAGATACTACTGTCATTAACATTCAACAGGGGAATCATATGCATGATCCAATGACTGTGGCAATTTGAGTGGTAACTGTAGGTTTAAATAAGGAAAGCATATTAAGGTAAATTGAAGTGATTATTTAGGGCTAAGCAAATTGTATTACTTATCAGTCTCACATAATTCAATTGTGTGGATGTGCTGAGATTAAGCCTCATATTCAGCTGTAAGAATTCAGCTTGAAATCTTGCCTCTCTCATACAAAAGATGTATTCTAAAAGCAAATGAATTAAATTGGGGGGGAGATGAAGAAAAAGAAGAAGAAAGAAAGGACATTGCTTATACTTTTTAATATTTTCTTCCCTCAAGAATTCATTATTTGAATTCATTTCTTGGGGAAGAATACAAAGACAACTCCCATTTATAAGAAACATAAGAAACATAAACATAAGAAATGATGTTTAAGCAAGCAGATTTGTGCGCCGTGTGAGGGGTGAGAGTGGAAACAAGAAGCCACTGTAACCATTAACAACATAAGGAATTAAATTACTTTTCTGCTTTTTGAAGTGTCAGTATTGGTTCTTTCTTTCCACTGAATTCAGGTTGACACAAAAGTAGCTGTTTAGTGTATGATTCTTTGTCTGCATTGTGTCCTTGCAATGTTGTTTTATCCAACACTGGAAGCCATATCTGGGATAGTTTGTTCTGTCACTCACGGCTAGTCCTTTTGTCTAACACTTACAGCGAGTAAATTAATGTGCTCAACAATGCATACTGTTTTGTTCATTTTGGCATCTGTTTTCAGAAGAACATTAAGATTCTTCTGTGTGGAATAGATGCAGAGCAGAGTTGGTAAGATTCTGTATGGAAAAGGGCCACATTTCCTAACCAAGCCTAAATAAATAAATAAATAAGCAAATAAACAAATAGAACAAAACCAGACTAACATTTTCTCCTGAACATCTGACTGACCTTCAAGAAGAATTTCTCCATGGTTATTCTTTTGGGAAATGTTTGCGCATAGTTACTAATTTTGCTTATGGGATTTGAGACATAAGGTGGCAGTGTAAAAGGGTAAAGATTTGTTCACAGCAGATGGCATCACTTGAGCACTGTAATTCCCTGCAAGTCCAATATGTACATATGCTCTGCAAGAACTAGTTTTAGTTGGAAATATGTAGCCACCATTTTTATAAAAGCTTATATAACGGCTCTTCATTTCAGAACTCTACCTGGAGATCCTGAGGTGAGACACTGGAACAGGTTGCCCAAAGCTGTTGTGGAAACCTTGTCCACGGAGACATTCAAGGCCAGTCTGGACCAGGCTTTGGGTAACCTGATCTAGCTGTGGATGTCCCTGTTCATTGCAGTGAAGTTTCAGTGAATGACCTTTAGAAGTTTTTTTCAGCTCTAAGGATTCTGTGATTCTATGATACTGACATAACACTCTCACTCAAGTAATTCTTATCTGAATTTTTATCTGAATAAAGAATACGAAGTTTACAGAGTTTGCACTTGTAACAGAACAGCTTCTTTTGTAAGGAGTGTGAATCATACAACAGATTTGCTGAACAGAACACATACTGCCTGCAGATGAAGAGCTGATTACTTCTGATTATAAATCAGATGATCGGTTGAGGATAACTTCAGATCAAAAGGTCATTAAGGGTTAAAGACAGGATTTAAATAGAGATAAATTAAGTATCCAAGACAAGCAGGATTTCTGTTCTTGCTCACATGATGTGACTGACTAAACTAAAAAGTCTAAGAGTAAGACTGCACAGACCACAAAAAAAAAAAACAAAACAAAACAAAAAAAAACCCAAAAAAACATTAACATAAAAACTAGCTCAAATTACTACAGGCTAAAGATCATGCAGAGATTATATACATCTCAAGCCATATCCCAGTTTCTTACTTAGTGTGTGCCAGGAAAGAGATCTATTAGAGTTTAAGTCCTCAACACGCTTTTATCAGATAATGGTGTGAATATAACATACTATATGCAATGGAAATTAACTATTTAATGCTAAGTGTAGTTTCTTTGTATCCATATGGTAATAATCAAGTTTAGAAACTGCTGTGGTCTCAGACTGCACAAATGTGTGTCTGGATCAGCAAATGTATGCTCATAAAGAGCTGTGTCATGTGTTTTTGTTTATCTGCATCAATATATGTATGCTTACATCTCTAAATTTATGATAAAGTGCCAATGAACAAAAACAACAGGCTTTGCTCGCACTATCATAATTTAGCCAGGTTATAGCAGTACACTTTATCTAGCTTTAATTTTAGACAGTTTACTGAGTTGATATGGTATCCTGTACATTTCTATGCCTGAGCTAGTTATCCTATATATTCTTCACAGAATAAGCAGTTGAAATAGGATAAGGTAAAGCATATTCTCAAAATGACCTTGTTTCTCCTTAGGCTAAAGAGGTATCTTAGGATGATTAGCGCAGATATGGTTATCTACCTTCAGTCAGATTAATCTTTTTCTGGGTCCCTAAATTAGCACCCCATTGGTACTGGCTACTTACAGAGAGAAAGATGGTTAGAGCTTGGTGTCATGCAGAACAAATGAGAGCCAAAGCCAGACCAAGGTGTTCTGAATTATTTATATTCCCATTCATTCTGCAGAAGGCCTTATAAAGCCTTTATCTCAGTTATTACAAGTTATATAGGAAAAGTAGAATGTGTCAGTGTTTTCTCTACCCTTCAAACAAACTAGAAAGGAGCAGGTAATTATATCTGGTGCTGATTTAGAACACCATTTATTAGTTTATGAGGTCCATAGAAATTTAAATTCGTACAAGTTCATGAAAACATAGAAGTACTGACTATAAGTGACTTCAGTGGTTCATCCTCCTACTTTACTTAAAGCAGGACTAGTGTGATCAAGCTTATATCTGTTGTATCTAACTCCTGCAAATGTCTGGAGATGGTGATTCCTAGACATCTATGAGAAAACTGTTATTTCCCTGAACTATATTATAATCAGTATATCAGTTATCAACATCTTAAAATTGATTTGCCGTATTCGAAAAAGAGATGTCCAGAAAGGAAATTACTCATATAAATAGGGGAAAAAAAAATCATTAATTCAGTCAAGACAATAAATCAGCAACAGCTATATCGAACTTTTAGAACAACTATACATCAATGAACCAAAGTGATTCTAACTATGTAGATAAGGAATATGTTTATTTACAGGATATATATTTACAAAGCAATGAAATTTTCTTACAGTTCTACTGATAGTGCAAGATATTGTTCCATGTACTTTCAATCTATGTACAAGTACTTTACCATTTTTACTGTTGTTCTTAAGGAACTAGTTCCTCAGTTTAAGGTCTGAACAATAGGATGTTTTTCTGACTTTCAATTATTATTACTCACACATTTACATCATACTGTTGAGCCTCATTTATTTTATCTATTGTTTCTCTTCCACAGCCTTCTAGTGATTTTTAGTGATGCAAGTGCTCAAATGCCACAATGATAAATCTAGCATATATACTCAACAGACTAGATTTTTCATAAAAATAGGCAGACTTTAAAATAAAAGTAATGAAATAATGCAATCTTTTGCATAATTTTGCAAGAAGGGAAAATTAATTATTTGATTTTTACCAAATTTAGAGTTTAGAAGAACCCAAAAGCAAGCAGATAAATGCTTGGGCACTGTGCTTCTAGCTTCTTCAATAAATCCAGATAAACATAAAACACTCTTAAACACGCATTTTAGGAAGTAATATGTAGAACAGTTTTATAGGTGTGAGAAAAACTCACAGTCAAAAATTTCAGGTTAGGCAAGGATCTTAGCGATATCAGCAAAGTTTATTTGATATTGAAATAACGGGCTCACGCCCCCTATTGGAAGGGATAAAGTGCTCACTGGTCATCAAAATTTGCTGGTAAAGCTCTCCTGCCTCTCGCTCATTGGTTGAGTGTCTCAGGCTCACCATCTCCCAGACACTGTTGCTATGATACATTTCCATGTAAGGTCCGTTACCAACCTGGTGTTTCTTTGGTATATTTTGTACTCTCCCATGGAGATAGGAGGATAATAATTCCAAGAATGAGCACGTTTGTTCTGTCCTGTGCTATGCTCTCTCGCCACCCTGCGTATTTACCTTATCTTGTGCTTGGCTCAATTCTACTCCAGTCAGAACGCTCCAAATCTTGACTTTTTACTCCCTTCAGCAACTTTGTTAGTAGAAGAAAAACATCTATTTCACAAGAGGGTTATAAGTTCAGTAAAGGCCTATACTATATACAGAAAATACTGGAAGCTTCTAATGCGAAAACACAGTCTGCCTCTCACATAGGCATGTTTCCTAAGGGTGCCCCTGCTGGAATTTGGACAAGAACCTCCTGTGGTCCCTTCCAACTTCATCCATCCTGCGATTCTGTGATAAATAAGAGGCAACAGCTGTTCCCTTTACTAGCCAAGCCATTTTAGCTACCTCTGCCCAGCAGTTCATTTTTTCTTAGCATGATCCAAACACAGTTACTGAAAACATTGAGTGTCTTGATTGACAAAAAGCTTGGATTTTAATCTAAATACTTTTTTTCTGCCAAAAATTAATGCTTTTACCAATTTCTGCTTTCGGCTTTTCTTCTTAAGAGCAAATCAGAGATTCCAGTTAAAACAAGGTGTCTGCATGGCTCCTATTCAAGTAAAGACAACTATAGATTGCTGAGAACTCTCTAAAGAGTTTTGGAGATTTATCTGAGTTTCTTGAATTTATTTGACTTTTATGTTTCATTCTTATTAAAAAATTTTAAGAGACTATCCTAATGAAAATTATACATTTTTTCATAATATATTTTGTGTCCATTTTGATTAATGAGCCAAACGATTCCTTAGGCCTTAATGATGCAGCCACCATCTCACTGCATTAGAAAATAAATAGAATAAACAAGAATGATAATTCTAATAAGATAATGATTGATGAAAGCTGTTGTAACTGCATCCTTCTTCCAGAAAGAGAAGAAAGCACAAGTCAAGGGAAACCTGTTTAGCAAATTGACTATAAATACACAGCAGTCATAATAGGAATAATGGAAAATAAAAAGATACAGAGCAAAAGAGAGATTTTTCTGAATATATTACAGTCAAACCCCAGGTAGGACACATGCTCAGTTGTGTGAGGAACTAATGGAGTTCATCTTCCTTTCACATATCCTGTTAACTTTTAAAAGTAACTTGAATACAAAGAACAAATAAAATGAATTAGTCATATTTTCCTGCTTAACAGCACACTTGTGGAAATTGATTATATACATTTACCATATGCTTTGAAGATAAGAAGCAGCAGATAAGGTATACTTTATTATTTGAGACTGTAGTTTTCTTCAGGCTTAATGAATTTTGAGATCAGAAAACATCTGTGTATGTCTAAAATGATGTTGAGTATAAATACATTAAATAAAATTTCAAACTGTAGTTCCACTTTCCTTAGAATAAGTAATAAATGAGTTGTGACTTTTCTTATGAAGAAAATAATCCTCATAATTTCACTTTGATAAGAGTTATGTAAAACAAATACACTGCTCCTCTTTAAGTCTGGCAGCAAATTCTTTACTGAAATTTGTCATCTTTGCAATAAAATAATCAAAAATTGGAATCTAAAATTTGGAAGCATTAGATGTTTCATTGGATCCTATATGAAACACTAACAAACACAGGAGTGTATGTATGTCTTTCAAAATCCTACAGTAACCTCATTCTAGCATCTATTTCTCCCAAATACACAAAGTTAACCATTGCCACTGTAAGGAACTTGTCTACAAAGCAATATATACACAAACGTACAGATCATGAAGAATTCAAAGGAAGTTTGACATCAGTTTTGGAAACATAAAATTTATCTTTCAGTGTAGGTAAAAAATTTAGAGATGATTCTCATCCCAGCTAAAAATAGAAAGACCCAGATGAAGATATTTTTTGAATGGCATCTCTTTCAAGTTCGTTTATGCAGCATTAGAAGTTTTGCTAGAGATTTCCTAGAGGCTTACTAGGCATTAGTGCTTATAAACCTGAATTAAAGGCATAGTTTCCATGCAGAGAACTGACACCTCTACTGAAAATAGGAAGGAGCAGTTCTTAGAAGTCATAGAATAAAATCGTGTAATGAATTGCGAATAATAATGCACTGCAGATTGAATATGTTGTATAAAAATAATAGTGAACATATGCCAGCAACATTGGGCTAAATAAATTTTTGTTCCCACAAAGATCTGCATTGACGTTTTGTGTATTACATGAGTGGAAACAGGAACTTTTCTTCTCCATAACAAATGCATTTGGGATCAGACTATTATTTTGGCAGTTAATGCATATAACTTTTTAAAAGCACCTGATAACATTGGCAGTTTTCATTCATATGATTCTAAATTAGCTTACTTAATTTGCTCACCCTTTCAATTAAATTGAAAGAAATCTATACTTCTGGAAAGAAAATATATAGCACAGTTGCTGATTAAAATCCACCAAGGATTTCAGCCAGAAACACCTGCTAAATTTATACCGAAATTAAAGAAACTTTTGTTCATGTTTTAGGGTTTTCCAAAACAGAGTTGAGCTACTGTTACTGTTACATGTGAGGTAACCTTATTTAAATATGTACCACAAACAAAAAGAAATTAAAAAAAAAAAAAAAAAAAAAAAGATCTGACTTACAAGATATACAATCTTATGCGTATTTCAGTTTAAACACAGAAGACTGGAAGAAAGAAGTATGTATAAAAAAATTCAAGTAATAGAATGAAAATATGGACACTATTCTAAAACATACCTTGTTCCTTAAAACATAATAACTGATAATATATTTTTATTAAACATAGATAATTTTAATGTATATATATATTTTTTTTCAGAGACATGATTTAGTGGAGGGTTGTTAGGGTTAGGGTAGTATGGTTAAGTTGCAGTTGGACTTAATGATCTTTAAAGTCTTTTTCAACCTGAACAATTCTATGATTCTATGATTCTACGTATTGTTAAATATAGCAAACAGTTATTAAACTGGATTTATACACAGAACTTTGAACTTGTCAGTCCCTGCCTGTACAGCGCTCAGAGGAACAAGTTTGACATTTTTCACTTCCATTCTTGTCATGGATTTATTATTTATTTATCCTATAGTGAATTGTTTGCTAAGATTAACGACCAATATCAAAGCATTTTTAAAATTAACTATTAATTTTAGAAGTTAACTATGACTAGTGTTCTAATCACTAAAGACAGTTGTCATGAAACAGTTATAAACAATAATAATATTCCAGAATATAACACCACATACCAGGGAAGGCTAGAAAAAAAACTATCAGAATACAATAAGGATATCTGATTTTCTGCTTATCACACATGCAAATCTCTTATATGAAATGAATATTAATGGAAGCTTGGAGATTGCAGCAATGTAAGTTACTTCAAAGCATGAAAGTCATCCTTTTCTAAGCAACTCTCATGTGCAGTGCTGTTTTTCTTCTCTTATAGTTAGCTTGTCTTCTGGCATGAGCTCCAAATATGAATGAGGATTGTAGTACATGGACATTTGAGCAGACCATGAAATATTATTTAGAACTCTTATAAGAGCTATTACCAGTAAAAGAAAAAGGAAATTATACCTCTTAATGTGCAGAGCATGAAGTCATTTAACAAGTAGCAGAAGAGACACAGTAAGTTTTTAAGCTATTTTTGCCTTAAGCTTCTCTGTGGGGAGGGGATACAAGGTTAAATAGATCTGTGGCTTTATTTATAACTCTATTTAAATCACAAAAATAACTTGCTATTTTTTTTCATAAGCTATCTCACAGAAATATTGCTCCAGAAATCTCTTTTAGATTGCTTTTGGTTAAGAAGCTTGCATCTTACTGAAACTGGAATAACATGATATATCAGGAAGACACATCCTTATTAAAATGCTATTTCTGATATTGGTAAGTGGGGGGACTGAAAGGATTGAAAATACATAGTGTGATATTAATTGTAATTCAAACAAATACAGATCAGAGCTATGTAATAAAATATTTACTATGAAATGTGGTGAAGTACTTTCCCATTAAGAGAAAGAGGAGAAAGTGTACTGTAGAGCAAGACTGCAGAAAGTGAAGGATAAAGAATACAGTATGATAGACATGAATACTACAGGCAATCAGGAATTTGTTGGATGGACATACTGTAACAGGTAGTACAGTATAATTATATGCTAGGACAGGAAAAAAAAATATGTAAAGAGCCTGATCAGGTCATCATAACATAAAAGTTCACCAACTGGATTCCTGTGTTGTCTCCATAAGCAAATACAGCAGCAGCTTAAAGATACTCGAAATGGCCCTTCTGGAGCCAACTCAATCAGTCAGCTCTTAGTTTGATAAGGAAAGAATAACAGAAAACATGCGATTTCTCACAATTTATCTTACTTAAGGCATTACCTTATTTTATTTTCCTTTTTGTCCATTGGCCTTTCACTGTTTGATCTTTTACACACTGAGAACTGAATAGAGATTTAAAATAGTTGTACAGTGCTCAAGAAATTAAATGGAATCTTGATTATTTTTCAATATGAAGAACAATGTTGAATGTTATATATACAAAAAAAAAAAAAAACAAGATGAGAGTAAAAGACAAAAAGATCTGTATTTGAAATAACAATAAAATCAATAAATTTAATTCTATTAGAGATGAAATATTGTGTTTTCCTGAAATAATTTAAATTTTCAGGTAGGTGTAATGGCAATATTTTAAAAAAAAAAAAAAAAAAAAAAGGATTGCATTGACTTTGACATAGATCCAGTTCATCAGTATAGGCAATTAATAAAAAAAGATTATCTCGACAGTAGCAAAACAGGCCTTAAATCTGTGAAAAGACAAACAGTATTTGAAAAGAAAGAATAATTACAGACAAGAAGGTAAGCAGCAAATGGAAAAGACTGTAATAAGGAGAAATCATGTGAGCTATATATCTTTCTTTGAAACCTTTTCAGGAAAGGAAAATGTAGTAGATGAAACTTGTCTGGACTTCAGTGAAGCAAATGACATGTTGCCACAAGAGAAATTATTCACTGAACTTGAGAAGACAGCAATTCATATGTAGAATTGGAAAATGGAAAACAAAGCCTCATGTAGTACAGAAAAAAATAATTTTATTATATTTAGTTTTCTTTAATGATACTTGCTCAAGAAATCAGATCAGTGAACACTGCTAACACATTTTTTCCTTGTCAAATAGAGGCAGAATACAGTATTGCATGAGAAGAATTAAATATACTTCAGAAAATATAATGGAAGGGGTACTGGGTAGGACAGACTAGAGCAAAATAGAATGGGAGAGGAGAATAAAATTTTTGTCATGCATTTAGGACTATTAGATATTGGGAATGGTAAATGCATCTGATTATCCTATAAGTTGCAGATAAATATCATTGTTTAATTTATATGGCAAAAATGAGAACAAAAGAAAGAATAATTATTCTGTAAATCTATTGGAAAAAAAAAAGGTAAAGAAAAATTCTATATGCAATAGCACTATATTTGATAAGAATTTTTCACATAGTGGAAGTTAAATTTTAAACCAGTTTTCAATTTGGGAGCAGGGTCTCTGCTTTAAGCACTCTCATAAACTTTGTACAAGGGATTATATTAAATGGCTCATGTGTAGGAATAAACTGGACTCAAATGCTGGAGGTAGCTTCCAACTCTACATTACTGTGAGAGATAAAAGACTGTGAAACTTTGAAGCTGCTTGTCTTAAGGCATTTTATATCTGATTATATAATCTACTACATGTTCAGCAACTAATCTTCAGAGACCCAGAAGTAAGATTAAATATTTATAAGGATTGAGGACAGAGCAAGATCACTGCACCTGTTTTACTGACACGCATGTTAACAGTCTAGAGTCATACTGACTTCTTGTACATTAAAGGCCACTCAGCCAATTTTGAGAAAATGCACTCCGGTATCAGATCCTAAGATGACATTGCCTTAGCTGGTATAGACAAAAACAGGAGCAAACAAGTTGGTATCCATCTTGTTTTTCTTAATACTTCCTGACAAATAAGAGAATTCTTTTCTGCATGGGAAGAAAAAGAAGAAAATTCTTCTTCAATATTTTTCATGTAGTCTGGCAAATATTGCACATTTATTATTTTTATTTCTTGTTAAAGTTGTGAAAATATTTCTTGATGAAGTGTCTCATGGCTGATAATCATTTCCTGAAAGAGGGAAAGAGAAATGAGGAGTTGCTATATTTTATTGGATTAGCATAGATTACAGACATTGTCCATCACCTGTTTAGTTAAAAGTGTTGCTGTGCTGGGTACATGGGCTGAAATATCAGACTAAAAAGAGAATGCTCATTCTCTTATCTTTAAACTGAAGCTAGATGTCTGGATATTTTGTTCAGTGACAATAATAGGGAATTTATAAATCTAGATTTTTCAAAATAGTAAAAAAATTTTCAAGAATACTTCTATATTAAAAACAAACAAACAAACACAGCTTTGAGCTGTTTGGTACCCTCTACCTTATGAGATTCAAATTTCAGTGTTTAAACAAGAGTTTAAAAGGGTTTAAAATAGAACAAAGAATCAAACCTTCTTTGATAGTCTGAATAATTTATCAGCTAAATTTTCAGTGTTATCAGTTAACCAGGAAGATCTTTATGCCTACTGCATAGGAACTGTGCCTTTTTCAGTAAGGGTCAAAGCTCCTCTGCTAAGAGCATGAAGCTATTACTTCCAATATGCTTGATGAAAATTGCAGAAGAAGGATCTCTGTTAACATGTGGAAAGGAGAGCTGATGGAACAGCTTCTAGAATATTGATCTGCAGAAGATAAATGAACACAGACGTGTTATAGAAGGTTAATTCTATACAGGTAATTCTTTATAATCAGTACAGGATAAATTGTTTTAGGGACTGATTCTTCTATAACTGCAGGTGTCTGAAGCATATTAAAAGAATCATGAAACAATTGCCTACTCAGCACACTCGAGATACACATTCATAGTGTCAGAGAGTAATTTGGATCAGAAGGAACCTGATCAGAAGTCAGTTCCTTGTCAATTCCTTCCACACTGCTCAGATTGCTCAGGACTGCAACTGAGTTTCAGATATCTCCATAGACAGAGATTCCATAGCCCCTCTGGTCAACCATTGGACTCTCACATTGGTCTCACACTGAACATGTACTCAGTTCCTAAAATAGGAAAACTTTACAAATTGTATTTATATATTTTATTTGTCACAGTGCACATCCCAGAAGAGTCTGGGTCTATACTCTCCTAATCCTCCCATAAAATAATTGAAGATAGGAAAGATCTCCTCAGCCTTCTAGAATAAATATAGTCATCTAAGCTGGTACCTCTACATAACATATCACAGGTCCCAGTCATCTTGGTAAACTTCCATTAGGCTCACTCCAGCATATTCATGCTTTTGGTTTAGGATGCCCTAGACAAGTACACAGGACTGAGAGATCAGATGAAAAACATACAAGGAGATGCCTATGCCTATGTGTGAAATTCTGTAGAGTCAACAGTGACACAAGGCATTCTATGTTTCAGTAAGCAAACTGCTCTAAGAAACACTGAATGTAATTAATCTCAGTTCTCACCAAATTAGTTCATTTGATCATTTGCTGGATTTCTAATGCAAAGTTTCTCAAGATTACACTTTGAATTTATTTTTCTCAAGCTTGTATATTGCAGTGTCTGAATTTTCAAAATCAAAGAAATCCTTTCTAACAATAAAGCCAATACTATGATTCACAAATCTTAATTGTAAAAGTCATGAAAAAATGTTCAAAGTTTCTTTATTTAAAGCATGCTTCTCTTAGCATAATTCAATAAACTCTGACGAGAGTATCTGGATACTGTAATACAAAAAGCATGTGACCAAGAGCAAAGCCAGAACTCTTTTTCCCGTTCAGAGAACTAATGACCTTTCCTTAAAGCTATCAGATAACTGTTCAGTAAAGTCTACTAACTTCTTACAAGCTAAATTGCTTCAGTAGTGATACAGATTTCTTTCAACAGAAATAATAAGTAAGAAATATCAATATAAGCAAGTAAAAACAGAACCAAAAGGACTGTATGAGTAAAATATATCTTCAAATGAAACCTCTCTTTTGCTCTTATTATAGTAAGCTTTTGGCCAAGTATGTAGGTTTTCACGTAGACAATACCGCCACAAGTTCAAATCCAATGAGTTAACTTAAATCTCTTTTTAGCCTCCATGCTGTCTCTCTGCCTGTTAGCTCAGCTGACACAAGTAATCCCACTAAACAAATTCTTTTGATATAACATCTTGTAGTGATGCACCATACCCTTTATTAATAAACAAGAGTTCACAAACGCTGAATGGACTGTATATAGAATATATCATAATTACTGACATCATAAATCAGAAATGTACTTCACCAATTACTCTTGCATTTCACAATCATCCTGGATGCTGTTTTTTCCAAAATTTCAGGTTATGCTTTGTGGTTTTCTCTCTGGTAATTTATAGAAATTCCACTGTAACCATTTTGCTTCATAAATGTGCTTTAATATATTATTTCAACTTTTTCAAGCATATAACAAGATGGTTTGAAAAACACTGCTGAAATAGATATTATTGTATTAAAAAACATAATAGTCAAAGGTGGTTTGAACCCAAATTATTTTATCATAATAAAACTCGGCATCTGGGCAGAAACTTATCTGGTTTCCAAGGTACCTACAAATTTAACAAATCATAAGACAGAGGAATTACAGAAATGTACACCTCTCTGTACAAGAATGTGCTAGAAATCAATGAGATAGTCTAAAACTACTTCTTTCTTATGATTTCATTTATAAAAATTCAATGGTTTTTAAAAGTTCCCTTCCCATTGATCAGATCTTCAACACAAAAAAGATGTTATAGAGCTAAAGATAAAAAGTAATTAGATTGGGAAAGTAAATGAGTCTTCTGTATTGCTTAAATTTCTTTGCCTGTTCTCAATCATTTAATCAAAATGTACTATATATACGTATCTAGAACAGAACTATATGAAATAAAATAAATGGGTGACAGGATTTGAAGACTTTGTAAATTAAGTTGTGTGATTAATGACTTTTCTAGGGATCTGGATGACTTTCAAATGATGCAGCCATTTTATGCTTTCTTAAAATTACAAAATAAATGGGAAAAATCTGCAGATGTCATATTTTCTAATTATGCTTTTACACAAGAGCCTTTAAATACATTTGCCTATCATTTTGTCTTTTTTGTATTGCAGTCATTGGAAAAATCAGTTTTATTGGTTGTTCTTTTTTTCACTTGGTCAGAAACTTGTAAAATTTTTAAAATGACCTCTCGTTTTCTCTGTTGCATTAGAGTTTGAAAACTTGGAACAGTCTCCAGCTATTTGTACTAAAATATTTTCTGATATAATAATAGGTTTTATTAATTGGATATTTATTTGGTAAGAATACTCTTACAGGAACTGGGAAGAGGCACTGAAGTTAATCCATGTGTGATTTTATTAATTGAAATGTGATTTAGTTTGAGTAGATGAATATATTTGCATTCATCAGCTTTTACTATATTATTTGAGAAATGAACCTTAACTGAGAAGGAACGTAGAAATGGCTTTGAAATATTTAATTGTATTTATGTACTCATGGACATTTTTCAAAGATAAAGCAGATAGAAGTGTTGTCTCATTGCATGAGTAAAATAGTGCCCCTGAACTTCACTCTATAACTTTCAGTGCCATGAGACCAACAGCCAGACTTTAAAAGAATGGTAGTCAAGTCACAACCACATCAGTTAGATCAGCTCAGAACTGAGCTATTGTAGTAAGGATATTCTGCTGTTTTCAACTGTCTCCAAAATGTCCTTCTAGCAAGAAAGCACTGTCAGGGCAATCTGAGCTGAGGAGAAACAGAAGTAGAATGTTAGCATTCTGACTCCCAGAAAAGCAAACTGCTAGTAGCTGAGGGGAATTAAATATTTTGTTTCCAAGGAGCAGTGTATATTTTCTATTATAGAAACATTTAGTGAGAGTGGAAGAGGGAAGGACTGAAATAAAAGAGAATCGATTGCGAAGAGAACTGTAAAAGATGACACATGATTGCACATGCTATGTAAAACCAGGATCACACTACAAAAACAAACAAACAAAAAAACACAAATAAAAAACCCTCAAATTTATTTATTTTCTCTTTGCTTCAGCCCCAGATTTCTGAACACAAACTCTTCCTCTATGCATAAATACAATTTTGGGATTAGATTCTTTCAGCTTTTTAGCTTCACACTGACAACTTCATCAGAGCTATTTTATAAATTTTATACAAGATTTATGTGGACACAAATATATTAAATGAACATGAAATAATTCCATGAAATAATCATGGTTTTATTAAGATTCTATGACCAAAAAATGTTGTGCTTTATGTTGTGGTTTTTTTTTGTTTGTTTTTTGTTTTGTTTTTTGTTTGTTTTTTTTTTTGGTAGAGTATTTCTGAGCCCCGAAAGAGGCCCCCAATAGCAAACTTTTTTTGAATGAATTTGACTGAAGAAACCAGAATAATTGCTGAAAATATGGAAATAAATGAAGTCATATGGAAAATTTTTAAATGTAAAAACAGTTGCACACTGGAAAGATTAACCTTCCCCAGATCTGAAGCAAATCATCTTCCTTTTTTATACAAATTATACTTCAACATACTACTTCAGTTATAGACAAGATGGTTTGGTTTAATTTCTTTTGACCTTATAATGTGATATCAACAAGAAAAAAATCCTTTTTACTGTTTCCCCACTTCTAGCAGAGAAATAAACCCATTTAAGAAAGCAAATTTCTGTGACTGTTATGCGTCATTCAGTTACTGTAACCTGAGGCAGGCTTCTATCTTCCTCAGATCCACATTCCATAAAACGAGTGTGAAGGGACAGAATATGAGGTGTTTAGGAAACCAGAGCTTCAGAAAAATAACTGCAAAGAATTCATGATTATAATATCTTCAGATATGAAAATCTCACTCTTCAGATTTAAATAAGGAAATAAAGATAAGAATTTGGATTATTTTCCTTACTTTCTTATTTCAATGAAAACCATGCTGTTAGCACATCTGTATTTAATCATAAGGTTATGAGGCATTCCTTCTTTTCTAATCAGCCAAACACTGATTTCCCTGAAATGCTCAAGATACTATTTCATTAAAGCTTTAAAGTTAAACTATATTCACACTTAGACTATATAAGGAAGCAAAGAAAGCAAATCACTTTGAGGATAAAAGAATTAACATATTCTAGTAAAGATTTTCTTTTTTTTAATTAAAAGAAAGTAAATTTATATCTGTTTTTAACCGTTTCTTGAGATTTACAGAGTGTTTTCCCATGTCAAAAGTTCATTGTTGTTTTTTTTTTAATGTTTTCCTCTATTTTCTAACTGTCCAAATAACTGATGAAACAATTATTAATGGTGAGATCAGCTAAAGGGTTAATGATAAAGCAAAGACTAGGCTTCTTATATGCATTCTTTGTTATAATGAGTAGGGAGAAACTTAAGAGGAGGCAGTCCAGAACACTTCAGCTTCCATTCAAATCTGATGATCAATTTCATGTGCATCAAATTTGTTACGAGTGTGTAGTTACTTTGGGGAATGGACATTTACCTGCTGTAACTCCCAGGAAATAATTCATGGAGTATTTATTACATCCTTCCCCATATAATTAACTGTGGAAAGTCATAAAATGAACAGATTGGCAGATAACTGTGTGCCCAGCTCTTCAACATACAATACTACCACAGGACCTTAGCATCCCAATAAAATTACAATAGCTTCACAAAGCAAGGGAAAATTGGCAATCTATATCAGCACTTGTACCAACAAGATTTATTTTATTCAACTCAGCATGCCTACGGATTGTTACCATAAGGATCCTTTAAAGCAAAGTAACTAGGGAACTTATAATACACTGCATTATTCCAATTCCAGTTCTTCTACCAGGCACCAAACTAGCCATAAAAACCATTTGTACTCCTTTGACAATTTTGAAAATTGAAAATTAACACTTCAGCTGCTTTCTTCTTGAACTAAAAACTTAAACTATCATGCTTAGTTTCTACCAATAATAATAATAATAATAATAATAAATTACTAAAGGTCCACCCTGAGCCATTGCAGTTGGTAGGTCATGATTGGTAGGACAGTGACTCTACCACCTTACAGGGTAGCTTATGCCAATATTTCACCATTCTTTCTGAGAAGAAATTTTTCCCAATATCAGAGTGTTCATGGTTAAGCCACCACCTCAGTATAGAAGGGCCACTTGGGATTTGAAGCATTGAACTCCTCATTTAACTCATGGCCGTAAGCTTTGTGGTGACTATCACAAGTGCCTGGGAACCTGGTGTGGAGAAGTAGTGTGGCACAGAAGCTCCTGGGTCCACATTTCAGCAAAGCACTCCACTCCCCGCCCCTCATGGCAGCTCCCAGCCCACTCCCCACTGCACCTCAGACCTCACAAAACCATTCTGTCTTTGACCAAGTTCAAGCATCAGAGACTAAAATCCGTTGGACTCGAGAGTATTGTCAAAACTTGCATTAGACTATTGTAGCAGTCACCTGTGAAATAGAGCTGGGTGGCTGTCTAAAAGTAGAGCTGCTCATAACAGATAATCTTTATTTCAATGAGTTAAATCTAGTAATCTAAACAATACTGAAATTTATCAAAAATGTAATTATCCTACGAATGCATTATTAAACACTTATTTCAAGCTCACATAAAAAAAAGTGAAAACACATTCGGTCACTGTAATTGACTGCAAATTAAAGGATAAGATGCTAAAGTAGAGAAAGCAGTTGAAAATCTGTGAGATGGAATTGGAATGATGCCTACAGGTTACTACATGTTTCATAAAGGTCATTTATAACAGCTATTTTTTATTAAAGCAGAGAAAAAAAACAAAAAACAAAAACACAACAATAATAACAACAAAAGATAGCCTGAACTACCTTTATAATAAATTCAGATAAAGTTACCTGTGCCAAGAAAACAGTTTTATGGAGCAGGTTCTTTGCATTCTGTGAGGATATAGGGATTATAATTACTATGCTGCATGCTTTAAGAATATCAGGAGATAAGCCACATACTATAGTTCAGTCATTTTGACAGTTACAAGGCTGCAAGCCATTCCTGACTACTGTTAATAATGTAAGGCTTCATCTTCAAAAGTTATCTGGGAGAGGTACATAATTTAGTAAAATTTGTCAACGCAGTGCAACCTTGATTATCTAAATTTCAGTCATGTACGGTTCCTCTTACACAAAAGCACATAGTATTCCCAACTTCTTAAAATACTTCAAACTACTCAAAAGCTGTTATCTAAACAACCTTTAGTCACCTAGGATTGGTAGGAAATTGAGATCTTGTTGTAGTTTAATGCTAGTTGCATATTATTCTTCACTAATTAAAACAGGAAAGGAGGAGAAGTACTTCCTTTGTTATGATAATTATCTACGTTTAATTCTTAATTAAAATGGCTATGAATACTCTTCATTCCTTGTGACAAAATTACCAGAACTTATGTGGTCAAATTTAACATGAATCCCTAAATTCTTAGGTTTTAATTTTGGGATGAACAGGGAAGGGGACTATCAAGGTGTAAAGATAGATCTTAAAGAGAAAATTTCAAAAATTTTCATACAGTTCCTTGTGTGACTTTACAGCTCTGTCCCACTGACATTAGGTTCTATAAACAGTATACAAAAAAGAGTAAAGGTCTCACTCAAGGCCAAAATATACCAGGACACTGTAAGAAGACAGACTGAAAGTCAGTAAATTGTGAGAATTTAACATAAATCTTAAACAAATGAAACACTGAGAACAAACCTGGATCTGAAATTCTGCCTCTTCTTTACTATAGGTAACTGGTCTATGGTCTATGTGACCATGAGCTGATTAAGATCTCATTATCCTTTTTTTCAAAGGACACCTCTTGCTTTCACCCTTTCCACGTCTATTTATGTGTGGTTGAGGTGTACATGGATCTTCAGGATCAAGATGATATCACAACAAGCAGAAGATCTATGATTTGCCCTTTCTGCTCCCAACAAAAAGCTCAGATAGTGTGTCCTACTTGCTAGTAGGACGCCCCCCAAAAAACAGCCAATCAAATGCACATCCCCTTACACCAAACCTTCAGTCATGGACTTAGACAAGAAAGAACTTACGACACTGTGGGTCATGAATAGTACAGAAGAAACTTAATCCATAGTACCTCTAATTCTGGGAGGTCCCCCATCTGGCAGAGGAATTTCTGAATGTACTAAGTTCAGAAATCTAAGTAATACATATTGAATGATTTTGAGATATATAACGAAGAAAAAGGATCTGAATTATGGACATCAGGACTCAGAAAAAGCAATGTTTCTGCAACACTCTCCAAAAAAAGGCATCAAGAGTGTGCTGTACTTTTGGGCTGACAGCTTCTATGGTACAGTGTACTAGTATGTGGAATCTCTAAGCTGCAATGTCTCAACATGAATCATAGAATCGTAGAATCACCAAGGTTGGAAAAGACCTCCAAAGTCATCTAGTTTAACCATCCATCTACCACCAATATTTCCCCACTGAACCATGTCTCTCAGTACAACACCTAATTAAGTTGTGTGTCTGGGGTTTCTCTTTTCCATGCAAGGATGTACAGTCTGCTACTGTGAAAACAGCAGGAGCAGTGGGCTCAGCCTCTTTAGCAATAGCTTATTTTTTATGATCTGGGAAAGTCTTTAACATTTTGCATACTTGCTTCCTGTGAATATAAGAAAAAGTATCTTTGTACTGCTCTGAGTCACAGTACTGATTTTCTGGAAAACATTTATGCATTTCTTTGCTCCAGTTCTATTAACACTTTTCCCACAAAAATAACTTGCTTCTTCTCACAAAAGGAAATAAAATTAGATATATTCCATTTAATGTGAATACACTCTTAAAGGGACATTTTACTGGGACTTCTCTCAAGATACCAAATTAATCTAACAGTAATGATTATTGCTTAATTGAGACAAGATTAGCATTCCACTCAATAGGGATGCAGTCAGCTCATGCCAAAACATCATACGGTGCTCAATTAAGTGCTTAATCAGTATACATTTCCTAGCTTATGTCAATTAATAAAAAGTAAGTACATTAATAACACAACATACAGAATTTATGTTCAGTTTTCAAAGCACTGATTGAACATTGTAGAATATTGTAGTTACCATCATGAATTATAGGTAGAGAAACAGGTCAAATAAAAATGAGAAGTTGTTAAAATACACTAAGGTGATGGCAGCATGAAAATGAAAATACATGAAAGTTTTATTTATCAGAGACCAGAATCATCCAGTTCTGAATGCTGAGGCACTCAATACAGTCCTGGTGGAAGAGGGATGAGATCAGTGATGGAACTGAAGGGGACCCTACAGCCTTACTGTACAGCAAATAAAGGTCAGCAGGAAGAGGAGACTTCTCTTCCTGCCAGTATTCTTACAGTTTCCCCTACTTTTTAAAATTGTGTTATTATACAAGAGCTACTGAGAGTCACCTGTGCTCACATCTGAGTGAATGAAGCCAAGCATATATCCATTTTTGGATCTGGCCACAGGCCCAGACTACAGTTCCTTAGCAGAACACATAAGATGCAACCTATCTACTCCAGAAAGGAAAGTTCAGATCCTTTCTCCTAGCAGAAGTGGAGATACAGCACGTGAAGATAGAGATGAGGAAGACTGAAGAAAGAAATCAGGGTGCACAGGAAAACGAGGATTGCTTCTTCAGCTTCTTCAGCTACAGCCAGCCTGACTTCATAGGACTTCAATTTAAAAAAAAATGCAATCAACACAAAAACAGCTCTTAAACTTTTCTACTATTCAGGTTTTCTAGGCAGAGATTTTATTTTTTTCTGTGCCTAAAGACAACTTAGCCTAGGGAAATCACAAAGCCAGAGATGTAGACAAAAGGGTTTTAAATCTTTTGAATATGAGTTCAAGCTGACTTCAGGCTGTCTTCAAAAATAATAGATATATTTTCTGTGCGTAATAATTTTGATCAGTTTTCAGCTAATGAGAAAAGCACTATGTATGCATCTTTCATAATACAGTTATATGACAAGACATAAAAAGTGATTTCTGTGTTGGAGACCTCTGATACTAAATATATGCCCCAAATATCATGTAGTTATAAAAATATATGATAACAAGCATCTACAGTGTGTTCAAAAAATCCTATTTCAGGTAAAGCATTTTTCTCTGTTTCCTCTTAGATCAGTAACAGTGATGCTGCAGGTAAAAATTCATCCTTCTTTACATTTATACCTTTTTCTTGGCTGAAGTGACTTTGCTCCATCAAAAGCTGGCATGCCTCTCCATGACATCTGTCTCCTTTCCCTATCTCATTTCCCTTGAAGAGATCTCTTGCCATCAAATAGATCTAAAGTTCACTTGACATCACATTGTTCAGGTACTTACATCTTATCTAAAAATTATCTTGTCACAGGACTACCTTGTTCTTCTGGATTTGAAAAACAAAACAAAACAAAACAAACCCCAAAATATCAAAGCAAATTCCTATTCAGTGGAATGTAAAAGAGAAAATCATGTATCTGAGGATTCAACATTTCTGTAGCTGGTTTTGCTTGGTTTTGATTTTGTTTTAAATTTTAACATTGAACTCCACTGCAGCTAGTACATAATGAATCAATGTCATCTGTAATGACATATGCAGGCTGGTGAACAGGAATACAGACAAGCGAGTTCTTTTGTTCCTACTCTTTCTGTTAATGCTTCTATGTTCTGCAGTAAGATCTTCTGTGTAAGATGTGATTATTTTTAAAAAGTTGCTTGAATATAAGGATATATAAACAGTGCCTTCTGGAAAAATCTTATAAACTCCATTTGGTGAAGAAAAGATCAGCTTCTGTTAATGGTTTTATTACTTATGTAAAATCAAATACATTCTGCTATGGAAGAAGACTGCCATTTAAAAACAGAAATCCTTAAAAGATTCAGGATTTTATTACTTCCATGAAATTTTCCACATATTTAATTCAATACACTTTGAAATTAACTTTACTTCATTGTTAAATTAGGAAGGCTTTTGTTTTCATATCAACCTTAAAGCCTATTTTTCAGTCTATTTCTAGGAAACAAAGTTGTTTTTCTCTTCAAGGAAGACAGAACTGGGCCTATGGAGAAATTATGATCCTGTAGCAAAGGTTCCTTTTTTATATCAAAATTGGGTTAAAAGCTCTTCAATGCATGTTGCTGTGCAATGTTTAACACAACAGTTCCTGAGACAAATAAGAAAGGTGCCAAGTGTCTCCAGAGTCTTTGTTCTCTGATACTGTCCCTGGTAAGAATTCTGTCCAGAGAAACATTTGTTTTTAAAGTTTTCTGTTATCAGTTATCAGTTTTCACCTATAATTTGCCAGATATTTGTTATAGATAATATAATTAGAAAGGTGTACCTTGTGTGTAAAGTAGGAGATTTTGTTAACCGTGGCTCACAGATTCAGGAGCTCTTGTTATTGTTGGCCTGAGTCAGACCCTGAGAAAGCTCTCAGATGGGGCCACAAAGATGATAAAGGTACTGGAGCATCTCCCGTATGAGAATAGGCTGAATAACTTGTGTCTGTTCAGCCTGGGGAAAAGAATATTAATATTTATAAATATCTAAAGGGGTGGAAGGACAAGGACACTGGCCTAAAACTTGTACATAGGAACTTCTGTACAAAGATGTGGAGGAGCTTCTTTACAGTAAAGATGACCGAGCATTGGAACAGATTGTACAGAGAGGTTATGGAGTCTCCTTCTATGGAGATATTCAAAATCCATCTGAATGCCTAGCTGTGAGAACTATTGTAGGGAAAGTACTTTAGCAGGGGGGTTGGACTCAATGATCTCTTGAAGTTCCTTCCAACCCCTGCAATTTTGTGATTCTGTAATTCTGTTAATCTTCGTTTCCTCCAGTTTGAGACCCCAGTAAGCCTCAGAGTAAAGAGGGGAAAGTTAGATTTAATGAGTCAATGAGCAGAGCACAAGAGAGATCAGAAGACTTGTCCCATATTATAGCCATTGTTTCTGAGGAAGTATGACATAGCATTCTGTACGCAGTGGGGTTTCCTAAATCCAAACATCTTCATCTCAAGATATACTATATTGCAGCATCCAACTGAAGGGTGACAAGTGTGCAAATAACTGAGACCAAGCCATTGCTCACCATGATAGAAAAGATTCTTCTTGATAGCTACATAGAAAGCATTATTATCCTTTGTTAGAAAACTATTTTAGTTGAGAAAATGCACCCCCAACCAGAGGAAATTTTGCCAAAGGTAAAATCTAAAATTGTTTTCTTTTCCCTACCAATGGAACATTTGTCTTGTTCAGATTTGAATTCTGAAAAGCTGTTCTATATTTTTGAATTGTAGTCTGTATTATCTGTACTGTTATAACTGAACGTAGTGCATGGTAAGAAGATACTGCATAGTGATTATGAGTCTAGATGCTAGGTCTAGGCCAAGGCAAACCAGGCAGTTGACTATTGTGGCCACTGCTGAAAGTCATAAAATCAGCTTTGCTGATGATTTGTCCGGGTTCTCATGGCTACTTTGTCTCAGCCAGAGAAAATAGAAATCAGCTGAAGGAGTGATGCATACTGCCTGAATGTGGCAGAAAGAGGCAATACACCAGCTGGTAATTAATATCCTAGCCTAGAAAGATAGTGCTGATATGAAATATGAAAAATTTTAGGTCATTTATCTGGTCTCTGTCATTTTTCACACATGCAATAGAATTATATAACAAGAAGTATTAACGATTAGAAAAAGGATGCAGAATGATGAGAGCCTTCAATTGATTTTATCCATTTACTGTACGTTATTTATCAGTGTCAACAGCAGTGGTCGCAGTCCTACAGGCAGCTTCTGTTATGCTGCAATGATACATTTGTTTGAATTAGACATGATCAGATCTCGCTACTGATCACGCACTGTCTTAGCTCATTCAAAAGGATCAGTGTCAGCTTATGTATAACCTATATATATCCCAAGTAACTTCTTTTAGTTTTGGCCAGACTATTGTATGATTCTGACAAGGTCCGAATCCTTAGCAGTCTACTAAAGTTTAAAGTGCAGGCATCATCTGTTGCAAACAATCACCAGTTCTTACATTAAACCTACTTTTATGGCTACTTGCATTTTATCTCTGCTTTTCTCACAGTCATCCTCTCATTGCCTTTCTTATTTTTTTCATTAAAATAAGCTAAGACTTTTGCAGTACAGTTTCTTGGTATTTCATCTCTTTGTACACAGCCAGCTAGTTTTATCAAATAAATTTGAACAAACCAAGACTGTACACTTATGTACTCTCCACTGAATTTCTAATTTACATATCATGGTGATAAATGAAGGGCTTATCTTTACTCCTCAAATCCCCAATACAATGCTAGCTAAATGTTTGAATTATGCCACCCATATCTCAAACCATTTGTTTTCCACATGTTTATTTTTCAAGTGGTCATACAATTAAATAGCTTCTATTACTTTTTTTTTCTTTTTTCTTTTTTTTTTTTTTTCAGAAAAAGTAATTAATTTTTTTTTCTTTCCTATTGGTGTCTGAACACACTGAACTTTATGGGTTTATGTTCCCTCCTCACTAGGGCAGAAATTGTCTTATTTAGGTTGTTCTTGGCATCTAAACTACACTTCAGCAAAATTCTGTAACAGCAAATAACATTTTTCATTGGCTTTGAGCTTACTAATCCAGGCCATCGGATACGCACACCATTCAGAATTCATTTGTCACTCATAAACATCTTTGATTAGTACAAAAAGCAGCACATCTGCCCTGGCCTCCTGGTTCCATGTCTAACTTGCAAGCACAACTCTGTTGCCAGCTAATGTCACTGTTAACAGCAAACCAAGTGAAACTCATCAAGAAGAACCCTTTCCTAGATGTGTTCTCTTCCTTTTGACAGATTACATAAAGTAATATGAAAATAAAAGTCTTGTTGTGACTTGTCTTCCACAGCACAGGAACTCCAAACATTCACAGCACAACAGAACCTTCAATCCTATAATGTTCTGAGACATGAAGTCCAGGTTTGGACAGGGAATACCAGCAAATATCACTGTGACCATATTCACATTCCATCATATCTGATAATATTGAAACAGGATGTCTGTTCTTCCATTAGGAACAGAGGAATGAGATCACATAGCTTTTTACAGAAATTGTTTATGTTCCACTTATGAATGCTGAATCTATATTTTTCTGTTGCTGCAAAGTTATTGATTAAATGTTATTAAATATTGCATATATGTTATTAAATACACATGTAAACAGTAGATTGATTAATATATCTTAGAATTACAGAACGATTTGTGTTGGAACAGATTATAAAGATCATCTAGTGCAACTCTTCACTAAACCAGGTTGCACAAAACCCATCCTACCTGGCCTTGAACACCTCCAGGGATGGAGCATCAACAACATCAACTAATGAAGAATGTATTCCTAATGTCTAATTTAAATCTATCCTCCTCCAGCTTAAAATCATTACTTCTTCTCCTATCACTACAGTCCTTGGTAAAAAATTTCCTCCCCATCTTTCTTGTAGGACCCCTTTAAGTACTGGAAAGCCACTATAATGTCTCCCCAGAGTTTCTTCTTCTTCAGACTAGATGTTGTAGCTGAGGTGGGGTCTCACAAGCAGAGTAGAGGGTTTGGGGATAGATGGACCTGACTCCCCTGGATTTTTTACATTAACTTCAGCTGACTTTAGATCAGGCCCATGGGATATTATGACACCGCCCTACAGTAATGTATAATTGCAACATGTGATATTAAATGATTAAGTTTGAGAATTAGAGAAATACAGATAGTTGGAAGAGAGCTCTAAAAGTAATCTAGTCAAACTTCCTCCTCAGATCAGGACTATTGTCAGCACTAGAATAGGATTTGTATTGGTGGGTGCTGAAATGTCAAAGGATAGAAATTCCTGCTTCTTCCCAGTGCTGCAAAACTCTAGAGAACATCAGGGGAAAGCTTTTTTCCTAATGTTTAACTTGAACATTCTATTTACAATCTGTAGTGTTTGACATTTGCAATGTCATCTGGTGCTATTGAAAATTATTTTGGATATCTTTTTCCTTCAAATTTTAAGCAACTAACAGGTCTAAGTAAATCTCTACTTTTCCAGACTAGATAAATCCATTTCCCTCAAGCTCTTTTCACAATATACAGCATATACAGCACAATAGAGCCTTAGCTGCCTTTGTAACTTACCACTGGATCCTTTAAAGTTTCTCTGCATTTTTCTTCAGTTGGAGATTGAAGACCAACTGATAAAACCAGACAAAATATTCTAATGGTTGACTAGTGAGGTATAAAATCTTTGCTATGTACTTCTCTTGTGATGTAGACTAATAACACAGTTTGTACTTGGCTTGAAATGAGATCACTGTTGGCTCATATTCAACCTTTATCCACCACAGCCCTCAGCCTTTTTCAGCAGTTCCTGGTACTCAGCCTTTACTGGTGTGTAAGGTTATTTCATCCTGGAGGAAATAATCTGTCCTCCTTGCTGAAATTTGTGATTTTGGCTAAATCTTCAATATGCACAATGTTGCTTTGAATAAAACTTCCAACAGTTTTTATGTCAATAACTCTCCCTATCTTAGTACGATCCACAAATTTGTAGAGAGTGTATTCCATGCTTTCATCCACATTGCTGGTGAAGATGTGGAAAATTTCAGGTCCCAGCACTGATACCTAAGGTACTGTGTTGTTAGCTGCCAGCTGGATCTTAATTTGTTGATAGCTGCCCTTTGAGCTCAATGGTCTAGCCAAATTTCTCGCCATCTGACAGTCCATTTGTTCAGCTCATACTTATTCAGCTTCTAAATGAGAAAGATGTGGGAGAAAATGTCAAGAAATCTTATTAATATTTCACAAAGTATTGTGTGATATCCTTTCCAGCTATAAGTAACTCTAGTCTGTACTTGTTTGAGCATGATTTTTGGCCTACAGACAGATCGGCACATGCTCTCAAGAAACATATAATTAGGGCAAAAAAAAATGTCATCTCTCACTTCCTCCTAAGTAGCTGGGCATCACCCTTGGAAACCAATACCTAATTAATAAAAAAAATCAACATCTATCACAGTGAGAGCACATTCACCACACATAGGCATTTCAGTTTCGCGGAATCACAGAATAATCAAAGTTGCAGGGCACTTACAGAAATAACTCAGTTTGCTTGCTCCAGACCAGTCTGCTTGCTCAAAGCAGGGTCAGATAGATAAATTGGTCAGATTTTTGTCTAGCTGGCTTTTTGTAATGTCCAAGAACAGCATAGACTGCACATACTTCAATATTTAACAGGAGGGTTAAGCCCTCCGATTATCATCCATTACTGGTTTTCCACTTTGGAAATGAAGAGGTAGGCATAAGAAGTTCTCAGGTGATCAGAAAGGACTTCAGGGCTCTGGGAAGACTTCTGAAGGGATAGGGAGTGCAAGTTGTGTTCTCCTCTGTCCTCTCAGTTGGTGACTGGGATCCACACAAAAGGATCTGACACTGAATGAATGGCTTTGCAAAAGGTGTCATACACAGGGCTTTGGGTACGATGGCTTGGGATGACGACAGACAGGAGCCAACTGACTAGAAGGGTGGCAAATATTCTTGGGAACAAGCTGGCTGGGCTGGTTAGCAGGGCTTAAAACTAGATATGATGGGGAAAGTGGGTGTACTAGGTGACACAGCAGCGTATGGGAACACTGTCACCTTGGGAGGTGGTAAGGGAAAACCCCAGACTTGTCCTAGAAGTACTAGGGAGGTCTTCTCTGAGAACGCAATGAGGCCAATAGCTAAGCTGAAGTGCCTCTATGCCAATGCACGGAGCATGGGAAATAAACAGGAGGAGCTAGAAGCCATGGTGCAACTGGGAATGTATGACCTTATTTCTATTACAGAAACATGGTGGGACGAATCCCATGATTGGAATACCCTGATTGGGTACAGGCTTTTCAGAAGGAATAGATATGGAAGGAGGGGTGGGGCAGGTGCCCGCTATATTAGGAAGTGGATAGATTGCGAAGAGCTGTGCCTGAGGAACAGCCACAATCAGGTTGAGAGTTTGTGGATAAAAATCAAGGATCAATCCAGCAAAGGGCTTCTAGTGGCTGGGGTCTGCTACAGGCCACCTGATCAGAGGGAGTCTGTTTATGAGGCCTTGTTGCTTCAGCTACAGGAGGTGTCGCGCTCATGGGCTCTTATCCTGATTGGGTATTTCAACCACCTGGATATCTGCTGGAATAGTGGCCTGAAGGGTGGCAGACAGTCCAGCAAATTTCTGGAGTTTGTTGAGGACAACTTCCTGGTCCAAGCAGTAGATGGACCAACCCGAGGTGAAGCCTTATTGGACCCAGTGCTCACTAATGCAGAGGAGAGCATTAGAGAGGTTAAGATTGGAGGCAGCCTGGGCTGTAATGACCATGCCTTGGTGGAATTTGTGATCTTGAAGAATGTGGGCCTGGTAAAAAGCAGAGCTAGGATGCTGTGCTTTAGGAGAGCAAACTTCTGGCTGCCCAAGGAACTGCTGAGTAGGATCCCCTGGGAAACTGTTCTTAAGGGCATGGGCACAGAACAGAGATGGCAGCTCTTTAAGAACATCTTTTTGAGAGTGCAATGGCTCTTTATCCCCCAGCAGAAGTCGAGCAGGGGAGGAAGGCAACTGCCATGGCTGTGCAAGGACCGGCAGCTTAAACTGAGAGAAAAGAGGAGAATGTACAGAAAGTGGAAGCAGGGTTGTGTATCCTGGGAGGAATACAGGGCTGTTGTCTGTATGTGTGGAGATAGGATCAGGAAAGCCAAGGCTCAGATGGAACTGAACTTGACGAGGGGGATGTGAAAGATAGCAAGAAGGGGTTCTACAGGTACATAGGCAGGAAGAGACAGGTCAAGGAGAGTTTTCCACCTCTGATGAAAGGTGATGGGAAGCTGATTTACTCAGACATAGAAAAAGATGAGGTAGTCAATGAGTGCTTTGCCTCAGTCTTCACAGGTGGTCAGTCTTCCCATGTCTTCCAGAACCATGAGACTTTAGGTGAGGGTGTGGGGAGTGGCTTCTGTCCCACTGTAATGGTGGAACAAGTCTGAGTCCTCCTGATGAAACTGAACATGTATAAGTCCATGGGGCTGGATGATATCCATCCTACGGTTTTGAAAGAGATGGCTGATGTGGTCGCCAAGCCTCTCTCCATCATATTTGAAAAATCATGGCTATCTGGTGAAGTCTCCGGTGACTGGAAAAAGGGAAAAATTACTTGTATTTTTAAGAAAGGGAGAAAGGAAGACCTGGGGAACTACAAGCCAGTGAGCCTCACCTCTGTGCCCACGAAGATCATGGAACAGATCCTCCTAGAAGCTATGTTAAGGCACACATGAGATAAAGATGTGATTCGAGACAGCCACCATGGCTTCATCAAAGGCAGATCGTGCCTGACCAATCTGGTGGCCTTCTATGATGGATTGACGGCATCTGTGGAATGGAGGAAGGGCAGTGGATGTCAGCTACCTGGACTTCTGCAAGGTCTTTGATGTGGTCCCTCACCACATCCTTCTCTCTAAATTGGGAAGGTGTGGATTTGAAGGATGGACTGTTTGATGGATTAGGAATTGGCTGGCTGGACACAGCCAAAGGGTTGTGAACAATGACTGTGTCAGAGAGGCCAGTCACAAGTGGTGTCCCTCAGGGGTCAGTCTTGGGACTCGTGCTCTTCCACATCTTCATCAATGACATAGACGATGGCATCGAATGCACCCTCGGCAAGTTTTCGGATGACACCAAACTGAACAGTGCAGTCAATACATTGGAAGGAAGGAAAACCATTCAGAGGAACCTGGACAGGCTGGAGAAGTGGGCCCATGAAAACCTAATGAGGTTCAGTAAGGCCAAGTGCAGGTATCCCAGGTATTTACACAAACTGGGGGAAGATCACCTTGAGAGCAGCCCTGCGGAGAAGAACTTGGGGTTCAGGTGGACGAGAAACTGGATGAGCCAGAAGTGTGTGCTTGCAGCCTGAAAGGCCAACTGTGTTCTGGGCTACATTAAAAAAGAGATGGCCAGTAGAGAGAGGGAGACAATCATCCCCCTCTTCTCAACTCTTGTGAGGCCCCATCTGTAGTATTGCATCCAGGCCTGGGGCCCCCAGTACAAGAAGGATGTGGAGTGGGTCCATAGGAGGGCCACTAAGATGATCAGATTGCTGAAGTACCTCTTGTATGAAGAAAGGTTGAGGGAACAGGGATTGTTTAGCTTGGAGAAGAGAAGGCTCCGGGTAGATCTCATTGTGGCCTTCCAGCAATTGAAGGGAGCATATAAACATGAAGGGGGAATGGCTGTTTATTTTGGTGGATAGTGATAGGACAAGGGGGAATGGTTTTAAACTGATACAGGGGAGGTTTAGGTTAGATATTAGGAGGAAGTTTTTCACACATTGGGTGTTGACACACTGGAACAGGTTGCCCAAACAGGTTGTGGATGCCCCATCCCTGGAAGATTTTCAAGGCCAGGCTGAATGTGGCTCTGGGCAGCCTGGTCTAGAGGTTGGTGACTCTGCATATAGCAGGAGGATTGAAACTAGACAATCTTTGTGGCCCTTTTCAACCTAGGCCATTCTATGTTTCTACGATTCTGTGAGCTCTCAGCTCTCTCGACCTTTCCTCATATGACAGATGCTCCTAAACCTTAATCATCTTCACGGCCCTGCAATGGGACCACACTCAAACAAGCTTACATCCTTCTTGTATCATTTGGTCAAGAAGTGGACACAGCTCCCCAGATTAGCCTCACCAGTACTGAATAGAGGGGAAAGATCCACTCTCTTAACCTCCTATAAAACACTTCCCAGAGAAGTGTGGGAAGCTGTTTGAACTATTTGCCACAAACATACATTGCTCACTAGCAAGAAACCTTTTGTCTGCAAAGGCCCCCAGTTCCCAGATAACAGAAGAGAATGAAGGCTTTCATTTCTCAAGGTAGTGTGACTAATATTTTTGAAAGGTGTTTTCTTTCACATTTTTTATTTTTGAGTGGTAGTGCATCATATCAAACACTTCATTACCATCAATTACTTAGGCTAGACTGACTGAGTACATTCTCTGTTCCCAGATTCTGTCCAGATCATCTGAAAACCTTTTTTAGCAGCTGGCTTCCTCCTCTCTCACTCTTTAAGGAAGAACACTCTGTCCTTTTGCTGTGTCTGCAAATAAAACCTACGTGTTCGCATCTATCATGTCTTACCTTGATATCTCTACAAGGAGTCATAGTATTACTTTATTCCCTCACTGTCAGCAAGTAATGCTCCTCTCCCTGAGAAAATGGCCCATTTCCCTTCCTGTGCAATCAATCAGTAATCAGTAAACTGGTTGCAGACCACCAGAGATACTTTGAAATCATTTTGCATGGATGAAAGTGTGTTTTGCAGAGCCCCAAAGCATGATTTCAGTTATGATAATAATTGAGATCTGTACCAGGGATCTAATTTGAGAGAGCCTGGACCTTCCTCAGAGGTAAAGGAAATGTTGCCTACCTGGGTTCATAGCTTCAGGCTCAGGGTAAACACAGTACAAAAAAAAAAAAAAAAAAAGAAAAGTACAAGAAATGCATGGAAAATAAATCCCTCTAGATCAAGCTCTGTAGTCAAATCCTGCAGAGCTCCAAGCATCCATTTGCTCTGTAGCTATAGGCAAAATGGAATGAATCTGTCTGGAGACACAAGGTGCTATGCATCACTGTCCAAAAATGATGCTCTGACATCTCCCCCCAGTCCAAAGGTCCTACTTTTTAATGTGGATGCTTAAAATGGATTAATTTCTTTGCTAACTCAAATCATGTCTCAGGATGGCTGCTTAAAGATGAGCGTTGGATAGTAGTGCAGGTACTAGTACATAAGTTACTCCAAGTTTAGCAGAAATAAAATTGCTGTAAAGTTATCCTAAAAGCTGTTGTCAAACTGCAAGCTAGATTCATCAGAAAGGAAGGTGAAGAGCAGGCCGATAAGTCATCTGCTCCACCCGCAATGCATAATCTTTAGATGCATAATATATAGTTAAGAAATGTGTGCTAAAATCTTAGAATAGGATTTCATTTTTTTCTCTTGTTCTCTCATTCATCATGAAAGATTAACTAAGGATCTGTAGAGGGAAGTTAAAAGAGATACCTCCCCTAGCCACTTTGGCCCAGGGCTGCTCCTACCAGGTTGCAGAAGCACATGCCAGGACCTGGGGATATGGGTACTCAGCCCAGGTGGGGAACATGGTTGTCACTTTTTCCTTTGCAGGTTCAACAGGTAAACCTGAAAAGCACAGATCTCAGAGGTAGGCACAAAGATACATGTACACAGGACACTAACAGGTCTGGTGCACAGATTGTCTTTAGCAGGGCTCATATATAACACCAGCATAGTTAACTAAGTTCCCTCTCTTATTCAACTGGCAGAGATAGGTCACTAATGAATGCACAGTACCCTCTCTGCCTACTCTCTTCTTTGATCTTCCCTACTTCCCTTTCCTTGCCCATCATCTCACCACTTGGTGTATTCCCAATGATCCCCTTTCAATTGTTTCCACTCTCAGGGTTGCATTCTTATCAGCTGCAAAATCAAGGTTTGCCCACAGTTCCTTGACATACTATCAGTTAGTGTGACTGACCAGGCTTGTTTCTGGTTATTATATTGGTAAACACTAATTGGTCAGGTTTTATTATAGAATCATAGAATAGTTTGGATTGGAAGGAAGATCACCTAGTTCCAACCCGCCTGCTATACGCAGGGACACCTTCCTCTAGATCAGCTTGCTCAAAGCCCCATCCAGCCTGGCCTTGAACACATCCAGAGTGAGGGTATGCAAAACCTTTCTGGGCAACTTGTTCCAGTGTCTCACCACCCTCACAGAAAAGAATTTCTTTCTAATATCTATTATAAATCTACCCTCTGCCAGTTTGAAACCATTTCCCCTTGCCCAATCATTACCTGCCCTTACAAAAAGTCCCTCCCCAGCTTTTCTGTAAGTGCTAGAAGGTGCTATAGTGTTTCACCTCTCCAAGTGAAGAGCTCCAACTCTCTCCACCTGTCCTCACTGGGGAGGTGCTCTAGCCCTTTGAACACCTTCATGGTCCTCCACTGGACCTGCTCCAACAGCTCCATGTCCTTCTTGTGTTGGAGGCCCCAAAACTGGTCACAGTACTCCAAATGGGTCCTCATGAGAGCGGAGAGGCAGAATCACCTCCTTTGACCTGCTGGTCACATCTCTCTTGAGGCAACCCAGGATATGGTTGGCCTTTTGGGCTGCAAGCACACATTGCCAGATCATGTTGAGCCTTTCATCAACTGACACCCCAAGTTCTTCTTCTCAGGGCTGCTCTCAAACCATTTTCAGTTTAGCCATTAATTGTACTTTATGTCTTTGTGTATGTTTCCCTTCCTTTCCTTTATCCTTTCAACTGAAAAAGAAACATCTTCACACTCCACAGATCCTTGCCACTTTAAGCAGATTGCTTTGCTGGAAAGAACAGAATTATAAAATTCATAACTTTATTGATTTCCATTTGTAGAGATTTATACTCTATAGAAACTAATGGTTGTTTGGGGACTTCTGTTCTTGTGTTTATTCTACTTTCATGTGCTAGTGGGATAAACTCTGCTGAGAGTTGACTAATGAAGTAAAAATGTGCAGTGTCTTTCAGTGTCGGTACCTTGCAGATAAAAAATAGTTTGTAAAACAAAACATAGGATCAAGATGTAATTAAAAATTATTTCAAATATAAATATAAGATTCTGATGTAAGCATGCACACATACCCTGTGCATTGAATATATGCACAGGGTATGTGTAAAGTCCTCTTATTAATATTGGTAGATGAGCCATTGTGGTCCAGGTAAACTATACATTCAAAAACTGTTATAGAACTACTACAGAACCTCTGAGAACCACACAGAGAAATACAATACAATACAATGACCTGTTTCATATGCAGAACCTTCAAGTAAATTATAATGGTCTCTTTTGGTCTTAAACACAGAATGAACATTCTCAACACCTACTGAGCTTGAAATTTGGTAACAGCTATTCTACAGAGATTTCATCATATTTCTTGTTAGAATATTATGCAAGGATGCTGTAGATCTTCAATCTGCAGTTTATGTGTTACAGTATTTTTATTGCCAAGGGCAATGAGGGAGAGACTCTCTCCGTGAGGACCAGAACTTCATTTGAGGCAAACTGTCATAGCTCTATTAACTTTATTGCTTATGCAGTGTGACTTAAATTTTAAAGTTTTTGCTGATTTTAGGTCAGAGATTCTTTCACTCAGCTTGCCTTTCTTTCCCTATATTTGGATAATATTTATCCAAGTCATAGTTATAGGTACAGTTATGTCACAAATAAGCATGCAATTAGATTTCTTGCTGCTGTGCATGTCATGTATCTATCCAATGAGAAGCTCCTAAAATATAAAATTTCACTCTGTACTTTCTCTGCTTTATTTCAGAGATTATGTTCAACTCTTATGATATCTCTCTGTAAAACATCAGAAGCCACCTCAGCTCAGCAAGATATGGATATTGTACAAGTTCATGCCAAGTGTGGAACACTGAACTCTGTGTGTCAGTGTTTTATCTCACTCACCTTCCACATTCTCTATTTTGATGGTTTCTTTAGAAAAGAAAATAAAACCAAACACACACAACAAATGAACACGTCATTATTGATATAAACAAACAAACAACAACAACAACAACAAAAACATTAATTTTGCCATGAGTTTTGGTCATTATCCTTTCTGGTTTATATTAGCACCATTGCTCTGATGCTCTTCTTCTTAAAGTCAACAAGCTAGGTTTAATGCATCCTGAAATGCAAATTATCATTGATAACTTACCTGGACCAAATGGAATCCATTTCTGCTCAAATCCAATTCACAGAAGCAGAGAAAAGAGTATTTTTTAGATAAAATGAAAATCAGGCTAAGTCATTTGCATTTAGATCAAAACTAGCAAATCTTGAATGTGCCTATATATTTTGTTAATAATTCTTCTAACAAAAATACTTAAATTTATCAATAAATACCATATGTGCGTACCCATATAAAACTACAAAAAAAGAAAAAGAAAAACAAAAAAAATAAATTACACAATGCTTAATAGCATATATGTATATGTTTCTGAAAATGTGTATCTATTTATCTGTGAACTACATATTTAAAAGTTGTAACAACAGAATCTTGGTCATGGACAAAGGGGGAGGTTTATTTGAAATGCTAACATCAAGATGGGATATTTTAAGCTAGGAAATTCAGTTCTCTGAAGGTAAGCCTCTAAATTAACAATGAGGACAGCTGCCATCTGCTTTACTATATGCAAACAGCATGAAGAATTTTGAATTTCTGGCTAGGCACCAGTTCAAACTTTGGAATCTATGCTGAAAATAGCAGTGAGTATCTGAGAATTAGAACAACTATTCATGTATTTGTTTTCTCCAGTGCACATGGATTGATGTGCACCAGTCTAATATTATAGGTAAGTCACATCCAAATAAAAGCCAAAATATCAGTCAGCTTGCCTTTCAAGATACCCTGGGACAATTAGTATTCAACTAGTCTTCCACTCAAGACATCAGTGCTTCAGATAGCAATGATTAAACACAAAAACTTATCTCAGTTTTCCAGGCTTATGTATCCTCTATACACTGATTTGCCTAGTGATAGCTGTAATTAACTGAACTTCCCATATTCCAGACACTCTATAAAATGTGGTGAACTTATTGCTTAGATTTTTAATTCCTGAGTATTCAAAGTAGAATAGTTACATTTTCAGTCTATGGGTCTTCATATTCTGCCCATTTTGAACACTGTGAAGTGAAGATACACCAGTACTGGACATGCAGCTGCTTCTGTGGGGTGAATCCTTGAGATTTAATACATTTGTAGCTTCCACAGCTATAACATCTTTTTTATGATATTAGAAACAATGTTAACATAAATCTATAGCTGACCTAACATTTAGAAAAAAAAAATGATTGTTTTTAAAGCATAGATCAGTCTCTCAAAATAGTCTGATTTTTCCTCCCAAAGCATATTTTTTATTTACTGTGTCAGATATAGCTCAACTAATCTAAGAATCACACTGGGTTTTTTAATCCTTAGCATTGGAATGTTGCTGTAAGTTTTGTTCTTTACTATCCTCTAAAAGAGCATCTGTCAATGAAGAAGCAAATACATATTAAGCTTCAGCTTTCCAAAGTATAGGATTAATGCTGAAGAAAAGAGGTAAAATTTACAAAATGCTGAATCAATAGCGGATTAAGTATTTGTCTTTCTTAGCTGAAAGAAAACAAAATCAAACCAAACACTAAGAGATTAAGGCTCTAAAGATGAATGATATCATTCAGGAAATGGTATCCTAAAATCCACATAAAAAGATCTTTGCCACTAAGAAGCAGTCTATCCATTTTTCATTATACTTGGTGACTTAGAAATAACATGAGATGCTATTAAATTGCTGTAGATCTTACTAATATGTGCAGGAAGCTTTCTAAGAAGAAAGAAAAAAATAAAGATTATAGGCCTTTGGATGACTGGAGCCCTGAATTGAAGGACAATGACTGTGGAGACAACAAACTGTCTACTGACTTTGAACTTGTGCAGGATCTGCTGTCCCAGATGGATGCTTATAAACATATAGGATCTGAAGAGATTCATCCCAAGATACTCAAGAGTTGACTGATGGTATCACAACACATCTCCTCAATTATTTGTCAGTGGTTTTATGAATCTGGAGAGGACCTGATCTCTGGTAATTACAAGCCTGAGAGTCTCACTTGGTGCCTGGTAAAATTATGGAGAATTTTTTTCTGTGAGTTATTGAGGGTTTGTGAGGGGACAGTCCTGTTCAATTATAACAAGGTTACCTCCCTAGTTGACCAAGGAAAGACAGTTGATGTAATCTTTTTGGACTACAGGAAAGGTTTTGATACTGTTTCTTATGGTGTCTTTCCGGACAAAATATTCAGTACACCGTTACATAAATACATAATATGATGAGTGTGAATTGGCTGACAGGTTAAGCTCAAAGGTTTATAATAAATCAGACTGCTCACCAGTCAATATTGGGATTCCCAATGGCTGCTTTTAAGGTTAGTTCTGTTTAATGTTTTTATAAAGGATCTGGATAAAGGACTCAAGTGCATACTAAGTTTGCACACAATGCTAAGTTAGTAGGAGCTGCTGACTCCCTTAAGAGTAGAAGCTTTGGAGCCAACAGTATGCATTTGTAGCCTGGAGAAGGCAGATATATGAAAAAAGGAAGGGTAAGGATTGTATTATAGTGTGTTATCTTGCATTCTGATGTCTTATTTAGTAAATTAGTTTGTTTCTCCTCAGACTGTTGCTGCTGGTTTTTGGGGGGGTCCATCTCTCTATAATTTTTCCCTTTATCCCCTTTTCAGAAGGCGTGGATCCGTGGGTCCCTCTGCTCCACTAGTCATGGAACCAAGATGAACCAGTCCACAACACATTGACAGTCTTGACCTGTGAGTTCTCTCACTTTCACCTTTTCAATTCTCTTCACCTTCCAACTTGGGGAGTGAATGAGTGGCTGTGTGGTACTGAGCCAACTAATGGGGCTACACTACAGCAGGACTCAAGGGAACAGCATAAAGCTACATCAGAGAAGGTTCATATTGGATACCGGGAAAAGGTTCTTCACTTTAGATATTATATCTTATGTTTATAACAATCATTCATTCTTTAAGTTATTATTTCAATTGCTTCTTAAGCACTATTAAAAACACTTCAAAATATCCTCCTCTTGATTTGATAGAATGAAATCTTCAAATTGCACTGCTTAATTAATACCTACAGTTTCTAATTTCTGCTGTCATTTATTGATCTAAGCAATTTCCATGACTTTTAGCACGTGTATTGAGTCTTCATGGAAAAGTGTTCTCAGTAGGGAGGCTATTGGAGTGGCTTCTGAGTGATGTAAGGTAGGAGTTGAATGCATGCAGGACACAGATGGTTCTAGCTGGTTCCAAGACCCCCACTGAATGGTATAGCTGGACCCACCAGCCATAATGGTGCACCTCAGGGAAAACTTATTTCAGGAAGAACATATTACTTCACATAGTAAGGAAAAAGAGAAGTAAAAGAAACAATCCTTCAGACACCAAGATCAGGAAAGAGGGAGGAGGAGGTGTTTCGAGTTCTTGAAGAGAAAGAGATTCCTCTGCAGCCTCTGGAGAAGACCACAGTAGAATAGGTATTTCCAGCAGCCCATGGAGGAACTCCCACCAGGGCAGACAGATATTTTCAGAAGGAACTATGGTTTGCAAAAAGCCCATGTTGGAGCAGTTTGTCCTGACAGGAACTGTAGCCTACGGACTGATTCATACTGGAGTGGCACAAAGTATGAGGAGGAATGAGAAGCAGAGGGGAACTGTTAAGGACTGCCCAGCACTCCCATTCCTCATCTCCTACCCCATAAGGGTAGCTAAGGAAAAGAAGAGACTTGGAAAAAATGGATGAAGGTACAAGAAAAGTGTTTAAATCTGCATTTATCACTATCTCTATCTATTTTAAATGGCAATACATTACATTTATTATGTAGAATCTTGCACCTGGAGATACTGCATGCAGCTGTACAAGTTAGGGGATAACCTTCTGGAGTTCTGAGGAGGACCTGAGTATTCTGGTGGACATCAGGTTGGCCATGAGCCAGAAGTGTGCCCTTATGGACAAGAAGGACAATGCTATCCTTTGGTGCATTAAAAAAAGCATAGCCAGCAGATTGAGGAGATGATCCTCCCCTGTTACTCTGCCCTAGTGAGGCCACATTTAGAATACTCAAAAGAGACAGTCTCCTAGAACAAGTCCAGTAGAGGGCCACAAAGATGATAAAGGAACAAGAGCATCTCCCATGTGAGGAAAAGCTGAGTAACCTGGGTCTATTCAGCCTGGGGAAATGAAAACTGAGAAGGTAATCTGATAAATGTTTTGAAATATCTAATGGGAGGTGAAAAGCAAATGGATGAGGTCAGGGTCTTCTCGGTGATGCATAGTGACAGGACAAGGATCAATTGCCTAGAACACATATGTAGGAAGTTCTGTACAAAGATGCAGAAGATGTGGGTGACAGAGCATTGGAGCAGGTTGCTCAGAGCGGTTGTGGGATCTCCTATGGAGATACTCAAGACCTCTCTGGGTGCCTACCTGTGAGACGTAGTGGAGGGAACATGCTTTAGCAGGAGGATTGAACTCACTGATCTCTTAAGGTCCCTTCCAACTCCTACAATTCTACGATTCTATGAAATTAGTCTGTTTTGCCCATGACTGTAAGTAGTCTTTATTTAAACCAAGGCTTTATCTAAGCTTTTCATCATACTTTCTTCCTGTCTTGTTGAGGAAGGGAGAGAAAAAATTGTTAGGTGAGAGTCTGGCTTCAGGTTCAACTCAGCACCACATTCGAAAGCCTTTATCATTTCAAGATTGAAAAACACAGAATGCATAAAATTTCATATAAGTCAAGAAAAACTGTCTTTCACCTATGCAGGGATAATTATCATATATCTCTATCTTCACATTTTATTATTATCTTCCAGAGTGAAATCAATATTGAGAATGAGATTGGCCAGTGAATTAAAAAGAAAAAAGAAAAAAGAAAAAAAAACATTTCACCAGTTTAGGTCTTCAATCATTACAATTTGTTATGTGAAACAGAATTTGTTGCAAGCTTTATAGCAAAAGGCTGAACTAAATAATAAGTGTTAACTGGAATTTGTTCAAAAAATATATATGTGAAATGCAAACAACAGTATTCCCCATAAAATATTCTAACTTGAGGTAAAAAAAACCCACATTTTTTTCACATCTCTCTTTCCTGTAGAATTTTTTTCTACATATTCCTTTTGTTATGTCCTTTGTTCTGTCCCTTTACTCAGAGCAAATATTTGCAGTATTCAAGAAGCAGAGAAGAATTCTTTGCAGTATTCAAGAAGCTCTTTAGAAAAAGAGCTTATTCCTTAGTCAAAATAAAAAAATAAATAATAATAATAATAAAGTCTGAGCATTTGTAAGAAAACTAGTTGTATACACAAGCAGAATGACAAGATTAGGCAGCCAGGTTGATATGAAAGTCAATGAGCTTTGTTAGATTATTTACTGTTATACAGGATATGTACATTCAAAACTTGAATGTCATACAAATGTTTTAGCAAGTAATCCTCATCTAAGTGAAAATAAATCCCCTACTTAAATTTAAGCCATTGTGTTTTAATGAATTTTAACAGGAAAACTTCACTCTACCAAAGTGTTTGTCTGCTCAGAGGAGCACTTCAAAAAATGCTATTCAGTTTTGCCATGCCAGGTATTCACAGAATCACAGAATCGTAGGGGTTGGAAGGGACCTCCAGAGATCATCAAGTCCAACCCCCCTGCCAAAGCAGGTTCCCTACACCAGGTAACAGTATTGTTCTGCCAATATGGAAAACATTTGAACACTTTCATAATCACTAATCAAAATTTCAGCTTTAAAATAATGAGAAGGTACTGCTAGTAAACAGATTTTATTAGTGACTGAGATTTTTAATTACAGTCTTCTTACTTAGCTCCAAGCTAACAGTTCACAGAAGATTGGCACTGCATGGAAATGATCAATTCAAAATTTCATATAGCTGAATTGTGGCTATGGAAAAGCACAAGATTGGTCTTGGGTAGAATTATTGAAAATAATTAACTTCAAATCAACCAAGTGAACTTGCAGCAGCAGTTTGATCCTCTCTGTCTCTCTCTCTCTCTATATATATACACATACATACATACATACACATATGTATAATAGACACTTCTAGGAATATTAGTATTAAATTATTTGATGATACAATCCTAAATATGATGACAGAAAAATGATACAGCATTAGAAAGTTCCTCATCTGAAGAGTTGTCTCATTTTCTTAAGGCAATTGTCAGTATAAGAATATGAGTAAATAACTGAAAGCACAATTCATGGAAGAGCTACATCTGGCACTAAAATAACTCACTAAAAAAGTCACCTCCAGCCATCTTTTTGCATCCTCACCTAAGGAAAAAGAATATCAGCATCAGTATTCCCTTTTACTGACTATATGCCAAAAAACACCCAACGCCCTGATTAATAACTACATTTAGTTTTCCTAGGCTTTCTGCAAAATTTGATTGAAATATTATAGCAAGTGAGAGTAGAAGAGTCCCTTATCCACACCCTTGACTAGTTTAGAAGAAGGTAATATGACAGCTCAGAACACTCTGCAAGACAGTAAGTTTCAAAAATTCGTGCCATGGATTCATTCTTTCCCCCCAAAAAACATATCAAAAAAGGACACATTCTATTAGTTTCACATGCATAATTTTGAATACAAATATACCTTGCTACCAGCAGAACTGAATAATCAGCTGAATGTTCTCATTATCTAATAATATTTAATTGTTTTCCGAAAAGTTAAATGTCTGAATTCTATATACTACCCTTCAGCTGTAACAGACTACAAAATGTAGAAAAACTCCCAGAGATGTATAATAAATAAAGATAGCAGAATTTGATACCATTCAGCATCTACTTACATTTACTTTTGGGCAAGTTTATACTGCCTCTCTTTCTCCTGGTATTAAAATTCCTGTTTGTGTACTTATCTCCATTAATTCAGATGGAAATGACTCCACCATACAAAATATCTAGAAAATTAACTTGATCAATGTCACATGAGTCTTAGTTATTATGACTGCAGTTTAGACACCATCTCTACAGGTGTGTATTTACATTTAACTTTCTAAAATAGCAAGCTAAATCGAGTCCTGTGGATTCACATAATCTCTGATGTTCCAAAACATCTGAAATATTCTCATGGGGAGGAGCTACTAGAAACTCACACTTTTCTGGAATGGCAGATGTTGTCCAGGTAGAAATGTCTTACAAAATATTACGAGACATTGACTATCTACATTTTTGCAACTGAATCTTTCTGTTTCTCTACATTAACTAGTCAGACTGTATATAGTACAAAAAACAACAAGCTGGAGTAATTGTGTCAGGTGTACTTATTCAATTAATTACTGCTCTCCAATAGATTGAAGCATTCTCAACTGAAACGTTATTGAATATCTGGATGAAATGTCTGTGAGGTTGAACTATGAGTGCATGATCCTTAGTAATAGAAGGCATGACAAAAAATCATAATGCAAGCTAGAACCTTATCTTCTCCACATGTGATATCTTCTTTTGGAAGAAGAAGCCTTCCGAAGATCCCTGTGTTACAGATAATAAAATCCTCATGAGACTTAATTGTAGCGTCCATGGTTCTCCTATGATGATGTAGGACTTAAATGAATTCACCCTGGCAGTATCTAAAGGGTTTCAAATTAAATTAAGATACTTTAAATACATGTACTTCCATTGATGATTGAGTAAAAGCAAAGTAGAAACTAGTATTTAGAGCAGACAGCATACATCTGAAATCTGAAATTTCAGACAGTAGAGTTAAAGCAAAAAAAAAAAAAAAAAAAAAAAAAGTAAAAAAAGAAAGTAATGTATCTTGTATCAGACATAATTAAATAATGGAAATTTTACTAATGGAAATTTGTGGATATGAGAAGTTTAATCAAGATTTTAAAGTGATTACAGTAATCTGAAGGGGGAAAAACAAGCAAGCAAACAAACAAACAAACAAAAAACATCTAAAACATCCAGCAAAGAAATTCTTTGATTAGCAAATTGTCAGAAGATATGCAGTTGTTTTATTTTTCTAAATATCAGTAATCCATGTTAGAAACGATTTCAAAAGCTAGATGAATGCCTTATCTGAGCCAGTATAAGCATTTTTATTTACTTTACATAAATACAGAAGATGATGGTGCCAGGAAAAAAAAAAAAAAAAAAAAGGCAAAGCACTCAATAACAAACAAAAATCCTATTATTATTTAATTTCATATTGTGTCAACGACAACAACAAAAAAGTTATCTTCAAGAAGCACTCAGGTGTGGTCCTTAGGCCAAAACAAATGACAGTGGTACACCTTAGTAATCAACAAAAATTACTACATGTGTATGCGGGCACACTTGTGTACAAAAAGTACGCAGATACAAAGATTGAGCTTTATGTATTTTTTTAAATTTTTCTAATTTTGTTCCATAAGAGGTTCTTGAGGAACATATATCAGGTTGTTTTAGTTCTTTGTTATGGGAAAATCTCATTTGCTGTTCAGTTGTTTTATTCAATATTATGCCAGATATTGACTATACATGGCAAAACTAAATGACTTTGATCTTTGATCATAAAACAAATATGTTTTGGAATTTCCCTCTCCATTCAACAATACAACAAAGATTTCTACTACTAACAGAGCTGACAGGAACTTCAAAAGTTCTACCATTTTATGAGCAATTATATAACAACATAGATTTCTCATAATGCTATACGAAATGAAATATTCTTAAACCTTTGCAAAAATGAAATAATAGACTCTTGAAATGATCAGGAATCACAGAATCACAGAATCACAGAATTGTAGGGGTTGGAAGGGACCTCCTGAGATCATCGAGTCCAACCCCCCTGCCAAAGCAGGTTCCCTACACCAGGTCGCACAGGTAGGCATCCAGGCAGGTCTTGAACATCTCCAGAGAAGGAGACTCCACCACCCCCCTGGGCAGCCTGTTCCAGTGCTCCGTCACCCTCACTGTAAAGAAGTTCTTGCGTATGTTTGTGCAGAACTTCCTATGCTGCAGTTTCCAGCCGTTTCCCCTTGTCCTGTCTCCACTCACCACTGAAAACAGTCTGGCCTCAATAATAGGAATAATAATTTATATTATACATAATCAGGAATAATATTTATCTAAGAGGAAGGAACCACTAGACAGTTACCTGCTCCCAGGATTATTTCTCACTTTTAGACAGCAACCGTTTAATGCAATGTGAATTAGCAAGGTTCCAAGATCAGGATTATCTTTTCTGTGACAAATGATATGTTTACTCAAATAGTACTTTCTTGCTGTCTTTTCAGAACAAAATATCTTGCAATTTGTCCTGAAAAGTAGCCTATCATCTTCATAAATATAAGTTTACAACTAGTCCTAACAAGAAGCACACACAATTAGCCTCACCTGTAGTGTCATATCCTACTTAAGCAGGTATTAAATACAGAGCTCCTTTTGGATGTTCCCGCTGTCAATGCAACTGGTCAAGTCCATCATCCTGCAGTGGCCACTAAGTAGAAGCTAAATGATTGAAAACTTTCTTTGAGGCGTCTGGTGCTCTTGGTTTTCTTCATGTTTTTTTAAAACACAGTTGTGGATTTCAAACTCAGAGAGCTGATGTGCCTCCTCATTTTTCCCAAGGATTTTAGCAAGTGCTAAGAAACTATCTTTCAGTCCATGCAACTTAAAGACACATTCATAATGCTTAGGTGCAGGTGCCTGGGACATTTACTGATCAGATGAAGAGGATAAGAATACATAAAGAAAACAGGTTCTCTTTACTCAAGGTTTTAAAAACAGTTTTCTCTAACTTCATCTAAGTCACATTTCTAAATTACAAAATTTTCTTCAGGTCTTCAGCCCTGAGTTTTAAATGTGCCAATGGAAAATAAATAGATAGATAGATAGATAGATAGATAGATAGATAGATAGATAAAAATGTAGTAACACCTTTCAAATAAATAAAGAGAAAGTTAGTAGTGTAGAAGTTTTCTATATGAGAATTGCTATAGTGATTTTCTGCTAACAACGAATGTAGCACCTCTATGGTTCCTTAAGCCCCTTCAGTAACAAAATTATTTTTATGTGCTTTGAGGTAGTCACAAAATTCAGGCTATTATTCCACTGCCTGGATATACCCACCAGTGTGAAAAATGTGAGGTAATTTACATTGTGGATATCTGCAAACCTATTGTGCTCCACTAGAAACTTCAAGAAAACTTTATTAATTTCAATCGATTTATTTAAAAATTTGGATCCTGCTGATCTATTTTACTGTAGCCTATATATTTATATAAGATTCTGTTTGATTTAATGCACAAAATGCATGTTGAACTGAAATACTAGTTTTGTAATGTCTACATACCTGTTTAAAATTCAAATAAACAAATATCCTGCTCTTGCTAATTACACAGGTCCAAGAAGCTGCAATGAATTCAATATGCATTATTTTCTCTAAGCAGCTGCCATCAGTGCAGCTAATGATTACAAATATAGCACTTTTACAGAACACTAAGCAATCCTTTAAAAGAAAAATTGGGTAAACAAATTTTACAGTAACTGAATATATGATTATTTAATGTTATTTGATTTGGAGGGAACTGTGCATTTTGAATCATCAAACTGGCTTAGGAAAACGTGGCTACATTTTGACACAATTTAAAAACTAGTTGAAATAAATGCATTTCTCACATTTTGTAAGAGAAAAGATTCTGACTTTTTTTTTTAACAAGTTGTGACAAAAATTTCTGTCAGAGATATATGAGAGGAAAACACTCTTTTTACTCTTTTACTTGTTTCGTTGTATCTTAATGTTTTTAAGTAAGAGTAAATTAAAAAAAAAAAAAAAAAAAAAAAAAAAAAAGTTTTCATATACTGTAGAGTTATAAATGAAACCATTGCAGTTTGGCTGATTTTTCCAGCTTTTTTTGAAATTTCAGGTCCATAAAGAAGATACATTTCCATGGTCATAATCTTGTTGTAATCAGAATGAATTTGTTACTGAATAAACTCAGTCATCACAGGTGATTACTGAATAAATGTGATAGCGTTGATAGAATTCATAGTCCTGGTTTCAAAGTCAATATACTCCTTATATCTTGGAAATATGAAATAAGATATTTCTCTATAACACTATATAGAAACTATACTCAGATTTACAGTTGCATAAGAAAGAAAGACTGAAGTACATAAACATCATCACTCCTCTCACTCTTGGTTCTAGAAAAATGACACAAGTTCATCAGCTGAATAGGAATGCAATAAATTCCACTGTAACCTTAGTCTGGGAGGAAGTTTTTCACTCACAGGGTGGTGATGCACTGGAACAGGTTGCCCAAAGAGGCCGTGGATGCCCCGTCCCTGGAGGCATTTAAAGCCAGGCTGGGTGTGGGTAGCCTGGTCTTGTGGTTGGCAAGCCTGCTCCTGACAGCGGAGTTGAAACTAGATGATTTTTGAAGTCCTTTTCAACCCAAGCCATTCTATGATTTCATAAACTGGAGGATCTAAATCCCCCAGTTTACAGTAAGAGCTGTGTTAGAACTAAGATATTGGATTTATATTTAATTATATTACAGAATTGAATGCAGTCTCCTCATCTTCTGTCTCTCACTTTTAAGTGTGAAGCATTTCTTTAGCATTAATTACCCAATATAGAAGAAAATAATTTAAATCATCAGTTTTATTGTAATGATAGTCATACTCGGAGGTCAATGTAGCTTTCCAGGTGGAGAAAAGCAACGTAAACCTTTCATTTACTACACAGAGAAAATAGTATCCTCAGGCCATCACTAGCCTTGCTAATATTAGGGAAAAAAAAAAAAATATGTCTACCCCAGTTGTGTGTAGACATAGATCGGCATTACAGTGTGGCTGAGCAAATACCTACTTAGTACTGCGAACTGATCTTGCTGAATGAATGAAATATTTTTCCATTTGCTATCCTATTTGGTAGAGCTGTTATTCACATTTTTAATAATAATAATAATAATAAACCTATAGAAGATAGCTATGCCTAGGATGAAGTAGCTTTTGGCAATGTTTATAGAAGCAGGAGGTAGAAAAGCAAATCTAAGGTACAGCAGCTTAAACATAGGGAAAAAAAAGATACACATTTTAACTTAAACATTTAAAACACTTTCAATAAACGGCACCTTCACTGACTCAGGATCCACTGAATAGTAATATAAGTGTTTACCTCTTTCTCAAAAGTAGTAAAAAAGAAACACTCTTATTTAAAGGAAATACAGATTAGAAAAAAATTCTTATATTAAATAATCTGTAATTTCAAAATGGTTAAAACATTTGTTCAGAAATCAGAAGACACAATTCTTTAAATATTTTTCCCACTTATTTAAATGAAAAAGGAGTAAAAAAAAGTAAAATCTCAAAAGATACCTTTATAGAAATTGAAAGAATAAGCTTTTTAGATCTTCTAAAATAATTTAATTTTTTAATTCTTTTTTTTTTTTTTTTTTTTTTTTTTTTTAACATTTTTTCTGTCTTTACTTATGTTCCCAAACGTCTTGGTTGTTTTGCTTTTGCTTTTTTTATTTTACTTATTTCTTCATAATGAATATGTTATGTTTTATAAAGGTGGTCTATAATTTAGAACCATATTATCTATATATTTATAGAATATAAATATGGATTTATGGATATAAATGTGGATGCTATTATAGCATCCACAACCTTTCTGGGCAGCCTGTTTCAACTATCAAACGTTTTAATAAGGGAGTTTGAAGCTACTAAGGAATGCAACCTCTCATTAGAAATGTTTCCTATTTTTTAGGAAAAAAAATTACGCACATTCAAGACTCATATATATTGAACTTGGAAGTTTATGACTGTCTCTCTTGTGAGAGAGATAACTCATTTCCATGAAACTGTTGACATGCTGATATGTTTTATTTGAAACAAGTTGGTTAAAATTGCTAAGCAGCAATTTGGTAGTGGTAGTGGAGAACATCAACACTGTGAAAAAAATTATGCACCAGGGAGTGATCATCTGTCCCCAAACCAAGGAACAAATGTTTGGCACCCTGTACATGACTGGGCACATTCACATCAGATTTGGCTGTGATCTACTGCTAGCTCTATCTGATTCCAACAAAATCTCTATCATAGTTATTATTGTTTTGTACCTTTTGCCATTCAAAATGCTTGAAATAATTGCAAAATTCTATTGCAGCTCACCAGTAAAGTATTTTTACAGTAAGAAACTGGATGTGTGTACTGCATCCCAGAGAGATGGCATGAGGGCATGTAACTCCGCATTAGATTACTTTCCAAGCAGTCTGGTGAGACAGTGGGACCATTTGTACAGAGGACAACATGTCTCATAACCTTTTATCTACACTATCTGTAACAATCAATACTTGGAGTGAAAACTCTCTAAAATCACTTTTCAGCTTTTTATTTCACAAGAGTGCTTGGGAAATGAAATTCAGTGGACCAAGGAGTGGAGGAACTGAGGAGCTAACCTAATTGAAAAGAGAAAGCAGATCTCCAGAGGAAGGCCAGACTTAGCTTTGTCTTTGTCTTCAGAATTTCACATGGGCTAGCTGAAAACACCAATCTTTGTGTTATTCTCTAGGCATCTGAATCAAGAATTAATTGTCACAACAGTGACTATTATTCTTCAGTGTATAACAAGCCAAACAATTAGGATATTTTGATTGAAAGATATCGACTCTTGACTTAGTAGCAGCAGATCCATTTAGTTCTGAAGGTCTAATGATAAACAGCTAGGCAAGGACCCCATAAATAGCAATCATCCTAAATGTGAACATAACAAAAACTCAGAATAATCTTTTTATTAGAGAGAACATTTCACCATGTTCTTAGACTACTGATTCTCTCTCTGTGATTGAAACAGTGAGAATTCTGCCAGATAGTAAATCTTAGTTACTTAAAATTACCTGAATTCGATTCAAAGCAAATTCAGCACCTAATGAATATTTTCAAATGTAATAAAAATGCTTAATTTCAGTATTTCACAACATGAGTTCTTTTTGCTGTTTATGTGCATACTGGCTACCCAAAATCCAGTGAAGTCCATGGATCTTTTAGTTCTGAGTTTATTAGAAAGTCTATAATAATAAGTATACACCATATATTATAAATATTTAGTTTAGGTATCAAAGAAATAAAATACAGTAACTGTTTTTCAGCACTTTTGAACTCTGGCAACCCCGTAGCCAAAAAATACGTCTCTAAGGGCTGAAATCTAAAGTGAAAAACAAAAAAGTAATTACTGTAGAATAAAAAGAGGATTTCCAGCAGCCAGCTTGCCAATATGAATAAAATATGCGTCAGCATCCAAGCCTTTCTGAGTGATTTATTTAATCAGCTAATTGAAAAGGCATAAAGCTGACAAAGCCAGATAATTGATCTTATAGTTCACGGTTCATAATTGTACATTCTGCCCTTGGCCACCTTTGCACAATACTTACGTGTAGTGTCATACTCCTGCAAGAGGTTGCTCAGAGGATTATAAAATTTGGGTTTTAAGTATATGCTTTGGCATGACTTAAACTTTGCTTCTCTAGTTCTGCTCAATGAAAGTAAATAACTGTAGTTATACATGGGTAATGTACTATCTAATTTGTTTTATGAAAATAATATCAGTATACTATAGAATCATAGAATCATAGAATCACCAAGGTTGGAAAAGACCTAAAAGATCATCCAGTCCAACCGTTCACCTATCACCAATAGCTCCCATATCCCTATAGTATACTATAACCCTGTAATTTTGGTGGAATGCCAAGGAGGTCACAATAAAGGAGCCTAGGGGTGCATTTCTTTTTTTGTTTGTTTGTTTTGTTTTTTCTTGCATGTGTGTGTTTTCCTACTGAGAAGTTATCAAGTATTCTAAAGTACTGCTAAGGTATATCTAAGTATAGAAATGTGAGTTGTGGAAGAGAAAAAATTATTTGGAGAAGAGAAGGCTCTGGAGAGACTTCATTGTGGCCTTCCAGTTCTTGAAGGGAGCTTATAAACAGGGAGGGGAACAGCTGTTTATGAGGGTGGGTAGTGATAGGACAATAGGGAATAGTCTTAAACTGAGACAGGGGAGGTTTAAGTTAGATTTTAGGAGGATGTTTTTCATTCAGAGTGTGGAGACACAAGTTGCCCAAGAAGGTTGTGGATGCCCCATCTCTGAAGGCATTCAAGGCCAGACTGGATGTGGCTCTGAGCAGCATGGTCTGGTGGTTGGCAGCACACATAGCAGGGGGGTTGAAATTAGATTATCATTGAGGTCCTTTTCAACCCAGGCCATTCTATGATTCTATGATTCTGTGGTTCTATGATTCTATGATTCTATGATTCCACTGTATGAAAAACATAAGAAAATATTTAAAAATTTACAATGAATGAACAATGAAACTCTCTAAAACAACAGTGCAAAGGCATGCAATATAGCACTTCGTCTGTGTCCCATGTACTTCTACTGTATCTTGAAGACACAGACTTCTGTCTCAGACAGTAAATACATGACAAATAAATGCAGACACCAAAAATATAGATTAAAAGTTGTTAGAAAATTTTAGGATTTTTAGGGAAACTAAAAAATCTTTACAGAAACAAAATCTATGTTTGATGCAGTTATTTTTATTTTCTGGTGATAAGAAGTGTTCTGTTGGGACAATACAGACTGAACTCAGAGTTCTTCTTTTGGGGCATAAAAACAAAGCTATCAATAATACTTTATGTTGTGTCAATTTCTCTTTGCAAACATATAAAAAATGCTTTGTGCCTGTGCTTTTCATTTCATTTTGTTCTTGTAAAGATTTTTTTGTAACACAAATATTTTTTTTAAAGACTGGTCTGTCCCCATACCTTAAACATTCTTTGTCCAGTAATTTAGTCATAGAATCATAGATTAAATTGTAGAATGGCATTGATTGGAGGGGACCTCAAAGATCATCTAGTTCCAAATACTCTGCAGGAGGCAGAGCTGCCAACCATTAAATCAAATACTAGAACAGATTGCCCAAGTCTCCATACAACCTGGCTTTAAACACCTCCAGGAATGGGGCACTGTATGGGAACTGCTGAGTCACGGCCTGAACCTCTGATTAATCACCTGAGGCGAGCCATGAGTCAGCCAGAGGAGCACAGGTGAAGGCAATTCACCTGTGCTGCCGGAAGGGGTGGAGCCAGGCTCCACCCCTCCTAGACCTATTTAAGAGCTGGCTACCAGAGGGGAAGGATCTCTTCTGGAGATCCCCTCTCTTGGTGTCTTCTGGTGAGCTCAGCTGAAGGGTAAGCTCTTCCGCTTATTCTCTTTGTGATCATTGTCTACCTTGCTTGATTCTCTCGATTATATTGTGATTACAACATCTTGATATCTGTTGATTAAACAACTATATTGCAATTATAGCATCTTGATTATACACTTGGCGAGCCAGGCAGGCCAAATATACTGAAATTAACATCATGTCTTTTTTATGGAATTTCTATAAATGGGTCAAGGGGGAGAACAATACTCCTCTAGAGAAAATGATTCCAGGGCAGATCCCAGGATTTGAGGGATCGCCCTATTATGAGTTAGCTACTATCATTGAAAAATGGGGTCCCTTACGCGTTATGGGCAATATCTCCCCATATCGCATGGCGGACTATTTTCAAGGACTTGGCAAGGATGTCCTCATTACTAAAGAAAGACAACTGGCTGCCTCCATGGTGGCATGGCCATTATTAACTGCCTTAAATCATGCGGACTTAAGAAATAATACTTTAGAAACGGAAAATCAGCTTTTGAAAGACCGCGTTGAAAAGCTAGAGCACGAACTTGGCGTTTTAACAGGGAAGAAGCCAATTCTACATCTTCCCATAGGCCAAATTCGTAGTATTTCAATAAATGATGACCAGACTCCTGAATCAACAGACTTCGTTGATCAGGAGAACAAGAAATCCAAATCAGACCTTGAATGTCCTATTCTGACTGATCCCCTGGAAATCCGTCCTGTTGTAACCCAGAAAACAAAAAAAGTACAGGACAGACCGGCAGGGGTGCCGCCTGATCAATGGCCCCCTGCCCAGACTCATTTACATGTAACGGCACGGCCATACACGGCAACAGAATTAATGGACTTAGTACAACGATTTCGGCAGAAGCCTAGAGAAAGTGTGCCAGCTTGGTTATTGAGACTATGGGATTCTGGGGCAGAAAGTGTCTTGGTGAATGGCCCAGAAATAGCCAAGTTGGCCACCATGACCATCCATCCTGCTCTCAGACAGAGGTTATATGTAGGTAATCAATATCGTGATGAAAACCATTCCATACTAGAATGGTTAATGGCAGCCTGCTGTATGGTATGGCCGAATAAATCAGACATACCTTTACATACAGGCATGTGGTCCTCCATGGAGGACCTTCAAAACTATATCCGCGAACTGGGTGTAAGAGAGGCCATCTATGAAGATACATTTGATGGCCCTGATATGGTTAAATTTTCAGCAGGGATGAGAGATTTAATTTTACAGCAAGCTCCCTCCCATCTGTATGGCACCTTAGTCTCCATATTGAATCCCCTTGTAGCATCAGAAGCCGTAGTCCAGCAGGCTGCCCAGTTAGTTGCCGACCTGGGAGAAACAGAACGCCTGCGGACTAGGCGCAATATTCGGTTTCTGGAGGAAGCAGAGGTCCTGCCGGTAAATAAAACCAAAATGCCGGCTACTCGAGCTCCTCCATCGGGACCCATAAGGGTATCCCGAAAACAAATGTTTAATGATTTAATTCGGGCTGGGGTCCAATTTGCTAAGATCGACCGCCAGCCCAACCATGTCCTTCTCCAGCTCTGGAGACAACTAAAGGACAATCAAAAATTCCAGAGCTACCCTAAGAAATCAAGGGTAAGAGCTATAGAGAGGGTTCCAACAACAACATGGAACCTAGAAGATTTTATTATTCCAAACAGAAAAAAGAAGCCACCTCAGGTGTCTCGGGCCACAATGCCTGAGCCATCAGAAGCAAAAGAATTGGCCCTAGCCCAATTCATGGAGTGACAAGGGATGTTAGTCCCCGTAGGGCCTCCAGACGGGACCGGAGGCCCTATGTAGAATTAACAATTTATTGGTCCCGAAAAAATATTCAGAGAGTAATGGCATTGGTAGACACAGGAGCAGAAACATCAATTATCTATGGAGATCAGGAAAAATTTGATGGTGACAGAGTGATGATTGGTGGTTTTGGGGGACAGACTATTCCTGTCACCCAAACATGGTTAAAATTGGGGGTTGGGCGTCTCCCACCCCGGGAGTACAAGGTGTCTATCGCCCCAGTCCAAGAATACATCCTGGGCATAGATATTCTATGGGGTCTGGCTCTCCAAACAACTGTGGGAGAGTTCAGGCTTCGACAAAGATGTATCAGTATCCGGGCGGTGCAGGCAATATTAAGAGGCCATGCGAAACATGAGCCTGTTTGCCTGCCGAAACCGCGCCGGATTACTAATGTTAGACAGTATAGACTCCCGGGTGGGCAAGATGAAATATCGAGAACGGTGCAGGAATTAGAAAAAGTGGGTATTATAAGACCTGCACACAGCCCGTATAACTCCCCCATATGGCCAGTGCGAAAGTCGGATGGCACATGGAGGATGACAGTAGATTACAGAGAATTAAATAAGGTCACGCCGCCTATTCATGCGGCTGTACCCAATATTGCCTCCCTAATGGACACATTGAGTAGGGAGATAAAAACCTATCATTGTGTCCTAGATCTAGCAAATGCGTTCTTCAGTATTCCAATTGCTGAGGAATCGCAAGATCAGTTTGCGTTTACGTGGGAAGGCAGGCAGTGGACCTTTCAGGTCCTGCCACAGGGGTACGTGCATTCACCAACGTATTGTCACAATCTAGTGGCGCGTGACCTGGCTGATTGGAGAAAACCTGATGGTGTTAACCTATATCATTATATTGATGATCTCCTGTTGACATCCGACTCACTGGAGGCAGTAGGACAGGCAGTAGATTCATTAACTGCCTATTTACAACAGAGGGGATGGGCTATAAATCCCCAAAAGGTGCAAGGTCCAGGCCTGCCCGTAAAATTCCTGGGGGTGGTTTGGTCAGGAAAGACCAAAGTGCTACCCAGTGCTGTCATAGATAAGGTTCAGGCCTTCCCAGTCCCTACAACATCAAAGCAGCTGCAAGAGTTTCTAGGTATATTGGGTTATTGGCGTTCCTTTATACCTCACCTGGCGCAGCTGCTACGGCCACTATACAGACTCACAAAAAAGGGGCAGCTATGGGACTGGGGGAAAACCGAACAGGATGCTTTCCAACAAGCGAAATTGGCAGTTAAACAAGCTCAGGCATTGGGTATATTCGATCCTACCCTCCCAGCCGAGTTGGACGTTCATGTTACCCAAGACGGCTTCGGTTGGGGCCTGTGGCAACACCAGAGCTCTGTTCGGACCCCCATTGGTTTCTGGTCTCAGGTTTGGCACGGAGCAGAAGAAAGATACAGTATGATTGAAAAACAGTTATTGGCTGCCTATTCGGCATTACAGGCAGTAGAGCCAATAACTCAAACAGCTGCAGTTATAGTCAAGACCACTCTGCCAATTCAGGGGTGGGTGAAAGATCTGACCCACCTTCCTAAGACAGGGGTGGCCCAAGCACAAACAGTGGCACGATGGGTCGCCTATCTCAGCCAAAGGAGCAGTCTGTCTTCATCACCCTTGAAAGAAGAACTCCAGAAGATCCTAGGCCCAGTGACGTATCACAGTGATGCACCAAAAGAAATACTGGTCGCTCCACCAGAGAAGAGTCCCGTTCAGGAGGGAAAATATCCTATCCCTGAAGATGCCTGGTACACAGATGGGTCCAGCAAGGGCAACCCGAGCAAGTGGAGAGCAATAGCATATCATCCTTCCACCGAGACAATCTGGTTCGATGAGGGGGATGGTCAGAGCAGCCAATGGGCAGAACTGCAAGCCGTGTGGATGGTTATAACCAAGGAACCCGGTGATGGTATCCTGAACATCTGCACAGATAGTTGGGCTGTGTACCGGGGGCTCACTCTTTGGATTGCACAGTGGGCCACCCAGGAATGGACTATCCATGCCCGACCGATCTGGGGCAAAGACATGTGGTTAGATATATGGAATACGGTCAAACACAGGACTGTACGTGTCTACCATGTTTCTGGTCATCAGCCCCTACAGTCACCGGGAAACGATGAAGCCGACACACTGGCCCGAGTTCGATGGATTGAGAATTCACCATCTGAGAACATTGCCCGCTGGTTACATCAGAAGCTACGGCATGCTGGACAAAAGACAATGCGGGCAGCTGCTAAAGCATGGGGACTGCCCATACAACTATCTGATATCATCCAGGCATGCCAGGATTGCGACGCTTGCTCCAAGATGAGACCGAGATCGTTGCCTGAAACAACAGCCCATCTTGCTAGGGGACACAATCCTCTCCAGCGATGGCAGGTCGATTACATCGGGCCCCTTCCTCGTTCCGAAGGGGCAAGATACGCCCTGACCTGTGTCGATACTGCAAGTGGGCTACTGCAGGCCTATCCAGTACCAAAAGCAAACCAGGCATATACCATCAAGGCACTCACTAAACTGATGTCTGCCTACGGGACACCGCAAGTCATCGAGAGCGACCAAGGGACTCATTTTACTGGTGCAACGATACAGCGCTGGGCAGAAGAAAATAACATCGAATGGCGATTCCACCTGCCATATAATCCAACGGGGGCAGGCCTCATCGAACGTTATAATGGTATTCTTAAGGCTGCCCTGAAGACAGACTCCCAGTCCCTGCAGGGGTGGACAAAAAGACTGTATGAAACCCTGCGGGACCTGAATGAAAGACCTCGAGACGGCAGACCCAGTGCCCTGAGAATGTTGCAGACGACATGGGCCACCCCGCTTAGGATCCAAATTACGGGCACTGATCATCAGGTAAGACCCCAGATTGGTAATGAAAATAATCTTCTGCTCCCTGCCCCTGAAAATTTAGAGCCAGGTACCCATAAAATAAAATGGCCCTGGAAGGTGCAAGTAGGACCCAAGTGGTGTGGCCTACTTGCGCCTTGGGGGAGACTATTGGAGGTGGGAGGCTCAGTAGTCCCTCCAGTAATAGGTACATGGCCTACTGATATTGTGGTCAACACTCCGATCTTTATTGCTAAAGGGACCCCCATCATGTCCCTGTGGCAGATCAGGACACCTCCTTTGGTGCCTGATATTGTTATGCAGCCGCAGATATCCGGCCAAAAGGTGTGGTACAGGCGGCCAGGACGTGCCCCCGTACAAGCGGAAGTGTTGACCCAAGACAGAAATACGGCCTGTATCTTGCCCTGGAGAGCAGACCTTCCCCTCCTGGTACCTGTAAAACATCTGTATTACTCCCCGTGAGTCTGTGAGCCTTCAGGACCACCGGAAGGAACAAAACGCCATCAAGTGTTCGAGTGTTGCTGTCAGATCACGTACAACACCCGGTGATGGTCTGCATGGGACTGATGGGACATAGAACGGACCTGCACCTCAGGACCTCATGCCTCCAGTCACATCATCGAGCACTGGCCCATAGAAGAACATGGACATTCACTAATCATCACTTGTCTTGAACTGTACCAACACACGTCGCGATAAAATTGTATAAGTGTCGCGATATACCGGATCTCTGTATCAGGGAAAGCTCACCCTTTTGTTAACCTGATCAGTGGTTCACGCCGTGAAGGGGTGGAGTGTATGGGAACTGCTGAGTCATGGCCTGAACCTCTGATTAATCACCTGAGGCGAGCCATGAGTCAGCCAGAGGAGCACAGGTGAAGGCAATTCACCTGTGCTGCCGGAAGGGGTGGAGCCAGGCTCCACCCCTCCTAGACCTATTTAAGAGCTGGCTACCAGAGGGGAAGGATCTCTTCTGGAGATCCCCTCTCTTGGTGTCTTCTGGTGAGCTCAGCCGAAGGGTAAGCTCTTCCGCTTATTCTCTTTGTGATCATTGTCTACCTTGCTTGATTCTCTCGATTATATTGTGATTACAACATCTTGATATCTGTTGATTAAACAACTATATTGCAATTATAGCATCTTGATTATACAGGCACCCACAGTCTTTCTGGGCAGCCTGTTCCAGCATCTCACCACTCTCTCTGTAAAGAACTTCCCCCTGGCATCCAATCTAAACCTTTGCTTCTTGAGCTGAAAACCATTCCCCCTTCTCATATCACTTGTAAAAAGTTTGTTCCTCTTTTTTTATAATCACTTTTTAAATATTAGAAGGCCTTAATGAGGTCTCTTCTCCAGGCTGAACTAGCCCAACTCCTTCAACCTATCTCCAGCTCTCTGATCATCCTCTTAGCACTCCTCTGGATACTCTCTAAAAGCTACACATCTTTCCTGAGTTGGGAGTCGCAGACCAGGACACAGTACTCCAGATGGAGCCTCAGGAGGGCAGAGCAGATGGGAACAATCACCTCCCTCACCCTGCTGGCCTCCCCTCTTTTCATAGAATCATAGAATCACCAAGGTTGGAAAAGACCTAAAAGATCATCTAGTCCAACCGTTCACCTATTCCCAATAGCTCCCACTAAACCATGTCCCTCAACACGATATCTAGCCTTTCCTTGAACACCCCCAGGCTCGGTGACTCCACCACCTCCCTGGGCAGTCCATTCCAGTGCCTGACCACCCTTTCTGAAAAGTAATACTTCCTCATGTCCAGCCTGAATCTCCCCTGCCGTAGCTTGAAGCCATTCCCTCTGGTCCTATCACTAATGACACAAGAGAAGAGGCCGACCCCCAGCCCACTACAACCTCCCTTCAGGAAGTTATAGAGAGCAATGAGGTCTCCCCTGAGCCTCCTCTTCTCCAGGCTGAACATTCCCAGCTCCTTCAGCCTCTCCTCATATGGCCTGTGTTCCAGACCCCTCACCAGCTTTGTTGCCCTCCTTTGAACACGTTCCAGGGCCTGAATGTCTTTCTTGCAGTGAGGGGCCCAAAACTGGACACAGTACTCGAGGTGCAGCCTCACCAGTGCTGAGTATAGGGGAACAATCACCTCTCTGCTCCTGCTTGCAACGCTGTTTCTGATGTAAGCCAGGATGCCATTGGCCTTCTTGGCCACCTGGGCACACTGTCTGCTCATATTCAGCCGAGCATCAATCAATACCCCCAGGTCCGTTTCCTCTACGCAGTCCTCCAGCCACACCGCCCCAAGCCTGTAGCGTCGCCTGGGGTTGTTGTAGCCGAAGTGCAGGACCCGGCATTTGGCCTTGTTGAAACTCATCCCGTTGGCTCCAGCCCAGCTCTCCAGCCTGTCCAGATCCCTCTGTAGGGCGTCGCTACCCCCAGGCAGATCCACGCTTCCAGCCAATTTGGTGTCATCTGCGAATTTACTGAGGGTGCACTCGATGCCCTCATCGAGGTCATCTATAAAGATATTGAAGAGGACAGGCCCCAGCACCGACCCCTGCGGAACACCACTCACGACCGGTCGCCAGCTGGATTTGACTCCATTCACCACCACTCTCTGTGCCCGGCCCTCCAGCCAGTTCCTTATCCAGCCAAGAGTGTACCTGTCCAAGTCACGGGCTGCCAGTTTCTGCAGGAGAATGCTGTGGGAGATAGTGTCAAAGGCTTTGCTGAAGTCTAGGTAGACCACATCAACAGCCTTTCCCTCATGCACCAGATGGGTCACTAGATCATAGAAGGAGATCAGGTTGGTCAAGCAGGACCTGCCCTTCACGAACCCATGCTGGCTAGGCCTGATCCCCCGCTCATCCCGCACATGCCGCATGATCTCCCTCAAGACAATCTGCTCCATAACCTTCCCTGGCACCGAGGTCAGGCTAACAGGCCTGTAGTTCCCCGGATCCTCCTTACAACCTTTCTTGTAAATGGGAGTCACATTGGCAAGCCTCCAGTCTTCTGGGACCTCACCAATCAACAAGGAGCGCTGACAGATGATGGAAAGCGGCTCGGCTATCACCTCCGCCAGTTCCCTCATGCAGCCCAGGATACTATTGGCCTTTCGGGCTGCAAGCAAACACTGCTGGTTCTTGTTATGTTTTTCATCTACCCCCCAGGTCCTTCTCTGCTGTTCTCCTGCAGTTCACAGAACTGTAGGTGTTGGAAGGGACCTCCTGAGATCATCGAGTCCAACCCCCCTGCCAAAGCAGGTTCCCTACACCAGGTCGCACAGGTAGGCATCCAGGCAGGTCTTGAACATCTCCAGAGAAGGAGACTCCACCACCTCCCTGGGCAGCCTGTTCCAGTGCTCCGTCACCCTCACTGTAAAGAAGTTCTTGCGCATGTTTGTGCGGAACTTCCTATGCTCCAGTTTCTGGCCATTTCCCCTTGTCCTGTCTCCACTCACCACTGAAAAGAGTCCGGCCTCGCCATTCTGCCCCCCACACCTTAGATATTTATAGACCTGGATCAGGTCCCCTCTCGGTCTCCTTTTCTCAAGGCTGAACAGACCCAGTTCACTCAGCCTTTCCTCATAGGGGAGATGCTCCAGGCCCTTCACCATCTTCGTGGCCCTCCGCTGGACTCTTTCCAAGAGATCCCTGTCTTTTTTGTACTGGGGAGCCCAGAACTGGACGCAGTACTCCAGATGAGGTCTTACCAGGGCAGAGTAGAGGGGGAGGATCACCTCCTTTGACCTGCTGGCCACGCTCTTTTTAATGCACCCCAGGTGCAGTTCTTCTCCCAGTCTGTAATACATATCTGGGACTGCCCTCATCCAGTTGCAGCACCTTGCACGTGGCTTTGTTGAACCTCATTAGATTTATGTGGGACCACCTTTTGAATTTGTCAGGTTCCCTGTGGAGAGTAGCCCTTCCTTCTAATTGTTCCAGGAATTAACATTTTTAATATTCAATTGCAAGTTAATTCTTAAGAAGTTTTGAGATAGAAGAAAGTCAACAAATAAGCGGATGGATAATTTTTGCCTAGAGTTTCTAAGCGTACTATTGTTTTTACTTAAGGAATAAAGCAAAATAAATTACAAATGAACTTAAAAAAAAAAAAAAAAAGCAAAAGAGAGAGAGAACAATGCGGTTTCCAAACATGATGTCTTTTATTATGGCTCACAACTTCCTTGGAAGCACTTTAGAACCTACTTTTGCTCTGGCTTTTTCTGCTTCATTATGTCCCTCGGGCATACAGCTTACATTTACCCTCAGCTGATGAAGAAAACTAAAGCAGATCAAACAATGTACTTGCTTTCCTTTTTATAACTTTCTAGCTGCTTCTGCCTGGCGAATCCCTGATCAGCCCTACAAGTTGTTCTCTGATCCTTTCCAAATGACTTTATTGCCAAGGTGACAGAACAATTCTGCTCCATAGGAGTTGTTGACTTATTGTAAAAGCAATTACATTTGAAGCCAGTAATGCTATTGTTAACTCTGATCAGAACTCTCTGAGAATTTTAGTTAAGACTCTGGCTAAACTACAGGAAAGTAATGATTGTTTTTACAGTCTGAATAGTTGCAACTTGTCAGACAGAAACAGAACACTTAGCCTCAAAAATGAAATCTGCAGCCTGTGCAGACAAACTCCTCCAACTGTTACACCAACAGAGCAAAAGCATAGTATTAAGGAGAGAAGATTATGACTTCCCACAGAGAAGGGAACCATGTAAGAAATACAAGATTGATATTTTCTAATGGAAATAAACTGGACTCCCGTTCTACTAGTCACTGCCATTATTTGTACTAATGCAGCAACTACAGAATGAAAATGCAGGGAAATTTTGAGAGTAAAATGTACTGCTAATAAACTTAGAGACATTACATAAATATAAGTACTAACGTTCACTACTCATTTTTGTCTAGCAGTGCCTTGCAGGCGAAGGGGCCCCTTTCCTCCCCACTGGCACAGGGCACAGGGATCATTTGGGAAGGAAGCCCAGGGAACTCAAGAGGCAGGAAAAAATTTCCAGCATCTTTATAAAAAGAAACATGGGCTATATTCACAGTTTCACCCCAACTCATTCTGGAGGTCACTGCTTAATCTTGGGACAGATTGCTTGACCAAAAGATATATACCCCATTTTTTTTTTTTTTCTTCAGTAAATCTTCCATTCAGTTCTCAAAGAAGAAGCAGTAGGCCCATTTTTCTAAAATGTAATTCCTTTACCTTCAGTTCTATACTTTGAACACTGAATAGTTCAATTTTCCCTCCTGTCAAATCATTTGCATGTTAACCCTTGAGGCACTCAAGTCACATTTAAGTAAACTTTTAGTATCTCCTCCCTGCTAGCTCTGATCTGTATTTGTTAATATATTGTGCTTTGTTTTCCACCAACCTCACTTCATCTATCTGTAGACTCCATCTGTAAATGCCTTTTTATCATGTAAATCGAGGGGGGAAGGAGACCTCTCACATATTTTCTAAAACATCTTACATAATGAAGATATCATTCACAGCTAAGCCCATTGGCATTTCTCTAATTTAAGTAATCATTACAATACATGTAAAGGCAGCAGAGAAATTAATATAATCTTTCTTGAACTCAGAAATTATGAGGCAAGTATTATTATAAGTGTTCCCATCCTTCTTTTCTTGTGTTACTTTGTGAAGGTTCATTAGTTCATGTCCTAAAGATATGAATTATCATAAATGGGAATTATTTTATCTATGGGATTACGTTGGCCTATCTGGCCAGCTAAATCTTGCTTTGATTCCAACAGAGCCAAAACAGATGTAAAGCTGTGTCAATGATACAGTGTTCCCGAGACCTCAGTTAAGGCTGCTTTCCTATTCCACTCCCTATCTTAATAACAACAATTTCTGAAGAAATGAATTTTAAACACAACTTTGACATACAGACAAAAGAAGGGAAAAAAATACATGTGAGATTAAAGTTAAATCTCTGTAGGAACAATAAATCCATTGTCCCTTTAGTTGAACATTATTTCACAGATCACCCAATGAATAGAAAGTAAATTCATTTTTCTGTGATGAATGATATGTATTCACTTTTGAAATGCAGCCTGAGCCACTTTGCCTTTTCATTTCAAGGACATTTTAGACATCTGTAAGATTCAACCTTTTATTATAATTTCATGCTGGGAAAGTAAAAAGGATTGTCTGAGTCAATAAAAGACTATTCAGGGGAATAGACAAAACTTTAATAAGTCAGTGATGATATATCTTATTTTAAAAGACACAGACGATTTGGCCTGAGTGTGCTAACACTTTAGCAAGCTGTGTGATTAACTCTTTAGTTGGGAGAGCTAGAAATTTCCTTCACATGCAACAATGCTATTACTATATAAACCTTCAGTAAGATGTACTTGAGAGAACTACAGACATATCAGGGTCCTGTAATGACTGCTGGAAAAGAATTGCACTAACTGAACTAGCTATTTCCTAAATGAAAGTCATCTAAACAGGATAAGTATGGGTATAATAGTGGCAAAGTTCAAAAAGCTTCATTTCCAATCTCAAACTTCTTAGTGATATCACAAATCCCATTGCCTCTTATTAGGTACTAATAGCACAACGTATCTTTTCCTGAAGAAAAAAATGTTCAATAGTCGTCACAGTGTGATTTTACTCCTTCATCTGATTCTGCTAGGTACAGCTACCAAGCCAGGATAATTTTCTAGAAGTATCGCTGGTCTCAATGGGAAAGCCTGCTCATTTGTTCATATCTTAAATAATCACATGCAATTTCTGAATAGTCAAGTAAGTTAATACTAGCCAAGTCTGCTAATTTACAGAAACAATGTTTAAAAAGCTCATTTACATATAGCAGTAAAAGATAAGTGAACACAATATATATACACCATTGTTATGTATGTGCTAAACTTGTGATTTGCAGGACTGCAAGCAAGAGTAAATTCATTAGCATTGTTTGGTTTTGGCACCTACAAAGAGGTACAATAGCTGGTATCAATATGAAAAGCAGTTAAAACTTAATTCTGGTGGTCTCCATACACTGTGTTATTTCCAAGTGACTACCAAGAAAAAAACGATTGTGTTTCAATTGCACAAACTTCATTTTGCTACTTAAGCAGTGCAAAGAGGGGTTTAAGCTTTCTCAGAGTTTTCAAAGAATGTAGATAGAGAGCTGTTGGATTTTTTTGCTTATTCCTTTTGAAAGGAAGGAGTTATTTATTTGCAAGCACAGCGAAACATTCTTCATAGCATGAGAGTGATAATGAAAGCTGAAGATTGGCTCTATTTTGTTAGCTGGTACAGAAAAATTGTTAGATTTTAAAGTCAAAACTGTGATATAAGTAAAATCGATATTTATATATTATTATATATTCATATATTTATATAATGTAATTTATGGTTAGCATAATATTCAGGAAGTAATCAAATGAGATGAGAGAATATTAAGATAAGGTAGCAAAGCCAACAGATCTCTGCAGGAAAATGCACGTCACTAACCAATGTAATGAGCAGCACAAAGTATTTCATCAGTGACTAGTCAAGGTCAATCATGCCATATTTTCTATTTGTTATTTTAAAGTATAAGTAGCAAAGAAAATGCTTTCAAGGCATATAATCACATTGAAAAACACTAATGGACTTACATACTCTCTGCACATAAACTCAACTTTTATACTTCAAAATTAATTGTGCTTCCTTTATGCTTTCTATTTGTTGGGATTATTTGTATTTCAAAGACTAAAGTACATTCATTGTAACCAGTTTCAGTAGAAAATTCTGCTGTAGTTACTTTTCCTCCTGTCTTTCAGACATCCATCTTCAATTGTTTTGCTTACTAGTGTTCTCAAGGATTACCAGGGATTTTCACATGTTCTACACAAATTTCTATGTGTTATAGTCTACTTCTAAACCAGATATGGAGTTGAAAGTTTACTTGGGGAAGTAATACCAGTAAAACTATGATCCAACTCTAGGATAACCTAGAAGGACTTCCAGAGATTCTGCTCATCAGGTTCCAGGAAGGGCCCAGTATTCCCTACCATAAAGGCAGGAGCTCTGTATAGGTACCTGAGCACTACAGTGCATTTTGAGTACCTTTAGTAATTATTCAAAAATGCCATAGAGGACAACGAGGTCTAATAAATTTTGGCCAGCATGTCACAATGAAGAATTTAGTATTCTATAGTCATTTATGACCAGTGACCTTAAAAGATCAAGCATCAAGTTGTTAAAGAGAAAATGCATATGTTGCTTTTTTTTTTTTTTTCTTTTTCATTTGATTTGTTCTTTTATGTTTTTTGTTGTTGTAGGTCTTATTTGCTTGGTTGATTTTGTTGTCTTTGTTGTTTGCTTTTTAGGAGAATAGGTCAAGAACTTTAAAAACCTTTAAATATTAATAATATATGTGACAAGTTTAGGACAAGTCTTAATGTCATTTGTGGTGACCAGGCGCTACTGCTACATAATCATATATATGCATATCTGCTTTATTAAATTCTCTCAGTTCTGAAAAAATATTTCAACATCAGCTAATTTTGAGAAATGCTTCTTATTATTAATAATAAAATCACTCATTTTGTAATTATCTTGTTAAACTATGAAATGGTATCTAATGGGCTTCTGTTTTAAAGGGCAGAGTATTCTCACAGGTATTCAGTTATGGGCATAATATAAATACATATCTTTTCTTGAACTCTACCTTCCATTCAATCATACAGCCTTGGGTAACACATTTCAACTGAAAAAAAATATCTGAGCTGAATCCCGTATTAAAAAGAATTATTAAATGTGTGCTAACTTCTAAATCAGATTTCCTTAATATTCTCATCCTAAGTATCTATACATTTGTCAGTTTGCTATAGATTTACTATCCTCTTTTTCTCAGCAAAGACAGATGGCCTGTTTTACAAAGTCTCAGTTTTCTTTCCCCATGGTTGACCATGCGAGCCAATATTCACAAATTACAAAAACTTGCACTTTCATTTTCCGCAATTAGCCTGAAGCAAAAACAAATCACTGCTTTGGACCAATTTTTGTTTTTCCCATCCAGCTTCAAATACCTTCCAAAACTTTTAGAAATTTCAAGCAGATTAATATTTTATAAGAAATCCCTGCCAATTCTATCATCCATTAGTCTCTAAAATGTCTATATTATAAAGTATTATATCAGATAATGTTTTTATTTTTAATACACTTTCAGCACTGCACTTCTATTGGCATTATTTTTGCTATATTCCATTATATAATTTTGCCATATTCCATTACAAAATATTCCTTTGCACATATCATTTGGCCCAATTCCATGACTACAAAAAATAATTTTCTATTTCATATGCTCCACCAGACTACAATGAATGTAATGCTCTGGATCATGAAAACACAGATCAGCGTAAGCATCTCTGATTTCAATGGGATTTAAATAGCTGCTTGCAGTTGAACAGAGATTAAAAGATTTCAGAGAGACTTTTTTTAAGATAGATCACTGCTGCCTAATCTAATCCTGTGAGAGTTTTTGCCTTAATCCCTAAAATTCAGTTTCCACACTTTTAATATCATGGGGGTCTTTTTTTCCTATATTGATACAAAATTGTAACTGTTTGATGTATCAATCCACAGAATGCGCTAAACAGACAGCAAAGAACATAGGGATATTGGGTATTTTTACTATGTATGATAATACATGGAAACAAAATAGTTGACATGATTCTGTAGCTATACTTTTACAAAGCAGCATTGTGATTGCTATGACTACTATGATCTGCTACAAAGATGATTAGAGGGCTGGAGCACCTCCCCAATGAAGACAGGTTGAGGGAGCTGGGCTTCTTAGCCTGTAAAGAGAAGGCTGCAGGATGACCTCATTGCAGCATTCCAGTACCTAAAGGGAGCCTACAAACAAGAGAGGAGTCAAATCTTTATGAGGGTAGATGATAGCAGGATATAAGGGGGAAGTTCTTTACTATGAGAGTGGTGAGGTGCTAGAACAGGTTGCCAAGGCAACTTTTCAAGGCCAGGGTAGATGGGGACTTGTGCAGCCTGGTCTAGTCATAGATATGGAGGTTGGTGTTCCTGCCTGAGGCAGGGGGTTGGAACGTGACAATCCTTCAGGTCCCTTCCAACCCAAGCCATTCTGTGATTCTATTATTCTATTATTCTATTATTCTATTATTCTATTATTCTATTATTGTTATAGGATGTACATGGGATTATAAATGAAGTACCTGCAGGTTTGGGAATTTGTTGATTGAGCTTTCACATTAAAAATATACATACACAAATAAGTAAAAAAATAAAACTCCTGTGCATTTTACAATAGATAAATAAAAGCAGTTACTCTTATTTCCAACAGACCGCTCATGATTATCCAGCTCACTGCCATACTCATTCATCACTTCTTCTAATGCTTGTAAGTGGCTTTATGTTTTTTACTGAATGAAAGTTAGTTCTACCACCTTGCCCATTCATTCTTCAGTGTGTAATGTGGAGACTATGTCTCCTCGTGGCTCATTCTCAGTTTTTGCTGTTACTGTTGGCCTCAGATTCTGCTTCACTTTCATGCTGAAACAGGGACTGGGGAATTTCAGTTATAAAAATGTTTGTTGGTCTTACATGGCAATATATGAGGGTGCTGCTGGTGTGGTCTTTGTGAGAACAGACCAGATACTGCCCCATGCTAGATAAAAGCCAACTCCAGATGGCTCAAAATGGAATCTGCTTCTGGAAAAAGCTGAGACAGTGACCCTGGTTGCACTCTGTGAGACCAGATTTAAGAAAGGAAAAAATAAAGTACTGTGCAGCTGGGAGGGAGGAGTGAGAAAATGAGAGAGAAATGGACCAACAGGCACCAAGGTCAGTGCAGGAGAATGGCTGGAGGTGCTCCAGGTGCGCAGCAGAAGCTCTCTGCAGTTCAGGAGAGGCCCATGGAGAAGCAGGCTGTCCTGCTACAGCCCATGGGCACCACACGGAGCAGATCTTTGCATGCAGCCATGGAGGAGCTCAAAGTGCCACTGTGGATGTGTCCTGAAGGAACTGCAGCCTGTGGAGAGCCCCTGCAGAAGCAGCCCTGGTCCAGAGCCACAGCCCATGGGGACTCTGTGCTGGAGCAGATGCTGAAGGGTGGACTCTGTGGTACGAAGCCTTGCTGGAACAGTGCTTGGAAGGCTGCAGCCTATGAGAAGCCCAAGCAGGATCAGTTTGGGAAGGATGGCATCCCATGGAAGGGATATCATGTTGGAGCTTGGGCAGGCCATGAAGGAGCAACAGACCTGCAGTTTCATGGACTGACAGCAGGCCACCATTTCCTGTTCTCCTGTACCATTCTGGTGAAGTAGATGGAAGAGAGCGAATGAAATGAAAATGTTTTTAGTTTGCTTTTAGTTTCTCACCATTCTAGTCTGTTAGCAATAGGCAATAAACTAGATTCAACTCCCTCTAGTGAGTCTATTTTGTCTATGATGCAATCCATGAGTCCATCTGAGAGCCTTTTTATTTCCCGTTATGTTTTCTTCTTTTGCTCCTTCGAAAAGGGAGTGGGAAAGCAGTGTGGTGGAGCTCAGCCAGCCATCAGTGTGGAAGCACCATAAAATGAGAATCAAAGCCTTTCAGCGATGCTAGAGGACTCCTCTTCATGCAAACTAAATAACCTCCAAATGCCATTCTTTTCTCCTACTGGTCTGAACCACTTTACTTTTTGTTAACATAGATGGAGGAATCCCAACACACATTAAAAGCTTTCTTAGTCTCTCCAGCCTTTTCAGACATAAAATACACAGGCAGAATGTGATTCTGAACTTGCTATACATCTTTCTTGTCACCTCTGTGCCTTCATCCAAGCTCAGAGCATCTTTATACTCACCTTCAATTTATTTTGCTGTATTTTAAATAAACAAAAATAAGAACTGTAATTGAGTATTTTGGCAATAGCCACCAAAACTATTATGTCTGCTCCACTGCAACTGCAACTGTTCCAAGTCATCTTTAATCTATGGTTGATGGTCATGATAGCTTTGTCTCATTCCATTGGAGTCATTTTATTTTGCCTATGAATGTATACTTAGGGAGTCTTTAATCCAGAGATTGACACAGTACATGCTAACTCTTTGGAGAGTAATATCTTTGGAGATATTACTATACATTTGGTCAATACCTGTGATATTAAAAAAAATCACCACCACAACAAAAACCCACATAGAAACACTTTAGTTTGTGTATCAGTATATGTGCAGCAGATCTGCGTGTTCGAAATTGCTTTCAAACACATCTATATACATAAACTTTTTGTGTTGTTTCTATTATTATTATTATTTCTATCATCATTATTATTGTTTAACCCAAAGAATCATTACATTTTATTCAAACAATTCTTTACTAATCCAAATTAATGACTAAAACATTATGGATATTTAAACTTGGGCAATCCTAACCAGCATAGATAGATACAAATCACCAAAATAATAAGCTCATAGATACAAATCACCAAAATAATAAGCTCATGTTCTGAAATGTCAAATGTGCAGGCTAAAATAGCCTCTGACAGTCTAACTTGTACGTCTAGGAGATGGGCAAATAGGTAGTGAAACATTTGTAGCATTATGATATTAATATTTTTACCTTAGATAACAGCTCTTGTAAGATTTTCCCAAATCTTGGACATAAATTTGGTATCTATGACCACCTGGTTTATGTATATTACCTTCTAAAAACTCATGCTTTTGTTACACTCTACATTCACCACAGATTAAAAATAATGAGTGCCTATTTAAAATGTCTTCTTTTTATTTATTTTTTTTTCCCTAACACATTCTAGTAGTTGCATAGGTCTTTTTCTCATCTTTTTCCAGCTCTTCTGAGACTGCCCTACAAAAATGTAATTCCTAAAATCTGATGAGTAGAATTTCCATGGATTAAATACAGAACCAGGTTTAGGACCATGACATTCATTTACAGCCTTACTGATTTAATAATATCCTCAAGAAGGTGTTACAGTCCACTTCCATGAGATACAGTAATGACAAACTGAAACATATAAACAAAATGCTTATTGTGAAGCATTGTTAGACCTAGTCTGACTGCACTTAAGTGAATCTAGGATAGGCTATGTCACAGACAACCAAAGGACAGCTTCAAGAGGGCAAGTTTTGAAGAGGGCTTCTAAACACATAACTTCTCCAATGTGTGCAGGGGAAAATAACTCATAAACTTCTCTATTGCAGAAGAAAGAAAGCTAATGTAAGATTGATTTGTCTTAGGAAAATTTAGGAAGAAATAAAATTTCACATTGGCCATTAAAAATTAAAAAAATAATAATAATTAAACAAAAAAATTGGGGGATGGAACATCTCATCTATGAAGAGAGGTGGAAATCGCAATTGTTTAACCTAGGTAGACTTTAATATGGCCTTCCTGTACTTAAGGGGGGACCTACAAGAAAGATGAGGGGAGACTGTTTACCGGGATGTATAGTGACAAGACAAGGTAATATTTTAAAACAAACACAAAATAGATTTAGGTTAGATAAGAGAAACTATTTAGTATGAGACTGGAGAGGTACTGGAATAGGCTGTCCAGAGAAGTATGAGACCTTGGACAATCTGGTATAGTGTCCCTATCATGCACATCAGGTTTTCATGACAAAGTTTTAGTGGGGGGAGTAGGAGGCTGCAGGAGGGGTCTCATAAGAACAGCCCAGAAACTACTCTAAGTCAGATAGGAGTTAGTGTCAGCTGTTTCCAAAAGGAAACTGCCACTGGCCAGAGCTGAGCTAGTGAGCAGTGATGGCTGTGATTACAAGGGAAAAGGGAAAACTGCTGCAAAACAGCAGCTGGAACACAGGAGTGAGAAAATGAGAGTGAAACAATCTTGCAGACAGGGGACTATCTACTCACTATGTTGGAGCAGGGGAAGAGAGTGCCTACAAATGAGCAGCAAAGACAAGGATGTGTGGGCTAGCCATGACTGCATGGAAGGTTCTCTCTCTGCCCTCTTCTGTTATCAATTGGCAATAAATCAGAATCACAGAATACTTTGAGCTGAACAGAACCTGACTGAATGGTCATTCAGTCCAGATCCCCTGAAATGAACAGGGACATCCATAGCTAGATCAGGTTGCTCAGATCCTGATCCAGCCTGGGTATGAATGTCTCCAAGGATGGGGTTCCACCACATGTTTGGTCAACTTGTTCCAGTGCCTAACCACTCTCACTGTAAAAATTTTTCATTATATCCAACCTGAATCTACCCCTTTAAGTATGAAACCATTTCCCTTGTCCTATCACAACGGATCTGCTAAAGAGTCTGTCACCTTCTTTCGTAAAATCTTCTGCAATCTGGAAACTTATTCTGAAATTCCTTTATCAAAACAGAAAGCACAGGTGCAAATTTTTTGTTTTTGAAAGGACTGTATTTTGCCAGCGTATGAAAATGCATACAATTATTTGCCACAACTTGTGTCAGCACTACACTGCATCCTCTCCAGACCCTGGTTTCAGCCCAGACGGTGCCAATCACATACCAGCATTTGGTTGTTGCTGAGTGATGCACACCTGGTACTGGACTAGAGGGCTAAGTGGAGAAGAGCTGATGCCATGATGGTATGAGGCAGGAGATGGGCCACAGTGTGGGCTGGCCCAGGGTTGGACACATCTGACCTAGATCTTCAAAGGTCCTAAACCAACCTGTGATTCTAGGTTATCAAGGAAAGTTACATCAAATAATATGAGGAGTTGGAAAAAAGGATAAGCATATGTGTCCTGAAGAGATGGGTAGGGATCCTACTGGCAGAGATTTATCAGTTCCCCTTTCTGCCCAGTCAAGACAGGACAAACCAAAGGCCACCCTATTCTGGTGAGGTAGACATAGAGATGTAATTGCATTATTACTATCTAAAGGCTATCACTTTTAAGACACATGAAGATGGTCATGATCTAACTGCCCTGGGCTAGAACAGCACTGGATGACAGACATATCCAGAATCATTTGATTTACAAGAACCATGGTTATCCACTAAGGCAGCACTTTCCACAAGTTCATTCGTTCTAGCTGAATATTTGCTTAATTACACCTTCCTCCTGTAATAAGAAACAAATAACAGAAAAAAACCCACAAACATTCACAAGGTAGGTGAATTTGCCAGTCCACGTGTGTGCCTGTTCTATAAGCCAGCCATTTATCAGGTGAAGCCAGATTTCACCTCATCCTTTCACTTTTTCTACAAGCCCTGTTTTCCACATAAATGAAGCTGGATGTAAAAGTCATCTGGAAGACAGGTCCAAATCCAAAGGATGGTTTCCTACAGGGAGGCCATCATGCACAACAGACAAATTGACCCACAGTTTGGTTTAGGAGATCATGTAGACTAGAAGAATGTATTGAGGGACAGTATGAAAAAGTTTGCTTTCCTAAAGAAGAAAGTAGGTTATGGAAGACAGAACAGTTCTACTTTTCTGTTATGGATTCTTCCTTTCCAGATGTTTACAACATGTATAGTAGTCCTACAATACTACAGTGCCTCCTCCTTTCTAAAGAAAGGAATTTGAAGAAGTTATCAAGCAGATTGTGTGCAGATTCAACAAGAAAGCAAAAGATCCCTTTCTATACATCTGCTTTATTGTAGTGTTATTCACAGAGTGCACCTCTCCAAGCCATGGGCTGCCAGCTTCCCCGGGAGAATAGTAGTTGAAAGTGTTGAATAGTGTTGAAAGATTTGCTGAGGCCTAGCTAGGCTATGTCAACAGCCTTTCTCTTATCCACTATGTGGTTCACTCTATCATAGGAGAAGATCTTTGGGAATACAAGAAAGACTATTCAGAGCAGCAGCTGTGAAGCAAGATCAACAGCATGAGAAAGCAACATTGAGAACAAAGGGTATCTCTAGAAGAAGAGAAAAGCAAAAGGAATGGCCCATGGCTGTGACTGGATAAGCACATGTACGCACGATTAAGGAGTATTTGTAGAATACTTTGTTGACATGTAAAGGCAGATGGGAAAGTTATAAGGGCAGATGGGAAAGCTTCCTCCTTATGAACCTTCTTGTAGATGGGAGTCACACTGACAGGCCTCCAATCCTCTGGGACCTCTCCAGTTGACCAGGAGCACTGATAGATGGTGGAAAGCAAATTGGCGATCACATCTGCCAGCTCCCTCAGCACCCTAGGGTGGAGCCCATCTAATCCCATGGACTTGTGACAATCCAGGTGGAGTAGTAGTTCTGGATTCCTCAGTTCAAAAAACTGAGAAACCAAAAAACAGGGATCTTCTAGAGAGAGTCCAATGGAAGGCCACAAAGATAATTAAGAGCCTGGATCACCTCCTATATAAAGAAAGGCTGAAAGACATGGGACTCTTCAGCCTGGAGAAAAGAAGATTGAGGGGAATCTCATCTCTGTTTATAAATAACTGAAGTGCAGGAGTAAAGTCAATGGGGCAAGGCTCTTTTCAGTGGTGTGCAGCAAGAGAACAAGGAACAACAGACACAAACTGCAACATGCAAAGCTCCATATAAACAAAAGGTAGAACTTTTTAATGTGAGCATGACAAAGAGCTGGAACAGGCTGCCCAGAGAGGTTGTGAAGTCTCCTTCTGTGGAGATATTCAAAACCCATCTGAATGCCTACCTGTGAGACCTATTGTAGGGAGCATGGTTTAGCAGGGGGGCTGGGCTTCATGTCCTCTTGAGATCCCTTCCAATCCCAGCAATTCTGTGATTCTGTGATTCTGTTAATCTTTGTGTCCTTCAGTTTGAGCCTGCATTAAACCTCACATATCCAACACCATAAAATAGCACTGAATAGATGCATTGCAGACTGCCATGTATGAACTACTTTGGTTCCATTGCCTATGTGTACAATAAATTTATTCTGTGCTCAAATCTTAGTTGATAGTCTGAATATCAGTGTTCTGTATCTTTCTAGTCTTTGTCAGAGCTGTTATCTGTGAACCACATTCTTTCTTGTGTTGTGGTAATCTATAGATGCTGTAATAGTCTCACTCACTAAAAAATTTTACTCTGACTGCTACATAGTGAGGAAAGAGATTTCTATTATGAATCATAGCAGGGCTTAGAAAGACTATCCTGGGGAAAAGGAGAGTATTCCAGAAAAGCTTAGAGTCATTGTTGTTATATCCCTCATCATTAAATAAAAGAGGGCAACAAAATGATCTCATGTTCCAAAGTCTACTTGCACCAACTGACATATACATTACACTGCTTAAATCTAGTTTCCTTCAAAGAAAATTTGTTTTGGAGAAGGCCAGTGGAAGCGAAGCAAAAGTGATCTGTGGAGAGAGTTAACAGCTAAGAGCCAATCAGGGTCCTCTGCTGGAGCGTGTCCTTCAGTTGTCTTCAGTTTATCAATGTAGACATCTCTAATATATCAGATCTCCCTGTGAACTTAGATGCAAGGAGGACAAGCCTGACCAAATGTCAACAAGAGATAGGTAAGGAAATATCAAGCTTACACAAAATTATGGTGTTTGTGGACATACTGTAAGAAAACCTTACATTTTACTCTGTCTTCAGCTTTGCTCCTTACAAAGAGTATCACATGGAGCCCAGAATTCCCTGCTAACCCTTCTTAGGCTGAGTTGGTCTTGTTGAACTTGCAAAAGCTTAACAAACAATGACTGGAGTGAATGAAGTCAGTGAGTGTTAATACCTGTTAGTTTAGAGTTAGCTTTCAGATATAACCAAAATACTCTTTAGAGGAGAGAATTTGGCTTTATTTTGCAAACAGGAAACCATTCAACAGAGACAAAGGCTACAAATTGGAAAGAAGCAATTTTAAACAGAGTTTAAACATTTTAGTAGTTATTTTTTTAATTTAGTCTGCAAAATGCCATTCTAAGCTGCTGTTTAGGAAACAGAGATTCTGATAATCAGAGGCATTGTCCCTGTCTCAAAATACTTAGAATCTTTAACTTACTTCTATTATAAATATTTTTAGACTTCCTAATAAAAGACAGCTGTGTTTATGCATTTACATATGGATTTTCACCTGAGAGAGACATGTTTAAATTCTCATTATAACTACTGTATGTCTAAGCTAAAGTCCTACTTACGGTGTCACTGAAAACCCACTCCAAAATGTCTTCTAGCAGCTATTCACTTAATGGCATGAGCCTCTCCTGTTTCTTTTATTGTATTTACCAGCCCAGTGTGGATGCCTAGGGCATCTCAAAGGACAAAAAGCTCTCAATCAAATAGCATCTAGTGCTGTTTGAGATGTTCTCATACACCTGAGACAAGGGTAGTTATATCCCTGTATAAAGCATTCTGATATCTGGGGACATACCTTAAGGTATCTCATCACACTAGTCACCTATGTTTAGGAAATCAAGTCCTACCTCTAAACTCCTTACATGTGGGCAACTAAATCAAGACTTCAGTCAGTACAGTTGACACAGCAGTGAAGCCTAATCCAACTGCTCACATATAGGCAGTTGGTGCCATCTGAGACATTTTGAGGCATGTTAACTGCCCACAGTCTCTTGTATACCTCATGGTATATCTGCAAATAATACGACATCTCAGATTCTCTATGATGTCCCAGATGATACTAGACATCTTTGCTTAGGGAGCTGAACTGAACTCTTTTGAGCTATTCCTCTTACCTTTAAACAGATGTCTGGTGGCTGGTCAGCTGAATAATTATTCAGGGCACATTAATTGAACTGAACATTGCTGACCTTCAGTTGCCAAGAGTGAGCAGGTACCACTTGCCATAATCAGCAATACACGTTACACATACACGACTGGCACATTTGATCCAGCTCAATATGCTGAGATTTGCAAGTGGATGACTAAATCTAGATTCCTCAAGCTGTACACTGTATACTGTTATGTTTGTGTATTGTTTGTAATATTTTTCATAATAATATTATTGCATTTAAATTTTAAGCAAATATTTGATTTATTTTCTATTAGTCAAATAGATAGAAAAATGTAAATATAATTGGAATACTCTAGCTCTTGATGAAATTTTAAATCACTTTTTTTTCTGAGTGGCTATTTTTTCTTGCAGTATGCATCTACACTTCATGTTTGCAGTGAATCACTGTCTCTCCAAAGTCTGTTAAATCACTATTGGACAGATTTAACAAGTCAGCCTTGCAAAGGTATGTGGTGTGAATGAGCAAAAATATAAGCTGTACAGAAAAGAAGAAGGCTTTTAAAATCTATATCCAAAATAAGGAAAACAAATTAGCAGTATTAATTTAGTTCAGGATCATGGCATCACAGTCTGCTGGCGTAATGCAAGTACTATCATGACAACAAATACGTGACTATCATGACAACAAAATTTATTGAAGTGTCTATCATTTCTGAAAGCATTTGTCTGCACAATTACATAACAGTAATTCCAAAGGTCACTTGCCCTTTTATTATTCAGAATATAGGATCAAAGTCACAATATACTGCTTGAATTTGTTGTCATCTGAGAAATAAATTTGTTGTTGTTGCTTTTTTTTTAATTGCAATTTTAGCTAGAATAATCGTATAAATTTTAACTAGAATAATTGTATGATATGTGAAAAACAAATCAAAAACAACTTTCAGTAAGGAAGCTTCTCATTGTTGGATAAATGCCAACATAAATTAATTACTGTTTAATTACATTAATTACATGCTCTGGCATGAGCTTCTTCTCACATTGAAGCAGAAAATATTGGTAACAGTAGTAAAACTTTACCATATTACATTGCCAAATATTTACCAGTGAGGAAGTTCATATAATGCAAACCTCTGTGTGTATCAAATTATTCTAAAGAGCCCTAAAAGGGATAGATGTATTTACAGAAAAACAGCAGGGTTCTAGGAGTATGTATCATTATTATAAATGCATATAAGTACAGTCAATTTGCATGACTAAGTATTCCCCCACCACTCTTTCGTCTTTGAAGACTAAGCAGACAAAAAAAATAAAATTAACGTTCTAGTCTGACCTTTTAATACCTTTGACAAAGCTTCTTAATCTTGTCAACAAAACTGCCAAAGAAATGAAGCCTATGAATATTCAACAAAATACATGTAATTAAATTTTCAGAAAAATATTTTAAATCATATTGAAAGGAAAATTCTTTGCTGTTCATAGCAATCTTCCTTCATAATGGGAGTTACAGGGTTATTTTACTTCTTGCAAGACTGTGGAAGCAGTGCTTTTGTTGTATTTTAACATGATTTAGTCTTGCTTCAGTAAAGAGAACATCTACATAGTTCCAAAACATGATTATTAATAGGTTTGTTCTGAACAATATAATACAGTTAAGGTGATGCATATGATACAATATGCTTTTCCTGACATGGTAAATTTGACTGCAAAGTTGGATATGGATTAAAATTTCAGTGCTGATCTGAGTTCTGGTATTTAGGGATTTTTGCTTAAGAATATTTTACTGATCTTCACTTCTTCAAGGAGAATATTAAAGTACTTCAGTCAATTTCAGGAATATCATTTTTATAAGCCTACATGTTTCTCAGTTTTCAGTTGGATCCAGTAAATATCTGCTTATCACTGTACTTAGAATTTGTTCCCTGGCATCATTATATTAGCAATATTTCCAACTGTAAGCTATAAAATATATGCCATTTTTTCATTTATAATAAAAGTACCTTTCACCATCCCTTCAGTGTAAAGCAGTTGTGAAGAGGAATGTAAATTCACAGAACTCTTAATGTAAATGAGAAGACAAAATAATGTGCTTAACATTTTCCAAGTTTTTGTCTGACCTTTTACTGATCATTTTCTATCATTCATTAGATTTCATTAGATCTCACATCAGGTGCAAAATGTTTTATTAATGACATATCTAGGTGCTATTCTGGATTTGGGTTTTTCGAGTAATTTTTTATATGCAACTTTATTGTCCGAATATTCAGTAAAGTATGTGGTGCACTAGAGCTTTGAATTCACAAGGAAAATAATAAAATCTACATGCAGAGCACCACATTATTTCTAATGCAGATAAAAAATGGACAGCATTATTTTCTCACTCTGGTCCCAGAAAATTCCTATTATTTCATAGTATGTTTTCTCTTCTGCCCATTACTGAATTTCCAAGGAAAGCATTCCTCAACATCCAGCATCATTTCTCCATACTTGCTAGCAGAAAGGAAATGTTGGCAGTTTCTGATCTTCTTATTTTCCCTCCTCATTCCCATCCATTACTTGGGTTAAGTATTAGTGCTTCTGGAGGTGGTAAAATGAAGCAGGCTAATGAATATGGCTATTGAATAAAGTGTTTTAGAAACAAAATAAACATTCAAGGAGGCAGAAAAATGAAGCTCTCCATGACAGTACTTTGGTTTCTTTGACTTCTTTTTTCTTTCAAATCTTCTAGGAAAAATGATTCTCCACTTCTGATTTATGAACCCCTGCTTTGCTTGGCACATCTCTGTGGTAGAATTAGAATAATGTAAATGATTCATGTAAATTACAAATCTTGAGTTCAACATACTCATGAATGCCACAATCAACTTAATGTTTGTTCAATTTTTGGTTCTATTGTATAAAAGTATAATGGTGCTGGCCTTAACATTTCTGCTTTTCAACACAGCTTATTTTGTTTACACTGAAGGAATGAACTAACATAGCCATCAAAAAAGCATTTTCAAAGCATTAACATTTTAATAGAGAATAGTTTGGTCTTTCAGCATAAAAAAAAACCCAGAAATATAAAATAACCTCTCACCCAAATGGTTCTACTAAATTACTGATTCTTATATTCATTAATCCCTTTGATATTTAAACAGGAATTTCTTGATAAAGGGTGAGATTTCACGCCTCTCAGGGTGATTGTTTCAAGACTACATTAGTCCATTGCATTTTATACTTCTAATGAGCGAGAAAAATATGATGAAAAAGATGTCTACTTACAAATATTGTTGAATTTCCACATGAGCACAGACTAATGTACCATATTCTTCTAAAATAAATGAAAGTTAAATGTGGTATAGGAAAGGAAAGAGAGCATGATTGTGAGAGTAAGATCACTCAGGTAGGAATTTAAAGATATGAGTAGAAAAGGAGAGAATGGAAGGTCTGATATGAAAGAAAAATCTATACAAAATCCTGATAAAAAGAAAAAAGAAATGGAAATGTTAACTCCAAGGCTAGTAAGAAGTCTGCAGCTTAACATCTAATTAGGTTAAATCTAAACAGTGCAATGAATGCTGTGCCATGAAGACATACCTGAGCTGACAAATTAGTTTGTTTAATGGAAGTCATATAGTTGAGCTACCTTCATTGAGGCTAATAAATCTCATTACTTCAGAGAACTTATTCATCCCAGAGGAAAAATACAAAGATGCAATAAACCATTAGACAGAGCAAATACTTCTATCAAAACAAGGAGAGGGACTAGGAGAAAGAAAAAGTGTGAGTGTGCAACCCAGAGGTCAGGATTAGGTTATTTCTTTGGAAAGAATTACCAGTATATTCCAGTTTAAATTGTTTGTAGAATTTGAATCAAGGAATTACAGTCCTATTATTAGACAATGCAAGAGGTATTTCAGTACTGCAGGCACAGTACAGAGTGTTCCTGTTTATTGTGTGGTAATAGTTAAGTTCAAATATCTGTTTCCTTAGCTGTTCTTTCAATGTGAGTTCATAATTTTATTTTGTTTCCATTTATTTGTTGGAATTTCTTTTTTTTTTTTTTCAGCATTCCTAATTGGCCTAACTTTATTTCTCTTGCTATAGTACTTTGGCATAAAATTTCTTTATCTCAGCTATTTCAAAGTCATTAGTAATTTAATTTTCTGTCTCAGTTATTAATGGACCTTCTTTATAGTGGTAAATATAACCGATTTTATCCTGATATGTTTATACAAGACTATCCCATTGCCCTCCATAACCTCATTGAGAGAGAGATTGTGCAGTTTGATTACAGGCAATAATAAGTGGTACTTTTCCAACCACTTTGTAAGTTAAGTTTATGCTGTCAGTCAAGCACAGATCCAAGACTGTGTTCAAATTCAGATGTAACTGTTCACTATCAAGAAGTAGTTCAGTCTCCATCACAGAATTTATTCAAGAATACTTCCTAAGTGAGAAGTTCATTCATTTTACGATAAGATGATACATGGCCACTATGCTTATTCTTCTGTTTTCTGGTGAGAGGATGAAGGAACAAAAGCATGCTGTTTCTCAGTCCTGCAACAGGTACCTTCTAAGAATACTTTTACTTAGTAATTTCATCAATATATTATATAACTCTAATAATATAATGTATTATTCTCCTGCAGAAATTGCTTGTTTTTCATAGGGCAGTGAATTTCAGACACCAAGTATTCCCAAAAGAAGCAAGTAGATAATCCTCATTTCATTGATATGAAAGGACTGGAATCTTGTCCAGGACAAAGTCTAAAAAAATCTGTTGTTTTACAGATAGATTAAAAAAACAAACAGAGAAACAAAAAAACACAAGCAAACAAAGAAAAAAACCCCACAACTATTACTTTGAAAACTTATTTATTACTGCATGAATTATCTGATCAATAAAGATTTTGCCACTTCTTTACTGGTCCATATGGAGCTCAGGCTTCCATTTATGACTGTACACAAGATACTTCCATTCTGACTAGCTTTCTTCAAAGGCAGGTCACTCTGTTCTTCCTTTAATATGAGTGCGTCTGTGAGATTTTTCAAAGTTTTTCCCTCACAGATCTTGACTTCTTTTTCCTACAATATTATATTTACAATATTTACTACCTTTGATATTTTCTTCCCTTTAAGTGAGTGGCTTTTATGTGCTCTCACCAGTGCCTTACATGAAAGCTGAACATACACACAGGGACACAACCAAGAAAAAATAAAAAATAAAAAATAAAAACAAAACAAAAAAACAACACAAAATTAGAGAAATGTTGGAGGTGAAATGAACTTTTGGAAGTCTTCTAGTCTGATCTTCCATTCAAGGCAGGACTATTGCAAATGTTATCAAGGTCAAATGTGGTTTTGTCTAGCCCTGTAAATTTCCAAGGTTTTTGAAGCTTCTACAGCCACTCTGGTAATGTTTCCCAGTTCAATAATTATCTCTTGTTCCATCAGAGGAGGACAGATAGGAATAGTAACCACCAAGCATTTAAAACTTGATTTTTCTGCTGGCACTTAGATAATGATGCACTTTTTACCATAACGGTACTTTATATTCCAATAGCTCTTCCAGGGTTACAGCACAAAACTTTTAGGGAAAACTTCTAACAAGATCAGTATAAAAACTAGGCCGGTTTCTATGAAAGTTTAGTTATTTAAAAGTTATGTATCAAAGTATCATAAGTTATCTATCTGTAACTTATAGACAGTTCACCATTCCAGTGGAATTTTCTTAGGCTGTCTATACAAGAGAGACTCACACCTCAGAAAAAGATCTAAAGGAGCTGATACCTTCTGAAGTAAGTTAACTACAATCACAATGATCAGTATGCAGTACCTGAAGTCAGAAACGACTCAAGGCTTAATCACAAGAGAAAGGTGCCTAAGGCAGCTGTCTGCTTGGGGGGCAAGGAAAAAGGATATGTAGGTGCAGCCTAGCTGCCTGCTTGTTTGGTCTCAGTGTCTGCTTGTCTCTCTATTTACTCTTCTCTTGCTCTGCAGAGAGGGGATGATGCTTTGTATCATGTGACAGGCACCTAAAAATAGTGCACAAACTCCTGGCTTTAAAACACCATTGCTGAGGGTTTTTTGTTCTGTTTAGTGACTTACATGATTTTTTTTAGCTGTCAAGACTACAGACTCTTGAAAGTTTATAGCAATGATTTCTTAAAAGATTCCTTTTCATGTTTTAACAAATATTTTCTTTTTCTTTTCCAAAAATCAATTTCCAAAAAATGACCTCAGACCATTTCTTCTATGTTTACAAATAGACATGTTTTCATTATATATATTACATTACCACTCAGCCTGTGCTTCTTCTAATCATGTTTATGCTTGCTAAAGGTATGTATTTTATGCATATTTACATACGAACAGATATGATACACATAATATTTTGGCCTAAAAGTTAAAATGGTGTAGGAAAAATCTTACAGTATTTTTTTAAAAATGTTTTCAACATGTATGTAGTGAGAACATAATGTTATTAGAGAATACTGCAGAGGCCAGTAAAACTCAATGCTAAATGCTAAGATGATCAGAGGGCTGGAGTACCCCTCCTGTTAAGAAAGGCTGGGGGAACTGGACTTTTTTAGCTTGGAGAAGAGAAGGCTCCAGGGAGACCTCATTGTGGCCTTCCAGTACTTGAAGGTAGTGTATAAAAAGGTGGGGGAATGGCTGTTTACAAGGGTGGATAGTGATAGGACAACGGGGAGAGGTTTTAAACTGAGACAGGGGAAGTTTAAGTTAGATATTAGGAGGAAGTTTTTCACTCAGAGGGTGGTGACTCACTGGAACAGGTTGCCCAAGGAGTGGATGCCCCATCCCTGGGGGTATTCAAGGCCAGGCTGGATGTGGCTCTGGACAGCCTGGTCTGGTGGTTGGTGACCCTGCACATAGCAGGGGGATTGAAACTAGATGATCATTATGTTCCTTTTCAACTCAGGCCATTCTAGGATTCTATGATTGTGATTCTCATGATCAGTAGTATCATACACTTATCTAGTGACACGCTTGAGCTCTAGCCTTTTTTTAATGCAGATGTAATGATGACAAAAGAATGAAATCTACTTATTCTAATGAACAAAATGATGTCATACCACACAAATGTCTGCTAAACTTCTTTCAATGAACATAAAGTCTCCCCTTACACAGATACCCTTTATGACAGCCAATTATTTATGGTCCTGAAATAGCTTCAACTATAACCACACCTTCTGTCAGCTCATAAATTTAAGACCTGCGTAGATGACGTTGTTGACATCAATTAACTCTAATTAAAAGCATTTTAGATAAGTTGGCAGGTTCCGCCATTAACCTTGATTTCCAAGTCTCTGTGGCTTATCTAATTTTATTTTATATCAAAATAATTTACATGAGATGGAAGCCTGCAATCAAAGCTGTAAATTTCTTAGATAAAATGCAGGGTTGTTTTTTTTTTTTTTTTTGTTTGTTTGTTTTTTTTTTTTTCCAAACAGCCTAGAATAGAATGGAATGGAATGGAATGGAATGGAATGGAATGGAATAGAATAGGATAATTCAGTTGAAAAGAACCTACAAAAAACCTTAAGTCTTACAGCCATATCACTACAAGTTGAAGCATATTAGTGAGGACATATCCAAATGCCTTTTTATCACTGACATTTTTTACCTTATTTTCATTTAATATGTCAGTCATTAGAGTAAGGAGGTTTGTCAAGAGAATTCACCAGCTCTCCCACAAATTACTTTGCTTTTTATAAGTTTGAGAAATGTCATTAGATACTGCAAAGCAAGTGTTGCAGAGTGAAACCTAGATCTTTTAAAGCTCAGTTTTAAAAGTAATTTAGATACATACAAGATAACTGTTGTCAAGGTTTGCATGGAGGAGGACATATATCCTCCATTTTCACAGTTGGGATAGATGTAGTCATATGAATGACTGCCCCAAAGAAAGATAGTTGAGTGTCACCAGCACTTTCTTCATAAAAACATGTCCTTAGTCATCTCCCAGCCAAAGATGTGGCAGAGTAGAAGCCACAGGGAGGATACCAAATACTTTAAGCAGGAATTGAAAAGAACAGGGAGAACAGATGCTTCAGCTGTTTTAGTAGGAAAGTTAGTAAAACACTTTTAAATTTTGTACAAAAGAGATGAGGCCACATGCTTGGCAATATAATAGTCCTTTATTTAGTTCTCTTGCTCAGTGAATGAAAAACCAGGCAAACTAAGGGAATTCAAACCACATGTGTAGTTTTCCTTTCAGTATTTTCTGGAGCTAGACTACGAGTGGAGAATTCACTGGAACTGAGCATGAGTATGAGCATAGAATTACCTGGGACTACCAACTGTGAGACTGGGTGAAAGAGTGAGAGAAGAAGGTGCCTTTGAAGCACTCTTATGGAGAGCATTCTCAGCTCCACGTGATCAGCAGCATCAGAGGGTGAGATAGAGATTGAACAGCAGATCCAGAACCCAGCTGTAAAGTCATTGCTGAACAGAACCAGACTGAGGCTGGAGAAATGAACGTATAATGCCAACCAGGAGCATTTACTAATTGTAGGAGAATTCAGTCTGTTGTGAAATCATACAATGTATTCAAGTCAAGACAACAGAGCTGCTTTTTGACTTAAATTACTTAAATAGGTGCATAAAAATTCAGTACAATTTTGTTGTTTAAGTTAAATATACAGGATCACATTTAGAGTGTGAATTCACAGTGTGTTTTACTAATAGATGGCTTCAAAGATAACAATCAAATAATAATACTTTATTTGATATGCAGATATTATTTTTAGAAAAATACATAACATTTTCCCAAAGAAAATTTCACACTAGACATTTGATGGAACAGGTGAGTAGAATGTAATTCAAGCTGTGGCCTTCAGAACTGCTGTTATACTACATCACTGGGCAGTCAGTGTCACTCAGTGATCCATATGCTCAAATTGGTGTCTGGGGACAGCCCAGGAAACATGAAACAGTGTGAACATTTTAAAAGGAAATCAAGTCTAACTTTACAGAAATTGAAATGCTACAGTTTTGTTTTTTTTTTTTTACACAGAGGAGAGCTAATTCACTGAGATTTGACCTCCTGCCCTTTTACTGACACGTGTTGAATGCAAGACTAGCCCAAGCGTAATGAATGTGTTTGAATATGAGATGTTTTACACCAAATTGTGACAAGGGTAATAGCATGTCACAGAGACTACAACAAATGTCAGCAAAAGGCTGCTGTCATAATGACTTTGGAGTAATCATTATTTGCTTGTGGAAAAACTGCAGCAGATTAATTCACCACATATCCAGCATGAATGTGGTACAGCTCAATGTAATGTGAGTACAAGTATTGTATCCTTGCTCAATAGTCTTATTACATAAAATCCCATTTGATGAAACAAGTTATATGTCAACTAGCAGCATATTACTTGCTTTGAAGAACCACATTAAAATTCATTTTGCATCAAGTCCTTCAGTCCTGATATGAATAAAAAGAGTGTGACACTGACTATGTATATAATTCTTATACAAAATCATGGCATTTAAAATGAACACTAAATTATAATCAGGAATCTGCATGATTTGAATAGACAGAGATTTTGTTTTACATGCTTTTTTGAAGAGAGAAAAAAGAGGTTCAGAAAAGAAAGAACATACTCTAATTAAATACTGCTAGTTTAATAAAAGCAAATTAGATTACATTTCTGATATCTGGTATTTCTGCTATCCTTTCTTTTTGTCATTTTGACATGATAATACAAGTAACAGGAATAAGTATATTTAATACTTATTAAACTATAAAAAAAAATAAATTTCTAAATATATTGAGGTCAGCAACAGAATGAGAAAGAGAATTCAAGATACTAAGTTAAGTAGCTTACTACACTCTAGAAAAAGCTAAATAAAGCATAATCCCAAGGGAGGAAGGGAAGGGAAGGGAAGGGAAGGGAAGGGAAGGGAAGGGAAGGGAAGGGAAGGGAAGGGAAGGGGAGGGGAGGGGAGGGGAGGGGAGGGGAGGGGAGGGGAGGGGAGGGGAGGGGAGGGGAGGGGAGGGGAGGGGAGGGGAGGGGAGGGGAGGGGAGGGGAGGGGAGGGGAGGGGAGGGAAGGGAAGGGAAGGGAAGGGAAGGGAAGGGAAGAGAAGAGAAGAGAAGAGAAGAGAAGAGAAGAGAAGAGAAGAGAAGAGAAGAGAAGAGAAGAGAAGAGAAGAGAAGAGAAGAGAAGAGAAGAGAAGAGAAGAGAAGAGAAGAGAAGAGAAGAGAAGAGAAGAGAAGAGAAGAGAAGAGAAGAGAAGAGAAAGAAAAAACTTCCCACTGATACTGTTTCCCAATAATTTTTTGTAATTCAATACGCTCAACAATAACTTCTGGTTAAAAATTTCTATGCATAAATTATTTTGATTTTTATTTTCTACTAAATGTTTAATGATAATTAGAATTCTAATAAAACTTTTAAGCAATAATCACCCTCAGCCTGCTTCTGGCAGACACTTTCTCTGAAGCGAATACATCTCTCATAGATCCTCATATAGTTCTCCTGTCCTGGCAACCACATTTCAGTCTTAATTGGATTGGAATTTTCCCTTGCTGCACCACATGTAATAATAAAGATAAGCCTCAGAACACAGGAAATCTATATCTATACGCTAATCCTGTAACAACCTTCTTACCCTTTAAGGTCTTGAAACAGCAGAGTTAGTAATTTGGGAAAGTTTTCAGGATCAAACATTACAGGCCTGCAATCAAAGCATCAAAAAACCACCCCACACATAAAAACACCTTTTGGTGGTCAACGGCATCAAAAACAGAGATTCTAGTTGTTGCACATTCAGTTTGTGCAGCAACAGACATTAGTCCATAATGTCACAAGAAATAATTACAGAGGAGGAAAAGATTAACCAGAACTACACTGAAATCCCAACAAGATAAAAAAAGAACTGCATGATGAACTCTCAAAAAGTGTATTTCACTGGAGACAGTCTATAACAAGGGTTTTTTGGTCTAACAGTTAGTATCACCATCAGTGAATCAGCAGGTGAATTTGCAAGGCTTGCATATTTTGGTATTAGAAGGAGGGAAAACACCATACAAAAAGCACAAGTCACTGCTACTTGGTATTTCTCCTTTCAGCCTTATCAAAAGTTTCATAAAACAGGAACTCACTTTTTTAAGAGGAAATAACAAGGCATAATTGCTTTTTGTTAGTTTCTGCTGAGTGTTCTTGCTAGTGTTTTGTTGTTTGGCTTTTTGTTTGTTTGGTAGTTTGGTTTGGTTTTTCAGTTACATTGTACAGTAATGTACAAATAATTACAAAGAATTACAGTCAGGGTTAATCTTGAACTGTGTAACTATGAGAAAAACTATTGTGTTATAAAGATTAAAAAGGAAAAATTGTAAGCCAGCCCAGGTTCTCTGTCTAGCAACCAGGCTCTAGCTTTAAATTAGCAATCTGATCATAAGATTGCCCAGTATAGTGAACATGAGATAAAAATTGAAATTATGTTTAGGAACACAAATCAGTATGACATTAGAAGATTTGAAAATTCAAAAGTGTTCTGTAGAAAGCTACTAGATTTTAGTGCAATTAGTTTTCAACCTGGTAATGAGAAAGGGTCTTATTTTCTTGCCTTATTTCTACAATACTTCTGCAAAGTGGATTTAAAGACCACCATTTTGATTTAGTATCACAGAATTGTTTGAGTTGGAAAGGACCCTTAAAGGTCACCTAGTGCAATTCCCCTACAATGAACAGGGACATCTACAACTAAATCAGATTCTTCAGAGCCTCGTCCAACGTAGCCTAGAACGTCTCCAGGGACAGGGTTTCCACCACCACTGTGGGCAAACCATTCCTGTGCTTCACCACCTTTATCATAAAAATCTTTTTTCCTATATCCAATCTAATTCTCCCCTCTTTTAGTTTGAAATCATTTCCTGCTGTCTTAGCACAACAGACCCTGATAAAATGTCTATTCCCTTCTTTCTTATAGCCCCCATTTAGATAATGACAAGTCATTATCAGGTCTCCCCAGAGCCATCTCCAGGCTGAACAGCTACAGCTCTTTCAGCTTGTCCTCAAAGGGGAGATGTTCCATTCCTTGGATCATTCTTGTTGCCCTCCTCTGGACATATAGGTCCATGTCTCTTGTGTATTGAGGACCCTGCATCCTGACACAGTACTCCAGATGAGATCTCATCAATGCAGAGTAGAATGGCAGGATCTCCTCCCTCAACATGCTGGCCACACTTCTTTTGATGCATGCCAGAATACAATTGGCTTTCTGGGCTGTGAGGGCACATTGGCCAACTTGTCAGAGGTTTTCACTGCTTTTGCTTGCCTCAAAACTAATAACAGTTATGGCAAATTGTTAAGAAAATTTATGTGTGGTACAACATGAAAGCAAGAAAAATAAGGTCTAGAATATCACTATTAATTAAAATAAATGACCTGCCCAAAATCACTGCTTGATATCAGAATGTATTTTCTAATATACTTGCTAATATGTTTTTCTTTATAAGTGGGATAATTTATAATGTAGCTGCAAACTTCAACAAGTGACTGCAACAGATGTGGTTAAGAAGAGTCAAGATGAGTCATGAATATCCAGTACCTGAGTGTCCAATACTCTGAATACAGAGGATCCCTTCATCAGTCATGAATCTGAACAGTTTATGTATGACATAGATCTTAGAACTTTTGATACTGTTACACACTTTGTTCAGACCATTTATGACACAAAACCAGAAAAACTTGATTTTTAGTGAACAGCGCAAATGTATTTCATAGTCAGTGTACCACAGGAACTGCGCAAATGTATTTCATAGTCAGTGTACCACAGGAAAAACTGGGAGAAATCAGACTCAAAATAAAATAACAAAATAATTACATAATTACATAGAAGAATTTTTACTGTTACTAAAATCACCTTGCTTTCTCAAAGGCAAAGGAAACAAAAGATTGATGCTGCTAATATTGATCAGACTTTGTTAAAAGCCAGAGTTTTACTGAGCTTACTTATTATTCATGAATCTATGATGATTTGCACAAAGCTGAGATTCATCTTTTTTTGTAAAACATAATGTGGCACAGATGTATTTAATTTTCTTTCAAATAGACATCTTCATCTCTGTTAACTCCATTGAATTCCATTCTGTAACATCCAGGTCGTATCTCATTTCCCAGTTCCAAACATCCATCAAAGGCTACAAAAGGATCCGGTCTATTTTACACATTTTTAATCATGTAACAACAACAGCCACCACAAAAATTTCACTTTGTGAAAATTTAAACAAAAAATATTTTTGTATCCGTGTCAGACACTCTCACATAAATGTGCTCATCAGAAAACTATTAAATCAGATTAGCAATGATTTTAAAAGAAATGAATGGCAATATCTGTCAAAGAAAATAGGGACAAAATTAATCAGTTGTGCTCCAGTTTATTAAGAGCCTTTTTAGAGCTGCTTTCAGTTTCTGAGCCTTTTCCTTGTTTGTTAGCTTTTACTTTTATAATTGCCCTGCTCTTTTCTAATGTGATGTTAGTGAGAGCATTTGTTCACTCATGAAAGATTAATATAATTAATTTCACAGTGCACTGCAAGCATACACAAATACCAGAAGTTTCTTTGAACTAAAGCAATGAAAACTTCAAAACTGAAAAAAATAAAAAGACAGACAACTAAGCATATTGCGTAAGAAAAAAATTTCCACCACATTAAGCAAATAGCTTTCATGCAATAAAGCCTTAATTAAAAGATTATTATTAATTTATAATAATATACAAGAAATGTATTCTGAATTTCTCAGTTATTGCTGTTATTGAGAGGTTCCTAATAACTCAATACAAACTTAAGAATGTATATGACTAATAGTAGCATAAACTTATGTTACTGCATGTACTACTATATCTTTATAAAATCATAAAATACAACAAACAATTATGGGAAATATAATATTTCTATATGGGAACTGCTGAATCACAGCCTGAACTTCTGATTGACCACCTGAGACAAACAATGAGTCAGCCACAGGAACACAGGTGATGGTAATTCACCAGGTGAAGGAAGGGGTGGAGCCTGGCTCCACCTCTCCTAGATGCCATTTAAGTGCTGCTTGCCACTAAGGAAGGGTCTCTTCCTAGAAATCGCTCCTTGTGGAGAATATTGTGAGCCTACACCATCAGTAAGCGTTTTCTACATATTATTTTTCTACTGCAATAATCTTACTTAGCCTGGAACTCTGTTCTTATTGTACAATTTAATATTTCAATAAAGTTAATATGTATGAATTTTAAAACTTGGAAGATTTACATGAATTATAGAGAATTGATTAACTGGCTCTCATGGTTGAGGAATAGCCAATGACTATGAAATCTATGCCCTGATATGTCTGTTTATCTCAAATTGTTAATATACTTTACAGGGATAGGAAACTGTTAAGAAAGTTCATTCTGTCTGCTAAACAGAACGCAAATAACTGAGAGTTTGATCAGAGCTAGTATCCTTGTATGATCCTAGGTGTTACTGGTCACCTTGCGATGTTAACTTTCATCCTTGAGAACATGTTGGGAACGTGTACGTAAGTCTCCGCATCTCCAAGTAAATGTTGGTCCTACTTTCTAAGTTGTAAGGCTAGTGTACATCATACTGTATTTTAAGTATCTGACTTGCCTTATGAAAGTCTCACACTCCATTGCAATCTCCACACTAATTTGAAAACCTGAAGTAGGTGTCGTAAGAGATTATTCTTTTATGCCATTGCCTCAAAGCTTGCTGATGAACAAGTCCAAGCAAGTCCTGGGCAAAGGTTGCGAAATCCTTTGTCTGAAAGATACAGACGAACTAGGCCAGAGAGAAACAGAAGCTGCACACTAATGGCCAGGAAGTGGTCTTTTGTGTGGGCTTATCTCAAGGAAGATGACTATTTCAAGAGGTACTGCATGTGACTCTTACCCAAGTGTCCAGGAATGCCACGTTGGCAAAAGAAGAATAAGAATGAGATAAAAAATCATGAGATTGAGGTTTTCTGACATAGGAAGCCTCACAATCTCCCTTCCTCCCTCTTGGACTTGCTCGGTGCTCTACCTTCTTGCTGCCTAAGGCTGGTTGTGCTGCTACTGCTCTGCCCCAATGATTCCTCATGATCTGGGACCTGCATGCTGAAGAAGAAAGGTGTCTGCCATCAAATCCCTCACTACAGAATGCGTGCATGATGATGGACTCTCCTGGGCCTGCTACCTGAGTCCTGCTTCTTTCTGCTGTCTGCTTGCTGCCCAGGGCTGGCCATGCTGCTGCTGCTTTCCCCCTGCTCTTTTGCCTCAGACCTTCAAAATGGCATGCAATGGGACCGTTGCTGGATCCTAGTGGTGACAATCCCTGCTCTGTGCAATTCTTGCTTCTTTCCTGTCTTTTCTAGTGCCCTCCTTCCCTTCCCCATTTTTCTGATTATGATTTGTAATAAACTGGTCAGCCCAACATTTGAGCTATTGCTTCTTTATCTTGTGCCAGGTGTGTGTATATATATATATATATATATATATATATATATCTCAAAGAACTTCCTCTCCCTCCTATAAATTGGAGCAAGATAGATATGAAGAACAAGAAGATGGATTACCTTGTCTCAGCTTACTAACATGTCAGAGACATGACAGAGTATACAAACCAGGGATGTGAGTGCAGTGTGAGCCTGAAATTTGTTTCTTAAAGTGAAAATATTAATAATGTTAAAGGGAATTTTACGTATTAATGCTACTAGGAAAAAGAGCAAAATGGTAAATTTTAGGCAGAGATATTTTTATTTTACAAGACTATTTACTATTATTATTATTTTTAATAAAAGATATCCCACTCCCTTCCCTATATTAAAAAAAAAAAAAAGTCCTTTCTTTGGTCCAGTAACTTCTACTGGCTCCCTGGGTTGCGGAAACTCTACACTGTCCTCTGAACATGAAAAATACTTTCATTTCCCAGTCGTCTGAGAACTCAATGCATTTCCAATCTCTGCTTATACTGCAGACCCAACTAACCATTCCTCTACTTCTGGCATTGTCAGTGTCAATGTGGTTATTTTTGGCATTGGTGAGGCCTCACCTCGTGTACTGTTTTCAGTTTTGGGCACCTCAGTACAGAAAGGACATTGAGGTGCTAGAGCAGGTCCAAAGAAGGGCGACAAGGCTTGTGAAGGGCTTGGAGAATATGCCCTACGAAGAGTGACTGAAGGAGATGAGACTGTTCAGTCTGGGGAAGAGTAGGCTGAGGAGAGACCTTATTGCTCCTTTCCAATATCTGAAAGGTGCTTACAGTGAGAGTGGGGTTGGTCTCTTCTCACTGGGGTCAGGTGACAAAACGAGGGGAAATGTCCTCAAGTTGTGCCAGGGTAAGTTTAGGTTGGATAACAGGAAACACTTGTTTACAGAAAGGGTTGTTAAGCACTGGAATTGGTTCCTGAGGGAGGTGGTTGAGTCACCATCCCTGGTTTTGTTTAAAAACTGTTTGGATGTGGTATTCAGGGGCATGATTTAGCGGAGGGTTGTTAGATTTAGGGTAGTATGGTTAGGTGATGGTTCGACTTGGTGATCTTTAAGGTCTTTTCCAACCTAAGTGACTTTATGGTTCTACTTCATCCACTCCTGACACCTCTCTTCAGCATATCTAATTTAGTTGATCTCTATGAAAGCACAGTTTGTCTCTCCTTCAAATACTGTCTAGTGAACCAAAATACCATCACCTGAAATATGAAAATTCACAGAGTAGTCATAGCTTTTTAACGAAGTGTATTGCAGAGTAAGAAGTGAATAAAGAGATCATTGTTCATAAACCCTTTTACTGTCCTGTTAAGTCTCCAGAATAGCCTCTAGGAAGCAGAGTAGAAGAATGCAGCCAAATGCTCATCCAGACGGCTAAATCTGTGTCTAAAAACTGTGGAAAAAGGGAGTTTAAAAATATATTGGAGGAGTACAACATTATCAAAGAGCTACAGGGAGAGCAAACAGTCTCTTCTTGTTGTTGCTGCACAATGGATAACTGAACAAAAGGGAAAACAAACAAGGGGAAGCTTGTCTGAGTATCTTAGTGATAAAGTGTTCATGTGGGAGTGGGAAATCCTGAATTCCAGACAGTTTTTATGACTCAGAATTTCCCTATTTGGCTTTGATAGAGTCTGTCACCCTCTTGAGATATCTGTCTTCACTCAGTAAAGGAGAAGCATAAGTTGCTATGCTTTTAAATTAGTAACCTAAATTTAAGCAGTCTGAATCTAGACCTAAGCACCTATGGAAGAGATAGAATCACTTAAGGGAAGGAGAGAGGTAAAGAAGATATCAGTCCTTAGTTTATGTTCATAAGTTTTATCATATATTTAGTCCCAGGTCATTCTGTGTCAAACATCTGAGAAATCTCTTTCTCTCTCTTTACTGTTTCCCACCTTTGAAGCCACACACACACACAAGGCTTTCAAAAAACAAACGAACAAAAAACCCTAATAGCTAACACTCTAGATTTCAATTATTTTGTAGCTAACACTGTGCCAATAGAAGGAAAAATGGGGATTAAGTACATTTAGAGCATTTCTCAAAAGTTTGCTATGTATTGACTTAGTTCATATGGCAGTGAACAGCTAAAATATAGAATCATAGAATCATAGAATCATAGAATCACTAAGGTTGGAAAAGACCTAAAAGATCACCCAGTCCAACCGTTCACCTATTCCCAATAGCTCCTACTAAACCATGTCCCTCAACGCAACATCCAGTCTTTCCTTGAACACCCCCAGGGTCGGTGATTCCACCACCTCCCTGGGCAGTCCATTCCAGTGCCTGACCACCCTTTCTGAAAAGTAATACTTCCTCATGTCCAGCCTGAATTTCCCCTGGCGTAGCTTGAAACCATTCCCCCTGGTCCTATCACTAATGACACGAGAGAAGAGGCCGACCCCCAGCTCACTACAACCTCCCTTCAGGAAGTTATAGAGAGCAATAAGGTCTCCCCTGAGCCTCCTCTTCTCCAGGCTGAACATTCCCAGCTCCTTCAGCCTCTCCTCATATGGCCTGTGCTCCAGACCCCTCACCAGCTTCGTTGCCCTTCTTTGAACACGCTCCAGGGCCTCAATATCTTTCTTGCAGTGAGGGGCCCAAAACTGGACACAGTACTCGAGGTGCGGCCTGACGAGTGCTGAATATAGGGGAACAATCACCTCTCTGCTCCTGCTTGCAACACTGTTTCTGATGCAAGCCAGGATGCCATTGGCCTTCTTGGCCACCTGGGCACACTGTCGGCTCATGTTCAGCCGAGCATCAATCAATACCCCCAGGTCCGTTTCCTCTACGCAGTCCTCCAGCCACACCGCCCCAAGCCTGTAGCGTCGCCTGGGGTTGTTGTAGCCGAAGTGCAGGACCCGGCATTTGGCCTTGTTGAAACTCATCCCATTGGCTCCAGCCCAGCTCTCCAGCCTGTCCAGATCCCTCTGTAGGGCGTCGCTACCCCCAGGCAGATCCACGCTTCCAGCCAATTTGGTGTCATCTGCGAATTTACTGAGGGTGCACTCGATGCCCTCATCGAGGTCATCTATAAAGATATTGAAGAGGACAGGCCCCAGCACCGACCCCTGGGGAACACCACTCACGACCGGTCGCCAGCTGGATTTGACTCCATTCACCACCACTCTCTGCGCCCGGCCCTCCAGCCAGCTCCTTACCCAGCCAAGAGTGTACCCATCCAAGCCTCTGACTGCCAGCTTCTGCAGGAGAATGCTGTGGGAGACAGTGTCAAAGGCTTTGCTGAAGTCTAGGTAGACCACATCAACAGCCTTTCCTTCATCCACCAGATGGGTCACTAGATCATAGAAGGAGATCAGGTTGGTCAAACAGGACCTGCCCTTCATGAACCCATGCTGGCTAGGCCTGATCCCCCAGTCACCCTGCACATGCCGCATGATCTCCCTCAAGACGATCTGCTCCATAACCTTCCCTGGCACCGAGGTCAGGCTGACAGGCCTGTAGTTCCCCGGATCCTCCTTACGACCTTTCTTATAAATGGGAGTCACATTGGCAAGCCTCCAGTCATCTGGGACCTCACCAGTCAACAAGGAGCGCTGACAGATGATGGAAAGCGGCTCGGCTATCACCTCCGCCAGTTCCCTCAATATGACATAAACTCTATGGTTTCAACTACACCTAATCTCCAATATCTGCACTTACAGTAGTGTTCAAATTCCAGCAGACTGTTTACCTGATATGAGCAATGATACCTTTGGGAGCACACTGTTATTAATTTGTTGGTGTTTTATTGTTGTTGTGTTTTTTTTTTTTCCCATTGCATATAGGAAGAAAATAAGTGTATTCATTTCCACAGTATGAAACAAAGAAAAGTGTTGGGGAAAAAAGAGATTTTAATGTCTGTTTTTAAGGCTTGCCTTTGAAACAAATATATATGTCTTTTTGGCATTATTTCATTATGGAAGTTGTCAATGCATCTGAAACTAATCAAGCCATTAGGCAAAAATTAAAAGATGAGAGCTCTCAGAAAACTTCTCAGGAAACATCTTTGCTTGATAGTGAAAAAGAGAAGGTTTGAGAGGACTGCAAGAAGTGGATGTGATTTCTTCACTGTGCAAGCGGCATTCTGATTCTGTTCTCTAATAACAACTTGAGCACAGAAAGACAAATAGATAGAAAAGTACGGAAAGTTACAGATAATGTTCTTTATAACAAAAAGAGATTGGAAGTCTGTCATAAACACCCAATTTCAATATATCAGATGCATCAAAATTTTGCTGCACACGGACAATATTGAGATTAGTCAAAGGTGCATGGAAAATTGACATTCCTAGTGGATATATTCATACTTCTAACCCAAGAGGCTATACTGAGTAGCCACTCAGAAAGAGACTTCATGTTGTAAAAATATCTCATATTAAGGAACACTCAGAATATTCACATTTTAAATAAATCAGACAATATTTTGTCTTATTTCTGTGTCAAAAATAATTAAAGGCAAAATAAAAACAAGCAATTATCTTGAAATTAAATATGGAGATGACGCATTAGAGATGTTAATAACTTGCAGGGTCATGCAGAATTTAGCAGTTTTGACTCAGAATGAGTCAAATGAGCCAGTGAGCTCAGAATAAGCTAGTGCTCAGCCAACCCACACAGTAAAGTGCTTCCTGAAGTTTAGATGAAATTTCCTGAGCAACACAACTTCTGGAAAGTGATAGTGGCTTCACAGTGACAGCAGCAAGATTCTTCAATGTGTTTGGATAACCCTATTCATTGCCATTCCTTCATATATGTCCAGTTTAACTATTTAAATCTCCTTTTTCATGGTTACCTCTATCCCAGGCCTATTCTTGTGTACAGTGAACTGTAAGGAATTTGTGAGTTTACAGTATCTCCTAAATGACCGGCATGATAGTCTACACTGGTAGAGCTTGTTAGCTGCTCCAGAAGAAATTCTTGGGTGACCACAGAAAAGTGCTGAGCAGGGCTCTACAAAGAAGGAGAGGAGAGGAGAGGAGAGGAGAGGAGAGGAGAGGAGAGGAGAGGAGAGGAGAGGAGAGGAGAGGAGAGGAGAGGAGAGGAGAGGAGAGGAGAGGAGAGGAGAGGAGAGGAGAGGAGAGGAGAGGAGAGGAGAGGAGAGGAGAGGAGAGGAGAGGAGAGGAGAGGAGAGGAGAGGAGAGGAGAGGAGAGGAGAGGAGAGGAGAGGAGAGGAGAGGAGAGGAGAGGAGAGGAGAGGAGAGGAGAGGAGAGGAGGATTGTTCTAGCAAAAAATATGTAACCTCTCTGGCTGTAGTTCCCTAATGTAGCTACCTACAAATCTTTTGACAGTTAAAACCAACAAAGTATTTGCTTTGATCAAAAGAGAACAAATAAAAAGGATTAGTAAGCAGAAAAGCATCATCATGATCTGCAGAGCTGATTTTTCATAGCACTCGAATATGTAGAAACAAGTGCTAAAAAAGTCAATTTTGTTTGATTCCTAACGTCTGTGCATGAAACGACATTGCAGCCTTGGGGCTGACCCTGGTATTCTCTAGTTCAGCTACAAGTAAAAACATTTAAAACTCTAACAGTTAGAGGCTCATAAGATGGAGAGGAGAAAGAAAGGAGCAGAACGGAAGGGAAGAGACCTCATGAAAAAGGAAGACAAAGGAAGAAAATTCCTTAGAGAATTACAGAAGGAGCACACAGGGCATTTGTCCCACTCCGTTGCCAAAGCTTCTAAGAGAAGATAAAGACTCAATTTTTGGACAATTATCTCTGAATATTATATTTGGAATCTCAAGTCATTTCACAGTTGCTGATTTTTTTCAATCTAATTGGTCTTACAATAGTGGCATGAAATAAAAGTGATTTGACAGATGAAAGGAGAGATTGAAAACTGCACTGCTATTAATATATCAGATTTTTCTTAAAGTGTTTAGAAATAATAGACTACAGTAAAACACTAACTTAAAAGAGTTGATAATAAATGCTTATAGCTATAAGATTGCATAACAGCAAGTGTTTTGTCAGAGCAACATTAGTTTACCAGACTGTTTAGAGCATTCTGTCTAAAAGTATTTATAGGTGGTAAGACAGAGCTTGATTGAAGTATTGCATCTTGTCAACCAAAGCTCTGAAGTATGGTCAAGAAAAATTCTTCACAGCTTTACTGTGCTTCAGCTTCAGAAACTTAAATAAATCAGTAAACAAATTAAGAAATTATGTATTGCTTCATGGTGTGTTCTGAAAGCACTTACACAAGATATTAACATATTAATATTAATTAAGATATTAAGATATCATAAATCTTAAATAATTAATATTTCCAACATATTTTTCAGCTGTGATTACCTTTTTTATGATGGTGAATTTAATACAAATATGACAAAGGAACACCACAACAGTATCATGATCACGATAAGATATTGATGATCCTGCTAGCTTATTACGTGAAGTTGCCAGTGTGTTCTGCTCTGGTTCTTTGCAGAAAATGCTGCAATGTCTCAGGGTGCTTTTAAGGATAAAAAGGATGTTTTCATAAATGCATTTTCATTTCATAGGAAAAGGAAGAAGAGATCATCTGTTCACTACATGTACCGCAAGGAAGCTTAAAATTTTCTGCTTGAACTGGGCACACATGGCTCAAGCATGCACAGTAAGTTCACCATGACAGAACACATTATTTGTCACCTGGACAAGCATTTCTCATACAGTGCACAGAATAAACACCATACTTTTTTTGTTCAGGAAAGCCAGGATAGAAATGACATAACTTTAGGAATTCCCAACAAACCAAGCACATCCGATTTGAAATAAGGAATGCTCCATCAGTTTCCAAGTACTGCCTATGTCAAGGAATGAGCATACTGAGACTAGCAATCCCAGCAACATCATTCGTGTTAGGGAAAGTCTGATATTAGTGATACAGAAGTTGTGAGAACCCTTCTTTGTTTTCTGGCTCAAAGGTTATTTCCTGATGTATTTCTTGTGATAAGACTCTAACTGATTTATTGAGGAGGCAAGTGATGGATGCTATCAACATCACTTGTGGACATTTGAAAGCACAAGCACAGCCTCCGGAAGAGAGTGCTCAGGAGTGTTTACTGGTGGAAGATCTGGCCTGTGACTAAATAGCTCCAGCTTGGTATGGGAAAATTGGGAAATGATACCATTGTATCCTGTGAAAAACAGGATGAAGGTGGACATCCCTGCTCCCTCTTGTCTGCTGGCAATGCCCAGAATATGGGAACAAAGAAATTTCTGCTGAGATCCCAGAGTCAGATCCTTGTCCCTCCAAGGAGAGCTGAATCAACCACTTTGGATTTGAGCTGTCACTCCAAAGAGAGCTGACTTGGCCACTTCGGACTTATTAATCAGTTAGTACTACCATTGAAAAGTCATTGTAGTCAATGGAACAACAATGCCTGATGACCCACCACTACTGAAGATCAATGATTGAACTATGAAAAACGCTGGATCCATGGTGATAACTATCTCCCTCTTGCATCCTACAAAGACTCCTTGCTTCTATTTCCTATCATTCCTATTGCTCTCTTTCCCTTCCCCATCACCCTAATAATAGTTGCCATCCTCCCCTTCCCCATCTCCCTGAATAAGATTTGTAATAAACTGGTCAGCCCAACATTTGAGTCGTTGCTTCCTAATCTCATGCCGGTTATACATGTATCTCAAAGAACCTCCTCTCTCTCCAATAAATTGGAGCGAGACAGAAGTGTATATTTTATTTACAAAACAAGGCCAAATCAGTTTAGTACTTGTTACGCACACATCACATTCGCCATGTGGTGGTTCATCCATCTTATTATCCATATTTTGAAAATAAATGATTTACTTATCATGAAGAAAGATCAATATTTTTGCATTATACTACGCGCTTACTTGGAGGGAAGCTTTGTGTTTTGCTTTCTGGTAAACCTTAGAACTAATGAAGATCAACAACTGAATATACAAACTCACTCTACTATAATTTAATAATCTGATATTGCAAGAACATTCTAGACTTCACTGTTAAATAAGATTTAAAGTAGATCAACATTTCAATGATAGGATAAGGTAACTGATATATTATTGAAACAGAACCACAATGTCACGAAACTATGACTATTCTTACGTTCAAAATATGAATGCTGTCTCTATAAAACCTGATTCTTGATAGCTAGTCTTTCTGGTTTCCTATCATAGAAATCCTAAGTGAAAAATGCTTTTTGCTTTCTGTTTAGTTAGGGAAGAGACTCATGATAATTTCAGTTGCCCCACAGAATGAGCCAGAAAGAGCAGTAATGAAAAAAAAACAAAAACAAAACAACTAGTTGAGGTTAAGGATCAGACCCTTTCACAAAATAAATATAGAATATAGTACAGAATAATGTTAGAAATCCTTTGCATGGTTTCACAGTGATAAAACTTATAGAGAGTGACACTAAAAAGCAAGTGCCTGTTAAAGATTAACACCCAACAGTATCTCAGCTTCCACATACTCTCAAATCTCTAAGCCAATTTTTTGCTTTTTATAGATTTGGGAAGCAAGTAATCATCTATACAGCAATCTCATATTGAAAAAACAGCTTTTTAAAAATATTTGTACTTTGCACACCAAACAATTTTTGCCCAGTTCTGTTTCTAATTATATTATATAATTATATTATATTATATATTAGTCATTAGCACTATGCAAAGACTATCTTCACAAACACAGAAATAAAATGACTCAATAGAAGAAAGGAATTAGCTAACTATAAAGGTGTTCATCTACTATCAAGTCTAGGAATTGACTTGAAATGCATAGAACTGAATTAGTGGCTAATGCTGGAATTCCAGGTTTGACAGAGATTTAAATTTTTGTGTCCATGTCAATGAGTTAGTAGCTTAAATGCCTGTATACTCTTTTAGAAAACAGTTGTCCAGACTACCTCTATAGTTTCTTTGTAATTTCTTAAAAGTGTAGAGGAACTCATCAAAGTTCTTAGGAGAACAGTAAGCTCTGCAAAGGGTAGGAATTGATGTCATTGTCATTCCAATCAGAGCTAAAAGCTTTCATATATGAGTGCTCAAATCAAGCTGATACTAAATGTCACTTCTACCTCACTTCACCAATGAAAGTGCCATGAATGCTAAGTACAGTTAACAAGAAGGAAGGCTGTATATGGTTTAAAGAAGACATGGAGAATGTAGGCAGGCAGAAAAAAAAAAATGTAATCAGTCTGTTTTATTTCATTATGAAAAACAAAATTTTTAGAGTCTAGTGTGCAAGAGTTACAACACAGAGAGAAGTAGAATTACTCAGTTACAGAAAACTTGTGCTAACTAGTCTCAGAGAACAGCACTGTTCTGAAACAGAGTTCTGATTTCATCCAAGAACATCTCAGATTTTTTAAAAATAAAATAGGTAAATATTACATTAAAATATTTTCCTATATCTGATGAATGTTTCAATTGATAGTTACAACAAGGGCTCTAAAATATCCAAGTTATTCCTCCGGGTTAAATGGAAGAAAGACAAACTGTTATGTTCTATTGATTAACTTCATCCACAGAGATGAAAAAAGTATATAGCATGAAAATGTATATGAAGATACAGTTAAGATAATTACTAGCAGTAAAAGAGCTGTGACCAGAATCTGAGTTCAGTAGCTCTGTACTTGAAGTTTGCATAAATGGTCCTTCTGCAGATATTTTAATAAAAAATTTCACCAGGAATACAGCCCATGCCCATTTTATTTAAACAGGTTTGGGAAAATTAAGTAGGAAGATGTTGTCTCAATTCACATTTCAATAATTGCTCTTTTGCAAATCTGCTTTCATAAACTATCTCATCTGAGGCAGAAAGTACACAGGTAACTCTGAAAGTAATTCTTCCTGCTGAAACTAGTAGGGAAACTACCCAAGATGTAAGGAGCACAAGAACACTATTTGATAGAGTAAATTCCCACATACAAAATGCTAGTAGTCACCACCATTACTGAGGCACTTTCTCCAGCAATGAACAAAAGCCTGCATGCCATGCTCATAAAAAGCTAAGCCAGTGTAGGGGACCCACCTAATTACTGTTACCACCACTGAAACTCACCACACACCACCTCACTGTGCTCATCTCCACTGTTTGTTCTCTATCTATGTTCAGAAAGTGTTGATGAATATCAATGAGTGCCATTTTTTCCTCATGGAGGAATTTGGTGACACACCTTTATTTCAAACACTCTTCCATGTCAGATATTATTTTGTTAGACTGTTCCTCTGCTGTCATCTATTGCTCAGATGACAGATGTAACAGAATATTGTCGGGAAGGTTTAGTGTCTACTACCATATGACCACTGTTCACCTCTGACACCATGGGCCAACACAATAAAATAGGAGGCATTTACCTTCATAGAATGATCATATAAGGAGACAAAACACCCTTATGTTTAGTTCTATGATCGAGCTTCATGAGATGCAATTCATTTAATCATATTAGAATATTTTTAGTTAATAAAAATACAGACATTTAAAGCCAGCTATTTGCTTTTTTTGCCATAAAGAGGTTAGATGCCAATTTGCTCATAGACTTGTAACATTTGAACGTCAAACTTAGGTAAGAGTATCTCTTCAAGCATGTTTTAAACACAGTCATAGGAAGCTTAGAAAATGACTATAAACTTTAACCAGATAAAGACTTGCATGACTTTCATCAAACTAGGATTCATTTGAATTTGATTTAAGAAGCAAGAAACTATCATATACATTTCTGAAGCATAATTTTTATATAGTATAATAAATAATATGTATAGTTATATAATCCATACATTAAACAAATAAACATGCATATATATGCAAAATATAGATGTGTACACAAAAGTAAAGGAACTTTCTGGCAGGAAGGAGCAAAAGGAAAAACATGGAGTCGTAGATCATAGTTTGGCTTAGGTTACAGGGACCTTAAAAGTAATCTAGTTACTACACCCAAATTGCCAGCCATCAGATCAGGCTGCCCAGGGCTCCATCCAGTCTTGCCTTGAATCCTTCCAGGGATGGAGCAACCACATCTTCTCTGGCCTTCTCTGGGTAACCTGTTCCAGTGCATCACCACCCTCTGAGTAAAAAATTTCTTCCTAAGAGCTAACCTAAATTTCCAGTCTTTTAGTTTAAATCCATTTCCCCTTGTCCCATTAAATGCTTTTTATAAAACATTTGCAATCTAAACCTTCTGTGAACATGTACAACTATGAGGATGACAGGAAAAAAACAGATGCAAAATACAGAAATCCAAAATATCTTCTGATTGATATTGATTGATATATTGTGTTGTGCTAGTAAAGTATTCTGCCTGTGTTATTTTTTATACAAGGGATTAGAAATAAAACAAAATCATGTGTGCTAAATAGAACAACGTTGAATCCTCAGAATACAGAGTTGAGTTTTATATTGTTGACTTGAAGATGTTAACGCTGCAGTAAGAGGGGACAAAATAATTTTACAAAGAAATTTTGCAGTTATAAACACAGGAAAACAGATTTAAACGAGCAGAGAATTTCATTGTTCCATGCAGAACTTTGCTTTATTATTACAATTACTTAATTTTATTTTTGTGCAATGCATGATACTAACGTAGTAGCTCAAGGGATTTGTATTTAAAGTTTCATTGCTTTGAACTCCTTTTAGTAACAAAAGGTTTTAGTGTAGTTTTTAAAGTACAAAGATAATGATATTCCAAATACCTATACTAAGTTGGAAATGCAACTTTAGGCAATGAGCCCAGTTCTCCAACTATACCATGCGGAAGCTTCTGCTGAGTTCGCTTTGTAAAAACTTGAAATAAATCAATGTGCCCTATTTTTCTTATGTCTACATTTTCAGAGAAACCAGAGATACGTGAGCCATGAAAATAAAGCAGATATGAACTGGACCACCATTTCCCACACAAATATTCCACCAAAATTTTTTTCAGCTTTATTCCACACATGACACTACAGAAAAACTTACAGCATGAGAATGGTTTTGGAGAGATGAACATAAAAGAAGCAAGAAAGGCAAAAATTGAGTACAATAACTTACAGCGTCAGATAAAATGTGACTAAAAATAATTGAGAAGTCTTTCTTTATAATTCAACAGGTTCTTTCCTAGTGTCTCTAAGGTGTTCTTGTAGATTAGATGTGGGACCCTCAAGTGTTTCTTAAATGTGCTAAAAATATTGCTTCGGTATAGATATAGATGCTATATCATCTTAATATCCCCACTTCTCACTCACTGAGCTGATGAGCTCCGGTGCAGGCATGTTCTATAGCAGAGCAGGGAATCATAGTGTGAAAGCGTGTTCCTAAAGTGCAGCCCTAAGAAACGCTAACAAACAGAGTGTGCCACATCAGCTAGGCTGTGGCACACCAGAGGTCCCAGTATGCCAACCAGACCCAGCCCATAGGGATGTCTGTTACCTCCATGGGACCTGGGTAAGAGACATTACTAGGAAACTTCCTAGGCTGGTATAACCCTCTGGAGAACTGGGGGCATAGGTAATGATCTCTACCGTCCTTCCTGGCAGTTCCAGCAGATCAATACATGGCTCTGAGGCTGTTTTCACTGACAGAATTTGGAGTTTCTCAGTTACAGGATAGTCTATTCAATACTAGGCCTGCTGGCACCTGATGGAATGCCCCTTTATTAGAGGGAGAAAAGGGCTGCTATACAGGAGTTAGCAGGGTTGACTGATGGAGCTGTAAATTAGATTAGAAGGGGGAAAGGGATTAAACTAGACTCATCAGTGATAAACTGTAAGAATGCATGCCAAAATTTGAGGGAGTGTATGCTAGAGTGAGATCCCCTCATCTGCTCCGTGATGTGCTGGGTACAACGAAGCACATTTTATATGTTTCTACACCAATGCATGCAGGATGAGAAATAAGCAAAAGAAGCTGGAAGCCTTGACAGAGACTCAGAGCTACAGTGTAATTCTCATAAGGAAATCTGGTAGAAAGAGCCTCAAACTAGTGTGTCGTGATGTACAATTCCAGGCTTTTCAGCAGAGACAGGCAGGGCAAGCAAGGCAAGGGGTATCACTGTGTGTGAGGATCTGAGCTGTATGGGTATGGTCTCTTCTCATGGATTACTTCAAATTACCAGATGTTAACTGAGAATACCACACAGCTTATACAGACATGTTCAGGGAATTCCTACAGCACATTTGCTATAAATTCTTGATATGAGTGTGAAGGTAGCCAACTAGGAAGGACCTTCTTGAAGTCAATAGAGAACAATAAACACTTCTGGAAGCTGACAGCCAAACTGAAGATACATCAAAGAGATTCTCTTAATTATTTATAGAGAATTATCAACAAACTTATACTGGACACCTACTGGACACCTTATATATGATAAATACTGGATGAGATTAATCACTCTCCTAAGGAAGAATACCTTTTAAAGAAAATACAGCAGGACAGCTTCCTTCTCTGTTCCAATTATGTATATAATTTTTCCTCTTAACAGTGAGATAGCAGGCTTGCTGTCAAGTAAGTAAGTCAATATTATCAAAGTGCTGAATACTTTTATCCATATTTGAGAAACAGTACAAAATGAGAACCAATGGACATGAAAGGATAATGTCCTTAAGCCCAATAGTAATTCAAAGCGGACAGTATGGAAATCTCTGTTTAGATCACTGTTTCAGAGAAGCTTTCTTCTCGCCAAAACAATTTCCCTCTGCCAGTTATATGTTTGTTCCTTCATTTTATTATCTAAAGCCCTGCTGCAAATTCCTCAGTTTTTCCATTTTACATTTATACAATGCAAACGGCACAAAATATCTGTGATTAAAACTCATGGGCACACTAACATTAATCCTCAGAATAATCAGAAGAGTGCTGATGCAAAAGAGGCATGTTGCATTAACAGTAATTCATGCCTGCATAATGTATATAAAACGCTACAGTGGAGATGATTGCACACTACTGGACTGTGTCATAGTTATGCAACAATCAAGCCAACAGGGAGCACAAGGGCTTCTGTTGCAGTGACTGTCATGTCAGACTTGTCTTGTTGAGGTTTCCATTTAAAACATTAAATTCATGCTTTGGCTAGGTAAATCTTCAGTGTGAAGATACAGATGTTGTTCAACAGTGTTATCAATACTTATACTTTTATGGTCTTATGACGAGATGAGAAGCGCAATAAAATATTGAAAAAATATTGCGGAAAAAAAGGCAAATTAAAAAAAGATTTTGAAGTCGCTTATCATTTCAGCCATCTTCTTGACTTTGAGAGTTCTTGCTATTTATTTTTGTTGTTGTTGTTGAATATTTTAAGTTTCTAGCTTTAGTATCAAGGAATGTTTTGCACTGATTTGTTTTTACATGCTTGTTATCTATACCGCACTGGGAAATCCTGCTGGACTTCATGCAACAGGACCACACTTTAGATATAGGACCATAAAATAGAAAACATTATTACCCACTTGGATAAATAAGCTGTTTTTCTTCTTTTTATTTAAAATAAGAACAATCTAATTGACAAAAATCTGATACAAAGGTAAGAAAACACATGCATTCACGCTATTTTTTTGCCTAATTGAGACAAACAAAATATTGTGGTTAAACCAAAACAAGTCATATGTAGTCTAGCACAAAGGGAAATTGCAGCTTCTCTAAACTGCAGTAAACATGATCTGAGAAGAGCATGCTGCTCAAATGGTAAATAAATGTACTGGATTTATGTATATATTCCTATCCATGGATCCAAAGTGTAAAACCACTACTGTATGTCCTGTATGTGCAACTGTAGAATTAGTTCCCCTTCTTAAACTACAACGTTAGTTTCTAGCTAACCCAAGAAAAGGCAAAGTGTCTCTAAATCACTGAATGAGCAAACAGTCAGGTGTAAAAACAAATATGTGGGGTTTTTTTTGATATTTCAAGCTCAGACTAATTATCCGAAAAAATATTATTGTTATCTGGGAAAAGAGGTAATTTTTTTTGACAAGGAAACCCACTTGCTGCTCTCCAAAGATATGACTTACATAAGTATTAACTTACTGCTCTCCTCTCAGATTCCTGCAGGGAGCTCTGCTAACAATATGAGGATGCACAAACAAGGAGTTACTTTAGATCAGATTTTTTTTAGCTCATGACCTACAAGGTGTACAAGAAAGAAGCTCAGCTTTTTAGGATGAATAGAGGATAAAACACTGAAGAATATATTTTTGGCTATTAAAAATGAGGGTGAATAATTGAGAGACGTTAGAAGCTAAAATACTACTTGTTTGTAATTGTGTTCCTTTTTTCAATATTTCTTATAGTATGTAATAAAAGATTTTGCACTTCTTCCTAAATGCACAACAAGATCCTCTTATGAAAACATGACAATGCCCAAATTCTAGTTATAATCATCTTGCTATTATTGACTTTTTGTTTTATTTTATTTTATTTTATTTTACTTTATTTTATTTTATTTATTATTTTTTTCTCTTTTTTCTTAATCAGTACTTGCACCTTAGAAATTGAATTAATCAGTTAGAGATTGCAGTGTACTTTCAAGGCCCTCTGAATTAAGATTGTGTGTTTTTCAGAGATAAACATTACTAATACTAAACAGTAACAATACTAAAAAAGTACTAAAAAAAGGTGGGTAGGGTCTGAAAGTACATTTTCTGGCTTTAGATAACAGAATTCCCTTTTTAGTTCAAGCAGTAGGCGTTAAAGCAGGGGGTACAAAGATCTAAATTCTTGTTTCACCACCTACCTCTCTGAAAATAAAACTGTTAAGTGGGATGGATATCTGCTTACTTTGGAGATAATAGATGAGAGTGTTTCTATTAAAAATATTACAGTCAGAGAAGGTATTATTAGAACAGAGTAGAGTCAGTTGAATACTAAAAGGTACTTAGGATAGGCTACTGCTAAGAAAGTTCCCTTTGCATCCCTTCTACTGTTATTTCTGAAAACTGATATGCAAATATCTTGACACTAATGCTTGTTCGAGGTGACCATTGTATGAATCTAAACAAGCCTTTAAAATTCAACAGCACTCCTTCCAAGCTGCAGCAGCAGGGTATCTTTCAAACTAATCCAGCAACGCAGCAAAGATATAGTGCTCATGTTCAAGGCAGATAGCAAGTCTAAAAGCGATTTCACAGATGAAAGAAAAGTTATCAGCACTGCAACAGCTGTACTGGCATATTTTCTTTGGAAATTATCTAGCATTTTCTACAGAATAAGGATAAAAGTGAAATCTGTGAGGATCTCTGTCTGCAGCTAGCATCGTATTTGGCTACCACAAGCCATTAAATTATGCCCCATACCTGTGCCAGGAAACTGAATTGCAGTGACCTCTTCTCTTTGCTTTGTTATGCTGAACTGAATGACAAGTGACTAACTCCTGCTTCAAATGATATGGGAGATAACTGTTACTCTCTAGAATATCCACAAGAATTGTTACTGTAGTTAAGTATATCTTCAAAATACATGATCTGCCTACTGAGTTTATGTGCATCCCAAGCTAACATTTTCATTATCTTTTCAGCTCTTCTTCCAAGCCCTGGAGGAAACATGTGCCGCAGCATTTATGGTTGGAGATGTAAATTTCTAGTAGCAATGGGAGACAAGCAGTGCAATACTTGAATCCAGCAATCAGTGCTATAAGCCAGACCTCACTTGACCGGATTTCTTTTACTTCTCACTACTCAAGATGAAATGCAGATGAAGATTGACATGAAGAAATAGCATTAGTTTCTCCATTGGTTTCACTTTATCAAACTGAAAATCATACGCAACATCTGTGGAAGATGCTGGTCTCTGTTTATCCAAAGGAGTAGTTGTATCTTAAAAACATGTATAGGCCAGTACTTCATGTACAGGGATGAGTTTTAGATAGGAGTCATTTCAAACCGAAGAGCTGCTTCTTGCCATTTATTCTTCAGTGCTACCTTTGCCATGGAATGAAAGTATAAAATATAAGAGCCTCATTAGCAAAAGATGAAATTACTCTGACTTGCAAAACCTGCAATGAAGTTTTGGGCAACTATTATTCTGGAAGTGAAAATATGTTTACAAGGTAAGAAAAATTGAATAAGCAAGATAAAACTATAGGCAAAGGATTGATTTAAAAACCTTTAATGAATTTGGGAAAACAAATAAAATTTTCTTGGGAGAACATTCTGGCTTATACAAATTACTGAAGACTTCTGAATGAACACTTAGGAACTCATTCTAAATATCTGCACTTTCCTATCACAAATTAACAATGCTCCTACTTTAGAGACCAGGAGACAAGACTACTCCAGATCCACTAAAATGTATTTTAAAAAATATTTTTGTGGCATGCTACCCATAGATTCAAAAGGAAAGAAAACATCCTGCCATTACGAATGTAAGAAATTTAAAAGCGGAAAACAAGCAGTGTTTAGCTACATAATACATTTTTTACCAAAATGTGAAAGGTCAGTAAAGGTCAGTAGATCAGCAGATGTATGTGACTCTCCAGTTCTGCTTTGAACCTGTTCTCCGTAAAAGAAAATGTTACAAAATGCATCACTGTGCTCACAAAAGTGAGGTTCTGACAGAAACTCGGCAGAAAAGACCAGAACTAGAAGATTGACTTTGTAAGATGGAATTTACAAAGGCAAAGAGTGCCCCAAAAGAGCAATACTCAAAGTCATTTGCCTAGAGCTATGCTTATAGATGATACTCCTGCCAACAGACAGATAGAAATGCAGCATGTAGTAGGTGACTTGAAGGTGCTCTACATTTTACACAGAATTCTTTGGCCTTTGCTTTCTTTGTGATGTCTCTCTGCATTAAATATATCTCTGATCTCCTTCCACCGTATCCAATCCTCTGCAGTTTCTCATTTATTTTTTTCCCTGACCTCTTTTTCTTTGTCTTCTTTGTGTACTCCTTGTATGTTTTTACCAAGAGATTCCATCAAAGCAGTTCTGTCATCTCCCTTCTAAGGCATTTATTGCACTTGAACTTATCATTGACCTGGTATTAACTCATGTTAACTCACACAGCATGTAAATCATTAATAAATAAATAAATAAATAAAGATAATGCACAGACTACCTTTTATTTTATTATTATTATTTAGAATTTGTCAAATTTGCAATGGCAAAAAAAAAAATATTAAACCGTCTCAAGGAGTCAAGTAGTGAACAAAACAGACCTAGAGGTCCTGAAAGCTGGTGCTATGTGAATAAATAAGCACTTAACCTCCAACTTTGGATTGTTTGCATTAAATGTACACGTTATTTTCTAAACTGTTTATGAAGTTCATAAACTTCATAAAACAAGGCTGTTTAAATAAGTAACAGTTTGAAACTGTGAAGCACTGAATAACATATCTAAGAAATAGCATTTTCAGTTTACATGACAATCTTAAGCACACTGTTCTGCCTTTGAAATAAAAAGTTCTGATACAGGAGTACTCAGCCCAGGAGGAACTTTCACAGTCAGGCAAATATTATACTGTACTGAATACCACTAATTTGAAAAGGTAAAATTGTTTTTCAAACACGGGCTAACTTTTTGCATCTGCTATGAAAAACCATACACTGTAAAATATCTGAAGCAGCTCTTCTTGTTTTCAGTTTTGTGAATTCCAAAATTGGGAAGATGTGAATCGTTAATGCTGGAATAAGATAGTACTTCTTGTACAGTAATAAAAATAACCCACTTTAAATACAGTATTTAATTTCCATCCATTAAGTCTGTTTGAAACACATTTGACTCCTTAAGCTCAATGAAATGAATGAGCATTATTCCCTACCTTCTTCAAAGCTCAGAGATTTGGACATGTGGGGTTTGGATACAAATCCCATTTGATTTTCTCTTTAGCCTTCTTTGCAAATCGAAATACATCAGACTTCCAATGATTTCTTCCAATAAAAACTATTTTTAATTGATTTTCTTGTTTGGTTTTCATCCGTTTTTCTCAAGAAGAAAACAATTCAGACCAATGACACCACAGATCTGTAATTTAAAATAATAATAATAAAAAAATTGAAAAAAAATGCTTCATATTTCTTTGACAAAATTCCAGATGAGTCACATGTTAACACCATCCTGTGATGAAACAAAGGTTAATGGAAACAATAGTGTTCATAACTGGAAACCCTTATGTGAACTGCAGTGGCTCTACTTATGTCAATAATTAAATTCTGTTTTCACGTTGAGGAAGAGCTTAATACAAGATCTCCTGCCTGTCTACTCCTGATCCTAATGGTGATTGTTTACCTGCTCTTTCTGAAGTAATTCTACACCATTGTTTGATTTTAAATTTCTTCTGTGTTCTCTGTTAATTCTGTCCTTAATAGTTTTATATGCTTGTGTCTTTATCAAAGAGTTGCCACTGCAGCTTACTTGATGATCAAATGGACTGGCTGATGTAATTCATCTTTATCATCTTTCTTTTCACTTGAAGTGTAAATCACATCTTCACTCACAAAATAGTCAGAGTTAGTCTTCCTTTATGCTTTTCTCAGTAATGAATATTTTTTCCCTGAAAGATTTTTTAATAGTATCTGCAATTTAGCCAGAAACCAAATAATGAATATAATGTCCTTTCTTATTTATTCAAGAACACCTAGCAGAAATTCTTTAAACAGGTGTACAGGCTAATAACAGTTTTTAGATGCGCAGTTTCTACAAAAAGAAAATCATAATGAGACACATATGAGAGACATAATGCAATTTGTAAAGATCATCTAGCTTTTTAGTTTTGAACCTTGCATACTGAAGCCTCAAATGATTATTTTCCCCATTAAAAGAAAAAAAGAGAAAAAAAAATGACAAACCTATATCCAGAGATAAGAAGAAAGGTTCTGTTCTTAGTTCTCCCTCTGACTGTATCTTCCTTTTTCCACATGTAAGATTATAACAGGAGTGTTTACACATCTTTAGTTTCTTTGAGATCCAAGAAAGAAAAGAGATGTGAAATGTCAAGTATTGTATTTGAAGGCATATGTATCTTCTTCTTACTTGTGTTGTCAAAATAATATTTTGGAAACAGATGCAGATATAAGAAACGAGCACAAGCAAGGATGGAAATTTACTACATTGTATGACTTTTCTGATATGTTTATAGCAGAGGTGGAGACAGAAGACTAGTTAAAGGTCTACTGCTTTTCTACCATTGTAAGAGATAAAACATTAAATATTTTCCCTGTGTAAGTTGTGTTTTCAGAATGTAAGGCACGTGAAACAAACCTGTGTAATTTGTATTGACAACTTAATCATATAAGCAGACAAGTCTCCTAAGATATAGACCAAAATTCATTTCTGATATCCACAGTTCTCAGTGACCTGATTTCCATTCTTTTGTGCACAAAAATAAACCTTCATATACCTTTTTCTTTCTTTAAATCTAAGAGCCTACTGAATGAACTTTTAGGAGATCTCTTACGTGTTTTAATTTTCCTTTTCCACTTTCACTAGCTGGTCAAATAAAACCAGTCTACCTACAGACCTTGTTTTTCCTATGTCATCAGACTATCACAGCTATAACAGCCATAACTATTTATTTCTATGACATTATCAAAGTGCAAGAAGGCCCCTCAAGGCACTGAGCTCTGCCTACCCCTCATAGTTATTCATTTGCCAGCCAGCTAGTGAGTCAGTTCAAGGCATGGTTTTATTTAGCTTGCTAGATTAGTGTGGCACTGTATTTGAAGAACAGATCTTAAGACATGAAGCAAGGCTGAAATCAACCTCCTTTCTTAGAGCTCACCTCAAATAAGCAAATGAAATAGTGGCATAAAGATTTCTGCAAATGGTCAGAGAATTGGCCATGCTGCTCTCCAGAAGGAGAGGAGAAAAGGATTCGGGGCTTTGTCTTAGCCCTGGGAAGATCATTCAGCCCACGGAATCATGATGTTGAACCTTGGCTATAAAAAATATTGCGGTATGTGATGCATTATATTGCATAGTGTCAGTTCCACTATGTAGTGTCATTTTGTATTGAGTGAAACTCAGCTGTCACAGTCCAACTCTCCTTGTTGACTAGGGTTTAGCTTCTATAACTAATGCTTAGCTAAACATCATCATTACTGGCTTTCCTTCCTCACCTCTGTGATCTCACAGAGCTACAAATGAGATCTCTAGTTTTTTGGTTTGTTTGTTTGTTTTTTTTCAAGAGCAAGTTAAAAAAATCATACAGTGGAATTGTTCCTATAGTACAAACAAATAAGGAAGAAAATGTTTATAGCATGCATACAAGGAAGGGATTACTGAAAATCATGACTTTTCTCATACTCCAGTTGAAATGCAGCTTTGCTTTCTTATCTATCCATTTCTCTTTGTTTATTTACTGCCATTGCTGGTGGATAGTAATTTTTTTCCCCCCGTGGAATCAAATAAATCTTCAAATTTATTTTACAGAATAGTAGTAATATTTAATCCCGGCTTAATTATTCAGAGTACTTGAGCAATTTCTTAAAGGAAATAATCACTATTACCTAATATTTGTGATATGCCTATCTTCTTTCAAACTATAGTCTCAAGTGTCTATGTTCTCTTCAGCATTCTGATTATCTTGTATTGAATTTATTCCATTGCCATATGTAAACAAATCTGAACAGTTTGCCAAGGTCTTTTATATGGAAAAAGGAATAAAGATCACTTTTGTAAAGGTAGAACTGGTTATACAGGAAGCAGTACAATGAAAATGCAACAATGAAAATCCATGTAGAGGTTATCTGTTCTAACCTTCAGATGCTTGTCCTTAAGAAAATGAAGATAGCTCTGGATATCACAGAGATTGTAGAATCTCAATTAATGGATATACTCAAATTTAAATTATATGTGTAAATCTGGATTAGAATAAGGGAAACATTGTCTCATCTCACAGATAATGAAGAGACAGGGTCACTATAAGTGAATTCATCTCTTCCAGAGCTAGTTATTGAAAGTATCAATCTTAGAACAAATAGTCATTTGAAATTGTTTATTGTTTAGCTATAAAAGGAACTTTTTCTATCTAAGGCTCAGATGTTTTATTCTAGACATCTAAAAATAGGTGAATCCTAAATACAGGGAACACCCATGTCATTGCTGCAGAACTATCAAAATTACAACCAAACAAAAATAAAATGCCAAGGTTTGATAGAAAATTTATATAGTTTTAATGATACTATTCCTCATACAAGGTTCCTAGTTAAAGGAGTTTCCTAAGTGATAATGAAAAAAAATAGGAATCTTTCAGCAAGAATGACAAGGTGACTGGAATACATGAAAGGCAATGAGAGTCTGCATGAATTTACAGCTCATGAAACATATGCACCATTTCGTTTTTACATGTTATCAATTCATATGTCTTAGTTTCAGCTAGGGAATTATTTTCTTCAGAGTGTCTGTTATGATTGTTTTTGGTTCTAGAAAAAAAACGATGTTGATAACACACTGATGTTTATAGTTGCTTCTAAGCAGTGCTGTACAGAACCAAGGCCATTCTCAGCAAGGGTTCCAAGGAGCTGGAAGGAAATAAAATTGGGACAGCTGACTTAATCTGGACTAAAAGTTATTCCATACTATATGATATCATGAAGAAAAAGTTTTGAAGGGGTTCGGAGTTCTTCTTGCCATCTTTTGCTGCTCAGGGGACTAGCAAGACATCAGCTAGGAGTGGTGAGCAATTGCTTGTGCATTACTTGTAATATACATTTATATGCATATGTGTAGTCATAACTACTATCTTCTTTTTCTCTATCATAGTAAATATGTTTATATCAACTCATGAGTTCCTTTTTTTTTTTTTTTTTTCTGATTCTTTCCCCCCATCCCACTGGGAACAGGAGGAGTGAGCGAATGACTATGGTGCTACAACATAATGGAGCCCAAAAATCAACTTAAGCTAACCTATCTCTGAAAGCAGGGAGGTAAAACTAAACACAGGGTTTTGATTATATGAAAACTGATCTAATTTTTTTTACCAGTGCCAATGACAGTGTCCAGTGTAGCTACTCTTGGCACTGACAAGCAGTATTATGCAAATTTTTGCTTCATTTAATGCAGCCACAGTTGTAAAACAGATTCTACTAGTTCCATCTCCACTTCAGAATATGATTTCATCTGCACTGAGGTAAAAGTCATATCTTTTAGATTTATCTTGAATAGATCAGTTCCTCTGAGGAACTAGATATAATTTAGTATAGCATCAAGCAGTCTGGAGATCTATATCAGCACCAGCTGGGAAAATTCTTCCATTATTTTTCCTTGAATCATAATTGCTTTTACTTTTCCTGTAGACAGCCAACATTCCTGTATGGAGTTAATGGAATTTAATTCAGATACCTATTTTTCATGGTCCCAATGTTAGGAGCCATGCCAGTCTTGCACATTCCATTGACATGACCAGGATGCTTTGTGAGAGTGTGAATTTACTGCAGTGTGATCAGACCCCCTTGTATGCCCCGTGAAGGCAAAGAGTTTCTTGGCTTTTTCAAACCTTACTGCTATTTTCATGATCATATGTTCCTGAATCAGGTCACATCTTTTCTAGTTAGGAAAATCTGAAACCTGCTCCCACAAAACTTAATGAGCAATAAATCCATTGTTTCAGAATTGTATCTTTAACACAAGGACTTGTGGACAAAAAGGACCACAAGCATTGAAAGTGTTTGCAAGAAAGACAGTGTGCTCTCTGTCCTTAGAGATTTTTAAGACCAGACTGGATAAAGCCCTGTGCAAATTGGTCTAATCTCATATTTGACTGTGCTTTCAGCAAGAAGATGGATTGTATTCTGATAGTCTTTAAACTTGAATTACATTGTGATCCCACAAATAGCACTGAGACATAGCTTTAAGTCAAAAGCCGCTTAACACAAACCCTTCTGATATTGTGAAACATCCTTCTGTCTGACTCTGGGATAACTGAACGATTACTACAGTCATCTGCTGTACCTTCTTCTTTGGGGTCTACCTGAGAGTTTACTTATTGCTGCAAAGAAAGGGTTGGACTTGGACCAAGAACATCCATCTCTCTCATCTGCCCTTGAGATGTGATGTCGTATGATCAATGGCAACATAACCACGTAGAGAATTTTAATAGAAATGTTAAGATTATCATGTGAGATGGATAAAAGTTAATGTCTGCTATGGAAAGAAAAAAAAATGGAAGGAACAAACAGCAATAGACGGCTAGCAAGATTTGCACATACTGATGTCCAGTTGATTTACAGATCACAAAGAGTCCAGACACTCAAACTGAGAAACAAAGAGTAGTAACTAAATCCTAATGACTCACGAAATTTTTATAGAGGCGAGAATCTAAACACTGTCAACTACTAAAATGTATGAAAAGGCATACACAAAACTATGTGACTGCCAAACTAAGAGAAAACCAAGAACAGTGAGCAAGTTCTGATAGGTGACATTCTATATGTCTTTCAGCTCAGTGAAGGAAATCCTGGACAAATATTATGCATACCATCATTGTGTTGTTCATGGGTATATAGATAGAAATGTGTGAGTGTAAATGATTTAAGTCAATTTTGATTAAAAATAAGATCACCTTCTCTTGTAAATTCTGGAATTAAGATTTGCTGTATTGTTGTTCTTACAAGACAGACTGAAACTCTCTGGGGACACGGTTGGCAGCACAAGGACAAAGTTGGCAGCACAAAGACAACGAATCTAGGAGTAAATTAGATTTTAGGCCACCACTCCAGAAAATTCCACTCCAAAGGCAACAAGACATACACTTTTATTCATTTTTTTCTCAGTATGCAGAAGACAGCCTGCATCACAGTTTGATACACAACTGTGTATCTGCATACAGAAACAAAAACAATGTTTGCTTATGCTTTATAAACATTATCCTCAGATACCTTCCAGAATTCTGTTAGATCATTTCAATTGTTTTCTAATTTTTTGTAGTAGTTGTAGTAGTAAAGTTCTTCAAGCTAGAGAGTTTAAATTTCTTAGTAACTAATTAATTGTATTTATTATTTCATACAATTAGCCCATCCAAGTAATTTTGAACTATATTTTGCTGTTAGTGACTGCTGTAACATTTGAGTTTTAGTATCAGGGAATTTTCTCTCACTACAGAATATCTCCTACTCTGGGTCATTGCTTTACAGATCATCGATAGTCATTCGCTCCCTCTGCCCATTTATTTAACACATTTTCTCTCTCAGAGTTCTGAAACAGTTGGTCATCAACTAACATATTTACCAGCTTTGGAGGTGTACTCTGAAAAGTATTCTTGCACCTACAGTCTCAAAACAGGAAATAAGGTTTCACTTGCCGTCTCCAATGGAAACAAGCTTAGCTTTTAGCCTGTATACTACTTTGATAATAAAATTGTGAATTAATGCACGGATATATTATCACTATGATTCTTATTCATCAACTTTTTGTTACTTTTTAATGAGTTAGAGCTTATTTTTACAAAAAAAAAAAAAACAAACAAGCAAACAAACAAAAATCCCACCATATTGACTATAACTAGTTTCATTGCCACTTTCTAGATAGTACCCTGGAGACTGTCAGTATTTCTGGTGCACTTACACTGCAGAATTCTATCTTAAATATCAGCTGTTGTTTGAAATTTCCTTAACTCTTTTTAAAAACGTGGATGACAGATAAGGCTTCTTATTTCATCAGTTTTATCATCTTTTTCCAAATGTGATATGGAGGCATATCCTTCTTCAACCACTGTCTGTCCATGTCCTTAAAGTAAGAAAAGAACACAACTCAGACAAGTCTTACAATCAGTGCCTGGTAAAATCAACCTAAGTCTTAGGCTTCAATTATGGCCACATTTCCTTGAGGAAGTCTTGCACAACTGCAAAGAGCTTCTCAATGTTGGGGAGTATTTTCTTTCTACAGGCCAAATTATAAAAGGTTTTTTTAGTCCCAAACTAACTGAAGATCCTCATGCCTTAGTGTTTTGCATCTTTATCAGCTGAGCTAGTTTTCATTTCAAGTAAACCTCATAAGCTGTAGGACAAATATAGTGGGAGATTAATGTGGCAAGTATCATCCATGACTTTCCTTAAGGAGCAGTCATCTCCATAACGATAGCAAACAACATGAAATAGTCTCTAAACATTGATTTATCCAATGATTTGACCAGTCAGGCATTGAATCTATCAATAAAACAAGCTCAAATAAGATAAATTTAACTTATATTTTTCCATGCAGTGTATGTTAATTGACAGCAAATGCAGTTGTTGGTTCTTTCTTCTGTGAGATGTGCAGTACAATCCTATTAAGGTTTTGCACTTGGCCAGAGGAATCCCAGGTATCCATACAGACTGGAAGGAGCGGTCCTTGAGAGCAGCCCTGCAGAGAAGGACCTGGGGGTCCTGATAGATGAAAAACTTAACATGAGCCAACAGTGTGCTCTTGCAGCTCAGAAAGCAAATGGGCTCCATCAGAAGAGGGGTGGCCAGCAGGGACAGGGAGGTGATTGTCCCCCTCTGCTCTGCCCCTGTGATGTTGTGATGTTGTACATCTTGTACTGTGTCCAGGTCTGGAGTCCCCAGTACAAAAAAGACAGAGAGCTGTTGGAGAGGATCCAGAGGAGAGCCACAAAGATGATCCGGGGACTGGAGCACCTCCCCTACAAAGACAGGTTGAGGGAGCTGGGTTTGTTCACCCTGAAGAAAAGAAGGCTGCGGGGTCACCTCATTGCAGCCCTTCAATACCTAGAGGGAGCCTACAAAGAGGAGGGAAGTCAACTCTTTGAAAGGGCTGATAATAGCAGGACAAGGGGAAATGGTTTCAAGTTGAGGAAGGGAAGATTTAAGTTGGATGTCAAGAAATTCTTTACTGCGAAGAGTGGTGAGGTGCTGCAACAGGCTGCCCAGAGAGGTTGTGGATGCCCCATCCCTAGAGGTGTTCAAGGTCAGATTGGATGGGGCCCTGGGCAGCCTGGTCTAGTATTAAATGTGGAGGTTGGTGTCCCTGCCTGTGGCAGGGGGGTTGGAGATTCATGATCCTTGAGATCCCTTCCATCCCTGGACATTCAGTGATTCTGTGTAATAAATTTATATTTCATTCAATTTTCAAAGATAATAGAGTGGAAGTAAACTGAAATATTTTAATAATATTTTATTTTTAGGTTCTTAGTTCATTTTAATGTTTGTGGCGGTCAAAAGCTTTCATATTTACATGCTGTCAAAATAAACAGTAAAATGTACATGAGAGTTTTGATTTTGGCTGCAGGAAAATTGATTCTGAAAAGTTTGCACTGATAACTAAGAATCACTCACTCGTAAATGTTGATTTTTATTACAACCAACCTCTTAACAATCAATGTCATTTGTAAAAAGAATAGTCTGTTAAACTAAAAAATATGTTACGAGGGAAATTTTTTTTTACCTGCTTTAAAGCTGATAATGTCTTCTTTTCTTCTCTTGCAGCATCTTTCAGCTACATTGCAGCAAATTTTATTGCCCTTATTTAACATCATATCCTTTCATGGCAGACATTAGGCCACATTGCACCTTCACTTTCATGTTATAAAGACTACACATTGGTGAGCTGTGTTGCGCTTTGAATTAAAAACAAACAAACAAAAAAAACAGTAATAGCAACAACAACAAATCTATACACATCAAAATTATTTTTTATGTCATAGAGCTTACACTTTTTGCCCAGAGGAGATTCACAGCCAAGTCCTACGCATTGTGGATAAACGCAGACTGTACAAAAAGGGAGGCAGGTCTGGATTTGGGTTTAGGCATGAGAATTCATTTTCATTGGACTGAGGTCCAGGGTTGCTTAATCTAGATGTATTTGGTTTCCCAGAACTGGAGAAGAGCCTACTGATTACCCTTTCTAGAAGGCAGGAAAAATTACCAAAACCTAAAATGGCACTGGTGATGTGCATATGATTTTTGTGTATTATTATTTATTTCATATTTTTTGTAGCAAACCCTCCATAGAAGTGAAACAGTGATAGGCTGTAACTCATAACTATGCATCATGAGAGGCCAAGAGCAAAGCTAATGTCCATGTTTTCTCTCCCTGAGCCAGATGAGCTTAGTCAGTCAGAGAGTGGTCTAGCCAGCTGGGATGATTATAAATGGAATTGGCCTAGAAAAAATCATGAAACACAGAATGACAAGTAATACAGATTTATATGTAGATGCCACGAGATGAGATCCATCCCTGTAATTTTCACTCTTATTGTATAACACTGTGAGAAGTCTAATTGCAGCCTACAGAAATTGAAATGTTTTAGGAATAAAAGATCTCTGACCAAGAGGCATTTTTAAGATATTCAGTTTTGGTATTTTGCATAGGAAAACCATGACTGTTTTGTCTCTGGATTTCTGGTTTAATGTGACTTACTCTCATGGGAATATATTTACTGCATTAGTGCTATTCCACAGCCACCTATGAGTTACTGATTAGATAGGATACATAGGAAACAAAAGATATATTTGGGAAAATATGGGAATGAAAAATGTTCTTGAACCACTATTACATACTCTCTCAGGAAACATTCATTTAAGGCAGTAACACTTCTTCAGGAGTGAACAGTGCTTTTCTAATTACTTGGATCATCTTGCTACTGGTGTTTCACAACAGGTAATAGATAGATTGTAGGTGGAAAATCTCTGAAGTCTCCAGATGGAAATACGAACACGCAAGAAAATAAATATGTAATTTCAGTGATTACCTTCCAAATCTTTAGTAAAAGTAGTTAAGGCCTGATTTTAAAGCCTCCCCTCTATAGTAATAGCCTATTTGTCAGATGTTGTTATACAGTGATGACAGTCATTCTGAAGTAAAGTGCTTAATTTTTAGCACTAAATGCTCGGTTGGTGTTGGGGAGGATTAAGATGTTAATATCATAGCAGAAAGATTGCCTGATGCTATATGAGACAAAAGAAAGTCCAGATCTAAGCTAAATTTTCCAACCATGCACTTATTTGGTTTTGAAAGAAAAGCTATTGCATGTCAATAAGCATGAAATATGAATAAGTGCCAACATACATTAATTCTTAACATATGAAAAGGATTTACATTAATTCTAATAAATACTGAAATAACGTTTATCCCATTTAATTCTGCCTATGAGATGAAATATTCCTTTCCTGAAATGGGAATTTCAAGAAGGAATATGTTTCTCTGTAAACTCTATCCTTAAGATAGGCTTTATCATTTACATTATATTTATAAGTTGCATTCAGATATATTTAACTGTGGTATCACAAGCAAACAAGAAATTATTAAAAACCTTAAAAATGTTGATAGAGCCCCAAGAAAACTTCAATTATCTGATATATTTTTGCAATTATATTAGTGTTCAGTGAAAGCAAGTCTAAATGACTCAGATCTAAATACATTACAGCTGTCAGAACTTGAGCAAGAGGAATCTCACTTTCGGTAATCCCAGAAGAGTTGTACCAGGTTGTGCCCTTTGAAGAAGTAATTTTGTAGATTTCTTCTATGGAGTCAATAATTACAATATTGTAAACCATTTTATTTTTCCAGAATACGTGACATGGAAACATGACTACTGGTGAATATCTGCAGGGCAAAGTTACTGCTAGCATTCTGAAAGTTGTTGATGTAAAAGTACTTAAAATCTCCACAGAGTTTTCATATAAATTCACAGCAAATTAGACAGATTACAATCTAATAGTAATGCAAGAAAAAATACTGAAAAGTTTGTGTGAGAATAGAGAAATTGAAATAATACTTTCTTTACCTTTATTTACATTGTTCTTCTAAATGATTTTCATTTAAAGCAGATTGATCAATGCAAGAAAAATAATTTTTTTAAAAGAACTAGAGATTATATTTCCTTTAGTAAGCTACCAATACTACATAAATAATATGGATACATGATATGATATTTGATATTCACAGCACTTAATGCAATAAACATTTTGCATTGTTTATTCAGTGCAAGTGAGTCTGATTTGCTTCTAAAATACCTTTTCTACAGTAACCATTAGGAAATATGTGCAGTTTTTTGTGAAGAGTACTATTTTGTGTATGAATGACAAAATATCCACCAAATTGACATTGGATGTACGGAAGAAAAAAAAAAAAAAAAGGAATACGATAATTCCATTGAAATAACAAACTGGAAAATGAGTTTTTAAAAGAAATACTGAACAGGTTCCTTATTATGCTGCTTTGAGGTGAGAATCCACTGGGTAAAAAAATTTAATTTACTTTGAGAAAATGCCTCAGAATTATGTTAGATTTACTTACCTCATCTGTATTTGTCAAGCTAGTTTATATTTATCTAAAATTTAAAGCACTACTAATATGAGATTAAATGTTTAATGACATCATTGTTATGGGAAGTAATGGTTCATTATTTTTAATATAATATCCTTGATGAATTTTCTCTCCATTATAACTTCTAAATTAAATTTAAGTAATTTTTAGGAACAAATTAGCTAGCTAGCAAGAAATAGAAGGGCAGAAAGGCAGATGCTTTATTTTGATTGGCTAAAGAAGGTGTGGAGGCAGTGATTTTATGACTTTTCTTGATGAAGAATCTTATTTTTGGACTGATAAATGGTGGAGTTGTACTCTAACAGACTTACAATCCTATGATTCTTTGTAAACAACACTGCAACAAACTAGAAACCTCTGAAAATATTTTCAGTTAAATGCTCAGCACATTTAACAAATAGATAATGGTCGCCAAATAAGTTTGCATAAGTTTATGCAAAAAAGTCCTAAAAAAGCAAAAGCAACATTCAGTAGTTTCACCTTTGAGTCTCCTTCTAACTTGATACTTTGCTTCTGCTGCTGTAAAACAAAAGTAGGTGAGAAAGAAAGGCTGAATATTTTCTGTCCAAAGTGTTTGAAAGAATGTAAGGACCACAATGCAGCCCAATAAGGTTGTTTTCTGAAAACATGAAAATGTGAATGCATTGCATAAATCAATATGCTGCCTGTAGGGTATGTGATGCATTTGAATGTTCAAAGCCTGCTGCAGTAATGATGACAGGTAGAGACTGTAAAACTTGGGGCAACTGCATTCATAATGCTTACTTGGGATAGGTCACTTAAATGATTATATTCTCTTAAATCACCTTTTGCAGTCAATGTTTTTTGATGGACATATGTGGATAACACAACTCCAGCTTAGCTGATTAAATTCACCCTGTTCATTCTGGTTCTTATAGCTGTGTCACTAAAATGCCATTAAAGCAATTTCTTTAAGCACTAGCGTCTAATGATTCGGGACCACTTCTTCAAAGTTGCCCTTTACACTTGTAATATGCATAAGTGTTCTCAAAAAGCCTGAGATGTTTGAAAAGTTAAACACTTCTATTAAGCAGTTATTGGAAATAGAGAAATTTGAAAATTTGAAATTCACAAGAGATCTGTTGCAGTTTATTTAACTGTAAAATGCTAATGACATTAACTGCTTACCCACTGCATCCAGATATTGCAAGGGATGTCTAGATAGTGTTTACAAGGAAGGTTGTTCCCAAATGAGAAGACCTTCATTTTCCAAGAAGCCTCTTAGACAGTCAGTTATAACCTTTCCAGACTGAAGATCACAGAAGTTTGAAAGACTATTTACTTGAAAATCTGGTAATGCCATTTGTTTAAGACAGAGAACAGCTACTAAAAATTCTTATGTACAAACATTAGCAACTGTGTTTCTTCTTTAAACAAAATTGTGTCAATTGTTTAGGGCACTTCAGGGGCAAGGAGGAGACTCTTCCTTCTGCTCTGAGCAGAGATGAGGATCCAGTTTCCCTCATCTTGCATGTTTCTGTAGTCTGTCTCCTAAAGGCTGGACTTTCAGGGACTTAACACAGGGCTGTTGGTCTGGCCGTGTCACTGCATGATATCATGCATCAATTTCTCTGGTTCCAAAATACTACTCACAGAAACTAATCACTTTCTTGAAAAGTTCGTTGAGATGGAAACGTTCGCACCCATGACACCGGAATCTGCCACCAGGTCCTTGGGGGACATCCAGATTCTGTAGTTCCTGCAGCCAAAGTTTTGGGCAGCTATGTCCCTCCATAGGAGGTCTGTTTGAGTGCATGTGTCAACATAGAAATCCATCCAGATTTCCACCCCAGCCTGGCCACTGCAGTGGGCAGTCACTATTTTTGTTTCAATAGAGTGCAGCTCCCTGCCACTCCCATAAGAGAAAAAGAGAAAAACTTTTTGCCATCCCTGCACTCCCTCCCACTCTGCTAACTGCCACTCTCTCAAGCACTGGAGGGCTCTGGCAGCTCTGAGCAGCTCTCTCCTTGTCCTGCGTTTCAGGATCCCCTCACACACTGATACTCCACACTCCTCTCCAGAACACAACTGTGCTGGAAATGATTGCCTTTGAGGGTCATCATCCAAATATGGAATTCAGTATTCTTAAAGGATATGAAATGCAAAGATTATTAGTTCTGAAAACCTAGGAGAAAATATTGTTCATTTCTCCTGATACTAAAATATCTGTAGGGAAGATTCCCTTTTTACTTTTCTCTCTTTTGACACATTGTATGTACCATATGAGTTATTTATTGAAACAACAAAAGGGAAAAAATTTAATTTCTTCTGAACAGAACCCGCTAACGCAGCATACCTCCTGAAGAAAGGAAAACTGCAACACGGTGTTGATTTTTTCATCTCAAGGCACCTGATAGAAGACAAATATGTCACCCATAATAATTTTCAAAAACCAGTGGCATATAGTGAAACAATTCTCGGAGAGAAGAACAAAAGCACTAATGGCAACTCAAAACACAGGTTTGCTCAGTTCTTGTTTATGCACTCATTATTTCTAACATTAGAGCAACGACACAATAGTTCATTATTTTCTAGAAGTAGATTAAATGTCAACATATGATTCCTGCAATCTTCATAGCAGTACTTACATTTAAACAGAAATTAACTGTGTGGCAGACTGCAGTGGGAAACTTGAAAAAGGTTATGTACACAACACTGAGATAAGACTATCATACATTAATTACATAACAGTTTTTAAAGTTCAAGAATGAAAGTTAAACTACATTTCATAGCTATTACTGAATTTCTCATGCTAAACCCTTACATGATAGTAACACGCTCTCAAGACTAAAATTTCAGCTTCAAATGTACATAGTATTCCTCAACTTCTCTACTCCTTTTAGAACTTTTAATTACTTTTATTGTGAAGGCAGAAGCTACCAGAGAAACTCAAATGTTTTAACATTAAAGACACTCTCACGTCTTTTCCAAGAAATCTCAGGCCATTTGCAGTTTATTCCAATGACTTATGCAGAAATTTCTACAGCAAGTCCATGCATAAAAACTCTAAAAGCTATTGAAATAAAGGCTTTTTTCAGTACTATGCTATGTAACTATGAATGATTCTCCCAAGTCACTAAGATTCATTACAGTTTTCCTCTACCCAAGATTGATATCTGCATGTTCAGAGGGGTCTCTTTCTAAGACTACTGAATTTTCCTCAAATTGTTTTTGGACCTGATTTCTTGTTAGGACATAGATTTATTCATATAGATTCTTTCACTGTTGCACGTGGAAAAAGAATAAATATAATAATTGGTTTGATGACAGTTAGAATCCAGCTGGAAAGACTGAAGCTGCATTTACTGCTGTAAGATATTTGCTCTTTTAAAATCTATGGTGTGTTGACATTTACTGTTCACCAGGTGCCCACCAAGCCACTCTCTCATTTCTACTCCTGAGCAAGACAAGGGTATAAAATATAACGAAAAAACCATAGGTTGAGATAGAGACAGGGAGGTTACTCACCAATTATCACCCTCATGAGAAAAATAGACCTGACTTGGAGAAGATTAATTTATTACCAGTTTTTAACAGAATACTAGTGTGGAGAAAAAAAAAAAAAATCCCTCCAATACTTCCTTCTCCCCAGGCTCCTCTAAAGAGGCTCAGGGGAATGGGAAGTGGGGGCTATAGTTAGTCCGTAGCACTTCCCTTCTTTTGTTCCTTCTCTTACCTTTTACCCTCTTTAGCATGAGATCCCTCCCACAGAAAGCATTAATTGCATTAAATGATCTAATGTGACTCCTTTGCGTGATCTGCAGTTCTTCAAGAACTACTCCAATGTGGGTCCTTTTCATTAAGCACAGTCCTGGAATGGATTACTGTTGCATGGGGCCTCCATAGGCCCATGTCTGGATTCTACTGGACAGCCAAGAATCATAGAATCATAGAGTTCATACATTTGCTGTCCACAGACTGTAGCTTCCTTCATGGCATATGCAGCTGCTGTGACATAGAGACCTTCACAAGATGCAGCAGGACATTTGCTCTGCTATAGTCCTTGTACTTCAGGGGGGACAGTCTGCTCCATCATGGGCCTCTCCATGGGCTGCAGGTGAACTGCTCTGGTGTGCGAAGCACTTCCTGCCCTCCTTCTACACTGATTGGACTTGGAATCTGCAGGACTGTTCCACATTTTTCTCGTTTATCTCTTTCAGAGAACACAGCACTTTTTACCCTTTCTCGAATGTGTTATCACAGAGGTTCCACTAGCACCACTCATTGCCTCAGCTCTGGCCAGCTCTTTAGTAGCCTGATAATTGCTTTATCCATCATAAGGGTAGCTTCTGGTTTCCTCTCATAGAGACCACTCTGACAGCTCCCGTGCTACAAAAATCTTGTTAAATAAATTCAATATGAAAATTAAATATATATACACACCAAAATTAGCAGCCATACTGACTAAATAGTTATTCACATTAAGCAATACACCACATGCTAAGCATATTAAGAATGGTACAACCATACTGTGCCATCAATCTGCAAGATATTTTACTTTACTAGGAAAAATATAGTTTCCAAACTCTTTTTGATCCTTTGGCTTGTCTGTCAAGTGTATACGCATTCTGGTGCTTTCAATAAAACTGAAAATAATAAAAATAAAGCAATCTCAGATGGCAGTAGATTTTATTTCCTACCCTCGTGTCTTGAATTCTAAAAGATAATCTAAAAATACATCATTGGTTCACCGAGTCCAGTCTTCATTCTACAACAGTTGACAAATATTGATAAGATTGCATTTGAAAAGTAATGTCAGGCTCCACTAAACTTCAAACAGCTATAAATTTAGGTCACTTGAGTCCTCTAATTGTGATAGAATCAGATGTGTCAGCTCTCTGATACCATTAAAATTATTGTGGTTATCATCAGAAGTATTCTTCATTTATCAGTATGTATAAAATTTTCAGAACTATTAATTCCAGAAGAATCATGTGATATTAGTATACTACTTCTATTATTTTTTCTTAACTCCTATTAGTTGTACCTGAGTACTTTGGAAACAAAGTATAATTTATCTTGGCAGAAAACACAACTTTCATTGCAACAAAGGCTCTATTTATGCATATGTATACAATACATGCATGTATGTATATGTACATATATAAGCACAATTGTTTTTACAAACAAATGTGTGAAGTGGACTTGAACCAGTACATGGAATTAATGCTGGCTTAAGACCATGGATTGTGGATCTGATGTAGAAGACCAATGTAAATTCTTATCTTCTTGTTCTTTGCAGTATGTACCACTGATATTTTTTTTCTGCCCTATCAGAAGCAATTTGTATCTAAAAATATTATGAGACCTCCCTACATAATACCAATAGACAATAATGGGAAACTGATCCTCTGTTCAGCTTATTTATGAGATCTTAAATATACCTTAAATATACTTAAATATATAAATGTTGTCTTCTCTTGCTTTTTCAGCCCTGGTAACCCTGGTTGTTTCTTCATTAGCATTCCTATATACAAATTTACATCCTGGCTATATCACTTTGTTCTTTCTGACTGGAAAGAAACCCTGGCATGGATTGACTGGAAGTCACGGTGCTCTTCAGCTGTTTTCCTGATCTGAAAGAAGTCAAGTCTGAAACATAAACACTTCACAGTATAATTCTAGCCACTGGTACAAGTGTGAATTATACGCTGAAGATGCACAGTGCTACTACATTGGATTACTATAATCATAATACTAGAGTGCTAGGAAGATTATCTCTTGAATGAAACAGTTTGATGAAGACTCAGCTGTGATTGAAGTTGAGTCCAATCAGGTCAGCAATATTCTACCATCTATATTCAGGTTGGCAACATCTCTACAGTTACCTGACAAAAGGCTGTGACCTGTCTTGATGGAAAATGATCTAGGCTCATTTATTTATCATTATTTATCCAGAGAGTGCTAATGTCATTTAAGAAACAGTGACACCGTCAGTGCTTTGGGTTTCTCAACTGAAATAGAATGCTACAGTCCATCTGATCTGCAATGCAGTACCTAGTACATTCTCATAAATTTGATAATTAACTACAGTGCCACTAAATGTAAGTAGGCTAGGTATTTCAGCAAGGGAAAAATGAGATGAAAAATGAAGATATAATAGGAGTCAACAAAGCCATGACTGGTACACAGAGGATAAATACGGATTGACTGTTCATTCTTTCTTTGAATGAAAGCACTGCAGCTATCAATGTTAGATGTGACTGAAAAGAAGTAAGGAAAGTGGTTGTTCACACACTATTTAGCTAGGTTGTAGAACTTCCTGCCACAAGACACTGCAAACACTATATAAATTTGTAAATTCAGTTGGGGACTATGTAAGTTCACGTAAGAAAAATTTATCAGCAATTATTAACTGCAAACAAATCAGTGGTTCTTGTTCAGAAGCTCTTTGTCCTGTAGGTTTCTAAAGGAAGAAGTTAAAGTGTATTAGTTATTTTTGTATAAACCTTCCTAGATGTTCTCTTCCGACTAATAATGGAAAGGCAACAGAGGATCTTTCTGTATGACCTCTTATAGTAAATCTTTATTTTGTCTTCTTTATCTTGAAAGAACTCTGTGACCCTGGCCACAAATATCTGGGTACTGTATTAAAGAGAGTTAGTGGATGAATCTAGACTGCAGATATCCCCCAACTATCCATTCTTTCCTAATGTGGTTCCTTGGCTTTGCACTCATTTCCTCTGTAACAAGAGCAATCTGAAGCAGTTAGAGTTAAGGAATGAAATCTCTTAATTGCCTATAAAATTAATAGGCTGCAGCCCTGAGCAGTGAAGACAAAAGGCGGTTGGTGCCCTTTGGCCTTAAGGCTATGGATTTGATTTCCAGCCCTTACTGTTTAGAAATAGAGTATCTTGTGACTAATGACATCCAGACAAGACGTATATGTCTTTTATGTTGTAAAACCACTGAAGAATCATCAAAGTTAGGTATCTGTAACATTTACAGCCCTAAATATCAAAGCTCACTTAAAATAGTTATCTCTCCCCTGAAAATTTATGGAAATAGCCTGCCAGCTAATTACAGAGCACGCTATGATATGTTTGCTCCAGAAATTTCTCTACTCCATTGATATCTGAAAATAACAGCAGATAACTTCAATATTCTTGCAGATCTGAACTGCCCTACAAAAAAAAAAAAAAAAAAAAAAAAAAAAAAATTCCCTGTAGAATGGGGAATGTCTTTGGTGAAGAATTGACAGTTATGAATGTTAGCACCAACTGTTTTTGAAGAAAAATCAACTTTTTTCAATCTTTCATATCCATTCCTCACTAAGAGAGGATCTTACCAACACTAAGAAATATCTAATGTCAAAATATTGGAGACAGGCTCTTTTTGGCAGTGCCAAGGGACAGAACAAGGGGCAACAAAGAACAAGTTCCATGTGAATGAGGAAGAAATTATTTACTTTGAGGGTGACAGAGCACTAGAACAAACTGACTGGAGAAGTTGTGGAGTCTCCTTCCCTGGAGATATTCAAGTAAATGTTGAATATATTCAATAAAAAAAAATGTTTTTTTCGAGTAAATATTCAAGTAAAGTGGATGTTTTCCTGGGCAACCTGCTGTAGGAAACCTTCTTCAGTGGTGGGGTGAACTAGATGATCTCCAGAGATTCTTTCTAATCCCTATAGTTCAGTGATTCTGTGGGAGGGAGAGAAAAAAAAAAAGAAAAAAAAAAGAAAAAAAAAAAGATGTCCAAAGGTCCTAGTGAAAGTTTATGTAAGAACAAGAAATAAAACTTAAATATTCCAGTTCGTTGCCTTTATCACAAGATCCTCTTGTGCCTGTCACAAAAAAGAATATCTTCTCTGGTTCCCAGCTGTACCATATTCTCAGGACAATAGCTCAGTAGCTTTCAACTTTTACAAAGCAACTTAAGACCTCTTTATTACATCAATAAGCCAACCTCTCATAGATATAAAGCTGAATTGAGATCTTGATCCTCTATTTAATAGCTTCAGAGAGCGAACTTAAAATGCTACTATTTCAAGAACCCTTTCAGTTTGTATCATTTTTTTATAGCCCCATCCTGAAGATTTAATGTGTTCTGCGCCACTGACCAAAACTGATGCTTACATTTACTGCACATGTATGTGTTTAACCTTATACATTAAGTTTTTTAAAGCTGAATTTTCCAAATATCAGAAGCGCAAGTGCAATCTAGTCATTAAAGCCAAACTTTGCAAATAAATAATCCTGTGTTCTAGCTCTGAACTTAATCTCCAGGTTTTCAAGTAGGAATAATTCTTTTACACCTCTCAAGTGTTCAAATAGATGGAGAACTGTGCAGGGAAGTCACTACATGGGTTAAAAATGTTACAAGGGCATTTCTTTTTTGTTGAAGTTCTGACTTGCCCACACAAGGAAATTATTTTGTGCTAAGCTGTGATACTCCAGTCAGAATGGAGTAAATGTTCCACATTCATTTCTATGGTTAGCTTACTCCAATGCAAGTTACTTTCTCCATGGTATTCTGGCCAGGTGTTTTGGGGTCCTCACATTGTGTTTCAGATTTCAGTGGTCTGGATGTCCACATCAAAGCTAGACACCCTCCATTTTCCTTTTTAGACCATGGAAAAGGATGGGCGCTACCAGGATGCAATGCATACAATCCTTTTAATCTCACCTTTTTCAGGATGAGATCAATCAGTCATAATGATTGCTTTCCTGTGAGAAGAGTATAGATTAACTATTCAGACATTTGCACCAGCAATGTCCGTAATTCTCAGATGAATTCCACCTATCACTGTACCTATTAATGGACTACAGTCCTCCACCAGAAAATAGAATGCTCTGGTTTCTGTTATTCTTCCCTTCCTCCTCCGTTATACAAGTGCATCTTTTTTCTCTTCTTTCTGATTTAGGTCCTCATTTTTATCTTGCAGTAGGAAAGTTGAGGCTTGTGGTAAAATATTTTCCATCTTACTGTGGGTTAGTGCATGTCATATTGGACAAGAAATTTTGCTAACAATACCTGATACCAGCAGGAAATTCAGAAATGATATAGATTAACAGCTTGTAAAGCTGTGTCCGTGTATAAGCCTGTGATTCAACCACAGTAATAAATTAAGCTTTAGCACTCCATGTACTGGATGAAAAATTTTACCACTGTGAGCACTGATTTGACATCACCACCTTGTCTTGAAATCACTTGAACGCAAGGCTAGGGCCTATTCAAAACGTTCTACAGACTCATTTCTAGGAAGAAAAGAATTATCTGTAACAACTAAATAGAATATCAAGAAGACAAATGCAATTTTTTTCTGGGGCTCTGTGCAGATCTCATTGCAGTACTGCAAGTCAGCGTGAAACCTGTCTATACATTTATAAAATTTTGGCCATAATTCACCACTATGAACATCACTTTAACTATCAGATCTGAACTATCAAAGCTCCCATGCAGTGACAGCCTATTCAGTCCTGATTATGTGTCTAGATTTTAAAGTCTGCAGTTTCTTAGAGACTATGGATAATTTTCCGTGGAGTTTTCATTCCCAAATTGCACAGGACTATAGAGAGAATCATTGATTATATCTACTGCCTGTCTTCATTCAAAAGTTGATTGGCCACATTGTTAATGTCATCAGTGTTATTTAAAGCTTATCGTGAAAGGCTTCAGAATATCAATTAATATTTATTTAATTTTAAAAGTATATTTGTTAACAAAGATTATGGATGTTGGTCCCAATTAAATTCCCCTGTAATCTCAGGTAATCTAGTTTATCCTTTATTAACTTGATCTATTCAGTTTTTAGACTTTTGCTATGACTAATTTCCTATAATTTTAGGTCTGTGGACAAATGATTATCTAATCTCCTAAGTAGTAACCTCTTACTTATCTAACTACGTAGGCAATAAGAAATGACTTCCCATGCTAAAACAGATATCTCGGCAAGGTGAATTTTCCTCTGCAGTAACTAGTTCTAATTAATTCTAGATAGATTTCATGAATTTCTACTTGAATTACAAAAAGAAAACTAAACTAACATCAAACGACAATCAAGGGTTCATTTGGAAGACTGAGGGGAATCTGCTGTCTCATGTCAATTTGTATTTTCTTTTGCCTTGGCTGTACACAAATAATCCAAAATACCCCGAGGGCAAGTAGAACAAAATTTCCTGAGATCTGGAAGAGGCACATTAGAAGATTCTTAAAATGAAATGAATCAAATTTCTCTCCATTCAAATGGCAGATGCCAAAGGCGCTAAGTGACCAGCATTCTTATTCTGAGGACTAGAATTATGTTAGGGATTTTAAATGTACTTTTTGTGACTCATTGTGAGATTTCCTTTCTCACTGTTGTACTATACATTTCATTAAAATTTCATGTGATAACTCATGAACAATGTCATGCATATTTATAAGAAATGCAACAAATATTTACATGTAAACAAGCTGCTTTCATGTTTAAGATCCAAGATGGCTTGTGTGACTGGAGTGTTGCAATGAAGAGAGCTTTTCTTTGAGAATGACAGTTATGGAATTTGAGGAGGTGGAGTAATCTCGGGTTCTTGTGGAGTCAGGAATATGTTCGTGCTGCAGAGTTGGCTAAAGTTATCCTTGGGATACCCTCTATTCAGCACCGGTGAGGCCATACCTGGAATACTATATCCAATTCTGGACTTTCCAGTACAAGGCAGGGATGAACTTAATGGAACAAAGAGCCACAAATACCATTAGAGAACTGGAGCATCTATCCTGTGAGGGGACACTCAGAGAGTTGAGTCTGTTCTGTCTATAGAAGAGGGGAAAGATCAGGGAAATCTTATTTATGTCTATAAATACCTGAAGTGTATTTGCACTTTGATAGTGCAAAGAGGATGGAGCCAGGTTCCTCTCAGTGGCACCCAGTGACAGGACAAGAAGCAAAGGACAAAATCCAGAACAACAGGAAGCTCTCTCTCAACTAAGGCAGCATTTCCTTACTGACACAGAGAGCTTCCCAGAGAGCTTCTGAATCTTCATCCTTTGGTGATATTGAAGAAGCACCTTGACACGGGTGTAGCCAAATGGCTCTCAGTGTCCCTGCTAGAGCAGGGGTGTTGGGCCAGATGATCTCCAGCAGTCCCTTCCAATCTCAACCATTTTATCATTCTGTACATCCATGTAACGTATATATGCTATTTCCTATGAATTAATATTTTGCTTCATATTTTACCACAGTTGCAGCTTAGTGTGCTGTTTTCTTTATATGATGGTTAATATTTCATTTTATAAAAATATCATAAATCTTACATGGCATTTTCAGAAAGATCTCACATGACTGTTTCATGAAATACATCATGAGCACTGCTCGGTCTTCATAAACTTTATTATGCTTTGGGATAAGACACATCATCAAAGATTTCACAAATTTTTCCAGAATACTGAGCATTTAAGAAAGTCATTATGATATTTCAAAGATAGTTACATCTACTATTTTTTGACTGTTATAAGTTTTTATTATTACTATTGTACACATTTTAAGAACAAGTTAAAAAACAAAAGCACAAGTATTTGAATCTCCTCAGCTATTTTTAGGTGTCAGTTTGACACAAAAAAGGTAGCAGTGTAAATTTCATCCAGAATATTTATTGCCACACACGTTTGTAAGGAGGTAAAAATACATGTCTATTTGGAAATTCAAGTTCTGCTCAGGCATGCAGGAAGCTAGGAAAAAATTTTCCTTTGCTTATTTGTCTTTCCAGCTCTAGTACTGCTACTCAGTACAGTATGTAAACTCTTTGCCCTCTGGCATAATAGCATGCTGATGTCTCCTCATCTTTGCTTATCTCATCCCTGTCCACATCTTAACAATATGCTTCCATATCATAACTATATGCTATGTGTATTTCAGACTTTCTATATGATCACTTTCTAGTAACTTGTGACACCTTAGAAAAATGCTTCTCCTGGTTGCGAAGTTACTTTTCACTGTTTAATGTGAGGTATGTGTCTGGGATATAATATAAATTATATATAAATTTACCAGGAGTGGCTGAGATGGTATACAGTGGTACACAAGAAAGAGATTGTTACAATTATTTTCAAGTAAAGTGGTCTTCAATAGACATCTCCATTTCTCATTTGCACATTGTGTTTTAACCCCAGCAGGCAGCTGAGCACCAAATGCTCTCTCTCTATCTCCCTCGGGTGAGACAGGGAGAGAACTGGAAAGATAAAAGTGCAACACCACTTGGATTAAGTCTACTCTCTGCCTCCTCACTGTCAGGGCAGCAGAAAACTCAGAACAGTCTTTGGGTCTGATCAAGCACTGCTTGCAGCATTTGAAATCATTGGTCTGTTACCACTGCTATCTTCATAAATGGTTCAGCACCTCACCACTCTCGCAGTAAAGAACTTCTTGACATCCAACCTAAATCTTCCCTTCCTCAACAAAACAAAACCATTTCACCTTGTCCTGCTGTTATCAGCCCTTTCAAAGAGTTGATTCCCCTCCTCTTTGTAGGCTCCCTCTAGGTATTGAAGGGCTGCAGTGAGGTCACCCCACAGCCTTCTTGTCTTCAAGCTGAACAAGCCCAGCTCCCTCAACCTGTCTTCGTAGGGGAGGTGCTCCAGTCCCCTGATCATCTTTGTGGCTCTCCTCTGGACCCTCTCCAACAGCTCTCTGTCTTTCTTGTACTGGGGACTCCAGACCTGGACACAGAATTCCAGATGGGGTCTCACGAGGGCAGAGTAGAGAGGGACAATCACCTCCCTGTTCCTGCTGGCAACCCGTCTTCTGATGGAGCCCAGGATAACATTTGCTTTCTGAGCTGCAAGAGCACACTCCTGGCTCATGTTGAGTTTTTCATCTATCAAGACCCCCATGTCCTTCTCCACAGGGCTGCTCTCAAGGACCGCTCCTTCCAGTCTGTTTATCCAGTCAGGTTTTATTTTTGTTCTACTTGGTAACATTTGAAAAATGAATATCATTTCTGCTCGCTGCTGTTTGGGTGCCTGGAGGTACACAACTGACTGGCATGTGATAAGTGGTTCGCTGACCAGCAGGAGGAGGAAAATAGGGTCACTCCCAAACTATGAGGGAATATTTCTGACAAGATGGCTTTGGAATCTGTCGTGGAGTTGTAGAGATCAGGACAGAAATCACATGCACTTCTGTAGGACCTTCTTTTGCTAGAATGGTTCACTGATACAACTATACACTCAAAAAAAAAAAAAAAAAAGTGAGTACAGTCATACCAGAAAAATATTCTGTGAAGTTATTTATCCATAGAACATCTTTGGACAGACATTTTCCAAAGTCCTGCTCCCAGCAGGATCAGTTATACAAACGGCTCTGGTTGTTCAGAATTTTATCCTGTCATACTTTGAAAAAAAAAGCCTAAAGATAAAGAGTAAACAATCTCTGGTGTTCTCTGTTCCTGTGGTGAAAAAGTTTCTCCCACCTAGCCTAAACCTTCCTTGTCCTTTATGCTCTCACCCTCCCAGCATTCACCACTATGAAGGCCCTGATCTGTCTTCTTGACTCAGTGTAGGTACCGGGAGACAGCAATTACAACCTTTTCAAAACTTCGTATTTTCTAGGCAGAAAATAAAACAACACAGTTTCTTCAACCTGTTCTCACAGAGCACATGCTCCAGAATGTACAGAAAATTTAACTATATATTTGTACACAGGTTAAAAAAAAAATCTAGAGAAAAAATTAAAAAAAATAATGTGCTAGTTCTGCTTAAGGTCCATTTTATATCCTGTACAATGTTCAAAGTAAAATAGATTTTTGCAATTGGTGTTCAAAACCTCAGGGGCTAAAAATATTCTTCACCTTCATTTGCTTCCCTGATGCTTTGCTATCTTTGTAAGTCTTCATGAATATGCAAGTTTAAGCTGTGAAATGGTCCCCCAAAAGAGTTTATCTATTGCACAAACACTATGCTTTTTACCTGATGAAAATGCCAGATAAGATCCTGTGCAATAAATGCTATGGTAAAATATCATTAGATACATATTTCATACACCTTTGATACGCAACCATGAAACATTTCTCAGAAATTCTATTAAGTCTATAATTTAAGCCAGAACACCAACCAAACATGGAAGTAAATTAGTTTGGATTGCATTTTGTTTTTACAGTAACAAATCCAACTATTTTAATAGTACGCTGTAACTTGGACACATGGAAGAGAGAAGGCATCACAAACATAGCAGGATGGAAATTGGGTAGGAAATGATAATGAGAAAGAAATGTTTTGGAAGGAGTTAGTCTGGCTAGAGGCAGGGATCATAAAATTCTTAGAGAAAGTATGCATTTGAATCAATCCCTTTGCTCCCATTAATGTTTCAAGCATATTATTTGAGGAAATAAATCTTGTACCACCTTCTAATTCTGCAGAAAATGGCAACATAAATGACAAAATTGTCATTTATCCTGAAACAAACAATGATTTTTTTCTTTTAACACAAACCAAATTTTCTCAGAGATATTTCTGAATGCCACTGCAATTCACCATAATATGTCAAAATGCATGCCTGCTGAGGCAAACCTGTTTCACTGTTGCAAACTGTATGGACACATCATCACCTTCTAAATTGCTTCAGCCTCCTGTCAAATAGTTTAGCTCATGAAAAGTATTGTTTTCTCATCCAAATTTTTCTTGTGATACAAGAAAGGACTCAACTGTCACACCTTCAACAGCAAATAAACGAGAAGTTGCTTGCTATGGCAGCGATCCTGGCATATCATGCATTCATATACCTAAAGCCCTTTTACATCACCAAACTACATACTTGTGTTCCAAGTTAACATCTAGGAACACACTTTGGCAGCTACTCTCCCCCAGACCACTCCTGGTCATTTTCTGCCAGGGTGATGTATAACTGCATTGGAATTTTCCCTCAGAACATATGTAATAATTGTATGGGCCATTGTATATCAGTATTCACACCACTGCTGGGCATAAGTTAACTTGCATAGAGACAGCTGATGCCTTTTTGATGTCTCCTACAACTCTGTTTCCTCTTACTTTTAAGAGAGACCTAACTAAGCCTGAGACCTATGCTTATTCTCATTGCATTCCAGAGTAAAAGAACATCTTTTTTTCCACAATAAAGGAAGAGTTCTTCACAGAAAAAAAAAACATATATATCCATATCATTTCTCCTTAATATGAGCAGGCGACACTTCTTTTGGACACTGCTTGATCGTTAAGATATCTCTCCCTTTTCTCAAGAGATCTCCTTGTTCTGTTTTACAAAAGCTTCTTACCCCATTGAGCAAAGTGGTCTAATGGTCTAAAAACACTTCTCACAGAAGGTTATATAGAGGCACGAGAATTTATGGTGTGTTTGAATATTGCTTGAAGCAATGCCACTGACACCAGGAAAATCCAAACTCATGCTCCAAATCTGGTTGTCATCCATTATTTAAAAAGGAATGTAGTACACAGCTTAATCGAACCTGAAAAATGAAGAATGCACATTGAAATTAACCATAGGCTCCAGCAAGATGCAAACAAACTGGAGAGCTGCCAAGCCTGGCCATGACAGGAGAACATCTGCACAATCATTAGTCAATCTTAACACACTACAGTGTAAATTTGATAGTGAGGAGTTCAGGGTGCACATTATGTCGCTCTAACAATTGCATGATTTGTACACATTGTCTCTCAAAGTGAGTGAATTTGATCCGTGAAAAAATTAAACCACTCCTGAAGCATGATTAGGCAAGAATTTATTAAATGGCATGGCTGTATAACTCAAACAGCTGCACCTGCTTACCATCATCTATCTAAGCAAACCATTAGGTAACACGCAGGAGAGTGAACAACAGCTTAGCTTCATTTCCACTGAAATTATAAAAAATGTTCATAATATGAAACTATTACAGCTGTGAGCTGTAGCTGGAGTTCTCTGGGCAGCCTGGTATAGTGGTTGGTGACCCTGCACTTAGCAGGAGGGTTGAAACTAGATGATCATTGTGGTCCTTTTCAACCCAGTCCATTCTATGCTTCTGTGATTCTTCACAGCTGTTACTTGTGAGCATATTAGAGGTTTCTCACAACACAGTGCTAAATATTCCACCCCTGTGGACACTTTCACACTTTGTATTAAATTGACAACAATAATTGACCTTGAGGTTTAAGTGGACTAGTGCTATCATCTGTTAAGATTTTATACTCAACAGCATTATTTGTTGGCTTTTATCCTGAAAAAAGTACTTCATCTATATTTATACATTTTTATATCTGCAATAACATGGAAAAATAGCACTACTATGAAAATTAATTTTCCCAGTTCAGGATTTTTCACTTCCAAACATCCAGCTTGGTATCTTCTTTTTTTCATGTACATTTTTCTAAATCTTTGCTTCTCAGCTTTTTTTTTTTTCCTATCTCTAGCCTATTTTTGTAACATATTCCTTATCAAAACTACTGATAAATGCAAATTACGGAAAATTCAATTCAAAATTTTTATTCTTTATGTATAATTGTCTTTCGTATTTATACAATCAGGCAATTATAAGCCATACATATTGTAACAGTATAGCCTTGGCCAATTATCTAATTTCTCAAAACCTGCCTTGTATTAATTGTTCAAAGTACTGTGAATGTTGGAGCTAATCATGCAGAAGAGCAAAAACACTGGGTACCATGCAGAGGACAGAAGTGAGACAAGAGCTTTTACTGATAGAGAATGCAGTGATGTGACCATCCCTCCACCTTTCCCATAATACCAGTGCCTGTAAGGATGAGCAAAGTAGAAACTTCACTGAGAGTATTTAATGTGTGCTACTGGGGAGGAAGGTTTCATGGACAGAGACACTGCTGCTGAGACATGGCAGTCAGCTTAAATTTAGGAACAGGGAAGGCATTTAATTAAAACAGACACTATAAGCTGAATATTGAATCATTATTACAAGCATTATAAAATACCTGCAGTAACTCCAATTGCATCATAACTAAGACTAGTCACCACTTAAAACACATAGAATTTTGCAGATTTTGTCACAGAACACAAGCTAACCAAATTTTTGCTCCGCTCGGCCAGGAACATTTTGCAGTTTTCAGAAACACTGCATCCACAAAGCTTGATAATACTTTAAGTATTCTTTTGTTTTGGGATATTATCAACCAACTATTAGAGCGCTGACATATAAGTTACATCTGTGCACCTTATGAGCCAAAAGATTTTACATCCGACTTGTCCATGAAAATTGGAAGAAATACATTAAAGCAAGGCCCAACAAAGCTCTTTGCATCATCTTCATGATATTAGACTAAGAAATAAATTTTTTTTTTTTTTGCATTGCAGTCATTAGCTTTCACCTATTGCACTGAATAAGTGTTAAAAATCTACTTTGTTTTTATAAATTTTTAATGAAAATATATTTGATTTTCTAAAATGTGCCTATACACACATAAGTGCCTGAAGCAGAAGAAGAAATAGTCACTCCATCTCAGTTATAAGTGGACTGTACACTGATGCTTAATTTAATAATATCAAGTAAGATGGGGTGCTTCTGTGCATTTGAAATACCCAGTCCATTCTTTGTTTTAAAACATGTACTTCTGACAGAGAGAGAGAAAGGGGTTTAGTTCTACACTTTTTAACTTTATGCAAGCTCAGCTCAAATGAATTACATTTACAAGTATGAGCAAGGCTGGCTGCCATGACTTTACTCTTTTTTATCTTAGGTGGAAAAGATGTGAGCTTATAAATGTATTTGTCTTCCTTGTAAGTCATAAAAGAACTCATAAAACCCGATTTAATTATTGTACCTGTATTCTCTGATAAATTTTATGTCTATTTATAGCAACAAGATGCATAATTAGAAGTATACTAATGCACGTAGTTACATGGTTCACTTTGAATGTAATGCCTCCTCTTTATTTCCCTGGAAACGACAACAGATACAAAGAGCTCGATAAAACACCATTGAATAGAGAAGATTCTCAACTACAAAACACTGTTTTTCAATATAGTTAATACCAATATTGCTATGCATTGCTATGCATTGTCATCAGTGATGAACAAGAGCCTGCGTGCCACACTTGTAAAAATCTGCATGGCCATCCAGAATGTGGTTTGTCTTTCACATTGTTGTCACCACTGCTGAAACGTGTTACCCACCACCACACTGTGCTAACACTCACTGCTTGGTTTCCATAAGCATTCAGCAAGCATCAATGTATATCAGTGGATGCAATCTATTCTGCAACTGACAACATCTGGATCCGGCTTTGTGGGCCAACATAATAAAATAAGAAGCATTAATTTTGGAGCAGCTCTCATACTTTAATTTTTTCTTAATTGTTACTGATTCTGTGTGAATCAGGATCAAGTTTCTCCTATTATAGAACTGTAAATCACTTCCTATGTGTCAACATAATACTGTAGTAGCTGCATGGCTATTGTTATGTACTACCGACTCCCTGGGTAGAGGCAGTTACATCTGTCAAGACTGAGCAAAATTCAATAGATAAAGTGGAGAAAGATAAGTTATGTAGTACCATGCATTTATAGCTTGATATAAGAGAGAGATCTTGGTTATAATTCTTTCACATGCACACACAAAAGAAAGCATATTTCTAACCAGAATGCTTGCATTACCATAGTCACGAGCAGACATGTCAAAGTTCTGCTAGGAAGATATATAGTGAGAAGAATTTCCAGCATTTTTACTATAATCTACTACTTCAATTCTCTAAAACTGGTTCTGCTCCAGTTTGACTACCCTGAAGAAAGTAATTTCAATTGCAGAAGTTTTATCACCAAGTATTGCAACACCATAGCCGCCCTCTAGAATTTTATTGAATTTCCTATCATCATGTAGACTTTGTGACACATTTACCAGAGATCAGGTTGTTGATAAATTGAAATTATGCCTTATTGACCAGTATATTGAACTGGTTCTAACTATGCAGTGACCTGTTGAAATATTCACTGCTTTGTAACTGAGTTTGCAGAAATGAGAAGCTGAAGTGTCCTTGTTCTGCTATTACTGACTTATATTTGACTGCCAAGACATGAAAGGACTGCTGGCAGAATTTCCTCATTGCATACCTTTTGGTACATTTTTTAACTTAACACATTCATGTATATTATCCTAACATTACTGTGTCCAGTGTCAATACTAAAATATGCACTGAAGAGTAAGGTTGTACATAATTTAGTTACAGATACAGATACTTTTAAAAATAAGGTTGAATAAATATTGCTATATTACTATTTCCATTTCTTGGAGTTCTCCTTTATAAATGATAAGTAAAAGTAGTGATAGTTTATGTTTTTTCATTCCTTTGTTTAGTAGGTTTTCAAAATTGTATATTTTCCTACCTGATCCCAATGTTTATTACAGAACTTGAATTAGGAACTTTTCCAGTTGGTTTCCCTGACTCCATCTGTTCCCAGTGATGTATATCAATCCAACAGTTTCATACTTCTGAAAGTCAAGTAAACTGCTTACCTTTAGGTAGCCAGCAATGAAAAATTTAAGTAAGAATTTCCAAGTAATAAAAAGTAAACACAGTAATGTGGAATGTGTCCTCATAATCTTACATTCAGTTTTCATACTGCTAATCTCAAAATACTTAACACTTCCCAGAAAAAAATAATAAAAAAAAAGACTCAGTTCACTTTTTCTCTGCTTTCAATGAGAAAGTGCTGGACACTCTCAAGTCTATTGCTGTTGTCTGATTTTGCACTATTCCAGAGCAATCTGGTATGCGTTTCAAAAGGAGTGATATGGAATTTGCATTAATGTCATAGCTGATGCACACGTCTCAAACATTACTCTTTATCAAGAAAATTTGGGGTAACACAGAGCACTGTGAAACTTTAAATTAAAAAACTTGAAACTCTATCAATCATTTATACAAGAGTTTGTACTATGTTACCTAATCAAGCAAAACTTTTAGCAAATGGCTTTTGTAAGTATTTCTGAAATATTTATCACCTCGTGATTTTGTGACTTCCTGTAGTGAATAAATTGGGCACAAACAGGAAGCCCTGAATCACAGTAATTATGTTTTCCATTGCTACATACTTCTTATAGGATATTATACAGTTTTGTAATTTTCAAGGACTAGTTATATTGAAAGTCAGTAAGAATTACCACTACTTCATGAAAGTGAGCTGAGATATTGAAATAAATTATATAAACTTGGATGTAGATTTGAAAACTGTCAAATAAATCCTCATAACTTGATAATAAAAAGACAGTAAAAACATGACAACTCACACTATGAGTACACATTTTAAACAGACATAAATGACTCAACCAAAAATAGTTTTAAAAAAAGAAATACAGATAACATCCTTTCTGAACTGTCAAGAAAATTCCAAGTGTTGTTCTTTTGTTGAAGGAAAAAAAAGAGATGATATCAAGTTGGTCCAACCAACTACAAATTTAATGAAAATTGATTTAAGAGACAATGTAATTAAGCCAATCAGTACCATCTGTAGAGTCAGAAGCTAGATTTTTGCTTCTGAATTAACAAGGTCAAGGCTAAAGGGCACTGAATTGCTCTACATCATTTACGACCAACCCTTGCTAATGCAGTTGGTGGTTATAGAAGACTTGTTGGAGCAATTCAAGTATTGCACTAAGAATTAGGCAGTATAGACCAACTTTATTTTCATTTTGCATGGATTTAATGCTAGTTGTATTACCAGTTCAAGGCTCAAAATTTGTCTACTTAATTTGAAATTATGCTTTTGCTAAAGTAAGTGTAGGGGCTGGTTTTCTAGGAGCCAGAACCATAACTAAATTTTGAATATTTACTAAATTATCCTGTCAAATGTGCATCACTGAATTATTATTAATCTTTATGAAAAAAATTAAACTGCCATGAAAACAGGGAAATAGGATCATTTAAATTTCGGGTAAATTAGTGTGCACCACAAATCAATTGACAGCAGTTGATCACTGGTGGTTGCATACCCTATACATAGATTCTTCTAAAGAAATGTTGATAACACTAAATAAAACAATTCATTTTCAAGAAAGTGCTGAAACCATTTAATGTGTCCTCATTCTAAACTATTTGTTTGATCTTTTAAAACTTGTCTAATTCAGACAAAATATAGACTACTTCTATATACACCTGCATTATTTCCAGATGTTTAACTCTTTGGCCATCTGGAGTCTGTGCATTGGGTATGACATTTCTTTTTGCCCAATTTTTGTGAGGATGAAAAATACCTAATCAAATTCAACAACTGTCATTCTAACACAGCAAGTCTAGTATCTGCTTCTGAGCTCATACTTCAAGTTATTAATTACAACTATTTAAGTATCATTCAGCTCTTGGACTGTTAATTTATGTGATCAAGAATTAGATCCAAATAGACATTTAATGGCTACCAAGTGTGGTATTTCTCCTATTTATCAAGTAGACATCTCTGTCTAAACCTGTCAGCCAAACAGCCTTCACAGATAATGAAGGAAAATAGGCACTTTTATGGTATGATTTACCTAACTCAAGACATTTATGTTAGGATAAGACTCTGTATCACTCAAGTTTTTACTTAAGAATGAAAATTTCTATGCAAGCCCAATATGCTATCACTTTGGACAAGCTGACCACCATAGCATCTTACAAATATGCAAACATTTCAGAGAACAGACTTCCCTCTAGCAACATGTCCTGAAGAGTCCCAATTTCTTTGGTCATTCACACATACCAGTACACAGCATGTCATTGAATTTGTCACAAACCACATTCACCTGTATTGTTGTCATTCAAAAATGTGAAAAGATATAATGCCAGTCACATATCTTATATGAGAGCCTTGTGACTGCAGCATTTTCTTGAGTATGAGAACGATCTAGTTTCCATATTAGCTTTAGTGAAAAAGGCTACAATGTTATTTATGCAGACCAAAAAACAGCTGCAAGTAAAGCTCCTTCAGACATTCTCTCAATGCCGCCTGCTGAAATGCAGTCACTCAGGACAGCCATTTATGAAAATTGTATGATGCAGAAAGGCCATGTTTCTATGCTTTAAGCACTCTTCATGACAGGGAACTTTTCACCTTTACTCTTAAGAACCATCAGTCCATTTTAAAGTCGAGACCCAGCATAAAACATGCAAAGAAAGAGACAGCGTTGACACCTTTCAGTTTTCTTCTGCCTAAGCAAACATATTGGCTACTGTTTTAATGATTAACATTTGCAGTTCCCATGATTGAAATATCAAATAAGGGTTTTAACCAACCTGTAATGCTCAAAAGGGTGAGTAAAAATTTTGTCTACTTAATCCTAATATCAGTTGGGCACTTATATTAGCCCTGCAGAAAAGATTTTAATTGTCAAGGAATTTGAGTACTACAGACACACCACTCTCCAACCTTGTAAAAGAAACCTATGTCACTCTTCATGAGTAAGCTAAGTGAATAATAATTACTATTGCATTATACTACAGCTTCCAGTAAGCCCTTGTCATGAGAAAGGTCTGGTGAGCTATGCTGTGGATAAGATAGCACAAAGGCAGAACCTCTTCTCTAAGGAGAAAGAGTGTTCAAAATAAAACTGAACTAACAAGATGATAATGCCAAGAGTGAGAAGTGTTTAGTGATTATAGAATATTTCAAACTTGTCTAATGAAATCTAATGAAAAATACAATTGATCAGCAAGAATCTGCCCTTCTCAGTGTTACTTGATCAGATCAGATATCCAAAGATAGTTATTAATTCTATATCTTTGCATCTTACAGGATGATTGCAAAGGCTGGAGATTAATGTGAATTTTGGAGGAGGGATGGATTTACTGCTTAACCAATATCCTTTCATTCCTCAGTTAAGAAGAGGAGAAATGACAAAGCTTTGGGAAAGAAAAAAAAAAAAAAAAAAAAGAAGAAAAGGAAAAAGGAAAAAATGAAAAAAAATCCATCTCTCTCTGAGATGCTCTGATGCTTCATTATATCTGTGTTCTTGAAATATATTGGTTCTGAAATTCAAAATGAAAATTCTTGAAGTATACTTTGCAAATGGTATGTAAAATACAAGCCATACAGCTTGTATTTGTTCGTTGTTCTTGCTAACACGGACTCACAATATTCCAGAGGTTAATAAGTGCATTAACAAGAAAGGAGAAAAAGCTAATGATAAATAAAATCTCTGTAAAATAGGCTTTGGAAGCAATAGCATTAAAAAATCAATGGTTTCTTCAAAAGAGACTAATGAAACCACTTATGTTATTCTACCGCTACAAGGTTTCTTATTTCAACCCATTAAGAATAGAACAAGCAAATTAATTTATTAACACAAAGGCCCACTAATCTCTGTATGTTCAGTGATATTTTTCTATAGATACAAGAATAGAAACTAGAAACTCTTATATGGAGGAATAAAATTGATTTTTTTAAAAATTTTCTTTAAATTTTCATACAGCATCCTGTAATTGTCAGTCATATTCAGATAATGACAGATAAAGCTAATCAATTGTGTTGATTTTGGATCTTCTGAACACAATGATTAATTTTAAAAACAAAATTATTTCGTACAGCAAAAAAGCATAAATATCAACTATTACTGTATTTCAGGTACTTGCAGAAGAACTTAAAGTATTGTGAAAGAGTACATCTTTGCTTTCTTCAGTGGATGAAGAGCTCTGTCATCTTTATGAGACTTCTGACAGTGAAAGACTGACTGATTTCTGATTTTTTTATTTTTTATTACTATAATTGGTGCTAGAAACTAGAGTGAGAGTGAAATATAACTGTCAACTACATGTTGATGATATCAGTAATGAATTCAGGAACCTGAGAATAATGGAATAGAAGAGGTAAAAAAATGGGATAAAAATTGAAAAAATAAAAAATATTAATTGTTGCAGAAATTGATAGAGCCAATAAAGGCAGTTAGATGAAAAACAGTAATGGAGTTACTTAAAATGGACAGAAATGATAAATATTGGCCCTCAGTGGCAATCCACAGACTTGGGTTAATAACAGCGTGAAAGGAAAAGATATAGAGATACTAAAAATAGAGGGCTGGTAAGTCCAACCTGTAGAGCTTAAAAAAGATTTGTATCATGATAGCATGGAATGAAATTTTTACAGTATTTTTGCAAGATGTTTCATTTTTTAAGGTCAGGAAAATGAAGTCACTACTTCTTGTTTTTCACTTGAAAAATGGATCAATGATACGTCTTCTTAAAGAGAATGGGTATTTCTCCAGTTTCAATCTCTCTAGATATGTTTGCCAAGGTAGGAATGGAAATATGACTGCTGCATCACCTATATAATGTCTTTCTTTTTCTCAGTTTCTATAAGACATTTTATAATGCATTTAAGCATAAAAACCAGTACTTCATTTAGAAAATGATCAATGTGATTCTTTCATTATGGAATTGAAAAGCTCAGACTGAAAAGGCAAAATCTCAAAGATGTAATATGGCTCGCTTGAATAACCAACCCAATTACGTCCTTCAACTGCCATAACATCACTTCCGTTCATCAAAATGAAAGAGGTATGCATTTAATAAACCCAAAGACTGGAATATTTGCAAGTAATTAAGCTGAAATTTACAAAGTCCATCATACTAATCAATCTCTCAGGTCTTTCTTATGTTGCCATCAATGGAAATATCAAAAATCTCTCATACGGTACTCGTTTCCTTTATTCATGAATATCTTCACTCTCTTGAAAAAAGAGACCAAAAAAAATATCAAAATTCTCCCATATGGAGGCTAAGGTTTTCTTTCATATGGAAAAACAGACTATTAAAGGAAAATTTTTATCACACTGAGATCTGATTCCTCGTATTTTTTATCCTTCTTTGTGAAAGATAGGAACACTGTATATTTAATTACACGCAGCACACCACAGATAAATATCTAAAATAAAAATTAGCATCAACCTGGGCAGGGGAAATCTTCAATAGGACATAAAAATACAGTATAACAAAATCACTGTTCTAGAAAAACTGTCATGTAATTAAACATAGACATTTTTACAGATGCATTGAACATATACTGAACAAACAGTTTCGAATGAATTAAAAATTCATAAATGGGAGAATTTTTCACTTGAAAATGAGTACAAACAAACTAGATAATTTAGTATTTTAATATATGTGATCAAAGCACATAAATTATATTTTTTAAAAAATACTTGAGAATTAGTCATGTCAGGTAAACAAAATATTAGATGTTATTTTCTTATTTATGATGTTTTTCCTATTTTTATTACCAGTTGTTTACGCATTTGAGCAGTCAGAGTGTTCAGTGGGGATGGGCTCATTGTGAGGATGGGCTCATTGTCTCTGTTGAAATTTTGAGTTCTGTGCTGCAAAACACATGTTATTGAGATTTTTTTTACACCTTAAAATTATGCACTGCCTGTATGTGTACATTCTTTAGAATTAATGATATGTTAGGGAGGAACATTTGTTTGAAAAGTAGAAAAAACATGGATTTCGTGGGGAAGGAAAAGCATCACAGAGCAAAGTATATTCATGATTTCTTTTCTCCCTTCCTCTATTCTATCTACTGCTTCTTTGTAAAAATATAACAGAAATTAGCAGACTTGAAAACCACAAGGGTATTGTTTTTTTTCAGGAAGAGGCTGAAAATCAGGAACCAAGTTGATCAGCTAACAGTGATAAACATGGTGAGTGGTGGAAGGTCAAAACTACCCACTGGTCAATAAATGAAGTAAATAACTTGAAAAGTAAAGAGTTTGTAATTAGTCAAGCAGTTAAGCCTACATTAAAGAGGTAGTTTGCTACAGTAAGGAAGTGAAGCAACAATATACAGAGTTGAAACAACATCCAAAGACTGGAAATAAACATAGAAGTGGCTGTGTTCAGAGCTAATTTACACTTTGCCAGGCAAATCAAATCAAAAATTAATATGAAGAGAACCAAACCCCACAAAAGTTACTGCAATATACGTAAGCTATTCTCCATTCCTAACTCAGATCACTAGGGTTAGTTCAACCTAATATGAATCGGAATGCGACCAAAAATGTTCTGTCACTGAACACCTATTAGCATGCAGAGTTCTTCATCTACATTAATTTCAGAGGCTCAAGATGCATTAGAAGACCTTATTCAGATTGCAAGGGATCCTAACTTGGATGTCTGTCTCTGCATTATGAAAAAGATGGGGCATCTTTTATAGCTCTTAAGCAACATCACTGAACTGCAAAAACTAGAGAAGCTGCTGTGCAGATTTTTCTTCTCCGTGTAACTGCTGATGACCCAAGAAAAGCACATTTAGAATTCTGTGTGTGCTTGGTACCATCACACTTAAGAGCACAGGAAATAGAATGGAAAATGTATCTCAAGTATCTAATGCTGAATTATTGATCCTTTATCAAACAACAGACTGAAGAATCATCCATCTCAGTTGTCATTAAATGCAAAAGATACGTCACATAAGCACAAAACTGCATTACATGATTCTATGATGTGTATGAATAAGAAATAGTCTAGCCTATCAGAAGTATTATTGCACATAACTTTTTATGCAGACATGCATAAAAAGTATATGCAAGATATTTATACCTAAAAGATAGCATTTTAAAATAGTGTTTTTAATAAAACCAAAACATAGTATAATCTGCTAGTCTATTTTAAATGTGTTTTAAGGAAATCAATTTTCATATTGTATTCTTAAAATTGGAATTCTTCATTCAGACATGATGATTTTGTTATTTAAATGTATACCTAGGCCCATTAGTTTTATAGTTAACAGCTAGTTTATTCCAAGAGCAGTTAAATCATGTTACTTTTTAGCTTAAAAGTGACAGTAATTGAGTATAGCAAAAAAATAGATAGGGTTGTAATTTTACTTTCTATACAAATGTACATCATTTTATCATATTTCATAATACAGCATACTATCCTGCCATTCTTGTTGACGTACATTTTTTCCACTTACCTTGTCTGTTTTTATTTTAAAATGCTCCTATGCCATTTTGTGGTTATCCTAGTATGAAATTTGTCTTGGGAGAGAATTAAAAAAGGTTCAAGCTATTCTAAGTTATACCTCAGTTATACTAATTAGCGTAAGCATTTTTTTTTCATGTGCCTCAGACAAACATAAATAGAATTATGACAAATAATATTGTTCGTTTTATGCCAAAAGATAGAAACTTACAGTTGATTTTTTTTTTCACGTTTTTATTTAGGTTTTTCACAATCACTGCAGTGGGAGGTTACCTCAAGGATAATTCAGTCCATCAGAGCTCTAATATCTAAAATATGTGGGACTAAATAACTTTTCAGGTGTTTATTCCTTTCCACCAGCTCTAGAGAAAGTCTTGATGACTAATGTGGGCTTTTGACTTTTAGATAGGTAAATTTATACAATTTTGCCTAACATTAAAATGAGGCTTTTTTGAGTTTTAGATTAACAAAATCAATGTCAGCATCCTTTGTCAGAGTCCAATACTCTTACCTTCTAAAGAAGACCATGAAACACCTGATATGAAAATTATGAACCCAAATTTTAGGTTAGATTTCAATGTCATTATCTGATACCTTACCAGATCAGGTATCTTTTTGTTGTTTTTTTTTTTTTTTACCAGCAAACCTAGTTCTTTAACACACATGCAGATTCCAATAGTGGAAGCTAAGCCCTGTGTCAATGATTTACAGGCTGGTTCAGCCCCCTTCCAAGACTGGCAGGGCGGAGGGATTTCACAAAATCCACGCCTCCCGAAAAGGGAAACAGGGAACTCCAAAATAATTAAAAACTGTGGGAATACAAGAAAAACTGTTCAGAGCAGAAGCTATGGAGCAAGATAAACAGCATGATAACCAAGGACATCTCTAGAAAAAGAAAGAATGTCTCACGGCTCTGATTGAAAAGCACCTGCATGAATTGTTGAAGAGTGTTTTCTAGAATGCTCTGTTGACATGTAAAGGTAGATGGGAAAGTTGCAGGGGTGGATGGGAAAGCTAGGTATATGAGTTATGTGAGAACTTGTAATAAATGATTTGTATCATTCACATCTGAGTCCGTGCAACAGACTCAGCATGCAAAAAACAGCGGCAACAATCTGAGGAGAAACAAACTAATTTACTTAATATAGTATCAGAATGCAACACACTATAATGCAGTATAATTAGAATTGAAGCTAATAAATCAAATATGATGAGAGAGAGTGTCTGAAAGGTGGATAGGCCTCACCATAACACTGAGGTGAGATGTGCAATCTGGTTGAGCAGCAGGGAGAAGAGCTTGATGGAGAAGAGCATCAGGAGACCTTGCCAGAAGCTATATCTCCTCTCTGACCACAAAGCCCTCTGGGGTATGTAGTTCTTCTTCTCTCCCAGACAGGAACCTGGAACTTGAGCATTAACACTTCAAGTCCCAGTACACTACATAATGTTATGATGTGGAATACCAATAACTAAAAATCATAAAACCATGACACCCTGCATGTAGTAAATACAGAAAACAAAACAACACACTTGTTATTAGGAAAAAAAGAAAAAGAAAAAAAAAAAGATGAAATAAAATAAAACAATAAAATAAAACAAATGAATTGAACTAATATGCTACAACTGAAAGATTCAGTTCTAACAAAGCTTTAGATACCAGTAAAAAGTCTGTTTCATCAAAATCTTTCAATCACCTTTTCATAATACAATGCAACACTGTCTGGCACTTATTCAAAGGTGGACGAATTGCTTTTATCTGAAGCAATACCATATGGTCATCCAATCTGTTCTGTGACTCCCCTTTAGTCCTTTGTCTTTAACTCTGGGTTCTGATTGACAGAACACACTGAGCTCCTTAGTTCTTTCATTCACCTTTCATTCACCTGAAGATTAAAGAAGTAGTATCCTAGAAGTGAAATTCTCTTGCTCCTTGAATTAAATATTTAAATATCAATACTTTAAAAAGAAAACAAGACATCATTTTTTTCTCTGCACGATATTCCAGTGATCTATTTGAGACTTTTAGTATCCATTTTTGCATGGCATCACCATGCTCTTATAAAATTTTATGCATCTTCTGTGGAGAGTCAGAAACTTCTCTGTTGAAATAATAAATTACTTGCACTGAATCAATACATCTGATGGCAAGTTAAAATGAAGCTACAATTTAAATATTGCAGAAAAGTAGTTTTATGAAAAGAGTAACATGTTGGAGTATTCTGCTAATGTAATCTTAAGCAGGTCTCAATGAATAACTGTGACTTAAATATTACTGTGTACTCTCCTTGTTGTATATAAATCCAGTAAGATTTTGTATTTGATTGTCAGTCAATTAGAGCTAGACATCAGGCTCTTCTTGTGATTTACTTCATCCTTTATCTCCTAATAATAAAGCCAAAAACTTGTAACAAATTGTTGTAAAATGTTATATAGTGATTTAGCAGTTAATATTGCTAACACAATTTAAATGTGTTCAGGCTCCAGGCTTTCATACAAAATTGACTCACAAATGTGTCTTTTGGTGTTTTTTTTTTCATGTTGGCAGCAGCACTGTTACTTCTGTAAATTCTTACTCTCCATTCTTACCCTGGCTAGATGATGGGGAGTGTCCTGATATTTCGTTTTTATAGAACGGAATGGAACGGAGTAGAGTAGAGTAGAGTAGAGTAGAATAGGATAGAATAGAATAGAATAGAATAGAATAGAATAGAATAGAATAGAATAGAATAGAATAGAATAGAATAGAATAGAATAGAATAGAATAGAATAGAATAGAATAGAATAGAATAAATTTCAACTGCCAGACAAATTCAGGTAAAATTCAACCAAAAGTTAAAGCACATTATTAAGGCATTATCCAAATGCCTCTTGAACACTGACAAGCATGGGGCATTAACAGCCTCTCAAAGAAGCTTGTTCCAAGGTTTGAGCATTCTCACAGTAAATTTTTCCTTATGTCCAGTCTGAGCTTCTTCTGCCACAGCTTTGTGCCATTCCCATGCATCCTGTCATCAGTTGCCAGGAAGAGACAACACCTTCTTCAGTTCCCTTCAAGAAATTGCAGAGAGCAATGAAGCCACATCTTAGCCTCCTTTTCTCCAAACTAGACACCCCAAGAGTCCTCAGTCTCTTCTCATAGGACATGCCTTGCAGCCTTTATTACAGTTTTGTTGCCTTCTTTCAGTTGTCTTAACATCCTTTTTTACACTGTGGATACCAGAGATGCACATAATATTAAAAGTGAGGCTGCATCAATGCTAAATACAGCAGGAGAATCATTTCTTTTTACTGTCTGGCTATGCTGTGTTTAATGTATCCCAAAATGTGACTTGTCTTCTCATCTGACAGGGCACACAGCTGACTCATGCTGACACTGCTGTTACCAGCACCTTCAGATCTTATTCTGCTGAGTTGCTCCCTAGACCCTCATCTCCCAGTCTATACCAGTGTCCAATATTACTCCATCCCAGGTGCATCACCCACTGTTTTCCTTTGATGAACTTCATGCTGTTGATGGTGGCCCAGTGCTGCAATCTATCTAGATAATCTAGATATCTCAGTAAAGTATGAGCAAGTGTGGAAACACCAAGGACTTGAGTTCCTGGATTTGTTTTGCAACGACTAGTTAAAAATAGTTTTGATATTAAAAGATCACTCTGGAATTAAGAGATTCTAAGTACTTGGGGAAAAAAAAAAAAGAAGAGAGAGACAATCTGCACACATTAAGATAATGCAGTTGATGTGTCTATTGTGACTTTGAAATAATTAAAACAAAAAAGAGGAGGGTGTTATATGTTATCTGTATTCCTTTATTATTTACTGCATTTGTTCTTAGTGCTTCATTTGTATAGGAATATTCCTGAAAAACATACAGTAATGGTTTAAAAAATGCACTGAAAGTGACATAAAAATATTCCCATTGGCTATCATCACAGAATTAAATGCTTCACCTCTGATAAAACAAGCATCAAAGAGGATTTATATATATTAATCTCATACAAAATCTTCTTATATTCAGCTTAAATGGTAGCATATTGTGTAGCTAGCAAAAACTAGAAAAGTATTAGAGTAATCAGGCATACAAGCCAGAACTGCCAATAAATGAAATGTGAAAACTTGCTTGTTTTTACTTTATGATTTCATATTCCTACTCCTTGTGATTTGAATGCATTCCAGACTCTACCACTGAACTTCATTACTCTCATGCTCAGAGTGCACAACACAGTCCTCATTTTAGCACAATAAAGATGTGAAACTTATTGTGTATGCATAAGGAAATCTGAATAAAACATTACTTAAATGTCTGTGATCTTCAAGTTAGAAAAACTAATTTACTTGAAAACAATGTGTACAACTGAAATACACATTTAAAACTTCTGGAATCAGGGACACAGGAGTAATCATTTATTTTACAAAAGAGTCTCATCCTTAAATCAAATCAAATTAGACTAAGTTCTACCATTCAGCCTTTTACATATATTTCTGTGATTCCTTTTCTGACTAACTGAAACATAGTTCATCATTTATTTTCTCAAGTTAAAACTCATCACAAATGATGTCCTGAAAACTTTCCTATCTACTCCTCATGTTTCTTATCATCCTACCAGTATTTCTATCAAATTTTAATTTACCTTGCTTCATATTTGCCAGCCATCTGAAACCAAAATAAGCAGACCAAGGCAAATGCTTAATTGAATTCTGTATTTTCTCCTGAAAGATGTGATATAGGAGGCACATAGATTTGGTTTCTCTTATTCACATCTAATTTTTTATTCTGTTCCTTCAGCTTACTTTCTGTGCTACCTCCCCATGTTTTACAACCTCTTTCACAAACAATATGCCTGATGTTTTCTCCCATTCATTGTCATCTCTAACATTTTATTTGCAGTATTTCTCCTGCCTACGTTTCAAATTGTTTTGACATACCATACTTTACAGCTAGTCCTCCTGAAACTGTCGCTGTCCTCAGCTTCCCTCTGAAATCTGCCGTCATCCCCAGAACACAATGAACAGCAGAAGCAGCATTCCATGCAGACACAGCAGCCATGTAAAAAGAATAGGAGCTGACAGCAGTTGAGTGTTGAGTTGTAGCCGTACTTGAAGCTACAGCCAGCTCGTCATCCAAGGCATTCATGTTCTGTGCTATGGCACTGTGCACATACACCCAAGAGCATGTTGACTCCTGAATGGTAGGTCAGAAAATTAAAAGTGGTAATTCAGTTTGGCTAGTAATATAAACCATGATAATGCCTATTCTGTATTCTAAAATATATTGCTAAAGTTTTTTTATAATTCAAGTCATAATAACTGCATTCATAATCTTCCATAATTCAGGGAGTGACAGCAGAGGATACTGTTTTTAGTATGAAACCTAAATGTTTCATAATAGCACTACTAAGTGTTTCTCTTTTTTTTTCTAAGTAGAAAAATAAAAATACTATACATATTCAATTCAGCATATGCTTCAGTAAGATTTCACAGTAATTTTACACATTTCAATTATACACGAGGCATGAAATTCCCATTGTGAAAATAAAAAGTTAAAAACATTATGTAAGGGCTGACACTGCATATTCAAGACATAAAATAAAAATAGAATCATGGCGAAGTATTGTGTTCCCTTTGCAGAAGTGAAAAAATAGATTTATTGGCTTGAATCACTTTTTGTTTGTATCCTAAAAATCTTTCTTTCCTCTACTATTTTCTGTCATTGTCACTAATATGTCTCAAGAACACTAGAAGATAATTATATATATTATATACATACATATAAAATACCTATGTGTATTCTATCTGGTTTATATCTAAACCATGCCATCATCATCTTGATAATACCATTAGAGTTAAAAAAAAAAAAAGTCTGCAATGGAACAGGTGAATATTGCATCAAAATCCAGTTCCTAGTTGTAACAAATAATATTGCATTTCACTGGAATTGGACTCCATCCACAACACTGGCTTCATCTGCTGTAGGGAAATCATCTCAGCATAGAAAAATTCTTTGGTTCCATAGCACTTCAACTGTATGGAAAAGGAGGCATTGCTGTACCATCTCAGAGGTATTCATCATGTTTACTGACAGTGTCAAATTCTTCCATAATCATTTTCTTTTTATTCTTTTTATCAACAATTTTATTTTTTCCTGAACTATAGTAAATATAAACCCAGAAGCCATTAGATTAATAATAGCAATAACTGCAAGCCTGGCTGTGCCTTAGTACAACTGGATTACTCTGCAAACCAGAGACAGGCTCTCATCCAGGACTCGTGCAAAATAAATAAATAAATAAATAAATAAATAAATAAATAAATAAATAAATAAATAAATAATTGAAAATCATTTAACTAATGTGTAAGATACAGGCCAATATAGGATCCAAGCCACTCACAATGATATTTCATGGCTGCCTGATTAAGTTCATGGTGACGAAAAAAGGCAGTATTGCATCCATTTTTAAGAAGGGTAGAAAGGATGACACAGGGAACTACCAACCTGTCAGTCTCACCTCTGTGCCAGAGAAGATCATGGAGCAGATCTTCCTGGAAGCTATACTAAGGCATATGGAAGAGGGAGAGGTAACGCAAGGCAATGAGCACGGCTTCACTGAGGGCAAGACCTGCCTGACCAATATGGAGACCATCTATGATGGTATAACTGCAACAATAGACAGGGGAAGAGCCACTGATGTCATCTATCTGGACTTAGTAAGATCTTTGACATGACCCTCCACAGCATCCTCATCTCTAAATTGGAAAGAGATGGATTGTATGGATGGATTGTTTGATGGATGTTGCATTGCCTCCTACGGTACTGACCTAAAACCAGGCCAGGACCAAATGACTGCACGTACACACCAATATGATGAACAGCAAAATGGCCTTTATTACACGTGAACTCTAGCTTATATAACCTATGTGCTTTGTCTACACCCCAAAGGGCACGTGCCACACATCAATCATAGAGCAGGGAGAGGGCCTATTGAGTCACATCCCATGGGGGTGGTCTCGCAGTCGCCTACAACAGATGGATGAGAAACTGGTTGTGAAATCATACCCGGGGAGTGGTGGTCAATGGTCAATGTCTAGATGGAGATCTGTGATGAGTAGTATCCCTCAGGGGTCAGTATTGGGACTGATGCTCTTTAATAACTTTATCAATGGCACTGATAGTTGGATCAAGTGCACCCTCAGCAAATCTGTGGATGACACCAAGCAGTTTTGCAGACAGGATACCATCCATAGAGACCTAGACAAGCTTGGGCAGTGGTCCCAGGAGAACCCTATGAGGTTCCAACTGCAAGGTCTTGCACCAGGGTCATGGTAACTTCCACTATCAGTGCAAACTGATGTATGAAAGGATAGAGCACAGCTTTGTGGAAAATGCTTGGAGATACTGGTAGATGACAAGCTGGAAATGAGTAAGAAGTTGCAGCATCTCAAGCCAGAAAACCAGTATTATCCTGGGCTGCATCAAATGAAATGTGGTCAGTAGGGCAAGAGAGGTGATCCTGTCCCTCTACTCTGTTCTGGTGGACCTTATCTGAAGTACTGTGTTCAGATGTGGAATCCTTAGTACAGGAGAGACATGGACCTGTTGGTGTGCATCCAGCGGAAAGCCACAAAAAGTATTCAAGGAACAGAATACCTCACCTATGAGAACAGGCTGAGAGAGTTGGAGCTGTTCAGCCTAGCAAAGGCTCCGTGGAGCCCTGATGGTGTCCTTTCAATATCAAAATGGGGGCTATAAAAAAGAAGGAGGAAGTCTTGTTAGTAGATTCTGTTGTAATAGGAAAGGGAGAAATGGTTTCAAAATAAGAGAGGAAATTTTGATTGCATGTAAGAGGCAAGTTTTTTATGAAAAGAGTGGTGAAGGTTGCCCAGAAAAGTGGTGGATACGCTTGTCCTTGAAAACATTCAAGGTCAGGTTGGAGGAGGCTCTGATAAACCTGATCTAGCTGTAGATGTCTCTGTTCATTGTAGTGGAGTTGGTCTAAATGGCAGTTCGAGGGTCCCTTAAAACTCGAACAATTCAATGATTCTATGAAATGCTAAATGCTGGGGAATAGAGGTAACACAACTAGTTCTGGAGATGCTACTTCTCAGATTAGCATCATAAGGTCCTTCTACATAGTGTAGAAAGGCAGTACTTCATTAGACCTAAGGTGAAGGTAGACTGCAGTAACTGGGGCCTACTGGAGCCTGCCTTATCTACATGCCTCATTTTCTTCAGTAAATTGACTGAAAATAAAGCTGGGAAGGGATTCTTTATCACACAGTTTAGATATTGAAATATAGAGAGAGCACCACTAGCCAAGTAATTTAAATATTCTTTTGCAGAAAAACTGAACACTTCCACAGGCAGCATCAACTGTAAAATGTGGGGGATGAATAGGAATTTATAAGGAACAAAAACAGATGCATATCTATCTTTGCAATATTGTTGTTTGAAAAGATGGCCAAATAAGTATCCTCCACATTTTACACAATAGGCTAGACTACTATCTTAAGAACTGTCAGACCTGGTTTCAGGGTGCACGCATACATGCTCAAGAGGAGGGCCATAACCACAGACTCCAGGCAAGAGAAGGCACTCTGTGTTGGAAACACTGACACTATGTAGCTAATGAAGGAAGTGAGCAGTCAAAAAGGAAACCCAGGTGATTCTTCTGATTCTTAATATCAAATTAATTTATTTTATATAATTTATTAATTAAAAATCTTGTAGACAAGATATGACATATAGAAGATGATCACACAGCATCTACAACTCAGAACTGAAGCTTTTTTATGTTCAGTTCATTTTACTTGATAAGCCTTACATAGAGATCAGTACAATATGAAATTAAGTTTCCTACTTGAAAACATAGGGGTTTCTTTTATTTACAAAATATTTAAAATGTTTACCTATAACACATAAAGCATTAATTCCTCTTTGTAATAATTTCTGGAAAGGCATAGTTTTGTTGGCTAAACTGTTTTATATTTGTATTTATATAATATATTTATATTTATGTTATTCAATTTAATTGTATCACAATTTAAAGAAATAATCTCAACTGAGGTTTTTATTATTGAAACCAACAATGCTATCAAGCTGTTCTACTTATAAATTAAATGTCTAACTATTTATAGAAACTGTCTGCTAAATTAAAAACTTTTCAAATAAGAAATCCTAGAAGTTATTTTAGTTCTAAATATTTGCAAAATAGCTAAAACATTTTAAACAAAATATTTTCCTGAATATTCCATAAACACTGTGAAGTTTCTTATTCTATTTTTTAAACAAGAGTATTCTTTAAATTTTCCATATCAGATCAAAACAAATTATTTTTGGAAACAAAGGAGGCCGTACAAAAAGAGAGGAGGGGAAAGAAGTCTCTTAGAATCATAGAATATCCTGAGTTAGAAGCAACCTGCAAGGATCAAAAAGTCCCCTCCCAGCTTCCCAAAGGACAACCAAAAAAATCAGACCATAGATCTCAGAGCACTGTCCAAATTTTTCTTTAGCTGCAGTAGCTTGTAGCCATGACCGCTGCCCTAGGAAGCATGTTCTATGCTCTCTACTCTCTGTTGAAGAACCTTTTCCTATTACCTAACCTGATCCTCCTCTGATACAGCTCCATGCCACTCCCTCAGGTCCTGTCATTGTCACCAGAGATCAGAGATCAGCTCTGCCGCTATGTTCCTCTCATGAGGAATCTTTAGATCATCATGAGGTCTCCCCTCACTCTCTTCTTCTCTGGATTGAACAAACCAAGGGACCTCAGCCATTCCTCATATTTCTTGCCCACTAGACTCTTCACCATCCTTGCAGCCTTCCTTTGGACACTCCCTAATAATTTTATAACCGTCATATGTTGTGGTGCCCAAAGCTACCCATAGTGCTCTAAATGTGGCCACCCAGCACACAGCACAGTGGGACAATCCCTTCTGTTGCCCTGCTGGCAGTGCTGGGCCTGATGCACCCCAGATTTTGTTTGTCCTACGTCTTGTTCTGTGGTTTTAGAAAACTGTGCAATATCTACTATCCTACTCTAAAATTCTGGTAAAATAATGCCATTGTCTGACCCTTTAGTAATAAATTCCTCTTTGAAGTTTGCTTTATAAGAATATAGTTTGAAAGGCAGCAATTAACATTTGCTGTACCATAATTCACACTCAAAAGATCTTATCAAACGCTAGCACAAAATTAGAATGCATTCAAATATTTAATTCTAGACTGTAAAATAAATTGCACAAATGCTTTCTACTAAAGAGCAATTGCAAAACTGTATTCTAGAAACTACAATTAGACCTGGCAAATGTAAATTTATGGTTAAGGAGAATCTATTCTTTTTACAAGTCTACATGCCCTTTTTTAACTAAGATTGCATTGGAATTGCTTTTAATTAGGCACAATGCTTCTTTCGCTGGAGCGAACAGCTCTAAATAAATTGAACACTATTCTATAAACATTGTTGAAACACTATTCTCCTGTACATAAGGAGAATTGGTTTTTTTTAACTTTTAATAAATAGGTGTAACAACCAGACATAACAATATAATGCTGTTGTCTATTCACTACACCCAGGGAGAATGCACCCTGAGCTTCAATAATACAATAATATAACCATTTAAATGCACTCTTTACAGTAAATCTATGTAATCAAGGCCCAGACAACACCCATTTGATACCACCACTAAAAATAAATGATCCCAGCAGTCATGAAACTTGCTGAAAATCTCTATATGACTATATAAAAAATGGCTTAAACATAGGCTGAGCACATACCTGTAAGTATCCATGTAGCTTAACTTCTGATTCTTGCACTCTTGCAATTCTGATCCCCACCTAGCCTTATATATTTGCTAGTACAGGCATAGTGGGGTCTATATTTCACCCTTTCCTCACCCTTCCAGCAAATTTAGGAAACAGAATTTTCTCATCTGCAGCAGACTACTTTGCTTGTCGAAGGCTTGCTTAGTCTATTTTTCTACCACATCTTCCATGGGTGAGTGGTTTTCAATCACTTAGGCAGAAATAATATTTCTGAACACAGCTGTGCTATGTGCAGCCACCTGGCAACAATGTTCACCAATATTAAAGCATTACTAACCTCAGAACTATAAAAAATGCCTGTGTCTCACTGCTGAGATGACCATCAGAGGATGCTTGTCATAAAGGACATTCAACTTTTATGATTTGACTGATGGCTTCTACTCTCCAGTCTGCCTCCATATTCACTCCTAGTTCTTTGTCCAAATTCTCCCTCTTTTTCATCTCTTCACATCTTGGCATCTCATCCTGATTCAACTTCTAGAGTTGTTTCAGGCAAGTGCTCACTGGAAGAAATGGAATAGCTAGGTTTCTTCAATACCTGCATCATGAGGGAAAGACATTATCTGGACATTTTAAAACTCCCCAGAGTAGGTTTTGAATGTAAAAGAAATCTTCAAATGAAAAAAAAAAAAAAAAAAGAAAGTTATCTTTTACCCATATTGCCTAGTTCATCCTCAAATTGAGGGGGAAAAACAGTTTTCTTTTAATTATTAATTCTCACTTTTTTAATAATAATAGCTCAGCTAGTGCTTGGAAGCTCCTCATAGCTTATTAAACTACCTATTTTCAAAACTTAAAATAATTCGGATCTGCAAGGAGAAATATGATTATAGCTGGAAGAAGCACTAAGTGTTTTTAAAAGCTGTTTGCAGAGTAAATGTATGAAGTGCAGGAGACGAGTCACTTAAAAGTGCCTGCAAACCATAAATAAAATTCTTTACTAAACATGTTTAGAATTCTTCAGATTTCCTTATTTGAAAGTATTAATCTTAGGCACACAAATTCTTCTGTATAAGGCATTGTGGCTGAAACCAGAACTCAACCAAAAACATATAAATTCTAACTTTAAGAACTCTTTCCCTCTCTAAAATTGATGATAGGTATAACAAGAATCTTAATGCACCTCTGTTTCTAAAACACAAAAATATTCTCAGGCACTGATTTCATACTCACATGAGCTGCATTTTCACTCTATTATAGCAGCTCTGTCTGTACGTACAGAAACAAAACTCCTGGACAGCTCTCTGAATTTCAGGAAGAGGTACAGATCGTAAGAGAAAATCTGGGATAAAGTAGTGGGTGACCCAGCAGGACGTATGTGAAATATGTTCCAGTATCTACCCATATTTAAGGTCATGACAGTGCCAGAAAAAACAATTTATCTGTCTGTAGCCAATCTCTGAATGCATTATTTAAGTGCACATCAGATTACAATGACTTTCATGACTGTCTTCACAGTGACTTGGTCTTATAAGCAGCATTAGCCAGTCTTGAATCACTAGAAGATATGTTTAATATCCAGTAGAATGGTGATGTTTGAATGATATTAATACCCTAGCTATCAAGCTGGGACAGAGACCACTTGGATAGCTACTGATGTGAAGATACAATTATCTCTAATCAATGTACTAATTATTATTTATTATTAACAGTATTTCCTGGGATTATAGCACCATTTTTGCCCCTGGAGACAAGGCCTGCAGTTCCAAAACATTTGGTCACGTGTGTAAGGCTGGTGTCTGCAGCATACATGCATAAATCAGACATAGTCCCCAGTGAGGTGATGAAGTCTGATATAATCATCAGAATAAATAATTAACTCCTATTAAAGTCTAAGACTTTGTACCCCACAGCTGAGAAAAAGAGAGCCACTGGGACTTTTCCTAAAGGTCTTTACTGCAGCTGTCATGGGCCAAGCCTTATATCCAAGACTTCCCCATGGCCATATACGGTACTAGGATAATCAGTCTTGTGGGTAGGCTTGAAGGAAACAGTGTAGTCATCTGCGATGGGTTGGGCTATGAAATGGATGGACACATTAGCCATAGGGACAAGGGGATTCATCTTATTTTTTAATAGACACATTGCCATTGCTATTTAAAACTGATGGAAGGATTATTTCTTATTTTTGGAACTAATGGAACAGAGTCAATTTCTGAGGTGCAAATGCAAGTCAGATGACTAAACTGTTAGGAATAAATAGACAAAATCAAAAAGACAAAAGTGTGGAATGGGTGAGAACGTTGGACTAGATTTTGTTCTAATTAAAACCATATAAGAAGCATGGACAGTGACAGATTTCTTAGTTGGTTTTTATATAGTTGTCTCCAAGACTACACACATAAAAAATATTACCCCATGTCTCTAATAATTTCCACTTTATAAGGCAGAGATTCCATTCAACACTACTATACTTATCAACCAAAAAAAATAACGAGACATGGTGACTAAATCTCAGTCTCCATTGAGGGTGCATAAAAGGTTCTAGTGAAGTCAAATTATTATCGTTTACCTTGGCTGAAAATTAACCAAACAACCAACCAACAAACAAACAAAAAACAACCATATTTTCCTCTTCTCTCTCAAATATTACATCTTCTGAAAATTAAACATGAATTCCATGTTTAATTTCAAAAGTCTTTAGAAGTATTCCACTGTCATAACAATTGTATTTCTTCCAGAGATACAATCTCTTCCAGTTTTAGTGGCTTTTTTTTTATCTTGGGGATAGCAAGGATCAGTATAACTGAAGAAGGAGGTTAAGATATACAGTGGAATTGGCAAGGCTTAATATAATACAAATCACACTCCTTACAATGTGCCACTGTTACACCACTCTCTAAGTCTGTCCATGACAGAGCTCTTTCCTATTATTTTCTTTAGCATTTTATTTTGTTAATAATTTTTCACATGATGCAAACATCAAATCATCATTTGTATCGCTACTTCCTGTTCAGATATTGCAAAAATCAAATAATGTAATTTTACTTACAGTATAATAATATTCAGGTAATGTACTGTAGTTATTTGAGAGCTTTAAATATACTCAGATAAAGTCTTCCTACAGAACAGATGAAAATTTCAAAAAATCTTCTATTCCATTAAAACTACTTTTGCATCAAAGCTTTTGGAAATTTTCCTTTTCTGTATCTTTTTTGTAGTTAGAGACATTTGCGTGATAACAGGAACTTTGTTTCATTCCTTGTTTAAGCCATAATCTTCCAAGTATAACAGCATAATTCTGTCTACTGGAATGAGATATGATATCACAAATACTGTATTTCTGCTCCAGGAAATAACAAAATCTTAAAAGACATTTTGATGTCAATAAAATAGTAAGCTCAAAAAAAATGCAAAATATATTAAGATTTTTCCATTCTTTTGTAAAAATTATATATGAAGTTAAAAAATATTTCATATTGAGATGGATTGAGTGAAGAAATTTAAGTATGTATAGCCTTATAGGCTGCAGTTTATACTTATACAACACAAAATAATTCTTTTCACAGGCCTAATATTTTTTATACTGTATTATAATTTATTTGTAGATAATAAAATTTTCCTACAACAATATAGACAAAAATCTACATATTAGCATCATTCAAAATATCACAAGAAATCCTTGATTCAAGTTGTATAATACTTAACTTGTTTGTTATAATCACACTATCATCACATATATGTTGCGCCTAGTCCAAATTAGCTCGGTTTTCATAGAAAATAATATCCCTTCCTGGTTCAAATCATTTCCAGAACAAAATTCTAAAGATTAGCATAATCCTTCAATAAGCGTAAGAATTCAGTCATCTCATCTGATGAATCATTTAAAAGATCGTTCAAATTACGTAAGTATGTTTGGCATCAAAGACGTGTTAGACAGAAGAAAGGGATTCAGAAAATTTTCATCCATTTCTCTACACAAAGTTCTGCAAAAGTAGTTTTGATTACCATGCTTCTATGGCAGATGACTGACCATCAAACAGAAGCACACGCAGTTTGCTAATTTTAATTCTCCAATCAATTAGTGGCTCTGTTTCGAGACCTTGGGAATTTACTAATGAATTTAGTTGAACTGGAGATTAGATGTTGTCTTCATACTCAGACAAAGATGATATGCAAATCCAAATCCAAATAATAATTTGAGAAAGAAGTATATACTCTCCAATTATCTGAACTTAAATCCACACTTAGCACAGGTCAAGTGCAGTCTCTGATCACATTTTTACACTCAGTGTAGTCTCTAGCTACACTGACTGCTGTGAGACATGAACAACTACTGTTTGAATTAATAGCCAAAATGTGCAAGCTGCCAGTGATATTACCCCTGCTGATGTTTTATTAGAAAAAGGATGCGGAAAGTAAATTAAATAAAATGTTTCTATGCCCTCTACATATTCTCTAACTCCACTGGTTTATCAAGCTGCTCTTTCTTCTCGCATTTTCTGCATAAGTAAGTCATCTGTTTTGTACTCCCTACCCTCTCTCCTCTGCACATGAATTTGGGAAATATTTTATGTAGAATCATAGAATGGCTTGGATTCGAAGGAACCTTTAAGATCATCTAGTTCCAATTCCATGCTATAGGCAGGGATATTTCTCTCTAGAACAGGTTGTTCAAAGGCCATCCAGCCTGGGCTTCAATGTCTCCAGGGAGGGGGCATCCACAACCTTGCTTGGCAACATATTTCAGTGTCTTATCATCTTTACAGTAAAGAATTTCTTCTTAATATTTAGTCTAAATCAATCCTTCCCTACTTTAAAGTCATTTCCCATCATCTTGTCACTATCTGCCCTTCTAAAATCTCCCTCCCCAGCTTTCCTGTAGGCTCCCTTCAGGTACTGGAAGGCCATTATGAGGTCCCCCCAGAGCCTTTTCTTCTCCAGGCTGAAGAGCCCTAGGTTTCTCAGCCTGTCCCCACAGGGGAGGTGCTCCAGACTTCTGATCATCTCCATTGCCCTATTTTGGATGTGTTCCAACAGCTCAGTGTATGATCTCCAGATTTAAGATTTATGCTTTTATTATCATATGGAATTTGCATTAACATTTTTGAGGCATTAAAATCTACAGGATATGATTTTAGGCGCTGATCTTCTCATCAACCCCAGTTATATTCATAGTGCTTTAGTAACTTAACTAAACTCTTGCGCAGTCTCTGAAGACTAATAAACATTTTCTCCTCAGAATTTATTTGTTTACACTGTTTTAAATTGCTAGAGATCATAAAGATAACCCTTCATCCTCCATACCATCATGACCTTTCTGAATGAGGACTGCAATAAAAGAAAACACTGCAGCATTTCAAATTTTTATTATAGTGTCTGGCTGACTGTTCTTTCAACAGCTTGCTGGCATCCTAATGTTCCCTTTTTCTGTTTTATATCTTCAAACTTGTTTATTTTCACACCTGTGTTATCTGCCAAGGATATATGCTCTCTCTCAGTACAACATGGCAATTTTCAAAGACAAAGCAAAATTAAATTGTAGGATTTATTAAAATTATTTTTTCAAATAAATACATTGATCAGTGTATAAGCACTTCCTTTCATAACAGTCAGGGAAACAACAAATGTCTTCCCAAATTTTACCCAATGTTACTATCCAAGGATACCGAAAACCACTTGAGAACAGGATATGTAATATTTCCCTTACAGCAAGGAAATTCAATATGGACTATGATGCCTACTCTCATCTGATAGTTGTGATCTATGGTGAAACACTTGTTACCAGGTTTACTAAACATATTCTACAGTTTTCCAAATAAAGGTTGCTGTGATTTCAAAACTCAGTAGAATGCCTAGTCAAACTTAGGCTATTCATAGAAAATTAGCAGGATAAGAAGTAATTTAGTAATGCTATGTCTGTGTTTAAATATATAAGTAAGGCCAGAATTATAGGAAGAAATAATTCATTTTATTAAACAAACTAACACTGTCAGAGAAAGCACACAAGCTCTTCTTTTACTTCCTCTAGATAGTCAAGTTCAACCGTCTTCTCGACACTCGGGCACAGCCATGGCCAACCCTGCCGAAGCCGATCTGAGGACCTGGGGGTATAGATAGATGATCGGCTGAACGTGAACCAGCAGTGTGCTGACGTGGCCAAAAGGGCCAACGGCATCCTGTCTTGCATCAGAAACAGCATTGCCAGCAGGAACAGGGAAATAATTGTCCCCCTGTACTCAGCACTGGTGAGGCCACACCTCAAGTACTGTAAGTTTTGGGTCGCTCACTGCAAGAAAGACATTGAGGCCCTGGTGCAGGTTCATAGAAGGGCAACAAAGCTGATAAGGGGTCTGGAGCACAGGCCTTATGAGGAGTGGCTGAGTGAGCTGGGATTGTTCAGTCTGGAGAAGAGGAGGCTCAGGGGAGACCTCATTGCTCTCTGTATCTACCTGAAGGGAGGTTGTAGTGAGCGGGGGGTCAGCCTCTTCTTTGTGTAACTAGTAATAGGACTAGAGGGAGGCAGAAAATTCAGGCTGGGTGTTAAAAAATACTACTTCTTTGAAAGAGTGGTCAGACACTGGAATCGGCTGCCCAGGGAGGTGGTGAAGTCACTAACCCTGGAGGTGTTCAAGGAACGTTTGGATGTTGTGTTGGGGGACATGGTTTAGTGAGAACTATCTGTGATAGGTGGATGGTTGGACTGGGTGATCCTGTGGGACTTTTCCAACTTTGGTGATTCTATGATTCTATGATTCTTCTGGTTCTGAAAGTTTGCATCCTTGAAAGCATGCCAGATATATCAGCTGCTCTGCTAAAGGATATTATCTTTCCCAAAATGAAATGAAACACAAGTCAAAAACTGATAGCATCTCAAAACATTGTATCTTCTAGTTATGGAAATGTTGTCTAAGTTTATTATTTTTATATGCTGGTACATATTTTTCAACCAGCTTGCTGAAATATAGTCCTTATGATGTGTTCAGTTTTCAACTCAAAAGTAATTACAATGAAAAGAGTAGGACAAATAAATAAATCTTCTAATTCTTTTTCTCTAAATTCTGTGGGAAGAGAAGGTTCCTTCCCATTACTGTATTATGATTTTATAATACCTACCAAAATGACAGCAGGAATTTCTTTGGAGTTTATAAACATTATTTAAAAAATATGAGCAATTTGTTCAAGTAAGCCTTACTAAGATAAAGAAGCAAAGTGTTCATAACACTCATTTTCATCTCATCCAAGTTACGCTTTACATGTCAAGTAGTAGACACTCAAAAAATTTTGGAAGATTTTGTGTTTGTGTGTGTGTTCTGTGTGATGAGCAAGATAATACACATCATCATTACTTATTTTGTTCATAGGAATGCAAGAAAATCCACCTCAAAATTTAATAAGCAAAAACTAATTTTGGAAAAAAAAAATTCTATAAACTTGCTTCCATTTACATATTAATTATCTTATTCATTTTCAGTGTAGATTCATCTGCACTGCAAATTTAACTTTCCATCCTTATTTATGTCCATTATGGACAAACTTCAAAACTCTTGAAAACTATTTCAGGATGATCTCAAATTTCAACACAAACATCAGCATAGATATAGGTAAAATGATGTCATGAAAATAAATCAACTAAATTATTTTAGAAGATTATGGTTTTGCTATTATTAAATTTTCTGTGAAACACTCACTGTATGAGCTGAACTATCAAGGCAAAACTTTACTTACCAACATACCCAGACAGTACCAGCAGTGTCAGAGCTAATAATCTCACAAGATTGTCTTTGTTTAATTTGTTAGAAAATCTGTAGTGTGCTTGATCTAGAAGCCTAAAGCATGTTGGCGTTGAGATCCTATTTCTAGGAAGAAATATAAGACAAATAAAAATATTCTGAAGAAGTCAAGAGCCAGTATTAGAATTTACCTTAAGTAAAGGAAATATAGTGGAACAGTTTAAATAATTCTACAGCTGACTGAGTATATGAAGAGCTAACCAAATCACTGATAAATAACAGCAAATATCCAGCCATGAAAGATTTTTTGTGAACTGTGTTGTACAGGCTGAAAACTCCTATCCCATTCTCTTGAAAATGCACTGTATTACCATGGGTCTAATAAAACTTCCATAGTTCATATTTGACTGCTCTAAGCTTTACATTTTTATTTTCTGATTTCCAGTGGAGACTCACATTAGCAGAAATAACAATTTATTTCTTACACTGCAAAGCTGAACTATAGGACCATCAAGCATGCACTCACCTAAATATTTTGAAATTTCATTTAACAACACATGTTTGTGCTCCTCAGTGACAGCTGGAGAAAGCCTGACAGATCTACAAAATGTTCGATTATAAGAGATACAGGAGAAGTCAGATGCAATACAGCATATCCTAGAACTTTGAGGGTTTGATATTATTTGGCACTGAGATTGTGATACTACAAGGGGATATTATCAAACATTTGGACATTTGGAAGAGTGATTCACTACTGCCCCAACAACATCCCTGCACAAAGCTCATTTACACTTCTTATTCCATCTCATGACATCTCTGATCATAAGTCACGAATGAGGCAAATAGAAGCTCTGGAGACATTGAATTTGTCAAGATTAGAGAGACTAGAAGCAGATGTGCTGTACGAAATATACAGCAATTTTGCATTTGAATGATTGTGAAACCTTATTCATTTAGAGCCAAGTTTCTGATGCATTTCTTTCTGTCCAAGATTTATGTCCTTATTTGCATGTTGATGTGCTCTGAGTCAGAGCAGAGACTCACTAAGCAGAACTGGAATTACAATCCCTTTAAAATGAAACTATGAAGTGCATTGTACACCTGTTTTTATACTCTATACAGATAGTGCTGCAGACTATGCTTGGAATTTGATTGATTGGATTTACATATTAAATATTCTTTGAATATGATAACGTGAATAGTATGAAGAGCAGTTCACACCCTTTCTAATCTCTTGCTCCCCTTCTCAGTAAGAATAAAGAAATTTAGTTCTTGGCCATTAGATGTGTTATGTAAATACTATAAACATTCTGACAAAGCCAGATTTAAGAGTTCAGATGTCACTGCATGAAGAGAAATGACATAAAATGTAGTTCAATTAAAAAGGTCTTAACAAGGTTATGTGTCTTATGGGAGAATACAAGATATGTGACAAGAAAATTGGATGTTATAGGGAAGCGTTTTTTTTTGTCTTATGTAGAAAAATTTTGAGGGGATATCAAGAGTGTTTGACTTCTACATTTGATAAACAAGAAGCATGGTGGGAGGAAGGCAGGATTATCTTCTAACTAACTGTAAAATTGGCTTCCGAAACAAATGAATAGCCTCAAATGTCAATTTGATAAATACACTGAAATTACTTCCCAGCTTAAGCTTTTCAGTGCTAATTTATTCCCCTCTCTCCTGTCGCAGATCAATTGCATGTCTCATTTCTCTCTTATTTAATTAGATTTGGGCTTCTCAGCCCGCACAGAAGAAAAAGAAAGATAGCCAGAACAGAAGAAGCATTCAGTACTTCTGTGTCAGAGTATGGAGTTTCATCCCTTGACAGATTTTCTTTCTGTACATTTGTACAAACTGGGAGGTTGCTCTCGAAATGTAGTTTTAATAGAATACAGAGCTGACGGGCAAAGATCAGCAGGCCAGGAGTGGGCAAGATACTGGGAGGGGACCTAGCCAGGACAGGTTACCCAAACTGACCAAAATGATGTTCTATACTGTATGACATCATGCTCACCAGTAAAAGCTGGGGAAAAGGAAGATACTCATAAATATGTGTATATAATATATTTTTCTTAAATCATGATTAAGACATTTCTCTTCCAAATCGAAAACTGTGCATAATAATGGCATTTGTCTTCCAAAGCAGCAACTATGCTTACCAAGGACCTGCTCAACTCCTACTAATGAGAAGTATAAAAAAATTGCCTTTTTACATTAAAGAGAATATCATTTGTTTTGCTTTGCTTCCATACATAGCGTTTGCCTTTCTTATTAAACTGCCTTTATTTCAGCCTACAATCTTTTTCTCACCTCAATTTTTCACTCTGTCCTGTTGAGGAGGGAAAGTGAGAACCAACTGGGTGAGGGGTCTGGAAGCCATCCAAGGTCAACTCACCATAATACCAAGTGATGGATAAATATTTCCAGACAGTAAAAGATATTCTATGCAAAGATAAACCCAGGGGAATACTTAATCTGTAGTCGCTTTTGACTGAAAATATTGAAAAAGTATTTTCTTTGGCTCTGTGATAGAAAAGAATCCTGATACAGAAGGCAGGCATCTGGATTCATATTCAGCAATAGTAAACATTTTTGAGCTTGTGGCATATAAAAAGTTAACCAGAAGGCAAAGTCTTGGGAGGCACTCTGAAAATATCCACCTGCTAAAGCAGATCAGATAATCAACGGGTAGCATTGTTTTACATACCATGAGGAAAACAATTCTAACACTGGGTATGGAAGATCCATAAGAGTTCTCAGATGTTTTATTTGTGTGTGTGTGTGTTTGTTTTTGGTTTTGGGTTTTTTTTTTCATCAGTAAGATCTTCAAAAGGACCATATAGACCATGGTCCGTATGCCTAGGATGTTACTGCCTCTAAGTTTTCTGATGAATGTTGTCATTAAGTTACATGTAAACAAAACTTTCAGTCTCTGAAAAGTTCTGCTCATTTACATGCTTGGAGCTGTTAAGAAGGTAGGTTGGGTACACCAAACAAAAATTTTGAAGGCATCACCAGCTAAGGACAAATGTTAATGATTAGAAAAGCCTACAGCCCGACTCAAAGAATTATGTTAGATCTTTTTTAGTGACAGTCTTTCTTGTTGATGGCAAAGCAAAGTTCTCAGAAAAGGAACCATAGCCAGAACTTAAATTAGTGCTGGTAAGCCAAAAATTAACTGATGACCTTAGAAAAGGCTGTAACTCTCATGCTTCCTTACTACAACTTTCCAGAATATAATCTTAGTGGGAACAGTTTTGTGAACTACAAGAGAGTGAGCCCCACAGTCATTATGTTTAATGTTCTTTATCTTCATGGCCAAGATGCTCTTATCTTGCCTTAGTACTTTTGGAGCAGATTGACAGAGATCAATCCCTCTAGGCACATAAACCTTGGATTGCTCCTGGAGATGTTCCCATTAAGCTTTCCACTGAGTGTACTGAAATATTTGTATCAAGGATCACCCTATAAATATATTGACATATTTAGCCTTATAATTAATTCACTGCAGAACACTGTTATTTGGCAAAGACGCTTTTGGGAAAGCTCCTTCAGGCTGTAAAACATTCGAAACAACATCTTGCGTACATTTTCTGCCACTGTATGTACCATTTGCTGCTAGTGATTTATATGTACATTAAAATAAGATGCCTAAAAGGCTTTTCTGTTTACATTGCCAACCTGATTGACCAAGTCGTGTTGATTTTTCAGTCCTTCAAGTTTTGCTTTGAAAAAAAATTCAAGTTAAATCTTTCGGTGATGGATGCTTGCTCTCCAAATGTCACAGCAACAACAACCTGTTCACATGCAGCAGCCAGCCTCTTAGAACACAGTATAAAACTCAATTTCAAATGAGAGAAAATTCCTACACTTCATGTATGTTATATTTCGACTTCACTTTTCTGCTTCCTTCACCTTTTAGAACAAGTGAATCCAATGATCCAGAAATTCCTTCTGGATTTTCTGAAGTGAAAACAGCATAATGTTGCCACTGCTAACAACAGGTTTTTTTCTGAGTTTCTGAACTTGTCTGCTGGTCTGTCATAGAATTGCTCAGGTTGGAAAAGACCTTATTAGCTGTAGCAGGTTTTCTTCTGATTAACAGGTGACTAAATCTTATTTGTTTTACTTTTGTTAATGTAATACATGTATGGTTGCCCTGATTTCAGCTGGGATAGAGTTGGTTTTCTTCATGGAGCCTTTTATAATGCTATATTTTGGTTTTAGGAGAAAAGCAATGCTGATAAGACACCAGTGTTTCTGTTGTTTCTAAGCAGTATTACGCAGTAAAGGGTGTTTTAACTTTCAGATTGGATATTAGGATATCCATATATTAGGAAAAACTTCTCTGAAAGAGTGGTCAGGCACTGAGACAGGCTGCCCAGGGAGGTGGGAGTGCCACCGCACCTGTGGGTGAGCAAGAACCATTTAGGTCTGGTACATAGGGAAGTGGTTTAGTGAGAAATATTGGTGGTAGGTGGACAGTTAGATGACCTTGGAGGTCTTTTCCAACCTCAATGATTCTGTGGTTCTGTGATCCTACTGGGAGAGAGAGATTCTGAATCAAGGGTTGTGATGTCTTCAGCTGCTTGCCAGGTTAAGCCACAACAATGGTATGGCCATAATTTTACATAGACAGAAAAAGCAAACAGCTGTTCTGTGCAGAATGAAATATTTATAACACTAGCATAATGCAGTGCAAAAAAAAATGGGTCTGGCATTTAGGGGCTTTAGTTGTGGACAGGGGATAGACTGTAGATCACAGGCACTGGATGATGAGAAAATGGGGACAGAACAATGTTGGAAGACTAGAAACAGTATAGCAGTGGTCAGTTAAAGAATTACAGACGTGGATCTAGGAAAAACAAGTATTTAACAAAAAGAAATAAAAACAGGTATCTAATATACTTCAAAACCATCATATATTGAAAATTCAGATATAGTGTAAGCTTGCAGGCAAAGGAAGAAAAAGTGAGGCATAGCGATTGTTAGCAAGTAAATTTAAAAAATCCCAAATCAGTCTTAAAGTAGGGAAGAAGTTACTACCATGATCATACTTCTCACGGAGGATTCAGGATGCCGCCAACTGGCTTTACATCCCCCTCACACATCGGAATGAAATTATCTTAAAATCCAGAACACTGGAAATGTGACCATAGAACTAGTTGTTGTTGTTTTTTTTCCTTTGTGTTAAAAAAAAAAAAAAAAAAAATACTCATGAGTCCACACCTGAAGGGTTGGATCCTCTTGTGAGCACTTCACTGTGACAAAGACACGGACCAAGAGACAGGATTGTCCAGCAAAGGCCCTGGAATACTGTGCATGTGGAAAGGCTGAGAGAGCTGGAACTGTTCTAAAAACTGTTCTGAGAATGCTCAAGGTGATATTTTCAACACTTATAAATACCTTACAGGGGATACTCAGGCTTTTCCAGCTAGTGTGTGCTAACAGGACAGGAAGCAACAGGCAAAAGAGTAAGAAAAAAAAAAACAAAACAGTGAGAGCAGGGAAATGAGTTTCCCAGAGAAGCTCTGGAGTCTCCATTCTTGGAGATATTAAAAAACTAACTGCACGGGATCCTGAGAATCCTGCTGTAGTTCAGTCCTGCACTGAGCATGGTAACTGGTCTGAATGATCTTCAGAGACACCTTTCTACTTCAGCCATCCAGTAATTATGTAATTCTTTGTGAATCTAAGATGCTGTGAAAAAGGGTAATGTATATAAATATTTTTAACTTTATTATTACAGTTTTTCTTTCAGTATCATTGAATGACTTAGGTTGGAGAAGACCTCAAAGATCATCTAGATCCAACCCCCCTGCCATTGGCAGAGTTGCTAACCCACTAGATCAGGCTGCCCGGGGCCCCATCCAACCCAGTCTTGAATGATTCCAGGGGTGGGGCATCCACAGTCTCTCTGAGCAGCCTGTTCTAGCACCTTATCACCCTCTAAGTAGAGTCCTAACATCTAACCTAAATCTCACCTCACTTATTTTAAAGCCATTCCCCTTGTCCTATCACTATTAGAACATGTCAATAATAGGTCCGACTCGTAAGGTTGTAAGCACCCTTCAAGTACTGGAAGACCACAGTGAGGTCTCTCCTTAGCCCTCTTTTCTTCAAATTAAACAATCCCTAAACATATTTAAGCACTAAATAATGTGGTGTTCAACACTGAATCTAAATCATGGTGTATCAGCAAACAAATATCAAAAATCTGTCTGACGGAGGAGGAACTGCAACATCTTGCTGGGGTTAAATGGGCCAACACCCAATTTTTTTTTAAATGCATCAAGATCATAAAATTTGTTCCTCATATTGTCACTGAAATAACATCAACTGCAGTGGAAAATACAAGTAGAGTACTTGAGACAGAGAGACTAATCTGATTCTACAGTGTTGGAGTGTTGTTGATGAATTTTCTGAGAATAAAATCAACATTCTTGCAGAAGCAATTTCTGATTCTGCCAGTAAGTTTAATCCTGGGTAGAGCCAAGCAGTGTTCAGAATAATTGTTGTTGTTTCTGTTAACAAGAAGAATTGGGACTCTGAATTAATTCTCGTGTTTAGTGAATATTACATGACTACTGCTACTAGCAATAGCAGGCAAAGACATCAGCTTTAGTTTCTTTCACCTTAGCATTTTTGTCATATTTCATCAGAGGGAGCACAAAGTCATTGCTCCCCTCTCCTTGTGATAGCTCTCATGCTAGTTCTCCATGATGAGGGTCATACTAAGGCCAATCAATATCTGTTACTGCTGGTCTTAACAGCAGAAATGGTATATCACATCACCTGTCTTTCTGGTAATTCAAGTGGATTGTTCTTGTGAAATTTATAAGATACATTAAAACTTAAGGTATGACTTTTGTTAAACTGTAACTTTTTCTGTCTCATAAGCATAGGAATTACCCTAATTCAACTGACTCACGTACAATATAGAAAATGAAATTAATCTTTAAAGAAATTAAGAGTCAGCTGAAATGACCACTGATGAATCATGTACTGAACAAGGATCATCCCTAGATCTGGCCAGCTGGAAAAGGATTCATAGTATAGCAGTTTCCAAATTTCTTGGAGTTGAACACTTAAATTAAACAAATTTGTCAGTTCAGAATTGCTACTGTTTACACAAGCAAATATCCAGAGTTGCTATTTGGCATCTAACACAGAACAGCTCAAAATATACTTCTGAATTTCTACACCTTTCAAAATAAGGTGGTGTCAATAAACAGCCTATTTCAAGTGACTCCTAATCTTTTGAATTGTGAAAACTAGTACATTCAATAGTATAAGCAATAGAGATTTTTACTGTATAGGAACATTATGTGACATGCCTTCACTGATACAATTAATTTCTGTAGGGACTATTGCATTACTTTCAGAAGATAGGTACCTGAGTTGACTGGGAGTAAGGATTAGAGCAGGAGTGTTGAGTCTGAGACTACCAAAAGGCTTGTTGCTACTTCAGAGAGGATATGCTTTCCTACTTCTATTGTTCACAGTTTGTAATGCCAGAAAGAATACATACTCTGAGCATAGGAGAACATTTCTTGCACATTTAACATTCATAAAAAGTAAGGAATCCGTATATTCCAAATGTCTGTTACATATAAATAGCACACAAACCCATCAACTTTGGCCTTTTTAAGAGACCATCAGGGAATAATACCAGTTATAAGAAAAATCCCCAGTTTCACACCTTTATTTGAAGAATTTCAAAATATTTAAAGCCTGTGAATATCAGTGACTGAAACTGTAAAGTTGACTTTGTATTTTGCTTACAGTGTGAACCAGATAGTTTGAGACATGTTTATTGAGCAAATTTGGGCTGAATATTTGTATAAATTCCTGTTACACACTTGATCCCCAAGTGCTTTTTGAACATAAAGACAATTAGGAGGCTAATTACTTTTTCCTTCCTCTCCTCATTTCTCCTTTATATTTTTTAATCTCAGCTTGTCAAAAAATAGTCCAATTACAAGATGATAGAAAAACTGAGGTTACTAAGCATTATTTTAAACAATCTGAAAACAACAACAAATCATAGATCCATGAAATGCTCAACCTCACACCTGTAGAACGTACTTTTTATCTTCTGGCAGTAGTGCAGTACCCTTTTCACATACAGAATCACAGAATCACAAGGTTGGAAACGACCTGCAAGATCATCTAGTCCAACCACCCTCCCATTCCTATTAGTACCACAAGCACTAAACCATCTCTCGTAGCTCCTCATCCAGGCGCCTCTTGAACACTGCCAGGGGCGGCGACTCCACCACCTCCCTGGGCAGGCCATTCCAGTGCCTGACCACCCTTTGAGAGAAAAAGTTTCTCCTAATATCCAACCTAAACCTCCTCTGGTATAACTTCTGGCCATTTCCTCGGGTCCTACTATTTGCCTGGGAGAAGAGGCCAGACCCTTTTGCACCACAACCTCCCTTCAGGAAGTTGTAGAGTGCAGTGAGGTCTCCCCTGAGCCTCCTCTTCTCCAGACTGAACAATCCCAGCTCCCTCAGCCGCTCCTCATAAGACTTGTGCTCCAGACCCCTCACCAGTTTCGTTGCCCTTCTCTGGACACGTTCCAGGGCCTCAATGTCTTTCTTGTAGTGCGGGGCCCAAAACTGAACACAGTACTCAAGGTGCGGCCTCACCAGTGCTGAGTAGAGGGGGATGATCACCTCCCTGCTCCTGCTGGCCACACTATTTCTAATGCAGGCCAGGATGCCGTTGGCCCTCTTGGCCACCTGGGCACACACATCTTGTCCCAAAGGTGACAGCATTCTCAAAAATCCATGGTAAATCCTCTAAGTCCTGGATCATTTACAACCTTGCTGAAGAATTATGCATTTGCATGCACTGCTGAGTTTGGGGCACTCTGAGCACTGTTTATAACTTCAGAGATATTCAATGAGATTCATTCTTACATTAAGTGAATTCATAAAAAAAAAGGATGGACGCCACTCCCACAGATATTTCCTGAGCATACCTTGGTACATGTCTCTTGCACACTTCTAAAAGGGATTCAAAGTACTAAGCCCCACCTGGAAACAGACAGACTCAGAAAATATGCTTAGTTTCTTGGAAATTATGCAAATAATTTCATAGAATCATAGAATCATAGGGGTTGGAAGTGACCCCTGGAGATCATCTAGTCCAATCCCCATGCTAAAAACAGATTCTCTACAATAAGTTAAGCACGAAAGCATCCAGGTAGTTATTGAATATCTTCAGAGAAGGCAACTCCACAACTTTTCTGGGCAGTTGTTCCAGTGCTCTGTCACTCTCATCATAAAGTTTGTAACTCTCTGCTTTCTAATGACTTGTTAGTAAGTGTCCCATCAGATTAAGCATGTTTCCCACTTGTGCATCTAGATCCTGAGAACTTTTCAGACAAGGACGGTATTCACCTAATCCTGCCTGCATCTGCCACTTTCATGACACAACATTTTGGGGACTCTTTGGTTGTCAGCAGAACATGTTTGCAGTATCAAGCCTGTGAAAAGTGTTCCCAGGGAAAAAAAAAAAAAAAAAAGATTCTGAGTAAGTGATGCCTATTACAAACTGAAAGCAAAAATAATAAAACTGAAACTTTTTTAATAGGGTAGAGAAAAAGGCATGATATATTTCAGCTTGGGAGCACATTTGAACTATGTATTTTCAATGGCCAAATTGCAGTTTTCTGACACAGTACTGACAGACATAATTAGACAGATTCTGTAGCACTTTCCAATATTTCAGTGGCAGATGAACCTTACTGAAAGTATAAAGTATGAAGTATTCAGTACTCAAAACATCACCGAGGGCCCGAAAACAAAAAAGCACAAGTATTCCCTATCAAATGTTTATTATCACTGTGAAAGATATGTTAAGCACAGATAACTTTTTCTAATCCAGTGTTTTGGGGTGTAAATTTGTACATATAATGAATACTGCATACAAGAAAGAAAATGAAAGGGAATCAAAGATCTCTTTCCTTTGGGAGCATTTATGAGTCATAGTACAATAAAAAGGAGTTCGTTTTGCACATGTGCTGAAAAATGCCACTTAGTATGCAAATTCAGTCTATGAAGCATTAACTTATCTGTGTTATTCAAAAACACTTCACTTGAAGCCCCCCAGGTACATAATGTGGAGGTGTAGATTTATGACTTTTCTATCACTCATATAAAAAGAAGTAATTAATTAAAATGGGAGGGATCAGGAACAAGAATAATCAAATCTATGAACAAATTATTTTTCATGTAAACTGTTTTAATATAGCTTTATTTATGCAAAGAGACTTTCTAATTACCATAGCAAATTGAGATTTCTGAGCTAGTACGAACATTCAAAATAAAAAAGAGTGACTATCAAATTCACATTTAATTGTAGATACCAGTTATCCTCCATCACTCTCAAGAGTCTGAGCACATAAACCTCCTTTTCACTTGCCAAAGCATCAAAGTTCCAAAGTTTTACAAAATGCACTTTTTTTTTTTTTTTTTTTTTTTTTTTTTAATGAAAACAGAGGAAGTCAAGCTTAGAGAGAAAGGAAATCTTTCTTCATTCTGCTCATTCACAGTTCAGGGACTCCACAGATGTTTGGTATTCTCTTCTTTTTGGAGTTTAAAGATATTTAAGTTTTCTGCCACAGGATTATTCTGTTTCTTCACTAAGAATTTCAAATGAAATTTTAACTTCTTGTGTTTTTTGTATAATATTATATACACGTACACTAACTGAAACAATTTTGTGCCATAATATTTCATTTCACTCTTTTTATTGTAAATTTGTAGTAATTTTATTTCAGAATCCAAATCTCAGTTAGAATAAAATTAACTTCTTTAACCTCAGTCATTCAAAAACAATTACTTGTAAAGCCCAGAACTCAGGTCCCTAAGGAGAAAGACTTAAAGCCATGAGATGTGAAAATTCAAAAATTTACTTTGTTTATCCTAAAGATTTCAATGGGATTGTATTTTAGAATTTTCTCTGCAACTATAAAGAACATTAATTTTTTTATTATTATTTTTATAATGTACAAGCAGAGATCATTTATAATTCAAGAGCTATCACAGAATCACAGAATGGCCAGGGTTAGGAGGAGTTCATAACAAACCAAACGTTATGAAGAAACTGATAACTGAAGCAACTATTATCATTTCCAGAAATACTGCATTTCACTGACTTTATTAATTGGCAATTTCATTATTATAATTTATATTAAATACTTTATTAATTAGTGCTTAAAAATATATTTATTTGTTTAATATATACTATAAAATACATTTAGATTGTTTTCATTTAATTAATTTTCACTGTGATTAATAACATCAGTGGTTGAACCAATATGCCTGAAACAAGCAGTGAAAAGGATCTCTTGAGGCAAAAGTAGAATTTAAGTATTTACTCCTGGCAGTATCATGGCTGACTAATATTAGTATTTCCCAGCTGCACTAAATCCTGTTTTTTTACGAATGTCTACATAGTACTCAGCTGTTGACCAGTTATCACAAGCTTGTACTTTAGAAAGATTCAAAAAATGCATCTTTTCTCCAGTCTGATCATGCAGAACAGGTGCCTCCTGTACGGAGATCCACTTAGCACAACACTAAGGACACTGTGGCCACCACTTCATTTTCAATCAGTGCCATGAATATACATGCTGCCTAAAAGTGGTTCAACCCCCTTCTCTTTGAGAAGATTCACATCTATAGCTCTGGTCAGCAGAGGGAAGACTCAAGCTGTTCAAGTATCTCCCAACCATCCTGCCTTTATGCCAAGTATAGCTGTTGGTTGATTTCTAGGGATTCTGTCCAGAGTGACTTCATGCTTTGCATGGATTAGATAGGTCAAAAATTCATCAAGCATAGGAACTTGATTCGCACAGTACCTACAAATCCGAAAAAGGTAACAAAGTGTATAATGCTTTTTTCTAGTTTTTCCTAATTTTCATAATTGGGGAATTCATTCCTGTGGCTCCAGATCTCTTAAAAAGAAAAGAAAAGAAAAAAAAAAAGCCCTACATAATTGTTGAAAAATCATATTACCAAAATATAAGAACTTCAGGACTCTGTGGGTCCCTCTTTGCTGTTCCAATATGTACATTTCCATGATGCAGTGTAATGCAAAATGATGGAAGAGTGGAAGCAAGCAGTAATTATTCTTTTCATTAAATGAGTAACTTGAAGTACATTAATAATTACTCATCCATTTCATACTGTACCTACAACAGGAAAATTATGAGAAAAGTAAATTACTAAAATGCCTCTCTTATAATCAAGAATGTTATTTGTTGACAATGTTTATTGCTATCAAAACTACCTTCATTAAGAAACTACAACACTAGTGACAAATTATATTTATATTGTTATTTATCACATTTAACAATGAAAACAGTAATTTTATTAGTGTTAATTAAAGCTATTGCTGTGATTTATAATGCATTTAGATGGTGTTCCTCAAAAATAATCCTATGTATCTCCAACAATACTTTTGTATCACACATATTCTGCAATATTTAACATAGTCTGACCACTATCTACATCAAAGAACTCATCTTCAGATGAAGGAAGATACAGAATAAGCACAGAACGATAATTCAGGTAAAAGCTGATCTGAGGAATAAGTTGAGAGGACTAATATCTTTCTTGTACTGGATGGCCCAAAATTGGAGACCATATTGAAATGCAGTTTCACAGGTTCTGAATAAATGGGAATAATCACTATTTGCCTGCGCTCTTGGTGTTCCAGTTTCATCCAGTTTCAACCCCCCTGTTATATGTAGGGTCACCAACCAGTACACCAGGCTGCCCAGAGCCACATCCAGCAATGCAACATCCAGTCTTTCCTTGAACACCCCCAGGCTCGGTGACTCCACCACCTCCCTGGGCAGTCCATTCCAGTGCCTGACCACCCTTTCTGAAAAGTAATACTTCCTCATGTCCAGCCTGAATCTCCCCTGCCGTAGCTTGAAGCCATTCCCTCTGGTCCTATCACTAATGACACGAGAGAAGAGGCCGACCCCCAGCTCACTACAACCTCCCTTCAGGAAGTTATAGAGAGCAATGAGGTCTCCCCTGAGCCTCCTCTTCTCCAGGCTCAACATTCCCAGCTCCTTCAGCCTCTCCTCATATGGCCTGTGTTCCAGACCCCTCACCAGCTTTGTTGCCCTCCTTTGAAAACGTTCCAGGGCCTCAATGTCTTTCTTGTAGTGAGGGGCCCAAAACTGGACACGGTACTCGAGGTGTGGCCTCACTAGTGCTGAGTACAGCACAGTAATATACACCAACAATATTCTCTGTCCAGAGAACTTTACCGTCTAGACATTTTTCTTGAAATGAAATTAAAAACACTAATTTTGTCCCAGTTATTGTGAATGAGAATTGGGCCAGTATGGTAAATCAGAAATATTTCCATTGAAGACAGTGAAATTATACTGGCCTAAAGAATTAGATTCTTAGATTTCATTTCAGTTTCTCATGCTGAATTTTGGCATCACTAAAAAGATGTATTACTGTAAAGAAACCAAAAATATATTTTTTACAAGAGTTTAATTACCTCTATTCAAAAACTGAGCAGTGCATGAAAAATGTAGATGATTTACATGTTCCAGGAACTGAAAGTACATTTTATAACAAAAGTAAACCATTCCATATTTAGGCCTCCTACAGAATGTTTAGATAAATTAGTGTCTCAACAGTTACCAAGTGTCTGAGACAAAATAAGAAGCAAATAATAATCCAAACTCAGCAGAGAAATGTATATGTATTTCTAGGCATTTGTTTCATACTGTTTCAATGTGAAAACTACACTGTGATCAGTAGTGTTCATAAGCAGGAAATAGGTAGTATTTCCAAAGTGTAATTTTCATGCCAGCAGGGTTTTAAGTATGTTTGAGGGAACATTTAGATTTAATTTTCTTTTAGCACTGTAGATAGAAATGAAATATCAAAAATAATAAATGAAATTATTAGATCATTTTATGCAGAACCAGCAGAAAGACTATCGTTGCCAAGAACTTTTGTATCTGCATAAATATTATTCAAGAAAAACAAGAACATAAGTGCCTCTAGAACTAAATCTCAAGTAGAAAAAAAAAGAGAAAGAAAAAACCGAGTATATCACCTCTTGTTATATACTACCAATATTCCCAAGCCTGTGCTAGACATTCTGCTTTTGATCTACTGATCAGATTCAAGATTCTGATGCAACTTTTGTAAATTCTTGAAATATTTACTATGCTATCCGCACCACACAATAACATTTCCTCTCAAGTCTGGTTGTGGAAACATCGACCAGATAATACGAGCTTGAACCCATGAGCTTCTGTGACACAGTTGATAGTATGAGTTTGTTCACAGCTAAATCATGGATGTTAGTGACCATTTACAATGTGCCAATCAGCATCAACTAGATTACTGTCCTTGGAAGCAAATAGTTAAGCATTTATGCTTCACTTAAAGAGACACTTGATTGCAAGAAGCATTTCTTAGAGACACAGGGAATACTGCATGTGCCCAACTATAGAAAGTAGAATAAATTGAAAAAATATTTAAAAACTTAGATATTTTAGAAGCCAATTATTTTGAAGAATTCTTAATCTGTAAGCTCTTATTTGTTTCTAAGGTGTGTAGGGATCATAGTAAAGCCTAGAGGCAATTACTGTAACATGTTGAAAATTATCACAATAGCCTGCCACCAGCTGAGTATTGCCAGCATGTACAGCATTCCCAAAACTTTTTCTTCTCCATCCTTGATATATGTTTAACAACACCACCAGTCAACACATATGTTTGACAGTTATTGCACTAAATATGCATCCGCAGTTCTTATTCAGAAGATGCAACACAATATCTGTACTTCCAGTATGCAAGTGCACAAATGTTTTTGATATGCCTTTTTTCTTCTGTGTCTCTGATTCTTATCACAGAATGAGGCATGAATGACATATCGTTTTAAAAGACCTATGTCTTTGTGCAGACAAGGAAATTTGTGGACAAGAAATCAATGTTTGGGATCAGAATGTGAAAATCTGTGAATAAATGTTATTTTTGATCCACATTTGAGCTTCCACTTCAACTCCTGAGTACAGTTGTGTGCTATCTAAGAACAGTTAGACTCCTAAGACCTGAAACAGTGCCAGTGGGTAATGTAGATGTAAAAAGAACTGAAGTATGAAAATTAGAATGAAATAACCCTTAATATGTCTCTCTAGGATATCTAATAATGATATACTCCATGCATATTTTTTTCCTGTTCCAGTACTCACTGATTGCCCTTTTTCTTTTCTTAACAGTACAAATAAAACAACAACCACCAAAAAATTGCATCTGAAAGATTTATAGGTGACCGTTTTGTAGGTACATCTTCTTCTCAGCAAATGGCATCATATTTACCTACTTACCATATTTACATATTTAAGTTATTGATTTGTTCTCGATTAACCCAGTTTATTAGTGTGACAAAATTATTTGTTCTATTCTGGAATAAGAATAAACATGTTTGGTTTTTGGTTTGGCAAAAACAGCAAAGCAATCAAAAATAGTTGAGAGACCATTCTTACAAAACAAACAAACAAAAACAGTAAATACATCTAAAATCTGAAATATTTTTACATAATGATAACCACATGCATTAATAGCAGCATTTATCTCAGGTTTTATGTGTAAAGTTAATAAAAAATTTCCCAACTTCTGAATGAGAAATTCAGCTCCTTTCTATTTTATGTAAGCTAACAAATCAGATATACAATCCCTTCCATATTTCAATTCTAATCTGTATTTAATTATGTCTTTGAATTCAGGCATTAGTGTCAGAAAAGTATATAGTGACCCTACTTTTCAAGACAAAAATATGTAACATTACTTATAAATGCCATACAACTATCTACTCATTTTTAGGTGATTAAAGTAGAAAGAGGATTGGCTAACGAAGAGATTTTTTTGTATATCTTCACATAGTAGCCACATGTTCTGAAGTCACAAAGTAAAATGTCAACTGCTTTTGTCGGTACAATTTACCACGATATATGAGATTTTGCCTGAGTCTAATTATGCACAAAAATCCTTATCATAGCTTCAAATCTTTAAATTGTTCAATCTCCTAGAGCACTTTGCCTGTGTAGTATTTATCACATTGGTAAGTATGCAACAGTAATCTTCAAGAGTACCCTGTAGTTACTATTTTGTCCACTGTCACTTTACAGAGTTTAAAATTATACTGTAAATAGCAGATTAAACTCTAAATGCAAAATGGTGCCCATGGGGAAAAAAAGAAATCCTAAAATGCATGTAGGCTGATGGATTTTTAAATAGTTATTACCACTGAGGAGAAAAATTCTTTGAGCTATAATCTAAGAAAATGATCACCAGCTGTCAGACAGAGAAGCAAAATGTTAGAAACTATTAGAAAAGGAAAACAAAATGATTCTAACATTTAATTGTCTGGCACATCTGTATCTTGTGTACTAATGTAGTCCTAATTCTCACATCTCTAAATAGAATATAGAATCCCTAGAAAATTCATGAAAAAAAACTTTGTAAACATTTAAAAAATAAGTGTGGTGTGTTGAATCAACCAGCAGATAAGCACCCTCTGCATTGCTCTTCATTTTCCCCACAGTGGGATGGAGGAGGAAAAGAGCAAAAGCTGAAAAACCATAAGCTGAGATAAAGACAATTTAATAAATGAAACAAAGCTGCATAGACATGCAAATAAGGAATAATAAGGAATTAATTCACTATTTCCTGTTAGCAAGCAGATGTGTAGGCACTTCCAGGAAAGGAGGACCTCAGCACAGTTAACAGTTACTTAAGAAGACAAATGTCATTCATGCATCCTCCTTTTTCTCACAGATTTTATTGGTAAGCATGACATCATATGGTATGGAATATTTCACAGTATCACAGAATTGTAGGGGTTGGAAGGGACGTCCAGAGATCGAGTCCAATTCCCCTGCTAAAGCAGGTTCCCTGCAATAGGTCACACATGAACACACGAAAGTGTCTAGACAGATCTTGAATATCTCCAGAGAAGGAGCTTTTACAGCCTCCCTTATCATTTGGGATCATTGGTCCAGGTTATGCTCTCTCCCAGCTTTTTCCCCACTCACAGCCTATTTGCTGCAGGGGCAGAGAGAAGGAAAAAAAAGAAAAAAAAGAAAAAAAAAAAAAAAAAAAGCCTTTATTGCTGTGCAAGCACTGCTCAGTAATAGACAAAACAGTGGAGTTTCATCAACACTGTTCTAGTCACAAATTCAGACAACAGCACAATACAAACTGCTCTAATAGTAAATAGCTCCATCCCATACAGATCCTTTGAAGCAAGAAAAGGCTTATAAGAAATGTGTAAGAATGTCTAAATCTATTCAACATGGAATATCCATCACCAAGAGAGACAGAAACATAAAATTAGTAAGGTTAGAAAAAGCCTCTATGACCATCTAGTCCAACCTCAGCTTGAACACTAAAGACACACAGAGCAACAAAAACTTTGCAAAAAAATATTCTTCCCCTTTTCATAGGATCATAGGATCGTAGAATCAAAGAATCATTAAGGTTGGAAAAAACCTCCCAGATCATCTAGTTCAACTGTCAACTCATCACCACCATTCCCACTAAACCATATCCTTAAGTGCTTTATCTACTCTTTTCTTGAAAACTTCTAGGGACAGTGATTCCACCATAACTCTCGGAAGCCTGGTTTAATGCATTACCACTTTTTCTGATAATAAATTTTTCCTAGTATCCAACCTGAACCTGTCCTAGTGCAATGTGAGGCCCTTACTTCTTGTCCCACAAGAAGCCCAGTTCCCTCATCCTTTCCTCATAGGAGAGGTGCTTCAGCCTTCAGATCACCTTAGTGGCCCTATTCTGGACCCATTCCAAGAGCTCCACATCCTTCCTGTATGGGGGGCACCAGACCTGGATGCAGTACTCTGGATGGGGTCTCACAAGAGCTGAGTAGAAAGGGACGATCACCTCCCTTTCCCTACTGGCCACCCCTTTTTTAATGCAGCCCAGAACACAGTTGGCCTTCTGGACTGCAAGCGCACATTGCTGACTCATATCCAGTTTCTCACCCACCAGGATCCTCACGTCCTTCTGCACAGGGCTGCTCCAAGGAGATCTCCCCCCAGTATGTATAAATACCTGGGATTGCCCCAACCCAAATGCAGCACCCTGCACTTGGCCTTATTGAACCTCATTAGGTTTTCATGGGCCCACTTCTCCAGCCTGTTCAGGTCCCTCTGGATGGCTTCCCTTCCCTCTAATGTATCAACTGCACCGCTGAGCTTGGTGTCATCCGCAAGCTTGCTGAGGGTGCACTTGATGAAGTCTATGTCATTGATGAAGATGTGGAAGAGCACCTGTCCCAAGATCAACCCCTGAGGGACACCACTTGTGACCGGCCTCCACCCTGACACAGAACCATTGATCACAACCCTTTGGCTGTGTCCAGCCAGCCAATTCCTAATCCATCAAACAGTCAATCCTTCAAATCCATAGCTTTAAAATCTAGAAAGAAGGATGTGGTGAGCAACCATGTCAAAGGCCTTGCAGAAGTCCAGGTAGTCCCATCCTTGAAGACATTCAAGGCAAGATTGGCCAGTCTCTGATCAACCTGAACTAGCTGTGGATGTCCCTATTCAGAAGATTCTATGATGAAAATTTACTATTAATTCTCATCTTTTTGAGTTTGTTTGGCTTCACCTCCAATAATAAGTCCTCATTTGTGTCTTTTTTACTTTCTTTGTAAAGTCTTTCATACCAATCTGCTTTCTTTCTCTGGGTATTTATGCATTTATGCATATCTAACAATATCATTTTATCACTTTCCACTAAAAAAAAAAGAAAGTAAATTTTCTGAAGTGTTCCACTGATTTGTATTATTTTTGGCTCTACAAATGCTTGACTCTTTTTTGTACTCTCCAGAATTATCCTGCACCTTTTTGAAAATAAAACAATCATTAAAGTGATCTCGCTGTTCTAATTAGGATCTCAGCAGGTACACCTATACACTGCATTAGAGAAAAGAGGGCCGAGGACAGACTTTCAACACTAATCATCTACTCTGACTGTTAATTTCCTCCCTAGTTGTGCTTTAGGATGCTCCAGCCACTCTCTTCTGGACAAACCTGCTGCAGAGATGGCCCTAAATTACATGGATGTGAATTAATCAGTCCACATTGACCTCAGGGCACTGGTGTCATCGCTAGCCATCTTTTATCTACTGAGACAGAGGCATTAAAGTCATAGGTGGAAGTAAAAAATTCACAGCAACCCAGTATAATTTGCTTTTCTCTCTGCAGTTTCATAATGGAAGTTCAAACTCAGGTCATCACATAGGTTGCTCTGAAAGTAATGCCTCCTATTTATTTCCACATGGAAACTACAACAACTACAAAGAACAAGATACTATTTGATAGTACAAATTCTCAGCTACAAAGCACAATTTTTCAACATAAATACAACCATTAGCTACACATTTTCACCAGCAATGAAGAGCCTGCATGCCACACTCATAATAATCTGTACCAGAGGAAGTGACCCACTGTTTCATAGATGTATGATGGAAGAGTTCCTAGAAAAAATGGTGCCTACACAATCCATCTTTCATCATCCACAACTGATATAAGTCAGAAGGTATCAACTGTGGTGGGTGTGGTAGGACAGACCAGTCAAAATTGGCAATGTGCTCCATGGTCTTCAAACTGGTATGGGACCTGGCATTACTGTGTTGAAAGAGGAAGGCTGTAATGTAGTGATCAGAGTTGATGGTTTATCTGGGTTCCAGAAAATTGAGAAGGATCATCCCTTTTGTATACAAAAAACAGTGCACATCAACTTTACCTGCTGAGAGCTGCTTCTTGAACTTTCTATTTGATGGATAATTCACATGATGCCTTTTTGACTCATGGGGTAACATCACATCTTGTCACCAGTAATGATGCAACCCAGGAAACTGTCACCATCAGCCTTGCACTGATTCAACAGCTCCTAGCAAACTTGCATATGGTTTTCTTTCTGTTTCTGTCCGAGGATTTCTGGGACCTACTTGGTTCAAACTTCACAATAATTCATCAAGCACTGGTGAATGTCAATGAGTGCAATTTTTTCTACATAGAGAAAAGTGACATACCTTTGCTTCATACATAGTTGATGTCAGACGCCATTTTGTCAGACTGCACCTCTGCTGCCATTTGTCACAAAGTAGCAAATGTAACAGAATATTGCTGGTAAGATTCAATCTTTACTGCCATTCCACCAGCATCCACCTCTAACATCGCGGTCCAACATAACAAAAGCTTTTGGATCAGCCCTCTTATTTATTATGATCACTAGAAGACCTTTTCAAAAAGTTATATTAGAAATCTTTCCTACACTGGCAGTTTGCATGATTATGCAAAATTTATTGGTGGAACTTTTATATTTCATTCCAAATCATTGATGGAAATGAAAATACTAGTCCTATTATTAACATCAATAAAATATAATTAAGATAGTTCCTTTAAATGATCTTTCTCCAGAGACAACAAATTTCTTATAACTCTGAATCAATTTAGAGTATTTTGGTGGTTCTGGATAATTATATTCATGTAATCAACATGTCAGTAATGCTAAGTTTTATGAAACTCTGACTACATTACATCTATGAAATTTCAATCAAGTATGTACACCTGCTGAAACATTAAATAGCAGGACCTAATTTCCATAACATAATGTGGGCTGGCATTAATAACTATTTCACCTTTTTAATGTCTTAGCAATTGTAACAGAAAGTTAAATATTTTCTCCAATATTTTCCTCATGGAGGTGTTTCACGTGGAAATACAGCTCACAGTCTTTCTCCTTCCTTTGTAGGTGACAGTCCTGACTATTAGATGATCATTAGGCTCTGCACTGTCACATCATTATCCTTTGCACCATGGCATGATGAATGGAGACCACGTGCAGATTCCCACCTGAAAGTTAGGTTTTATTTTATTCCCTCCAGTACTGTAGAGAAATGAATCAGTTTGCTGTTTCCCTGATGTTCTCACTATAGCTATTACTCAAAGTAGAAAAGTACCACTGTTTCTGCCACAAAAATGGCTGGTCCTATTTTTAAGTGAATAATGAGCTTTGTGCCATCATCATCTACCTGTGGCTGAGCAATCACCTTCCTGCGTTGTTATCAAGCAGGTCTCATCTGGGGCTTATCCCTGTGCTCATGGTTTAGTGGCTGTCTCAGGACAGTTCTTCCATAAGGAAGATGACTTCAGGCTAATCACTGTTCAAAGTGCTGGCGATGTGGATCTCCTTCTCAACAGCCTCAGAATTTATACACAGGGAGCTTTATTATTATTATTGGGATGTGGGGTTCTGTAGGACCATCTTCTTCAAACCTAGGCATTCCAGAGATCAACTTGGGAGTTAAAAGCCCTGTTTTGGATCTTGCATGGTGAGCATTAGCAGTTCTTCCCTTTCATTAAAAAAAGAAGTGCCCAAGTAAAGCTATGCTTGGATCAGGAACAATTTAGTTCCAGAAGTACTCTGTATCCTCCTAACAAGCACTTATAAATCAGTGCCTCCACTAACGCCATCTCTTACAAGAAAAATGAGTTAATTCAGCAAAAGCTGTTTTGGCAGTACTACTGTTTGTATAACAGAAGCTTCTGCTGTCAGTCAAAAATCATGTTCTTGATGACAATCACTGTGTTGGCAAAAGCCATTGTAACAGACAGAAAATAAATTGCTTGCACTTTGAAGTGCTTTGACAACCATAAATAGTTGGACCCTAAATGTCTATCGCTATTGAAATAGGACTTGATCTTGAAAGACATTAAAACATTTTTGAATTTTTTACCTGGTACTTCATGACAAGATAAACAACAACAACAACAAAAAAAAAAACAGAGACCATTACATTTTCATTTTAATATTGCATTTGAATACTCCAATAGATTGTCCTCGACTGATTTTCAGCTTCAGCTCAACAGGCAATTCTACCCAGGAGATAGAGTAAGGCTTTCATTTATCTACTACCCTTCAGCATTCAATGCTGATTCAGCTGGTGATTTACAACTTTGAAATATGTAAGTAAAATGGTACTCACAACACTTAATGTGCACAAGCATCTTAACCACAATAAATAATAGTACCAAATGATAAGCAATAAAGAATCAGATCCCAAGTGTCTATTTTTGAACTGCAGAATTAATATGTTGACTCTTTAGTGTTCTCTTGAATTTAGGGAATCTTCTGTTCATTCTTATCACTCCAAAATACTCTGGAGTTAAAAATTGTTAGTCCCATAGAAATTTATGATTTTAAATCACATAGAAATTATTGACTGCTTTTCCTTCAAAGGTGTTCTTCTAACTTCTGTTTTTATTACCACTTATTCCTAGATGCTAAACGGACATAACATGTGTTACACAGAGAGGAATAGACCTTGAAGACAAGACTTGCTTTACTGATTCTATAAAAGTAAAGGAAAAAAGAACGTGATGTATCACATAAGCCCAACAGACTATATAAACAGAACACATCAAGCCAGCACATTCTCTTTACTACTGGAAAAAAGACTATGAGCAAGCAGCTGGGAGACGTTAAAGGATAAACACTTACTAGTGTATAGTATTATGTACACATTCCACGGCCTTACCACTTTATGATGTGATCAAACAAAATGTCACAAGCAAAGAAGAGATGAGCTAGTTTGGTACTCATCCAAAAGACCTGCAAGGAGCCCATAGCTACTGTGGGAAGTGATGTTAGAAATTCATGGGATGGTATTTTTTTATGAGCAAGCAACCAATTGTGATTAAAGAGATGACTGCTTGCAAATTGTTTTCAGTATGTAAAGAAAAAGTTGGTTTCTGAGAATTTCTTCAATGCAGGAGGCACCAACTTTGATAATTATTTTCCACTTATGCAAATTCTAATGCTTTTCCAAGAAGGATGTGGTTGACATCAGTGTCACATCAATTCTGATCAAGCTGTTGATGTGCGATGGGACAGACAAAATCAAAATCATTCAAAACTAAGAATGGTAGTGGGCTATTGTAAGTCAAATTTAAGCAGATTTTGTTGTTGTTGTTGTTGATGCACAGTAGAATCACTTTTTGTGAACAAGAGAATAATGAAGGGTTGAGTGGCAGGTTACCATCTGAAAAAAAAATGGATTACAAAGTGGGACAATAAGTCAATAGGTAGACTGTATTCATTTTGTATTGTAATACTTCTAATCAATATGAGCTGCTTTCATAACAACATTTGTTTTTTTCATTCAAAAAGTGTATACTTGATCATCCAGAAATTGTTTTCCTTAGAGGGTGGCTGGATTCATTGAAAAATGTTATCAATCTCTTTTTCCAAATTATTTTTTAAAGATACTTATACGATGGTTCCAGTCTTTTGCACAATTACCCAATAGCCAACATATTCATCCAATATAGGTTCACAGTTTTCCTTTGCTTCTCAACATTTGGCCCATTTTTCCAACCAACACATCTACTCCTGCTTTTTGGAACATTTTGCTAAGGATCACATTCAGTTTCTCTCAAGTATAAAATGAAATGATGTCAATAGCAATTATACATAGCCTAGAGCAGGAAAAAGATAGCACTCAATCAGTTAGGTGAAACTCTAAAGTCACTTGATGCAAGATTTCATGCAAGATTCCCATAGAAGTAAGCAGAGGGACTTATAGAAAGCAGTAAAGTTCATATTAAAGTAGGAACAAGATGCAGTTCATTCTACTAGATTTAACTGTATGATGAAAATACAAGATACAGTTCACCAAAATATCATTGTCTAAATATGTATGTCAACATGTAAGCTGTGATCCTAAGGCACAATTTAAGTCAAAGGAGATTTAGAGGACATTAAAACCAATACAGAAAATAGTATCTATATTCTGATTCATAGCTAATTAAAGTAGGCAAATAGTTTTATTTTACCTTTTTTTTTTTTTAAATACGTCCCCAAAATTATAAAATAGATATAAAAGAAACCATTGTATTATAACTGAAATTTGTTAACCTTTATATTCAGTTAAAATGAGAGAGAAAAGAGAAAGATACACAGAGAAAATGATTGGCTTCCAATCAGATCACTTATTGACTATAAAACTAAAAATATATTACTCATCAATCACTGTACGTAATAGTCATTTCCTAAACACAGTATTATCACGTCCTTTGTACCAGTTAATTCTGCGTTATTTTGGTTTGTAGATCTACAGCTTTGAATCTATTTGCAAAGCTACTATGGATGAAATTCTCATTATTCTTTAATGCTTTGTTGCTAATTACTACGGATTTACTTTTCATACTGAAATCAGAAGAAAACAGATGAACATAACGTTGTTGAACATAAAGATGTGGATTTATTTTCTTTAACTTTCTTCTACAAATTGTAAGGCTAAGAGACTAACTTGACGCAGTGCTTTTTATGTCTAGTGAAAGTAAATGACAGCTTATTAAAGCACTTTGCTGTAAGCTGCAGCATTTGAATTAGAATTTTTTTTAATTCACCGGCATATTAACAAAACAAATGATAGATGAAAGACTGACTGATTCCTATGGTATCTATTGGCTATTTGAAAGATAAATCACATATTTTTTCATTACATAGTATTGCTTAGTGTATATTAAATGAAATAAACAGTCTGTTTAAAAGCAGCTTTACCAAACAAACCTCAGGGTTGACATGAAGCTTGTTGATCTTGGTGAGCACATTTCTCCTTATGTTATTTGTGGTTCTGGTAAAGATAAAAATAGCTGTTTGATGATATGTTTTGATGTCTATGCTATCAAAAAGAATCTTTTAACTTACTTTGATTATATGGTAGCTGAGCTGTCTATGGGTAATAGGTTTAGTGGAGCTTTTTGACAGTGTTATGTAATCACCTCATTTATTCAGGACATATTCACAAACTAAAGACCTTTTCTCCTTGTTCCAGTTTGTTTACTCTCATTTAATCACAGTTTTCTCCTCTACGAATTGCATTTTTTCCTGTCTTTGGGGTGCCAGTCTTTTTATTAACACAAAGTAAACGTCTCAGTTCTTTTACCCAGTTTCTTCTCACAGATATCACTTCTGACATCCTGCCACTGAGTACATTTAATGTTGTATTTCCTGTTGTTTTTAATAACATACTTTGTTTCTAGAAGTAAAAGTCATTACTACTGGTGTACCACAAAATTCAGGTTTTTTTCATACACTGTCTAGCACTGTTTGTGCTATCTCACTATAAGTTCTTATCATAGGGTGTAACCTTTAGTAACAAATGATCACACACTAATTGAACTTCTTTTTATGATTTGTTGACAAATCATTTTATTGTAGGTAAACGGGAATAGATTTGCCCCAGTGCTATGAAAGCAATCATTACAGGCGGTAAGTAATTAATTTGCCCTGAAAATCTATTTGCTTTTGAACTTTTTTTCCCCTTAAATATTAAAAAGAAAAAAGAAAAAAAAAAAAAAAAAAAAAAGAAAAGAAAAAGAAAAAAAAAAAAGAAAAAGAAAGATATCATTTCAAGTACAAATGTTCATATAAAGCTAAAAAATTCATTTCCTCTTGTTTCTAAATCAGAATACTGGACACTTATGAATGGTTTCATTTGCTTAATCACCACTGCTTATCTCAGATGTTTGATTCTTTGCTACAACCAGGATGCAGCATTGGCTTGGCTGATTCTTTTATCTTGCATATTGATTAGTAAGTTCTTTCTAGTTAGTCTTTAATTCAATCATTCAGAGACAGCAGCTTTTTCAAATGCAGCTGAGTGAATTGAGTAGGAAACTTCAGCACAAACCCTAGTTACAAAAACATCTAATTACCTATGTTTCAAGCTTCTCTTCTGAACTGAGTTTTAAACTTACAAGTTCTTGATCAATATATATGAAGAGAACGTGCTTGTGGTCTCACTGAGAACACTACTTGACCAGGTGTGAGAAGTGCTTCTATCTTGGGTGCCACTTGTTGCCTATTACTTCCCCTATTCAAAGTAGAACTCCTTTTTGAAAGGAACGCAGCCCTAGGCAGAGATGCAGCTCTCTACCTTAATTGCACTATCAATAGCTATAATTAAAGGGTAAAAGCTACAATTAAAGGGTAAAAATGAGTTGAAAACTTGATTCTACGTACTATTGCTCTGTGTGGGGAATCTCATTGCAGATGAGATTCTGAACTCTCAGTTGCTGTCTTCTGTTCTTGGAGTCAGCTACTACCCTCTTTTTCCCTGCTTACACTATTTCATGATCAATCTTCTGTTTTGGTCTAGAGCAAGTTGCCCTATCCATTACCATAAAAAAATACTGTTACAAGCTTTGGAATAAAAGTTTTTTTATATGTGCATCACCCTATCCTATCTGCAGTTTCTGTTTGAGAAACTGTTCCTGTTCATTAGCTTGTTGCTTTTCTCTGCCTATTTCAGCATGGTATTTCAATGGACAAAATAAAATAAAATAATAATAATAATAATGATAATAATAATAAAGCAAGGCTGCTAGGCCAGAATATGTGACCCAACAACTGACTAACAGCCCTGCTCACAACACTCACCAAATCTTTGTGACCATCAGCCTGTATTTGTGTCCAAGAAACCATAGAAAGCAGAAGAAGAGCAAATGTTTATATCCAAAAATTCAGTGTCTCTGTTTCCTGTAGACTGCAGATCAAAGGTACACTGACATGTGCTGTGGCCTCCTGCTGACATGTCAACTGATGCTGTTATGGTGCTAAGACACCTTACCATAGAGGAAATGTTCAGAGATGGTCTTGTACCACCCATGAACACAGAATAGTTCATTTCCAAATGATAGTGAGAGGGAATGTTGGAATTTAGCCTTTCATCAGCACAAGAAGCCTGAAAGCAAGATATACTTTACACCTACTTCACTTCCTAGCAAGACCAGGAAAACTTGGCATTGCTATGTGCCGTGCTCCTGCACTCACCACACTAGCAAACCTCCAACATGAAAATCAATGCCATTTTGATACCTTGTGGCCATCAACAAGCCACATAATTAGGATACTTCATTCCAGAGTCCTTCAAATAAACCACAGACAGGGCATACAGTAAATGGAGAACAGCGTCTACGCCACCAAGGCACTGAGAAAGTATCCCTATAAAATAGAATCATGGAACCATAGAATTATTTAGATTGGAAGGGACCATTAAGATCATCTAGTTCCATCCCCCATGCTATAGGCAGAGATACATCTCTCTAGACCAGATTGCTCAAAGACCCATCCAGCCTGGTTTTTAATGCTTCTGAGAAGAGGGCATTCATAACCTCACTGGACAACCTGTTCCAGCATCTCACTACCGTCACAGTAAAGAATTTCTTCTTAATATCTAGTCTAAACCTACCCTCTTCCAGTTTAAAGCCACTTCTCCTCATCCTGTCGCTACCTGCCATTCTAAAAAGTCCCTTCCAGCTTTCCTGTAGGCCAGTCAGGTCTCCTTGGAGTTTTCTCTTCTCCAGGCTGAAGAGCCCCATCTCCCTCAGCCTGTCCTTATATGGGAGGTGCTCCAGACCTCTGATTGTTCTTGTGGCCCTCCTCCGGACCTGCTCCAACAACTCCATTCTCTGTCCTTCTGTGTTGAGGTCTCCAGAACTGGACGCAATACTCCTGATAGGGCCTCACGAGGCCTGAGCATAGGGGCAGAATCGCTTACCTCGACCTACTGCTCACACTTCTCCTGGTTGTTAACAGTTTACGGGCTAGTTCGGCCCAGTTCTGTGACTAGCGGGGCGGAGGGATTTGGCAAAAATCCGCGCCCCTGGAAAAAGGGAACAGGGGACCCCAAAATAATTAAAAGCAGCAGCAATGATCTGAGGAGAAACAAACTAATTTACTAAATATAGTGTCGGAATGCAAGATAACACACTATAATACAATATAACTAGAATTGAAGCTAATAAATAAAATATAATGAGAGAGAGAATGTCCGAAAAGTGGATAGGCCTCACCATAACACTGAGATGAGATGTGCAGTTCAGTTGAGCAGCAGGGAGACAGGAGGAGAGCTGACGAAGAAGAGTGGATGAAAAAGAGCCCATCAGGCAACCTTGCCAGGAGTTGTATCTCCTTTCTGTGACCTCAAAGTCCCCTGGGGAATGTAGTTCTTCTTCTCTTCCAGGCAGGTATCCAGGACTCGAGCATTAACAGTTAAGCTCCCAGTGCCCCACATGATGTTATGATGTGGAATACCAAGAATCAAAATCACAAAACCATGACACTGGTGCAACCCAGGATATGTTCTAGGCTGCGAGCGCACACTGCCTGCTCATGTTGAATCTTTAATCAATGAACATTCTCGAATCCTTCTCCTTAGGACTGCTATCAAGCCATTCTCCACATCAACCCAAATGCAGGACCTTGCACCTGGCCTTGTTGAACTTCATGAGGTTGGCATGGTCCCACCTCTCAAGCCTGTCCAGGTCCCTCTGGATAATATACCTTCCCTCTAGCATGTCAACAGCACCACCCAGCTCAAGTCATTACATTAAAAAAAAAAGTCCTTTTATCCTTGTCCTTTTGAGAACAGTATCCTTATCAGATATCTTTTCCTTTATCCTTATCAGATAACTTTTGTCCTTAATCAGTGAAGAATAACCACTAGTGTCCCTCCAAATTGATGCATGCTGATGTACTTGTTGGAGCTGAGAACAGTATTTGAGGAGTTTTAGAATTTCATGTCATGTTCAGTTTTTCAGATGCATCGGCACCATATACTGTCCCTTTCATAACAAGTTACCCTCAAGAACTGCCACATGATAACTTTGCATCTAGAAAATTCAGATCTTTCCTGAGTCTAAATGAAATTTCAGTGATGACATTTGATTTGACAGCTATAGAGAACTATGAAGGCAAATTCAGTTGACTGCTTACAACAGTAATGTGGCATAGAGAACAGTATCATGTGTTAAAAAGGATGAAGTGAAAAATACAGTTCTTATTTGTAGACAAATTATGTATCACCATTAATTAGCTTACTGTGAAATAGCTGGGCTATTTAGAAAATATGATATGAATCACACTCTGGCAAAGCTGATCTTCCTTTGGGTACAGAGGATCAAAAAGTAATGAACCTCCCATCCCACCCATCTCTCAGGTAGGCAAATTTGACTAGGGTGAGGGCACCTTTAGTAAAGTTTCTCTAAAATAAAACAACAACAACAACAACAATAATAATAATAATAAATAATAATAATAATTAGGTTTTGTTGTTGTAGTTTACTTTTCACTTCTTCATTATCCATCATCTACTCTCTAAAACTGCTTGTGGGAGAATTTCTCTCACCCAACCTTATCTACATAAGGTATAGAATCTAGTATAAGTGATCATTCATGACATGGAGAAAAGAAAGATCTCTGGCAGATGGAATGGACGCTTACCACAGTAGAGGTAAGAACTTGTGCAGGTGAGACTAACAGATATCTAACCTCACTGACAGGCTGTACCTTCATCATCTGTGTCTATAGAACATAGGTACTTACCAAGTATGTTTATTTTCTAGTCTTCTAAGAGAACAATTTCTGATTTAAAAAAATCAGCAGCAATATATAAGTGCTGTACAGTTGTAAAGAGATTTTTTTTTTCTTTGATGAGCTTAAACTTTCTACATAATTAAATTAGATTTTAAAAGAGTGAAGAAAAAAAAAAAATAGGACACTTGTACCAAAATTTACTATTAGTGACATTGCTTTTCAAAGCATTGGTTTAGATTTTGCATGAGAGAAGGTAGCTAGGTATTTTTCTGTTGAATATAATTGAACAGAAATTATAGTTGTAACTAAATCTGCCTTCTCCAAAGTCTCTTTAGCTCCAAAGAGACACTCTTATTTAGGATTCACTTATAAGAATTTTTCAAATGCTTGTTTTTAAATAATGATGGATTCTTTCAGTGATATGTATTTAAGTCCAAATTTTCAAGTGTTTCTTTGTATCTTGATATAAGCATGCTTAAGTACATGTTACTTTCAAATAACTTTCATTTGCTAGAATCAATTTCCTCTTCGAGTTTGGTTACTGGCCATTTTTCTCTTACTGTTCATACAGCTGAGAGCTTTCAGCAAGCAAATGATGTTTCTAAACCTTCCAGTGTGTAACATCGTGATTACACAGTAATGACCGCTTGCAAATTTTCTGTTATTTAAAAGATTATTACTCAGAGTGTTGCAGAATTATAGCCTTCTGCCAGGATCCCTCATGCTTGTCTGTGGTATGATAAATAACTTCATTTTTGTTAGTATGATATTAATTTTGATTGTTGTTCCTATATTGACACGGAAAATTAAAGCCTGCTGATAGGGTTAACATAGGCTTAGCACTATGTGTAAAAAGACATATAAAATAAAAGCAAAAAAAAAATCTCCATGTGTCAGCTGCTGCAAATCACTCTTTCCCTCTTTGTCACACCCTTTTTGACATTAGCAAAAAAAAAGCTTTCATTTTTTTTCACTCTGAGATTTCTTTTCCCCCATCCCATCACATTCATGACCCATCAGTCAAGACTTACAGTCACAGAAGGCATATAGAAAAAGCTGCTGCAATGACAGATAAAATTAATGTCAAGAAACTTAGAGGCATTTAAAGAAAAAAAGTCATTGATCTTTCTATTTTTTTTTATTCATTCCATAGAGAAATCTATCTCATTTTTTTATCTTGAAGTATAGAGGATTAAAAATAACAAGGGAAAATACCTTTATCTTTCTGCCTCTGAACTTCATTATTTAAGATAATGGAAGTATTTCTTCCATAGAGGTTATTATCTGTAGTTTAGTTCTTGTTAACTGCACTTGCTGCAGTGTATTGAATGGAATTTTAAAGAAAATAATTAACAACTTTATTTAATCCACACTAGACTGTCAGTCTGAAAAGTCCAGGAAAATGTCTGGTAATTACTGAAATTATTTACATCAATTGTTCTGACCTTTACATTATCAAAATATTTATATCTCAAAGCCAACATATCCTGCTTAACTCAAAGTCCCACTGAAGCCTGTCACACCTCAAGTGCAGGGGAAGTTTTCCACAGAAGTGCAATAAAAAAACTGGAATGGAAAGGAAACATTTACTCACTCACCTGAAAAAAAACTGCTATGCATGGAAGCACTCACTGACAACTTTTAAAACGAGGAACAGACTTGAGAAATAATTCGAAATGTTAGTTAGATGAATCACAGAACCCTGCCAAAGCAGGTTCCCTACACCAAGTAGCACAGGTAGGCATCCAGGCAGGTCTTGAACATCTCCAGAGAAGGAGACTCCACCACCTCCCTGGGCAGCCTGTTCCAGTGCTCCGTCACCTCACTGTAAAGAAGTTCTTGCGCACATTTGTGCGGAACTTCCTGTGCTGCAGTTTCCAGCCGTTTCCCCTTATCCTGTCTCCACTCACCACTGAAAAGAGTCCGGCCTCGCCATTCTGCCCCCCACACCTTAGATATTTATAGACCTGGATCAGGTTCCCTCTCAGTCTTCTTTTCTCAAGGCTGAACAGACCCAGTTCACTCAGCCTTTCCTCATAGGAGAGATGCTCCAGGCCCTTCACCATCTTCGTGGCCCTCCGCTGGACTCTTTCCAAGAGATCCCTGTCTTTTTTGTACTGGGGAGCCCAGAACTGGACGCAGTACTCCAGATGAGGCCTTACCAGGGCAGAGTAGAGGGGGAGGATCACCTCCCTCGACCTACTGGCCACGCTCTTTTTAATGCACCCCAGGATGCCATTGGCCCTCTTGGCCACAAGGGCACACTGCTGGCTCATGGCCAACCTGTTGTCCACCAGGACACCCAGGTCCCTCTCCGCAGAGCTCCTCTCCAGCAGCTCATCCCCCAACCTGTACCGGTGCATGCAATTATTCCTCCCCAGATGCAAGACTCTACACTTGCTTTTGTTAAACCTCATCTGTTTTTTTTCTGCCCAGCTCTCCAGCCTGTCCTGGTCTCGCTGAATGGTAGCACAGCCTTAAGGCGTGTCAGCCAATCCTCCCAACTTCGTATCATCAGCAAACTTGCTAAGGATGGCCACTATCCCCTCATCAAGATCATTGATGAAGATGTTGAACAAGACAATTGATAATTGATAATTGATAATTGATGAGAATTGATGAAAGACATCAATTAAATACTTCCTGGATAGAAAAGCTTGATAATAAAGTAAAGTTTACAGCATCTTTAAAATAAAAAAAGAGAATTAAAAAAATGAAGCCTGATTACTATGTAAAATTTTAGAAGATATCAAAATGTTTTAGGATTTAAACTAAAAAACAGAGTTCTTTAAGTTCAAACTGCAATGAATCAATCAGTAGACTCACAGAATCACATGCATGCCCATCACACAACAGAAGCATAAAAGATTTATTTCTCAGAAAGTTCAGTCAAAAAAAATGGAGTAGTGTGTTCTAGTGAAATTATTTTAACTTCTTCAAGATATCGTTGACAATTAAATGGGTGGTATATAACTCAGAGAGGATGACAGAGGAAGGTAAATTGACTTTTTTGGTAACTGTCAATTCAAAAGATATGTGAAAATTCATTAGAGTAAGGAAAATAACATCTAAAAGAAGATGACTGCAGAATAGTTATATATGGTTGTAATCTGTACAGACAATGCTTATTCATTCCAAATGTATTTTATTTGTTTGCGTTTCATATGTACAGTTTTGGCAAAGTGCTTTGCATAAAATTATTCTTTGAAGAGAATCATTACTATTCAGTAATATAACAGCAAATTCTGGAGAAAAAAAAAATTATAGAAAACAGATTTAATAAACCATTAGTTGAACAAAAGTACATACGTGTGTTAGAGCTCAACTACTGCCATCACGTTTCTCATTTAGAAAAGAAAATACCAAACATCTTCTTTCATTCTTCTTTCATTCTTTTTTCTCTAGAAATATTGAAGATTTTTTTGTTAACAGCTGTATCTTGGGAATGCATGAGCAATTGTCAAATAGATATGCAAGACATATTTAGTAACAGAGGACATTTATTTTACCACATCATAGTGAATTGCAATTTGGCCATAAAAATATTAAATCTGAACATTGTACACATTGACTTACATACAATAAATGAATTTTTTCACATACTAGCTAGAAATTAATTCTGATTTCAAAAGATGAGAGGCATACTCAACAAATTATTATTGCCTACTAGATTAGAGGAATGCACTTACTCATGGACACACTCATATATCAGACGTATCTTAGAAATGAAACTTTTCTACCAGAAACTTACTAACAGAATACAGCTTTTTTCTATTTTTCTAGTACTAGTGCCCTAGTCCCTCTCCAGAAACTTAGTTATACTAGCAATACTGCCTGGCCATTCAGGAAATAGTCATTTGTACTTCACAGAAAATAAGCTACAAAGTAATTAATACATGATAAGTTTTATAATTATAACAGAAGAGACCTGATTTATACACAGGGAATATAATAAGCCATTCTTCTTTAGCTGTTCTAGTAGTATATTACTGAATCTCAAGCTCAAGGGAGCCAAAATGATAGACAGTGTGCTAATGACCTTTTAATACAATGTACTCTGGATTCATGTTACTGGGGTAATGGGTCCCACTGGGATCTACCCAATTTGATCATGTGATATTGCCTCCTCTTCCCTGCTGACCAGGTTAAATAACTCATCCAGCATCCCTCATATATCAGAAGTGACTTTGCTTAGCCAGGAAATCCCTCAGCATCTCTACTTGCTTCGAATTCTTTCTACTAACTGTGTGCTGCGTTGCTCCTTCTCATTGCCAGTTTCCTCACCAGTTGTGGCCATTGCCCAGGCTTGCTAAACCAAATTACATGCGCATCATCACAGTGTTTCATCTCTTAAGACTGGTACAGCTGTGATGGGAGACAAGCAGCCTCTGTAATTCTTTTCTTACAGAAAAAAATCGCCAGAATTCACCTGTGTCTTCTCACACAAGGACTACAAAGCTGTGATGTCAGAATAAGATATGTTTGTCTCATTATTCAAGGAGAACAGTTGGCTTGTCTGCCTTTCACCAGATTAACTTTGTATTTTCTCCAACTTTTAAATTGGCTTTAACAGAAATGTCTTCAAATATTTTGAAGCCCATAAACCAACTTGTTCCAAAGAGCCTGTTGGACCATTCTGGCCTGTTTTGCTACCAAAGTTTGAAAGGCCTTATAGGCTTCCATCTCAAGAGGGGTCACCCTTTTTTCTCAGGCTTTAAGCTGCCAGGTTTACCCAGGCTTATTCTTGACCTCTATACAGGTAGCCACTTGAAAACTGGTACTTTCTATAAAAATTGATAGGTAAGAGAAGGTCTTTGTCAGATTTCATCATTTTAATTGACTGGAGACATGAGCACAGTCCTAATTCACAACCTGAGATGCATTGCACTGTGGAAAGCATGTGAAAATAAAGACAAGATGAATGTTACTCTGAATTTTGATTTGCATCAACAGAAACAAGGAATGTGCTCGCAAACCTTAAAGCACAAGACATATTTGTGTCAGGTGACTGTTCTTTTCTCACTGCCATTCGAGGAATAAGTATGTGAATTATAAGGCAATGGAAAGGCAAGAAAAGGCAAAAAAAAAAAAAAAAAAAGCCAACAAACAAAGAAAACAAAGAAAACAAAGCAATGGCTATATAAAGCAATATGGAAAACATGCACCAATATGTGAAATAAATTTCTTGCATGAAAGACACCTTACCTCACAGAATTAGTAAGCAAGTGGCTACAGCAATGAAGATGAAGCCACATGCTATTTTTACATGATGATGAGAGCAGGAGAACAAACTTCATTGTACAGTGTCAGATCGTCTGGATGGCACAGCAGAAAATAGGCTAATCTTGCACTAAACCTAGACACTCCATAAACACAGATGATGTTGCTTTTCTATGGGTTTGTGTTCATTATATGCACCAAAATATTGTCCATTAATTTTATTTCTTTTTCTCATCTTTTTCTTCTCTGAGCAATGGTAAAAAATAGATTTTTCTGAACAGCTGTAAAAAAAATAGATTTTGCTGTTTGATTTCTTCATGAGTGAGGGTATCATTGACTATTCCTGCTTCACAGGAATTTGTACTAAGAGGATAATATCAATAACAGGAAAAAAGTGAACTCAGTGTGAAGCATGTGTTTAAATATTAGCAATAAAAGCTAAAGGGGGATCCTGCAACATCCTCTCTGATTCCCAGAACAGGCTTAGGCTTTTTTGCCCCTTTCAGAAAAACTGATTATCAGTACAGCAAGGCCTCTAAACAGAAGAATTGCTTTTGTCCTGTGTGATTAAACAGGAAACAAATACATGCTTTGAGCATACCTGCTGCATGGTGAGAAAACTAAATGAGGTGAAGGTGGGTCCTGAATTCTTAAATTCTGTGGGAGCTTTTGTTGTTGTTGTTCTTTTGGTTTTTTGTTTGTTTGTTTGTTTGTTTTTCAGCACAGGAATGTAGCTAAATCTATTATTAAGAAACTACAATTTATAATTTTAAGGCAGTTGCCAAACAGAAATGTGCTCAGATTCTTTTCAACTCTACAATAAATCCTTGGAGCAAAGAAAGACTAGGCGGCTGGATGAAGACTCAAGCTGACATGATGAAGTTTTTAAAACAACTTAGCCATACAGCCTTAGGAGTACTATCCCAAAATGGATGAGACAAATACTTGGCTGCACATTTGGTCTGCATCTTTCCCGGTCCCTCATCTGTCAAAGCACATAGAGACAAATCTCTCACTGGAAGTTTAAATAAACTTTTTCCTCAAATCTTTGGCAAACTGGCTAATAACTTGGACAGAGGAACGCCAGGGCTGATTTTGTTGCCCTTTTCTGCACTGCACCATTGAAATACTATTTCTTTTTTCCATGGCCATAAAATGAAGTGCAGTCTATAATTTTAGACAGAAAAATATCAGGAACAAAAAATGCCTCCATATTTTTCTACCATCGGAAGTACACAATAAGTCTGAATACCACCATGACCATACAGAGAAATAGAATTTTTTTTATTTTAATAGATACACTATGATCCAGTTGCATACAGTAGATTATCTGCAGATCACCTCCATTTGAAAAAGCACTGTATTATGAATCTGATAGCTCATCAGTTCTCCTCTCAAGAGGAAAAATAAGACAAACAGAAAGACATCAAACCTCCTTATTCCCTCTACTTTATTCCAAACTTCCATTTTTCACTTTCTTCTTTTTCACTGTGCTTTCATTGGAGAATATTTACGATGAAGTTAGAAAGCTAGTGACCCATGATCCTTTATCAGTCAACCAAAAAAAAGAAGATTCCCAAATAATAATATAAAAACACTTAAACCGTGGCTCCACTGTAAGTCCTCTGGATTTACGAATAAATAAGTAACTAGAAAAAAAAGATATACAGAAAATTTACATCCTGCAATAGTATTTTAACATCGGCTTCATCCAGGGGTAAAATAAAATAAAATAAAATAAAATAAAATAAAATAAAATAAAATAAAATAAAATAAAATAAAATAAAATAAAATAAAATAAAGAAGAGAGAGAGAGAGAATCTAAAGTATCTAAAGTACTGAAAAGGTAGTAACAACAAACAGAAGAGGGAGATGCTAAGAACAGATGGAAGATTGGTGTTAAAATTCAAAGCCAGGTTAGGGTTTTTGGCAATAGTCTCTTCAGACCTGATTTTTATTTATGTGGCTTAGAGAGAGTTTTATTATCTCAGGCTATTTAATGACTGAAATACAATCAAACAATATGCTTTCCTATTTTACAGAAGAAAAAAAAAATCATGCTGATACCTAGCTCTGAGAAACTTATACCCAAATAGTTTCAGTAGACAAGAAAATTTTTTGAGATTTCTGTACTTAACCAAATATAACTTTTCTCTGATATTAGCTACATCCCAACAAAGGTATCTTTGTGATTGCAATGAGGCCTAGGCATCTGGAAAGGAAGTGGAATCTGTACTGTTCCTCTGTCACATCCTCTGCTTACATCTCTAGAGTCTGGGTCATCACAGCCAGACTACAACTCTGTCTCATTTGAATAATATTTCACCATCTTCATTGTGTTCATTTGCAGAATAGCACTACATAGTGGAAGTAAAATCATCCAAACAGTTCAAGGAAAGCATTATTGTTGTCTAAAGTATGATACTATCTATGACACTCCTGGAAATGTACTGCATTAAAATACAGTGACCATTCTGTCACAGTGTTTTATATGAGATAAGAGAACTTTAATTCTTGGCCATTAGTGAAAAAACATTTAGTCTTGTGGCTCCTTTATCAGATACAGAAATGACTCAAGGCTATTTAGTACAGGAAATGTGGAAGAACAGCAAGATAAGTTCAGGAAAGTTTGAAGTTTCATCATTCCATATCAAGCTTCAATATCCTTTCTGTTACTGGTTAGAATGTGTTTGATTCCCAGATAATCTAAAACTGACAAATGTATACCATGCAGTTCTATCTGCTTGACTAACCAGTGCTACTCACTTCTCAAACCGCAAGCCTGAATTCAGATTTTCATCAATTTTATATGATTACATTCACAAAATGAAAGACATATACAATAAGTTCTCACTTGAAACTTCCATTTGTGTTGCTCAGTAGTCTCAGGTTTCAGAGAATAAAAGGGGGAAGAGAAGATGATAGTTCTATGATTGGGTTTTGCTGTGGCAGTTGATAATATTCTGGAAAGACTAACTCCTGGAAAGAGAAGAAAACACAGCATTCATAGCCCTTTCAATAATATAATTGCCATTATTTTCTTCTACGTCATATTTCAAGGCCTGCAGATCAGATATTGAAACAGGTGTATTATATAGTGACAGGAGTGGAAAATGTTCTTTTTTTTACACACATTTGTTTTCATCCTTGTATATTGTCACTGGAGCTGAAAACAACTAACTAGGCAATCACAGCTTGTCTGCCTTTGAATTTGAAGCTTAAGCTTTTTCCTTTATTATTATTATTATTTAAACTAAGATGTGTTTAATATGGGCCAAATATTTGTTTAATGGTCCAAAGAGGTGTGATCAATGGAGTTAAACTCAGCTGGCTGCCGGTATGAGCGCTGTCTCCCAGGGCTTGGTACTGGGGCTTCGTCTATTCAACATCTTTATTAACAATCTTGATGAGGGGATTGAGTGCACGCTTAGTAAGTTTGCAGACAACATCGGGCTGGGAGGGAGTGTTGATCTGCCAGAGGGGAGAAAGGTACTACAGAGGGACCTGCATAGACTGGATCGATGGTCCAAGGCAAACTGCATGAGTTTCGATAGGGCCAAGTGTGAGGTCCTGCATTTTGGTCACAACAACCCCAGGCAACCCTACAGGCTTGGGGAGGAGCGGCTGGAAAGCTGCCTGATGGAAAGGGACCTTGATGTACTGATGGACAGTTGGCTGAACTGAGTGGCCCAGGTGGCCAAAGAAGGCCAGCAGCATCCTGGCTTGTATGAGGAATGGTGCAGTGAGTAGGACTACGGGAGTCATCCTGCCCCTGTTCTTGGCACTGGTGAGGCCTCACCTTGAGTACTGTGTTTAGTTTTAGGCACCTCAGTACAACAAGGACATTGAGGTGCTGAAGCAGGTCCAAAGAAGGGCAACAAGGCTTGTGAAAGGCTTGGAAAATATGCCCTATGAGGAGAGACTGAAGGAACTGGATCTGTTTAGTCTGGGGAAATGGAGACTCAGGGGAGACCTTATTGCTCTCTTCCAATATCTGAAAGGTGCTTACAGCAAGAGCAAAGTTGGTCTCTTCTCACTGGTGATAGGTGACAGGATGAGGGGAAATGGCCTCAAGTTGTGCCAGGGTAAGTTTAGGTTGGATAACAGGAAACACTTCTTTACAGAAAGGGCTGTTAAGCACTGGAATAAGCTTCTGAGGGAGGTGGTTGAGTCACCATTCCTAGATGTGTTTAAAAACTGTTTGGTTGTGGTGCTCAGGGACATGATTTATCGGAGGGTTGTTAGAGTTAGGGTAGTATGTTTAGGTTGTGGTTGGACCTGATGATCTTTAAGGTCTTTTCCAACCTGAGTGATTCCATGATTCTATGTTTCTATGATTCTATGATTTCTTCTTCTTAATATTATTCACCTCCTGCCCTTCTGTTATCCACAAGTTTAATTCTCAGTGGTTTAATTGTTACTTCAAGTATTTCGAAAGAAAATTGTATAGAGTCCTACAAAAAGAGAATGGCATCCCCTTTACAATTTATTCAAAGTTCTTTCCAAAAATGCAGAAACTTTTATGTCATTTTAGTGTCATTGGCTCAGCAGTATCTTCTGTTGCCAAATAACAAAACAACTTTCTTGAATCTTGTACCCCGAGGCAAAGTAGTTAGTTAGAGTTAGACTGGGATTCAGGTGTCACTGTGCCAGCACAGCTTAGCAGACAACAGTGGCTGATGAAATGTTCCTTTATGCAAGGAGAATTTCAGGCCACATAAAACATTTCTTCTCCTGTTACAAAAGCTCATCAGGTTCCAAAGGTTTTAAAAAGTCCACATGGGAAATTCAATTTATATAGAGGAGCTTGAATAAATTATGTTAAAAACGGTTCCAAAAGTATCCGAGGGAACAATATCCTACATGAAACAATGAAGGAAACTAAGTATTTGTGGACCTGCTGGGGCAGATCTGAAGCTTGGAACTGTGCTGCTATTGTGGATATTTGCACGATGTTATGAATACAGTCATCCAGGCATGATTTTTGTATTAACAGCAACAAAAATTGGGGGCTAATCAAATGCTAGGTGTTTGAAACAGAACGATAAAAGCTTGTCATTACAGTCAAAATCCAGATCAGAGTTAATCCACCATAAACCACATTGGAGACAGAGAAAGTAAAATTCACCAACACTTCATTCTTGACTCTTCATCAGACTGAAAACACACACACACACAAACAAAACAAACAAAAAAACCCGCCTGATTGAGTAGTACTGCTGAAACCAGAAAACTCCAAGTTGCAATGAAACTGCAGATAACAAAGGGAACTCGGATTATAACAGTGAAACTGAGAGCACCAAAATAAACTAAATCCAACTCAGTTATTTCCAATTAATTGGTTAACTGTTAAAATAAAAGGATGTTTTTGAATTGTTGCTAAAAAGAATGAAAAGAATTCTGAGATAACTTAATGCCACAATAATAATTGCTAATGGAGAGAAGAGTATTTTTATCTTATGCAGAAACCAGAAGAAATTATTGATAGATGCGTAAATCTCATCAAAGAAGATCAGTACATATTATGAGAGATGCATAGTTCATCATTCCTCTTGACTAACAGAGTAATCAAATAATAGATAGGTATAAACCCTGAAATACCTCTCTACGAGAGTATGAATAAGCCTCCTTTGAAAGAAGAGGGTCTCCATTATATCAAATGAAACCTCAGGAGTCAATCTGCTTATTGCACTAAGCCCATTTAAGTAAATGATGCGTGTTGTCTGGGGAAAGGAAGCTACTAGGCCTCATTCTAAACAAATAATTGAACTCTTAATGATCATCAAAAGAGAGTCCAATTTCTCACGGATGCCTGCATGTAAGATAACTCAGATAATTAGTAAAAAATAGAACTGAACACAAATCTCTTATAAAATAGGAGTGACAACTATCTTAAGTCTCCTGTAGCTATCTGCTTCCTTCCGAGAATCTTTAGCATTGCATCAGATATACAGTTATCTCTTACAAATACACATGGGCATTTCCGAGTATAAAACAAGGATTTTTGCAAACAAATTAGTCAGCATTTGATCACTCTTGTTCCTGCTTTTCACCGTTATGTTTCCTATGGCCAACGAACTTAAAGTTCAAGCAATAAAAGGCAACTCAAAAAAAAAAAAAAAAAAAAAAGAGCAAAATCTTGGTATGGGAAGCAGTTATATGCTTTGTAAAGTATGCAATGAGTCCTTTGAAATGTAAAATTTCCTTTTCCGTCTCATATAAAAGCTTAATAGCACATGAGATCATAAGGCCAAATTTATGCTGCTTTGGTGAGGGTAGATCGCACTGAACTGACACCACCAGCTGGCATAAAGGATCTGAGCACAGACATGCTTAGTTAAGAAGATAAAGTAGTCCATGCCAGCTTTCCACAGCTGATTTTCCAGTGAGAAAAGGGATGTGGAAGACATTGATATGGCAGCTTGGATTATGCATTGATAGGTATTCCAGTCTTCTGGGACAGCTCTCCCAGAGCTGGAAGGTAGAGATGTTGTGGATGATCTAGGAGCCGTGCTGGAAGATGCATTTTCTTAATGTGTGCTCAGAGAGGCCTTGGCCCATGCAGGCATCACACCTACTGACATGGTGATGCCACCGAAGAAACCTGTGCTGAGTTGTTTGATAAAGAGACTCAGAAACAGAGTCTTCAGTCCAGTTTGAATTCCAGTACCTGAAACATGTAAAATAGAAGCAGTAACCACTCTATCCAAATTCTTTGACAACATCTTTGACACGCATCAGCAACAACTCCAGAAAACAATTCGCTCACATGCAAGAGCTACACCTCCCTCTGAGCCATTTTCCTCTCTCCTCCTCCTCTTCAGAAAGGAAAAAGTGGAAGAAATGACCACAGTTCTGACAGAGATGCCTAACTGAGGTGGAATAATGTGCAGGTTAGATTTTGTTTCAAAGTATGAAAAATACCCTTTCAAACTGCTAAATTCCTGCAAGGGAAGGAGGAGGCAATGCTTCTAATTTTTTTAGAATTCTGCCCTTTTAGATGAAAGTATGCACTGAGCAGTGCTAGCCCACCAGAACAGCATGTGAACTGCCCTTAACTGACTCAAGAAATAGTTACTACCAGTATCCACAAAAACATTTTAATGTATTTGTTGTTTAATCAGCAGCCATGCACCTTGTGTTGACTGTGTATCACTGTTCAATGAATGAATGTTAGTTTTGCCCTGAAGAAAGCAATACACTGGGATGTAAAATTAATAATAAATGTCAGTGCATACGAGTAGTAAATAGATTTTAATGTTTTCAGCTCCTTAGAGGAAAAAAAATCAATTTCTCTGTAAAAGTTTGATACTTCTACACAAAGCTCATTCCCACACACACATAAAAAAAACCACCCAAACATTTTAATCTATAAACAATTAGCAGCAGAAACTTTTTTGCCTATAATGGCTTAAAATCCTTCATAGACTTTCTCATAACTTTAATTCAGTACAGAACTAACAGGTCCATGATCAAATAATCTATAAATAAATGTGTGAATTAGTAATGCAATATACTTTATTTCTTCAGTGTCCTGCCAAAAGATGCTGGTATGGATTTGATGTTGACTTGAAGAAAGAAAAGAAGATGGGGCCTACTTAAACTTGGAAAATAAATATCTTGGTGAATGGAATTTTGCCCTGACAGTACAGCCTTCCACCATAGCTCCTATTCCTCTGAATCATTTTTCATTCACACTGCAATGTCAGTCTATTCTGCACTCTAGCTAAGGTATTCACAACAAACCTATCACCATTCTAAATTTCTCAGATAAGGAATTTTGTTCCACATGGCACCTAATCTCACCGAGTTTTACAAGTACACAGCTTCTGAATAGGTGTAATTAAGCAAAAGAGTCCGTTGTCTGTGACCACTGACATTAAGGCAACAGAAAATAGATGTAAGACGATAGAGATGTACAGTGGAAATTGAACAGACAAAGATAAGGCAGCAAGAAAAATCTACCTCCCAGAAGTTTTTCTGTTGTTCTCAGTGAGGTCCTGTCAATCACTGGCAACAAAATCTTCTCAAAATTGTTTCCATCCAATTTCTATTTAGCTTCATGTTATAGCAAATATGTTACAGTTAGGGACATATTAAACTATTATTTTCTTCTTCCACTCTTTTATAATTATGAACGAGGATGAAAAACGCTAGGAAAACATATGTATAATTAACACATTTGATGGATATGTAATTCTGTGGTTCCTGATTATCTGTCCAAGAACACTGATCGCTTATAAGCAGTTAAAAACTGCACCAGGGACTGAGACAAAGATCTTGCAGAAAAAAAATAGATGAATTGTTAGCACAGGGGAAGATTTTAGTAAGCAAGCTAATGATCCTCACATATATGATGAAAAAACTGGTCAGTTATAATGTCAGAATATTTATCCTTCACAGAAATTTTTAAAGAACTCCAGTTTCATTTAGTCTTTGCAGAGCAATGTGATCTACCAAGTAGGGGCTGCTTTACTTAAGCAGCTGCTTACAGTGCATTTGCAAGGATTGGATCTGATTTCTTCCCATTTGATTACATAAGTAAAATGTGGCATTTAATGTGCTTTTACTTTCTCTTCTGAAGTTTGCTCCAGAGTCCTTCCTCATCTCTTCTTCCTCCTCCAAATTCTTCACTGTAGAAAAAGCTAAATAACTGTTCCATACAATGATAACATTCAACGATGTGTTCAGGGAAGCAGCAGATACAGTAGAAGGAATTATTTGTGATTCTCAAAGGTTCAAGCACCAGAAGTATGAGCTAGCAACAAATGGGGAGACTGCATTTATAGTAACAAAGAAGTCTGTCGTATATAACTGATTATTACTCATACATTAAAGTCAGTATATAATCACTTCATTCTTTGCCCCTGGATATCTAAATACATCAGAATCATTTCCTGGTATGACAGCAACGAGTACAGTGATAATTACAAAACTGATGAGTAATGCAAGTTTAATTGAAACCTTCCCCTCAGCTATCAAATGTGAGAAGCTGGAACAATTTGTGGCTCTAAGTTTTTTCAGCAGCATCTATCTGAGACATAACCTGCTCAACAAGTTTTTGGAATTAACGGTGGTAAGAGAAACATAAATGGCTGTTCCAAGAGAAACTGGTTTTGGCTGTTGCGCCTTTTGGGCATTCAATCCACTTATGGGGGTCATCCCAGGGGAAAGGACCACGACACAGTGAAGGCACATACCTAGCAGCCCACCATGCAACAATCTGATTACTCTATGGGAGGAGTATATACTGCAGACAAGCTTTTGCCCCCAACAAACAAAGCATAAATGCCCCTGTCAGCTAAAGCAAGCATTGATGAAACAAACAGAAGTGCCCCTGACAACCAAATGCTGCCCCTGGTAACCAAGGAGATGCTATGGAAAGGATGAAAAGCCAAAGAGTTCCAAGCTGGAATGGATACCCCCTCCAACAAAATGCAGCTGTGCAGGTCAATGAGATGTCACTGACTGACTTGCTGCCTCTGTATGGACCAATAAGATGTCACTGGATTCCTGATGGTGATTATCCCCACTTCATAAAATGTGTGCTAGGATTTGTCTCTTTGCTATTGCTAACTTCCCTGTCTTTCCCACATTCCTTAGCTGCTTAGAATTTGTAATAAATCAACTGGACTGCATTTGGCCTCTTCCTTCCTTAATCTTTCTCTGGGTATTGGCATGTGGAAATCAAACTCTAACTACAGAGTAGTTATAAAGCAGGTATGTTTAATTAGCGCTGTGCACACATTGGATGCAGAGAGGGTATTCCTGCCTAGTGTGCATATCGGAGAGCAAGAAAGGCACATACTTAAAGAGCAAGCTGTTTACATGTGCATTAGATATCCAAGAAAATGCTGGGTTATTACGAGTCACCAAAATGATTGATATCCCCCCCTCGCACCAAGTCTCAGCTCTTTTACACATGTGTAGCTCCTGGTGATTTTTCCGATGAAGGTCATCGTGCTATTTTCTTGGGCTTGGGTTAGGATGGAGGACACTTGGTTGGCTCTGGTTGGTCATCTCATCAGCCACAACTCCTTTCACCAATCTATTTCATTAATTTGTGGTTTTACTGTTCAAGCCTGCTACCATGAATACCAGAGGTAGGGTAGCTAATGACGTTATTTGAAAAGAAACAGGAGACTCACTGCCTGCACTAATTATCTAAATCTGTAGAAAAGCATCTGTTATCAGCAGAGAGAACCTGGCTTAGCAAGGTCAAATCTGCAGCTACTGATTCAACATCTCATGAAGGCGCCTAAGTTTTAACCTAACTTACTTTACTTAATGTAAAGTATATGTATAAATGTAAAGTATATGTAAATGTATATGTATGTATATATGTATATGTATATATATATATGTATATGTATATATAAATGTAAATGTATAATGTAAAGTATATGTTCAAGTATATGTGTGTCAAACTCTCTCCAATCACTGGAGCAAGACAGCATGGTAACAGGAAACAGCAGAACAAGTTACATACTTCATCAGTGAGTGATACTGACCAAAACCTGCTTCTAGATAAAACATCACCATAAGATTTAGAGAAACAGCACAGCAAAATCTTGTCAGTGCTTTTCTTTTTAATGAAAAAGTCATAAAAAAATACAGATAGTTGAGAATGGAAACAACGAATGTTTTCTCATAGTAGATGATCCCTTGAATTTGTGACTACAACAAAGAACAGATTTAACCTGATACTATCCTCATTTTGTGTTTGTTGGAAGAAAATCTGAGAGTCAATGTCCATAACCTGTGTTTCTAATACAGGCATATATGGATATGGTGTACCATGCCACACCATTACTGCTATTCAATACTTTATTTGTGATTTGAAAGAAACTACACAACATCAAATTCAAGAAAGGCTGAACTAGCTTCCATTGACAAAAAATGAAAGACATTCAAATAAATGTTTTTTTCGAAACTGTGATAAACAAGGAAAAGTTCATATGGAGTGATAACATGTTTTATTAGAAATGGCAAAATAGGTCATGGGTAAAGAATATCTAAACAAAAGCATCTCTGTTATTTAGGATTCAATCACATACAAAAATCACAGATTTGTCCATACAGACCTTCACCTCCCAACAAAATAATCTCAAAACAATCTTGTTTCTTTGACCTATTTTTTGACAATGTTTTTCCTCCAGACTATTTCATTGCTAAATACAGAACAATGATTTAAATGTTTATTTTCAAAAAAAGAAAAAAAAAACATAGAATCAGATGCATTGTTCCATCTTCTGGTAGAATGCTCTAATTTGAAAAACAGTTTGTAGCTATTTGTATAATAACTACTTTCCTCAGGCCTTCCATAAAATACACCCAGAATTTTTGCTTAGAAAAGACTTTTATGTATGTAACTTGCCAGAAAGATCAAATGACACTTGTGAATAAAGATTCAAAATAGACTTTGTGAATGTCATCAATATTAACATGGATTTTTCCCCACTCTTGGAAAAATTGTCTGAGCTGTGAGGACTTGCTCATTGCTGCAGATTTCTCCATGAAAGTCATCATAGCCAGCTTGCACTGACTTTGAAAATTAATTTATTTTCACTTTGAAAGGCATGGTTTAAATAAATCTTTGACTATGGTAAATTACCTACGCTATATCACTCAATTGGGCTATTAATAAAATGATACGTATTTTAGGTATTTGCAATACAGTAAAAACACAAAAAGTTCCTGAAACCTTTCATTTCTAAGATAAGTAAAAATTAAATATATATATATATTTTCTAGATATGCTATAACTCAGCCACATATTTTACTCAATAAACTTCTGCTTTAAATACTCACCCAGGACTCAGAACTCAAAAGAAAGTAAAAAGAAAATTGACTACATTTTTGCTTATCTAAAATACTTTAGCTTTACTAAGATGCCAAATTAACCATTCTGTGAATTTTAGAGATAAATTTTCTTTCTAAAAATGTTTAGTGTTTAGTATTGTTGGGTCTGTGGCAAACTGATACAGATTTTTATAAACTAAGCAGTGCTCAGCCACTATTTGACTTGTGCATCTGCTGCTTCATTATGAAGTGTGCTGTAGATTATAGGATCAAGTAATTCAGAATGGCATGTCCACATACTGTTCTTCAGTTGCACTCTTTGATCTCTGCAGTAGCTGGCAGATATGAGAGTAACAGACAGCTGAAAAAAAATAATAAATCTGTGAAATCTTGTAGAACAAGGATACTTGAGTACACAACTAACACAAAGCTGGAACTTCCAAGATAAAACTGCTGCTTTTTTTCTGATTGAATTAACATTTTCCAGTGATTTTATCCAGTTTGCGCCAGAGATTCCTTCCACGAATTGCTGAATGCAGTATGCTTCTTCAGATCTCTCCATAGTCGTAATTAATGGGATCCTCAGCCAGATGCAGTGCTAGGCTTTTAGCATAGAGATGATTCCATTTGCTCTTTCCATAGAATTAATTGAACATAAACACTAGTTGCCTGCATTTTAAAATTATACTCACCATTATTTTTGTTCTTTGAGAGTTAATGTGAAAACTATCCATGCCATGTGTCTGATCATAGGTCAGACACCTTTCAATAATTTTCTGCTCTTTTTTATTTTCATTTCTAAGAGAATGCTATAAACATCTTCTCTGCAGACTGCAGAATGAAAATGTAAAATCCTAACAGGAAGAATATCTCTGCAGTGAGGGACAGGGCTGTATGCTTTATCATCTCATCTGCCCATTGAACTCAAAATGTTCAAATTTCTGCATAAGTGGATCTTCAAATATTAGTCCACAAGCACTCCTCTGTTCCATGTTGATTGAATTTGATTGTTTTTACTTGCTCTAGGACAAAAACACAAACTTAGTTCCTACAAAGCGAATTGTGTAGCTCTAAGCAGATGTTCAAACAGAGAAACTAATATAAACTTTCCAAAATTCCTGGGGTTTGCCTTATGACAAGCTTAAAAAACTGTAATATAAATGTCCATATAAAATTCCTGAGCTTAGGAATTATTGCTTTTCTTTACGCAATCCCTTCTTTCCCTTTCCTAACTCCCTTCACTACACAGTAATATTCCAGTTCATCTTCTGCCCCTGCTAATAAACCTCAGCTGACTACACATCCGACTGAATCTGAAAGATTTCTGCTTTTTGAGCATCTTATAACAAACTCAAATCCTATTACCCTATTATATAGCTCATTAACTCACATTCCTCGCTCTTCAACTACATAAATTTTGTATCATTACAATTTGGCATTACTAAGAGCAAGCAGTATTTGGATAACTGCAGAGTGCCTCCAGTGATTAACAATACATGCATGGCAGGATAAGAATAACATATTTACGCACATCCTAACAACACGTTCACTCTTCAGAGCCTTCACAGTCATAGCAATTTCTTTCTGTTTTGGAATCACAGAATCACAGAAACACCAAGGTTGGAAAAGACCTAAAAGATCATCCAGTCCAACCATCCGCCTATCACCAATCATTCGCACTAAACCATGTCCCCCAATACAACGTCCAATTGTTCCTTGATCACCTCCAGGGTCAGTAACTCCACCACCTCCCTGGCCAGCCCACTCCAGTGCCTGACCACACTTTCAGAAAAGTAGTATTTCCTAACATCCAGCCTAAATCTCCCTTGGCACAGCTTGAAGCCATTCCCTCTAGTTCTATCACCAGTTACACAAGAGAAGAGGCTGACCCCCAGCTCACTATAACCTCCCTTCAAGTAGTTATAGAGAGCAATGAGGTCTCCCCTGAACCTCCTCTTCTCCAGACTAAACAATCCCAGCTCTTTCAGCCGCTCCTCATAAGGCCTGTCCTCCAGATCCCACACCAGCTTTGTCGCCCTTCTTTTAACCTGCTCCAGGGCCCCAATGTGTTTCTTGCAGTGAGATGCCCAAAATTGGACACAGTACTTGAGGTGCAGCCTCACCAGAGCTGAGTACAGGAGACAATCACTTCCCTGTTCCTGCTGGCAATGCTGTTTCTGATGCAAGCAAGATTTTACTCCATTTTCAATCCATTGTATGTTTTACTCCATTTCATAACACCAACCAAGGAAAGGGGCAGTGGAAGTCAGTAAGAAAAGAGAGGTATTTAATAATGAATAATACATCTGAAGGTTAATAAAGAAAACATGCAGCTCAGTATTTATGCAAATGTTGTATCTGTACCTTCAATAGAATTTACAATCCATCTAACCTCTTTAAATTGTTGGATTCCAAAGAAGTATAAAGGGAGATTTCCAAAGAAGAAAGAGTTAGTCCTAATAGTCAATCTATTTTTTTTCTAAACACTGTGATAGGAGGTTATGAGTATTTAGAATGTACTTACAACACTTAGCAATAGGTCACTAACAGAGAGGATATACTGATATGAAGAAAGTAGATAGAGCCTGACTTTTTTTATGAAGCATGTCTAATAAGCAGGCAAACAAACACACAGTGCAATTACTTCAATTTTCCATTACATGTATTTTACAGAGGGAGTACTTTTCACTATTACAGTTCCAAATGGAAAGTCACAACATGCATAGAGCTTGCCAATATGTTTTGCAGAGTCCCTACAGTTGCTTGCAATTTAAAACTGTGTGGTATCAGTAGATAAGTTTTAGTGCTAGCCCTTACATGAATTTAACATAATGAATCAAGATATTGACCTCTTTTAATAGTATTTAATCAACAGTGTCATATGAAAATCAGATGGACTCATGAGATAACAACTACTGACAGAGAAGTGACATAACTGGAAAAGGTAACATGTAATAGTCTGTAGTAATATGTAGTGCTATGGTCAAAATGGAGTTAAAGCCATCTGTCAGCTGCCCTCCCAGCCACAGAATCCAGCAATCCATAAAGGAGAATAAAGAAGTGTTTAATGGTCCAGAAATCTTTAATGATTGACTCAGCAAGACAGAATGCAATTCACTCATAAGAAATACAGGACAATTTTAAATAAGCTGTTAATTAAAAGCAAGACACCTGAAGGTATGTGTATTGAATCTCACTGACACTTATCACTAAGATAACTCTGAAAATATGTTACTCAATTGAAAACGTGGGAATTGAATTTACAAATGCAACTTTGGCACAACCACATTGTGAGAGACAACAGAACTTTACTATAGAAATGAAAATTGCAGTAGCAATCATCAGTGGAAACAGAAGAAAAATTAACGTATCAAAAAATGTGTGTCCCACACAAGTCAAGCAAAGAAACTGAGTGACTTGATGAAGGGTTGATCTAATGGATTCATGGATGCCTATGTATATAAGCAAATATTGATCAGATAAGGTTTGAATACAAATTTTAAAACTTTCGCTGGAAGTACCACTAATATTTATACATCTTGCTTTAAAGTTTCATCTATTTGATTCCTCCTTATGTGTCATCTCTTGCTTTATGCAATTTCTGTTTCACTGAGAACAATGCTTATGTAGACCTGCCCCAACTACTACTTGATTTTGCAAAGATCCAGAAAACCATAATCCAATCATCTTAACGACAGAGTGCAATCCAGCAAGTAGTAAAAATGGCAGGAAATGACATATTACAGATACAAAAATCAGAGAAAGTAGCAAATAAGCAATGAAATGACAGGATACATTTACTCTGAGAAAAACTGAACAAGGTACGCTAAACCTACTGATAGAGAAGCCATAAAAATTTCCATTAATATTTCAACTAACTTGATAAAAGTCCCTGAAAACATGTGCATTTCCGTTCATTTTCTACTTAACTGAATTTAAAAGGCCTTCTTATTAAACCTGTTCAGTGAAAATTATATTTCTGCAAACTTCCTTTAGCCATGTACTTCTCAAGTTTGCACTCTCGTGTTTATGTAACCTTGTCATCATTTTTCATATGAAATGCAGAGCTTTTTTTCACCCTCCATACCACACTGTTTTCAACAGTGACTGCTCCTGAGGATTTCCCAAGTGATCAGGTCATTTTCAGAGTGAGTGTGGGAAGAAAATCTATGTGCTCAAATGGACAACCTGTCTGCTGAGACTGACGTAGATAAATCAGAAGGACTGAAGGCCAATATCAATGAACTTGTGTAAACCAAAAAAAAGTATTAGAGACTGATAGGTACCTCACATGTTAGCTATGGATTTCATTACAAGCTGAGAAACACTTAGTGGAAACTCATGAAGCACATCATGACAGATGACAGATCATCACAGTTAGAATAGTAAGAGAAGAGATGGGGAGGGAAATACTGTTCCAATGTCACAGAAAGTGCTAGCGCATAACCTGCTTCTGGCCATTTTTTCAATGAGATCTAACTTTTATTCAATATCCTAGTGAAATTCTCTGTAGGACATACAAGTATTTCTTCAATTACAAGATTTCAGTCTGATTCCTAGAAGCAGGATAGCTCTTCATTTTTTCTTACAGGTAGTAATCTAGCTAGAGAGCGATCAACTCATTCCTGACTTCATCTAGGGTTCACAAGACACTTCTTCCTCTGAGACTACTGAAACTTTTCAAAAATGATTTTCAAAAACAGAGACACCAGAAACACTGTTTTGTTACCACTTTAAATGAGTTTCCTTGTAAGTTATTAGCTTTTTTTCAGAGGTCTGCGGGCAGAAATGAAACTCTTTTAAAATAAGAGTATATTTTATTTTTCAAGTACAGCATTATTACTTGGAAATAAGTGCAATTCAAAGACATTTCACAAATATGAGGTACACTTTGTCTATGGCTATTAGTCATTTATTTCACAATAATCAAGTGCCAAAAAAACAGAATTTTGACATTCCTATTTTCATTTGTACTTCTTCCTCAAAAGACAATTCACCAAGTCACAGAAATCATGCTTCATCAGGAAATAGAATATATTTTCCACCACAGAATTGTGGGCTCAGCTTCATACTTCAATATGAAAAAATAATCCTATCTCATCAAGAATTGAAGCATGCTTCAAATTACGGTGTATTTTAAATTACAAGCCTCACAAGTCTTGCATAATTATCTTTACTATAAACCAAAGAGCAATAAAACAGAGGTTTGCAAGTTAGGTAAATTCATAAATAAGGAGCATGATGGAGAATGTCATTTAGTATAACCATAGATTCATATAATCATTAAAGTTGGAAAAAGTGTCTAAGATTGTCTAGTCTGCCCCTTTACCTACCACCAATATTGTCCTCTAAACCATGTCCCTATACAACAAAATGTTATAAATAGAGAACCATGATCCAATTAATCTGATGAACTTTGAAATGTAAATAATTTTATTTAAAAAAATACATTAAATGATTTCAGATATATTTAATGTGAGGTAGCACCTGATGATAGAGTGGAAGGGAAATAGAAATAGAAAACAATTTTATAACCATTCTTATGTTAGAACCAAGTCCTAACAGCACGCTTTAGTCATCACTTCTTTTCTGTGTCAACTCCATCATCAGTGCAGAAGAAATTGCAAATAGTAGCAACTCTTTTTTGCCAAATTTTTAAATGCATACATCATCTATATTTGGATTGTGTCTTTCCTTTATTCATTTCATCATTTAAGAATTTCTGAAGGTCATATAAATCAACAACATGAGCACCATCTGATTTAGATAAATACACACTGTGGCTTTTCCTTGCATCTTGTTATATCATTATTAATAAGTTGTGCATGGTAAATCCAATTAAAGGCAGCGACAGTCACAGTGGCTATGAAACTGATTTCACTTAACAAAATAAGTGAAACATGCATAAATAACATTGGTTTAATGCAATCTTATCAAATAATGAGAATGAGCTCTCTCTTATATCCTTGTTGCACTGTATCTAGAAATTATACAATAAAAATGGGTAAATAAACTGCCTTTTCCTGGAAGGCTAGAAATAGTAATAGCAGAAACTGTAATCTTTATGCTCTAGAATAGCATCTCACTCCAATTTATAGGAGGGAGAGGAGGTTCTTTCAATATCTGTATACCTGGCGTGAGATTAAGAAGCAACGGTTCAAATGTTGGTCCAACCAGTTTATTACAAATCTTAATCAGGGAAATGGGGAAGGGGAGGACGGACACTATTATGAATTAGGGTGATGGGGAAGGGAAGGAGAGCGATAGAAAAGATATGAAAGAAGAAGCAAGGAGTCTTTATAGGAAGCAAGAGAGAGAGAGAGTCACCACAGGGAAAAGTTCCAAGGCATCAAATTCCTACTGTACTAGCCTCATCCTCTTGTACTGATTGATGATCATCTTTACCAGTACTAAGTAGATATAGGGATGCTGAGACTTCTGTGGAGTTCACAACAGATCATAACCATGCAAAAAAAACCAGCTGCAAACTCCATAAAAGATAACAGACAAACTAGAAAGCCATTCTTCTCAGGAGTGTCAATGCAGCATTAGTGCTTTTTTGTTTGTATATGTTTTTATCCAAAATTTCTCACCACTACTGCAAGCATATAAAGGATTAGGTTTTAGAAAATCAAATTTGGAGTTCCTGTCTCCTTACCATCACTTAACAGCATTGGGCTCTGGAGTAGGATATGGATGGCAAGGAAAACTGTAAATACAACAAAATAAAAAAGTGCCAGGATCTGATTGTTGATCACAGTGCTATTTGTACATGTGCTTTCTGCTCAAAGCTAGTCCATCTCCCCATCTCTCCACCATCCAAAGCAGATTTGACATGGATAGAAGCAGTGCATGGCAGTGATGGAATGAGCAACAGAGACTCTCAGGGTCCAAGTGCTTGACCACATTTCCAGCATCTCTTTTATTACCAGTATGAATGTATTAAGTATGGATTAGCAGCTAAAGAAATAAAATAACTATCCTTTCATTAAAAGGGTCAAACATGTACAGAGGAATTAAAGCTTTCCATGCTTCAGTGTGTCTCTAATCACTATGAAAGGACAAGTTCCAGGAAGATGTTGAAGAAATTTTCTTTCAGAATTGCTCACAGTATCTGTCTTTTCTCCAATAGCTACTAACTGTATTAGCAAAATCTTCAACCAACACATCCAGTAACAATTGTGGAGGAAATTTTATGATGCAGGTGTCTGTCCCCTGGGAAGAGAACTGTACCTACCGAACTAATTTGCATGGACAACTACGCAGGTGTTAGATGTTAATAAGTTAAAATGACTACTGTCAGCTAAAGTCTTGGCACTCTTACTGCAAAAACCCCCAAGAAAGATAGACAGCACATATAGTTTTTGAGACTAAATGAGACATGTAACATTTTGTGAGCATGAGTCATGGCATTTTGTATCTTCTGTTGTGATAGAGACAGATAAGACACTTCTAAAAGGTTTCTGGGAGTGGAGAACATGTCAATGAGTACATTAAATATCAGCTGAGAAAAACACATTATTCTTAATATTCATTTGCAACACACTAATGATTGAGAATTCTACAAACTATGAATGTAAAGTGTTGCTGCTTATATCTCACAGACACACACCACAGAACACTTTCAGTCATATTTTGAGTTTCAGTTGACAGATTGATGGGTACCAACTGACAGTACACTTCAGTGGAATTCTTGACGTTGCTGTTTTCTGGTATAGAGACAGATGCATATTCACAGCAGGAAACATTTCCATATGAATGATCAGTCATAAGAATTGGTGCACTGTGATGTTTCAGTAATGCTGACTGTATGGAAAATTAAGGATGATGAAGACAGTATGACAGTTTTGTCCTACCATTTCATAAAATGTTGCTTTAGATGTTGCAAGGAGCAGTTAAAAGAAAAATAAAGGTATGAACTAATAAACTGAAAAGTTTGATTTACATAATCAATTTGTATCTCGAAAATCAATGGGATGGAAGTAGAAAATCAAAGGTATTTTTGTATTTCAGCTCTTAAAAGTGGTTCATTTTAAATTGCAAGGAAGTCACTCTGAGGCACAATGGCTCCTCCTGCTGAAACATAATGACAAAATACATTTTCATTCCGAATTTGAATAGTCAGTCCTTTATAGCTATTTTCCTCTTTTGTAAGATATACATATCTATCTATCTATCTATCTATCTATCTATCTATCTATCTATAAGACACATATATTACATATGTATACATATGCATCTACATATACCTGCATGGAATGTCCTGAGAATATATTTGCAATGCAAACTTAACCATGGATTGAGCTAGTGCTGACACCGATGAAAGAGTGAATGTTAGATTGAAAGTAATACTCAACAGGCTGCATGACTATAAAATGCTAAAAAAGTCTGTTCACTCTTTTCATATATTTTACATAATACATAATATTTTTATGCTATTTTCTAGATGATTCATAATCATCTTTGTTAACAAATTCTCAGAAACATATGCCACAGGAATGAAGAAAAGGAGTATCGCATAAATGAAAATGTCAGAGGTGAAGAAGATTCATTCAAGCATGGATCATGCAGTTCTCCAGAACATTCCACATAAGAAAGTAATAAAGGAAGAAAAAATGCAGGCTATTTGTAAGAGAATAAATCCCAAAGAAAGTAAAATGTAGATAGAACTAAATATATACAAATTTCTTAAACAGATAATTCAGTAGATTGCAAATCTGAATTACTACACAAAAAATTGTTTGAAATTTGAATCGGTGTCATTGCATTATCAATAAAATTATATTACAATAAAGTATGTCAATCAAAATAAACCATATACTTCATATTATGTGCCAGATTTAATTAAAATATTTCTGAGATCCATACTTGCATAATTTTCTAGACCTCCCGTGGCTGACAGTGACAGTCTACAGCTGCAATAGCAAATCAGTTCACACAACAGTGCATACTAATGAAGAAACTGATGCAGCATTTGCTGCCAGCACAGAAGAAAAGACCAAAATTCTGTTGCTGTAATTATGCAGATCACTGGGAATTATAGCAGGGTGCTGGTTTTCTGTGTACTGTGAATACGTACTTCAGTGTTCAGCTGCACAATATGCCACATCAGTGTGTTAATTCCTTGATGCAAGTTGCTTGCACTGCTGTAATATTTATTATCCTTTTTCTCCTGTCTTGTTTTCACTGAGCACAGTTCAGCATACTCCAAAACTCTGTCAAGTTTTGGGGAATTGCAGATGTTTCTCTGTTTCACTGAGGAAATAAGATACCTTGAATCATCAGTAAATTAAAATAAAAAAAAAAAAGAAAAATAAGAAGGATACACTTAGGTATGTAGAACATTCTGCAAAATGTCTTAACAGGGATTTTAATAACTGACAAAGATAATTCATTCACTATGCTTCTATTTGTCGTTACTGTATGCACTTTTACTTCTGCCGGTTTCACATTATAAGGTAACATCATGGTTGTTATCTACTGAGCACTTATAACCACAACAAAATGGATAAATAAATAAATAAATAAATTCATACACACCTACATACATACATACATAAACCTATCAACAAATGTTTCAGGTAAACAACCTTTTCACATTTCCAGCAGCATGTTCTCACTCAGATGCTGGATATAAAGCACTACGAAGAGATGGAACCAAAACTAAAACTTTAAAAAGGAAAATGCAGTTCTCCCTGCAGTTTCTTGGCAAAATGTCTGATCTTTCAGTTTGTCATTCAAATTGGCCAGATTCAATACCTTTTTATATGAAAGCATAAAAGAATTCAACTGTCTGTCTAGCATTGACTGTATGTTCAAAAATGCAAACAAAAAAAGAAAATGTAGTGCTTAGGGAAGATAATGTTCTGATTGATTCAGTCCTCAGAGTATTCTTAGTTAAGCCGTAACAGTTCATTATGTGTAGAGAGCTACTGTAGCAGAGCATGGGTGAGTAAATGGTGAACAGCAGTTCAAACTAGCCCGCAAAACATTTTATAGTCTCCGGCAACATCACTGGCCAACACTCAACTCACACTATCTGTCATCACCCTAGAGACAAAACTCAGGAATTTCAATAATTCCCAAACAGGTTGCAATTATGTGTGATAGAAAATAGAAAAATTCTCCTTTCTGCTTCTAAAGGCCATCTGGAATCTTCCATATGAAGCTAAAGGACTATGTGGAAAATGATGAGAAACAAACAGCTGTGGGCTAAAGCCTTTATTTGCATTCTTGTTTATCCTGAAGTATCAGTTGATCCTGAAGACCCTGATTGAGAAGGAGCACATCAGTTTGCTTCCCAGTCAAAACTCAGAGTAGCAGAGATGAAGAAAGAAAGGAAAGTATCAAAAAGATGGTATCTAAAGGAGGAACTATAAGAAATAATGGAAGAGGCACTTCAGCAGGGACTGTTGTGATTGAACAAGGGGAAATGGTTTCAAACTAAAAGAGGAGATGTTTAGATTGGATGTAAGGAGGAAATTTTGTACAAGGGTGGTGAGGCACTGGAGCAGACTGTCCAGAGAGATGGTGGATGCCCTTTTCTTGGAGACATTCAAAGTCAATCTGGACAGGACTCTGATCAACCTGATCTAGCTGTAGGTGTCCCTGTTCATTGCAGAGGAGTTGGACTAGATGACTTTTAAGAGTCCCTTCCAACTTAACAATTCTATGACTCATTGAAATGCAGGTGACTCTGTACAGAGCTATCTTCTGCCTACCTACACTCAACAGTGCCATACAAATACAGGAGACAGTCCAAATCATAAAGGGACGTCCAGCCAATGGACCCCAGCTTGGGGCCTGATGTTTCTGTCCAGAATGGAGGATGTGGTTGCTGCTTTCCTCTTTGCAGCTTCAGCCAGAAGCAAAGCCATACACATATTTCAGAGATGTGAAGACAGATACAGAACAGACAGGGCTGGTCACACAGACTTCCATGGACAAGCAAACAGCACCTGCACCCAGCATTTACAATCCACACTAGCACAGGCGTTGTCTTTCGGTAATTGTGATTGGCTTAGGGCAGCTTGTCACACTACGCTAATTGGCACAAGTAAAAAGTATTCCATCTACTCTTAAATATTTAGAACAGTTTCTAATGGAATCCCAGTTCTAGAGAATGTTCTTTGGCATTTCTTAATTTACAGACATAAACCTAGAATACACTGCCCTACAGGAACCAATTGGGTTTAGTAAAACCAGGACATGAATTAGAAGTCATATAGCTATTTAGCTATATGACCAGGGCTGTTGTAGTATCGTCTGACGTCTCTTCATTGACGCTCATACCTAATTCTCTTTTATTTGTATAATCCAAATTATCACATTATTTCTGACAGACTCGCCTTTATAGTTACCCAATTTTAGTTATCAAACCCCTGAGTTTATATTTATAAAAAGGAGGACAGGAGAACAAAGAGAGACTTTTGACCATCTGTGTATGTGAAGTCTTTAGCTTTTTCTAACATTTTCAGTAAGGTCAGAACAACAGATCCACATCAAGAAAAATATAGCAATACCTTGCAGGCATATAAGTGAATTTTGAGGTATTTTCTGAAAATGTTATAGCACTTGATAGAGAGGTTGAAATCTCTATAGTACAAATGCAGTTACATTTGAACAGACTAATTTGTATATTAACATTGATGAAATGCACTTGAAAACACTTGAAAGTCTTCAGTATTAGAAAACCTGAAGTATTATTATCAAGTACATACTAACATTAGAATTAGAGTGGCCAGAAATATCAGAGAGCCTAAAAACATTAGTACAGCAATGAAAAAAATGTGCAGAGATATTGGTAGAACAAAGATTATGGTTTGCAAAATTTGATAAAGACATCCACATCCATAGATAGTTTGCTTTTGATAGCTTCTGAATCATATTTTTTATCTATAACATTTTATGTATCATAAAATTATAATACTTATTTTTAATTGTCTGCTTTCTAACTACTCTTTCTCTTGACAGGAAGGCTTTTTCAGTGTGACTCCCATAGAACAGAATAAAGTTTCCAGCTATTTAGAAAAAGGGTATAATTGCCCAAGAGATGCGTTGCATGTATTTTCTCCTGCCAGCATCACCAGGTAACTGCAGAATTACAGCCTTCTTAATTTGAGGTACACACTTTATTTCAAAGTTTATTCCTCAGTACCTTTGATCATCGCATCCTAATAAAATATAGAACATTTTAAAAAGTCACCTACCTGTGAGATTGAGGATTCTTGTTGCTTTTCTAGCAATTGCCCAGTGACTACAAAGGGCTATAAGAAAATGAAAGTAAAAATGTGACAATAAAAACAGCACATGTATCATCTGCAGCATTGCACTGCATAGCTAATGTATGGCATAAGGTTGAAAGTCAAGATAAACCACGATTGTACTTGTCTAGCCCTTTTCTCTTACATGGATTAGCAGGGAATAATCAATCCATTGTGCTGCTCTTTCTGTAGATTTATTGTACTTAAGTACAATAGTAAGTAACAGAAAGTACTTAAAATTTAAATTTCTCAGTTGTCATTTGTTCTGTGATCTCTTTTCTTTTTTGTACCACCTGTAAATTATTGTATCCATTGTACCTACTGTATCTATTATTAAAAGGATAAAGGAGACAGTATTGAAATTAGGATATCAAATTAGCATAGCAGCAAACAAGTACCTGCTTTCAAACAGCTTTCAAAGGCATTTTTATTCTACAGATGCAGGAAAACAGCACATAATCTTTTACTGGGAGCAGAGAATAAAGTAGTAATACATGATTGAAATACTTCTGATGTGTACTGACAAGACAGATCCCTTTCGAGAAGTATAACAGAACTAGAATCAACACATGAAATCACAGTTTTCTACTAAGCAAGTTAAATGACAGTTTTGGCCATGAACATTCTATTAGAATCACATTGAGTAGCTAGCCACCTACCGCTGATAATTAATGCATCTGATAACTTCTTAACCACAGTAAATATGCTGTGTCTATGTTCAAGTTACTTGTTCATTTGTCTTAGAGTCCCTTTTATTGTCAGTGTGAAATACCAAGCTACTTACAAGTACTTTGGAACAGGAGTCAAAAAGGAAGTGGTCTAAATTTCTCTTGAGCAGATTATCTTACTCTGCAGTTGGGGACTGATGCAATGGTCCTATCTTAAGCACTTGAAACTAGGCAGCTTAAACTAGGTCAGTCTGTTTTAACACACTTGTACCTTGCCTATTTCTGAAATAACATAACATAAACTCTATTCTCCATTTTTCAAGACAGTTTTGCACTGGGAAGAAAGAAAGAGTCTTTGAAACACAAAGAAACAACCAGGTCCCTAACTGGGTTGGACCAGCAGCTGGTTCCTTCTGTATCCCAGAAGAATTCATCAAGTAGTTGATAGACCAAGGCTAGTTAGCTGATATGAACATATTTGGAAAGACGGAGATGATTGAAATTGATTGCTTGCCACCAAAACATGGCATGTTTTGCATGAGTAGTCCATGGGGAAAGGATACATGCTGATGTGTGTGTATATGCATGTCTTTTTAAACAAAGATTGCAGCAGAAGAACAGTTAAAATTTACAAAAAAAAAAAAAAAAGTACTAACCTCCTCAAGAGTAATTCAATTTATCTGTCAAGATTGAGAAGAAATACTTTAAACTGGAAATGCCAGAATGAAACCACCCTACTTTATCTCTTTTGTGTGATGTTATAATGAAGAATTCCTTGCTACAGAGGGTTGATAATACTAGATGCCTAAGTAGGCTCACAAGTGACAGGAGAATTTTATGGAGGAAAAAAGGAAGAAAAAAAATACATCTAAAACCAAATCTCCAAATGCTGTCAAATACAAAGACACTCTGAGATCCCGAAGTCTATTAGTAATGAACAGAAACTCAGGAGAATATCCTGAAAAAGAGCAAATAATGACTTTACTCATATACTCTTCTGTAGATTAATGTTGGATAGCAGATATTCTCTCTGACAACATGATGTTACTTCTCATATTCTTAAATACTCTTACCAGACTAGGGGTTCTCTCTCATTTCCCAGAACATCTATTTTCACTGTCTCCCTCTAGAATGAGCCTAGATAAGGACTGTGAGAAAGCAGGAATGTTTGAAAGAAAAATCTCCCATTTACAGAAGAGCACCTAAGAGAATAAAAGACTGAGTATTCGTTTTCATGGACACAAAGGAGATGAAGATATTCCACATAGCAAAAATATTCCACAACAGCTTGTCAGGAAGAGATTTAGTCTCTCTCTGTTACTCTGGTTTTTATACTTTGAGTGAATGCACAAGAGTGAAATTCAAAATTCAGGACTGCTTATCTAACATCTTCAGTTCTTCTGATTTTCATTCTGTTACCTAAAATACTTAAAGAAGTCAAGGATCGGACACTTCAAAGAACTATCAAAATGCCAAGAGAGGGGGGACACAGAAATGATCCAAGGGATGGAACACATCTCCTTAGAGGACAGGCTGAGAGATGTGAGGGTCTTCAGCCTGGAGAAGGCTCCAAAGTGACCTGATAGCAGCCTTTCAGTATCTAAAGGGGAGCTACAGAAAAGAATGGGAGAGATTCTTTAGCAAGGTCTGTGGTGACAGAACAAGGGAAAATGATTTCCAACTTAAAGAGGGGAGATTTAGGTTAGATATAAGGAAAAAGGCTTTCACAGTGAAGGTGGTCAGGCACTGGAACAAGTTGCCAGGAGGTGTGGATTCTCCTAATTCCTGGAGATGTTCAAGGCCAGGCTGGACCAGGATCTGAGTAACCTGATCTAGCTGTAGGTGTCCCTGATTGTTTCAGGGGATTTGCACTCGATGACCTTTAAAGATCCCTTCCAACTCTAAGGATTCTATGATTCTAAGATTCTATTTCTATATCTGTTAAAATTCTGCAATTTGTCTAGATATAAGACTGAAAACACCAGAATAAAATCAAATGCTTGGTCAGCTCAAAGGCAAAGTTGAATAAAAGATTTACCTTTAAGCTACATTGCAGTTCCATTTATTTCAGTCAGACCTAAGTTAGTAGTGAATCTCTTTACTGAATCAGGGTCTGAGTATATTTCTCTGTAATATTTAAACTATCTTTCCTGAAATTTTTCTCACAGCCTGCAATAACTGCCTCTGGTAACACGAAAATATTTTGGTATATATACATTCTGGTACATGTAATATGCCAGGGAAAATATTTATGTCTACTCTATCACACCTCTCTCACTCATGGTAAGAACGCCTCCTGGCTCAAGTAAAGCATTCAAGCAGTCCAGCACAGAGGGGTTGCAAAAGTTAACATTGTCCATCAACACCACACTGCAGGGTCTGAGTCAGCATCCCATCCACCCTCTCAAAAGTGCCAAGGCTGTTAGAGTCAGCAGCTTGGACCTGCTGCAGCTTTAAACGACAGAACTCTTATACTAGAAGAGCAAATTGCCTTTGAATAAGAACTTATTTTGTTATTCAGTTGCTGAGTAAGTACAAGTATTCCTTCCAGTTTGCTCATTAATTCATCTGTAACACTTCTTCCTCCTTCACCCAGAGATTTAGGTTTGTAATTCAGGATGAAATTGCTCCAAGCACGCAGCACAAGTTTGGATTTTGTGTTGAGGTACATGGTTTAGTGAGTACTATTGGTGATATGTGGATGGTTGGACTGGATGATTTTGAAGGTCTTTTCCAACCTTGGTGATTCTGTGATTCAGTGATTCTGTACTTTCTGTACTCTAGATCTGTCAGATAGCTGTGCACCAGGTTAAACCCTGATGGTTGCATACAGATTACCAGTGACAGTAAGTTTAATATTTTTTTTTAATTATTTGTTTTTTGTATTTATACCAGTCAGCTTTAAAATGGCTGAAAGTGGTTTGGGGTGTTTGGTGTTAGTAGCAGGATAGTTGCAGGGCTCTTTGGTGAGGAGAGGTCAAGACTGCCTTGTACCAAACACAGCCAGTTCCAACAGACTCCGATGACCCTATTGCATGGTACAGCTGGGCCCAGCAACCGAAATGGTGCTGACTTAGGGAAAACAAGTTTAAGGCATGGCAAAGTGTTGCATGGCAGTGAGTAGTGCGGGAAAAGTGCAAGCAATAGCAAAGTGTGTTATGTGGAGAATGCACAATGGGAGCAGATATTTCCTGACATGACTGCAGCCTGTAGAAGAGCCCACATCGGAGCACAAGAGGAAAAGGAAAGAGTGGGAGGATAAGGGTCTGACTACAGCCCCTCATTCTACCCTAGATATAACAAGATATTTTAACCTGTTTTCTCCAGCTGTTTTGCTGAAGTAGTAAGCGAGCATCTGGGAGGTCAAAGTGGCCAATGGCCAAGTTTAACCCACTGTAAAGGTTGCTTTTACAGACGTGTTTAACGTACATGCAGAGCAAAAGATCACAGACATCACAAAAAATTTCTAAAATGCTATGTCACATGTTCTGTTGCATTAAATTCCAGGAGCAAAATCTAATTTTTCTTATACAGTAACCCAATAAAACATAAGCATATCCTTTCATTATTCTCTCTTCAGTAAGCATTCTACTGTGTACACATGCTTTAAAGATTCACAAAGTAAGGAAGATTGGTTGAATCAAGGTTCAAACAGTCACATTTCTTTATAAATCAGTGTTACATAAACTAGGAGCTATAGCACAGTCAATTTCTATAGGATAGTGTATTCTGCCATGTAACACAGGCCACATGTATTAAATCCTGCTTTGGATCCAATAACTGTGATTCAGCCAGAGCTTATCAAAAGGGTTTGGCAAGAAATAATTAAAAAGGGAATGAGGCCAAGATATTAAACTTTCCAAAACTGCTGGGAAATGACAGTTCTTAGAAACAGAAGACAATATATCCTAACAAAGAAGCCTGAAATGTGAGAGTAAACGAAACCAGAGAGTCATAAAAATAATTCAGTCTTATGTGTTCAATGAGACAGAAAGCAATAAAGTACGCTAACTATGCTAGACCTAGATATTTCAGTTTAAATTATAACCCTAAATTGAAACTGTTCGTTTCCTTCCAAAGGCAACCAGAATCCCCAAAGCATCTGGTTGTTTTGAATAATACATAAAGAGGAAAAAAATTCTTCTAACGTCCTTAGGAAAATAAGCTGATATTTTGTTAGAATTATAAACTTTACAGGCCTCTTTCAGAAAAATAAAATCATCTTGAGAAATATCAGTATCCTTAAACTAAAGCATGTCTATTAATTTAAACAATTTGTTCTGGTTTCATTCAGTAATTATCAATACATCATGTTTAACTCAGACAAACAGTCAACAAGTTAATCAAAGGCTTAAGAGATCCAAAGTTGACATTAAAGCACAGCTTTTACTTTTAATCAAATTATTTTAATAAATGCCTGATATCACAAAGGTTTGTATGTGTGCTTCATTTTTTGTACTGTGATTAGTCCTATCCACTTTGGTAGGAATAGTCACAAAGCATAAAATCAAGCAATTTACATGTCTCGATGTAGGATTGTAGCTTAATACAACTGAGAAAAATAATTTAACTATTATACTCCAGCTGAGAAAACCATGAAAGGCACTAATCCCAAAAGAGATCCAGAGATTTTAATTGAGAATAAATTAGATAGCTATATAATGTGACTTGAAAACAAAAAAAAAAAGTAATGCAATTCTGATTGAGGTATCTCATCACAGAAGCAGGGAGAAAATTATCCACTCTGTTTTGGTCAGATGAGGAAAATAGTAGCTCTATTTAGGACACAAATGTATGTAATTACATTATTGAAAAGTGGGAATAATTATTAGAAAAAAAATAATGGTATGTTAAAGCAAACTATTAAGCTGCAGCATAATCACTTGGAGAAAAATACAAAAAGCAGAACAACACTCAGGAATTTCAACCGCCATTGGAGATAATGTTAGAGTATGTACTTGCAGGACAAGTCTTCATCAGCTGGAAGACAACTTAAATAGTTTCTTTTCTGTATTTCTGTTTTTTGTCATTCCATGAGCTGTGTAAATAGCATGAGAAACTCTAAGTCAGTTTTGGATGTAGTGACTTACTGAAGATGTAGACACACTGCCTGAGAGTATTTCCTCTCAAGGGACTTTCCTTTTGGGCACCAAACATGTCTAGTGACTGAATCCAACTGTGCTGAATTATGCCATAATTAAATAATTATAATTACTTACATTAACTGTAATTTAATTACCTAAATGCTCACTGTAAGTTTGTCTCTCAAATTAGCAACTTTTTTTTTTCCCATTGAAAGACAGATGTCCTGTGCAGTAACTGTCAGTGCAATTTCATGTTTGTTACAACCTGTCTTCCCTTGCCAATTTAACAGAATAACAGGTACTTGCTCTTTGGAGAATTTAGCTCATTAGCTAAAAAATTTTGAATCCAACTGAATCTTAAATACACTTGGAATTACAGCTCTTTAGTAACTGTAGCAGCATAGATGATGAAGATTTACAACATATTCCATTATAAAAATGTTTTTCTGTTGCTGTTGTTTTTATGACTTTAATGCATGGAACTATTTGGGCCAAAATTGTCCATGTGCCATGATTTCAATTTTAATATAAAACCCCTCAAACATTTCATAGGCACTGTGAAAACATTAACTCCTTCTGCTTAGGATCTTCTGGAGAGCAAGACGACTATGAGGGCTTCTGGCATTTGCTGGGATATACAGCAAAACTAAGAACAACCTGACCCACTTCTAGTATAAGAGGTTTCCAGTTTCCCTTAAACACAGCAAGGTATATCAGGCAAAGAAACCACTTACTTTGAACGCAGAAGTAAGAAATAGGGAGGGGGCAAGGGAAGGGAAAGAATGTACTGGTGCCAAAGAAATAGATATTGAAGAACTGAAACTGAGAGATGAATGAGAGAGGATTCTGTTTCACGGCTTTTTTTGGAAAAAGAGGCTGGGCAAGAAAGCTGTGACTACACAAATGTAAGACTGAGGAAATATACTATCTCAGAGAAGGTGATTAAGCGTACACTGTGAAGTGCAAAGCACAGCACCACGTTTACAGAGCTAATTAGATCTCAGTAAGAGGTGAGTTGTACTGGCCTGCCACAGGGCACTAGTGACCCAACCACAGCTGGGGACTTCTTTCACATGAACCACTGCAAATAGTTCTGCCTTTTCAATTGGTGGGAATTAGCTCTCCACATCAAGGGAAACATGAGAAATTAGGCTTTGATTGCTCATGCAAAGCGATTGCTCCTGCATAGCAGATTTCTTTAGGAAAGTATACTGTGAATTATTGTGAAGTATGCAAAAGGGAAAAAGCATATTGCCCTAGGGAGATCAATTAGCTGGCCAAGTGGAAAAATCACAGTACACAACAATGGCATTCAGGAGGTGACTAAGGCAGAGAAGCACTGGATGGACAACATGAGCAGGAGCTCAAGACCCGTATATAGGAACATTCTCCCTTGGGTCTGAACTATTTGGCTAAGATTCTCTTAATGTCCTATTTTTCTTGGTTTGTATGAGTCTGCTTAATGACTCAGTTGGCTATGCAATACAGCAAGTACTGCACAGAACAGATACCATGTATAGAGGAGTCATATACAAGATTTAGAAGCTCTTTAAAATGATAAGGATTCAAAATATCTTTAAAGCATTTTCAGCTCACCCCATTAAATAAATGTACACAGGTAATAGAATCTTACATGTTGTGAACACAGTGAGCTTATTTTGCCTCTCTACAGGGGCCTGATCAAACATGCCTCTAAAGCCAAGAAGAGACGGTCTTCAGCAGTGCTTGGATCATATCCATGTTCTCCTTTTTCTGGTACTGAGGGAAAGTAGAGAAGAGGAAGTATATGTACACTATATGTAGAAAAGTCTTTTTTTTTCTTTCTTTTTTTTTTTTTTTCACTTAGCCCCGGGATGTGAATGCAGGAAACAAATAAACCAGATTCTGTGATCTAGCACACAGCCCACTCCACACACATACACACTTCCCGCCGAAAAACTCAATTTCAGTAGTCATTTCTTCAATTGCAGTACTAATTTGTAATAGCAAAGCGATCACTGTTGTAATGTCACATACGAAGAAGTTTTGCTTGTTCAAAAAGGCAGCTCAATAAAGTGAGTTCTCCCATTCTTTACATTTTATGACTTGTGATTCTACTGCTTGTCAGTTCATTTACAAGACTCTTTATTCTATGAAAATAACTGGTGACACAATTGTCAGAAAGGAAAGTCTCTAAGGACTACAGAACAATGTGCATATATGAATGAACCACTTTCTACAAGCAGGAGGTTTTTAACTGCTTGGTGGTAAGAGATCCTTTTTTTTTTTTTTTTTTTTTAAACAGCCTCACTTTCTCAGATTCTGTGATTCTGTGTAAGAGTGCTGCAGTTCTGTAACCCCATTTCCAGACAGGGGTGAGGCTGAACATTCACTCCCAATAACAACGTATGTACACTATAGAGTGTATACATATATGAACTTCTATCCACATACATAGATCAAGCCACGCAAATCAGCACATACAGAGAACACACAGCACTCACAAAAAAATGAACAGCACAAGCAGCCCAATCCTTGCTTGTCCTCTCCAGCTATTAGGATTGAAGTCTGTAAATAGAACATAAGTGTGTGTGTCCATATATATAGCCATAAATATGTATATTTGTGTACATACATGTACAATACAGATCACTCCAGCTGCTGGCCTTAGACACTTAGTATATCCAGTACCTAATCCCATATTCTGCTGTCATCCCTGCTGCTGGTGTACAGGCCTGTGAACCTCTGGAGTTTCATGGTTGCACTTCAGCTGCTGATAATAACAACTCTTGCCCTCACCTCTGAGTAGTCTGGTTTTGAATTCATTGGTACTCACAAACATGCCTAAAAACACACACACTCAGGATGGAAAGATCTCCCACACAGACAGTAAAAAATAGGATTTAGTAAGAAGATACGGCACACTCTGGTAATCAAGTACAGTCAGAAATGTGTGCTGACCAGCAACATGATTACATTCAACTGGACCCTTTAACCCCTTCTCCCATTTTCCCACACTAGCTCCTCACCAACCCATCCACCTTTCTCTACCTTTGTCCCCTGCATGCCCATAATAAGTCTCACACATTGACACAACCCCCTTAAAACATCCCATAGTAAGTCAATTGACAAAAGACTCTTCCGCCCATATCCCATAATTCATCCTATTAGCTCTTAATTAAAGAGTAGAAGAAAACACTTACCTAACTTCCCCTTGTGTAGTTGACATACAATCAATTACATTTTTATAAAGTAATCTGAAAGTGAACAGAATATAGCAACAAGTACCAGGAATAAAAAGAAGATTTGGGATTTGTTTGCAAATAAATTATATTCATATTAGCAGTTCTTTATTGTGTGCTGAGTGAGAGAGTGGCTGCAAAGCATATATTAAGGTATTTAATGCAAAGAGTTAAACAACAAATGCATTTCCCTACTGAGGGCTAATTACAGACCCTTCACCATGCAGTCAGGAGGGTTCCATATTTGCATTAGTAATGGAGGAATTAGCAGAGAAGCTGTCTGTACCAGATAAAATTCATCCTACATTTATGGGAAAATTATCTAGAAAATTTGGAATAATCACTAAGCCTCCTCTTGTGAACACTATGTTTAACTGCACTAAAACAAGTCTGAAGTAGGTTGTTACATCTGGAGCAACTCTTTTACCCTGAAATAGTGGAACGGGCAATAGCACGTTTCTTCTGGAATGAGCATTCACTAGCTTTCCAAACAGAATTTTGTTTTCTTCAAACCACACAGCTAGTCAGAACCTGCAGGTAGTATAAATCATTCAGTCACTAATTTTCAACACAGTCACCACCAGCTATGCATTTTTGCCAGCAATGAGCAAGAGTCTGCATGCCACACTCATGAAAATCTGCACCAGTAATCATGACCCACTGTCACTGCCACCACTGCTGAAACAAACTGCTCACCACCTCACAGTGTTCACATTCAATGTTTGGTGTCCATGAGCATTCAGTAAGCTTTGAGGAATGTCAGTGTGTTCAGTTTTTTTCACAAGGAGGAATTCAATTCTACACCTTTGCTTCGGATGGTCTTCCACTTCAGATATCATTTTGTAAGACTGCTCCACAGCTGCCATCTGTGGCATCATCTCATATTATGATCTTCTATGATTTTGCATTAAAACAGTGCTTACTGCTCTTTTATCCAAAGACAGCTAAGAAGATTCTTTTTTATTATTATTATTATTTTTATTTTCCAGATACTATGGCTAGAAAACAGCATCCATGGAAGAGTTGTTGTTAGTCAATAGGTGATAACTTCCAACAACTAGCACACAGCGTGGATCTAGAATGGCATACAAAAGGAAAGAGAGATGTCTTCTTTCAGGTCAGCCAATCTCTCAGTGATTTATTCTACACAAGACTTTATCATAGAAAATCACACAGTTCCTTCCTAGCACACTCAGCCACTGTATTTATTGTTATTCAGTTCTTAAGACACCACATTCATATAACACCTTTAAAAACCTTTGATACTTTCCAACTTACAGCTTGAGAATCATTTTTTCAACCATGGTTCTCTCCTTGACAATCTGCTCCCAAAATGTTCTGAAGAGTACTGTGTTGCTTGGAGGGTAGAACAGAGGACTGAGTGACAAAAAGAATTACAAATAAAGATAAGATGTGACTTTGAGGTGGGAGGTTGAAGTAAGAGAAACAGACAGATTGATTAGAAGAGCCCAGATTTCTCTCCTGTACATCAGCAAGTTCTCAACATTAGGAAGAAAATATTGTCTGTTCAGATGGGCTATTGCTTAACACCTAAGGCAACCTGTGGGAGATGCCAATGTGATTCCCATCAAATGAAGGTTGGGCTTTCAGATTAACTGTGAATGTGTTCACATCATTATCACTCTTCTGCTTTTGTTCTTTCATGCTTCAAAGGGGGAATATATGCAGAAGGAAAGTTAAGTGTCCAGAGTACTGTCTGACTAGTAGTAGACATAAGTGTTGAGAACAAATACTAAGATGTTTCTGGGTATTTTTGAAATGTATGCTCTGAACAACAACAACAACAGCAAGAAAATCCTTCACATCAGTTAGCAGGTATATGGATTATAAGTTTGGACTTCAAAGTTGACGTTCCTATGTAGCTATAGCATAAAGGACAGAGTTTTCTCTTTGCATCTCAACTTTTGGGACTCTCTCACATGAGCAACCACAGCATTCATCAGAACTCCTCACTGAAATGCACAGCTACAGAACCAGAGCATGGGGACAGATAAAAGTTAATCATACTGGCAGCAAGTTTAAGTAGTGACTTTTTTAACTCATTACTTTTCAGGGACTCCATATATTCAACTCCTGAGCATCCACTGAAACTGCTTGTATACTCCTTACAACACTTGGATATATTTCAGGTTTTTGCAACCCATCTGCTCCATGGCAACTGCCCAGTATTTTGCTTCTGCTGCTATGGCAGTTTTGGCATTAGTATGTGATCAATATGATTCAGTATGTAGTTTTGATCTAGGTTCAGGATGGCCTATAATTTGATTTTTTATTGAACTGTAACCTTAGAACAATTGCAACAGTAGCTTCTTGTATCTTAATCATTCAAGGAAAGGTAAATACAAAAGCATGTATTTGAAAAGTGCAAGATTTATTAATATGTCTGTATTTCATAATTTTTGTTATGATTTGTATTTCCCTACACATGGAATCTTATTCTTTCCTTTCCAATTTATTAGCAGAGTAGCTTTAACTGTAAGAATAAACTAAAAGAACTATTGAGAGAGGTTGCACTCTAGGAATAGTCTTCATTTCCTATTCCCCCATCTCTACCTTGAGAGACTGGAGTTTTTCCTTCCACACATTCTGCTAAGAATTGAAGAGCACATTAGCTGTCAGATAAGAAAAACAATCTTTTAGCCTCTGCACATAAATAATAATTAGGAACTATGCCAGCACTTCAAGCTACAAACTGGCTTTTGTGGATTTGTTGGATTGGTAGTACAAACCAAAGCATTAAACTTTATCCAAAGTTTACCTTACAAGCTTGTTAGTCAAATTATTTATGAGGCATTCATGGCTTCCTGGCAGTGTACAATATCTTAAGTATATATCTGTGAGTACAACATTGCATCTTTACTCTCAGTGTTCCTAGCCTTGTTCAGAGCTGGAGCAAAATATAGATCTGCCCTCCTTTGAAGGGTAATAGAGATTTATGTGCTATTCCACAGAAATGCTGATTTTAATATTAATATGCACATGAGCTGATTACAAATTTTCCTGGAGTGCTTTAACTAAAGATTTCAATTCAACTTAGAGAAAGGCAAAATCAGTGTAACTAATACAAACATTTGCAAAGACCATAATCACAGCACTGTTCTGCCCTAACCTCAAGCAGTTGAGACTAGAAAAGGGATCAAAGCCCTTGATCTGCAGAGGAAGAAGACAAATAGGAAAAACATTTTTGTAGATCCAGGAGAAGACAGCTCCATCCTAAGCTTTGAGAACCTTATTCTGATGTGTTCAATCTTGCAATGATCATATGGATAAACTCTATTACCTTTTTCAGGAGTAGGACTGTTTTTGAGTTGTTATGTGTGCTTCTAGTTTAAGGTCCTTTCACTTCAGAAAAGGCAAATGGTTGAGGAGCAGGAGAAGGAAGAGGGTTATGCTTTTATCTGAGCTTCATACACATCAGTACACAGTATACACAGCACCTGATGCAGACAAGCCTCATTGTCTCAGCATGTCACAGCCAGAGAACTACTTGTTTAGCATTAATTTAACTATTACCTCATCTAGTACCTGCTTGTTTTTGCCACGTTTACTCTGCTATACAAGGAAGGACCTGGGGGTCCTGATGGATGAGAGACTTAACATGAGCCAGCAGTGCGCTCTGGCAGCTCGAAAGGCAAATGGGATCCTGGGCTCCATCAGGAGAGGGGTGGTCAGCAGGGACAGGGAGGTGATTGTCCCTCTCTACTCGGCTCTTGTGAGGCCCCATCTGGAGTACTGTGTCCAGGTGTGGAGCCCTCAGTACAAGAAAGACATGGAGATTTTGGAAAGGGTCCAGAGGAGGGCGACTAAGATGATCAGGGGGCTGGAGCACCTCCCCTGTGAGGACAGGCTGAGGGAGTTGGGCTTGTTCAGCCTGGAGAAGAGAAGGCTGCGGGGCGACCTCATTGCAGCCTATCAATACCTGAAGGGAACCTACAGCCAGGAGGGGAGTAAACTCTTCAAAAGGGCTGACAATAGCAGGACTAGGGGAAATGGATCCAAGTTGAAGGAGGGAAGATTTAGGTTGGACGTTAGGGGGAAGTTCTTTACAAGGAGAGTGGTTAGGCCCTGGAACGGGCTGCCCAGGGAGGTTGTGGATGCCCCGTCCTTGGACGTGTTCAAGGCCAGGTTGGACGGGGTCCTGGGCAACCTGATCTAAATGTGTATGTTTGGTGGCCCTGCTAGGCAGGGGGGCTGGAACTACATGATCCTTGAGGTCCCTTCCAACCCGGGTGATTCTGTGATTCTGTGATTCTGTGAAGGGCAGTTAAAATCACACTGCACAAGGGCAGCTCTGAAAGTAGTGCCTCCAATTTTATTATGTTGGCCCATTACATCAGAGGCAGATGTTGGTCTTATGGCCATAGAGATTGAACCTTCTCACCAATATTCAGTTACATTTTGTTGCCATGTGACAGATGGCAGCAGAGGGGCAGTCTGACAAAATGGCATCTGACATGGAAGTGCATATGAAGCAAAGGTATGGAACTGAATTCCTCTATGCAGAAAAAAATGCACCCTTTGTCATTCATCGGTGCTTGAAGAACATTTTTGAAAACCAGACAGTGGATGTGAGTACAGTGAGGTGGTAGGTCATGCACTTCAGCAGTGGCAGCAGTAACATGAAAGGCAAGCCACATTCTGGACAGCCATGCAGATTTTTATGAGTGCACCATGCAGGCTCTTATTCATCACTGGTGAAAATGCATAGCTAAGGGTGGTGGCTCGGTTAAAAACTAGTATTTTGTAGCTGAGAATTTGTTCTATTTGTTCCAAGAATTGGGGTTATTATGCTCCTTTTATCTGTTATAGTTTCCATGGAAATAAATAGAAGACAATACTTTTGGAGCAACCTAGGTACTTTTTGTTGCAGGGTTATGGCAGCAGCCTGCAAATGAAAAAGCATTGCTTATGGAATATCCTTCTAAGTACTGCTGTGAAATAGTCACTCCAGCAATTGGAGAAGAAAAGCAACAAAAGGCTGAAATTCCAGGATGATGTTAAAATCCAGTCTGTTATTATGTTGTTTATACTGAAGCTCATGGCTCTGCTTTTGTTAAGGGTCTTGTCAGCTTTTCCATTATGTGTTCTTATTTTAAGGGATTTGTCGGTCATGGAGATCCACTCCAGGCACAGCATGAATGGTAAGAGAATAATATTTGGCCAAAGGCAGAAAATATTGTTTTCAGCTGATAAATTCACAGCTGGACTGACTCTCTGCTTTAACATGCCAAAAATAAATGGAAAAGTAAGCGTGTATTCCTGTAAAATGAAACACTAAGAATCAGGATCTTTAATTTGTTTATTTTGGGGGATCTGTTGGGAGAGGAATTTTAATATACTAGAAACTATTAAGCATTAAAATGCAGTTGAGCAAGGTAAATGTTCTAGGCAGATCCTTTCATGGTCATGTGCATTGTTTCACTCATCCCCAACTCAGAATGACAGGGTAGGATTCAGTTATATTTGTACAAGTACACTTTAATCACCTTTAAGGAAAATGTTCACAGGTCTTTCTACAGCAGCAACAATCCAGGTAAAATGGATGCCCCTAAGCTGTAAGCAGAAATTCAAATAGGCTCAAACTCTGGATGCAGTCACACTTCAGTTCACATGTCATAACAAGAAATCCGTAACATCTACGAAGCATCTCTGACCAAAAACAAAAAGAGTGACCATTTAAGCATCACATAGGTACACCTGCAGGTAAGAATTCTCTACATTTTAAGAAGTAATCATCTCATTAAAAATGTTTATTAAACTATCTGGTAAATGTAGCTGTGTATTTTGTTTCACTTTTAATGACCATAAAGAAAAATGCTGGAAAAATTTAGATCGTGACTTTTTCAAAGAAACTCTTCCAAGATTCTCATCACATAATTGACATCTGGAAAGCATACAAATTTTGATTCACATAATTGATATCTGAGCCAATATGAGACAATTTTTAAAATGAAATTAATATACATATATAGAAAAATAGCTTTAAAAATTGTGCATATTTCTGAATACCTTCTTAATTTCCAAAAAGTATTTATAAACTTAAATTCGTCAATATTTGGGTTTAAACAGCATGCCAAGATTTCTGTCTTTATTTTCTCATATCCAAGGCACTCTCAGCTTGACTGCAGGGAAGAGAATATAAAGCAGAGCTAGGAGTGAGTTTCAGCCCCTGGTTTCAGCTTCTGACCATGTTTGCTTCCTTTATGACGCCAGATGTGGTCCTGTACTGTCCTAGTGTCACAGGACTTCTTCCTGCCTCTAGATTTCATGAGATTTTCTGATAAAAGAGGCAGAAAAGTCATCACATTAGGAGAAAAAAAAAAAGATACAGCACAGCTAGCTTCTAACAAGAAAAGACTTTTTCCTCACTCTGCTGTGTGAATCAAGTGATATTATCAGCTCTTTGGGGGAAAACATAGAACCATTTAAGCTCTAGAAAATACACAGTTTTCCCATGTCTTTAGTCTATAAGCACATTAGCAACCATTTGCCTGAATGTTTAGATGATAGTCCATTCCTGCAAGACTTAAAAAGATAAGTCTTCCCAAAGCTTTTATAAAGAGTAGTAAATCCTGTTGGATAAGAGCACCATAATCATCCTGCTACATCTGAACCCTATGCAATTACTTACAACATCTTTTTAGCTCACCTCCATCAAGTCCTAAACCTTGAATCTCTGGCTTTCAACCCAGTAACCACAAACAGTGGGAGGTCTCATGTATCACATTAATACTTTTGTCACAGCAGCAGGAGGCACTCTAATTGCCTCAGCCTAATTCCTTCATCTATGTCTGTACATCACTGAAGAATTTGCAATTATTTTTAAATATTTGCAGCTGGGTCCTTCAAAATACATTTATAATGCTAATATTTTGTGCAGCTCAGAAACTATAAACTGCACCGTCTGTTCATTACTGTTCGGTGCATTTCACAAAGGAAACCTGGTGCTTTTATTGCTACGTGTATTTTAGCAGGGTTTCGAGACCACACGGCTACTCTTCTTTAGCTCTGTAATGGGTCAAATGAGCTGCTGTATATCTAGTGGGCTATTAAGATGAAATAGAAATTATGAAGCTTATAGGGTATATAAACCAGGAAGAGAACTCCAGTCACCTGAGATTATACTCTCCTGACAAGTCACTGTGCTAAGATCTCCTTCTATTTATACATAATCTTAATATCTTCATATTCAGAGTAATTAGGAAGCATGCTGTATATGTTCATAGTATCATAGAATCATAGAATGGCCTGGGTTGAAAAGGACCACAGTGATCATCTAGTTTCAACCCCCCTGCCATGTGCAGGGTCGCCACTAGACCAGGCTGCCAGAGCCACATCCAGCCTGGCCTTGAGTGCCTCCAGGGATGAGGCACCTACAACCTCTCTGGACAACCTGTTCCAATGTGTCACCACCCTCTGAGTGAAAAACATCCTCCTAATATCTAACCTAAACCTCCCCTGTCTCAGTTTTAAACCATTCTCCATTGTCCTATCACTATCCACTCTTGTAAACAGCCATTCCCCCTCTTGTTTATATGCTCCATTCAACTGTTGGAAACCACAATAAGGTCTCCCCAGAGCCATCTCTTTTCCAAGCTTTTGTCCCTAGTGAAGGATATTGCATACTTTGATAGCTTTACGGTACCTCACTTTATGTATTTTCCTTTGGCAGGGCAAAATGGAAGTAAATATCAGTAGAGATTAAGAAATATGGACAAAAATCAATTCACAAACTCACAAGACATCCCTTAGCTAAGAACTTGGATGAGTGGGAAAGTTTCACAAACAATAACAATTGTACTCACATCTGAATAACTCTATAAAAAAGGATTTTTAATTATGGTTTGAAGGTAACATCAAATTTCAAAATGATAATTCTTTCTCAATGCCAAACTATTTCTAAAGTAAAGTGTGTGGTGGGAGGCAAAGGCTGCAGAAAGTAGCTTTGTGAAGCAAGAAGAAAGAGATAACAACACTGGTGGTTTAAAAAAAAAAAAAAATGCCAGAGTGAATAAAAGGATGCTTTTTGATGCTTATTTCTGAATATCTGTATTATCATAGAATCATGGAATTTTAGAATTGCTCAGGGTGGAAAAGACCTTAAAGATCATCAGGTCCAACCACAACCTAACCATACTACCCTAACTCTGACAATCCTCCGCTAAATCATGTCCCTGAGCACCACATACAAATGGATTTTAAGCACATCCAGGGATGGTGACTCAATCACCTCCCTCAGGAGCCTATTCCAGTGCTTGAAAACCCTTTCTGTAAGGAAATGTTTCCTGTTATCCAACCTCAACTTACCCTGGCGCAACATAAGACCATTTCCCCTCGTCCTGTCACCTGTCACCAGTGAAAGAGACCCTGCTCTCACTGTAAGCACCTCCCAGATATTGGAAGAGAGCAATAAGGTCTCCCCTCAGCCTCCATTTCCCCAGACTAAACAGACCCAGTTCCTTCAGTCGCTTGTCATAGGACATATTCTCCAAGCCCTTCACAAGTCTTGTTGGCCATCTTTGGACCTGCTCCAGACCTCAATGTGTTTCCTGCACTGAGGTGCCTAAAACTGAACACAGTACTTGAGGTGGGATCTCACCAGTGCCAAGTGCAGGGGCAGGATTACTTCCCAGTCCTGCTCACCACACCATTCCTGACAGGAAGAGATCACGAGTTAGTCAGTCACCCCCAAGTGAACTAATTTTCCACCAGGAAATCTGTAAAAATGTAGTGGGTTCAGGTGGCTGTTGCTTTCTCAAAGATAAGGCTACCCCTTGTGTTTTACGTAGTAAAGCTCCTGAAGAAGCTAAAATTTGCAACCAACTTAAAACTTGAGATTTGAAATAATATGCAAATGATGCAGGTAAAAAGAAAAACAAATCCAAATTAACTAAGTATATTAGCTAATATTGGGTAGGTATGACAATATAAAATCCAGCCTGAAAACAAAACAAAACAAAACAAAACGAAAGAATCTTGCATTTGTAAAGAAAATGCAGATATTGTCAAGAATAAACATTTTCAAAAGCACCTCAAAAGTTACAGTTGTCACAAAAGGTCACTTGTAATTACTGGGATCTTCCAACATGTCACACAGCGTCTAACTCTTTTTAGATGAGATGAAAGAATATAGAAAGCAATACACAAAGCAGATCACTAACTTGCCCTCACACACCTTGCTACAAAGTCACTTCAGCTTTCTTGTCAGAGCATCCTTCTAAAGCATTCATTTCCTTAACTCAAAGCAGCTACCTGAAATCTCCACAGAAACCTAAAACTGCTCATGAATTAAACTGAGCAAAGATTATATTTGAATACTAAACAAAATAAAAAGCAACACAAATGAAAAAGAGAAAATTAGGTGACAGAGTTTAGTCACTTTCTCTTTAAGACAATTCTAGATAGCTCGATTGAATTGAAGGTATCCACTAAACACTGAAATACTATAGAGGAAGCATTTCCAGAATAACTGCTATTACCTTCCTAAGGCTGTATTTGGGTAAGAGGCAATTAAGATATTTAGCCAACCTTGCTTAGAAACTATAACAAAATTTAAAATACAATGATTGACCCTAATCTATGGATCCTATTAGTGCTTAATTTGCTAGGTAACAATCTTGAGGGCAATGATATACAAGTGGGAGTGCAGGAATCAATTTTGCACACACACACACACACCTCTAAGCTTAGTTCTGCTGCTGCTGCACTGCATTGCACCGCAGGCAAGAGACGGCTCTAAAACTGAGATAGTCGTTAAGCAGGAGGATTCCTTTAGTGCAGGGGAGCCCTCCAGTGGGGCAGAGCTGTTACAGCGGTTTCTCCACTGCCTGCGGCTCCAGATTACAGCTGGGTCCTTTGGCGTTCATTGTGCAGATAGCGAGATCCCTAGGCAGCCAGACTCGCCTGGAACAATAGACCCGTTGTTCCAAACCACACAGCACGTGCAGAATACAGCGTCAAAAAATGAAACAAACACACTTCTTATGTAAAAGCTGTGAGCATCTCCACAGGGAATCATAGAAATCACCAAGGTGGAAAAGACCTCTAAGGTGGTCTGTTCCAACCATTCACCCATCACCACCATACCCACTAAACCATGTCTCTCAGTGCAACATTTACTCAGTTCTTGAGCACTGCCAGGGATGATGACTCCACCACCTCTGTAGGCAGCCTATTCATATAGCTTATTATTTCTGAGAAGAAGTTTTTTTTCTAACTTCCCACCTGAATCTCCCCTGGAACAACTTGAGACCATTCCCTATAGTCCTATAACTGTAGCCTGAGTGAAGAGGTCGACTCCCACGTCACCACAGCCTCCTTTCAGGATTGTTTCATTGAGTGTTAAGGTCCCCTTTGAGCCTCCTATTTTCCAGGCAAACAATCCCAGTTCCCTCATTTGCTCCTCATAACTTTTCCTCTAGACCTCTCACAGCTTCACTGCCCTTCTTAGAACATGTTCCACATGTTTTTCTTGCCGTGAGGGGCCCAAAACTGAACACAGTACTCAAGGTGTGGCCTCACCAGTGCTGAGCACAGAGGAATGATCACCTCTCTGCTCCTGCTGGCAACGCTATTTCTGATACAAGCTAGGATGCCACTGGCCTTCTTGGCTACCCACGCACACTGATGGCTCATGTTCACATGGCTGTTGTTTAACACCTCCAGATCCTTTTCCTCTACACTTCTTTCCATCCACTCTTTCGTAAGTCTGTAGTGTTGCTTGGAGTTGAACAAGTGCTCTTTGGTTAGAGGATGTGTTTGGGTTTCTAACAGCAAAGTTCAAGTCCAAAGTTCATTAGTTAAATCTTGGCAGAACACCACTCACTTTTTTTTAAATAAACACTTTCAAGGCAGCTGAAACTGTGTAATGGTAGCATCATGGCATTGCACTGCATACATGTATGTATGCCTACATGAATAGCACAGAATTTTCAGTGACCAAACAGGCACCTCTTTTATGGACCTTGTTTCATTTCTCAGTTACTCCGCATGCATGTCTCTCAAGAAAGGCCATTAGCTGCAATGACACAGAATAGCATCACAGAAGACAAAAATTCTTCTTTAGAAATGCCTGCAGATTAATGTCAACACCAAAAGCATTGATCAGTTTTTATCTCGCTTATGTCAAGCCTTTTTATGAAGCCAAATCAAGGTCATAAGTGACAAGAGAGATCCCTAACAAGAAGATAGATCTAACAAGAGATACCAAGAGATCATACCAGTCAGTTGGCATTACCAAGTAAAGTGATTACGTTTACAGTGTAAGGGAAGAAAGCCTAGTTGGGGATATTTCATTACAAAACAAATTTAATACTTGTGGTTGATAATGCTTTTCCCACTCAGCTTTAGTTTTACTCCATACCAACTATCATGAGGGCTGTAGCTAAGTGTCTGTGGACAAACTAGAACAGGTAGAACAAATTAGAACTTGAAATTACACGCTATTTCTGTGCTTGGAAGCACGCTATTTTCATAAAAAAGTCCTAGCATCAAGATAATTTTTTAATGCTCCATTTCTATTGTAATTCCACAGCTTTCAATCTAATGCCTAACATTTTCAGTCACTTCAGAATATCAACCCCACTACCATGTGGACATCACAGAGATTTCAGTCCTCTCGCAGGCGTCCTCATAACTTCAAGGGAAAGTACAAGTCTATTCAATATAATCAGAAGTGATCTCCTGATGTTTCATTCCAAATTGCACAGTTTACAAAGCAGAAAAACAAATGAGATTATTTCTGAACTCTCTATTTCTAAAGTGCACAAATAATGGCTCAACCATTTGCCTTCTCTTTTTTTCAAAGCATTGAAACTGTTGTTAAATTCTAAAGACACTGGCATTTCAAAAAGAAGCCAAAGACCAATTATAAGGAGACAATTGAAAAACCTGGTTTTGTTCTACACTTTCATTTTCTTCCATTCAGCAACAGCTAGAGCTGATTGTATTAAAATATTTCATCAAGTCTTCAGTTTTCAAAGGTTGAAACAAGCTGTTCAGTACTTAAATGTTCACAATATCACAATACAGGAAAAACAGAAATTAAGTGTAATCAGTGTAATTATAGGGGAAGAAAAAACTTGCAGTGATGCCAAACATTCGAACTAATGCACAAAATAAATGGCTGCATCAAGTATTGTCTTTACCTTGTGTCAATTTGCAGATATTAAATTAAAATGTATTAAAAATCTTATTTGTATGATCAATCTCTTCTAAACTAGACTAAGTCCCAAGGCAATGCGAAAGTATAATGTATGGGGAAAAGAGTTTTATTTGACTGTAAGACATGAACTTCATATTCCTTATTATATCTTGACTACATGCATGTAAAAACACTCCTGCCCAAACCTTTAATTTGCAGAATAATTAACAGCTTTTAATGGACGGTTATGTTGCATAACCTCCCAGTGTTATTCTAAGAGAACAGTATAAGAATAGGAAATTATAGTAGATATATGCATTGCTTAAAGAAGAGATATGAATATGTAAAATTTGCTTTTTTGTTGTTTTTCTGTTTGGTTTTTTAAATTAATCTCACAATGAGAAGTGGGACTTTTCTCTTTGAAAAGGGATAGGAAAATTATGTCAGCTTTATTATGTTGTAAGACCCAGCAGGAAATGAGCATGCACACACATGGAGACTCTGTAGCCTTGGAGCAAAAGCCATAATTTAACCATAGATGAAATATCAAAAATGTTGAACTTCATTAAGCTGCTGAATGCACCTGTTATCTGGGCAGAGAGTCGGGCAAGGAAATATAGTCCGGATCTTTAATTTAAGGACCAACTTACCTTTTCCATCTCTTGCCTTCCAAAATTCAGCAACATCTGGTGAAATCGTGTTGTATCATATTCCTAAGTGAGTTTTTGTCATTATTTCTTATGCGGTCTGTTCAAAGAGAAGTCCTGTCCCTACAGATAGAACTACCACAAGGGGTAGTTCATTACATGTAGCTAAATATTCAAACTCTGAAACTGCAGCCTGCTTAGGAAGCAGCTTAGGAAATCAGAAATATTTCTTGCATCAGGTCGAAGAAACAGGGGCTTGATTCAAGAAGGATTTTTAATTTTTACATACTATTTCCATGAAATTAATCATTGAAGTATGAATTTGGAAATATATATATATATGCCTAGAAGCTAATTTTACATATTCAAAAAAAAAAAACCATTCTTTCTGCAAACAGAAGAATTTTGGCATACCTTGTACCACTAAGTCTTACACTTAAATGGAAGAAGCCTGCAGCATCATTTTTCAATGTTTCTCAGACCATAAATAAATAAACTTTTTAATTACTATGTCACAGAAAAAAACCCACCACAACTATTGGGTAGATGGTAGCAATCATCAGGCAAAGCAAAGCCTTTCTGATGAAGCAGTCTAATCAGATTGTTGGTATGAGCTAACATATTTGCAGACTGAATGCTTAGATTATGTATAAATTTATGTCAACATAATGACAATATATCGATTTACTCAAATTATTTAGACAATATATAAATTTATTCAAATTATTTAGAGCCTTGTAAACAAGTTGGTGTTTTCACTGAGTGAATTGTGCTCTGAAAGTGCTTCAAGATAGGTAAGATGATTCCTACTACTGAATTTCCCAAGTTTCCAATCTTTTTTTTTTTTTTTCTTTTTTTCCCCATAAGTAGTAACACAATATTTGCTACAATTCTTCTGATAACAGTTTTATTCTAAATCAGGGTCAGGCAGGAACAGGAGAGAGGCTGCAGGGAATCGAGTTCTGGGATTGCATGCTGCCATATTATGGCATAACTCATGTGGAAAGAGCCTGAAGATGATCTGTACTCATTTTACTCATGACCTGCTCCGACCCAGAAGAGAGTAATTTGGTCAAAAAGTTCACTCAGAGTCCTCTCACTTCAAAATCAGCAACAAAACAAGAAATAAATGCATAACCTGAGGGACTGGCAGTTGGTTAAGTTGCTTTTGCTATACTCATTTCCTTGGAATAATGTTAATCTGCCCCAATGTGTTTAACTTGCTTATGAAGTCCTTTAAAAAACATAGTAATACATTGTAAATAAAATACATAGTAAAACATTGGTAATTTCCCCAAAATTTGAAATCTGTCACCCCTACTTCTGAACTTCACTTTGAATAAGAATGGGAATAATAGAATTTCTCTGCATGGAAGGAGATTGTTTCTTTCTAATTTGCAGAGATTTCTGTGAACAAAGTGATAGTTCCATCTCATAAATAAATACAACAGTAGAATTAGTGCTGTTGCCAGCCATTATACAGGAAGCTATCAGCCTTTTTAGCAATATGTGAGCATGCTTAATTAAAGACTAGAAAACAGATGAAAGCTCACATTCAAGGCAAGTTGTCAACCAAAGACTACAAAAAGCATGCTTTGCATCCCAGAAGACAAAGAAATTATTTGAAAGATAGCAAGCCACAAACCAAACAAATGGCTGTAAGACAAATAGTGATATGACCCTTCTAAGACCAGCTTTAAAAAATTGTATGTTATTCTGCTAGTGTATTTTTGTTTTGAAAGACTAGGAAATCATATTTGACAGGCTTGGAAATTTATACAAACTCAATTTCAGTGAGACTGACAAGTAACTTTCCATACATAAAAAATACATTTAAAGTGATTTAAAACATTCAGGTAAAAAGAAAAAGAGAAAAAAAAGGAAAAAAAAAGGGGAAAAGAAGAGAAGAGAAGGGAAGGGAAGGGAAGGGAAGGGAAGGGAAGGGAAGGGAAGGGAAGGGAAGGGAAGGGAAGGGAAGGGAAGGGAAGGGAAGGGAAGGGAAGGGAAGGGAAGGGAAGGGAAGGGAAGGGAAGGGAAGGGAAGGGAAGGGAAGGGAAGGGAAGGGAAGGGAAGGGAAGGGAAGGGAAGGGAAGGGAAGGGAAGGGAAGGGAAGGGAAGGGAAGGGAAGGGAAGGGAAGGGAAGGGAAGGGGAGGGGAGGGGAGGGGAGGGGAGGGGAGGGGAGGGGAGGGAAAAGAGAAATTACTCTATGTTTAGAGATAATTATTGATTTAGGCAAAGGGGCAGACTAAAAATCTATCTGCAGAAGGAATACTCAATTTTGCATTTTGCATTGCCTGTAATGGGTAGGATTTTGATGTTTAAGTAGCATTCCCTATAAAACAAACAGTGTAACAAAGACAGGAAAGATCTCTAACACAGACTGAAGCCTCTTTAAACTGTCAAAGAGTCTGGAGAGAGGTATGAAATGTCACACACTGCTTTATACCCTTCTGTAATTCCCTCGGGTGTGAATGAGAAGCAGCTCCTGCATCAGGATCAGCATACCTGTGTAGGCAGCAAATGCATTCAAAACCAAAACACTTCTTAAGGTTAGTAACCTTCTTCTAGTTTCTAACCTAGTTTTATCCATAGCAAAATGAACACATCTAGCTCTTCTTTGACTATTCTCCTTTAGCTCTTTTCCTTGTGTTTACCCTGGATGTGTTTTGACTATGGAATCAGACCTCTTGTTCCTAGTCTAAATAAGCCTGTTCCTTTAAATTCGATGTAGATAGATTGGTTTTCCATTCCCTAATCACCCTAGAACCATTTCCTGCAGCTTTTGCATTTTGAAATCATTTGATGTCAGCGAGGTTATATAAGAGTAAATCTGTAATAGATATTCTATAGGATAGACTTAGTGGTACTTCTGTCTCCTAGACAATAGTTACTGATTATAAGGAGGGAAATATCATCGAGTTAATAACTTGGCCCTGCTACACTCACGGATTTCCTTTTTTTTTTTTTTTTTTTTTTTTTTCACATAGACTGCTTTATTATTAATTGCAAAGAGCAAATCATAATAAGATTGTAATGCAGAAACTCAACTGTGCCAAAAACTCTCCCTGACCTCAAGGACATTTTGCCATTAGCTACTGCCTCATATAAAACTAAAAAAAAAATGCATGGGCTCAGTTTACAAGGTTTTCTTTCTACATTTTCTCCACACTGTCAGATCACAAAAAAATGGACAAGGGCAATAAATGTACCTACAGCCTAGAGTGCTCAATTTTTTCTCTCCAAAGGTTATAATTGCTTATAAGTCAGCTTATGCTTCAAGAATTCACAGTGAAGAGTGGTAAACTTCTTATTACATTATTTCTGCCTATCTTCTTCATTCTTCAGATTTAAATGGAAATGTATACACCATACTTTTATGTTTCATTGGACCAAATACTTTGTAATTTTTTATGTGGTAAGAGTTGAGAAATAATCTCAGGTGTCACCATCAGTCTCAGCTGTTGTTTTCCTTGTCTTTGAAAGATTGAACTACATTTTCCAGAAAATGCCAACAAAATCTGAATGAGCTCCCTTTGTCTCGTGGGTTGCACTGTTACATCAGAATTTGTCACATGAGAAAAGCAGTTTCATCAGCTGTGACAAAAATACAAGAAGCAAGAAGTCTTTAGTGCATTCTTTAGTATATTAATAAATGAGATGACTCAGATATTAACTAGTCCTGGCCTGGATCTTTCCTATTCGTTTCTACCAACATACGACATTACTGATTCATCAGGTTGAGAAAAAAAACACCATGTTTTTCAGTTGCCTAATCACACAGTCATAAAAAAAGCAGGTGTCATAGCACAAAAGCAGTGGCTGGTACAGCTTTGGTAATGACTAAGGAGATAAGGACAGCTTATAACAACTTAGAGAGTTTTACTATGCAACAGGTACCAGACCTAGAAAACTGTTGTATGTTTTTGCATTTGAAGTCCTCTATTGACTAAAGGAAGATTTTTGACAGCACGGGTGTTTTGGTTGTTTCATGGTGAATATTTCAGAATCATATTCAAGTTAAAAGGGACTGCAAGAGGTCATCTGGTCCTACACAAATACACAACAAGCACAGCTTTGCCATTATATCATATATCTCAAGACTTTATCTGGGTTCTGAGTGTTCTCAAGCATCACAAGCCAGCAGAGAGAGGGAAGTGATCGTCCCCCTCTACTCAGCTCCTGTGAGACCTCATCTGCAGTACTGCGCCCAGGCCTAGGGCCCCCAGTACAGAAAGGATGTGGAGCTCTTGGAGTGGGTCCAGAGGAGGGCACTAAGATGATCACAGGGCTGGAGCACCTCTCCTATGAGGAAAGGCTGGAGAAACTGGGTTTGTTTAGCTTGGAGAAGAGAAGGCTCCGGGGAGACCTCATTGCAGCCTTCCAGTACTTGAAGGGAGCATATAAACAGCAGTGGGAACGGCTGTTTACAAGGGTGGACAGTGATAAGACAAGGGGGAATGATTTTAAACTGAGACAGGGGAGGTTTAGGTTAGATATTAGGAGGAAGTTTTTCACACATTGGGTGGTGATGCACTGGAACAGGTTGCCCAAAGAAGTTGTGGATGCCCCACCCCCGGAAGCATTCGAGGCCAGGCTGGATGTGGCTCTGGGCAGCCTGGTCTGGTGGTTGGCAACCCTGAACATAGCAGGGGGGTTGAAATTAGATGATCATTGTGGTTCTTTTCAACCCAGGCCATTCTAAGATTCTATGATCTACAGTTTTTATAACAGCAAGTTCCAATAGCTGATTGACCTCATTTTTTTTTCCTTATGTCTAGTTAGGTTATTCCCAGAGGCAGCTTGAGTCCATTCTCCCCCACACTCTCCCCATAAACTCGTGAAAAGAGACCGTCTCCGTCTTCTCTATAGGAGAATGAACTCCTTACATTACAGAACTGAAAACGCCAGTTTATACACAGGAAAAAGGTAGGGAGAAAAGTAAACAGTAATATTTTATTGTGACATTTCAGCATATTGAAAAATTCTGTAATATGAGAACTGAGCAAGACAGATTCAACCCACAAATTAAAGAATATGTTGGTGACTGCTATGTTATCCAGTAAGATAAACCTTATGAAGAGATGGAAAATATTTTGTTGAGATATAAAATATGTTTAATAAATTGATTTTCTGTTATCTTCCAGTTATCTAGTCTTGCTGTCTTCCTCCCTGTCAACTCCAAACATATTTCTATCAATGCTAAGAGAAAAACATAGAAAGGCAAAACATTATTCAGTGAACTTTGTTGTGCTGTATTCTGAAATAAAACTCAGATTCTTCTTTTGGCAAGCTTTTACGAATTGTAAATTCTTCTCTGATGGGATATTGATTTAGTCAAGATAAAGGGATGTGAATTAAAAAATATATATCTCTACAAATGAATCAAATTAGAACAACGTAGAACCTCATCGTATGGAAAAATGAAATCATCCTAGCTATACTACTACTACCCTCAGCATGAATAGGAGAAAAATTGCAGTTCTTTATCTCAAAGGAAGAAAAGGACAGGTAGAAAAATCATTGTGCATTGCAAAACAGGTATAATTCATCCCCGGAGTGAGCTACCTGAGATCTTTCTGAGTCTCCAGATGGATTTTATTAAGCTATTTTGTTCATTTTTTCAAATGTGTCATCATTTTTCTCTTGCTCAAATGATGCAGGAAAAAATGGGTTTTTTTATTCTTTCCAGGGCAAGTACTATTACTGAGCTTGTGCTGTGCAAAGATTAAAAAGATTCAGTGTATATTGTGGGTGGTTCAAATATCACTTCCATATCTATATTTACAGATGGTGGATAAACACACTGAGACTCCTAATTGGACAGGAGTCTTAAATTGTGGTGGTAATGTAGTTTTCAGGAAACACAAAAATTGAGATGAAGTCACATATTCGAGTCTAAAAAAAAAAAAAACACGTTCATTTTCCTGTTTGATTTCAGCTCATCTGTCTCTTTAATGTCCTTCTCTCCCTCAAGATATCTCAGTATTTCAGCAGACATGAAATATTATAGCATACTGCCCTCATCCCAAACCTAATTCAGTCTTAAATCAACATCCTAGGGCTGATTCTGCCTTTTCAGAACAAAAATTCACCTTAACACTGTTATGATCTCAGAATCCACTGATAAACCAAAACCCTAAGGTTTCAATACTCCTACATTTGATCTCAGTCCTGCTGTTAACTTATTAAAGTGGCTTCTGTCCATCCCAGGTCTATTCACAAGTGACTTGTTCCCTACCATGGTACTCCGAGTAACACAAGTCGCACCGCACCATGCTTCCAGGAAGAAAATGAGGGACTCACTTAGCCTGGCTAAATGCTTTCTTCACCATACACAGAGACATTGGGCTTACCACAGACATGAGAATCTCATTTACACTCGCTCTGTTTTGCTGATCACTGTAATGGTACGATGTTTGAGAAGAAAACAAAGCATGAATGAGGAAGAGGATGGATGAACCACAGTCTCCTAAGTTTGTGGGAGATAGCTGCCTTCATCAAAATGGTACTGCAGTGTAGATCTTCTGTAGATGCATTTACAGAATCTTGGGTAAAAATCTACTTTTTTTCTATCCTGCTAGTTATTATTGTCTTTTACTTCTTTGGTGTTAGGTCCTTGTTTCACACACACTAACTATAATGAACCAGATTAGAGAGGACTGAGCAGAGTCCAAGGTGTAGAAAGGACAGCACAGAGCTGACTTCCTCTGGATCAGGTGATAATCTGCTTCAGTGTGGAAATTAAAACCCTTCTTTCCTCTTTGTCTTTCATTCCATGTGCTGCTCAAGCTGCATAACCTCAGTAGCACTGCTTTCCTTTTGAAAACAGATGATGCTTGTCTCAAATTTTCTCATCCTTCTTATTTTCTGCTTAAGAAAATGTAATAATAGCAGTAATGTAGTCACTGAGGCCACTATTCTCACTTTTACCCCTCACACACTCCAAGGTTTCACTCCTCTTCTAGGACTGTCTCCTTCTTTCCAGCGATGTGATAAAGCAGTTTTTGTGCCTTGTATCCTTAATTCTCAGAAAGAGCATACAGTCATAGCATCAGTCTGAGCCACAATCATACAAAAGTACTAGACAGACTCAGAAGTTCCTAACTGGTACCCAGTGAGTATCTGGTGCAGCTAAGAAATACATTTTGTTCACTTACACCTAAGTAACTTCACTGTTATAACTGGGTATAACTAGTTATAGTAGTGACAACTACCTTGAATAATTAATTCTCATCATCATACTTAATCATCTCATTATTCACTCCTTTGTTCAACATTACTTATGGGTACGTTAAACAGTATAGATCTGTTTGACAACACTATCAGTGATCTTTATCCTTTTGGAAAACTGATTATTTTTATTCTTCATTTCATAATCCTGCAATGTCTCCCAGAGAGTAACTTTCATTTTACTGACAGCAGCTCAGGTTTTTGAAAAAAATTGCAGTTAACAATCAGGTATCTAGTTTATTTGAACTCTATATATCCTGTGTATTAAAATGATCTTCATGCATTTGTTGATTTGTTCAGTGAGAGTCTTGGAAGACGTAATGCACTGATGTAATAGAATTGGAGAATGGTTTGAGTTGGAAAGGCCCTCAAAGATCATATAGTGCCAGCCCCCCCAGCACAGGCAGGTAACAGAGAAGAGCCACTTTTAATTTTGTAGAGGGAAGCTATAACAAGAGGAAAGGAGTAAGACAGAGAAAAGAAGAGTGTGAAGAGGATATATATTGACAAAATTTGAGAAAAATATTTGAAAGAAAACTGGGATCAGCTCCAGAATGGCTGAAATGTTTTATTGTCAATACAGGCAAATCAAGATCTCACATCAAGGTTGATATGGGAAAGCATGGCTCATTGTGAGGCTAGAGGGAATAAAAATCTTCTGACTTTTCCAATATGAAGTAATTAGAAACATGAGGTGATGAGTACAACGAAGGTTTGGAGCTCTGGAGCTAAATGGATAGTTTTACTACAAAGTCAGCAGAGCTAGGACAAGTGATATTGAGTCTGCTGATTTGAGTTGCTAGGTTTGCAACTGAAGTTTATTTTAACTGGGGCTAAGAATGTGGCTGCAATGTCAGATTTATTGTTGGATACTGAATGCAGGTTCAGAGAGGAAGCGTATTTTTGTTGATGTTGTTAAATTTCTTATAGCTTTTTGACTACATAGGGCTTTTCCCACAGATTAAAACCACACAACTAAAAGCTGAAATCCAGAACTCAGCAGGGTAGAGGGCAATTTGATCCTTGAAGTTGCAAAGTAACCTAGAAAGAAAAAAGAGGCATTCATCAAAGAAAAATACTTGTTCTCAAAACAAAGTTAGTTTTAATTCAGAATATGGGGATTCGGATTAGGTTTTTGTTTTAGATTTAGGGTTCGTAACATTAGAGGGTAATGATTTCAGTTTCCTACAGATTTATATGGAGTAATGCAAGACTTGACAGATGTGTTGACTGGTAGTCTAGGGCAGATAGAAGATAAATATGGGTAAATATGGGGGAATAGTATACACTGTAGTGTTAAGCCCTGGAGTGAAGATTAAAACTCTTTACCTTCAAGATGTTTGGGGGCCTATAGTAGCTCTTGGAAAATTTCACAGAAGAGCTTGGAAAACTAGCTTTAATGTTAGCTATCTGTTGTAGTACCCTATATTGTCTGTACAAGTAGTCTAAAGAAGTCTAAAGAAATAAGAAAACGTAAGGATTTTTGTTATTTTTTAGGCAGATCATGTTTGAAGAATTCTGCCTAATACTGGAGTTAAATCTGCATATTCAGTGGTGTTTTGGTAACAGAGAAACAGAAATTCATTTATGGAATATGTACATTAGAGGACAGAGAAGACCTGTCATATATTTGATAGTTTTTACCTTAATCATAGCCAACAAGTTCTGATTGGTATCCTGTGAGGTTAGGTTTTTATATGGTTGGAATAGAGTAAATTTACTAGTGAATCATCTGCAGCACACAGAGATAATCATAGAATCTTAGAATGGCCTCGGTTGAAAAGGACCATAATGATAATCTAATTTCAACCCCCCTGCTATGTGCAGGGTTGCCTACCACTAGACCAGGCTGCCCAGAGCCACATCCAGCCTGGCCTCGAATGCTTCCAGGGATGGGGCATCCACAACTTCTCTGGGCAACCTGTTCCAGTGCACTCGATGCCATCATCTGTGTTATTAATGAAGATGTTGAAGACATTGGTCCCAAGACCAACCCCTGAGGGACGCTGCTTGTGACCAGCCTCCACCCTGACTCAGAACCATCGATCACAACCCTTTGGCTGCATCCAGCCAGCCAATTCCTAATCCATAGAACAGTCCATCCTTCAAATACACATCTCTCCAATTTAGAGAAAAGGATGAGGTGAGGGACAATGTCAAAGGCCTTGCAGAAGTCCAGGTAGATGACATCCATCGCCCTTCCCCCACCCACTGAAGCTGTCACTCAATCATAGAAGATCACCAAATTAGTCAGGCATGATCTGCCCTTGGCAGATATCTGGGTGCTTGAAATCCCCCATCAGGACAAGAGCCTGCAAGTGCGACATGTTCTGCAGCTGAAGCAAGAAGGCCTCGCCAACAGCTTTCTCCTGATCAGTGGCCTGTAGCAGACCCCAACCATTAGATGCCATGTACTGGATCTATCCTTGATTTTTACCCACAAGCTCTCAACCTGATTGTGTCTGTTCATCATACACAGCTCTTTGTAATCTATTCACTTCCTAACATACAGGGCAACTCCCCCACTCCTCCTGTCCTGTCTATCCTTTCTGAAAAACCTGTAGTCCTCAATCAGTGTATTCCAATTGTGGAATTCATCCCACCATGTTTCCATGATAGCAATTAGGTCATACTTTCCCAATTGTGCCATGTTTCTAATTCCTCCTGTTTCTTTCCCATGCTGCATGTATCAGTATAGAGGCACTTCAGCTTAGCTACTGGCCTCGCTGCCTACTTGGAGGAGCCCTCCCTAATACCTCCAGGACAAGTCTGAGGTTTTCCCTTACCACCTCCCGAGGTGACAGCATTCCCACATGCTTCTCTATCACCTAGTAAAACCCCTTCCCCCATCATATCTAGTTTTAAGCCCTGCTAACCAGCCCATCCAGCTTGTTTCCAAGAAAATTTGTGGCTCTTCTAGGCAGTCGGTTCCCATCCAATGTCAGCATTCCCCCTTTCTCAAGGCTGCCTCCCAAGCCATAGTACCCAAAGCCCTGGGTATGTTGCCATTTGCAAAGTTATTCATTCAGTATGTCCACCCTCCTCCTTTTGTGCAGATCCCAGTCACCAATTGAGAGGACAGAGGAGAACGCAACTTGTGCTCCTCATCCCTTCAGCAGTCCTCCCAGAGCCCTTTTGATCACCCGAGAACTTCTTCCGCCTACCTCTTCATTTCCAACATGGAAAACCACTAGTGGACAATAATTGGAGGGCTTAACCAGGTGAGCAATGTTCCTGGCAACATCTCTCACCCGGGCACCAGGCAGGCAACACACCTCTCTGTGGGATGGATCTGAGCAGCATATCAGGCCCTCGGTTCCCCTCAGAAGGGAGAACCTATGATGACAGCTCTTCTTTTTTTCCTGACTGATGCTGTAGCAAAATGGGGAGCAGACTGACTAGCCTTGGGTAACCTCTCCTGCAGGGATGGATTTTCACCAACATCTACATCCCCCAGTCCATTCAGCTCCAGAGCCTCATACCTGTTATGTAAGGGCACCTGGGAAGGTGGGACAGACTGAGGGGCATTCCGCTTGTTGCCCTGAATAGGGACTTGTTTCCATCCCTCACTGTCTTTGAGGTCACCCCTTCCCACCCTACTGTGAGACAGACAGCACATGATCCCCCCCTGCTTGAGGAGCATCTCCCCCACACCATTCCTATAGGGATGGCAGAGTGCGACTCCACCAATCAATCCCCTTCCCACAATCCCAGATGCTCCTCAGCCTTCCTACTTCCTCCTTTAGCTCTACCAGCAGGCTGAGCAGATCATCCACCTGCTCACACCGCACACAGCTGGTATCCTGGCTGCTCTCCTGTAGCAGTGACAGGGCCAGGCATTCTCTGCAGCCTGAGACCTGAACTGTGATAAGATGATTTCCAGCAGCAACAGGGACAGAGAACAGTGGGAAGATCGATCTACCTGGTTATAATCGTTGTGCAGAAAGAACAATTAGGAACCTGTGAAGACTTCAGGGAAAACCTAGATTGAATGAGGGCAAATGCCAAAATTAATGGCATGCTTAATTCTAGCCAGAAAAGCCAGAATTAAATAGAATTGTATTTAGTAATTGGGTACCTGGGAGTAGAAAAAGGGTTAGATTGCTCAATATCAGCACGGCCAGAATGAAAGAAGATGCTGGCAGAAATAAGGCTATGGTTATAGATGCCCTTATCTGATGTTAACAGTTCCTTCAAATGTGATTAGTCTAGAGGTTCATCTACCTAAGGATGAGGGATAGAGACCAAACAGCTAAGTATTTTATTGTATTATGCACTCAGAATCTGAAAGCTGTTGCCAGGGAAAATACTTGAGTCAGGAAACACACAATGTGTTAAACCCTGAGGTGAAGATTAAGCATATTCTTAATCTTTATGATATTTGGGGTCTCTGGTAGATCTCAGCAAATTTCTCAAGGGTCACAATGAACTCGAGAGCAGTATATTGCTGAGCTGTTTTAAACCCAATTTAGGTAACTCATAATTTCTAGCGTACATGTATTCATAGCTAATTTATATTAATTTGTTGCTTGATTTTGTTAATGATCTGATGATACAGGGATTGCTATTGCCTATGTTCAAGTTATTAGGTAATTTAAATCAGGTTCTCGCACCATTAACCCTGTCAAACTCTTCAGATAAGATGGAGAGTGTGCGTGGGTTTTACAGTCAGGACTGATTATTTTGCAGTTGACCCACAAAGAGCCTAACACAGGCCACCACTCACCGGCCATTGGCAAAGGCTGTGGGCAGGAGTTCAAATCCACCAGAACAGTTTCTGCCTTACTTTCTCTCATTTTGCATAAGTGACACAGCAAGATTACAGAAAGATCTCATTTTGCAGAGCCAGGCAAAGAATACTGAATTGCCTTTTACTTCAAACCACAGCAAAGAGAAGAGAACTGAGCCTTTTTTCTAGTTGAAAAGCTAATGGAAAACTTAGGCATCAGCCAGCTAAGTGAATCTTAAGGGGCAAAAAAGGCTGCAAACAAGTTTCTTGGAGAGTTAAGAGGAAATGAAGTCTTCTCTAAGAAAAAGAATACAGAATAAAGTTGATGTGATGCAAAACTGAAAGAAATTGAAGGCTGTAACCCAAGAACTATGAAACCAGACCAGACCAGAAAAATAAATACAGGCATTCTTGTCCCATTGAGAGGCTAAACTGACTCAAGTCTGTACATAAGACTCCTCGCTAAAAACTTTTTATTTCCTAAGACTAAAACACTAAAACTTCCACATATTCACCCATTGGATAGTCTGTACTACGTGTTATCAGCTGTGCAAGTTGATGCTGTCCAGCAGCTCTAGATGTTCTCATGGATATTTATAGGGCCATCTATACTGCTATGTACGTTCCAGAGGCTTCTGTAACTCCCATCAAATAGATTTGGAGCATACTATTCCTCTCTCGTGCTTCAGCAAGAAACACTGCCTAAAAGAAAGTATTTTTGAGTTATTTAATGTTTCACTGCAATATAAAAGATGGAGATGCTGCTTCTCAGACCAGTGTAAGTTTTTTCATAGAAATGTGGAGTTTGCACATAAGAAAACAGAAAGAACTAGAAGAAAAGAAGAAGGGATGGAAAGCAAACTAAACTCAAGATCCAAACTCAGCACTACGGACTTTGACTATACCCATCACAGAACTTAAGGACAGGTGTTATTTTTCACTTAACTCACATGATAAACTGAAACTTTCTTTCATACCTACTCTCCTTCTGTAATGCTTTCAGAGACTTCAGTCTTTAGTCAGTCATCGTTGTTCTAAGTTTCTTTGTATTGAGTGAGCACCAGTTGGGTCACTCAATCATAGAAGGAGATCAGGTTGGTCAAGCAGGATTTGCCTTTCATGAATCTATGCTGGCCAGGCCTGATCCTCCAGTTGTCCCACATTTGCCTTGTGGCCTCACTCAAGATGTTCTGCTCCATAATGCTCCCTGGCACCAAGGTCAAGCTGACAGGCCTGATATTCCATGGATCCTCTTTATGGCCTTTCTTGTAGGGTCTGGACCAGTGGGGGAAAAATTTGATGCAGCTGAAGTTGAGTCATGGAGGTGGAACTGCTACAGCTGTATTGAAGAGCAGAAGACCTACAACTGAAAAAAGAATGCTGCTAAGAGTACTAACTAAGTGCCCACAAACTCAGCAATTTGTGATAGTCAAATTAACAAAATCCACTTAGTGTTTCTTCTCTTAGAATTATTCAAATCCATTTTCATTATTTAGTCCTAAGTCTAAAACTGAGAAAATTATCTCCCCTTGAATGCAGAACCACTATAAAAGAAAATTTGAAGAGTAACAACTTTTAGCTTAAAATGAGGGAGACAATGGGAAAAGCAGTCCTATGCTGTTGATGTCCACTCCACCAGTAAAACACAGATTAATAGTTTCTTTGTGCAGTAAAAATGGAAATAGGAAAGATATATTTCCTCCTTGCTTCTCATTTAACCAGAAGCTTTTGCACTGCTCTTTGAGAAATACTTGCTCTCTGAGAACTGAAAGGATTTAGAGAAAAGTGAAAATTTGTGTAGCAGAAAAAAAGCAAATTATCCAAATTTTTCATGGTTTCCTGGAACCAACAATATCAAAGAAAGATAAACATACCCTTGGAGTAAGAGCTACTGTTCTATTACTAGCAAAATAGTGATCCTAAATACAAGTTTGATAAAGCAAACAGCAACTATATTAGTTTACATTCCCTTTATACCTTTTTACACATAGAATCAGTTACAGATATATATTCAGAAGTTCTATCAAAATACATAATGGTAAGTTAAACTGAGACCCTAAAGAAGTTTTGTACACCACAGCTGGACTTCGTGACATTACATCACAAGTACTGATTCACCACTTTCTCCCTTCCTGCTTGAGGCAGAGTGTATTAAAAGAACAAACAATTCTTTTCCAGTCTTGCCTTTAACAGTAAGGTACATCACATCAAGAGATCATACCACATTATAAAGTCTGTTGGCACCCAGTGCTTTCAGACTAACAGGCTCAGTGACAGTCTTCCAAACGTGGAGAGAAGAAAGCAGAAAAGTTATATGGATGCCCAGAAGGATATTCTGCAGTAACACAGTAGAGCCAGGGAACGTCTGGCCTTCAAGCACCACTCTAGTTTCCTACATAAGGTTTGTACTAGCAGTGAAATTCACAAACCAATGCATGCTTCTACTGTCAGTGGCAGGACAGTCAATTTAAACCACTTTCCTGGAGTTTCTTCTACCTGGAAATTCATACTATATCTGTCATGGTTTTATGATTTTTGGTTATTGGTATTCCACACCATAACATGAAATGCACTGGGGGTTTGACTGCTGATGCTCAAGTTCCGGGTGCCTGTCTGGAGGAGAAGAAGAACCAGCATGGACAGAGGCAGTAAATCCAGTTGTGTGTTTTTTTCCATGTTTTTGGACCTTCTATTTCAAAGGACTACGCTCTAGAAATTAGACGCTTTTACTGAAAGCCATTACAGAAGCATAACATCCAAAGTGAAAAGGAAATTGCAGGTGTCAGGCAACTCCATCTCAGCAGTCACAAGCAGCATCTGCTTGAATTTATCCCTGATGAACAAGCTGTACTCTTAAATTTCTGTGTAATCTGAGAATCTTTGATTTAGACGTGTTCATTTAGAACTGGAGGGATTCAGTTTTAAAGATTGCCTGGATGTTTCTCAAAGTAATTACCACAGAATTACAAAGTTCTGTCAAGAGGTGTTAAAAATCCAAGTAATCAACATAAGTACTTTGAAGAGCACACACAAGAGACCCTTACAGAAGCTTTGGTATTTAATGAGAATATCACTGAAAAATTAAGATCTATTTTCAGTTGACTCCAGAAAGTCCAGCAATTCCCTTTCATTCACAGGCAGAAAAGAGAGGCATACTGTGTTGGTAAGATTGAGGCAATTACATGGCACAGAAATGGTTCTATGCTCAAATAAAAACTATTACTCCTTACTTTTATCCCTGAAAACACAGGCTAAACTAAGCTGTCATATTAACGTGTTTCAGCTGAAAAGGGCAAAGGAACTTTTCTCATTATGTATCGATTCAATAGCATTTGTTATATATCAACTAATGTAGCTATACAACAGAAACAAAACAAGGAATTTTAAATCCTTCAAAGTGATCCAGAATTACTACTCATTTGCGTTATGAGATATTCCAATCCATAGGAATTAAGAGGCACTTAGAGGTAGAGCTTTGGTGCAGAAGCTTCCAAAGAATGGAATCCTAACCATGTGAAGAAAATAATTTATCCTATCAGCAGAACGCTTCGCTGTGAGCTCAATTCAGCTGTTCCAGAGGGTGTGAAAAAGAACACGTAAGATTCCTTTCCAATTCCTATGAACAGTACTTTTCTGCAGTAAGCAATGCACACATAAACATATATATTCAGTATTTTCATCTCTTTTTGTTTATTCTAGCTTTTTAAAAGGTACTGGCAAAGAATGGTTATCAAGAACACAGATGAATGTTTTCTCGATTTCCTATGTATGTATGTATGTAAAAAATATGGAATTCTGCCTGTTTAATTTTGAGCTCTCTTTAATTAAATGTTTAAAAAGAAATTGTTGAAGTGTTTCCCCCATTATTAGTGGTCATTTTAAATATGGGGGCCTTTTTAGAAAAAAAAAATAAATTAGAGGTAAAATATTTTGGTATTTCTTAAATTTGTTTAGCCAGTCTGTCAACATTTGTAATCAGTGTCTCCTTTCCCCAGTGCTTTGAGCACAGCACAAATAACGAGCTTGTTTCGGGTGTTTCACTAGAACATAAAGAGCAAAAAAGTCATGGAGACAAGCACAATATAGGATTTATTTAGGGAAAATAAATTATTCACTTGCTGCTGCATCACAGAAGTGTGAACTTTGAGCTAACCTAGTTCACCATACACATTCCAGCACTCCTGTCATTCAAGCTGACCAGCTGAGCAGTACAAAAGCTACTTAGATTTTGTTTCTAAAATCAAACTCTATTTTGCTATAGGAATTCATCATTACTGTTTCAATATATCCTACTGCATTCAACTGATTTAAGCCGGAAATTTAGGAATATCAGCATGCAAAGAATTATTCTTATATAGAGAAAGAGAAGAATCATATAAACTACTGGGATTCTCATAGCTGCTGTAAGAGATAATCTAGTTCAGAAGATGAGAATCAAAATAGAGTAAGAATAACATTATAACTGAATCCAATGCCGAGACAAACATTATTTCTGAAACAACTTTTATTCTTATGTTAGAAATTTTGATTTCAGCAATGTATTTGTAGAATTTTAAAACTGGCTTTCACACAGATGCCTATGCGCAAATGTAACGTTCATTTTCATTGTTCATTATATCATACAATCTACCCTTTGTATTTACATACAGTACATGGTTCCAAGCAATAAATAAAATATCTTCTAGGTAGTCAATATTTTGCACTGCTCCGTAGAATCCTAAAGTGCAAGAATTAATCCTCAACTCCATTTCTGCATGGTTTCAAAAGAGCATTTAAATCCATGAACGTAAATCTGGATAACTGTAAATGACTGAGAAAAATGCAGAAAGTATGCAGAGGTGATGTACAGAAGCTTGGTAACAAATCACACATTGAAAGAGCACAGAGGGATGAACATTTCAAGTCTGACAGCTCTAGATGTACGAATAATTGCTACAGTAAAAGTAATTTTTCAGCTAGAAAGTAAGTGAAATACTGCCAACATTCGTTCCTTTTTAATGCCAATTTATGGCCTAATTGGAGTGGTAAATCATAAGAGTTAGAAGGTAAAAGACTTGAGGTCAGCACTCTATTGACAACAGGATTGCTTGCCCCTCTGGAAGCTTTAAAACAGTGTCATACTAGGTTCATGCAACCCACATGAGGAAACTGTGTGAATGGAACAAGAGAGATAGGTCTGCTATTCTTAAACTTTTGTTATCCTATAGCCAAAGAAATATGGAGTGAAGTGCAGACAGGGTTTTCACTGCAAAAATAATGCATTAATTTTTGTGTCGTTAGAGTAATGAAGAATGTAAAGCAGCATGGACACTTATTTTTCCACAGGACAGAGGTAGCCATGCCCACATTCTCAGGACGGGATAATTTTTAACGTGTCCTGTGATAAGCCAGCCCATTTCTAACAGTGTCCAACATGCTCTCAAGAGCAGGTCCTTTTATTGCTCATACAACAGAGCACACGGACACATGGCCCAAGGACATAAATAAAAATAATTCAGCTTTGACTGTACTCCTGCAGTCATAGTGTTTATGCTAATCTGTTTCCATTAGGGAAAAGGAAAGCTTACAGTAGGTATAATCATCTTCAAGGGATCTAATTATTATGCAGATAACATGTTTCTGTATATTCTAAGGCCAGGTACCCGTAAGATAGATATCTAGATAGATATCTAGAACTACGCTCTACGTCTTCTTTGAAAAGGGAAGCACCGCTTGTCTTTAAGTCATGAATTTCTCCAATAGTGTAAATATTAACTGATGGGCCTTAGGTGAATGAGTAGCTGTCTTCATCAACCACTCCCAATGAACCATGGCATTATAATTTGATCTCATTCATTATGTATTACTCAGGATTAGATAAATGGAGAATACTTTTTGAATTTGCCAGGTACAGCTGAGGTTTCTCCTCCATAGCTCCTTCAATTAATCACACATAGATGTTGACTTTATATTGCATTTTTAGTTATTTATCTTAAAGCATAACATAGCTCATAATAAATGAACTGACTGTGTAAATTTGCATACAAAGGAGAGTTTTGAATATGCTGACAACTTTCTTATTCAGTGCATTTGACAAAGCATCTGGAGGAACTAGACAAAAGAAAAACAAACTACTAAATGTAGACTTTTAAAATTTAGACTTCTATAAGTCCTCAGGTGATGGTGTAATTGTGCAGCCCAGAGGAAAATAGAGAAGTGGTGCACTTAAACTGACACTGGAATAGAAAATAAGATATTCCAGACTTTGAGATTACTGGGTGACCAGTTCAGTCTATTCCAAGTTTTATGAGATAAACAGATATATGGTACTGTTCCTGCAGGTAACAACTAGCACTAAAGCATGCCCATTGAGAACAAGTCCTGGAGGAAAAGAACATTTAGTTTTCATTAAATGGGCATTTCAGGGAATGCCTGGCTTTATGATTTGTACAGCTCCAAGTTTCTTTGGAGGCAGTTTGGAGAGCATGCCAGGAGCTCCCTGTTCCTCAGGTCCCGCTGCCAGGAATAGAGACATCAGTCCAGCTTCTCTGTTGCCAAGTCACTGCTCATCAGACTTTGTTAAACTTGTGCCTAAGGCAGGCTCTGCCCCTGATGCTGCCCAGGACATTCATTTCTATTCTACACTGGAAATACAAGTAGCTAATGCAGAGATTTTACTGAGAGCATTGGACTGCTTTGTTTCTGGGTTCTACTGTAACATATACCGTACCAGTGTCAGCAGATGGCTTCTACACCCTACTTCAATGCACTTTAAACAGCATTTTAAAGATTTGGACAGGTAGTAGCATAACAAGCAAACTTTTCTTCCCTAGGTTTGGTTACTGCTATCTGAGTTTATGTGTCAGGTACGCTCTACTCTTCACCTGCCTTTATGTTCACACATGGGTTTGACAACTAGTCAGAGAGACGCTTTATCAAGGTACATCAGCTGGGTGACAGGGGATACCAATATCTGCTAGCAGAGCAGTTACATTCTCTTGAGTAATAGTCATCCTTCATATGTGGAAAAATATCAGAGAAAATTCACAGTAAGATCATTTGGTCAGCTGGGTTTAGGAGAGGTATGACAAAGTCACATTCTATCTCAATTATATCCATATTTTTGTTTTCTTTAAGATACTTTCTATAGGCTATTTTTGGATTTTCCTAATATTTTAACAGGACAAAAGAAAACAAAGGAAAAAAAAAACCACACCAAGTAGTTACAATAAGAAAAATTGTAGAGCCAGGTACTCCCTGCCATACAGTCTCACTTGCAAATCCCTATTACTGAAAAAAAAGTTTTAACTCCTACTCTGAAGCAGAGACCTCTTATTGCCCTACCAATGTTCCTTGTGAGTGATGGTAATTAAGGAGATGACCACTCTAATTCTGAACACTAATATGCTTTGCCTTCACAGAAAAAGAAGCCTACTTCCATCATTAGCTTCACTTTTGCTAGGCCTCCTATTAAGCTGACTGTCCCAGCTATTGTTAATTTGCAGAAATGGAGACATCTTCGCTAGAAGATTCCAAATTAGAAGATGGTATCTATTGGATAACCTCATAGGGAAAGATTGTTCATTGTGTATGTTTCACCGTGTATGTTTCACCGTGTATGTTTCAACTGTTGTTTGAAACTTAAAAGTGACAGGTCTGGAACAAGTCAGAACTCTCTTTTTCACTTGCCCTATCACAGAATGATTGTGGTTGGCTCAGAACTCTGAATCCATCTGGTCCAGTTCCCCTGGCTCAAGCAGGGATACCCAGAGCTGCTTGCCCAGGCCTACACTTAGGAAGGTTTTGAGATCCACCCTGAGTCTCCCCCAGTCTGAATGATCCCAGCTCTCTGTCTCCCCTCACAGAGAGGTACTCCAGTAGTCTAATCATTTCTGTGGCCCTTCATTAGACAATCTCGAGTGAGTCTATGTCTTCCTTGTTCTCCAGAGCATAAAAATGGACCCAGCACTCCAGGAGTGGACTCATCAGGCAGCACTGCCTAATGCAGCCACAAACGCTGTTATCCTCCTTTGCAGCAAATGCATATGGCTGGCACACATTCAACTTGGTGTTCAACAGGATACTCAGAGTTGCTTTCCAGCTGGATGGTTCCCAGTGTGTACTGGTGCCTAGAGCTATTCCTCTCCGGGAGCAGGTCTTTGAATTTTTTCTCATTGGACTTCCTGAGGTTCCTGTTAGCCCATTCTGTCCAGGTTCATCTGGAAGGCAGCTGACCATCTGATTATATCAACAACTGCACTCAGCTTTGTTAACAAGTTAAAAGTTTCCAGACTAGAAGGGCTGCAGCAATCTTCCCATAATGTTATGCGATATAAGTTCATCTGCACCCATACACAGGCTTACAGACTACAGCAGGAGGGGAAGGCACAATACTTTCCTGCCAGGCTACTCACAGGCTCATCAGAAGAGCACCAGGAACACAGCGGCAGGCAGGAACTCAAATTAAGAACTCATAATGAACAAAGACCTTTCCAGGTCTGTCCCTGTAAAGACCAGCCCCCACTGCTCAGGCTTGAAGCCCATCAAGATGAAGGAGTAGCTCTCAGGATCACCTTTCACACAAATGAGGGTTTCTGTCTGGTGGTGGAATACAATATGGGCTGGATGAGAAGAGTTGTTACGGGATGGACTTGTTACCAGATGAATCAAAGGCAGAGAACCTGGGAGGAACAAGAGTGAGAAAGGAGTGGTAAGGGGATTAAAGGTTTGGTTAGACAAAGTGACAGCTGTGCCAACCACTCCTGGGAGAGTGCTCTCTGGCACATGAGAATGGTTATGCTCTGAACCGAGATGAGCTTCCTCTTTTGTAGGTTTTTTTGTTTGTTTGTTTGTTTTTTTAATATATTGCTGCACCTGTTGGCTGCCCATGAACTGTGCTCCAGGCCTGAGTTCTATATATGCCTCTGTCTAGCACTTGCCAGAAAAGCTGCTTGATTCTCCCTAACTTAGTAAGCTGTACTTATGCTTACCTGGCAGCAGCTGCCACCTTCCTGATCCATGGAGGATTCCCAGGAAGTCTCATATCCCAGAACTTCAAGAAAAATCAAGGATGTTAAAACAAAAACAACAACAACAACAACAAAAAAAAAAAACACCAAATAAACAAAACAAACAAGCAAAAAACAACAACAAAAAAAGTGCCCAGAAACTCTTGCCTCTGTTGGCAATCTGTATTAGTTGAGCTCTGCAGTTTTTCATTTCTCCCAGGTAGTCATCCAGCATCTCAGGTGTGTGGTTAACCTTGTTATAGCTATTCCATATGTTGGTCAGCTCCAACTGTCTTGGGTTAAACAATTAATTTAAGAGCAATTAGAACTCACCACCACTACTTTAGAAGAACTGAACATTGTTTTTGGAGACATTCAGTAAAAACCTTTAGGATACGCATACCTCTTCAAAAAACAAAAGAGAAGTAATTTAGGATTTTCACCTAATATTTCACTCTATGCCAGTTTTGGAGAAATGTTATTTTTCTCTTTAAAACTTTTATGGATTTGTTTACACATCTCTGTTTCGTGATTTCTCACACCTGTGTAGGACTTGATTCTTTCTTTAAACTAGACCAAGGATTGATTTATTTGTGAAAGTCAAGTTTCAAGCTAATTCAAGCTAAATCCTGAATTGTCTTTGCTCTCCTTATTTCTATAGAATTGGCACAAATACAATCTTTTCTTGAAGATTTTGATGGAAGTAAGAAAATCTAAGATTTAACTTGTGCTACCTATAATTATTTTCCAAAGTCTTTCTAAACATTTGCTCACAAGTTAACTTGTACAGAAAAATTGTAAGATCATGTCTCTACTTCATTAGCTACACAACAGGAATATGCAAAAGACAGAGGGGAATTCATCTTTTCCACACCAAAACATTTACTACATCTCTAGTTGAGTCTTCCTTTAAAACCTGAATAGAAAAGGTTAGTGTCTTTCTAAATGATATACTTCATGCTGAATTAGAGATTATAAGGTTAAGTAAAAAACAACAACAAAAACAAAAAGATAGCAAGCATAGGGGTAAAGAAAGGAGGGGGGGGGGGGAGGGGGAAAGGGGGCAGGGGATCAAAAGTTTCATACAATCATTACAAGAGATTCATCAGGTTTATTCACAAATGTTGCCCTGATCTGCTTGACTTCCCCATCCGCACAGGAAGTTACAAAGTACATAGAGGATACAACACATCTTATAAAACACGGAACCATACAATTAACAAACATAAGAGTTGCAACAGCACACAATATCAATTTGCCACAGACACCACTCAGTGATACCTCGGGAGTGGTGACACGAATGTTACATGATGAATAAAAAGTAGAAAGTGAAAAGAGGCAACCATACATTTGGCAATAACCAATAACAAATAAATATAACAAATAGAGATACAACATTACTACCCACAACAACACAAAACATAGTACTTTCGCAACCAAAATACAAAAATGTAATCAAGATGCATATTCAGTATTCTAACATGATCAAATTTTCAATATTTCTGTCACAAAACATTAGAGTCTTTTCTTTGTTCAGTCAAGGTCCATAGGAGTATTCTGAAAAAATAAAACAAAACACCGACTTGCCCTTTTTTTGGGGGGGGGCTTTGTTAATATGGTTAACAAATGAGGGAACAATCCAGCAAGTGTTAATTTTATATTTCTTTTTCGCAGTGTCCTTGGCCTTCCAAGGATATTTGTTAAGGTATCCCGTTAAGGTTAGGGAAACAAGCCTCAGGTTAGCTGAGCCAATCAACACAGGCTGGCCCAGGCGATAAGTGTTTCCCCTTTGTTGTGAGCTTTCTAATACATCCAGCCTTCACCGCCCCCCACCCCGCTCACTTGGGAGGGGCGGAGACATCAGTTTTCTAATGGCTTGGATAGCCATTCAGGTTCCCTGAGAGAGGCCCTAGGACCTGGGGTTTTGCTTTCCTCAAGATTCTCGAGCTTTTGTTCTGGCCACCAGTTAACTAATTTCTCTAACCTATCTGTTGTCAATCCATCCATCAAATTTCATGGAATACCCTTTTTCCAGACCACAGTCCAAAGTCCATTACGTTTATGAAAGATATTCCGCCTACTGGTTTTTACTGGCTCATTGGTCTCATTGACCCTTCCAGACCCACTGAGCTTTGGGCTAGGTGGCCTGGGGGCAAGACTGGCTGCTGCAATCCTTACACCTCTTGGCTCGGATTTACTGGGAAAAGAAACCACCGGCCCATATTTTCTTCCATAGTTAATTAACTCTTAGGCTACCTCCCCCCACATCCATACTTTGCATCCTGACTGCAGATGGTTGGGGGTTACAGTTTCTTCTAACACTGCCCGGGTTCTTTCTCCCTGTGACATAGCTTGTATCCTCGCTTGTAATTGTATGCCTATGGGTTTCAGTGATTCCGGAAGCCCTCTAATTAAAGGGGTCATTCTCTCAGGATCAACGGGCATCATCATGGGCGATTCATGATGTGGCTGCAGCTTTCTATCATACATCAATTGGAGACAAGCAGCCTTTTGAATGCTTTCTACTCATTGGTCAGTAGTTCCAGTAATGGCAAGAGGGTCTCCCCTTTCTAAAGGGTTGAGACCACCTGCCCAATAGGCAGCCCTTTGCGTTAATGACCAGGGAACACGATTGTTACCAGTAGTTAAAAATACTCCTGGTCCCCAATAACCTTCTGCTTCCTTTTCTGTTAACCGAATCTGGTCGTCACCAGTGAGACTCACCCTCCATACATATTCTGTCTCTGATTCCTTTGGAGAGCGGCTAAAGTCCTTTTTGAGTTTTGCTAGTTCGGTGGCCGAGAAGGGAATTTCTTTAACATTCATTTGAGGATCTAGATCCTCACTGTTATCGAATGTGTATTCAGTTTTTATCAAAGGACGCAATGGGGCTATTGGAGTTTCTAATTTATCTAGCCTTTCCTTCATTCCTGGTAGTTCCACCTGAGGAAAAGTTTTTTCTTCAGGCAAACTGTGGGTGACAGTATGGCTGGCATGCTTACATGTTAGCAGTTCCTTAAAAGCCATTTGCAACAAAGCCGAATTACGTTTCTCTCTTTCTAATTGTTCCTTGAGGTTCACTATTTGATTCTGCAGAGTTTTTACCAATTCTTGTGTAACTCTAACCGATTCCTGTAGTGTTTCTATGGTTTGGAGTTCTGCCGAATGCTTTTCATTTCGGAACTCCACGGCAGCTTTTAAAGCAGCCCCGAGTACGGCACAAATAAACGACTTTCCTTTTCCAGCTTGTGTACAAGCCTCATTCTGTAAGACACTAATGCGGTCCGAAACACTCTGCAAATTATGCCAATTTTGGTGTGCCCAGTACACCCCTGATAAAGAGGGACGAGCACCATGCTTTTCTAAAAGGTCAAATAACACACCTTCACTTTTCATACTGGCAATACTGTTACTCATTTCCTAATACAATGAACGATCTATACTAAGGGAGGAGGAGGTACACGTGTTCAAAAGCTCAGTTACTCATTACCGCTCCTCCCAGGGAGATACACCACACCTAAACAAATGCAAATGCTCCAATCACTCCTCCCTTTCTTTGGGGGGAGCACAAAAAATGTGAAGCTAAAGCAACACTTTCTGGGTTTCAATAGAGTAAATAAAACTTCTTGGAGAGGCACACACATTTAAGTCACAAAATATCACTTCAAGTTTCGCACTTCAGTCACCAAATAACCAGAGAAGTCTTCCCGAGGAGGCATACATGTATTAATCAAAATGCAAATAGTCAAAATACGTCCCCAAGAGGAAAACACATAAAAGGTAAAGTTTCAGAATATGGAGTGGTCTTCCTGAAGAAGGACTCACGTCTAAATTTTCAAAACTATCGCTCCTTGCAACTCCAGGAGGTGCACACAGAAAAAAAAGTTTCAAACTATATCTGGAGGGACAACACTCTCACAGCGGGTATCCTGCCGACTACGCCAATAAAAAAATGTCTCGCTCCAATTTATAGGAGGGAGAGGAGGTTCTTTTATTATCTATATACCCGGCATGAGATTAAGAAACAATGGTACAAATGTTGGTCCGACCAGTTTATTACAAATCTTAATCAGGGAAATGGGGAAGGGGAGGGCTGACACTATTATGAATTAGGGTAATGGGAAAGGGAAGGAGGGCGATAGAAAAGATAGGAAAGGAGAGGCAAGGAGTCTTTATAGGCAGCAAGAGGGACATAGTCACCACCATGGATCCAGCGAGGTTCGTAGTTCCATCTTTGATCTTCAGTAGTGGTGGGTCATCAGGCAGAGTTGTTCTATTGACGATGACGACAAAGGATGACCACGACCATGGTGATGATGGCCCTTTTTCAATGCTTCAAAGTGGTTGAGTCAGCTGTCTTTGGAGTGACAGCTCAAATCCAAAGTGGTCAAGTCAGCTCTCCTTTGAGTGACAGCTCAAACCCAAGGTGGTTGAGTCAGTTCTTCTTGCAGTGGCAGCTTCTGGCTCTGGGATCTCAGCAGGAACCTCCTTTGTTCTTATCTTTCTGGCCTTGCCAGCAGATAAAAGAGGAAGCAGGGAGGCACCAACTTGTATCTTGCCTTCGCAGGATACAATGCTATCATCCCCCAGCCTCCCATACTAATTTGGAGCGGTTTGGCCACAGGCCAGATCTTCCGCCAGTGAACACTCCTGAGCACTCTCTTCCGCTCTTCTACAGAGCAAGCAGCTCTGGGGGAAGGGGCTTGCAAATGTTCCCAAAGCGATATCGATTGTCACACAGTTAGCACCCATCACTTGCCTCCTTGACAAGTCACTCAGAGTCTTATCACAAGAAATACCTCAGGAAGCAAGCTTTGAGCCAAAAGAAACAAAGAAGGATTCTCACATATGGTCAGTCTCACTTTAGACTCTGGGAAGTCATGGAGCGAAGGCTCCTGGAACACATTTCTGAGTGCACAAAGAAGGTGGTGACAGGGAGCAAGCACCATAAACTGATGAAAGGCAAGCCATATGAATTTGTATAGGAAGGAAGAACAAAAGATGTAATTTACCTTGAGTTCAGCAAGCATACTGACATTCTCTCCTGACATCTTTCTGTTTCCGCATTAGAACATTGCTGTCCAGATGGGTGAATAATCAAATGAGTAATAACCTCGTGGGAAGGTCAGATTTGGAGGGTTGTGTTTAATAGGGCATATTCTGTCAGCAGGCCAATAACAACTGAAGTGCCATAGGGTTCTACTTGGGGTATGTCCTGCTTAATATCTTTATCTGAAGGAGGCAATAGAGTGCTTACTCATAAAGGTTGCAGATGACACCAAACTGGAAGGGAAATAAATTGATATGCTTGATGACAAGGTTACCATTCTGATGGACTTAGGCTAAAGGAATAGGCTGACATGAAGTTCAACAAGGACAAATGTGAAGTCCAGCACTTTAGAAGGGAAAAACTCTTGCAGTGATACAGGTTGGGGATTGACTGGCTGAGGAGTAGCTCCTTAGGATAAGCTCGGAGGGTCTTAGCAAACTGAGCTGAATGCAAGCCAGCAATGCGCTTTAACAGTATCACAAAGTATCAACCCCCTTTACTAATTATCACATTTAGAATAACACAATTTTTTTTTTAATTCTTCCAATACAAGGAAGACATAAATAAACTAGAATGAATTCAGAGTGGGGCTACTACAAGGGCTGCAGTCTGTTGCTTTGTGAAAGACCAAGGAAACAGGTCTTGTTCATCCTGAAGAAGATGCAGCTTCAGTGGGACCGAGCAGCAGCCTCCCCACACCCACAAGATAATATTGAGAGAGTTCATCTCTTAACTGTGGTGCACAGCAGAACAAAAGGCAACAACATACCCCGAAACAGAAGAGGCTCAGTCAGCTGTAAAGAAAGACCCATGAGGACAGAAACATTGGAGCAAGTTGCACAGACATCCACGGGTATTTTCATGACCTGACTGGATAAAGCCCTAAGCTATCTTATTTGATCTCATAGCTGCCCCCGTTTTGAGTAGGAAGTTGACCTAGAGATATACTTCCTGAGGTCCCTTCCAACCTGAACTATTCTGTAATATTATACAATAATATTTCTTTTCCTGGAACTGTGGGAAAGGCATATGAAACTACCAATTTAATGAATTCATCAACTCAATGAAGGCATTTACAGGTGAACAGAAATCACTGCTCACAATATAAGCGCACAGGACCACAAGCCATCAAATCCCCCTGCAATAACAGGTTATTGAAAAGGATTTGCAGAATATCATTCTTCCATGCCCTCATTCAGCACAGCTTAAAAATTGCCTACAAATACCTCAGGGTCAGGTGAAACCTGTTTATACTGAAGGTCAATGGTGACACAAGAACGAGTGTGTATAATGAAATATGCTTATGCTGTAATTAGAAGATTTGTGGCCTTCTGAGGAATTAAGTTCTGGAACAAATTGGTAATAGGAGTAATTGGGAATAACTGAGCTAAGTGGTTTCAAGAGCTAAAGAACTTTTCAAAGAGATAAGTTTATCATAGTCCAAAAATAATTAACAAAATTCTCTAATGTGAGAGCTCAGGAGACTCTCATTCACATGGCTGAAGAAGTTCAGGATACAAGTCTACAGCCCATATGATAAAAGTCAGAACTCTCTTAACCAACCCACCTAACACCCACCAGCCCGCACCCCCCCCCCCCCCCCCAAAAAAAAAAAAAAAAAGATTGACTAATGCAGTGGCAGAGAGACTGCAGGATACAAAAAGCCCAATTGAACAGCATGGTTACAGCATGGTTCACACAAACACTCTGGACACATTTTTTTTTGAGAGAACTGCAGACCATCCATTGGTGTACTTGTTGCCCTAAGAGTACAATTCTATATAACAAAGAAATAAGACATCAGTGCTTTTATCAGATGAGGACATGAATTCAGTTACTCGCTGAATCTCAGTCAATTTATATGACCCACAATTCCTCTACATGAGGCCATGTGGCTTGCTTCAGGCTCAGAGTGACTTCCGTTAGTACCAAGGGTATGCAACAACATATAACTACCATTGCTTATAATCACAAATCAACAGAAAGGACAGAAACAGTCTAGAGTCAAGCTGCTTTCCCTGACCTAGTAGGAAATAACAGCATCTCATCTACTCCTGAGGTAAAGAGTATTAAAGGCTTTCAAAACATTCACAGCAAGATGAGCATGTTATTGCAGAACAGAAAATCTGAAAGTGGCGCCATGCTGGATAACACATTCAAAGGAACTGGAACTTGAGATTCTTCCTACAAATATTGTGCATTTTACCCTAATACAAGCTCCTTTTCAGGAAATTAAATACTTCGCAGATGTCACACAATTCAACAAAATTTACTTAACATTGCCATTTAAATACTTTTTTTCCATATTCTTGTCTTTGGTCTAGTACGCAGCAATCATAGTTTGCAAAACACTATTGATACAGAATTGTTAACAATTGCAAGCCACAGTGTCACAGCTTCCTCCATGTTTTCAAGGACATAGTATGGTCTCTCACATTAAGTGAAGAGGAAACTGTAAGCCAACTTCAGTGTCTTAGCCTGTATCAGCTTTTACCCAGGACTCCAGCTGTTCTCTGTCTTCTTGCTAAGAGCTGTGAAAGAGCAAGAGGGCCAGAGGAAACCAAAGTCAGATTTCTCATGGGGAGCAGAGACTGATTAAAATGCCAGGATCAATTGTTTTCAAGTGTGACAATTTCACATAAGAACTGCTCAGAATTATCTACAATTTTGAAAAGGAAAAATATATCAGATTCCACAGTCAAGATACAAAAGTTCGTACCTGCATGCTTTCACATTTAACAACTGTTGCAAATTTTCCTTTCTTTTTCCCCTAAAAATGTATTAGACATCAGCTTTTTTTTTTTTTTTTTTTTTCCAAATTCAGTGAGTAAAAGGGAGCAACATAGGCTGAATTCTAATACCAGGAGTAGGAGCTATAACTAGGCTTCAGTGTACTGCAGTAGTGTGATGTATCTCATTTGATGTGTACTTGCTAAATCTCAAGTTTTAATATGTGCTTGAATCCAACCAATTGGTGTAAAACACACTTACTATTTGGCTATCAAGAATGTCTAACATTGCAGTATTTCATCAGAATGCACCTAGAAAAAAATATGAAACCAGAATACATCATCTCTCTACTCTTTCAACTAGCAGCAGAAAAAAGAAAAACAAACAAATTTCTACATTAAAAAAAATCAATTTTTGAAGAAAGTGATTTTACTCCACTCTGTAGTGACTAACATACTTCATATGCAATTCTAGTTCCTCAGTACAAAAAAGTTTTATGTGCCCTGCCAAAATTAAAGAACATCTATTTACTCTCTTATTATAAAGAAACCAATTTCCCCTTCACTTAGATAATGTTTCCCCAATTTATTTATGATCAGAAGAGCTTTGTATCTTTGAAATCATTCATTTGCCAATAATTACAGAAAAAGACTGTATATGAAATTAATAGTTGATTGAAAGTTAAATTTAGGTACAGTCATGTAAAGAGAAGGATATGCTCCTGTCCATGCACAGAAGCACAGGAGATTTTTCCTTACTCTCCAGTATTCATTCAACAATCTTGCTAAGATTAGACCAATTCTTCATTAGTTTGGCTATTCGGGAGCTCTCTTGCAGATATCTCTCCAGCTTGACCTCAAGTTCTCTTTCTTTCTTCCATTAAGCTTTTACTCATCTCATATCTCCCCACAAATGCATGTCAAAGCTAAGATTTATCCCTCCTCTGATAACAATTTTTCACCACCCAATGGAACTATCTGCTTTTAATATTACTTTGGAAAGTCGTATTTCCAACATGCTCCATCTTGCATAAGGTACAAGTCATTACAGAGATTCTGTAGACACAATTCCTGTAGTGTTTCCTGGAAGAGCATCTTGACAAGTGATTCGTACAGTTGTTTCCAAAGATTCACCAAGAAAATACCTGTTAGTGACAAAAGCTGTATTAATATCAGTATTAAACATATGAATATCTCTCAGAAGATATTAGTCCAAGCCAGAATTTTTAAATGAAAACAGCTCTGATTAGACTGTTATAAAACTCTGAAAATGTTAAAATAAAAAGAGCATCTACATTCGTTTCAAAATGATTTCATACCTCAAACCATGAAAAAAACGTGAAGCAATTTTATTTAAATATAGTTACTAGCTTGTAACACCATTTCAAAAACAATTTGAGTCAGACTATTTTTTTTTCCTTTCTTTAGGTAAAAATGTTCTATACAAGTCCATAGCAAGAAAATCTCTCATTAGAACTACATTCCTAAAACTCAACACAGAAAATTCTCATAAGTTGTATCTGTATTTCAAGCAAAATAAGTCCACGAATCTACTTATTCACAGCTTAAGAGGCACAGACTACCTCATGTTCTGCTTGCAAAGTTTGTCACAGGTTTGTCTTGGAAACAGTCAAGAGCAGTCAAAAAAACAGCATCAGAAAGTAAGCTAGTAGGTAGCGTGGATCACTAGGATCCAGTGCTCGTTCTCCACATTCTTTGTTTTGCTATACAGATGTAGCCTCACAAAGTTCAGGACCTTGCCTTTGCTGTTGCTTTTGGCAAAATATCTTTTGCATGACTTCTGCAGATCTGTCTGGTAATGATAACTTCTTCTCAAAGGCTGAATAAATTGAGGTTCCTCCCATGTTCGTAAACCAGATAACATTATGATTGGAAACAATTGTATTTGTGAGTTTGATTAAAATTTTAAAATACATCATCATGCTGTTTTTAAGTATGGAAATCGATGAATATGGATTTATGAATTCATGTTTTTCAGAACAAGTTGATGCAAATAGTTTTTACATAATCACTGATTCTTCAAATCCTAAAGAACAGGCAGAGCTTTCAAAATACATTATTGCAGTTGAAACCATAGTAGAAAAGAATAATAAAACGTACTAAGACAACATCTCCTAACAAAGAGACTTGCCCATTTTTTGCTTATTCTGTCTTTCCAGTTTCTTAGCACCACTGAAGAGAAGACCTGGTCATGGACATTGGCTTTAATGTTTTCCAAACAAAAACAACGTTCTTAAATATACTTAATTTGCCTACAGTAAACTTCACACACATTTGGTAGTTTCAAAATGATGCAACTTTTTACACGTCAGACTGCTAAATCTGACTGCAGTTATCTAAATTTAGTGATTTAGTTCACAACAGGAATGACCAGAAAACCAGAAGAACTTTAAGAGACTGCTTTGGTACGCTGATAATAGGATTCTCATTTAATGCACAGTCTATTCGAAAAGAAAACCCACTCTGTTTTTTTAAACAATGCTGTGGCTGCAGATTAAAATGAACAGCTGTTATAAGTGGTCTCAGTGATAATTCTGGAAGTAAAGCATCTAACACCCAATGCATCATATCTGCACTTATTTACTTGCTAGTACAATTTAGCAGAACTGACCACAGTGATTTACAGTTTTTTGGGAAGTGGTCTCCGGTTTAAATCCAACAAACTACACAAGCCTTCTGGTGTATCAACTGATAGCTAAGAACTTCCACATTGTGCAGCTTGTGTTCTAAGTTTCCAAACATTTTTAAAATTGCTAATTAGTTGCATTATAATTCTCAAGGATCCATTAAGGCAAAAAAACATTCAGTGCTTGCTAAGGTTTGACTAATCTGTCTAAACAGAGTTATGTATAAGCATTCAGAAATTTAGCAGAATTAATTGAACCACTTAATTTATAGCACCAATACATGTATCAAATACAATTCTGTCTTTACAAAACTATCTCATATGTACCATATCAATCAATTCAACCATCAAAATAAAGCTTAAAAGGGGCTTGCAGGGAGCATCAGTCTTTTGGTTTTTTTTACAAAAGCGGTGCTTTTGTAAAAGTAGTAGTGGAATTTCAACTGTATTTCATAATCACATAAGATTCAAAGATATACCTTAGGTTTAAAAGTACAGTTAGATATACAATTTTTTTCAAGCATCAATGATAACTGGAAATAATATAACGATATGAAGCAATAAATACAGAGTTTAAAGTACGGAAAATTTAGAAACCACAATTCAACAGGTTATGTGTGTGTACCTATATACATATTTATGCTGTTTTATTTTCTTGGGAAAATACCCATGTGCTTTTCTTTTTTTTTTTTTTTTTTTTTTTTTTTTTTTTGCTTAAATTACTTTCATGTACCTTCTCAAGTGTTTCTATTTCCAGAATATAAATATTCCTCAAAAGAGTTTACCTAAAATTATTTAGAAAATGTCTTTTGAAACTGAATTTTTTCTCCCTTTCAATGTTCTAGTGATAGCTCATAAAAAAACATAAAAGGTAAATTTGTTAATTTTGGCCTTTAGCAACTTTGAAAAAGAAAAATAGAAAAAAAAAGTCAATTGCTACTCAGAACTTCACTTAACAATGAGCTGAAAAATCGTAACGTTGCACTAATGCTAGCCTAAAGCCTAAACTTGAAGCCCAATCCTGCTTGCTTCTGAGAAATAGGACATTTACGTCTACTTGAATAGACAGGATTAGAACAAAAATCAATTCAGAATGAATACAAATTAAACACACAAGTAGTTGTGTTAACTAAAAAAATGTATGCTCGGTAAAAAGAATGCAAGGCAAAGAATAGAATAGTGCACTGTGGTTTTATTGGTGGCAGCAAAGACAATTTGCTTCTTTCATATGTAAAAAGTATTCAGCTTCATTTAACTAAGAATTTAAAAAAGTCTCTTGTGGTATCAAGTTCAAATTTCTTCTGCTCATATCAGCTTTTTTTTGTCTCATCCTGCTGCTTGGAAAAAGCCAGAAGTTCTTCTAGAAGTCTTCATCAAGTTGGAGCTGCCAGTGAATTTTCCTTCAACCCAAGAAGATCACTACATGAAAAAGAAAAAAAGAAAAGACAACAATAGATAACAATAGATAAGCCCCAAAACAGTTTGTACAACTTTACTGCTGTTCCTTTTTTTTTCCCCTCCTCCAAAAGCCTACTCATCTGCTTTCCTGTACTTACATGTCTTTAGAAAATTAAGTCAGAAGATTGCACCTCAATGCTATATATATATGTGCATATACATATATACGTATATATATATATTATATATGATTGGTTTAACACAAGGAAAGAACATTTGCTGGCAATGTTTTTTACAAAATTAAATTTTCCATTAGCACAGACTTCACATTTTGTAGCAAGTTTGAGAAGGTGTAGATTAATTCTGTCACTTAGCAAAAGAAGACCCGAGGTAGTGACCAAGCACTCATAGCTTCACACTCTTAGTTTTTTTCTAGCTACTCCAAAAGCCACGGCTCTTCAAAACACACATTTCTGATTACTTATTTTCCTTCTATTTCATGTTACCATGACATTCTACCCAGGAAACATAGGCTCAGGAAGTATTTTATTACTGCTAGCCTTCAAGTCCCATATTTTTATACTCTAAGAGGAATATCTTAATTTTCAGATCTTCTGAAACCAGCGTTTAGCTACTTTGACCCTAAACAATATAGAATGAATTCAAAGGATCTCAATGCAGTGCTCTGAGAAAGTCCTGAACTACTGTCCTATATCTCACTACTGGATATTAATAAACCTCCATTTCTAGGCCAATTGTACCAACCTGAGGTATTGACCTGAATAATCCATTGCTCTGTCTACATATTAACCAGCAAGACAGGACTTTCCTGCATGTCTGCAGCAACTGTTCTTGAGAAGCGCATGAACTCCATTTAAAAACAACAACAACACAAAATCCACTAATTGAGGAAGTGATACATTGTTTGACCAGTGCTAATAAGCCCATCCTCTGAAGTTGTAAAACATCATATAGGTTGGTTTGGGTGTGAGATGATATGTCTACTATATGAACCATATGCTTTATCTTCCTTCTGTCTCTATCTAAGTTATTATAAATATGGCCATCAAATTTTGCTTCTACAATTGCCTGATATGTTTCTGAAAATAGGGCACACCTTGGCATTTTTAAATATTAAGTATTACAATATTAAAATTCTATACAATATTAAAATTCTACACAATTTACCAATTTATAATATATACATCAACAAAGGCTCTACATCTCTTTTCAGGAAAAATGATTTAAGTTAATTATTTTACAAAATACTGAAGTATAAGGGATATAAAGCCTCTTCTCTCAGGGCTTAGTGATGTCACAATTAATGGTCCAGCAAAGCATTTTTCAGTGAAAAGCTGTAGTAAAATTAAATCTCACTAAATTCCTTAAAAACTTCCCCTGCTATATCATGTCTTCATCAAACAGGTTATCTAAAGCTTTTAGAAATATGTATACGTCTTTCTCTCAGAAGCTCAGGATTAAAAGGATGAAAAAACACAGAAATCCGTTTCCATGAAGTGACATTCAATATTCTTGAGCTTTTCACTTAACATTGTTGTAAAGGTTTATACGAACTGGAAACAAACCAGAAAGGACTATGTTTGATTTTCTTCCTACATTTAAAATGAGAGGAACCAACTTCACCTTCCATTTAATTTTGGTGAAGTTTAATAGATTTCTATTACTGGTTTCTCTCTAGCTCCACAGTCTTGAACGATTTCATTTGGTCATGTTATGCATTTCTAAATTCTACATAATGTTAAAATATATAGCAGCACGAGATGTACTATGGATAACCGTAAACCACATCTGATAAATGTAATTACCACTCTGTCAGGCTGAAAGTTTCCTGACATCGCTTTATCTACCAAAATACGCAAATGAGATCAGCTCATTTTCATTTTCATTTTCAAAGCAAGGTGCAATCAAACCCACAGAGAGCAAATACCTTTGTCTTATAAGACTTAGAATCATAGAATCACAAGGTTGGAAAGGATCTGTAAGATCGTCTAATTCCAACCGTCCACCCATTACCATTGCTACCATAAACTTGTTCCCTACGCTCCAACAAATCTTTCACTCTTCTTGAGATACAAGAGTAATTATCATTTGGGATGTCTGTCTTGTCCATCCTCCCTCCTCACAAAAACCAAATGCAGCCTTCCAAACTTCTACTGTGCAATTTCAAAGTATCAAAAATATTACCTAAACACACACACAAAAAAGTTTTGACAGTCCTCTATACTGAGCATATTCCATTAGGCTGATCACACTGACATCTCCCTGAGATGACAGAGCTAGTTTAGAACACAGCTCACTGCATATACCCAAATTATTTCTGCATATTTTATAATTATTTCATGAAATGCTTATCGATAGTGATTGATATACTTAAAATAGAAAATATTAGACTAAGGACAAAATACAAAATAATTATCACCTTGGAAAGAGTCAAGAGTAAATTTTTTTCTCCTTGTACTGAGAGTAGTCCCCCAGACAAAAGTAGTATGTTGGAATATGGTTAAAAAAGCAAAATCATATTTATTGCATTTCAAACAAACGAAAAGCTGCAGAGACTAGCAGCATCTATAAGCCAGCCAGAGGTGAAAGAATGAAGAAACGAAAGATATCAAAAGAGCCTAGAAAAAAAATCAGTTGGTCCTTAAAAAATTAGATGCAAAACAAAGACACTGTAGATATCAACCATTACAACTTTGCAATGATCTGTTTATTTGGATTAGACCTTTAATGAAAATTTGAAAATTAATGATTTAGAAAATTCAAAGGTAAAATGAATGCAATACAGCATATTTGACTTGCTCAGTTGTTTTTTTTTTCAAAGAGGAAAAAAATCCCCCCTTTTTTTTTTTTTTTTTTTTTTTAAGGAATGTCACATTTTATATTTGCTTGTGTTATAGAAATTACAGTATCTTATTTGTTCAAAATACTCATAGCCTACTAACCAGCGTTTAGGGCTGTTACACAAACCAACTAATAGCAAATCTGTAGAAAGATCTTTCATAGAACTCACAAAGACAGAAAAACACTTAAGTACTTAAAAATTCAGGTCTTCTATTCTTGAAATCAAAATCCATTAATGAAATGTCAATATGATATATTTACCATTTAATTCTTATTAATCAGTTTCTAGCTCTTGGGGGCTGATAAAATTGTTGAGTAGGTCGCGTGGACCGCCTTGGTTGACCATCACCTCCTCTGCGGAATTCTAGAGTTTGCTCATATGTTTCTTCTTCATCCTCCTGTAGGTAAATAGCATTGTTTTAAAAGTATGAGTAGGTATGTGAGTTATATATACATATACACACGTTTAAAAATGTACACACATAAATAAAAGTATGCATGCATAGGAACTGCTGCTTCTGTGTGGTTGAACACTTTATAAAAGAAGTGAATTTTAAGTGAATTCTTAGTGTATTCTAAGTGAATAGCCCCTTAAAAAAAAAAAAAACCCTAGGAAATCCAGCAGAAAAAAAAATGAAGAATCTCAAAATTCAGTCCTCAAGGCAGTAGCAGAAGTCACTAAATATTTGCAGGAAGAAAAAACCACATGTATTAGAGCAGAAATTATTCTCCAAGAGTTGTACAGGCAAACTCAATAAGAAAAATAAATTTAGTAACCTGCCAGAGGAAGAAAAATATCTGTTCAGGGGAGTTTAGAAATGTGTTTGAAATTAATTAAGAATTAAGGAATGGAAAGGCAAGGAACAAAGTCTAGCAATATGCATCCTCAAAACACAGATCTGAAGTAGCAGACACAAATCTATGATGAAATAATAATAATTTAAAAAAAGCTACAAGCATAGTGGACAGTAATTTAGATATGAATTTGCTACAAGCAGAAATAATAAATAGAACCAAGATGTATTATACATTTGTACACAATGCATTCACTTCTAGGAATCTCAATACCAGAAACACACTGACAAATTATATGGTGTTCAAAGAAGAATAACAGAAATAACTGGTCTAGAGAAGATTTTCCAGAGCATCAGAACTTTTAACAAAGAGAAATGGAAAAGAAAAATAAAATTATGCACTGTTTGTAAATACATTTATATATAAATATATAAATTATATAAATACATAAATTTATATATAAATATATAAATACATATATATATATAAATATATTCATTCTTGAGCAGGAGTTTCTCAAATAGTTTCTAAGGGTAGTAGCTATAATTTTTGATTTATTTATTAACTATCCTAAAACCAAACTCTAATAGGCACCAGGATTACTGGGAATGTGGTGGAAAAAACACTTCTGGGAAGAGTATTGAGTATATAATTCTTAATTTCCTTTCACAATCTAAGAATGCAGAGAAACATAGACTAAGAATATTTAGTAATTATGAATTCATCAACAACCTCAACATCAAGCAAAGGTAATAGAGTACAACATGCATATAATGAAGAACAAGCAAACTAGAGCAGAAAAATATTTCATTATAAGAGGTTGAAAGAAAAATGTACTAGATTTCTTTGTAAACAACACTAAAAAAAAAAAAGAAAAAAAGAAAAACAACCAAGTCTTCCTCAAGAAATAACACCTCATGCTGAATTAACTTAAATGCTGGTAAACACACATTTTGAAACTAATAATGCCAGACATTATCCCTGACGGCCAGATCAGATATTTAAAAGACATGTCTATGGTCAATGTTGCATTTCAAGAACAGCTGTTTTTCCAAGTTAGAAAACATAGCTAGTGATTTCCCTACTACTGAAAGTCGGCAATAACTGTATAAGACAGAATTTCAACACAATCAAATAGAGAATAATGAAATAATTTTAGTTTCAGTGCAGCCACAGGCTGAGAACTACGGACTTTTTCCATACTTATTTTTTGCAGCACTGCTCCCACATACAAAGAGGCTCACGGAGACTAATTACCCAAAAGAAAGATATAGGAACGTAGAGGTCTAACAACAACAACAAATCACACATTTTGCAGTAGTCATCTCCCATCACTGACAAGACAAACTAAACTAGCATTAGGAGTTGAAAAGATAAGATAAAAGCATAAAGTTATGTTAACACCGCAAGTTCTCTCAAGATTCTTTCCAAAATCTTCAATCTAAATATAACAGCTTATTCTTTAAGTGTAAAATGAAAATTGGATTTCAACAAAGCTGGAAGACTAAATGTCAAATGTACAACTGAAAATTAGAAATGCATACCAATGTTTTGAAGAGACTGCAGCAAATCAGACATTAGTCTTCCCTCTGTAACTTTCTTAGCCTACGGATCTCAAAAAGATCAGGATTTAAGTTGTTTAGTGCATTGTATCTCATCTCTAACAGCCTCTTTTTGAGGGTAACTATGCCATAGAAAATATCTACAGCAGCAAATCTCCATCGAACTTCAAAAACTATGCTGTTGATCCACTGAACTCAGTAAGAACAAATTAAAACTACAATTTATCTCAAAAAATAGGCCATTTTGGTTTGGTTGTCTTTATTCACAGAATGAAATCTTCAGATGCATGTAGTTCATGTACTGTCATTACAATAGGTAAGAACAAAGTGTGAAATTACATTCTCTTTCTTGAGACACTGAAAAAAAATAATGAAAACAAGCACTGAAGCAAATTAAAAGAAAGAGCTAGCAACAGGATACCTTTCTATTCTCTCCTTCTCTATGTACAGAGTTCCGCATAGTTACTGACAGTTCTGTTGAAGTCCTTCATCACAGAATCACAGAATCCTCAGACTTGGAAAGGACCTTTAAAGGTCATCTAGTTCAACTCCCCCACAATGAGCCTACAGGTTGTTCAGAGCCTGGTCCAGCCTAGCCTTCAATGTCTCCAGGGGCGGGCATCCTCCACCTCTCTGGGCAACCTGTGCCAATACCTCACCACCCTCACCGTAAAAGACTTTTCCCTTATATCCTTATACCATAGAGTCATCTGAGTTAGAAAGGACCTCAAAGGTCTAACCCAACCTTCCTACAACAAACAGAGACATTTACAGCTAGAATCACAGCTGCGGAGCATAACTCACCTCACCTGCTTAACAAGCAAAATCAAGCCATATTTTTGCAATAAACACAGTTACACTGTGGAGGCCAAAGGATTAAGCAAGTTTGAGGAAAGTCTAGGAAAACCCCAAGAGTATCAGTCCTTCCACAGTCATTAGAAACAGTAGTGTCAATGGGACTTCTTATCCACAAATTCCCTAAAACACTGAGTGCTGGGAGCAGGAGCAGAACAATGCTCATTCCTACCCTCTTCGTCCAAGCGTGCACTGTGGAGACAGTGTGCCACATAAGACGGATCTTTGTCTTGAGGCAGCATGGCTATTGCTGTGTTAACCTCTGAGATGTAATTACCATGCACACTGCAAGGTCCTGATACAAGGAAGGACTTTAAACAAAGCCACTGGGATCATCAATAGCTGAGCACCATTCAAACAATGTTGAGTGAGCTTTCCCAGCAAGAGAGGAAGAGCACACAGAGCAGTAGTCCCACTTTCAAGGGCCATCTGAGAGGCAGGTAACATTCCTGGAATGTAGCTATCTCTTCATAAGCAGCAGTAAAACCCATCAATAGGTGTAGCCAAGTAGTTGTTTATAATAGATCTTCCTTTTATTGGAGCTATCTGAACTTTTTCACTCACAAGATGAAATTTGCTCTGTGTTGAGACAAAACACCGCTAGTACTACTGACAAATTCAATCTACTTTCTTGCTCCAAGTAGTAACTAAACAAAATTATGAAATTGAATGGAACTCAGGATTTCTGTCAGATCAAGCAGCTTCACAGGAAAAATACCCTTTGATTCCAACCTACTGACTCTCATACTTCAACAAGTGCAGTTTGCTCAACAGTTTAGTCTATCAGCAGCCTCCTGCAGGAGCGAGGGTCCTCCTGCACTTTTCCACTCCAGAAACAGAGAAGGCAAGTGGGCACAATGGCTGCCAGATAGGTCCAATGCTGCTTATAAAGGATTCCATTAATATGGGTGAAAGAATAAGGAAGGAGTATTGCACCTACCATGAGGAACTGTCACATTTACTGAACAGGCTCAGTTACCACTGAGGTAAAGGGGTGACATAAAGGGTGACATCTTTATGTCAAATGACAATTTGACTTCTGTTTCTTGCATTTTACCTATTCCTTTTATCCTGATCAGATCAAATATTTTCAAAAATCACATTTTGTCAAATCATATCTGCACTGAACAATGCTTGTTGTTTTACAAGTAATTTTATCTGTTATGTTCCACCATTTGTCAATTACTTACCCTCATCTACTACTGATGTCTCTTCCTTTCTTTTCTATTGCTATTTAATTCTACTTCCATCTAGCAGATTTCTCTGAGTCCATCTCCTTTATCTCAATTCACTGTAAAATCTCTCCAGATCATTCTCAAAACTGTCTTCCCCATTCTGGAACAGCATCTAACCTTTGTAGGCAAAACTTAAGTTCTCTAGTGCGTTCATCTTTGTGTCTTGTGTTCTTCCACCTAAAAATTTCACCCCTCTGCATATTATCCTACAGTCACTTAGGTCTCACATCTTGAAGCCTTATTAGCTGCTTGCTTTCAAATCAGTGACATTCTAAATTATACAATTTCCCACGTACTTACACATACAAGATCTGACTACATTTTTTAAAGTTGGCCACAACCTCGGACACTTGCCACCTCCTTGGGGTATTTTTGTCCTATTAACAGTAGAAGCTTTACAATACAAAATTTATGATAAAATAAGTAAATTTGATCATCTCATTCTTTCAGCTTATTCAGTATTATTTATTGAAATACTCTGTAATCAGGGACTGAGTTTTCTAGTACTTGGCTATGTAGATAGCCAACATGCAAGCAAAACTCTGTCTACGAGCACAATGGCAGAAAACATGGGCAATTGGCAAACTCACAGAAAAAAACAAAGTCTACAGTGCAAACAGTGAAACGCACCAAAAAAATATTGCAGTAACAGATTCGAAAAGCATCAGAGAGAGTGATGGATATGAGTATTATTTAGGTATTTAAAATGAGATAGCAAAGAAGGGAGCATAAATCACTGAGAATTTCAGCTTCTGTTCAAAGTTTTGCCATAAAAATCTGCTGATGCTTATGCTACTTTAATTCCCTCTCATAAGAAAGATGAGGACTTAACAAGTGTAAAATAGCAATATGTACACACTCACCGCTTTTTATTTTGGACCCATATATTCTCAAGAGCTTTTACTAGCACTGTACTTTATCAGCTAGGCTTACTTTTACATTGAAAATTCAATGGATTTCACAGCTGCAAAATGAAGCTGTAAATCCAGCACTTAATATACTTTAAAAACGAATTTACTTTTAAAACTATCAGTACTTCAGTAGAGTATGTTTGTATTTCATGAAAGGGTTTTTCAATTTCAATTGCAAATCAGTGTGTTAAAATAACAGTTTAGAAACATATAACATTCTGAGAGTGAATACTTATTTTGAGTCAGATCCAAAAGTAGTTTGGCACTGACCAATGATAAGAATTCAGTGTTCTTGAAAGAAATTATTGAACAACTTGTTCTGAACTTTTCAGAGGAAGATGAATTTATACACAGATATGAAATTAGCAACTCCAGGCTTAGAATTGGAAGATCTGAATCAGAGTACTTATATATTTTTACTATAGCATGCATGACTTCCAAGAACAATTATGTGGATGAAAGTAAAGAGCAGGATTGAATTCACATAAGCTTCAACTGCTTCATGTTCTGCTCATGCTTATTTAGTTGCAGGTTACAGCTGATCAGCTCCATCAGTTTGTTATCTACAAACAGGTTACCTCCATCTATTCCTATTTAAGGACAGAAAGTTCTGCTCTATCTACCACATTCTTCTGCTAAGGTATTTCAATTGATCCTTGTTATTGGAAGTTTTCCAATAAAAAAATAGTGTGTAACTCTCTGTGGGCTATTACAAATGAGCAGTAAAGCCTACACAAGGATGGGTGAAGGAATAGAATGAGGCCAGGAATCACGAGAGAAAGAAGAGAGAAGTCCAAGAAGCATTTTCTCTTTCAGTATTATAAAATGACTCAATTTAAGCTGTAATTTTAACTTCAACCACATACTGGATGCATGGAAAACTTGCTGGAATCAATACAAAAACACATTGTTTCCGTTCTTGAAAAATGAACGACACTCTTTCATCTGCATTTTGGTTCCCATTTCCTGGGCCAGATTTTATGCTTCTATGTACTGCCCACTTTGCTGGCAACAGCTGTTCCTTGCTGTTAACACATGAAATGATCTCTTGCTTTGTTAAATTCCTTTCTTCAAACTTGTTTCTTTTGCCTAATCACAGTTTTAATCTTGAGTATTTTAAGTCTTGATTTTTGTAGTTTCTACTTACCTATACTTGTATCAATCAAAAACAGATCGAAGGATTTTCCAGATATATTTAAAAACACAAAAATAAAAACAAAAAACAAATCACACCATAGCCATGAAGTAGAATATCACAATTTTCCTACCAAATCCTAAAACTTATCTTTAAAACTGCTATATATTGTTATCTGATATTTGGATGAAAAAGCAGTTTGAACCATCTATCATATTCCATTAAGCTTTTGATAAGGCTTTATCTGAATATGTAAATGGATTCTTCAAGTTCTAGAACAAGTAAGAATGAAAAGGATGTTGTGAAGAAAAAAAAAAAGAAAAAAGGACTAAAAGATTAAGTTTAAAGTTATATCTTCATAGAGCCCCTTAGGGCATAATTTCAAAAATTGCTATCAAATGAGGCATGAAAAGCACAAATAAAAAAAAAGAAATTACCACTGATGTATATTTTTCAAGAATCTTAATCAAGGACTCACTTTGTGACAAGAACATTTTTTAAGCATCTATTACAGAATAATTCAACATATTTGCTGTTAATTTTCTTCAAGAGTTATGCTTATTGCAGTATGATACTGTAAGACTTCTATATAGAATCTGTAAAATTGAATGCCCACCACATGCATATACTTTTAACATACTGAACTAGGGCTATCTTTCGCTCTTCTGCTTCTTAAATTAGATGAAATTTTGATGTATATTATAAATACAACACTACACTCTATCTTCAAGCTGTGTATAAAATCTTTCACACAAGAAATTGACTTTTTCCTCATGTGAGAACAGCCAAACTCAAAAATGAATGAGAATGAATTAAAGTTGCCATAAAATCAGCTAAAAACAGAAGAGAACAGAACCCAAAAAAACCTTTTATTTACCTTAGGAGGGTACATGTTTGTCTGAACACACATAGAAAATACGTTCCTAACTTTGGTACATAAAACTAGAAGGCGTGGAAATACACATTAACATTTGTGGCTTTTTACTTTCAGAACCAAAACCTCCCATTGACACTTTCCTGACCAGTCTTTCCAACAGAAGTAAATTAATAAATGATAATAAATCTATTCAGTTCATTTTCACCAAACAAACATCAGAAGTCAAATAATGGTTAGTTTTTGTACAGTTACGAAAAGCATACTTCAGATCAAGAGATTTATCAATTTACAATGAATTGAAGATACTAAGAATATACTAAGTGATTCAGAAATCTTGGAACACAAACAAACAGTAATAAAGTTTTTATTGAATATTTCTTTTTCCTCTGCTGAAAATGTAAGCTGCGACAAAATCAGCAGAGCTTTCCAATAGATACTGTTGGGATAAACTACGTTCTGAGTTTTGAGTGAGACAAGAAACAAGTGATAACCAAATGATGAAAAAATTGCTGATCCTTCAGAAAAATCAAGAAATGCAAAACAGACAGATGAAGAGGTGAATTTACATACATGGATCTGAGACTGCTAACTGCTTCACAACAGTTACTTGGAGTCAGTCATTTGAACTTCTTTGTAATTCATTGCTTTTCTTCAACTCTGAAGACAAAGCACTCAGTTTCTAAATAAACTGCATCCCAATTACGTTCCCATAAAACTAGGGTAGTGTAAACCTCGGGCATGATCATCCTGTAGACAATTTGTTAGATCATCTGTTCTCTTTAAGGGTACTGCACAGGTTATTCACAGTTGTGTTCATTCTCTCTAACACAAAAATAAATCTGTAACTCTTCTAGTAATGTTTGGGCTTATGATGCAAACATTCTCTCATGCAAGTTGTCGCTGTGTCCTCAACAAAAAGTCTCAACATAAATTTTAAAACTTCCTAAGAAATACATATTTAAGCCACATATACCATATCACAAAAGCAAAACAGAAATACTAAACTCTATTAGTAAAAAACTTGTTCACATTGAGCAGAATCAATATCCAACTATGCGTACATAAAGTTTATTTGTAAAGAAAAGTTTATTTTTAAAAGAAAAGACAGTGAAGTGAACTGTGTAACAGAAAGAACATTCACCCTGCAGACACATCAAATTTTCTCAATTGAACAAGAAAAAAAATCCACAAACAGGAAATGCATTTAAAAAATAGCCACATATAATACACAGCAATATGAAATTGTCAGGAGTAAACAACATAATTTTTGAACTTGAACAGCAAATTATTCTCCTTTTCTCCCACAGACAACGCTTAGTTCTTTCCTCCCCCACTCCTATTTGTTTTTTTAAAGTAAACTATCCGTCCAGTTTTTTAGAACATAAAGTTAAATGATGACCTCAAGAAAAGTTTGGTTTATACAGGTTATACAATAATAGACCTAAACATATTGCCACAAAGAATACCCAAAACTCTATGCTCAGCATTCAACTTACTTGCACTAACTGCATTCTTAAGCAATTCATACACTTCTGGAGGGGAAAAGAAGCACCTACTGCTCTGTAAAATGTAGTATGTAATCAGAAAATACTGCCAGCAACTATCCAGAAAAAAAAACAAAAAAAACCAACACTATGTTGTGGTATGAGTAATTATCTATGCACTGTTGTCGGGGCATGAAACCACCACAAAAATCCAAACAGATGGAGAGTTTCAATGACATTTCGGTGAACCTTTTCAATTTTCAGCAGATGGTATACGCAACAACAGACACTCATTGCATTATCAGTAAATATGCATTGCCAAATATAGCAACATTTCTGCAAGAACTGTGCTCAGGATAGTTAAAAATGTTCTTCTACATTTATATAAAAGTAGTTTTCACAAGAACAAGGACTATGTAGCATAAATGTTGGAAAAATATACCACTCAGATGTTGGAATTTAATAATAAAAATATATATATTAATAATTAAAAAAACACATAAGGTAATTCTACAAGCCTTTTCCCTGATGAGACTGTTAGGTAAAATACCACTGCTCTGTACCTGATAATCTAGCATCTATTCCTGCAGTACTGTATCTAGTTCAAGTACAAATAAAATTCCAAGTAAACACTACTGGGAAATGGGAGCTCAAAGCAGAGCTATAAAAACAGTTAGAGGACTGGCAAAACTTGCTTTTTGGTTAAAGACTTTAGGAACTGGAACCACTTACCAAGGTAACATGATACATTCTTAACTCCTGCAATTTTTATATTAAATTACACACTTTAAAATTGCTTCATACTTCTAAATGTAAACATTGTATAATAAATACAAATTAAATTCAGAGAAGTTCTATATCCTGTTTTATGAAGTACAAGGCTGAAAAATTAAATCATTTCTACACATTTCAGTTTGTCTCCTCCTTTTTTAGACCTGAAAGACTGGAAATATTAGAAAGATAAGGAAAGCACTGAATTGAAAAGTGCATTTTAATTACAGAAAAAGAAAAAAAAAAAATCGTTCCATGAGCAATTAGTTTTCTTAACATGCCCTTGTTGTGGTTTTGTGATTTTTTAAGACTCCTAAGAGAGTTTTCTCTTAAAAAAACTCCTAAGAGAGTTTCTATTAAAAATTCTCCAAATGCAGTTAACACACAAGACGCTCAAGATAAAACAAGGAAAGGCTTTCTCAAACTCAAACTAAGATAATACTGTTGTCGAGACAGAATAAAGTTATAAGGATATATGTGTGTTAAGGAACTCAAATTTAAATTAAGATGAAGTGGTCATCTAAGTGAGTAACTTAGACATGAATTCTAGCATTCCTCATGACTTCTACCACCTCCTAAGTCAGTCTTTTTGTAAAAATAAATAAATGTATTTGTACTGCCAGTTTTAACAAAAAACACACCTTGACTAACTTAGCAAAGATATTACAAACTTTGTGTAAGGTTTAAGCAGATACTACTTCTTTAAAGCTTTTAAAATCTAGATATATTGTCTAGTTCCTGAGAAGACAAATTGATTCTACCAAACTTGTCAGACTAAAATGTTTCCTCTTCTGTTTATGTTATCTAAAGATACTCTAATAAAAACTGATTTAATAGTGCTGCTCTTCGACAATGTGAACAACTATATCTAGATCAGGTCTACAAAAGCACTCATTTAATAATAATTCGTTATTTTAAAATCATAAGGGGGGTGGAAGAATGACTTCTACAAACAACTGATTTCACACTATGCTTTTTACCTTATAGAAGATGTCTTGTTTAAAAGATACTACTGGTAATGCTTGCAAGTCATCAAACAAGGAGGAGAAAAAAAAACCTCAGACAATAACCAATCTGTACATGGTTGTTACTTCACTACAAGTATAATGCTTCAATTCAACACGTGCTTTATACAGCGTGAGGGAATATGATCTACAGTCACATACACACAATCCGGTACAAATTGGGGTTGACATATTCTGCAATATCAAGTCATTGGTACTACATCTCTCTTTCCTAGAGAGCAGCCAACGAAGAATAACTATATTAATATATAGTTTCTCCATTTTCCTCTCAAAATACCTTCAATTAGTATTTAAAGGTGGGTAAACTTGGAACACAGAGCACAGAAAAATAGCAAGTACAGTCCAGACATTTTTACGCAACTAATCTTTTTTCATACTTCAAGAGGAACAACAGTGCCTAAACAGGAAGAACTTGTGTTCAATCTCAAAAAACTCAATATAGAGAAAGTCATAGAATGAAAATATAAAGAATATTTCTCCCATAAAGGAATAAAATACGGTACTTAAAATAGGTCAAGACAAGCTATTCCACAACACAATTCACATTAAAGGACAGTGTTAGTGAGGAACAGTCTCTCAAAATAAACAACCAAAGGAGTCCACATGGCATGGTCTCCAAAACATCGCTGTACGAAACTACATTTAACAGCATGAGGTTAAAACAATAGAAAAGTATAATAAGCATCCTATTTTATCAATGCCAACTTTTTATAATAGCTACACAAACTCTAAGAATGCATCCTTAATCTGATTTGTACTGCTGACAATTTACAGCATTTTATAGTCTAATGAATACAAAACACTTGACTAAAAGACTAAAACTTTCTGCAGTGTCCGATGAACATTTGCCTAATGATACAGACAGAAAATAGAAAACCACTGTTTTATGCCCACTTAGTGCTAACTACCTCCTCTCAACTGAAATTTGCCTGCTTTTAGTTTATTAAAAACAAAACTGTGTTTCCTTAATCACCTTAAAGCATCCATTATTACATTTCAGCTGTGGGCCTGTAACTTTCAACACATACACAGGAAACTGAAGTCTGAAAAACCATCTAGTTTCTCAGAGGGCAGAGGTGCTAAGGAAAAATACTGTAGATGCATCATGACAAACATTTTCCACAATGCTTGTTTCTGAATTGAATACAAAATTCTATGTAAAAAAGTAAACAAACAAACAAACAAAAAACTTAAAAGAAGCTTAAGGTTTATTAAGTTCTGTCTCAATCTAAAAGTTCAATGGAAACTGAAGTCAATGTATTACAAATATGGAAAATCAGGCACATCACTACAAAAGGCCTAAATCTAAAATGCTTTAGTAAAGGAGATAAAACTTCTGTGAAAACAAACTTAATAACTTTTTAGATGAAAAAGAACTTATAAATATGCACCACCACAATTTGAACAAAGAGTAGTCTAAAATACTGAAAAATAGAGTCTCTACAGTTTATAAGTAATTACCAATTGAAAATGATTATAGCAATTTTCTTATAGAACAGAAGCCAAAGAACCGGAATTGTTAACTCATTCTGCTGCTATCATGGACAATTTTTCCACAGTAATCTTAGAATTAATTGGTACAGTGCTCTTCTAACATCCTCATTTTCACAGTAGTCAATGAGGACAGAAGTTAGATAAGAGATCCAACATTTACCTACTTCACCTACTTAATTATTGACATAGAAAAACTTCCTGCTTGACACAAAACTGAAAAAAAATATACCATAATGTGAAGCTAAGGCTGTTCAGACCTCAGAAACACAGCAAACAGCACCTTAAAGTAAATATTTCACTGATATTAATCAAGATACTGGAATGGATTCAAAATTCCATAAAACAGCAGAAGTCATCTCTATCATAAGCACGTAGCTGTAACCCTTTACCATTTAGTATTTTTAACATGGCTAGATGAAGGCTTCCAACACCTTCATAATGCTTATACAAATTTACTTCTTCACTTACCTGAAATGGGGGATAGGTATGATAAGGTCCTAAATTACAGCTTGATTTAAGAGAATTCATCACCTTTAGAAACACTTACAGCTCTGTGAGCTACAGTAAACAACACTACAAAATTTAAGATCTCAACAATTAAGTTAAAATGTCTGCCAAAATGAATGAGCTGTAGATCAAGACTCCCTGCTATTTTGTTTCCTTGGCACCTTCCCTATTGGATAATTTCAATAAATTAATTATTATTTATATTATATATAGTTTATTTTGCCTTTTTATCTCTTTAAACAGAAACAGTGCAAGTTTCAGGAAGAGAAAATTAAGCTAAACTACAGACTTCACTTTATAATTACTATTTTTAAGTGCAAAACTATAAATCCAGCTCTAGGTTTTTTTGAGAACAGTCAGAATCAGCCCATAATATATGTAGCAGGAAAAACTACAATCTTTATTTCCTTCATACAACCATAGAAAATGATAAACAAAGTGTAATCACAGTATAAGCAGAGGAAGAGGGCCTATCAAATGGAGGAACAAGGCTCTGTAAAAGGAAAAGCAAGACCTAGTTTGGGAAAAGAAGTCACAACGTAAGCACTTAGACTGTATATTTTTTTGTTAATTTACTGAGGGAAAAAAATCCCACAAGTGAGAGAATAAAATGAAGACTTTAGTTTTAAAGTAATATCTTGACTTTATTTATTTATTTATTTTCCACAGAACAGATTATTTAAGTAAGGAAGAGTCTTAATGCTGTTTTTTAGTGCTTTTTAGTTGTTACTACAATCTTACATCTTTTATAAGAAAAAAACAAAAAAAAACCACACCAAAAAAGAAAAAATACATAGTTCTTATTTCTGCTGTGGCTTTTTGGTGAATTTTGTTGTTGGCATTATTCTATTTTCATTAAATGACCCCTACTACATTGAGGGAAATAGAAGAATAAAGCGTTGCAGTGTTACACACAAGACGGTAGAAAAACTCTAAAACAGTGGAATCCAAATATAACTTTATTGTTAAAAATATTTTTGAATTGCATGCCTCAGATTCATTTCGCAAGCACTAAGTAAAAATAATGGTTTTACTGTTCTTTCATATATTTATATGGCAACTGAACATAACTATTGAAAAAAAATAAACCAACAACTCACTAGCTTTTTGATTTATCTTCTGAAAAATACAGATTTACCTTCTATTCTTCCAGCAGTCAGGAAGATAAATAGCAGCACATTAGCTGTCAAAGGGACTAAAAACTTCTAAGGACTCAGCAAACTGAGTGATGGACAGTATACAATCAATTGTCAAGGAGTCTTAAAATCACCTAGTAACACGTCTTCCATTACAGCGGAAAACTCAGTGTTATCCTGATAATGTCAGGCAACCTGAGTCTACATTCAAGGAAAACTAAAAAAAGTGAAAAGAACTTCTTTTCTTGTACTAATGTAGTCCAGTTCAATATTATAGTGTGTGAGTAAAGGAGAATGTTAACCATATATAAGTGAAGAGGAAGTTAAACCAATCTCCTACTAAAAATTACTAAAAAGACTGCTGATCATTAATTGTATGAAGGTTGCTAAAAGTATACCAGAAGTCCACATCTCAGTAGTTAAATATTAAAAAAAAAAAAATGTCACTGTGAATTGCGATGTTTTGGCTGCTTTTTCATGTGACTTGTTGAGCTTTGTTTTTTCCTCCTATCCAGTGGACAAATTTCAACAGTTCACATCTGTTGGATTAAAAACTCAATTCTATAAATGAGTTCTAAAAAGTATCCTGGAGAAAGCATTAAAGAATACGCTAAAATTAAGACTAAATATATGCCTTTAAGTCAACTCACTAATATTTTCCTTATTGTCAACAATTTCTTCAAAAAAGAAAAAGCTTCAGAAAATTGAGACATCAGAACTCGCACACTATGTATTTCTACATTACTAATAACAGGTCTTCAGTACAAATGACTAAGAAGGACTTAGCTCACCACAGTCACCTGTAAGTACTGAAATAAATCTCAGCATAATGCTTCTTAAAGAGAAAAAAAAGATTGGAACAAGGTCAGACTCTTGACAGAGAAAAAACCTGAGAAAGATATCCCTTATTTCTAAACTGGACTGAAGGACGTTATTTCTCCTGAGTAACAACTGAAAATGTCTCAATGACTAGATCAAGATACAGCACTGTGTTATGATCATGTTATTTCAGTGGCAGAATCTTCTCCCCATACATTCTCCCACCATCCCGTGTCAGCTTTAAGAAATTCTAAAATAAAACAAGGCTGAGGAGAAAGTGTTCAGTCTGTTTCAGCTTATTCTGTGGCTATGAGACTGACAATCCTTCCAATGTGGAAGGAGAGAGAACAAAAAGAACAGTTGATTAAATATTGGCAGAAATAGGAATAAGGGCCACTGCTTGACAGTGGCACCTCACTATTAGATCAACTTATTCTTAACACCAGGTCAAGTTCTCAGACCAAGAGAGATAATTTTCAGAGAGTTAAAGTAAAATAAAAGTCACTCCCTAAGATTATCATCAAAGATGATGAAAATAGTCTAGCAGAGCCCAATGCTGCATATTAAGCAAGGTATCACCAGCAGCAAGAAAGTGATCTTTCCCCTCTGTTTAGCACTGGGAAGGCCACATCTGGAGTGCTGCATCCAGTTCTGGGGCTCCTCAGTACAAGTAAGACTCCAGCTCAGGACCATGAAGATGATGACAGGGACAGGAGCACCTCTCCTGTGAGGAGGGGCTGAGAGAGCTGAGCCTGCTCAGCCTCAATAAGAAGAGGCTTGGAAGAAAGATAATCAGTGCACATATACAGGTATTTGAAGGTAGGGTGCAACAAGGACAGAGCCAGGCCCTTTTTTGGTGATGCGTAGTGTCAGAACAATAGGCAATAGGCATAAACTGAAATGCAGGAAGCTCTGAGGGTTAGAAAACACTTCACTGTACAGGTGAAAAAGCACTGGCACATGTTGTCTAAAAAGGTTACAGAGTCTCTCTCCTTGGAAATATTGATCTGAACATGGTTCTGGGCAACCTGCTTTAGTTTTCTATGGTTGTGCAGCTGATTTGACCACATGACCTCCAAAGGTCCCTATGAACCTCAACAATTCTGTGTGATTCTGTGTCTGTGTGATGAAAAGGTGTGTTAATAACCTAGAAATAAGATCAAAATAAGTACAATCATACATTAGGAAGCACTGTATCACTGCAACTCAACTAATGGGGATAGAAAGAAAAAATAATAATAATAATTTCCAGAGACTGAAATGCATCAGCTCAGAAGTGCTTCAGAGACCTTTCTAAATACAAAAAGGCCATCTCAGAGGCCATAAGGGCATCTGAGAGTTACAAGCAACAACATAAATTAGAAGACCACTGGCAGAAAACATTAGTTGACTGTTAGCAGCCTCTGCAACAGCACTAACATGGCTATGTGACCCAGAAGAAAGAAATGAAAAAAAGCACTGTCAGCTCATCATTAAGGAACCAAAGCACAAATACGTGCATCTATCACGAGTAAACAGCAAGTGACTGCAATCCTGTTTTGCTTGCTTTTTAAACCAAAACATACTTCTATGATATTCAAAAATAAAGCCCCGTGAAATTCAGCTACCATAAGGCTAATACATTCTAAATCTTCTACAGCAGACTTCAAGGCATAAACTTCCCCCTTAATATTCACCAAAGAATTAGCTGGGAAAAAAAAAATAAAATCATGATACAAAATAAAATGATTCAAAGGGATGTACTGGTTAAGCCATACACTCACATGCAGTATAAGCCCTCAGGATATATATTTTAAACACTGTTTACTAACCTTCACAGAAGAAAATACAGTGGACATGAAAGAAAACAATAATAATCTGAGTTTAATCGAGTCAGTGCACCTTTTAGAGAGAAAATATGCTGACAGGTCAAGCTGACCTGTTTAGCTGACAGGTTAGTTAAAGTATTCATTTTAAAATAATACTAAATTTATTACATATAAAGAACACTAAGTGACAATACACTTTGGATCATTAAGTGGATTCATATAGATAACTAAAAGTTTTTGCTTGTGTATTCACTTCTTAACTATTTTTCTACATGTGCAATTACCAGTCTTTGTAGGAGTAGGCATTCATTTGCCAAGTTATGAATTTTGGTATAGGCTATGTAATTCATATCTTTGTATACAATTTTTTATCACATACCCAGGTGTCTGCATGAATCGGCCTGATGTTGCTGAGAAGCACCTCTTCATAATTTCCATAGTCAGAGAACTTAACAACTGCAGTCATTCCAGAAGAATGGAGAGCTTCAACTTCTGCCCGGTAGAACTTAAAAGAGAAATTTTTGAAGGTCAAAAAATACTACCTGATGTGCCACAGTTTGAAAACAATCTCTTCATTTTTTCTCTCCTCCCCATTCTTTTTCTTGGTCAGCATTAGATTTTCAGTAAAATTTGTAGCTGATAACTGTATATTAAACTTGCACGTGTCCCATGACTGAAAGGTTGTGGCTGTATGTATTTACAATACTCACTGAAAATATATACTACTTAGGACATTAGACTGAACATTTAAAAGATCTGTTTTCAAATACAAATTAATCATTAACACAAATGATGTTATATATAAGAAATACTAATGCAAGACTTTCTTTTTAATTATTGTTACTGTTTAAATATATGCCAGATAGGCACTTACTTGCACATCTAATACATAACTATTTCACCACATACTAAAATACGATCGTTCAAAAATTCTTCCTTTCTTCAACACTTTCTTTCTCTCACTTATGCAAAGAAATCAACTGTTTCTGAAGATGTTTTTCTTACTGAATGCAAATAAATCATTATCACCTAACATGATTAAAACTCAATACCGTATTTTATCATTCTATTTTAAAATTATCCTAGATGCAAGCAGCAGCATTTGTTGTAGCTATTAAAAAAACAACCATCATTGAAACGCGCTGAATACTTTCCAGGCAGCAGTGTCGTATCTGCTTATTTTGCAAGTTTTATGCTTTTCAGAATTTCAACAACACATAGTGACATAAAGTGCTTCTCAAGACAGGAAATAATTCCTCAATATGCCATTACATTTCAAACAAATCCATCTATCCAAGGTATATATTCATACTTAAGCTCCAACTCGCTACATGTTGCTGCTATCAAAAAATTTGCATGACTTTTCTCAGTCAAATAAAAGAGAGAAATAAAGTGAAGCTGCTGAGCTAACAGTATCTACATCCTGTTAAAAGAAAAAAAAAAAAAAAAGGAACAAAGAAAAAAAAAAACTTCAATAGCATAAAATTAAATTAAAAAATTGACAGAAACGAATGGAATAAAACCTATGCAAAGAACAGTAATATTTCAGGTCACCAGAAAGGGTCAAAAACCTGAAGAAACAACTAAGAAGTGCACAAAGAATGCCTGAAGACAACCTTTTTTTTTTTTCTTTCTGTAAAGCAGAGAAGGAGGAGATAAAAAGAAAGTCTCTTGTCATAAAAAAAATCTTATTAATTGGAAGAGAGAGTACTTAAGCTTTGAAAAAAGTCAGTAAAATAGAACTGTCATGCATCACACTTCATTTGCTCCACAACTCCTTCAGCTAACAAACTAATATTGATAATAAAAATCAATCTTTTTGCAGTGACTGAAATAAGAGAGGAATTTCTTTTAAACAGTTCCATCCCTGCAGACTCTGGTCCTTTCTTGTACTAGTGAAGACTGCACAATATCTTATTCTAGTAAAAGGCATTATACATCTATAGTTAGAGACCACTCTGGGTAACACAGCATCCTGGGCTTATTCCTTAGAAAGTAACAAGGGCACTTAGACCCATATTAATTCCTTCAAATTTTAAACACTTACATGAAATATGTTTCAGTTAGGAGCCTGCTTTTCCCGTACGAGAGACATTGTCAAGATGATCTGAGTCACATACTTTCAAGAAATTAATACAATCTACATACCTCCTTTTAAAACGAACAAAAACCGTCTCCTTCCCCCCCCCCCCAAAAAAAAACCCAAAAAACAAAAAAGCAACAGTAGAACAAGAAGCCATCCACGAAGCACAGTATACACCTATGAACAACTATGACCTCTGTCTTTGTGCTGGTGTGCTAAGTCACCCTCAAGTATATAGGAAAGCATCAAAACTTTAATTTGAATTACTCGATATTTGGCAAACACATACCTTGTTGTCTTCCCAATAAAGAGCAAAACATTCATCCCCAGGTCTCCAGGTTTTTCCATACTCTGCATGAATTGATGGTTCTATTATTTTCTCTGGTTTGATGGGCCCAGATCTCCTTTTGGGTGCAGCATTGTAATACAAAATCTTGTCATCATACGATGGAATCACAGTAGGTCCTGACAATTTGATAGGCCCTACTCGTCTTCCTTTTTGATGATGTTCTGTATCTCCATTCGGTACAGAATTAAAATGATCAGTTCTACCAGGGTGTTGGAAGTCATTATTCACACCAAAATGTTGCTCACTTTTTACCATAAAGGTTTCATTACTTATTGTTCGTGCTTTCCTATCACAAAAATTTTCAGAATTGTGTATTTGATTTTCCCTTTTCCCACGTTTCTGGTTATTATTGTCTGTAGTATCTTGAACAGCAGAGTTCTCCTTGAATTCTGTGAAAGACACCCCTTTTCCTATTCTGTTTTGTATATTGTTATCCCTTTTTTTAAAGGAAATATCACTCTGGTGAGCAGCTATGGGATAACCCAAATCCTTTGGCCTATCATTTCTAGGATAATGTTTGTCACTTTTAATTTTGTCCTCTGTCCAATGTTCTAAAGAGTTGTGCCTTTCAGGACCTCTGTTTCTTGGTAATCCCCCACTTTCCAAAGCCTGCCTTGAATTCTGAATATCTCTTTGAAAACGAGGGGGCTTCTCATTCCTTGGTTGTCTCATGTCATTGCGAGAAATATGCCTTGAATGATTTTCTTTGATGCCATTCTGTTCTGTATTCATAACTTTGGGCTGTACTTGATGTGGTGGTTGAAATTGTAATTTTGGTTCTATAAAAGAGAAAAAAATATGATTTTATATATATATATATATATAAATATATAATATAGAAACAGTGGATCAGATCCTAAATGATAAAGCAACAGTATTATTCACAAAAGTAAGTAGCATTTACTCCTCAGATAAATAAATGGAACTGTCCTTTTAAGTTTAGCAGATATTTGAATTGCAATTACTGGTTAATAGAAAACATACACATTTGTCTTGGTGGTACTTAAATTAGATATTATTAAATGAGTAACAATCATTTAAGAAAGACAAATAGAATTCTGATGTGAAGAAAGGAACAGGCAGGAAAATGAGGAGAGAAAAAAGGAATAGCTATTATCTGAAAATTTTAATTCAGTAAAAATAAATTGCTAACAGCTGTTCAGCATTAACATGAAGGCAAGAAATAGAATTGATAAAATGAACTAGAGCTAATGGGAATAGCAAAAATGTCCATAATTCTGAAGACCGTGATCAATGAGCCATAGCAGGAATTATTCAAGTGCAACCATTTGAGTCAGAGCTTTAACTGACGTTAAGTGGAACAAAATTATCACGGATCTAATGGAAAGGAGTAGATTTTCTATTGCACTGTGGGGCTGGAGAAGATCACGGAGTTCTGTAGAACTTACTGTGGATTTTTTAATTTTATTTTCAGGCAAATGTGAAATGTTTTAACTTTTTATGAAACATTTAAGGGAAGAGCCAAAGGAGGTTGTAGATTAAGATGAATCTAAGAGGAATAAGCACAAGAAACAAATGAGCTAAAACATGACATTTGTGACAGAAAAGGCTCTTACTGATACCACAGAATTTCATTTCAAAATTAGTGATATTAAGGGAAATGATCTCTGGGCAAAGACTTAATACTAGAGAGCAAGAAAAACTCTGCCAAGGAAATGTTTATAAACCTTTGTATTTGTTCAGCACATCCTTTTGTCATGCACCTTCTGCAGACAACAAGCATTCCTGTGAGCAAAGCAGGAACTGAGTTAGGTGGGATGCTCACATGTGGTGTAAGTGGAGGCAAAAGTCCACAGGACAGCGATGTTATATAGCACCATTCAAACCACTACAGAAGTATTGTCTGTAATTATGGAATGCATAGCTGAAGAAAAAAAAAATGATAAATGAATTTGCTCAGAAAAGTGAAAAAGCAGTCTGGAAAGAGGTTTTCAATCAGATACTACAAAAATGCAATCCACACAGCTAACATTGCTAGCTGATGGATAACATACAGGTAATTACATTTTATAAATATCTATTAGGAAAGCAAATTTTGATAGCTCTCTACATAGCAAAAAAGACTTATTACACAACAATTAAACAGTTAGAAATTGAGTGTAGAAAAATCAGTTTAGAAATTAAAGGCTTTTTTTTTTTTTTTAAATGCTGATCTTTAATTGTTGAAGCAATTAACCTTGGAATAGAATAATTTCACCTCCTTTAAATCCAAGCTGCACTTTCAAATCTGTATTTCAGTCAAAGCCTAGCTGTTGGTGCAAGAAACAGAGACTATAGCCTGTGACTTGCTCCCACCTCCCGAGTTCTTTTAGAAAGACTACCTAGACGTGCCACCTCTCACTTGCTTTTTCTCTGATCCCATTTTTTTTTTGCGATTTGTTGCTCAGGAGATTCATTTTAACAGCAAGAGCATGAAACATTCACCAGATGCTCAGCATGTTCATTTGGAAGACTAAAGAGGCAGTTCTGCACAATCTGAAACTGAAGATATCTGGGTTTGGGTCAGTGATGTGATCAAAAATATCATTATGTTTATCACCAACTCTCCTACCTAATAATTAAAAATAAAAAACCAAAACAACAGTAGTTGTTAAATTTAAACTTCCTCGAATCTTTCAAAAGTGCCTGAAAGTTTTTTCTGACTTCGGATTTTGAGAAGATAGAAGCAACAGGTTGTTCTCAGTCCCTAAGAACCAAAGAGAGATACAGAAGGAAAACATGCCTGGTCCTTAGCAATTTTATATTCTTCCTTAATTAAGTCAGAGAATAGAATCATAGAATCATAGAATCATAGAATCACCAAGGTTGGAAAAGACCTAAGAGATCATCCAGTCCAACCGTTCACCTATTCCCAATAGCTCCCACTAAACCATGTCCCTCAACACAACATCCAGTCTTTCCTTGAACACCCCCAGGCTCGGTGACTCCACCACCTCCCTGGGCAGTCCATTCCAGTGCCTGACCACCCTTTCTGAAAAGTAATACTTCCTAATGTCCAGCCTGAATCTCCCCTGCCGTAGCTTGAAGCCATTCCCTCTGGTCCTATCACTAATGACATGAGAGAAGAGGCCGACCCCCAGCTCACTACAACCTCCCTTCAGGAAGTTATAGAGAGCAATGAGGTCTCCCCTGAGCCTCCTCTTCTCCAGGCTCTTGATAACTCTTCTCTCCTCTTCTCCAGAGCTCTTGATAACTCTTTGTTCTCTGAAAGTTCCTGTGCTTACATATTTAAGCTCGCAAAGATGGATGAACTGTTCCTTTTAACCAAAGAAAAACAAGAAGATTAATAGAAAAATCATTGTGTTCAGTAGCAGAAATAAATTAAGTGCAAGCAAAGGAAGACAATTTCCAGAAACTTTGTCAACTATTTCTGTTATCTCTCACAGTCAGAAGGCTTCTCTGTACAATCCAAACTGAAGCTACTTATTTTCAACACAAATATTTTCAAAAGATGGCATCAACAGTTCATAGCTAAAAATAAATAATACCCAAACCTGTAGTATTAAACTGTTGTGGTTTTTCTTGGTTTGTTGTTTTTTTCTTTAGGATTCTTTGCATTTCACTTAAATAATGAAATATTATGTTTAACGATTAAGGAATTAGTAGCTCATGCAAGAGACTAACCCATAATACTTTTGACAGCACTAATTACTTAGAAGTAAAAAAAAAAAAAATAATAAAATATTTCAGTAACTGAAAAAATAAGAAAAGCCCACAAGATAGCACGGTAAAAAGACTATTTTAACTTATTTGTGTTTGTTAAATAACTAAGCAAATAGAAAACTATTTTAACTTACACATATTTTTCCACTTCGTCGGAATTAAATTAGAGAAAACCTACCAAAACAATGACAACAAATTGAGCAACTGGTTTGTAGTATCTCAGAACGTCATAGGAGGAAAGGATCATAAAAACCATCTAGCTCCAATCTCTCTGCCATAGACAGGGTTGCCACCCTCTAGATCAGGCTGCCCTGGACACCATTCGACTTGGCCTTGAAATACCTCCATGGATGGGGCATCCACAACTTCTCTCAGCAATCTGTTTTAGTGCCTCGCCTCACCACACCCCTGCCCATACCCCCCCTTCTTTTAGTTTAAAACTGTTTTCCTTGTCTTAGTACTACCTGGCCATTTATCTGTTCACAAACAGAAGTACCTGGCTTAGTAATTGCAGATTCAGAAGTGATTTTAGAAGTTCTCAATAATGAGTAGTAATGAGGTTTCAGACAGAATTAGAAAAACTAAAGCATGGAAAGATGCACATAGAAAAGCAAATCAGTGCTCTCTGTGACAGCGCTCTTCTCTACAGATCAAATGAACTATTTCAGAAGAAAAAGTGATGCTGCAAAGAATTAAAAAAAAAAATAATAATCTATCCCAGTTCAGAAGAATTGCTTTCTGTTTTTTCTTCTGTGTGGACACTGAATCATTTAGGAGAAATTAATATCTGCCTGAAGAGTACAGAAGCCTAACACTTGTGATGATGATAAACATGGCATCCCAGGTAGGTAACTGTGTGCTTGGTCATATGCTTCATTATACAACTATATATAAAACCTTTGTTTCTGACCAAAATGTGTCTCTCAACATCTAAGAAGAAAAAAAACTGGCATTTTAGAGACCATATCAGACAGCAACATGCCAGAAATTCTGCAGAAGAATTAAACTTCTTTATTCAGTGGAAGTTGTATGATGTCCTAGGTAAATGCAGAAAAACCTGCCTGCCTGGGCCTTCCACAGTACAGCTGCTTACTAGAAAAACCAATTACGAGATCTTATTATCTTGGTGATATGATGTTATGTATTTAGTTGTTTCTAGTAGTTCCCCTAATGTGCATTCTACCACCACTACCTTTTTAATACTAAGGATTAGATACAAGTCTCTACTGGTAACTTACAGGACCAGATGAAATGAAAAAGCTACTGGTAATACATACACCATTTTCTGCAAACACTTGGACACACATTTCATGAAGAAAAAATTCAAAGGGGTAAGTATAATCACTGTAGGTATACTGTGACATTGCAAACACTGAATGCTCGTGTCACCTAAGCTTGAATGGACATGGCAATATTTCACCTTGAAAGGAGATTAAGGCAGTAATATTTAAAAATTTAAATGAATTAATTTTCAATGACAACAGAGGCATGAAAATGGCAGAATAGTAGCATTTTCAGTAAATGGTTTTCTAATAAGTGAATTCAGATTGCATGGGTTTTCTTAAACTTAGCAAAGAAATCTGAGATTTCTGAGAGAGAAAAACCACCTGCAATTTAGTATAAGCTTAGGTATTTCTTGGAAAGTCCATTTGAAGGGCAGTCTGCAAGATAAATTGAAGTCTGGTGTAAGAACCAAGGCGTGCTCCTATGGAATTGACACATTCAGTAAGGAAAATAAAAAATGACTCAATGAAACTAAGCTGTCTAAAGCCTGCTGACTTCCAAATAACAGGAAGTACAATTATATTTATTATTGTTTCTGTAGAATGAAAAAAGGAGTTTTCTATTAAAAAAAAAAAAAAAACAAAACCCTAAAGAATATTTTCAGCTCTTCAAAACTGATAATCAGAGAATGTTTTTTTGTGGATTTTGTTTTTGTTTCTTTTTTTGCTTTCAGAAAGCACAACTCAAGAAAAGCACACCAAACTACACACCGATCATTCAGGGAACACAAAAAAAAAAGTTAAAAAAAAACAAGGAATCTGAGTGTCACATCACAAAACGTGTCATATTTTTGGACAACTGAGCATGAAGCCTTTATGACTTTATGTAGAACTACACTTTTCTTCTTATGACATTTATGAAAACTTTTTATCTTTCGTTAAGAGGGGAAAAATCGCACAAAGCAAACTGTATTTAGGTTTATAGTCTCCATTTATGTGTTTTAAACTGAAATATATCTGCTACTATAACAATTGTTTTCTAATGAAAAAACACCACGCTTTAATACACTACAGTATATTGGCTACACGCACACTAAACCAAAAGAATCATAAAACTCCTGCTAAGCAAACATTCACCACACACTAGCAATATCATTTTAAAAGAAGCAATTCAATTCTTTCGTGGTTCTTAGTAAACTACTATTACTTACTGTTAAATTAGTAACAATAAGAAAGGCATATATCCCACAGGGATTATTTTTTATTATTTTTCCTTTAAATGCCGTACAGCCACACATAAGAGAATTCTCTCAATATCTAAACCTCTCTCTAATCTCTTAAATAAGATATCCAAGAACATATCCAAGAAAAATCAATGTGTGTAATGCAAGAGGAAAAAGCACTACCACTGCTCCGTTTTTCTTCACTGCAGAAATCTACTTCATTTTTGTTCAACAAAATGAGCTGCCAAAAGATAGATCTCAAACCTAATTTTTTATATATGCTTATGAAAATACGATTTTGAAATTACTACTTGAACACAATTTTACAAAATTTGATCTGCTCATGCAGAATGCTTCTGTATTTGAAAGGGATTTTCTTCCAAGATTTTAAATTTCTGGAAAATAAGGTGAAGAGGCACGATACAAATGCTCCATCTACCACTAATCGAGTTTAATAAACAAAGTCATAAGATTGCGGATACATTCCATAAATGAACTATAAACAACACATAAGAAAAGCAACTCAATATACTTTTTTGCTCACTTTCTACTATTTCTGTAAGAACTAGGGCCAAGTAAAATATAAACCAATAATTAACTACTTAAAAACACTTAATTTATAGGGAGAAAAAGATACTGATATAATGAAACTCACACAGGAACAACCATAACATGGTAATATATATTTGCTATTAAAAGAACTATAAACTGTTGCAATTATTAAGTGAATGCTTTTCTGCTAATAGCTAAACCGCAGCACATCAAAAATGTTTGGTGAACTCTGACATGGCTCACAGTCCATATAACTGTACCTTCCTAGCAAGAGACCTCTGAATTTGCTAGTAATTTCACTGACTCCTAAGCTCACCTGCTGACAACACATCTTCTTTGATAAAATGGGTGTCCTCTCTTTCCTGCTGACCCCTCCTTGAATGAAAAACATTTTCTGTGCAGTTTCAAAGAATTTCTAAACTTCTCTGCATTTTTTTCATTTGAATAAGCTGAAACTTTATTGCTAAGGACTTCCAGAACTATTAAAACATATTAAAGCAAAACATAACTCTGCACATGCAAGTAGTGACTGTAAATGTTCAGCTTCAAAAACAACTAGCAAAAATAATGATCAGGGAAAAAATGCTATGCTTTTATAGGAATCAGATAGTTTTAATAATTCCAACAGAAAACTGAGGTCTCAATGCCCTGACCCAGTCTACATAGCTTCATGTTTTCATTTCTAACTCAGTAATGACTCTGAGACACAAGTACACAATATTAAGCAACTAACCGTAAATTAATTGTTTCATTTTTGTAACAACAACAAAAAAAGACATTCATACACGATAACAAAAATTAACACATTCAACAAGACATCTCTGGCCTCATTTGAAATTTCCTGCATACCTGTAACAGCCAACAATTTCAACCTTTTCACCAAAAATTTAACATTAATGCCCCCAAACCTATTTGTATACATTTGTTATAAATTATAATTATACATTTACTATGATTAAATGTATACACATATATACAGACACACACCTACATATATATCTATATACTTTCAGAAATCAATGACATAAACTAGTGCTTCATAAATTCCTATTTTCCTCCCATATTTAAGCAATTTCTCTGTTCCAATACAAATTAAACATTCACAAAGGGTCCCTGTGTAAGACTAGATTACTTTTCAAGTATTGTCATTATACAGTTATTTGCACTTCCATCACAATCTCTGCGAATTGCATGTCATGTCTTTTTAGGCAGAGCTCACACCTTGCAAGAAATTACTGGAGATACTGGTGAAAAACAGCAGTACGTCCTTTTCAAAAAGGGCAATACATAACACTGCATTGAATGAAATGCTTCTAAATCTGTGAAATAAGAAACCAGAACTCCAGACAGAAAAGTCTCAGCAGTGGTGAAGAACAAGCTAGTTATATCAGTCTTGAAGGCTGATTTACCCTAAATATACATGTATTCTTCTGTCCATCCTGATTTTTCTATACTCTCATTTTTTAGCAACACAAATGCCTCTGCCAACTTCCGCACAATTCTAGCAGTCTTTAATAGATTAAGAAAGCTTTGTTTGCACACACTTAATTTTCAGTTATTGACTGAATATTTGTAATTTACAGCCTGAATCTTACAGAGAAAAAAAAAAAAAAAAAAAAAAAAAAAAAAAAAAAAAAAAACCAAACACCACTAAGGGCTCCAAATTACAAGTAGATGAAAAGGCAATATAGGAACTCTCTTAATATTATCAATGGCCATTTGGAAGGTCCCTGACAGGCTAAAGCTCTATTTTTTTCGTTTGAATTGGAAACAATTTTATTCTTCAGCTTTACTGTTTAAGTTCTCATACAAGTATTAATTTTTATGAAACCATCATCTCATTTAGAACATTCTGCAGTTTTTTCCAGTGTTTCTCACATGGCTACATTATTAGCTATTTCTGAAATTTTAAATTGATTCTGAAACATTACAGCTTGTCAGTAACAGATCTCGAAAGATTTCTTAAAAAAAAAAAAAAAAAAAAAAAAAAAAGGGCAGCAGAAAAAATGAATTGGGCATTGCAATAGGAAAATAAAACTAATAATTGTTTTCACCATTGAGTATTTTCTTTCTTTCTTTCTTTCTTTTTTTTAACACTTCTTTTGTTCAGTTTACACCACTTTTCAGCACATCATTTCTTTTTTAATTATATCCAGTGCAAGTACACAAAGTATTATTAAGAGACAACGGAGACTATTTGGGAACTCAGTTTGAAATTATTATATATAAATGCTGAGACTCCTAAAATGTACTCACTAGAAAACACCAGTTCATGTAAATTAGTATGACCTTTATTTCACTCTTTATTAAAGTGTCATTTCATAGGGAGAAAAAAATTCCAGCTCCACACAAAACTTGACATTAAATAATGGAAACAGATATTTCAATTTCACATTGCCTACTGAAACACTTCCAAGGCAAAATAACAATCTTCTTTTAATACTCAGCTTACTGTGAGTTTTACTTCAATCTCACAGCAGCCTCTAGAGACCTCAGGATGTATAAAGTATAAACTTTTTTCATTCTAATGGATCTCTCTGTTAAAACTTCCAAAGTATGAAGTGACTTAGACATAACCAGATGTCTAGATTTGTACACTGCATTCTTTTATTGCTTCTCAAAAAGAAGAGGACATTCAAGTAAAAGCCCACATTTTTTGTGCTAGATCTTAAACATTGTTTGGCTTCTCTCTGTCTAAAATACCACCTCTATCTCACTCCCTACAGCTGTTACACAAGAAAGCTATGAGAAAAAGGCTGTTAAATATATTATACTAAAATGGGGGTTTATTTGATTGGCAAATAAGAGAGAATAAAAAACCTGCTTAGCTTACTGCTCTTAACTGAGCACTACACAGAATGTGCTGTTTAGAAACTGAGGCTTAGAAACTGGAAAGAAACTCCAGTTTAGAAACTGGAGTTAGCAGTTTTTCCTTTGAACTATAAGAATGCCCAATAAAGTTGCAAGTGTCTTCATCTAATTATTATTATTAACTGGTATTTATCTAATTTGATTTCCAAATTACTAACCTCAAGGTACTTAAGCATGAAGCTATCAGCTTTTTGACAGCCAAGACAGAAACACAATCTACCACAGTGCAATTTATTTGACCTTTCCTCAAAGGAGAGGAAAAGCTCTCAAGCGCTCCTTGTTTTGCTGTTGACTGTGGCAAAACTTATAGAAGCCAGTTTCTAGATAAAGAAGAAAAAAATCCACCAACTCCGCCAAATATTGATTCCAGATACTTCAATTTCAATAACTTACCCTCTACAGTTAAAGTACCCATTTTGGATTCTAAGAAATCAAACAGTGTGCTTGGTGCAGACGGTCTGGTATTTCCTAGCTCTTCCTCATCTTCAGGTCTTATTCGGCCTCGGCCCTTTCCTTTACCTGTAAACATTAAACAGACCTTTTTCAGGGGTGAGGGAAGAGGGGAAAAAAAAATAACCAAACATTTTTTCATTATTAGACTTAAATTACAGCAATTTTGTACTCTGGTAAAAAAAAATCTATTGCAATAGAGATATTTTCCATGTAAGGTGATTTCAAATCCAGAAATACTGTAAAGGGGATAATACACAGAGGCCTTCTCTAAGTATTCTCACTCAGGTTTACAATGCATTCTAACTTGTTAAAAAAATGTAGATTTACTTTACATAAGTTATATACATTACTAATATATGGTAAATAAATTCTTTTGCTCCTGAACATTTCGTTTTAAGGCTCATCTTTGCAAGTTGTACCTCTAGGTGGTGGTCCCTGAAGGGGCTTTTGTTTACTGCTGTTTAGAAGAAAATTTAATGCTGCCTCTAGGTTGTTACTGTTATCCATAAGTGCCTGTCTTGCTGCTTCTTTACTGAAGCCCATCTCAGTTATGTGTTTTAGAGCCTTTTCATCAACCTGTAATAAAAGATAAAAACAAATAATCATAAGCTACCACAGACTATAAAACCACCAGGTATTACTTTAACCTTTCATTAGTAATTATTTTTTTCCATATTGCATTGATGATCAACATTTTAGATTAACATATGGCATTCATAGACGAGTTCTCTTTTAGTTCTAAACAACTAGACAGTAGAGACTTCTTTTTCCAATTATTTTTGCATAACTTGATTTTTTTTGTTGTTCTAATATTAAGCAGTTTCAAGCAGAAATTCCTCTTTTCTACCTCTTTCTTCATTGTACAGTGGAACAATCTGACAGACTATAACATACTTCAATGAAAAATAAAAGGACTGAGTAGTATTAATGTAGTCTTCATTTCTCTTTGAACCCTTTCACAGCATTTATAAACAACACCAAAAGTGGTTACACATTTCTTAAAACAAGGAGAAGATGTTATCTGAAAAGGTTTCAATAGAAACAAAAAATACAACCTCCCTCTTCTGAACTGTATATAGTATGATCAGAAAAAGGCCAAGCAAGAATCACAGACTGTGCTTAAAGGCCTCAGCTGGGACTGCCTCTTTTAGTGCGGACATGCATTAAAATGGGGCCAGGCTTTCTGCCTTTCTTCATCCCACACCCAACCCAAATGATGCCAATTATCTATCCACTACAACAGCATTACTAAAACTTCTCCTGAAGTCTCTATCCATTCACTTTCTGTTCAGCTACACTATATGCTCTGGGACAAGAGCTATAAGCAGATCTCCTATCTGGGCAGTGGCATAAAACTGGTGTCCATGGCTATTGCTTCAGTTCAGAGACTTAAGTAAGCCAGGAGATATAGCAACTCTAAGAACTTCAAAAACTGTGATTTGAAACCCAAAAATCACTGTAATGAACAAGACATTCTTATGTTAACTGCTTTCATGCTCTTAATTTCACTTCTTAATTTCAAAATTTAACAGTATTCTTCAATTTAATGTCCACAGATTGAATACCATTTAAAACATATTCAAAATCCAGTGGCACTGAAACACAACATGAATGCCTATATGAGATCATCAATGTACTTGAATTCAATTTTCAGTTGCCCAAATAAAATCTTACTAAGGCAGTATAATGGTTCTTCATCTGAGCCATTTGCTGAGATTTCTGTGCATGACAACAAGGATCCAACACAAAAAATTGCTGCTTTCTACTGCCTCAGCAAGCGTGCTTCACACTTCTCCCTCTTGAAGATATATAGCTGCTTTGAATCAGGAGAGAAATTTCAGCTTATTCTATATCATTGCCTTTCACTGGTGGGAATCCAGTTCATGACAGTTATGTTCATCAAAGACTAGCAAGAAGCGAGGGCTCATATGTACACTTCTAGTACTCTAAGCAATGGATTAAAAAAAAAAAAATTTGTCACAACCTGAAACCCAAAGGAAAAGAAATTTCTCAGATACGAAGACTGAAAAATGAAGGAATATCCTGACTACCTTTGGACATCAAAAACTTTCCCTTTAACTCATTTACATAGCACAGATATTGCTGGTTCTCTCATAAAGAACTGAAACAGAAAAGATATGCCCTACAAGTCTGCACAATCTATTGTCTGTCTGCACAGAAATAGGAGAAACCACTATTTTGTGTCTTTTTCTGTGACACGGTGTTTCAACTTTCTCCTAAGGCAACACACTGGACAGATGGAATAAATACATTTACTCTTTCTATATTTACATGCAAATTAACTACATACATAAACATTCAAATCAACTCCATATCACAGTCCTACAAACAACCAAAAAAAGACCTCTTATCTGCTGCTAAAATCATCATTTACAACTGAAGGAGGCTGTCTAGACTTGGTAGGTTCATATTCTTTTAGACAGCAAAGTACATTAACTGACATTTAGCTTGAAAAAACTGGAAGTACTGCCATTTTACAGTACATTGTAAAGCAAATCCCCTGCAGATCATAGAAAAATAGAAAGTAAGTATTGCCCAACTTAAATGGAAGAAGGCCACTGGCGGTTTTTTTCCTTTGCTTTTAAAGTCTATTATGTAGATATAGCTGTCAGTAATGACAAAGGATATATTAAATAGAAGGATGATTAAAAGACCCTTTAACATCCATGTTTGTACAATTCTACATGTAAGTCTTAATGGATCTGTATATTTTTCAGCATAGTGCTGAAGATAGCACTGCTGGAAGCTCTCCAAGTTGTAAGGAGATAGCACCTATCTGACAATCAAAATTAAAATAATCACTTACTGTTCTTAGATGTCTTCTAACTGTTAAATCTTTGGTAAAAGTAAAGCAAGGTGGAAGACATTTCAGCTATTTATTGTTGAATCTACAGTCATTTACAGTCAATATTTCAATATTAGTTCACTGAATTATTAAGTAGTGAAATCAATTTCAGTCAGCCTGCTTTCATAATTTAAATCATGTTCATTAATTGTTATTGTGTACTTGGGATTAACTCTCCCACTTACATCAAATTCATAGATTACTAAAGCAAGTGAAACATACTTCAATGACTGCTCATCTTATACCCAATTAATTCAGTGCAGCAATGTTAAAAAATTCTTCTCAGTAAGCATGAAATTATGAAATGCTCTGAAAGTGATTGCTTGGAATTCTGAAGTACAATTCAGATTCTCCAATGGTAACACTTTTTACCCAAAATATTATTTGCAACTACATCAACATTACATAGAAGTATCACAACAAAAGTATTCCTATTTCAGCACTTTCAGTGTCACAAGTACAATTTTGTTTTCTCAATGTCAAATGAATGGTTTAAAATTCTTAACATAAATATTAACTCAGAAGTTACAATGATATTTCATTTGATGCACTGAACTCAAAGGATGAAAGTCTTCTTGCCTACCATGAATTAATAACTGTTGATGTGAAAGAATAGTGAGCTTATTTGAAGAACAAAATTAAAACAAGATTGTAATGACCTATACAATACAAAGAACTACTTCTCCTTTGTGATGACATTAAAAGAACATTAAAACTTCACAAAAATCACATTGAATCTCAACTACATCAGAAGGACACAAAAGGAAAGCTCTTTTTCTTCAGGGTTTTTTTGGTTTAATTTTTGTTACTTTTGCTTTTTAATAACAGAGTTTATGGTTCTATTTAAATCTTATACCTTACCAGTTCTCTGTAGACACCTTCATTTTTTCCCTCAGGTTTTGTTATCTTCTCTTTCTGGAAAAGTTCCCTGTTTCGATTCCCTCCAGCACTTACACTAAGATTACTTCTGCTGTTACCACCACCTCCTCCGAATGTCTTGGTCTTTAGATGAGCACAAAAATAACATTTTAGCAAATGGAACTCAAGAAAATAAGCCTTAATATTTAGCTATTACAAGAAGTGTAGGACATTTGATGCAGCTGTATTTGTAGCGATTATACTTTGCATCAACAAGTAAAGCTCTGATCTACACACATACACCAAAAAGATTAATTTTTTAGGTAGGACTTCTTGATTATTACCTGACGCCTAATTGAGGCTCTCAAAACTGTACATAATTCTAGTTTTTATGAGTTATCAAGCAAATAATAAAAAAAAAATCATAATTTCTATATCCTAAAATGGAAAGCCATGGGCAGGCAGAAAAATTTGGCACATTAGAGCAACATTTCCTAGCTGTTCCATCAGATGGAACAGAGAAAATCACAGGATTTTCAGAACTGAAAAAAGCAAATGAGTTTCAGTAACCTGTTTAATTTTCTTAGTTTATATATATATTTTTAATAGAGGTAGCAAAATAAAAATTATATCTACAATAAAAAATTATGATACATTTATTATTTTTATTCAAATAAAAACATACTTAGAAATCTGAAAAGGTTCAGTTTTTGGCTCATTCTTAAAGATATACATGAACAGAATTTTAAGAAGGCAAGCAAAGTACTAGTCAGTGAGGAGACAAATACTGAAAATAACAAGAAAAGATCAATTACACAAAGCAAAATGCTACAAATGCATTCTAACCTCCTTGCTCTTCGCTACTTCTGCGATGGCAGCTGTTCTTTGTTTTTCAAATTCATCGTTGTCAGCAACAGGTTTTGCAGTATTTGTCATTTGCAGAGTCTTTCTGCGATCAAGCTCTCTGCTATCCACTTGCATGTGAGATGCACATTTCTGACAACACAAAGTAAGGCTTTAATTAACTCTTATCTACTCCCACTTGCAAATAAACAAACAAACCCAAAGCATTATTCTGCTAAAGTAGTACAGCTTAAGAAAAAGAACACAACTGTGGACATCTAGCTGCCTTTGCTAGTGCTACTCATCCACCAGAGATGCCAAAAAGAATGACTTTTTTACTTTCAACATATTTCATGATACAGCTAATATGATTTTTGTAAGTACCTTTGTCGTTTAAGGGCATTTGTTGGTGTTTCCAAGATACTGTAGTAAGAGTCAAAGATCCCGTAAACCAAACAAAATTGTTAGGTTTGAAACTGTCAATTTATACATTATGTTTTTCTCTCAAAGTGTCAGGATTGAAACCTATATCTCCTCTTCTCCTCTCCCTTTAAACAAGATTTTTTATTTATTTATTTTAATTCAAATCATCACAATATGAGGTGTCTTGATAGCCTTTATCTAAATGGAACTAGCTCTCTTTATCCTATCTCCTAATACAGATTGTTCCATTAAACATCATCATGACTATAACTTGTACACCATACCCAAATTACAAAAAAATATACTCTACCTGCCCAAAAGGCAAAAAAGGGGGAGGGCCACCTTCTGTTCCAATATTACTCCTACTGTGTTTTGCTAAACTCTGTAAAAAAAAGTTGTTGATTAAGAAACTGCAAACAAAAATATTATTTGATAGATATCAACATTGCAGAAAACACATAAAATGTCCAAGACAAATATTTTAAGCATGACAAATAAAATATTTTACATTTAAAATCCTAGGGCAGTTCACATAAGCATGTAGAAGGCTGGATGAGGGGCACAGAAAAGAAGAAAACACTCAAAACTGCAGAATCATCAAAGCAATAGATACAGCAAATGCAGAAAATTGAGTTTTATCCCAATTCTACAACAATAGAGCAAGGCAGCACACAAATAGGTAGCAGATTTTTTTATATATATTTATAGCACCAGACATTTGCTTCTACAGGAAGCCATAAATACAAAGTTTTATCAGGTTTAAATAGGCTTCATACAAAGTGAGCCTAGGGAAGAGGAAGGTCTTACTGACTTTATCAAGGTACACAAGTACCTGAAAGGAGAGTGTGAATAAGAATTCAGGCTCTTCTCAGCATTGCCCACTAACAGGACAAGAGGCAATTGGCACAGAGTAGAACCCAGGACGAGCTGTATTATGTAAAGGTGACTGAACATCAGTACAAGCTGTCCAGAGAGGCAGTGGAGTCTTCCTCCTTGAAGACCATAAGCTGACCTAGCATCAACATAGTCCTCAGCAACCTGCTCTGGGTGCCCCTGCTTGAGCCAGGGATTGGATCATGTGACCAATCTCCAGAGGTCCCCGATAACCTCAAACGTTTTGTTTACATTTAGGTTCATCAATTATACAAATACTGAAAAGGATTAGTTAGCATAATACAACTCTGGATGCCAGGTGATTATAAGGGCTGGGGCTATATATCCACTCCCAGAAAAATACCTTGTTTTGTCATTCTTGGAAACAGAATACTGTGGCAGCTGCATATTTCCTATGGCATTATGAAAATTACAGTACATATGCTGAACTGATCAGTTCTTTAGATACCCAAAACCGTAACAGTTAGCATAATCATTACTGATATTTAGTATCTGCAGTATAGAAATGATATAAATAGCTAGTCAGAATTGGTAACTTAGACTTGAAAAACAACAAGAAAAGCATTCTCAAATAATATAAATTACTAGTAACTACTAACACCAAAACAAAAAAAAGAAAAAAGAAAGAAAGAAAAAAAAACTTGAGACTACTATAAAACATCTGCTCATAGTTGATGCAAAATTCTTTTGGGCTTTATTGTTGTTTTTTTGTTTTTTGAACAAGCATACTCGTATTTTACTATATTGGCTCATGACATGAGAGGCAGATGGATGTTGGTGATGTAACAGTAGAGGATGAACCTTCTCACCAATATTCCATTACATTTTGTGGCCATGTGACAGATGATGACTAAGGGGCAGCCTGACTGAATGGTATCTGACATGGAAGTGCGTATGAAGCAAAGGTGTATTACTGAATTCCTCTACGAGGAAAAATTTGCACCCAGTAATATTCATTCAGCAATGCATTCATTCACCAATGTTTATGGAGAGCAAACAGTAAATGATAAACACAGTGAGGTGGTGGGTGCTGAATTTCAGCACTGGCAATAGCAACATGAAAGACAAGACATGCTCTGCAAGGCCACAGAGATTTCTCACAAACATGGCATGAAGGCTCTTCTTCATCATTGGTGAAAATGTGTAGCTAATGATGGTGACTATGCTGAAAAAAAGTGTTTTGTAGATGAGAATTTGCTCTATCAACTAGTGTTATTGCTCTTCGTACTTCTTGTAGTTTCCAGGGAAATAAATAGGAGGCATTACTTTCAGATCAATATATGCATATCAGAACTAGAAAAAAAAAAAAAAAAAGAGATAGATCCTTAATGCTGTTAAAATGTCTTAAAATTTTATTTCCTATATTGCATCTATTTATTTTTTGGGTTTTTTTTTTGCTGCTGTTTGATTTTGTTTTTAAACACTGGGACAGTTGTGCGTGATTACATGGATCACTTAATACTCTGTACTGGCAAAGACTTCCTCAAAAAAAAAAAAAAAAAAAAAACAACTTTTCTTCAATGTATTTATAATCTTATGTAAAATTCATTTGCCTCCATCATGTGAGAACTGCAGTATAAATGTCACTGTATTTTAAGCCCTTATAATATTATTATACTATCAGGGAATTTCTTAAAACATGTAAAATATTATTTTAGCTAATGTTGTACTACGCTCAGGCTTTTTGGTTCACTCTTTTGAGGTAAGCTACTTTTATTCCAGAAGCAAACTACATTTTTTAAGTCATCCGTGATCATTTACTGAATCCAGGGCAAAAAATAAATAATAAAATTCTTTTCCTTTTTTTCCTGGAGCAAAAAACAAACAAAAAAAAAAAAAGAAAAAAGAAAGAAAAGAGAAAAGAGAAAAGAGAAAAGAGAAAAGAGAAAAGAGAAAAGAGAAAAGAGAAAAGAGAAAAGAGAAAAGAGAAAAGAGAAAAGAGAAAAGAGAAAAGAGAAAAGAGAAAAGAACGAACTTGATAAACTATTCAATGAATTATTCAAAAGAAAGCACTTACAAGTGCAGAAAGCATAAAATTCTAATGCTTCAGCACCAATTGGTTCACTTAAAGTGCTCTCTTTGAATTACAAGCAAACCAATGGCTGATGACTGCAGTAAACTCCTCAGCTATTAACTAAAGCTGCACAGTACAACAGCCATTTCATGGGCACGGCAAGGCAAAAAAAGAACCTTCACAGCCAAGCTCCTATTCATGTGCCTGAGCACACATCTAGCATTTCAGTCAGGATTCATTTCACCCAGCTCTTTACAGCATCTAAAAATGTAAATGTCTACATCTGAGTTAGTGACATTAGGTTCTTTTCAGAAGCAAAGATGGCAAATGGGATCTTATAAGGGATTATGTCATTCCTCACATGCATCACACCTTAAAACCTGCCTGATCCTCCCTACTGACTGTAAAATGAGTCTAAATCCAATAGACTCATTATAGACATCATCTGAGGTTAGCCTAATGAATGCTATCCTTACAGCATAAGCCACCCAAAGCCTGGCTCTATAGTAAGTGTGCTAATCTGTGAAGCCACTGGTGCCAAAGCAATACCAAAGGAGAAAAAAACCCAACAACGACAAAACAAACAAACAAACATGATAACCAGAAAACTGGGAGCACTATGCAAAGATTATTGGAATTGCATTCTCATCAAAATATATCCATGGCATATTTTCTTCACTACAACTAAATTTCTAGGCAAGAACTACCTTACAATAAAGTTGAATGCTACAAAGACTATCACCCTTATTCCACTTGAAGTACATTACATTGTCTGGTAACACTGCATTAATTCCATGTATGCTATACTTACAGTGTAAATATTCTACTACTGAAACCTGATTCCTCCCCAGAGTAATTACCAATGTCATATCGAATTATACAAAACAGTAATTCATCTATGCATCTAGAGACTGACAGAAACAGGTACCAGGGCAAAAATTTAATTTTGGACAAACAACTTTAATCATAATATGTAAAAATATTTGACTTAAAAGCACTGATTTTTAAAACAAGTATAAAATCAACTAATTCCATCTTCTACACAAGAAGACCAATTAGCACTGATCAGGCGCACTGGAAAGAAAGAACTGGCTTCAAAAAAGTAATTTGCAATAGCTTCCTGACTTCCCATTCAAACACAGTTCAGTATTTCTTGACTGGCATGATTAGGACTGGCAATGTGCTTATTCAAATATCTTTAACAGTTGACAGTCTTGCTATTTGTCAGTCACTCTTTTTTTGTAAAGCTTCCAGAACAGAAAACATCAAGCTCATATGTAAACTACTATTGAAGTAGCATCTGGCTTCTATAGACTTGTTTCAGACCTATCTATCTAGTTGTCAGTCCGGATATAGACCTGGAACTAAGAGCTCCAGTGGCAATGCTTCAGCTGTCCAAACTGATTTCTTGTCGCCCACAGCTTTGCTGCTGATATGGTAACATTCTCACTGCATTCCTGACAATGCACCATGAGTTGTTTAGCTAGAAAAATAAATGGAGACTCTGGCAAACTCTCTAAAGTTCCCTGAAGAGGGGAAGGAGAGATGGAGGTGCAATCTCTGCTCCCGGGGAACCACTGGCACAAAGTTATGCCAGGAGAGGTTCACTGGATATTAGGAAAAATGTATTTACCACGAGGGTAATCAAACAATGGTACAGGCTTCCTCTCCTAGAGAGGTTGTTGATTCCCCATGCCTGTCAGCGTTCCAAGAGACACCTGGATAGTACCCTCAATAATACACTACAACTTTTTTAGCCCTGAAGTGGTCAGGCAGTTGGACTGGTTGTTCTTTGTAGGTCCCTTTCCACTATTCCATTTGAACTGCAAAATGAAAACAGAGAACTAAAAGGATAGCAGTAGGGAATAATTAAGTTACCGCACTGTATCTAATAACAACAGCAACAAAAGTAATTAAAAACAAACTCTTTAAAACATACCCAATTTTACTGGCTTTATGCAATAGCAAATGCTGAAAAACTTGCTTTAGTCAGCAGCATGGTTATAAAGCAGTTTGCTTTCTCGTAAACAGAAAGCATTCCATAGTTATTTCTTGACATTCACCTCAAAAGCAAATTAGTATTTAGAGTACAATATTTCTTTGTGGAAACACAGGTAGAATAAATATGAAAACAGACCTTCCAAAATGTCACTAGCGAAACAAACATGGAAATAAGACTGTTCAAAACATTATTAACAAAGTTAGTTGATTCTATTGACTCTTCTCTTTCCAATTAGTTAGCATTTTTAATAATGTATTAGTTCAGCGTGCCCCTTATCTTCTACTCAACAACCTTAAAATTCAATGTTTTGGGGTTTTTGGGGGTGTTTTTTTTTTGTTTTTGTTTTTGTTTTTGTTTTTTTTTTTTGTTTTGTTTTTTTGTTTTTTTTTTGGGGGGGGGGGGGGGGGTAATCTGGAGAGAGAATTCATAAGATTTGTACTACATATGAATAAAAAAGACAGATGAGATGCTGGTCCCAGAACCTTCTCTTTAGTCAGACAGACAGTTTCATCTAAAACTAGAAATGATGGGGAAAAAAAAAATGCCAAGCACACTGTCCATTCTGGCTGATTCTGTAACTCAAATGTTTTACCAGTTTTGTCCGAGTTTGCTCAAATTTATAAAATGCAACACACCACCAAAGAAGGCTAAGCCATAACGACAAACAAACCTATCGAACTTAGTATCATCAAAAATGCGCTTCACACAGAAACAAATACCATCTTCATAAGAAGCTACTCTTTGCTTCAGAGATACAGACTAAGCATATATGTGTGACTCTATTTTACCAGTCACAATTTCATGTCCTAGGCACTTCCACTTGTGAAGGAATTCAACAAGTCATTTTCCCACAGCAACTTTCATTCTATTAAGATAGTCGCTTCACTAATAAAGGAACTTACAAATATTTGTGGCTTGCTAAAAGACTTAAAAAGCCTCCAATTCAACTTTCTAATCACAGCTTACCTAAGGCATTGATGAAAATTGCAGTATAGGATTCTTAAATTAATAATAATTTCTTAATATAGTAACTTGAAATTACTAACTTCAACACTTCTTATAAAATTCCTGTACTTTTTCGTAAAAAATTATGCAGTCTGTAGACTGTAACTGTAAAAAAGCTGAATTCTTTAACATTTAGTATTAAAAGCAGTGTTTAGAGAAATGATTAAGCATTACTGCATAATGCAGTCAGTACGGTTGACAAATGTTTTTAGGCCCTGCAGTCTACTAAAGGAATCAGTTCCCATGCAAAGATGACTTACAATTTCATCAGCAACATTAAATATAAGACACATATTTTGCTTAATTCCTACAGATACTTGGACAGTAAAGTCTAAATTCTTGTAACAGAAAAGTTCACAGCCAACATGTTATGCTTCACGACGTTAAATGCAATTTGAATCCTGTAAAACAAAGCATTTCCAGCGGTGTTACCTCACCCTTTGCAATTCCCACTTTTCTATAAGATGCTCCACTTCACCTCCAAGAACTGCAGTGTTACTATCATCCAGCAGCAAGAATCCATTTCTTACTTCAATAATTCCAGAAAGTTTAATTTTTGTTCCAGGTGGAGTGTTCAAGCTAGAAGCAGAAACAAAACCAAGTATTTCAAAAACGTTATTTAATATTCTGCCATCAAAAGCCTAGAAAACTATACTCCCATTATACTTTCATCATTGTTGTATTCCATTATAAATGATTAGTATCAAAAACCTTCACAATAATTCCTTCAGTACGCACAGCAGTTTTCAATAGCTTTTCTGGAACACTTCCCACTCATTATACAAAGATGCCATATTGCAAATTACATTCTAACAGAGATGAATGTTTGCAAATTATCTGTTTGGTTAAAATGCAATTTAACAGTACCAAACTAAGGATGCGATTTGTCTGCCTAACAAAAGATGTCTCAAAGTCAGATGTCTAAGTTCCTAATCCTAGTATTCATTTATAGTTGAGCAACAGAGGATTTCTAGATGCTTAATCAACTCATTTGTTTCAGATGTTTAACTCAGGAGGAAAAAAAAAGTAGTTAGAAAACACCTTCTATACACTACTAACAGCCAGGACTGTTTCAGAATAAACATAGACTATGCACCTTGCGGTGCTTCTTCTCTCATTATTCTTTGCTTTAAAATCAGATAGAGTTTCTCTGTGGACAGCTCCCACAAGTAGGTACCTATCTTCTTTGCATTTGAATCCATCCTATAAGAACAACAGCAGATGCATAGAAGAATCACTCATTTCCATGTCCTAACTGAAAGATATGACAAGCAGCAAAAGCTCGAAAGAATGATTTTTATTGCAAGACACAAAAGAGGACAGAGTCAATTATAACTTTCCAAATAGGAGACAATAACCTCTTCAAAATATCATAAAGATATCACTGCAATTACAGAACAGTGCCACACACTCAGGATCAATCACAGTGGAGTCAGCCAATTTTAGTTCTAGTGACTTCAACCTCAGCAATATTAATGGATTTTCTGTATTGTTCCAATAGAATAAAAAATGGAAAAGCTTATATCAGTACTACACAAAGTGAAGAGCTGTGATGTTTTGGAGATCTTATCTAAAACCTTTCAGATTAGGTCTTCGACAATCGTGCGACCTAGAATCTATTCACACAGAAGTGTTTGCCTCCCTTTTCTGCTCTTTTTACATTCATATTGGAATGGGATATTCTAAGCTGTGATTGCTCAAGCTAAAATTGAAGTATTATTAAGTGCCTGACTTTTAAAACAGCATTACTCTAAACTGCAGGCTGGCTCTTACTCAGAAAAAGCAGTTGAACAGTAAAAGGAGACATTTAAAAACAAAGCATAAAAGTCTGCCCAACAGAAAAAGACACAGGAAGATGATCTTAAACCAAACTAATCTGGAATTAAGAGTAAAATAGACCGTAACTCCAGAGACTACGCACTGGAAATCGTTCTCAACATATTAATGACCAAACATCAAGAAATTCCCATACTCAGTTCTCTTGTATTTCATTTTTAACTGGGAAAAAAAAAAAATAAAAAAAAAAAAAAAAATCCCAGAAAACAAAACAAAAACACCCTTTCAAAAGCAGCCTAAGTTAAAATCTTGGTCAGGGAAAAACATTACTAGCTTCATGAAGTTAGGCGCAACAGGCCTGTGACATGCTCATTACCAAGTCAGACAAAATATATGCTAAAAATGGAAATTTGGCTCAGGTTCATACACACCAAAAAGCGTGTTTGCCTTGTCAAGTCTGACTCAGCAGACAGCTGCAAAAATTCTCTTTCTTGCAGTATGTATTACAGCATAAATTGTATTGTAAATTCCATAAATTTCATAAATTGTATTGTAATTTCACCTTCACATGCGACATTTAAGGTTCTCTTGCACATGAAAAAAAAAATCTGAGAAGGAAACAAGAATAAACCAAAAACTACAACTGCCTGAAGTATTCACTAGTTTCATGCATCTCCACCAGATTTTGTCATAAAGGAGTTAATTTTGCATTTGTTATTGTTTCTTTATTCTGGAGGTTACTTATCATCTGGGTATCACCTGGTAGAGCTAGAGGACAAATCAGTATCTCATAAAAAAGCTGGGGTACACAGAAGTGAATGAGGTGTTGTTTTGGTTCGATTTCACTTATTTAATATATAGAGGTAGAACTCTACTGACGTGCTACAACTTAACCTTAGATTTTCTTTCATTGGGGTTTCAAATGCAAAAGATGCAGCAGAACATGCAAGTTTTCTGTTAACACAGAGGACAGATAGCATAACTACATCAACTTTTACATTAGAAGAAAACAGTAAAGAAAAAGATCAAGAGAGATAAACAAGATAATCAAATTAAATCTTTTGCAGTCCCAGTTTTCCATCAAAAAACAGCTTTCTTTCCATATATATTTCTAATTCCATTATTTTTAGGGCATTTAAGTGTGAAAGCAAAACTCTGAAAAGAAAGTTGCTCACCTTATTTTTGACATGCTATTGTATTCTATAGCTGTGCAGCTTGTATGTCCATCGGTCATCTGTAAACGTAACATTCTGGGTGCAGCCTGAGATTCCTCATTATCCTTTGGTGCAGAAACATTGCGTATTTTCTGTATTTGCAGAACACATGGCCCTTCCAGCTACATGCGCAAAACAGAAAAGAAAAAATGTTAACACCGTGAAGCAAACACACTACAATATCAAGACATACTAACATGCCCCCAGGCAAAGTGAAGTGCAATTTTATCAGTCACTTACAATACCTATCATTCATACTTTATGTTGTAAAACATGACAAAAAATGGCTTTTTATGAGAAACAGCTGTAATATTTCATACATATCTGCAATATTAACTATGGAAAAGAACTTAATGAAAAATTTATGGGGAAGGCCCTTGAAAAACTAATGAGGTTTAATAAGGCCAAGTGCGGAGTGCTGGGCAATCCCAGGTATTTATACAAACTGGGGGAAGATCTCCTTGAGAGCAGCCCTCCAGAGAAAGATTTGGGGGTCCTGCTGGACAAGCAGCTGGACATGAGCCAACAGTGTGTGCTTGCAGCCCAGAAGGCCAACTGTGTTCTGGGCTGCATTAACAAAGGGGTGGTCAGCAGGGAGAGGGAGGTGATTGTCCCCCTCTACTCAGCTTTTGTGAGGCCCCATCTGGAGTACTGCGTCCAGGCCTGGGTTCCCCAGTACAGGAAGGACGTGGAGCTCTTGAAGTGGCCCAGAGGAGGGCCGCTAAGATGATCAGAGAGCTGGACCACCTCTCCTATGAAGAAAGGTTGAGGGAACTGGGATTGTTTAGCTTGGAGAAGGCTCCGAGGAGACCTCATTACAGCCTTCCAGTACTTGAAGAGAGCATATAAACAACAGTGGGAACGGCTGTTTACAAGGGTGGACAGTGACAGGACAAGGGGAATGGTTTTAAACAGAGACAGGGGAGGTTTATGTTAGATATTAGGAGGAAGTTTTTCACACAGAGGGTGGTGACACACTGGAACAGGTTGCCCAAGGAGGCTGTGGATGCCCCATCCCTGGAGGCACTCAAGGCCAGGCTGCAGGTGGCTCTGGCAGCCTGGTCTAGTGGTTGGCAACCCTGCACATGGCAGGGGGTTTGAAACTAGATGATCATTGTGGTCCTTTTCAACCCAGACCATTCTATGATTCTGTGATGAGAAGGGAGGAGAGAAAGGGATAATAAAATGAAAAGCAAAGCAAAGCAAAATAACAACAGTACACAAATGTTGTCACTTCTAAATAATATGGAGTTCAGCTAAGATCTCACACGCTGTACCACCAGTTTTCATAGACAAAGTGTTCTAAATTAAAAAACAACCAACTTTGAAGACTTACTGAAGTAGGACTACATTTCAAGTACAACCATTTTGTAAACACTAACTAGGAACACCTAATAACCTCAAGGGACGTGAGAGATTCTTGGTTACCTGAAAATGTAGTATATACTTCTATATATAACATAACTTACGTAACCAACAAAAAAAGGAAATAAAAAACTACTTTCTTGAATTTGGGTTACAGCTGAATAAATAGTCAAGATGTTTTTTTTCTATTTCTTCACTTTGTAAGGAAGTAGGGTCCACTCTGATTCCTCTGAGAAATAAAACTGAAAAAATCTGTTGCTTTACCACCCAAGAGACAGAAGAAAAGATGAAAAATGCACATTTCCTCAATTTCTTCCCTTTAAGAATGCAAAGACAAGGAAGGAAAGCTGAACTGGAATACTGTTAGAGCTTGAAATCATACAAACAGGAAAAAGAAAATTTCAGATCTGGATGCTTGCTTTTGTTTTTTAACAAACTGTTTGATAGACTCCTTAGAAATCCAGAGTGCAAAGAAATGAAGGCTAGGCTAACTATGAATATATATGCAAATAAATTCAGGTTTTCTTATCTACTGTGTCAGGCATGCATTACAATAAAGCACAGCTGCACATTTGTTGAGCTTAGACAATGATGTCTGCTTCTTCAACAAAGAAAATCATGTCATTACAAAAAAAAACAGGTGCAAAAGAAGAATAGAAGCATGTGGTTTTCTTAAATACATCCTATATTAATGACAAAACTATTTTTATGGACTTAAACAGGATTATAGAGCTTCCCCATTTCCCAGTCTCAATTCAGCTCAGTTGATATTTCAGTTCTCATATAATCTTACGAGATCATATAATGATGGCAGAAAATAAAGGCAGTCTTTCCGCAGAAAAAGAAACACCTTCACAAGACAGTAGGTGAATCTAGAATCATAGAATGGCTTGGGCTGCAAGGAAGCTCAAGCATCATCTACTACCAATCCCTCTGCAGAGAGGGTTGATGGTCATTAAATCCCATATTATATCACGTATCCCATGGCCTCATCCAGCCCAGCCCTGAACACCTGCAGGGAGGAATATTCCACAACTTCTATGTGCAGCCTGTTTCAGCACCTCAGAATCCTCTCAGTGAAACATTTACACCTGACATCTTACCTAGATCTGCCCTCTTTCAGTTTAAAACCATTCCCCCTTGTTCTATCGCTATCTACCCATGTAAAACACTGATTTACCTTCCTCTTAAAAGCTCTCTTTAAGCATTATGAGACCACAATGAGGTCTCCCCAGAGCCTTCTTCAGGCTGAACAAGCCCAGCTGCCTCAGGCTGTCTTTGTAGGACAGGTTCTCCCAGCCCTCTGATCATCAACCTATGCCAGGTCACCTTGTAGCCTACTTTAAAGAATCAGCATTACTCACCCTGTAAAAATCATTTTAACTTGACAAAGTTAAAATTACACAGAATGGGTATTTAATACTTAAAATTCCAAGTAGCTGGGTCTTGCTGATTATGCTAAAGAGTCTCACCAAACTCAATGAGAGCCAGATTCTGAAGGTACCATTTCGATATTCATTAACCCAACACTAAAACCTTCCTAGATCACTCTGCTGTGCTTGATCACAGCTCCTTCAAGCCACAGACTCTCTCTTATCTCTTAGCACTTCAGCTAACTTCTAATGTAGAAATGAAAAATATGCAATTCTCATAAAATAATTTTCTAAAATTCAGCAAACTAAACTGTACTACATGGAACATAAGAATGAAGGCATCACCTAAATAATGTAGGATTGAATACAAGAAAACATTCACTTTGAAAACATCTACTGACTGGACAAGTAACAAAGTACATATTAAGGCCAGAATGATGTGAAACACAGTTCAGATGTCCTTGTATTCAAGACAAGAGAAATAAGTATAAAAATAAATGAATTGCATATTTAATGCCAGACCACTGGGTGTATAAACAGCTTTCAATGGCTAAATCTAAAGGATGCAAATAAGTTAAGAGCACAAAACTTAAGTAAAATAAACTAGGGAATGAGGTCTGGCCTTACCATTATTAATCTCATCATGAATAATCTGCTTAGCTTTTCAAGATGAAAAATAGAATACCATCTCATACTACATATACAGTGTTGTACTATATAATGTCATTACAGTATTCATACTATATGTGAAAACTATTAGGTAAAACAGAACACAAACTTGAAACAGGAGAAAGAGACAAAGAAACACCTGGAAGTTTAGGTTTAATTAATTCTATTTGAAATTGAATTGCAAAAATTAGGCATGCACATTAACAGACATGATAATGAATTTCAAGAGTAAGCTACTGTTTTCTACAACAGACTGTATTAAAATCAAATACCAGTAATCCAGAATGTGCAAAAATGACAGGATCCCATTTCTTGGTGGTAGTTTCTTTTATTTTGGGTTCCTTTCTTTATTACAGCATATCAGCTTCCCTATTTCAGTGCATTACCCTTCTCATTGGTGTTACTGACTAACCTCAGTAATGGCTTTTTTTTTTTAATTCTATTAAGCAAAACATTCGTCAAAATCACACTCAGAAGTAAACTTCAGACCACCTTGCAACGCCTTCATCATTGTGTATTTATTTATTTAGAGAGACGTTTATCAAGCAAACCATGATTAGACAAAGCTTAGATTTCCTCAGCTTATATTCCACAGACACATGGTATGAAACATCAGCACATACCACTCCTTCCTATTTATCCATAAAACCCAGCAGTGTTAATTTAAGAACGCACATGACTCTTATACAAAAAAAAACAAAAACAAATAAACAGAGTAAGCAAATATCTACAGGGATAAAATGTACTCTAGTGTGGTAATTGAATTGAGTCCAGAAAGACTTTTCACTCACATACAGTTAGTTGAGAAGTTTCTTCAACATGACTAAGCACAAGGACCACAGATAATATTCAGGGGGGGGAAAAAAAAAAAAAAAAAAATCTACACAGACTGGAGGGGGCTACTTCATCAATAGCTGGAAACATTATGTGAAACAAACCAATAACGTCTCCAGCAAATCCTTAAAGTAAGTATATTTAATAGCAGTTGTCTGAAAAATCCTTACACTGGCCACAGGGCCAGTTAAAGTATTAATGCACATAAATAGCATGGAATTAATAGCTTGATCCCTTAGAAAAAAAAGAGATGTCCCAGATCAAGATAAGTACAACAACATCCAGTAGCACACAGAGTTGCCAAAGTATTGTGATTGTAGCAGAAAATAATATTTTAATAAATCAGTCCATTCTCATCCTGATGTTATAGGGGTAATATTCAAAACAATGTCTAATAGCTACCTAATGATTTATAACAATATGGCCACTAGATAGTATTCTAGTGTTTTCAAGACACTGCTTTCCTAGTGGCATTGCTTTGACACACTCAACATGATCTGAAAACAAAAACTCAACCTTTTAGAAAGGTTTAACCGATTACAGATAGCACTATATACTTTCTCCTCAAGAATACGAGTGGAAACTTGACTCTTTAAAGCTCTTGAAACAGGCATTAGGAGAGTTTGAGGACAAGAGCTTATCTAAAGCTGACAAACAGCTCTAAAATGACCATTATTCTGATCCATTAGCATTACCACATGCATTCACAGAAGTAAGCCTTGTCAAAATCATTCCCATTTAAAAAAAAAAAAGTCATGGAAAGGAACACGTAGAATAATTTTTACATACAGAGCTTCAAATAGCAGGACATCTGATATAGCATTGGGCAGTAAATGCAAGCATCTCCAGACTGGAACTCAATGGAGATCAGTTGTAACTAAAATAACAAATCCAATCATACCTTACAGTAAAAAAGGCTGCAGGAAAACAACAGACATCCACAAAGAGACAGCAGAAGGCAACTAAGCACTGTTAGTTATATTGATGTATTGACAGAAACTGGGAAGCATATGAGCAACTTCAAAGAATAATTAGAATAGGTGGCACATTATGTTTTAACTACTTAATATCAACTTATCAGTGCTCAGGATTTCACTGATCAGAGAAATGCTTTCTTTCTGAACGCTTTAAGAATTAATGCTTAAATTGTAATGGAACACAAATACTCAAAAGAAAATGAAGTAAATGTAGCATCATTGCTAGATTACACGTTCTAACTTTTTATAAGGCCTCCTTGCATCTTTATTCCACTTAATACTTCACAAACATTCATGGTATACGGTCACTTAGATGGAAATGTTCAGCTTTTCAAAATCCCATGCAAATATGGCCATCTTGTGGTTAGTGCTGGTAATATAGATTTTTTTTTAAAGCCATACAGAACAGATGTAAATGAGTGGTAAAATATTTTCATGTATTAACGACAATCACCTACGATGGTCAAGTATCCATACATTTTCTAAAAATATTTGCCTCTTGCATTTATACTACAAAACAAATTTACTTTCCAGATGGAAAATAGATTGCACATTGTTTAGATACAGATACATAATGCTGATAGAAGTTTTGGATCAGAGGAACAACTATTGCACGTAATTTTTGCTCCTTTCTGAAGCGTTTCTGAACCACAAATGGCTACTTCCTACCAACAAATTATATAAACAACTCACTCCTATCCCAATCAAGCCACCCCTGTACTATAAGGACATGACATAGTTGCCATTACTAAAACCTGGTAGGATGATTTGCATGACTGGAGTGCAGCAATCAACAACTACAAGCTGCTCAGAAGGGACAGGTAAGCAAGGAGGTAAGAAGGCATTGCCCTCTACATCGAGGAAGGAACAGAATGTGTATAGTTGTCCCTGAAGAATGGCCATGAGAAGTCGAAAGACTATGGGGTGAGAGTTAGTGAACAAGGCAACAAAGGAAGCCCTGTGGTTGCTGTCTACTACAGGCCACCTGATCAAGCATAGTCTCCGTTGAGGAAGCCTTTTTCCTCCAGCAGCAGGAGGCACCTCAAATGAATGATCTCATCTTCACCCCCCGACATCTGCTGGAAAAGTATCACGGTGAGCTGTAGGTTATCCAGAAGGCTCCTGAAATGCTTTGAGGGTAACTTCTTGAGCCAACAGGCAGCCTCACCAGGGGGGGGATACAATGCTGGACCTGTTGCTCACCAACACAAATGAACTGATTGGTAGCATCACAATGGGAGGCTGCCTGGGCTATAGTGATCATGTAATGTGGAATTCACATTCCTGAAAGATAAGAGTTAAATCAGAATGCCCAAATTTAGGAAAGCCAACTTTCAGCTCTTTAGGAAGACAGCAAAGCAACAAAATCTCTTGGGAATCTGTCCTCAATGACAAGGAAGCAGAGCAGAGCTGGCAGATCTTTAAGGAAGTTTTCCTTAGAGTACAAGAGATCTCCATCCCCAGATGTAGGAAGTCAGGAAAGAAAGGCAAAAGACCAGCATAGCTGAATGGGGAACTGCTGGTCAAACCAAAGAAGAATAAGAAAATACACAGGCAGTGGAAGCAGAGACCCTGTGAAGAGTATAGGGATACTGCTAGGCTGTGTAAGAATGGGGTCAGGAAGGAGAAGGCCCAGCTAGAACTGAACTTAGCAATGGATGCAAATAAGGACAAGAGAGGCTTTTATGGGTACATTACTCAGAGAAGGAAAGTCCAAGAGGGTACAGCCTCACTCATAAGAAATATGGGCAGGCTGGTAACAATAAACAGGAGAAAACTGAGGTACTTAACTTTTTTGCCTCAGTCTTCACTGGCAACTACTTTTCACACACCTTTCAAGTGGATGGGTTGGAAGGCAGGAACTGGGGGAGCACTGGTTCCTTGCATTGTAAATGAAGATCAGGTTGGAATTCACCTGAGGAATCCACAGTTATATGAATTGATGAGATGCATCCCAGAGTCCTGAGGAAAATGGCTGGTGTAATCACCAAGCTTCTCTCAAATTATATTTGAAAAGTCATGTCAGTCAGGCAAAGTACCTGGTGACTGAAAAAATACAGTGTAGCACCCATTGTTAAGAAGGGTAGAAAGAATGATCTGAGGAATGAGCAAGGTGGAACAGGCTGCCCAAAGGCTGTGGATGCCTCATTTTTGGAGCTGTTCAAGATCCGGTGCTTGACCTACTAGTTGGTGACTCAGCCTACAAGTGCTTTGGAAGTAGATGATCCTTGAGGTCCCTTCCAAACAAAGATACTCTGTGATTCGATGCTGTGTGAAGCTCACCTCTGCACTGGGGAAGGTCATGGAGCAGATCCTCCTAGAAGCTATGTTAAGACATATGGAGGAGAGGGAGATGTTACAAGATATATGTATATGCATGTATTCACCAAGGGCAAATCCTGCCTGACCAACCTTCTTGCTTTTTACGATAGCGTAACTGCGACTGAAGTCAAGGGAAGAGCCACTAATGTCATCTATCTGGATTCCAGTAGGGCTTCTGACATGGTTCCCCATAACATCCTTCTCTCCAAATTGGAATGATATGAATTCGGTTGGTGGACTGTTCAGTGGATGAGGAACTGGTTGCAAGATTGTACCCAGAGCATGGTGATCAATGGCTCAATGCCCAGATGGAGATTGGTGACAAGTGTAACCCTCAGGGGGTCAATACTGGGACTGATGCTCACAACACTGGGACTGAGGCAACATATTTTTTTGTCTTTCTCCTTTCCTGCAGCTTCTCAAAAATACTTGCCACTGTTGTTACGAATCAGCAATGGAAAAAAATAAAATAAAATAAAATAAGCTCTTTCCTACCGTTTTTATTTTCATTCTTTATTACTGAAATTGAAAGCCACGTACATAAGCACTGATCTCGCTCAATTACCTGAAGAACTGGAATACAGAAGTATCTTGACTCAAGCAAACTTCCTTTTTACAAGTTTGAAGTGGACTCCTATAGCATTCAATCCTGTTACCTAGTCCTCTATCAATGGACTTCTTAAAAAAATCTTAAAAAGTGCTAGAGGGAAAAGACAGAGGATACTATTGCTCTGGTACTTATCAAGTACTTGTCCTCAGTTTTTAACCAGATTTTATTTAACAGAAATACACAATCAATACTTACAACACCCTCAGCAATGCCTCAGAATACATCTTAATTCCATTTTCCTTTTCACAGGCAACATCACATTATTTAAATGGAACAACCTCTATAACGAAATTTCTCTTCTCTGCACCCCTCCTGAAGCGAGAGAGTTCCAAGTCTACAGCAGGGCTATCAGTCCCAAATACGCAACTTCATGTTTTATCCATGTACATTTTTAAGATCACCTAATTCTTTCTGTACTACTTACCAAGCTAATTTTGTATGGGAAATAACACCTTAATTTGGTACAACTCAAATTTTACTTACATATTTTAGCAATATTAGAAATGAGACACAATAGTAGTTCCAAAACTTGAAAGACTACTAATCCTCCTAGCCCTACCAGTTATCTGTCATTACATTCAACAGCACTTATTAATCATGTTCTTGTATACAAGTTCTTTGATTTGCCTCAGAGGTCTAGTAGTCATCCCTTGTTCACCTATCATTGCACAGAATTTCTTTGGATTAACTGCATTAAGCATTTTCTGATTTCCCATCTCAAGAAAACACCTAACTCCTGAATTAGACATTTAATCAACTTATCAAAAACAAAGCAGCAGATAAATCCTATTCCTTAATGAAGCAGCTTTCTTTTATTGTTTATTTTCCTCTTTTTTAATGTTGTTTTGTTTTAACTAAGACATCTTTCAAAATAATCCAACGACCAACTATTTGCTATCAAACCTCTTGTTTCACAGGCCAGGTTTCAGAATTCAGGATGCATAACTTCAAACTTCATTTGGCTGCACTGAATTTAAATACAGTAATCACAACTTTCATGTACACTTTCTTATCATGCCACAGATGTCAGATTATATACATATTGAGAATGGAGGAAAAATATCAAGTTAGGAACAAAAGCAGATAATCGTCTTTATTGTATTTATTATTATCAAACATTTCCCTTATAATGGGACAACTTTAGTTCTGAACATACATTGGACAACCATAAACTACAAGCCTGTTGATTCATAAATTAGTTGCCTATCCTCTAGCTCAAGTTAAGTTAACAGAAATCATGTTGTTCCTTATACTCATCTTCTAAAACACAGTGTTTCAAAAAAATCAACGTTTCCAAGCATAGTTCCCCCAACAATCTAAGTAAAAGTCATAATTTCCAGTGTGTTTGGCAACAATAGCACATTAATCCTGTCATCTAAATGCAGTGACTTGCTTTATACCTTTTCTAACTTGAAGCACCACAAAACAAAGGTTAAAAAATAAAAAACAAAACAAAAACAAGAAAAAACCCTTCATTTCCAGTATTTTCCATTTGTGCAACACTCAATTATTTTTTAGTCAAAACCGTAAATGAAAAAAGTCCATTCTAACACTTGAATTCTAAAGGAGTACCATTAGGCGAACAGACCATTTATCGATGCAGCATCCAACATATGGAGCTCTGGACAATATACGAAAGTAAGTGAACTTCAAAACTGTTTTGACTGGTCCAATTACTACAAGGCACCATATGCATTTTCTATCTTGAACAGCTACACTGAAGTAAATACACAAACTATTACAAAGCTTTTTTTTTTTTTTTCCTATTAGTAATCAATTGAATGGCACTGGTTTCTTGGAGCTTGTTTTCACATTTCTCCAAAATAATAATTAAAAAAAAAAAAAAAAAAAGACTTTAGCATAAGTGATGTTTTTATTACAGGGGAAAAAAATCTGTTTTCAATAGAACAGCAATAAATAAGACTACAGCTTGAATTCAGGTTCCCAATTTCCTAATATTTACAAGAAATAAAAATGACAACAATTTAGAACTTTAACCACCTTTGTAAGTTCTAATGTACTTTTTCATGTTCTGATTTGATTCATACTTCTGTTTTATGAACAACTGGTTAGCTGTCAAGCCAGATATACTCAAAATCCATGAAACTGTACAAACCCATCTTGATAAAATCAGATTAGTTTAGTACTATATGAAAAACGGAACAGTGAAGGTGACAACACTGAAACACAAAGTACACCAAAAAGAAGCCAGTGGACTGTTTAAAGCAAGTTGTTCCATAAGCTTATTGAAAATCGTCAGTGTTGCATATAAACTGTTACAATTTTCAGAATAACAAAACTGAAGAATCCACAGCAACCCACTGCAAAATGCATATTGAAGGAGAGTAGCACTTTCATGAGATCGTCAGAAATTACACTAGAATCTAGTTTACATATTTTCACTAGGTCATAGTTCATTTCCTCAGTGTACAATTCTACAAACTCTAACAATACTTTTGCATGTAAACACACAGAAAATTTTTCCTGTGAAAGGTTGACTGTTGTCTCAAAGCACTAACAGCTACAGCCTTCATGCACAATCCTTTTTTTCTGTATTTGTGGAGACAAGCAGCAAAACTAGTAACCTCCCTAGTTTCAGCTGAGAAACAATAAACATTTTGAAGACTAAGTAGATTCCAATATATAGTCAGTTCTGAGTAAATAAATGACAGTTACATTTTCAACCGTCCACTTGAATAATGTTAACAATGGAAGTACAGAAAACATCCTCTCTGAAGGAAATGAGCAAGTTACTAGATACATTCTCAACTGATGAATGAAAACTGAACTAGTACGTCTAAAGAAACTCCGTAGGACTGAAATAAACCCCTAAAAAAAAAAATAAAAGCAACACAACTATTATTAACTTACTTTGAACTGCAACCATATTTCAGAAGCAAAACAAAGCAAGGTAAGCATTATCACACACCCAACATAAATATTTTGAAAATCACATTTATCACTGAATGGCTTGGGTTGTAAAGGACCTTAGAGATCATCTAGTTCTGCTATGCAGAATACACCCTCGGTGAATCAGGTGGAAATGGTTAGAGAACCACTCCTCCATCTGGACCATCACAAGTGCATGGGACTAGATGGCTTTATGCTAGGGTACTGAGGGAGCTGCTTGGGGTGATTGCCGAGCCGCTCTCAGCCATCTACCAGGGCTCCTGGTTAACTGGAGAGGTCCCAGAGGATTGAAGACTTGCCAGTGTGACTCCCATCTACAAGAAGGGCCGTAAGGAGGATCTGGGGAACTACAAGCCTGTCAGCCTGACCTGCGTACCAGGGAAAGTTATGGAGCAAATCACTTTGGGAGAGATCACACGACATGTGTGGTGTCCAGGGGATCAGGCCCAGTCAGCACAGCTTTGTGAAAGGCAGGTCACGCTTGACCAAGCTCATCTCCTTCTATGACTGGGTGACCAGACTGGTAGACAAGAGAAAGGCAGTTGATGTAGTCTACCCAGACTTCAGCAAAGCATTTGACACGGTCTCTCACAGTATTCTCCTGGGGAAACTGGCTGCCCATGGCCTGGACAGGTCATACCCTTCTTTGGGTAAGGAACTGGCTAGAGGGCCGTGGCCAATGGGTAGTGGTTAATGGAGTTCAGTCCAGCTGGTGATCCGTTACAAGTGGTGTCTCCCTGGGGTCAGTACTGGGGCCCGTCTTGTTTAATATCTCTATTGATGACCTAGATGAGGGGATTGAGCGTACCCTCAGTAAGTTTGCGGATGACACCAAGCTGGGAGGTGGTATCAATCGGCCTGAGGGTAAGGAGGCCCTTCAGAGGGATATAGATAAGCCGGATCGCTGGCCTGAGGTGAATGGGATGAGGTTCAACAAGGCCAAGTGCCACGTCCTGCACTTCGGCCACAATAACACCATGCAGCACTAGAGGCTTGGAGCTGAGTGGCTGGATGACTGTGAAGAAGAAAGGGACCTGGGGGTGTTGGTTGATGCTCAGCTGAACATGAGCCAGCAGTGTGCCCAGGTGGCCAAGAGGACCAACAGCATCCAGACCTGTGTTAGAAACAGTGTGGCCAGCAGGAGCAGGGAGGTGATCATCCCCTGTACTCAGCACTGGTGAGGCCGTACCTTGAATACTGTGTTTGGTTTGGGGCCACTCACTACAAAAAAGACACTGAGGCCCTGGAACGTGTCCAGAGAAGGGCAACAAAACTTGTGAGGGGTCTTGGAGCACAAATCTTTTGAGGAGCAGCTGAGGGAGCTGGGATTGTTCAGTCTGGAGAAGAGGAGGCTCAGGGGAGTCCTTATTGCAATCTACAACTTCCTGAAGGGAGGTTGTGATGAGGTGGGGTTTGGACTCTTCTCCTGGGCAACAAACAGGACCCAAGGAAATGGCCACAAGTCGTACTAGAGGAGGTTTAGATTAGACATTAGAAGAAACTTTTTCTCCCAGAGAGTGGTGAGGCACTGGAATGGCTGCCCAGGGAGGTGGTAGAGTCACCATCCCTAGCAGTGTTCAAGAGGTATCTAGATAAGGAGCTGTGAGATATGGTTTAGTAGCTTGTGGTAGCAATGGTAATGGGAGGATGGTTGGATGATGATCTTGTAGGTCTTTTCCAAATTTGTGATTCTGTGATTCTAGTTCTAACTTCCCATCTATGGACAGTGTTGACATCCACTAGATCAGCTACCCAGGACCACATTCAACCTGACTTTGAACATCTCCAAGGATAAGGCATCCACAATTTCACTGGGCAGCCTATTCCCATGCCTCTAAAGTTAGAAATTTCCAACTAATATCTAATCTAAATCTGTCATCTTTTAATTTAAAACTGTCCCCTCCTTGCCATATCATTACACTTGTTGGAGAAAGAGAACCTCCCCAGCAGTCTTGTGTATCCATTTTGGTACTGGAAGTACACTATCAAGTTTTCCTGGAACCTTCAGCTCCAACTCCCCCTGCCTGCCTCTACTGGAGAGGGGCTCTGTCAATCTTACCATCCTCTTGATCCCTCCTCTGGATTTCCAGAGCTGTTTCCAGCTGTTCCAGAACAGCTCCATGGCCTTCTTGTGCTAGAGGCCTCAGTACTGAAAACAGTACTATAAGTATGGGTCTCATGAGTGGAACAGAAGGGGAGAATCACCCCCCTCAACCTGTTGGCCATGCTTCTTCAGACTGCAACAGGATATACTTCGCCCTCTGGGCTGGCAATGCACACTGCTGTCTCACATTGAGTTTTTCATCCACTAACAACCACAAACCCTTATCCTCAGGGTTGCTCACTATCTGTTCTCTGCCCAGTCTGCATTTGTGCTTGGAATCGCTCCAGCCCAGGTGCAGGAACTTGCATTTGGCCTTTTTGAAGTACTTAAGTAAATGCATTTAGAATTACTCCATATTAAATGACCTAACATGCAAAATTCAGTAAAACTCAAGCAACTGATAAGTAAACAGTGCAAAAACATACAGTCCAAACAGTAAGAAATAATATAATTAATAAAACTTTTCCTAGTAAGTTACTTATATAATGAGTTTCATGCACAGACTGCTGTCTGACTGAACACTATCATCTATTCTGCTATATGGTATCTTGCAATTGAGTTTTTGCATAGCTGACAATGATGCTCTCTCATTATTGTTACAGAAGCTAGAGTTAAATCAGTCACTACTCTGTTCAGACAACAGTATCATCAGAAAAAATACATCTGGACAGATCTTAACAGTCTCAGTCATCAAGCTTGTTTTCTTAAAATAATTCTGCTTTGATTTACTGCTATACTCAATCTCAACAGTAATGAAATCTGTTTCTCAAAAAATTTCACATCATCAATATAGGCCATAAATATTTGGAAGATAGGAATAATTACTTGAACAGAGAATTACCACTACCTTTGAAATAAAATTCCTTGATTTATCCTATCTGTTAACTCAATGTTAGGAAGAACACAGGAAGAGGACACCAATGAGGTCAAAACTTAAGAATTACCTAAACACACAATACAAGTAAAAAAATCTGGAACATGGAAAGTTTAGAAAACAAAAACATTATGTAGATTATAAAGCAGTGTATCATCTGGCATGGATTATCCATACAAATTATTGGATACACAACAACAAAGTTTACAGGCTTAATCACGTATATCAGTGGATAATTCAGGGCAGTATCAACATATATCATTATGTATCATAATCACACAACTACTTGGCTTTATGTCTAACATGCTTTGTTGTTCTCACAGGAGTGAATAAGTAAAATAAAGAAACAGGTCACTTCCGATACTAACTCAAGATTGAACAGGTTAAATGTTTCTGAGTGATAAAGGAAGCTGCTACGATTAGTCACATTTGTTTAAGCACTTCAAAATTTAGAACTAAAGATGACTCCTCTCTTTATATAGTCTAGTGGGCAAACTAATATGTTAACATATTTATCCTCAAATATTGGCATTATTTCATGTTCAAATGAAGCCAAAAAGAGACTAATGCAACACAGATAACTGTCATCACAAAGAAATCACATAAAGAGAAGTGAAGTTAACATCACCTACCTTTTCCACCTTTCCACCATTGATGTCACTGGGGAGGAATTTCTTACCAATCGTTCTTAAATCTGTCTGAAATTAATAGAGAAGACAACAGAATATAAATCTAAAATATCCTGTTTAAAAAAAAAAAAGTCACAAATCATAAAACAAGAAAAAGAGGGGCATTTCTTCTATTTTCCCAACAATTAGGATACTCTACAGATATTCAGAGCAAATACTGTAAAAAAGAAGATAAATGTTCAAATTACTTTCTATTGCACAATATAGCCACAGAGTAATAAGAAAGTACATTTAGTTTTCAATCTGAGCCTACCCAAGGAAACTGATCTGTCACTTGCCTGTTATTTACCTCTGAACAGCACGCAAACTCCTTTGAACTGTCCCTGCAATAATCCGTATTCATACAGAATTTGACAAGTCTTCAGAAAGATGCTTTGCAACCACAGCAACAAGGAAGGAGATAGAACTTTTACAAACCCTTTGCAAGATCTTATACAAAATAAAAGCATTTGAAGAACTGAAGGCATGTCTACATTTATTTCATTCCTATTCAAGCAATTCACAAAACATCAGTTGGTTTCTTTTGACTTATAACCGCCAATGAGAGGTATGAATTTTTAGGAAGTGCAATCTAAACTCACTTTTATCCTGCCTTTCAAAACACAACGCTATTTCTACTTTAAACAACATTTAAACAACTACTGATTTAATGACAAAAGTATTGATAACCCACTAAGATTGGCTTTGGGTACTTGCATAACGTTTCTGGTTTATCTTGATTATCTATCAGACAAGCTGGAAATGCAACACATGTACTTGTTTATGTCCTTGTAGGCAGAAATAATTACTAAATTAACATATCTACAGTAATTCAAGCAACTGCTTGTAGCTATATAACTAAGTACGCATTGTAGGAAACTCAATGTTTGCTTGAACAGGCTTTAAAGAATAGCATACCCAGAAGTCAATTTAAGTAAGGATGTTTTACTCATCCTAGCAAGCTCATATTTTGCACTGTAATTTCATACTCACATCCATACACAGCACTTCTGATTTCATTATAAGTATTGCTTATACTTCAACTTCAGATTTACATTTCCTAAACACAGAAATATCTTCTAACTGTAAATTATATTCATTTTTCTCCCCACTAGGCTTCAGGTTGGAATAGCTGTCATTTCCAAATGAATTCAGAAATAATTCAAACATTCTGGGAAGGAGGAAGGTGCTTTGTCCTTTACGTAAATCATATAGACAACAGTGTTTTTAATTAGAATCATAGACGACCACCTGCGCCATTAGATACGCTGTTTTCAGTGTGATGTCAGAAAAAAAGTTCACAATCATAACTTACATTAAGTGCAACTAGGATAATGTCATTCGTATTGACTTTTTCGGATGAATTTATGCAAGTTTCGATTCCTTCATCTGAAAGATACCTGTTGAAGAAAAAAAAAAAAAAAAAAACATATTAGAATATCATATGCTGTATGTAATAGGTGAACATCCACTCTGTAATTTTTAGTTTGCATAAGATAGGAAGAAAAAAAAAAACAACAAAACACAACCACATCAGTTTCTAAAGTGGTAAGATGCACTCAAACACTTCAAGGAGGAGTAATACTATGTTGTCATCCTACAAACTTTCTTCCTGCTTGCCTACAAGCTACAAAATAACTTGTAAAAGTGGATTTGTATCACCACATGTCCCACGTCAAATGTGGTGAACAACTTCAGAAATAGAACATCTTCGGAAACAACATTTAAGATCTTCACAGTGGCAGTTCAGATCACCACCTTCCTGCCAAAATTCCGTAAGCATGCAATGAATTTGTTCACCTGACAATTAAAAATGATAATCCATTGAAAGGACGTGCATAATCAATTTAGAACGGCTGATGCATTCTCATGTTCAAAAACACTTAGGGAGAATGTAATTTTTACTTGAGTAGTTAAAGACTGTGACATTTGTTACTCAATTTGCCTCCTATTTCTCACTCCAAGCCTCAGTTTTCATTCCCACATAGATGGCAAACTGCTTTATCTGCACAGTTCTGCCTTTTCTTTAAAAATATCAACAGTAATCATTACTCTGATAATTGCCAGATACTCAATCTGAAACACAGAGCATACATCCTGTACTAATTATCTAACAAGAAACCACTATTCCTCAAAAAAATAAATAAGCATTAAAAAAAAAAAAAAAAAAAAAAGATTATTAAAGTTTAAGTATTCCAGAGCACTTAGAGAAATATTTGAAGAAAATAATTCCCAAGTGTAAAATAAAGTCATATAAAGATTTGAAGGAAAGCAGACTCGATACACCTTAAGTCTGTCTCAGCTAACATGAACGTTGCTCTGACAGTGTTGCCAGACTAATTAATGATCCCAGTTGTGCTCTAACCCAGACACTTGATAGCAGTGTAGCTGTTCAAGTCAGATGCTGACATATAGCAAATCCTGAGGGATCAGAACTCAGAAAAAGAAAAAAAAGAAAAAAAAAAAGCATTTATAATGTGAAAGAAACAATCCTATTTTTTGACACAGAGCATACACACTAGAGAATAAGGTGGCAGGATTTGTTAGTCCATACAGAAATGTGGATTTCTCAGCTGAGTGCCTCTGAGCTTGGGTATCACCACCTGGGAAGACTCAAGACTCAAGAGGCAATTCCCACTTGGAATTCTCCGACTCTCAAGAGGCAATTCCCACTTGGAATTCTCCGACTCATTAGCTGGAATCAGAATGTTAAGTAGAACAGAATTCCCCCCCCCTACCAGAGGAAACAAGAACAGGTATATCCTATAGGCAGCACTACACACCTGGGGCTTTGCTGTGGTTTAATTACACCAGTAAGGTTTCCATAAAGAGAAATGTAATAAAATCTGCAAGTCTACCTTCTGTTATCTTTAGTACAAAGCTGAGAGTCAGTTGTATCAGAAATGGGTGGAATACAAACCCCACAAGCTGAATTTCAGACAAGTCGTGGAAACATTCCTCCTCTTGTGCAAATTAACTAATTCTTCAGTTCTGCTGAAACTAGCATAACTGCAATTCCATTATGAGCTACACAGTGTAGTATGAGATGCAAGCACTAACATTTATCAGCAGGAAAAAAAATATTTTTAGAGAGTGAGTAAACAACAATCTGATCCAGAATTAAATTTTCCCTAGATAGGATAAAATCGATTACTTCTGCTACCATAAAAACTCACTGCTGAGTCATGTTTCCATTTCTTGCTGAAAAGTGAAGGCTGAAACTCAGCTGATAAAATTTCATAGTTTTGTTTGTCTCACTACTTCACAGAATCACAGAAAGGCCTGGGTTGAAAAGAACCACAATGATCATCTAGTTTCAACCCCCTGCCATGTGCAGGCTCACCAGCCACCAGATCAGGCTGCCCAGAGCCACATCCAGCCTGGCCTTGAATGCCTCCAGGGTGGGGCGCCCACAACCTCCTTGGGCAACCTGTTCCAGTGCCTCACCACCCTCTGAATACTTCATCAGAGGGTTTGAGACAAAAATGATAAATACACATATGCACGTTGAAAAAGGTTTTTCTTTTCTGACTTATATTAATAAGTCAGTTAATTTCAGCAACAGCACTTAAGAAAAACATTGCTCACCAGACTGATATTTCCATCTATGTTACGGGCGGACAATAATGAAATGCCATTTGAGGACACCTGCTGGCTTGATTTAAGCAAACACTACAGCTACAGCTTTTCAGCAAAAACATGATTAGCCGTTTTTAAAGTAGCCTTCAAATTAAAATAAATTAAAAAAAAAAAAAAAAAAAACACCCCCAAACAAAACAAAACAGAGCTTTTCAATAGCTTCTTAAGTGGTGCTTCTCTGTAACAAGACATGTAAGTGAAGCAATCATCAGAAATGGTCAGCAGCTCAGTGAAGAATTGTGATTAGAAAAGGTTCTACACCCAGAAGGAACTGAAACACACATTTCTTCTTCCCAGACAGAAGCCTGGAATGAGAGTGCATGTCAAGCTAACTCGATGTTTTAACCATCTAACCCTCTTGATGCTTCATACAAGTAGTACTCCTAATAGATACACAGATTTCCTTCGAAACTCTGCAGAAAGTTCCTTAAAATAAGTGAATTTGTTCTCCTTATTGTCTATACTGCCTCCTGTAATAACTATCTAAGTTTTAGTTATGAACATTTCCTGCTACAGGTCCACAATCTATTTATGAAAAAAAAGAAAAAAGAAAAAGAAAAAGAAAGCCAGTAATTCTAAGAAATTTCTTCTAAAATAAAAGCATTTGTACAGAGAAAACATTTTTCAAGTATGAAACGGGAGTTATGATAGGCCAAATTAGCTCTTTAGCTGGCATAAGGTCTGGAATTCCTTTGCTAAACTGAAAGTCCCTTCTTCTTTCTGTTCTTAATAAGGGTATGCTATGTGTTGAAGGTACAGCACACAGCAAAAGACCATTCTTTTTTTCCCCCTGTATTACATAAAGAAAGAAAATCTGACCCTGAACTGAAACCAAAATCAGAGGAAATCTCCTCACAAGGAGCCCTGGAGCTCAGCACCTGCATTACAGTCATTCAAGTGCCTCACAGCACCCACATTAGCTGTTCTGCACATTTTGTAAGATACCATGACCTACTGTAACCCGAGATAATGAAAGGTGAACTACAAAGCGATCCCATTACACTAATCCAACATGATTCCTACCGCCAAGGGGTGGGAAGAACTCCTAAGCTGTCCATGAACTAGATTACCCTGCTGGAACCTGCTCATGAACTCAGAATCCCCCAGACATACCTGGCAGCACTGTACAGATTCAGTACCCTGGACAGATTTTGTTCTGCACACCTCCATCCCAAGCTTCTCTCTCTCTTCTTTGAACAGGGAGGGGGGGGAGGGCCACATGGAATAATCCAGCACAGGAACGCTGTTCTGTCACAATCAGTAAATTTCCATTTGTATTTCCAGTAAACCAACAAGACAGAATTATGCACATTTACTTAAGGAGAAAGTAGATAAACGAAGAAATAAATGGGTGAGAAAAACCAATCTCAGTAAAGCTTTTAAGAAGCAAAAGGCAATGTAACAGCTGACCAGCATCTTATGCAGACAGCAATGAAACAAATTATTCTCTTAACGTGTAATGCAAGTAACAATATCCCACAAGATATCCTGCAAGTGAAAGACTTCAAAGAAGGCAACTAGCTTCCAAATGGGAGCTTGTTTTTTGGCTTTATCCACAATATGCTTAAACATCCTAATACTACACTACTAGATGTCAGGGTGAATTTTTTTCATTTAGAGGGTGGTGTGGCATTGGAATAGGCTGCCCAGGGAGGCTGTGAATGCTCCGTCCTGGAAGCATTGAAAGTCAGGTTGGATGGTGCCTTGGACAGCCTGAGCTGGTTGGTGGCAACTCTACCACAGCATAGGGTTGGAACTGAATGAGCTTAAGGTTCCTTAAAACCTAAACCACTCTATGATTCTATATTGTTTTTGAGGAAACTGCATGTGTGTGTGCATGTAAGCCACTGAATTTCTAAAAGCTGGTAACTGTAACAGCATTAATTGCAAGAACTTTTGGTTTCTAAGGAAAAAAAATACTCACTAGAGTTGAACAATCTCAGAGGTTATAAACTGAAGTAATCAGACAACTGTATCGATTTCAAAGGAATTATACCAAGTAATGCTCTATGAGTCACACAGGGATTTTGCAGCCTTGGAACATTAATACAAATTAAAAAATAAGAAATAAAATCGGTTTACAACCAAATGGGCTCCAAGCTGCCTCGTAAGTTTGAGATGTTTATCAGCAGATCATTCTCTTGGGAGAGCAGACCAGAAGAGAAAGGAAAATAAATGCTTCTCTCCTGCAATTCTTCCACATTATATTTGCTGGAATCCGAGGGATATTTGTCTCATCTATTCCTCCCCTACGCATCCAGCTTCACTCATCTGAGAAATGTAGCAGCACAATCCTCTTAGCAACGGCTTTTGTCAGAAGAGCAACTCCTTTTTAAATACAAGGAACCTGTTCTTACATTTCTGAATGAGACACTGCAATGGCAGTATTATTAGGAGAAAGTCACTAGTAACAAATCAGCATTTTGTGCTAACCATTCACTTATAAATCCAGATCTGTAATTTTTCCGTCAAAATGTTCTCTGTTAGCTCCTAAGAAAAACAAATTTTGGCAATTCCTCCTAACAAAACATATTAGAGTGGTAACACTGAAAGCTGTTTTCCCACTGCTCCTTCATATCAACTGTGACATCAACCTAACAGTCCATATTTGTATGCTACAGTCAGACACCCACATTCTCCTCTTTGATATTTCCCATTGTTGGGGGCTGTAATTCTGTAGTACCAGCCTCAAATATGCCCCTAGTCATTTTACCTTCTGCTTTACCTTATCAGGAATAAATTACACCTGACATGCCCTAATCAGACAGATTTGTTACTGCCACACTATAACCACCAGCATCTGAAGCATTAAAGAAATCCTGCTACCAAAAGCATAGATAAATGCATATTTGTGTTTGCCTGCACTGTACTGCTGGATCAAGCACTTTATGTGCAAGCAAATGTGTGTGTGTATGTGGGAATTTTACAATGTTTAAATTAAAAGCTCCATTCTAAAATTAAATCCACCCGGTAAACAACTTTCCTAATGATATTTTTTTCTACCAGTAGCTTTCTTGAAAAGTCTGTTTTTGCTATTTGCAATTAACAGTTTATATTCAACCAAAAACCGTGAGCAACCTTCAATCCTTTTCCTATCCTCAATAACTTTCTCCTATCATCTCTATCTCATTCTCTATTATAGGAGCAACCTAAAGAAAAAAAAAAAAAAAAAAAAAATGAAAAATAGAATTAATAAACATACTAAATAAAATTTGTATTTGTTAATGTTCACACCACTCTACAGAAACACTGAAACAGGAACCAAAAATGCAAGATGCCTTAATGGTACTTCTTGTTATTCCGGCAGCCACATGAAACATCTCTGGAGTTTTAAAGCAAATTTAACATGGCTAATTTCAATGTGTGTGTGCAGAAACCAAAATGTTCTTACCCATCACAAAACAGATTTACATAGTCATGCCACACAAACGGTAACCTACGTAGAGAGCATTCGTATTTCTGATAGTTGGTAACGCTATGAAGGGTGAGAACAATTTTAACCAAGTGGAACTTCACGCAATAGTATGAAGCCACCAGTGGGTGCCAGTATTGCTCCACAAAAGAAGAACGTTATCTTCACATTACGTATTTTAAACTTGTAGTGTAGTCTTTTGATAGGGTTTCAAAACGTTCTGTCGAATTACAGTTGTATAAAGGAATTATACCGCAGTAGTACAAATTTTATTGAGGCACTATCATTAAAGCTGTTTTTTAAAAAACACAAAACACATTTGAAAACATTATTATGCTAAACATGGAAATCAGGTTTAAAAATAAGGCTTCTTCATGCCCTATAACCTGCATAATGCTGGGTAGGCAACTGACATTGCTCTGTTTTAAAATAAAAAGCTCAGACGTTGAAAGGATGATGTAGTATTATACAAACTGCTGGAGAAAATAAAACAGAACTTGAAGGTGAAGAAGAACACAGAGTTATGAAAAGGATTCCTAAGTCCTGACAAAATTAGTGCCGAACACTTCTTCATCTGCAAGGCAAACGTCTCTCAGTAATGACAAATAACCTCCACTGTTGTTTTCAGTAGTATTCTTGGCAATTTTACTATTACTATCCTGACATTCACTACAGGGATTTTTTTTTCCTCATGTCTAGCCTTGCCGCATTGCCTCCTGTTGCTCCTTGTTTTCTCCACATCTGTGGGGAAGAGACTGTGCCTTTCCTTTTTGCAGTCACAAAACCTTACTCTCTGTACTTACACAGATGATCATTGCTAGCCAGGCATAATTTTGTTCTCCCATCACTTCTCCAGTTTGTTAATTTTACTTTGAATCCTAATGCTGCTCACTAACAGCTCTGCATTCCTACAGAGCTTTATCTTGTGTTTAAGCCCAGAGCTTCATGCTTCACCATTGAGGTACTTAACGAGAGTATCAAATAAAGCCTGACCTAGACCATGCCTCACATACTGTCAGAGCGCCTTCCACAGCTGTTCTTTCTAGTATGGTCCTATCAAACATATAACTGCATTACAGGAACTTAATCTAGACTGTTTCCCCATTTTACTCCTTAATGCTGAGGGAAAAAAAAAAAAAAAAAAAAAAAAAAATACAGCTAGCAGAATCACACTTGTTTACATCATCCAGAAAGCTCACCAACAATTACAGAAATGTGATTACAATTAGGTTCCTGTTTAGGTGAATGGATACCAGTTCTACTTTTAAAACATTACTGACATTCATAGAACTGCTGCATAGCCAGTACAGCACCTGGGCTCCCTGGGCAGCTAAACGTATCCTAGCTCCCTAACTTTTCACTCCTGGACATATAACAACATTAAGCGCTGTCTCTAACCCAGGTCAAGCTGAAACTTCAGCAAGGCACTCATGAAAAATGCATTCCCAAGCTCCAATTCTCACAGTTTTAGCTGACAAACTTCAAGGCCTTAACCTCCCTTCAGGTATCTGCAACGTTTGACTTTCAATAAAAACACTATCTAAGAAAGCCAATGTATTTTTAGAATTTAAAAATAGAATGTGTGTATATATATATATAAAATCTACCAAAAGCAAGATGTTAGTCCCTGATTCCTCCTATTCTGCCCCCCTCTTCTTCCCTCCCCCTCCCTTCTTGGGAAGCAAGCACAAGTTAATTATCCTAGAGTAAAGTCTATTTACGTCTCTTTTGCCAGTGAAACCATGACCTAAAGAAAGCTCAGAGTCTAGGAAAAGAGGAAAAAAGAAATAAAGCCTGAAGTGCTTTAAGCAAAATCAACGCGGTAGCTTCATCCTAGGTTACTCCTGCCTAAAACTTACAGTAAAAACAAAGACCAATAACTTCAAAGTTGTGGTCTTAAATATACACAGTTCCAGACACCACAAAAGTCATTTCACTGCAGGAGTGATACCCACTGAGCCGTTCTTTCAGCCACCCCTGCTCCCACCTCTTCCTACAGACTCACCTCATTGCCCCTACCCACGTGAGAAAGGGGCAAAGTCTGGAACAGCCACTGATGAACAGCCTTTTTTCCCCCCTTCTACAATTTGGGAGGGGAGAGAAGCTGCCTTATATCCGATATGGGATTTGGTGATAGGTCCCTTGCTGGGGGTTACCAGAGACAGAGCACCCCAGCACTGCCTGCAATGTCAAGTGCTTCAAAGTCTGTGTTACTTATGCCACCACTTTTAGTCATCTTTACTGTCATCTCCAAAGAGGACTACTTCTATAAAAATCTCTACTAACTAGTGATAGTTTCAGAATTATTCTCTAATAAGATTGACATGCAAACAGAATTATTAGGCTATTATTAGGCTAGCCTGACTCCTGCTTACACCTCCCCAGGCCCACGCGTAACTCCTCTCTTTTTAATTATTGGCACATTTTCGTCTATAGCCTCCCTAAAACTACTCTGTTCAGGAAATGAAGTATGAAAAGCAGGTTTTCAGCACACTTCTTTTCCAAGTTCTTCCACAGCAGAGAACACGTTTTAATACTTACATTAACCAAGTATTTATAACAGCATGCTGTCTGAAGTTATATTACAGTTTTTGCAAGTTTCCTCACGTGAAACGCCCACTCCTAGGAATGCTTTTTATTTCTTAAGACAAGGAAGGGGCTCAAAACTATATTATGAACAATATCTTATCAGGTTAGTAAATATTTTACAGCGGAAAAGTGAGAGAGGAACTTAAGTTTGTGGTTAAACAAAATGTAAAGCTAAGCAACACCGTACCAGTTATCTAAAGACACAGATTCTACATTTTCTCTTTCCTAAATCTAATCTATTTCACATTCACATTCCATGTTCTAGGCAAATTGTGGAAGCAAAATTTGAAAACCCAACTCTTTTTTTTTTTTTTTTTTTTTTTTTTTAAATTTCAGTTTCCAATAAAAGAGAAAATGATCACTTGTAAAGCCCTGAGCAAGAAACAGAAATCCTGGGAATTGGTACAACTCATCAAACAACTCTGCAAGAGGCTGGTTGCAGGATCCTCTCTGAAACAGCTGCACTGCTGCAGAATTTATGCTTATGCTTTCAGAAAGCAAAAAGTAGACATTCATTGAATTCATTGTAATGCCAGCCTCTTAGGTGACACTTGTAAACATGGGAAATATCAAATAGCAAGGAAATCACTGAAGGACAGGAAAAAAACTACAAAGTCGTCAGATCTGCATGTGGTAGCTTTTAATATATTGTAGAACTGCATATTTGAGGTGTTTTATGATATTCTTCCAAATTGCATGAACAGCACTTCCAGTATGAGCAAAGGGAACTACCCTCAAGGCTTACATAAATGTAAATAAGCTATTTTGAGTTTTATAACAGAAGTTATTGATCAGTATTTTGACAATCAGTTTACATTAAAAATTATCCAAGAACACATAAACTTTTAATATTAAAGATGTCAAAATCTAAAATATTCTTTAGAAACTAGAGAATTAAATGAATTGAAAGGATGAAAAACAGCATAACTTTTCCCCCAATCAAATTTTCCCCCAAATGAAGCACTGCAATCAGCAGCTGTTCAACATCAGCCTAGGAGCTTTAGCCTCTCTCACATGACTGTATTCGCATTTTTTCAGTCTCTCGTGACCACAGGAGACACAGAGCTTAACTTACTTCAGTGGAGGTAACAACCCAAGTGCCATAACCCAGAGGTAATCATCAATCACAGCAAAATGCAGACACAGAAATCACTTATTTCACAACCACGTAAGTAAGACTGGGAGCATCTGAGTCACACTGACAACTCTGTTCCGCTTCAGCGGCTGCATCTTTTTATTGTGAAGTCAACAAGGTAAAGAGCTATATACATTTTCTGTTACAAACAGAATCTCACAAATACAGAAAATGAGTTTCTAACAATTTCAAGAAACAGACAAAAGCTCAAAACCAACAATACTTAACATATTATCAAAAATTATTTTGAAACTGAGGAAAATAAACATTTCCTAATAAAAAAAGATAAAAAGCTATCTTTGTGGTTTTCCAAAGAACTTCATTCCAATACCATTGTTATCATTTTGCCCAAGCCAGCAGTGAAGCAGTAGTGAATTAGACATTTAAAAAGCAAAACCTGACATGCTTCAAAAGGAAAAGGGAGATTAATCATTCAAACCACACAAACAAAAAGAAGTCAGCAGAAAGACTGATCAAGAAAATATTCTGGAGAATTAATTTGATAAAAGGTAACAACTAATTAAAATTTTCACAGGAGATTCATGAAGCCTGACAGATGACAAGGTTGATAAATGACTGACATGCAAAAGGAATGATAAAGAAAGCAAGAGCTGTAATAACACAAGTTAAATGTTTTTTCCTACTTCTAAACTAAATCTCCACAACTGAGATTTGGAAGGTTTCCAAACTAATGTCATTGTTGAAACATGTATCCCAGCAAGTTTCTTAAACTAATATTGCATTAGGAAAGCGTTTAGAATAACAACAGCAGTAACAAAACTGTTTGCCCAAGAGCTCAACTAAAGCCCAAATACAAAATTGCTGACCTGCATTAAGTCAATACTTGTGTGGATAGAACAGAAAATACTAAAACATCACACGGTATTTTTAAAGCAGGCATCACATTTAATCCTAGAAATTGAAGAAACTTGTGTGCAAACCATGCTGAGCAGGCAAAATGGAAGACTAATTTGTGGGCTTGGGAGCACTGGGCTGAAGACTTATTTCTTGGAGATGGAAAATGTCCACCATGCAGACATCAGACTCTTTTCAGGATGAAGAAAACGAGCAGGAGAACAGTGTGGCAGGGAGAGGGAAAGGAAAGACTGCTGAATAGCTTTTCATAAGATCCTCCACCAAAGGCACTTACAGAAAATGAATAGTTAAGCCAAAAGAAGAAGCAGCCTTTGTCATCACATACAAAATACAGGAAAGGAAGGATATGAACAGAATGGGTGCTACTGTAGAGGATTAATTAACAACAGATGCATCACACTGGTCTGCACTGTGTGCAACAAGAATTAAGAGAAAGGACAAGGCAGCAAGGTAACAGCTGGCGATGATTTTACAGAGATCCAGAACATACCAAAATTTGAAAGCTTACTGCCCTCTATGACTACACAATGAGATGTCAGGTGGATTTCAACATCAATAAATCCAAAGTATTGCACACAGAGAAGGAAAAACTACAAACACTGCAGAGCTCAGTACTCTCTCTACCTTAGCAATCATTCATGAAAAACATGCAGTCATGTTGTTGTTTTATGGATACTAACTCACGGTTCAACAGCAGTCCAAAATGCACAAAGAATACCAGGATCTATTCTCAAAATAACACAAGACACGGCATTATAAAACCACACAAATCAAATCAGAATTATACAGGAGCAGCGCAGCTGTACATAGCATTCAGTTATAAATGCCAAAGGAAATTATGAGCTGTTTAATTTTCAATACAAAATGCCACTGTAGGTTATGAAGTGCACGCTCCCCAGAGTGGGGCCTCCAGCCTTGGACACAGGATGTTCCTCAACACACAGCTGGGTAAATTGAGAGCCACTCTGATCTACAATCCTACTCAGAGCAAAAGCTTGAATGAAGACAATTTGAAAGATCTCTTCCAATCAATCTATTATTTTAATCCAATTTGGAAATGTATTTTGAAATTACATTTATTTGAATTTGCAAACATAGTCTTGACTTTAAATGGGAATGGCACAAAGCTGCACCATAGGGGTTCAGTCTGGATATGAGGAAAAGTTTCTTTACCATGAGAGTGGCCCAACACCGAAACAGGCTTCCCAGCCAAAGGTTTGATGTCCCAAACCCTCTGCTGTTCAAGAGGCTTTTGGACAATGGCCTCAATGCAATTAACTTTTACCTAACTCTTTGAGGTCAGACAGTTGGACTGCATCTTTCCAGAGCCCTTCCAACTGAACAATTCTAATACTAATATTAAATAATTTAAAATCATGCACCTTCAGTTAATGTACCTTAATCACATTTTAGTGTGTATTTTGTTTTATTATATATTTGCTTTTATTTTCATTGTTTTAAATTTAACTGGAAAAAATGGCACAATTTCACAGATGTCAGTCATTTAAGTCAGTTAATTTTTTTTTTTTCCTTTTCACACCTTGGATCAAAAGTAATTAAGCTTCTTTGGGATGGTTTAGTAATCCTTTAACAAGTAATTAACATACACATTCTACATTTAAGTATAAGAGAAAGTAAAAGTCAGTTGCTGACACGGGTAGAAAAGAGATGAAGATACTAAACCTCCATACATCTAATAGTTTTGTGCTGCGGGTTTTCCATCTTTTCTCTGAGAGCAAGAATTGCTTTATCCAATACTGCTGTCTCAGGTTAAAGGCATATGTCTTCCAAAATTATAAAAGGGTTGCAACCTAACGACCCACTTTCCTGACATTTGTGAGACATACAGCAAACAGCCAAGACATACGTGGCCTCTGTGTGACCAAGCTGATTATATGACCGATTACAGAGCTCACCGTTCTATAAAAAGCCAGACGAGAATTAAACAAGACCAGTTCTGAGCTTGTATAATAGAACTAATCAAGTGGTAATTTACTGTACAGGAACTTAGTATGTATTTTCATCAACTAATGACTTGGGAAGGAATCGAGAATCAATAATGGTTCCAGTACTGAAACAGACCTGCAAGAAACTATCACACAGATAAATGTAGGCAATTGAATCTTTGTGTTACTGATATTGATTTTCTTTTTTTCTTTTTTTCTTTTTTTTTTTTGAATCGGTCACAAGCACAACTTGTGAATGTTATATAACCACTCTTAAGAAACCAAATGCAATTTTGTAATTTATACTCAGAATTTTTGCTTGGCTGTCTTTTTAAGGTAAGCTTTCCTCAATAACAGATAGGAACATACCAACTCATCCCAAGCTATCAACATTACCAGGCATCAAAAGCTAAGATCACACCATTATTTAGTTGCCTACATTATAGAAGCCTGCAGTTTGGTGACACAGAGCACCCCCAGAATCACCCTCTCAGATGGCTTTAATTGAAAAAGCTGACCAGACATAAAAGCTAAGAACCCCTCACTTACAAAAATCATTCTTTTTCCAACATGGGTGAAGCAGAAAGTGAAAATGTGAATGAGGATGAGAACCACCTTGGTTTATTTTGTTTGTTTTAAAATCAATTTAGTACCATTTTCCTTTTCCTCCAGCACTCAAACTGATGTTACAGCCTTCTAAATTTATGTAATTTATAACCATGTTTTTCTAGATTATGAAATGAACGTAAATACAGCAATTATAGTGTTTATGCTAAATTATTATTGTAAGGTACAAAGTGAGGCTGTAATGCTTCTGGCATTCCACTGCCTAGAAAAGCAAAGCCTACCATCAGACAACAATCTGTTCTCTGCCAAAACAAATGAAAACATTTAAAATCTTCATCATGAAACACAACAGGAGGACTTAAATTCCACTGGCCATACCGAAACAGATAAGACAAATGCTGCTCCAAGAGAAATACAAACATGAACTAAGTATCAAATTTTCCAAGATAATTTTGAACATTATCAATATTTGCCTCTGATGTCATGCATAAATTCTAAAAGGAAAATCATATTACCCAGATATACTTTTAGAAATAGTTTTAAAAGTCACGTGCGTGTTTCTCGACCTCTCCTTGACTGTCACTGTTCTTGAAGTATTTGACAGCTATGAGAGTTTTAACTATTTGGAGACTTGAATTTCTTATGCTTCCCTTTTTAAACTATACAGCCCAAAATCTTTTAGCCTTTCCCTAAAAGGTCAGTGTTTCATCATTCTCTACTCAGTCTATTTTCTCCCCCTTCTCCTCACCCATGCATCTTTCCTAGAGTGCTGCACCCAAATTAACTCCAGCTAATGTCTTTCAGCACTGACCACCGGAATGAAAGAATATTTTCAGGTATATATCAACACCATAACCAATTAATAACCAGAACAGTTGTTTTTTATACCCCATTCAACTGCATAATATTACATCATATTGTGTAAGGTGTGCAATACATAATAAGGAAAAAGACTCCTAATATTTTTCTGCAGAACTGTTGTTTTTGAATCCTGTTAGGCAGTTCATTACCCTACATACTCATACAGTAATCTACAACACAACTATTCAAATATACTCCTTTTGTTTCCCTTCCATTCTGTATCTTTTTCAAAGTTTATTTTAAATCCTGAAGCCTTAAAGTGCTTGCAACCATCCAGGTTTGACTTTGTCTCTTGCTGTACACACTCCCTTATCTTACAAACAATTGTGCTTGCTGTATATAAGCCATGCTTGCTCTTAAATACTTAAAAAAAAAAAAAAAAAAAAAAAAAGCTTTATTAAATATACAAGACAAAACTGTGCTTTTTCCTTGTCACAACTTGTCATGCCTTGTTCTTGAATTTGTGTTTGCTGTTGCTTGTCATCCAGTTGTATTTGTTTGTAAAGGCACAGAAAAATTACCAAACTGTTTACAGAACATAATGTTGTCTGACTGTTTTAAGATACTCATTTTCACACGGAAAAATCTGAAGACACAGAAACAATGACTAAAGCCTATGAATGTTTTCTACCACCAGGTTCACAGAAATATGAAGTATAAAAACATTTGGTTTTACATACAGCGAGAAGAAGGCATTTTAGAGGTAATATTGTCAGACTTCTAGCCAAGAATTTTCAACGTGAAGATAATCCACATAGATAAATCAAAGACATTAAATGAGAAAGGTGGAACACTTCATACAGTAACACTCCTATTTTATCATATTCCTTATGATACCTCATATTATTTGGGTGACATAATGAAATGCTCTCTGGGAAGAAAAAAAAAAATTTATCTCACTGTTAAAGTGGACTTAGATGTGAGAAAACAAGCAAACAACACATCCCTAACTTTCTGATGTTTTTTCTAAAAGGTTTGTTCAATAGCTCACATTTTGGAGAAAGCTCAAATGAATTTTCCCTATACAAGATTATTGGAATATCCTGAGAGTTAGCTTTCAAGTACAGCATCCTATGTTTAACTTGATAGCTTACAGTATGCTTTGCAGTGTTTCCAGTTCTCCCATGACATCCTGGATCACAGGTCACAACATCTTGCACTTAGAGGCTGGTAACTATCATGGCATATGTCAGATGAAAGTGAACTGACGAAACTGCTGTTTGCTAATGCACATGACAAAAAGAGGATTTACTTTCTCAAAGGGTAGTTTCTCAGTGACATTATCTCAAAGTGGAGAAGCTTCTCAGCAACAACTGCTAGGGACATTAGCTACATATCTAGCATGCAAGCTATCTAACACAGGCAGAATATTCCTATAAATAGGCCAGATTTGTTCCATACAGACAGTGTGTGCTTACTGGAGGTGGGTTAGAGGTTAATCTACACAGGAGTTAGCATCAGAACTTGGATGCAGGCTATTCTTGTTGCAGGATGACAGCCAAGTAGTTGCTGGCAGCATCTTACAACAAAATTATTGCTATGACAAATTCAGGTGGCTGAGCCAGTACAATAGAGAAAAATGAATGTGTCTTTCCCTGGAGGGGAAAAAAAAAAAAAAAAAAAAAAAAAAAAAAAAAAAAAAAAAAAAAAAAAAATAGAAATGACACTACATCTATCTGTAGTAGTGAAATTTGGGCCAAGATTACTTGGAACCTCTCAGTGGTAGCTCCAATCCTTTCTATGGAAACATAGCATGGTTTGCCATCAAAATAGCAGCTTACTGTTAAGTTCAAGCAGGTACAGCAACCTTTTGCTCCAAAAGGTAAATTCGTTCCCTTCCTACATTTAACAAAGCAGTGTATTTGTGCTATAAAGTTTCTCAGCTTGTAAAAGCACTTTTGTAAGCTCGTTAGACAGTTCAGTATGTTTCCCCAAGCCCAGTCCCTACAAACTCCCAAGAGCTAATGATTTTTACTGGAAGATCAGAACTGCCATGTACTTCTTAAAGGACACTAGCCAAGTTTTTTATCATTGTGAATCTAATATTTTGGCTCAGATTTGCTCCTAGAGCTCACACATTAGCCTGTCTTAAGAGCTGTCTTAAAGAGTTACAACTTACCTTACTAAAGCATGAAGGGAGTAGATTAAAGGAAGTTAATTTTCAGCATACTATAACTGCTTTTCATTGGTGAGTTCTGCATCTGTATACTGATGTTTATCTCCCTATGCTAGGATGATGCCATGGCAAAACACTTCAGAACACAACTTCCCATTTTTTTAATGCAGATGTAGTGTTTTTTCTTTACCTGACTCCTAAAACCAAGACACACAAAGCAAAGGTATATTCACATTTGAGAGATTCACCATATTGAGGAAAAGCTTTACAGACAGAACTACTGCACCACAGGAAGAATTGAAGCAATCAATGACAAAAACTCCCAGACACCAAGGAGAACCTTTTCCATAAATCAGCTACCTCAAAGTCTCAGGCACGCTCTCCAAAGACAGACTTACCCTGCTCCCATGTTTCTCTCCCTGTCTCTCGGGTGCTAAATTCTCTTTTCTCTCAGAAGATCTGAAGTATAAAAAGCTCTGGTGCTGATTCAGAAAAGCTGCACCTACATTCATCTGTATTTATCCAGACTTTGCTCACTGCTAAAACTTAAAGAAAGGATTCAGAGACCAAAAGATTGTCTATTCTCTCCAAATTCATTATCTCTTTAAATAAACTTTGTTTTCTTTGCCCTTGGCCCATCTACAGTAACACTAATACTCTAGATAAAAATAATTCATTATCAGCATCCTCTTGGATAAAGGTATGCATACACTACAGGATTTGCTTTTGCACTGATCACCTGTTCTCCAAAATATTTTCACAACACTTTTAAATGCATATTACCTTTAACCTCCTATAAAAATGTTGTTTCACACACTAGCTGCAAACTATGGATGCTAATAATGAATCAACAGCAAACAGTTCATTGCAAGCAAAGGAACAGGACTATTCAGAAGCTAGTAGCTTCTTTATAATTTGCAAAAAAAGATCCGTTTTGACAGCAATGTGCCGATCCTTGAATACGAAGCCAATGCCACAAAGAGCAACAATCCTTCACAGTTACTCACTTAGTTGGATTTTCATTTCTTTCCACAGTGCATGCATCTTGATGAGAAAATACAGCTATACTTAATATAGATAAAAGATTAAAGACAAAACACAAAGTTTCAGAGTATTCAAAAAAAAACAAAAAACAAAAAACCACCACAGGATAAAGCATAAAAGACCCACTTCCAGTTCATATGAAACAGTCCTTTCTTTGAGAGGGGACAGATAGTATGCAACAAATTTAATGCCTTGTAACATATAGTGTTTAGATATTTCTCATCAAGAAAACAAAGTAAGTTTGGAAATTTAACTCAAGTCAACCCTGTGTTCCCCTGGAAATATTCTAGATATGCAGAAACAAGACAAACTGGTGACCCAGCAGCAGAGCAGCATTTGAAAACCCCCCCAAAAAAACTACATTTTTCAGACTGTAATACTTCTCTGGCATTTTAAGAACACTAAACCTATCTTTCAGCTTCACATCTAGTATTCAGTATGAAATCTAGATCTATTTTATGAATGCAGCCAAGAACTTTTTCAACCAATATTCTGAATTGTTACAAGATTTACCAATTTTTTTTTTTTTTTTTTTTGCTGGTTATTACGATCCTACCTCAATCAGTCATAATCCCATTCAGGTAGCACCCTGAAATTTTGGCATCACTTTTACATTTCTACATACAGAAGTGGAAATAGGAACTATTTTGTCAAAGTGTTTTCCCAATACAATCCAGACAACTTACAATTTCTCCACATTTATGAAGTCATGATTTCACTAGCAATCTGAATTTTTTCTTAGGTAATCACACTCATTGCATACCTTTCCTCTACAAACTACACATCCAGAAGGTTTACCACTTCAATTACGCCACTGTAGTAAGTTAAAATTTTCACATTTAAGTTAGTCTTAAATTGTCTTACGTAAGTACAAGAGAAAAACTAAAAACATCAAAAGTAGTGAAAGTGAACTGAGATACATTAAAAATATTTACTTTATGTACAATTATTTTTTCCTTCATTTCTGCTATTATAAAACTCAGAAACGTCAATTATGACAACTCCTAACGCTGCAAGCTACAAAAACTTCAACACCAAGCCATAATACTTTAAGTCAAAATGTGCCAGGATTTCAACAACATAAATTATATGGCTTTTACATAGATGAAAAGCTTATTTTCATAATAAATAAATGCTTCTGTTTTAGGAATTTCCTATTAAAAAGAAATACTGCATTGCCCAGCCAACGTTAATAAAGAAATTGTGGAAACATTTTCAGTTCAGGCTTAAGAGTGCATTTCTCCCAGGGAACCAAGGCATTCAAATGCTACAAGAACACGTCAAAAACTCACCCATTCCAATAACAAGAATCATGAAATCTTCATTTGGCCAACATAAGAGCTCTCTATTAGGGAATCTAGCACCATCCGAGACACCAGCAGCTCCCAGTATGGATGTGTGCCAGATTCCTGAAAGGCACGTTGCCAGCCCTTGGCCTTAGGTAGCCCCAGACACCCTGACCAGCACTACACACCCACGCACCCAATAACACCACACAGCCCTCGAGCCTGTGGGACTTGGCACTTGATTCATATGGGCACACTGCCCACATGATGAAAAGCAGAGCTTCTGTCACAGCAGACAGTTATAGAAGAGTGGTAGAAAACTTTATGTCACAAAGATGCCGAAGGAGAAACTGAATTTGAAAAGGAAAACGTTTAGAAGCAGAAGGTGCATTTTTTGATGAGTAAATCTTACTCTCTCTAATCCACATCTAAAGATAAAACAGCAAAATGGTTACTACAGTTCACATACATAAATCCTGCAAAGATCACACGTGCAAAAAAACACATCTTCCCCCACATCATCACAGAATCCTCCAAGGCAGAAGAAAAAAAGAATACATTATATATAGCGATTAAACCTGCTGGTATAATTAAAAACATAATTAAAAATCAAAAACAATTCACGTTGTCTACCATGATCAAAAAATAAATTAGTAAAATCACTGAACTGTATTATACATCCATCTTAGCTATAGTCTGAACACATCAGAAAACAAGTACTCCTTTAAAAACATACCAGGTGAAAAGGAATACTTTATGAATCACCGCTGGCCCCCTGAACTGAGCCTTCAGAACCACAGGGTGACTCAAACAGCAGTAACTCATCCAAAAGTCCAGAGATTCCACAGAATACAGCAAGGGCTGACTTGAGTTTTGAGAAGAAGTTGTACATATACACAGCTAGACACAGAAAGCAGCAGTCTGCAGCCATACCAGTTATCCAAACAATTCTGATGCGATCCAGTGACCTCAGCTGCAGGGGCCACATCAGCCATTTGAATCTGAACAAGTAGCGCACTGCTCTGTTTGCAGTCACCACAGCAATTTATCTTTCTTATCTTGGACACCTGGTTTACACAGAGATGAATGGCCTTTTGGAAGTAATTATTTCTGTAAATTTAACGAGATTTAAGAGCAACTAGCTCAATGTGGGCACCAAATTTTTAGACAACTGAATTTGGATGGAGAATTGAACTTCATGTTCGCTGTTGGAGCCTAACTCCTAACTGCACATTCTTTACAACAGGGAATCTATACGGGAGCCCTGCCTTCTGAAACCCAGGCTAAGATTTACCCAATATTTGAAGGCAACCACAAAAGACTTTTTCAATAGTCAGAAAATAAGATACAGTCTATAAAACGGGCAGAATCATAGCACTAGGAAAAAGGAATTTTTTGCCCAAAAATAACAACTTTAAAAGTTCATATAGATTTAAGTAACCCAAGGAAAAAAAAAAATCTTCTAAATATCAAAGATACACTCTTTCTTTTAGAATGGCCTATGCTTCTTTTCATTATTCCTTTCTCAAATGATGGAAAGTGCTGCTCCACAGACAGACTCATAGAAGGCAGGTGCAAGAAGGTAATGAATAATTGTACTGTCCTACACTTTAATGACTGAACTTGTTGCTGCGCAAGGATGATATGTATTTATCCAGACAGTTGCAGCTCCAACAAACATAGTCCAAAAAATAAATAAATAAACAAAATAAACAAAAAAAAACCCCACAACTCTCTCTTAGTTATTACAAACAGAGCACACATTTATTGTTAGGGTTTATATTTTTTTGTTTCTTGTTACTGAAAATGCATAAAAGAACATGAAATACCATGAAATGTCTCATTTGGTGATATTTTTTTCTTAATTTTAATTGCATATTAATGGGATTATAGTTCTGGACAACGTACTTTATCTGTAAGAAATGTACAGTTGGAGTAAATCGAAGTATATCTTCTCTTACATGTGGAGAAGCATACATATATTTTACACTGTTACTCTGAAAAATCAAGGAACTTCAAAATATTATTTGCACAAGTAATTATCTTGTTTGTTTCCTGTATCTCCAAACCTTAATTTTCCTATATGAGATTTTTTTTTCAGCTCCTGTGCTGCTTCCAGAGCAATCCTAATAAAAGAAATACGCAAACTTCCCCCCAGCCCACCCTGGCAAAAAAAAAAAAAAATCCTACAAACAGATGAGACTTTACTGAATGACTGCCTTGGAATAGAAAACTATTACAGAAATAAATCTGTAACAACTGACTAATGAACATAATTGTAATGCCTCTAGACTCCTACTAATGCAGGTGCTTGTTTTCAGCAAAAAAAAAAAAAAAAAAAAAAAAAAAAAAAAAAAAAAAAAAGCTATTTTTTTCACTGAAGAGATGCCAACATGAATTTCTATTTTGCTTAACCCAAATCTGCAGCAAATGGTATGCAGCCAGCTAACAACAGCAATTACACAAAATCTCTTATACTTTTCTCAAGTCAACCTTGTAACTGTACTTTCACACTTAGAAAGAAAATTCAGGAGCAGAAAAATGAGGTTCTTAATAACTTACCATTGGGGATGTACTGAAAATCTACAAGCTGCTTTCAAAACTATTATTACATAAAAAGTGTATTAGAGATGCACTAAGGTTTCCAAGACTATACCAGAAGAGATAGAAAACAAAAACATTAAGGTCAAATTGGAAGTCATTTCCCTATGAATTTATCGTTTAGTCTTTCATGACATAGCACCATTTCCTCAGGATCTCACACACACATTTCACTCCAGGCAAAGACAAAACCATAATACACACTCTTATTTCCAACAGCTGCTATTTGTACTCCACAATAAATACAAAATTATGCTCCCCCTAAGCATTTATTAGTATTATTATTATTACTATTAGGGATTCAGAGAATCTGAAATATGAAATAATTAAACCTGCCTTCAAGCACTTCTGTAAGGTGAGATGACATTACTTTCCTTTTACAAAACAGAATTAAACATAGCTAGATTTTGGCTAAAATTGTCAAAAAGAAACATGAGATTTGAATGTCCTTCTTGAAATAACTGCACAGCTTCTCCTCTGATGGGTCAGTATTCTGTGAATTTTTAAGTACGAACTGGGTGCACAATAATCACAAGCACCACGCACCTGGAAATTCAGACTCTAGTTTTCCTTAGCAGCCTGCTTGTACCCATCCCTACACAGAACTGCCATCCTTTCACTTCTCACTCAGCCTTCTGCACTGATGCACAGTCTTCTCTCAATCTCTGTGCACAATTAAGGAGAAGGTGAAAGCCTCAACAATAGTGGGGAGGCATGTAGAGAGTACTTTACTAAGTACATTCAGAGAACACAACTTGGCATCTCATCTGGCTTGTCATTTTTTATTTAGGCAACATGCATTTTGTTAAATTCATAATGTCACATGCTATGAAACTTCCTCAGGACCTTAAAGGTTCAGAAATACTTTCTATACACCAGAGTTCACATAAAATACAGGAAAATATTTTCCTTAAATGTAACTAACTGAAAAATTAGATGAAAGACACTTCCCTTTCAGTCTCTCTGAATTTCACTAACAAGATGTAGATGCCTACTCAAGTACCATAGTAAGGGATTCTGTCTTGCAGAAGACAGACTGTGCTTACTCTTTATATTCCACTATTTGTCTTTACAGGTGTTTTTTTTTTTTTTTTTTTTTTTTTTTTTTTTTTAAAGAATTTATCCAATCTCGCCTCAAAAATAAAAGAATATGTTCCTCTTGAGAGCATTTCCACATCCTTCTCCATAAACAGGACTGTCCCCATCTCTTTGATGTTATAGATAACTGTGGAAAGTGCTTTCAGCACTTAGCAAGGTCGTTACGCTTATTTACCCCTAAGAAGTTAGAAGTTAATGGCTTGACAACAAAAAATATAGCTTTCAGGTCCTTAAGACTGCTCAAATAGCCACATCACACAGAACACTGACCTCAAACTTGCTTTGTCCCTTTTTACTCTCTCTTTGCTGAACTAAACATCATCTAGCTTTTCCACAAACAGCATAAACTTTATTAGAGAGCATTCGAAGCACAGTGATGAAGATGGTGAAGGGTTCAGAGAAATGAGGAGCAGCTGAGATTCCCCAGTTTGCTCAACTCAAAGAAGAGGAGACTGAGGGAAGACCTCATGGCAGCTACAGCTCCTCATGAGGAGGGGAGCGGAGTAGCAGTGCTGAGCTCCTCTCTGGTGACAGAACAGGAGGCAACAGCATGGAGCTGCGTCAGGGGAGGGTCAGACTGGAAATTAGGAAAAGATTCTTCTCCAGAGGGTGGCTGGGCAGCAGAACAGGCTCCCCGGAGCAGCAGTCACAGCACTGAGCCTGAAGGAGTTCAAGAAGCATTTTGATAATGCTCTGAAGGTTTGAATTTTGGGTGGTCCTGTGTGGAGCCAGGAGTTGGACCTGGTGATCCTTAGAGGCCCCTGCCAACAGAACAATGCAAGCTTCGGCACAGAGAAACAACGTACAAGGATGAAAAGCAAAGAAGAAACTAGCAAAATAAGAACATTTTTTCTCTGATGTCATTTCAGTGAAGGCCATTTGGTTGTTTTCTGAAGCCCAGTGTTCTTTTGACACTATTCAGAAAGTATATCCAAAAAGAATGGAGAAACACTTAAGTATTTATCATGGTAAGCTGGTAAATAGTTTTGTTGTTGTTAAATGTTTTTCTCTTTTTGCTTTAGAGGTATTTGATAGGAGTTAATATACTTGCAAATGTGAAAATGTGTGGTCAGGGAACCCACCTTCCTATTATCTTTCCAGTGTACTGAACATTAAATCAAACTTGCAATTCTTCCTTTTTAATCCCACCATCTCCTACTCCAGATTCTGTTTTTCCTACAGGTTTTACAGACAGTTAAATTCCAATCCATACTTCCATCCAAAGTATTAAAAGCTAAACACTGTAGCATACACCTGCCCTTGATCTCTGCCATGCAAGAGAGGAGTACTAGCAAGAAAATCTAATGGAGAAGGATAAAGAGAATATCTAAGTTCCTAACTTCTGCTTTCAGATTCCCTGCATGAACACTAGCACCTCTCCACTGTTTCACTGCTACAGTACCTGAGTCTTTGATGGTTTCTTCTGCTGAGTTGGTCCAAGTGTTAAAAAATACAGAGACAAAGGGGAAAAAAAAAAAGAGACAGACTTGCTAACCTGAGATGCTGAGGAAAATCTCAAGGAAGTATGGAAGTTTGCTCGCTCTCAAGAAGTGGAATATCATCAAAGAAAAAGGACTACTTCTAGAACAGTAGAATATTTTCTCACAGGAGGCAGAATACACAGTTGAAATCCCCAGGTCCTGAGCTGGTACCCACTTCACTTGTTCTGAGAACAGGTGAGAAAAGCACTATGCTGAACTAACGAGCGTAAGGAAAAAAGAAATGCTTTAGCCATATTTCTCCACCATCCTTTTGTATTCAACACTTTGGAGAAAAAAAAAAAAAAAAAAAAAAAAAAAACTTTTCACATGAAGCCTGGTTTCCTCGAGTGAACAAACTGAAAAGTTTTTAAAATACAGTTGAATCAATTTTCTACAGAAAACACTGGTTATACAGTGATACAGTGTTGCCAGCACCCGTGACACATGAACAAATCCCAATCAGACCAGTAAATTTCAGCTAAATTTGACAGAGAAACAGAGGTCCTAAAGACAGCAAGTTTCCTCAGACTTCACAGAAATTGGATGCTAGATAGAAGTGAGACATACAAACTAGCAGTGACGCTACAGAAAAAGGTAATAAAACATGGCTCTCAGTTTGCTGGTTATCAGCAATGAACCAGTCAAATGAAGAACCTGCTTAGCTACAAACCAGCCATAACACATGGTGACACCTGCTAGAGAGTGATACAATAAAACAAACATTATAGAGTAGAACAGGCAACAAGGAATAGAAGAGATGATAGCACGCAGATAGTGGAGAGCACCAAGAGCACTGTAGTAGGTAGTCATGGGAGTGAGAAGAGAAAGTTTACATTAATGTCTTTAATTTTGGAAAGCCAAGTAATCACATGATGCTCTTACTCAAAACTGGAGCAGTAGACAGCAAAATATCCATCTGTATTCTGCAGAAAAATATAAGTCACAATGTAAGATGGGACAGGACTCCAACGGATGTGGACGGACATGCAAGAACTGAGACTGCATCTCAAAAATCAGCTCTCAGTTGAGAAGAAATGAGTGATCCCACTCTTCAGCTGCTGAGCAACAGAACAGGTATGTGGACTTCACAGGCAAAGGTAGTACGACAAAGATAAATCTTCCACTCTGCAATGACCTATGATACCCACATCCAATCACTAAGTCTCTCAAAAGCTTCTATAACCTAAGCTCTGCCTCTTGTGATTGAAAATGACTGCCCACACTGTCACACCCACACTTCTATCCAGACTCAAATACCTGAGGAGCTAAAAGGAATCCCACTATCAAAGGCCATACACTAGCAATTTTGATACTTGGACATAATTCATCAAGCTTAGTATGCTGTAAATTGGGGGAAAGGGAGAAAGGAAAAACACCACTTCTGCATTGTGTCATATTTTCACATATTTTCATTTTCAGTATTTTTGTCTATAATGACAGATTGTATTATACACATCTGCAATGTACTTGCACTACATTTTCTTCTTCCTGACTTCTTCAGTTCACTTATTTTCTTATCCTCCTTTCACGATTCTCTGCTTTCTGCCTACCTTTCTTTATTTGACAGATACAAACCAGGTCAAACATACAAATCATCTTTCTTTTGAAGATTTACTACAAAGAATAGGATTCTTCACTGTGAAAAGACTGGAAAAGGGGCTTAGAGTAACTGTATGGTCACAAGCAACATTAAAAAGATTGGTTATTCACTGTCTCAAAATTAGCAAGTGGGAAATCCAGCAAACTTAGGAATAGAGTTGTTAATACAATAGATGAAGTTATTAATCAATATTGTGTGGCTATTAAAATTTTACATGGGTTCAAAAAACAATTGCACAGACTCATGCAGAAGAAATATATCAAAACCTACTTAAGAGAAAGGAAATGTTCCTACAAGGAATTTCCTCAACCCCAGTAGTTAAAAGCTGGGAAAACATTCTCAGGAATTATATCCGTGTATCTGCCATACTCACAGGCTTCTACACAGGCATCTCTTATTGGACATGATCAGAGACAGAACAGTGGGACAAAAACTTGGATGAACACAGCAAAGGAAAGTGTAAAATCATTAACTGAGATGACACTGCTTAGAAACTAAGCTAGGAAAAAGATGTGCATTCAACAATTCAAGCACAAATCAGTGTTTCCATACACTGATAAAAGACTAACAACATACTTGGGTGCATTAGTAAGATAATAGCCAGCAAACCAAGAGATGCTACAGTTCCCCACCTCCCAGAAGAAAGTCATTTAAAAATTTTGCTCCTAGTTTAAGGAGTCTCCACTCTGAGAGAAGACCCACAACCTGAATACAGTACAGTGGGCCTGGACCACAAGACATAGGAGGAGAAGCTGAAACTTTGATGGGTTTATACAGATTAGAGAAGAAAAGGCCGAAGGAAGAACTTTTTCCTTCCAACTACCTGAAAATGGCTTAAGGAGACAACATGTAGAATGAAAAGACAAAATGCAAGAGAGACATACAGAAACAAGTGAAATTCCCACTGGCAGTAAGAGATAAAAAGAATGTTCCCACAGAGTGGCTGAACAGAGGAGCAGGCCTCCCTGCCAGTATCAAAAGCTTCAATGGAGAAGGCCTTCAGCAAGCTGATCCAGCTTGGGAGTTGATCTGCCTTAAGCACCTGGTGTGATCTATCCAGAAGCTTCTTCCAAGCCAAGTTGTTTAACTTCATTAGGTTTCTTTCATTTTTTGTTTTTGTTTTTTAATAATTAGAGTATCCCAAAAGAAAGTAAAACTTGGCATCTTTGTTAAGAAGTAACTCCCCAAAGTACCTTCTCCAAGAAACATTTTGTGTATTTTTCCCAGTAATGACACTTAACAGTTTGTTTACTAATGTTGGAATAAGAAACTTATAATATTCACGTACACAAGTAACAAAAGGCTATATTTTTAGGAGTTCAAATATAATTTTAATCATTTTTAATCACCTAATTTAGCTTATCAACTGTACTCATGAAGGAAACAATTAACATTTCTCAATTCAAGCTATAAAAATCTCACTTTATTACCATACAAAAACAGCACTGAACCATAAAACCACAAAATGAAACTTGGAGACATTATTAATTGGTATTTTGTTATTAAAGCATGTCTTCCATATCACTGTCAAAGACCTGGACTACTTCTGTGTCAAGACACTTCATATTAATTTCAGAAATAATAGAAGCTTAACGTCCCCAGTGCCCACTGACTCACAAGGCAAGTTGCTAAGCAAAAGCCTTCAGTTCTACTTGAAATATTCAAAACAGAATTATCACCAACCAGAGTCCTCGAGAATAGCTGCTGTAGTTAGAGGGTACCATCCTTACAAAATTGGTTTTAATGCACTAACAAAACCTCTAACTTTTGAGGACACCCTGATCACATCCTTCCCTGCTAAATACCAAAACTGACCAAAAAAAAAAAAAAAAAAGGTGCTATTATTACCTGCTGCAAAGAAAAGGATGAAAGGTGAGTACTGTTAAGAGGTACACGTTATAACTGAAATTGCAAAGTAGAAAAAAAATTTTTCTACTTCTGTGGTCACCAGTGCTTAAAATATTAATCTATTACAAGTAACTACATAATTTTCACTCAAGATATCAAGTGTTCTTGCATACAGTTACATTGTTAACCATGCAGCAGTGACAGGTTTCTTCTATTCTATTTTACACTAAAAGCAGGCATTTCTACAGACCTTTAAAACTAAATTTATAGTACATTCCAAGATACATACAGATGTGTATACCTGAGCACTGTAAAAGAACAAACACAAAAACTAAGATTGTTTCCAAACAATTGTTGAAAAGTTTGACAAGTGTCAGTAGATCAGTAACTGAAGCCTTACTAGCAATGACTGAAAGAACAAATATGAACTTCTGTAGCTGTAGCCAATTAACTCTAGAACTGAAAAAACACTATTACATTCATTAAAAAATTCCCAAAAAATTATTCCCATGTTGAAGCTTATCAGCTGCATGAGCTATGGAGCAGCCTAATTTAACCACTGACTTACAGATACAGGTCTGTAAAAGATGGGCTAAATTAAGCAGAAATGAAACACTCATAATTTCATTTTGAACAAATATACAGACACATACTTTTCCTCACAGTAGCATTTTTTTTATAATTAAAAAGTCTGTAGCTATCGGAGCAATTTTTTTTTTTTTTTTTTTTTTTTTTTTTTTTTTTTTTACAAGAGCAAACAATTTTTCAAAGTTAATAATTAAAAGACCAGATTTCACACAAGAAAACTGCACTGTATGTCACTGCTACTCTTTTAAGGAAGAAAATAAACAGTGCTCACTTTTGTACAATTTAAATTCTTTAGAAATATCAGGTAAAAAAACGGGTGTACAAGATCTTAAACTATTTGGCTTGAACAGTCCCGATTTAGTATTTTAGCAAGATTTATATTTCACATTGAAACACTGAAGAAATACATCTAACCTGCCAGCCAGCAGATACATAACAGGAAAGCAACATAAAGTTGCTTACACGTAGGACACATTAGCGATTACTATTCTAAATGAATTCCAATTTTTCCATTTATTCACGTTTTCATCATATGGCAGCAGTCAGCTTAGGAATCAAAACGTAGCCTAAGAAAACAGAAAAGAGAGCAAAACAATGAAGCAATTGGAAAGAACTTTCTTCTTCCTTTCTCCTCCCTCTGCCAAACTTGGAGGATGTAATATGCTAGTAAAAGCTATCAGTATATTGCAAGGAAATGTTTCTTCCACCTCAAAAAGTATGCAATAGAGATTTATTTTATTTTTTTGCCCTTCAGAGAATCTAAAATTATAATAAGCCTCAGCTATGAATTTCTGTAATAAATGTCTGATCAAAAACTCAAAAACTTGGTGGATTAACAAAACTTAAGCACCTCAGGCACAGAAAAAAAAAAAAGTTTTCATTTCCTCATCCCACAGGGATTTTCTCCTGTTTATTTAAACCTTCAACAGCAAACTCTGGAGAATATTCAACAAATGTTTTAGGGCCAATTTGACAGCAAGAGACTTCATCAGTCATTTAAAAAAAAAAAAAAAAAAAAAAGATTTTACATACCTACCTTTATTTAATGACACAATTGCATTGAAATCATTATATGTTCCTTATTCAAGAACACTTAACTATAAAACAAGCTCAAACTGATTTAGCTTTTAAATATCATGTAAAGTACTAAGCACATACTTTGATATGTCTACTTCCTTCATTTACTCCAATTTACATAGTTATTAATAAAATTATTTTGTACCAAAAACTAGGAAAAACACTGCAGATAGTACTTAAGTGAAAAAAAGGAACTTGAGAAGCGCTTGTCTCAAGGTTTCAAGCTGCTTCTTAGACTAGCTGAAATGCAAATCTCAAGTCTGTTAGTAATGATGAATTACAGAGATTTCTGTCTGTAGATGATACGTATATTACAGCTGAATTAAAAACCAAACCACTGAACAAGTTTTTGAAACCAAGAATCATGGCCCTGTTCATTATACATTCCGCTTTCAAGGAGCAGTAGTTTGATGGATCATATTTTTACATAAGCATCCTCTCAGCAGCTCATCACTTTAACACAAAATACGCCTCATTCAGAAATCAGTACTCTGCACAAAGCCAGAACCAGACCCTCAGAAACCATCCACTTTTCTTCACTTCCTCCAGTGACTTTTTCTTCTCTCTCCTCCGGATAACAGCTAAAGGAAAACCTCTGGAATTTCAAGTACTGTCATTGTAAAAAAGAAAGTATGCTACCAAGTTGAAAAATGACACGCTTCATTAGTATTACCATTCTAAACAGTAATTAAGAGTTTAACATCTCTGCCTTAAAACAAGCTTAGGTATAGGATCACTATGTAACAAATAAAAAGGAATGTTCTTGGAACCTGCCAGTAAACTTAACACAATCCTGATGCCTTGAAAGCCTTCCCAACACCCACTGTACAACCAAAAGATGAAAGTATAAACATGCTTCCATAATAAATGGTGTTTCAATCTCTATTTTTCTATGAAGCAGTAATACATAAGAAGATAATATAGCTGCTGAATTCCCCATGCACTGCACTACCATCTGAATTAAATAAGCAATTTTCTATTTTCATAAAATGTGAAAAATAACATTGGCCTCTCGGGATCCTTAGACAGTACAAATTTCTAGCCAGTGTCTTAAAGACATATCCTGATTTACATCCATTCAATGGTTTAAAAATTGAGATAACTACAAATTGAATTTTACAACAGTAAAATAATATAACAAAGTGAAACTTCCACAGATTCTAAAAACGTTAACATGAGTCAATACAACTACTTAATCTGAGGAGAGACTTCACAATAAGCACACACAGTTACCTGGAAGTAATAGAGGTGATGCAAAAATGTCAAGACTAAATCTTCAGATTAAATCTAGAGATTTTACCAAGTAACATTCAGAGACGTGCCCCAGATAAGCTCACTAACTCCAAACCTCACTAAGATAAGGTAATCTTTTAGCAAGTGGCAGTCCTGCTGTATGGTGGATGCTAGGAACAGCCCCTGCAATCAGAATGTGCTGGACAAGAAATCTTGTATGCTCTGCTCCTTGAGAAGATCTGACACTCGGTAACTTTTAACAGGCCACAGCAATTTGACTACAAAAGACACAGAGTAAAGAGTACTGTCTTTCTTCATCTAGTGAAATCCATTTATTTATTTTTTTTCCCCCCCTCCTTTTTTGCTGAGATACAGCTACAAATACTGCTTCTCACTCATACTTCTTCAGGAAAATGTTGGCTGCTACCCTGAAGCATTAAACAGCACATAAGGCTGGGCCCGTGCCAAAGACTCAGCTGCCACTGAGAATATCTTGAAACTGTCTGAACAGACATAGTGTTTTCTCTTCTGGCTTTCCTCAACAGCTTTTTTTCCAGACATGTCATTACACAAGAAAAGAACTATCCCAGAGCACCATGCGAGGCAAACAACAGGAAACAAAAAGCTGATCTTGACCATATTCCCCAGACAGTGCCCTCTGTCAAAGACGCAGGTTCAGCAGTCAGCTTCCTAACTTGGAATAAGTCTTCTCATGCTGTCAGTTAATGCCATTACTCCCATTTCTAATACATAAGCTATATTTCTCAAAATGAAATGCTCAACATGATCCCAATGCAAGAATGCACGACATGCTTCAACTACTTTCTTGTGTTACAAAGACTATTTAAGCCAGTATCTTCCTTTTTTCTTTTTTTTTCTCTCCAAAAGGGTGCAAAGCTGTTCCATCAAAAACTGTGTTAGTCCTGGAACTGCCCAGTCTTCCTAAATTATGACAACACAATTAAGCATTATATTAAATGTGATCAGAAACACTCGCATACTATTAGTCCCCCCCATATAGCCTTTCCTTCTTTCCATCAGCTGTATAAAATTAACTTTCTTGGAATTAAATATCCTCCTTTTGCTGAGAAAAAAAAAAAAAAAGTCAAAAATGTGCCACTCTTGAAAATATGAACAAAAAGAAAACTTGACAAATTAGCCTAAAATTTATTTTTATTGTATTTTTTACAACTATCACAGATTAAGTAGTCTACAAACTATCAATTAATTGCACAGGATATTTAAAAGCCAAGGTTTCTGAGCATAATTCTGCTAAATTAAGTTTCAGGAGAGCTTCACATCTTTATGTATTCCTACACGTATTGTTATATCAAGCTATATTTTACTCAGGAGTGACAATTAAGAAAAACATGCAAACCTGAAAGCCTACCTACCATCAGCTTATTACTAACATGAATAAGAACATCTTATCCCAAAATTGCCAGTTACCCCAGCAGCTAGCTGCTCAGGGGGCCTGCACCTGGCAAGCGTGAGCACACAGAAGCTGGATAAAGCAAAACGGATCAGTCTCAAGAGTCTCAAAAATCATGGAACAGAATTACAGAATCCTTAGATTTGGAAGAATGTGATCTCAGAAGGCAAATCCTTTGCAAAAGGTTTTCTCCCAAGACCTGGCTTCATTAGTTGCTGACAGAGAGTTTCCTTTCACCTTCTTATGCCGGTATCATATCTTAAAAATAAGAACAGAAATGGTGCTCATCCAGTCTAGGTCTACAGCAGTTCCCTTTCTCCAAGGGTGACCAGAAGTAGATGATTCATGCAACAAATGAAGCACCTCTCAATATGTGCTGCTTTACAAATCATTCCCAGCATCCAGCCATCTTAGAGCTGGCAGTTAAACCCTACCTCAAAGTTCCTAACTGATTTAATCTAATTAATATTTTAGCCTACTTATATTCTTCTGCTGCAAAATATAATGCTCCACTTCAGATCCACAATTTAATTACACATTGAAGCTACTTTAGTTTTCATCAAGCAAGTTTAATTCACTGGGTGGCCTAATTCTATTCAAAAAAATAGCTGCCTGGCTTTCTATTCATCATTTCTGTATGCTCTGCAGATTATTTACAGACCTCCATCACCTCTCCCTTTATTATTGTGCTTTCCAGACTAAAGATCCATCTTCCCAGCACTGAGAAACTTCCACACCTCTCATTCACTTTTTTACTATCTACAAAACCTTTGCTGTGCTGGGGTGATTACACTAATGTAAATTGTTAAAATTCAGGTACACTATTGACATACTTAATGAACTAACAATTACTTTGTGAACAATTCCTAACAGCTTCCTTTAACAACTAATTAGTCACATACCTTTTTTTTTTTTTTTTTTTTTTTTTTCTTTCTCCTTTTTTTCTAACCACTTAGCAGTTTCTTTATAAGTTTCTTGGGCTTGTTACCTCTAGCAGAATATTTTATACAACACTGGACCTTTTCTGCTCCTGAGTGTGAAGAAAAAAAAAATTCCATTTTTATCTACCCACTGTTTCTGAACAGGCAAGACTTAAACTGATCAGACCAGCCAGAAGGGAATACACATGAACAATAAAAACAAAAGTATCAAAAATGCATGATGCAGCAATTCACCGTGTACTGGCACTTTGAGCTTTCATAGTACCAACCAAAATTCATAAAATGCATACACCACTACAAGAGTACAGAGCAACACAAAACAGAGATGCACCTTTGGAGAAGACTACAGGGAGACCTCATTGTGGCCTACCAATACTTGAAGGGAGCACATAAACAAGAGGGGGAACGGCTGTTTACATGAGTGGATAGTGAGAGGATAAGAGGGAATGGTTTTAAACTGTGACGGGGAGGTTTAGGTTAGATATTAGGAGGAAGTTTTTCACACAGAGGGTGGTGGCACACAGTGGAACAGTTTGCCCAAGGAGGTTGTGGATGCCCCATCCCTAGAAGCATTCAAAGCCAGGCTGGATGTGGCTCTGGGCAGCCTGGTCTGGTGGTTGGTGACCCTGCACATAGCAGGGGGGTTGAAACTAGATGATCATTGTGGTCCTTTTCATCCCAGATCATTCTATGGCACTCCTATGAACCATGGTTATCCTTCTGTCGAAAGGCTATCTTTTGCCCAGACAAAATATTGTTTAAATAATTTTGAAAGTATAAGAAGCTTTATAAGACTGTGTACTTTTTGCCTCAGACTTACTACTTCTTATGGCTCTGTACACTGCAATAAAAATAACTTGTACTCTCTGACAAGGACCTCATTTATACATTGTGCTGTACTACGAAACTCTTTAGTCATCCAGTTGTTATGTCTCGCTTTCCCACAACTGGAAATCAGTCACCACAAATTGGATCAGTGGGACCAGAGGCTAAATCTACTGTAAGACGCAACATATTGTTTATTTTCAAAAACATATAGGCATTTCAACATAATAAATTCTAAACTTCCCCAGCTATTTACTACACTGAAGAAGTTTCGGGTTATCTTTTTCTCTTTTGAAAAGCCACCCAGGTGACTTTCAAAAGCAAATGAAAAACAGTGTTGCAAGCCAGAGAAATATTCTGCAATTCGTGGTTTTCATAGCAAGGGTATAAATCTGCAGTTCTTTTTGACTTCATGGCTTCTAATAAAACTGGATTCAATTACAATTTTCCATTGAGGCCTATGTTTTAATGAGAATATTGGAAAAATTTTTCCAAAATTCATGAACAGAACCATAGCAGTACAACAGGGCAACGCTCTCTGCATGTTTGGTAACTAAAAAAAGAGTTAACATAGAACTTTTATTCCAAGACAAACTGTATTTTCCACTGCAAATTAAAGGTAGAGCCAGTACCATATTCTCAGATGCAGTATCCAAGGCAGTGCACAAGGAAACGTTCTTGCAGCTCTCTTTAGAAGTACACATTTTTTTAAGTGGTCTCTACAGGAAAACAACTCTGCACACACACTCTGTGCTCACAGAGTAAGCTCTTTACTCATCATCAGATTTTTATTTTTTTTTTTAATTAAAGCAGCATGACCTACTTTAGGTACCAGTGCTACATTTACTATGTAGGGAACTTCATCATTCAGAAGCTTAACATACATACTTGATATAGTGAAGAGAATCTTAAAGGCTAACAGTACAAATTCGCAGGACATTTTGCAATGGATGACTCTTTAACAACAGCTGTTTGAAAAATACCTAGATATTTTACCATTTTAACTACATTATGTTAGTATTTTCTTTGAAAAGCAACTTTCCCTCATATTTGAAGTTAAAATGATAAAAACTAATTGTGAAAACAAAGACAAGTGTGTGCCTGTATCAACAAGTCTTACTTTTATAGACCTAATGAAGTTGTGGTAAAATCCTGCTGGATTACAAACCAGAAGGTTTGCAACTCTCGAAGAACAATATCTTCCTAAATTGTTTGAAACACAGAACGGTGCTTCAGTAAATGAGCACCGAATTCCCCTTGTGAGCTCAGCTCTATTTCCATGCTAGAAAATGTAGCACTGTGACATGAGGTGATTGCAACAGTGGCAACCAGTTTGGTACAGAACTGATGATCCACCAATGCAGTTTAGTCAGAAACATACTACAAATCGGCTAAGTGTCAACTGAAGACTTAGTCATACTTCTGTTAAATGACTGTAAGATCTACTAATAATATAAGGATGGATGCATCTTAAGTGTAAGAGCAGCAGAACATTAGAGCACATGGACACCTAGGTTATTTTTTTAAAAGTACATGTACTTGGCTGAATATTTCTGAAGCATTAATTTTTTTTTTTTTCACTACACTTCATGTTACTCAGAAATATACGCATTCATTTCCTTTTCCTTCATATCTCCCTTCCCAATGCAACTAGGCCAGGGCATAACTCCAGAGGACCCCATAATCAGCCCACTGCTTGCCAGATCATGTTTCAGTCTGCCTTTGGCTCACACCTGGCGTAACTGCAAGAATAACAAGTGTTCATTGCCATTCAACTGAATATGCCACAGGGGATACAGGCAAAACACTGAGGAGTAACAAAGTTTCACAGGCACCTCATATTTGGGCTGCCAAAACTAAAAGCAGTCTACAATCGCACTCTTCTGACTGACAAAGTAGTAAAACGCCTAATAACTGAAAGCTGTGTAATAAAACTTGGGATATATAGTAGAAAAAAAGAAATCATAAAAGTAAAATCACTCTTATAGAAACTTTCTCTTTTATGGAGCTCAATCAGAAGAGGTGTGTCAAATTACGGCCAACAGCTCCCTTTAAAAAAGCTGATGTTATGAAAACTAGCACAGTTCTGATTCTTTCCATTCACCAATTGCAAGGAATCATAGGACTGTATACTCTAGGACAGGGCTTCTGAAACATGAGACACTCAGCCAGGAAGGCCTGAAGACAATAAATTTCCTCTGTCTGGTTCGTATTATCAGTAAGCAATTCTGTAGAAACTACCCAAACCACTCAATGCCTCTTTTAATGCCTTATGTGTTAGCCATAAATGAAAACACAATTCAGGAAAACCACTAAGTTTAACGTCACAGTAAAAATGCCCAGAAAATGCCATTGGAAATAACTATGTTTCTCTTTAAACGTTTTTTTCTCAATTACAGCCAAAGTAAGCTGTTTTGTGCCTTGGCAGTCAACAATAAGCTTTTGTTTTGTTAAAGACTCGCAAGTGGTCAAGGAGACAAAGCGGTAACTAGTAAGTGAATCACATCGATCAATAAAATAAATGAAGAAATAAATCGGCTTCCAGTCAACAGTGCCACAACACCTCCAGGCTAGCAAATAAGATGTAGAGACTGCACTAAGCATTTGGAAAGTACAACACCAAAACAAAATGTCCAAGTTAGGACTAACTGAATATCTGGATTCAAGCCTCAAGTGTGTATTCAACCTAATTTAACTCTACTTGTTCAATCTTACCTTCTCTGCTGAAAGGGTTCCAACAGTACAGAACAAATAAAAGTAATGAAGTTACCAGAAAGCTCCATCCCTCCTGGCACTTCAGTTGGGATCCCACTAATACCAACCCAACACAGATCTCAGCAAAACACAGCCCACGAAGGCGTATCCCAGTAGGTCCTGAGTCCTACAACCCACAGCAAGGCAGAGCTGCGCTCACACCACAGCTGGGCCCGGCCTAGGCCACGCGAGGCCCAGCCACCGTGGGCCCAGCCTAGGCGCGCACTGACCCCGGGCAGGAGAGCTGTGAGGGCTCTGCCCGCGGGGGTCCCACTCTGCGGGGTCACCAAAGGCCCTCCCCCATCACCCCGAGCACAAGTGGCTCCCTGACAAATCCCAGGCAGTAGGGAAGGAGGGGCGAGCCCCTTCGCAGAGGGCTTTGCCTCCTGCCTTCGAGCCGTAAAGAGGAGGAACGTCACCATAAGTGCTCCACTGAGAACTGTGTGCAGCTCCGAGAAGCGAGTCACCGACCAAACAAAAGAAACGAGAACCACCCCTCACAGCCCCGCACCTCCGTCCTAAGCTCCCCACAAAGACCATCAACTCTCGGCCGCGACCGAGGCAGCCCCGCCACCCGCAGGAGAAGCTCCCCTGCCCCGCGGCATGGCGCCGGGCCCGCCGTGGCCTATCGGGACGTGGAGGCCCGGCCGGCCCAACCGCACCACTTACCAACCCGACTCCGACAGCGCCGCTCTCGCCCTGTCGGCCATGGCGCCTCCCGTCGCCGCTCACCCGCTGTGCGCGGGGCCGGGCGCCGCGGGGTGTCAGTCGCTTGCAGGAGAGAAGTGGGCCCGCTCGTCTCTCCAACCCCTATGCCCTCTCCGGGCACCCGGCCCGGCCAGTTCTCCGGCGCAGGGTAGGGGCGGAGGCGGCGCACGCAGAGACGAACAATACCCGCGACCGGCGCCAACCCCGTTCCCTCCCCCTGCGCGGCCGCGACGTGGAAGAGGGAGGCCGCCTGCCTGGAAGCCGCCGCCGCCATGGTGAAGAAGGGAACAGCTGAGGGCGGAGAAGAAGGCGCTGCCGGGACGAGGTGCTGCGCCTCATGCTTCTTGCTTCGGTTTATCCCAGGCCTGGGACCTCTCGGTCAGGGCAGCCAGGCGGAGCGAGGCATCTCGACGCATCCCTGATGCGGGTTTCCACCGAGGAACGACGTTGTTGGCCAATAGCCTGCTTCTTCTCTAGAAGGAAGAATAATACTGCAAAGAGAACAGTATAAATATATATAAGTAAAAGTAGTAGCATTGCTAATTGATGTTGTGTAAGAAAAGAGCTCCTTCCAGGTCCTCAGGTTGAGTATTGGAGATGAGAAGTTCTTGGAGTGATAGCATAAAAGGCTCATTCTGTGTTCATGTCTCTTATAATGCTTTGCTCAAAAATGCCATGTTCTGAAATAAACGTGGAGTTTTATGGTCTATCTTCTTAACAATTTTTTATTATTTTTTTTTTTAATGTGACATAACTGCATGCACCAGTACAGGTTAGGGGCTGACCTGCTGGAGAGGAGCTCTATGGAGAAGGACCTGGGGGTCCTGGTGGACAACAGGTTGACCATGAGCCAGCAGCGTCCTTGTGGCCAAGAAGAACAATTATATCCTGGGGTGCCTTAAAAAGAACGTTGACCCCAGGTCAAGGGAGGTGATCTTACCCCTCTACTCTGCCCTGGTGAGGATACATCTGGAATACTGTGTCCAGTTCTAGGCTCCTCAGTTCAAAAACAGACAGGAATCTTGTAGAAAGAGTCCAGCAGAGCACAACAAAGATGATTTCTCCTGTGTGAGGAAAGACTGAGACATATGTGACTCTTCAGTCTAGAAAGGATTGAGAAGGGATCTCATAACTGTTTATAAATGTCTAAAGTGTGGAAGTCAATGGGGTGGACTCTTTCCAGTTGCAAGCAACAATAGAACAAGGGGCAATGGGCTGAAACCTGAACACAGGAAGTTCAGTACTAACACAAGGAAGAAATTATTTACTGTAAAGATGATGGAGTAGTCTGCCCAGAGGTTGCAGAGTCTCCTTCTCTGGAGATATTAATGACACATCTGGATCCCTACTTGTGCAACCTACTGTAGGAAGCCTGCTTTAGCAAATAGTTTGGATTTGGTGAATTCTAGAGGTCCAACCCCTATAATTCTGTGATACGTTACTACTGTTAAAGGTATCTAGTTAGCTCAGTTGCGAGTACCTGAGTTACATCAGTAACTGACAACAAGTGAGCTCTGTTTTCTTCATTTCTGTGTGCTCTAACATTCAAAGCAATAACCAGCATTTCAACATGAGCAGTTCATGAGTTAAGAAAGGGCTAACCCTAGTCCTGGTGCTCAAGGTTTCTGCCTGCAGGTGAGTGCAGCTACCTTCTGAAAAACACTGAAGGTTAACATTAGTCAGTCATATCAAGGAAATTCTGTAGTCAGTCAGTGCCAAATGTTAGTTCTCTGGTAGTATATGGAGATTTCAAAACCTAGCTACCAGCTCTGATACCCTTCATGGGTCACTCTCATCCTTGGGATGTTTCAATTTTCATCTCAAAGTCAAAGCTTGCTATTTTTTTTCTTTATCCATCTGAAAGCCTGGCTTTGCTGTGCTTACTAAAAATCACTCGGAAATTTTACTTATGACAAGCTGTGACTTCTGCTGTACTGACCAACACCTCTTTCATTCATGCTACATTGAATTTTCTTACATATCAAACAGATATACACTCTCAGACAAAAGTTTTGTCACCAAAGTATATGGTGTCCCTCATGGCTGCTGTTTTTCAAGAAATTACACTTTTTAATCAATTGCAACAAGTTTGACACAGAAGAAGGAAATAAAACCTATGTTGTTCGGATGAATCTGAGCAATTTATTACATTGTACATGTAATAACTCTTGAAGATTTTCTGCTCTGGAGCACTGACAGGAAGAATATACTCTAGCCCTCAAATAATCAATCTCTCCTTAAAATTGATTGACACATGCTGACTCTTCCAGCAAAATCCCAAAGCAACAAGCATCACACTCACAGAAAGTTTAATCCATGTGCTCATCATTAAAAAAAAAAAAAAAAAGTTAACTAGGAAACTGCAATGACACATTTTTTTATGAAAGTATATTGTACATAGCAATTGCCAGAGCCACCTGCCTAGTTTTCCATAAACTGAGACAACCCAACCAGCCATAATTTTTGTGGACTGAATAACCATATGACTTTTGGGGATTTTTAAAGTTTGTACAGTCCCCTATCACTCCAGATGGAATGAGCTTTGTAAAGTAATACTAAGAAGAACTAATAAGAGCTAAAATAATATACCTGTACCAAAGTTATTAAACTAGTATAATAATGCAAGAGATTCACTCTGAAATATTAGTGGCTGGGTCACACTCAGTATTTCAGCAGTATTGCACAGTGAACAGTAGCAGGTGCTGACATGGAAAAACACCAGTAGGTACTTAGAATTGTGGTGCCAGTTCATTCACTTATGCAAAATAAATGGAAATAAAATAACCTTTCATTTAGAGTCTGACCTTGCTGCACATTACATGATCAAGAAAAAACTGTAAACATTGTTGTAGCTCAAAAAGAAGTGCCAATTAGTAAAGGATAGAGCATGACCTAGCTTTCAATACTGTTTCTCACAGTACCTTTCTGGACAAAATGTCCACCATACAGCTAGACAAAAACATAATACGGTGGGTGAGCAATTGGCTGACAGGCCAGGTTCAGAGGTTTATGTTAAATGGGGTTATATCAGACTGGCAGTCAGTCATTAGTGGGGTTCGGTAGGGCTCCATTTTAGTGACAGTTCTCTTTGACATTTTCAAGAATGATCTATATGCAGGACTTGAATGCACACTAGGTAAGTAAGTTTGCAAATAAAATTAATTTAGGAAAAGCTGTTGACTCCCTCAAGAAAAAAAACAGGCTTTGCAGAGAAATCTTGATGAATGAAGAGTGCTGAGCAATCACCAACCACACAAAGTTTAACAAGAGCAAGTACTGGATTCTGCACCCAGGACAGGACAGTCCTGAATTTATGTGCAGGCTGGGAGACAAGAGGTTGGAGAAAGGGATCCCTGTGGAAAGAGATCTGGAAGTTCTTGTTCATTTTGAGTTGAATCTGAGTGAGCAGTGTGCCCTGGCAGCCAAAATGGACAACAATACCCTGAGGTGCATTAGGCCCAGCACTGCCAACTAGGCATGAGAAGGGGTTGTCTCACTCTGTTCTGCACTGGTGCTACATCACCTTCATTACTCTGGGCACAACAAATATAAAAAGGACATAAAACTATTGGAGGCTGTCCAAAGACAGCTATGAAAATGGTGAGAGGGCTGGAGGACAAGATTATGAGGAACTGCTGAGGTCCCTCAGTTTGTTCAGCCCAGGGAAGAGGAAACTGAGGGAAAACCTCATGGCAAGTGCAGCTCCTCACAAGAGGAGCAGGAGGGGAGCAGAGGGGCAGAACTGATCTCTGCTTTCTGGTGACAGTGACAGAACTCAAGGCAACAGCATGGAGCTGTGTCAGGGGAGGTCCAGATTAGGAATTAGGAGAAGATTCTTCCCCAGAGGGTGGCTGGGCAGTGGAACAGGCTCCCCAGGGCAGTGGTCACAACACTGAACCTGATGGAGTCCAAGAAGTGTTTGGACAGTGCTCTGAGACATGGGGTTTGAAGTCTGGGTGGTCCCCTGTGAAGCCAGGAGTTGGACTCAGTAGTCTTTAATGGGTCCCTTTCAACTTGGGCCTTTTCAACTCATATTCTGTGATTCTAGCATAGTGAGAATTACAGACTTTATTACAGACCTCATAGAATCATAGAATCATAGAATCACCAAGGTTGGAAAAGACCTAAGAGATCATCCAGTCCAACCGTTCACCTATTCCCAATAGCTCCCACTAAACCATGTCCCTCAACACAACATCCAGTCTTTCCTTGAACACCCCCAGGCTCGGTGACTCCACCACCTCCCTGGGCAGTCCATTCCAGTGCCTGACCACCCTTTCTGAAAAGTAATACTTCCTAATGTCCAGCCTGAATCTCCCCTGCCGTAGCTTGAAGCCATTCCCTCTGGTCCTATCACTAATGACACGAGAGAAGAGGCCGACCCCCAGCTCACTACAACCTCCCTTCAGGAAGTTATAGAGAGCAATGAGGTCTCCCCTGAGCCTCCTCTTCTCCAGGCTGAACATTCCCAGCTCCTTCAGCCTCTCCTCATATGGCCTGTGCTCCAGACCCCTCACCAGCTTTGTTGCCCTCCTTTGAAAACGTTCCAGGGCCTCAATATCTTTCTTGCAGTGAGGGGCCCAAAACTGGACACAGTACTCGAGGTGCGGCCTCACTAGTGCTGAATGTTAGCTTAAGGCATGGAAACTTTTGCTTGCTTAAATCTTCATGAAAATCACCAAGCAATTATACTGACTATTTAAGTCAGCATATGGTTATGCCATGGCACAGAACATCATCTATAAAGTAAATGTAGTAACCAGTGCTGTCTTTTATAAAGGTTTGCAGGCATCAGTTCTAACAAAGTCACATGCAAGCTGAGATATATATATATATATATACACACACATACTTTCTGTATATAAGTTCCCATTAGTGCATGTTTCTCTTTATGAGCAGAGGGCACTGCCTGATCTTTGCTGTTTCTAGCTACTGACAGCTGTGTTGCAATGTGAGGTAAATAATTAGGTCCACTGTAAAACACAAGGTGATACAATGCCTGCCAGGCAGTCAAAAACCTGCAAATTGGAGGGATAAGACCCTCCGCACCAACTGTTCATGATAAAACATTCTTAGAGCAGATCTCTGTATCCATTGCCTTTAGAATAAATGAGTTTGCTGAAGGTAATGAGCTTCAGTGTACTTGAGGCTGTACAGGGACTGAGCCTAGACTCCAGCACACCTGTAAGGGGCTCTGTGTCTGTGTAGCTTTCCCTCACTGTTCTTCTTGTGTCCAAACCATAATCTGGTTTGATATAACTTCAGTGAAGTTGAAAAGCTTGTTCCAATTTTTCTTCCCAAGCATCTGTTTCAAAGTGTTAGCTATAGAAAAGCATGAGGTTAAAAGACAAAGTGTGTGAGGAATAACTAACCTTGTTAAACTTACACATGAAACTTCATAATTTGTTATAGAAAATAACTTTTTATAGTACCTTTGAAAAATGTCAGTAGCAGAGGAAAAAAGGGTAATTTTCAGTTATTGTGATGGCTTGCACAAATGCACCCACATGCATGGGTAGTTGACAGTCCTATTTAAGAGTGTTTTGTGTGTAAATCACCATGTAAAGTTCTAAGAAATTCCTGAACCAGATCTTCTTGGAATGAAACAGGAAGGTATCATGGAGCAGAAAGGGCTGGTTGCATTCCAGGGGAAGGCAAACCAAGAGTGGAGAGCAACAACAAGACAGGCAGGAGCAGTAACCTCACCATGAGGAACCAGGATGTGGAATAATAAGTCCAGATCAGGACCTGGGGCATAAATGGTATCCAGGGTCAGACACAGCTCAGTGAGCACCCAGCATTGGCCACTATGCAGGTCCAAGCTCGTGCCAAGACACCAAGCTGATGTGTCTGGGTCTGGGACCATGTCCAGACAGTGGAGATCCAGGCCCAAATACAAACCTTGCTGCAGCGCAGCTGTGATGCAGCCCAAGCAGAGGCTCTGGCTTAAAAATAGACCCCAGAAGAAAGGAGGTACAGGGCCTTGCTCCTAGATTCTTTGCAACAGCTCTTAGTGACCACAAAGCTGACTTTGGACTTGGACGGATAAACTCCTTGGCTGACACAACCAAACTTCTAGAAGGAGAATGTGCTCCAGGCCCTGAGAATGAGACAGTTCTGCTGCTGTATTAATGTGGGAGCAGACCGGATGAGCAAGATAGTCATTTATCTGTGATTTATCTCTGACAATGCGTATCTCAGTGTTTTAAGCAGAGACAGGCTTAATAGTAAAAGAATTCTGAATCATCCAAAAACAAAGTGTGATATACAACAACTTATTCTGATACATCTTTTACAAGGGGTTTCAGCTTGTGAGGAAAGCTGGAGAATGAACTGCGTTTAGCTTCGTCAAATAAGTAAAATATATCAAGTACTTTATAACTTCCAAGTGCTACACATGAAGCTTTTTATATTTTAATAAGATCTTAACACAATTGTTTCATTAAGTTTTAGAGTATTAAATTTACCTTTTAGATATGATATGTTCAAGGTACAACATGGCTGTTTAAAAAGGTAGAGGGAGAAAATGGAGGAAGATGACATCTAATATAACTGCAAGTATGAAACAGTGTTCAGTAGTGTAATGTAAGACCAAAGTAATACTGACCCCTCATTGTGCTTTCTTTGCCTCTAAACTGTGTTTAATTATGCGGAACAATTTGGGGATTTTTTGTATTATGTTCATATTATTAACCAACGCAGTTTAAAGTATTAATGCTCAATGCTGTGTGACTAGCATTTTGCTTGCATATCCTGTATTTATCTGCCTTGCTTATTAGAAATATAAAATGCTAAGAGGGGAAATTGAATTAGATATCAACTAGCTTCTGCTTGTTTTAAGAAAAAAAAGCAACTAGATCCCATGATTTTTTCCCAAAATCTATAACGTGTGCAACATATGATCTGGTGATAGATGAGTCAGCCCCTCTTTTGCAGTTCGAAGTAATGACAGGAATGTGAAGATGTGCCTGAAATCCTGTACTTCCTGACTGCTGGGACAATCTAATCTAGGACAAAGAGGTTATTTCTATAATGCTACGAGAAATTTTAGTCTGCTTGAGGACCTCCTTTAGGGGGGTGCAGTGAGGCAGAGAACAGACAGGACTAGCACAAAAGGCAAGGCAACAAAACCTAGGTGGCCGGTTTTTGCATCAATTCTACGGGTTCCCTTCTGTGGTTTGATTCATACTACTTCCCCCTCCTGCCAGCTCCAGCCCTGCATTCCAGTTCAACAGTGGGCTCGCAGAACTGGGAAGCTGAAGATAATGACTGTACCTGCAAAAATAGGCAACTATTAGTTGGCTATTAGTTGCCTATTTTTGCAGGTACAGTCATTATCTTCAACTTCCCAGTTCTGCGAGCTGAAAGCAGTAACACTGGATTTTACATTATGCACCTCAACCTGATGGTGCTGAAACCAACAGTGTGTTGGAAACTGTGAACACTAATTTCAATGAGAGGTTCCCAGGAGGATGAGAATGCTGTTTTCATCTCAAATTTTATTTCCTCAGTATGCTTCCTACATTACATTATCTGAAGATAACATCCCTTAAATGAAAACAAGAAGAGAAAATCCCCACCCTGGGCTGGACTTATAGCTCAAAGGATCTGTGTCCCGAAGGTAAACAGCCTTCACTTTATGTCACTGCATTCCTAGGACTGTGCTGGGGTTCCAGAGAACAATTTCTCAATTGTTTTCATGAGCCTTTTTCTTATTATTCTTTCCTTTCTCTGAAAAAAACTGCCATGGGCCATAACTTAAAGGAGCTTGCAAGTGTATTTAACTTTAGAGACATTCTAGATGGCCCTGGTAAACAAATGTGACTGTCTGTCAGTGTCCTGTGATGGGACATTATCTAATCTGCTTGGGCTGCAGTGAGAAGGATCAACTTTACTGCACGTATTGTTGCTGCACTTCAATCAAAATATGTAGTATTGCTTGTGAAGGTTTTCTCATTTTTTTGTCTGAAGGGGAAGGATGGTAGTCAGCACTCAGTCTTTATGCTTATACTTCTTCTGTCATTAACTTCCCTAAACTGTAGGTAGCAAATGGAAGGTAGTTACTGGGAGTGAGGAGCCAACCCTGACCAGTGTACCTCAGGACAATCAAGGTTCTGCAACTGGAGGAGGAGTTTGCTTTTCGCAGAGTAAAGAGAATAAGGGAAAATTACGGAAGTAATGAATTTTTAATCAGGAAGAAGGAGGTTTGAGGCTTGGAAAGGAGTTGGAAAAAGGCAAACAGTAGGCACTTCACATCTTGAAACCTGGAAATTGTTAAGAATTATGAAATCTTGGGCATAACAACACAACCTGTAGTGACAGGCTGTGTAGCTAAGGTGGTGTTACAAGGAGAGAGAAATTCCACTAAGGCTACATCTAGCATTTTTGTCAGGCTGCTCTAATTTATTTTGTCATCTGTCTGCTTGATTCTGAACCTTTTTGGTTTGTACACAATCCCCACTTTCTCCTGCAAATCATTAAATGCATGCAGGTTATGTTGATTCTAAAGGTATAGTCCATGCCGGCAGTATGTCAGTCTGAAAAGCAGCATCACTGGTTTCAGAAGACAATTATCTAGGTACTGTGGTTGTCAGGATAAGGCCATTTATATATGACATAGTTATGCTATTCCTAAGTCTATGTGTGGCTGCTTGTCAAAACGTGGACAATTGTGATCTGAACATTAGCACAGACAAACCGCTGCAATGATTACGAGGGTACAATAGATCACCGACTACAGCAGAATGCAATCTCACATAATTATGACAGTGGCAAGCCCCTTTAGGGGGCCAGCAGAAGGGCTTGTGTTTGTCAGCGATGCTGGCACAGCTCTACCCTACTGGTCCTCTGGACATTGAATTGATAAATAGCCAGGGAGCAGAGGATCAAACAGCATATGGCTTTGCAGACTTTCATCGGGCTGCAGTAAACATCCCAGCCCTTAACAGCTGTGCCTCGTCTCTAACAAGATTACTTTTAAGAGAGTGATACCTTCTGGACTGGATGGAAATCTGGAAATAAGCATGCTGCTGTCAGGGCTCTGCGTGTACCCAGAGGCTCTGCAGCTTCTTCCTCCCCTCATCAGGTTTGGCTGCCTGTGCTCCAGTACACCTCTGATAAGATGCAGCTGTAGCCCTGGATCAGGCTGCAGAGAAAAGATCCGTGTGAGAAGGAGCTATGGGAAGCTGCATGGAGTCCTCCTGCACTTTGCATGTGATCTGCACTGAAACTTGGGCCATCATCCTTGAGTCTGAGCTATGCCTGTGATTGGTCACGTGCCTTGCTGATCCCAAAGTAATGATTTGACTTCCTGGCTTGACCATGCCCTTGCTTTGTCAGTGTATATCTGTTTAGTAGTCTTGAATTGTGTCTGACCCATCACCAGCATGGTGCGTGCTGACGTGCTGCAGGTCTGTGCCCCCGGGAAACTCACTGCCCTGCCTACCTTGCTGTCACCCTCAGCTCCTAGCTTGCTTTCCCTTGTGGGGTAGAATATGTGTGCTGCTTCCTGAGAGCTACTACCCCAGAGCTGTGAGGTTGGTCTGTTCCATCAAGAAACCATCAAGAAATTAGTGTCCTGCTGGCAGCCGGTTAATGTCTGAAGTAAGACACATGTGTGGGCTGTACTAAAGTCAGTCATAGTGGAGACACTGCTGAAGGCCAACTGCTGTCTATACAATCTCTCAATGTGCAAAGCAGCAACGATGCCCTCAAGCAGGAGAGCAAGTAGGGAATGCCTGGTGCTCTCTGTGGACTTCTGCTTTTTTTATGCTTCCCCTGCCAGTTGAGTGGACTTCATCGCAGTTTGTCTCCGTGAAACTGAAGCTGATACTGACAGGCGCTGCTAGGCAGAACTAGTCATGAAGCACTGCATGGTGAAATCACAGCACGCACATGAACAGATAACTTAAGGAAAGCACTCAGAGTGCCATCCCAAGCAGGCTACAGGCCTTGTAGTATAGGTGTTGTGCAAGAGTGCCTCACACAATATCAGGGAAATTTCCAGGTGATGTAAAATAGCTGTATAATGTGTGCATGGGAGGAAGACCTTAGAGTTGTTCATCCACCCTCAATGATACACGTTAAAGCCAAGCCCATTCCTCCAAGGAACCAAAACATTGCAGGTGGTGGAAACACACAGATCGACCTACTACTAGCATAGGCACCATTATCTCTCATCGTACATTGACAGTGCCTTAATTTTTAACATAAATTAGATTGTCATTTACAGATACACAGTGAAACAGTGACTACCTATTGTGCAGAAATACACATAGCCGTGCATGAATTCTGTGTACTGGTTCTGTTATTGTTACTACTAAAAATGTAAAATTTTGTTTTTTCATATCCACAATGCTAGAGAAGCCATCATCTTGTTTTGTTCAGTTTCCAGCAGAAATGATGCAGCAATCTGTGTCAGCACTTGACTTAATTGCAAGGTGAGAGAAGACAACCAAATAAATAAATATTGTTTTCTCACTGAAATCTAAAAAGATTATGTTCAGATGATAAAATATTTGCTCTGTGGTTTTCCTCAAGTGCTGTCATATGTTTGTGCTTGAGCAAAAGCAAGTTATTGGAAATCTATGTCAGGCTCCAGCTAAGCAGTTGACTTTCTATCCTTGATTGAACACACACTAAACAGGCAGGAATGTTTTTGTATTATTTCCTGGCAGTGAAAATACACTGGGTTATGTATCTTTCCTATTCAGATGTGGAAGCTTTTGCCTACCACTGCTTTCCTCTGTAGTCTGCAGTCCCAAACCAGCACAGTTTGGAAAAATACATTTCTTAACAGCTTTCAAGAAGCAGCAAAATCAACTTCTGCAACACTTATAACAATCAAATGCAATAACTAGGCGTGCTATTTGCTGACCTTAACTTATAAATGATTCAATTCCATTATCTTCTGATTCTGCATTTATTTATATATATCTTTTCTGTCTGTTGATTTTAGTTACTATCCTGCCCTCAGTGCTCCTTGTTTCCCACCTTAGCAAACACAAGAAACTAAAAGAATCTGAAAGAATCAGCAGATCTTTTTAGTACTTTTCTAATCTACTTTCAGCAGAGAACTGTGCCCTAAATTGTGAGTGTCTGCAGAATTATGAGGGATAGAATTATCCTTAAAGCAGCCTTGCATATTTTAGGTTATCAAAAGCAAAACATTCTTTTTCCAGCTATATGTTTCAGATAACTTTTAGGTTTAATTCTGCTGTTCTCAGAGGTGAAAAATGAAAGGAAGCAGAAATGCTGGAGCCCTGAGCAACTTCTCATTATTTGCAAGGATATTCTTTGAACTTCCTTGGCTTGGATATTTATCCCAACTGCCTAAGATATGGACTCCATACAACAGGGTGTTAAGAGAGCAAGGAAGAGCTACAGTGACAGAAAAACCTGCACAGCCCCAAATCTGCAAGTGCGTTCCCATTGCCACAATAGTTTTAAAAGCCATAGCTCCCTTAATTCTGTACAAAAGTTCAGTTCTTCGTCAGCCTACAGAAATACCCTGATTTGGTTCAGAAGCGAATACATGTGCTAATTCAGCAACTACTTTATGCAGAATCCAACAGATGACAGCCTGGGGGACACAAGTATGCTCCAGAAAGCACAGTGCTGTCTGGCAAATTAGTGAACCATTGAGAACTGGCATTCACCATGAAAAATGAGCAAGAAGGGATTTTAAAAAAAAAAAAAAAAAAGAGGGAAATGAGAGGCCAGAACAAAAATGTCTAGAGAAAGACAATAAAAATTGAGAGAATAAAGAAAAGATGGCAATAACTGGGCCACAGCCTGGAGCAATGATTTGAGCTATGTGTGTCAGTGGGAATTCAGTCCACTAAAATAAGGTGCAATGAATCAGAACAATTTCTTATCATGAAACAATAATATGTCACATGATTCTGCTCGTAAGCCAAAGGAAAATAAGCACAACATACAAATGTACAGATAGGTCAGTAAGGGCTCCCTTCTTTCTCCTGATACTCGTGATACAAATTGCCTTTTGGCATGGAGGGTGAATATCAATTTTATAAGTTTACATTTTCCCTCATCTGCCTGCAAAGTCAGACATAATCAGTACTCACTGATCAGTTTCACCTTCTGTAAAATTCACTGAGATATTCCTTTAATTACGCTTACAAATGTGTATGTATGTGGGATACAATGTGAGCCTTGCTGGAAAAAGGGGAACAGATGAGAAATGATGCTGTGTTTTTTTCTTTTAAAGGGGATCTCTTTTCTGATCTGATTCACACTGCAGTCCTGCACCACTTGTGTCGTTGCAGGGGTAGAAATTAATTAAGTCAGCACTGATGCTGAAGACAGTGTATCATCAGATCATCGCCTCTTTGGAGAAAACAAACCCGTTATTTATGGAGCAGTGCAGCTGCAAATTAGAGGTGTGAGGAGCACACATGACTGAGGGGCATGTGAAAGGCAAATGTGAGAGTGACAGGAAATGTGGGGGGGAAGGCATACAGAAAACAATATGGGAACAGGGAGAACAGGGTTAAAATGTGGTATCAGTGCCTTGGCCAGCTCACTGACAATTTTTGTAGAGGCTAATTAAAACTTTCCATTTCTGCTAGGTTTGTCTGTTTTCAGATTTTCTGCAATTACTGCTCCAGCTCTCAAGTTTACATCAGCAGATACACAGGAATAGGGCTACCATACTTTTATTGCTAAAATTGAAACAGTTGTTTCCCATCAAAGTACAAAAAGCAAAGCAGCAGAGCAAATTCTACCAGCAATTTTTTTTATCTGTTCCAGTGCTTGCAACCACATTCACTTAGTCCTACAAACAGGGCAGCCTGCTGTTAAGAAATATTGCCAGAAGTAAAAACACTAAACAATCTAAAAGAACCTTTTATACCTATTTTACACATTTATTCCCAAACATTTCCTAACAATTGCAGTTAATGCATTAAGGTTCCTGATCCCTACTGGCTGTGCAAATCACTCTTTCCCATTTACGCCAGCAGTATTGCCATGGTTACAATATAAGAATGTCTTAACCTGGCAGGTGGCTTATCAAAATGCCTGGTACCTAGGCAATCCTAGTAGTCTCTATTTTCCCATCAAGAGAATTTGTGTATTACATGTTGCTGTTTGTTTGTTTTTCTGGGAAGAAGAAAAAAAAAACAGCAATTCTCCTAGTTTTAATGCTTACATGTTGCAAAATTCCTAATGAACCATTTTCTTAAAAAGCAGTTTTCTCTACTCTCACTTTGGCATATCTAAAAAAACTCAGCAAAGTCAACAAGAACACCAAAAGCCATTCAGAACCCACAAAAAGCCAATATAAGGTTTGTATTTGTAGCCGCAGTTAAGGCTGGATTTTAAATCTGAGAAGATCCCATACCAGCTGGAGGCTGGCAAGCTTTTACTTGTGTGAGAGGATTATTTGGAAGACACAAGCTCTGAAATAAATATTATTTTTTTGACAGATAGTTTCAAAGCTAAGTTCCTGAAACTTTGCATATAGCATCAGCTGTAGGAGGTTGCGCTTGACAATATTAGGATTAATGCATCATGAAAATGAGAATATTTGGCTATCAGCTAGTCAGACCAAGTCCTTCACATACAAATAGTAAAACGTTTCACAGGGGTTGAAGCAGCATGCTTTTGTGAGAGAAGAAAGAATCAGAAGAATGTAGGAATAAAAGTGAAAATATAAAGAACGAATTTGACTTCTTCATTTGACTAAAATCTTCTAGCAGATTTTATATATGGAAGCTACTAGCCATTGAAAATTATGCCCTAATGTAAAGCCTTAATAGCTCCATTATTTTAGCTGCAATTCTAAAGATATTGTAATTGGCTCATGTCCTACATACAAAAATTTGCTTATCTTTTCATTCCCTGGCTTTTACTGGGATAAAATTCTAAGGAGCAGAGAGAGTTTTCATTCTTAACACTTTCACACTGGTTGCCAAGATGTATTGCTGATATGAATATCATAGAATCATCATAGCATCATTGAAAGGCTTGGGTTGGAAGGGTCCTCAAGGATCATGAATCTCCAACCCCCCTGCCACATGCAGAACCACCAACCTCCACATTTAATGCTAGATCAGGCTGCCCAGGGCCCCATCCAACCTGGCCTTGAACACCTCCAGGGACAGGGGGCATCACAGCCTCTCTGGGCAGCCTGTTCCAGCACCTCACCACTCTCTCTGTAAAGAACTTCCCCCTGACATCCAACCTAAATCTTCCCTCCTTCAACTTAAAACCATTTCTCCTTGTCCTGCTGTTATCTACCCTTTCAAAGAGTTGATTCCCCTCCTGTTCGTAGGCTCCCTTTAGGTACTGAAAGGCTGCAATGAGGTCACCCTGCAGCCTTCTTTTCTCCAAGCTGAACAAGCCCAGATCTCTCAGCCTGTCTTTGTAGGGGAGATATTCCAGCCCTCTCTGATCATATATGACAATGTGATAGCTTAAATATAAGTACCTGAGGTATATCACCTTGAGGTATGTGGATGTCTCTTATTTGTATTATTGCCCCACACGTTTCTGTTTCACCTCAGGAAACACTGATATGTTCCACGTCTCTGCTTTGCTGGAAGCTCTCCTTTCTCAAATTCACTCCAGTGCTGTATCAGTGAAGCTTCAATCCTCCAGTCTTTGTTGCATTCAAGTTCAGAGACTCTGAAGTCTCAAGTCACCTAAAAGCAACTCCAAGAACTTTTTGCAATTGAGGAGAAAGCTGAAAAGCCTTCAATATTTAAATAGAAACATAAGTTTCAAGTGTAGCATGAATGCTTCAGATCTCTTAACCTTATTCATCAATTAACATAGCTGCAACAGCTGGGGTTTGATCCATATTTTCAGAGAACAGTAATGCTGCTGATGCAGCATTTCCAGATCCGTCAGAGGAATACTGAAGCGGTTTTCATAAGATAATTTAAAAAGTACCCAGTTGACAGGATGTTTCTTCAGGGAACCATTGATCGCATTCTCAACTTGCAGCAGAACCAGAGACAGTCTTCATTTTAATTTCAATATCAGGACTGCCTTAAGTGACGATCACAGCTAACCCATTTTAATGACAACCCTGAATGTTTAGAAACTCCAGCTATTCAATATACTTCTGCACAGAGAAACAAGAACAGATGGATACTTCCTTAACACCTGCTGCTGTGGGAGTCTTTTGAAACACTTGCAAGTAAGAAATTATTACTGCTATAAAATGTTTCTCCGTTTTATTTGTTTAGAAGATTTCTATAGAACACACATACAATTTATTTTAGGCTTCTGAAGTTAGGCTGTAGTTTTGGAAAGCCGAGGAAGTATCACTTACTGAAGGAAAGCTTATTTCTATGCCTCATAAAAGAGGCTTTAGGATATTAAATTGAAGATTTACTGCAATCTGTTGTGTAAGCAGGCCAAGGGATGTGCTACTACAGAAGTTATAGAACAGCTAGCTACAGGGACTAAGAGCCCAGTTCTGCAAAGCACAAGAATCTGCAAAGCACAAGTGAAGAAGAGAGAGGGCTTTTGAAAGGAAATCTCAGAAAATTGAAGCCTAATACTTCTTTTTTCCCCAAGTAGCTACATCACTTAGAGATGAAGTGCAGAGATTTTAGCTCATAATTATTGTAATAGCCTTCACAGGGTGATTTAAATTTTCCTCTTCTTCCACATGTAGCCAAAAGGAGAGAGAGAAATTGTTTCATAGGTTTGCAAAGCTCAGCTCTTTCCACACTATCCTGAAGTTACATACCTCGGTGGTTGTTTGTTGTTTTTTATTGGGGGAGGGCAGTTGTCTACTTTGTAGAATGTCATATGCAATCCAAGATCCAAGAAATAACAAGTGAATACCGAGGATTGGAAAGCAAAACGTGATTAGGGATTTTTATCTACCTAGTTTATTTAATGAGTTTCATTTTCATTATGCTTAAGAATTGAATAGAAATAGCCCTAAAAATAAGGTTTTTGCAATAGGAGGGACAACACAGATTACTTCAAACATAAAATGAAGTAAGTCTAAAGTCTAACTTATTTCCAGTATATTATATCTGTGTGTGTGTTTAACATATTTTCTTCCTGTTGTCTTTTGGCATAGGTGTTTCAGAAATGAATGCTAGTGATCAGAATTTTGGAAAATGAAGAGCTTATCTATTGCAAAATAAGAAGTTTTCTTCCAGGCAGCCTCTGAGGATTAACTTCATAGCACATCTCTCTGGTTCTGCTTTATGGGTCCACAGAGTTTAAAAATGCAATAACTACACTGACCATTCATTCTGAGCTTTTGCATAACGGAGGTCAGAATACCTCACTGAGCAGTTCATGACCTATACTTTCAGACTGGGCTGGAGGATATCTCTTAGAATGACACACAGTCATAATTTGAAGGCTTCACATGCTACCTGCTGTAGGGAACCTGCTTTGGCAGGGGGGTTGGACTCGATGATCTCTGGAGGTCCCTTCCAACCCCTACAATTCTATGATTCTGTGATTCTGTGATGACGGTAAATTAATTAATTTCCAAAGTAAGTTGTTTTTATTGTAAATTTCCATCATGCTAGTATTATCTACATTATTTTATCTTGAAATTAAATGTTTGTCTTCAACCATGCAATATGTTATCTTAATGAATCATGTATTCTCTGATCTAGGTCTCTTCCCAGATACATCCTGATAGACTATGATAAAAATGTCAGTGACTTTCTTGTTGGCTAAACTTATTAAATGAAGATCATTAACTTAGCTTCTGGCTTCAAGGTATGTTTTCCAAACTCTGTCCAATTAAAAAGACTGTGAAGAAACCTGCAAGTACTGTTTTGCTGCATAATTTTGAAGAGTAGACAAAAGAAAATAACATGATTTCTTACTCATATCTGTGATCATGCCATAAATAAGCATACAAATAGACCTTGGTAAATTTCTTGATAATTTATCTAACGATCATAGCAATTAATTCAGACACTTCAAATATTAGGTTGTCCTGCCAATTTACATGCATCTGGGATAAATCTTGTAATTTGATTTGGCTTCTTTGGCTCCTGAACACATAGATAAGTTTGCTGCTATGTCTAGGATGAGAATTCTAAGAGATAAACACTATACAGTGTTTAACATACAAATTTTGATAAACTGTTTATCTATTCTGAACGATTAGGGCCTGAAGCATAGAGCTTATGAGGAGAAGCCTAAAAGAACTGGATTTGTTTAGTCTTGAGAAAGCTAGAGGGGAATTACTGTCTACAAATGTCTAATGATGGTGTAGGGAAGATGAATCTGGTCTCACCTTAAGGGTGCACAGTGAAAAGGCAAGATGTTGATGCAATGGACAGAAAATGCTGCCAAGGAAATTCTCTTAAAATGTTAGGAGAAAATATTAGTTTCATTCAGGGTAACCAGACATGGGAACAGCCCAGAGAGGCAGGGGAACTTGCATTCATAGGAATATTCTTGACTAGATGAGGCCTTGAGCAATGCTGTTATTGCTATTCCAAATGGTGGATTGGACCAGGTAGTATCTGGAGGGAGAGAGGTTCCTTCTAGTCTAAATCTCTCTGACACTGAGGAGTTAATGATCAATACTGTTTTAATTCTGTGATGAAACTGCAATGACGTTGTAATTTAGTCATGAAGAGTAGGCCTTTTTCTGTAGACCACACGTGATATATGATAATAGGAACACAAATTTTTATCAGGATGCTGTTTCAGACAAGCAAATAACTATTTTTCTGACAACAGATGACTGTCTGTCTCATCATACTCCTTATGGACATTCCCATCTCTTATGCTTGAACTGTACTACTTCACTTCGCAGCCCAACATGGTATGGTAAACTAGCAACTATTTCAGTTTTTCAGAATAGACCAGTATAAGTTCCTCATACAGACCATGCTGTAATTTCCAACAGTGTAGTAGTGTAGCAGGAGAGATAGTTGAGATTGAAAGGAAGCACTGCCAAAAGCAATTTTTTGGGGGGAGCTTTCTTTTATGCTTTCACTGCTACTGAAAACTGGTACAAAAAAGTTATATTCTTCATGCAACTACAAGATGTGCCAAAGCTAAATGTTATTGAGCTTCCTTATCAGACATGATAAGCAATGCAATGTGTATAATACAGTTAACAACTTAATTTGTACCTGTTGTGTTCAAATGGATCTTTCTATTATCTTTGGTTAACATTCTTTTACACTCAGTTAAACTTATCCAGTGGAATACACGTACATAAGAATTAGGCCTTTGATATGATCAGTAAATTAAATTAACTTGACTCCAGGAAGAAAAAGATAAGGAAATGCCTGTCCTTACAAGAAAGGTCACAAAGGAAGAATGGGCAGAGTACACATTTAAAAATTCCTTAATAGAAGGAAATAATGACCAGAAGCATAAGGGACTTGTGTTTTCTTTAAACTTCTCTTTCTTTCTGGTAGAAATCCTTTTACTTGACACTTTACAGTATTCCAGATGGTCACTTTCTGTTATATGTCATGACTTAATATTTATACAGACTAAACTTGCTGCATAACAGCAAAAGTTAGAAATAAACAGAGTTCATTGATGTTGTACCTAAATGTGCTGTTTTGTTCTAAATATATACATCTTCCTCTTCATTCTCCTCTGCAGTCTGAGGCTTACATCAAAGTCACATCCTTATATTGACAGAAGAAAAAGACTTCAAAAGTCAATAGTTAAAGCATTAGGAAAAACAAGATGATACTGTGAATGTATTCTGTGGTCTACTCAGCTTCAGCTCTAGACATGAAAAGTATTTTGTCTCAGGGTGACAGCCTTGGAGGTGTTGTTTTCCAATATACCTTTAGCTTTAAAGAGTATGTGTCCCTTTGCAAATTCTTCCAAGTTCAAATATAAATGAGGAGTTGCATGTGCAAAATTAAACCCGGGATTGTAGTTTTCATACCTTCTTTTTCCAAATGCAACTGTTTTATCCTAGCTTTTCAAAAGTCCAAGGTAGAACATGATCTGCTCAAATAATTTAGAATATTTAATTGGTTTGGATACGTTCTGGAAAGGGTATGGCTTTGTCAAAATTAGACAAGTCAACTGAAAAAAACCAAATATTTTCTGCCACAGAGAAAAAATACTCATTAACCTTAAGTACTGTCAGCAGTGACTGTAGTGAAGTTAATTCCTTTGAAATGTATCTGCTTCAAAAATAGAACAAACAAAAACATCTTCCTTACACTTCTTGATTGGATGCATGATTCACATGCTGGCATCCAGCTTGAGCAAAAGAAGGCATAAACTTACATAAGCAGCATCTTTTCAAGTGACTTTGTAGAATGTTTCACTATTTGAAACCACAAGTTTGTTTTTCTTTAGCTGTGTAGGATAATTTGAGTGTTTTTTTTCAGTCTTCGAGTCCTGGCAGATGATGAAGTATCATACCCAAACAACAGTAGCAGGATCTTTCTTTTGCTACCATATCTCACCCACAACTTCTAACAGCCTTGTTCTGTGACTCACTTGCCCTATTGCTAAAAAATTTCTATCTTTCTCTTGAGAACAGGGAATAGAAATAATTTCATCTCTGTTTCTTCATCGAAGTGCCTTTTGCGAGCCTGTTGCTACTTATCTGATTCATCTTCATTTTCTTAATCAAAACCTGAGGCTTTGTTCATACAATGCATATAGTATGTGGGCTTGCTTTTCAACAGTGTTTTCTGATAAAAATGCATTTACAAGCAGTTTTGTAAAAAAGTCTGCAGCAGGATTTGGAACTGCAGTACAATTGAAGGTATGAAATGTGTGTCTCTGTGTGTGTATATACACTTGTCCCTGTCTTCTCAAACAACCATTTAAATATAAAAATGTGTGTGTTATTTGTATATTTGCTCAAAGCTCTAGAGTAATTGCTGTACAGTTAAAAAAAAAAAAGAGAGAGAGAGAGATACAAGTGTTATAAATTTTTCTTTATGTTTGGGGGCTGTACGAGACATAATTTGCCAGAAAGCTGCATGTTGTGTTTGCATGGTATTTATCAGCCTTCACTATTTATAACAGATGGAACTAGGGCATTCTGAATGTTTCTATTAAACAGTAAATGACACTGCAACATAAACACAATATTGAGGAAGTTTGGTCTTGCAAATTAAATTGTACGACCTGGCAGATAGCTTCCACATTTGAAATCATCTTATCTTCTGTTTTGTAGAATATAATCATAGCACAATCCATTGCCATGTGCAAGGGCAGCATTACTGGTGTATAGACTGAAACATAGGAAAGGGAGTGACCTCATTGCTCTCTACAACTTCTGGCTGGGGGAAACAGACAAGGAGTTGCCAGTCTCTCCTCCCTGGTTGCTCATCATAGGATGTCTGGGAATGGCACAAAGCTAGACCAGAGAAGGCTGAAACTAGATATTAGGAAAATTTTCTTTACTATGAGGGTGATGAAATACTGGAACTGGCTTCCTAGAGAATTGGTTGATGCTCCACGCCTGTAAGTGTTCAAGGGGCTTTTGAACAAGCATCTGCCTTCTTGGCTCCCAGTAACACCCATAACTGTTATAAGTCTGCCCTAGGCTAGAGACAGACACTAGCTTATTACAGGTAATATCTGTATCCTTTATTATTATTATTATTTTTTAACTAATGTGTGCCAATGAAGCCATAGACCATATTACGAGTGCCAATTGCCAATGAAGTAACATGTTCTAAGTCCCCACTCTCATTAACTTATAAACTTTTCAACAACAGGAACCACAGAGTTTGTCACAAAATGTCATTACCATCTTGTAGCCTTGTTCATAAGAAGGTATATAGAATCATATAATTGCAGAATCATAGAATAATTTGAGTTGGAAGGGACAATTAAGTCCATTTCCCTTGCAATGAACAGGGACACAAACAGACAGATCAGCTTGCTCAAGGTCCTGACCAGCCTTACCTTGAGTGTCTCCATGGTGGGGACATCACCTTCTCTCTGGGCAAAATGTTCAGTACTTTACCACTATTACTGTAAAAATCTTTTCTTTATATCTTGTCTAAATCCCCCCTCTGAGGGGCTCTATCTCAAAAATTTCACAGAAATAGATTCCGAGCTTTTAATTAATAGGCTTACATAGAATCATGATTTATCTTGGCTGCTCTATGTGGGTAGGCCCACGTTATGGACTGTCTGTACAAAGGTGTGGGCAGCAGGGAGACTGCAGCAGCCTCTGCCCAGCAGTCAAGATGGCAGAACCACAGGGAAAGTGTACTTGAGAAAGGCAAAAGCAACACAGAGGTAAAAGAATAAAAGCACTAGGAACAATTCTGCAAACGCCAAGTTCATAGAAAGACTGCAGGAGGTGCTGCAGGTGCTGGAGCAGAGATTCCCCTGCAGTCCTTAGAGATCATGCTGGAGAAAAGGAAAATAAAGGAAGGAGCAGCAGAGAAGAAACTGTAATGCACAGACTGCATACCCCGCGCCTTAATTTCTCTGCACAGCACAGGGGGATAACAGGAGTGGAGGGGTGATACAGAGCCGGGAAAAGTGGTGGGCTGGAAAGGTGTTGCTTTAGTGGTTGTCCTATTGTTTCTCACTATCCAAATCCATTCTAATTGTCAGTAAATCGGATTAGTCCTTCCCAAGCCAAGTTTCTTTTTTCTGTGAAGGTAATTGCTGAGTGATCTCCCTGTTTGTCAGCCTCAAGGCTTTTCATTCTGTTTTACCCCTGCGTCCCACAGAGAGAGGAGGGAGTAGTTGGGTGGGATGTTGCCTCTCAGTCAGGGTTAGCCAGTGTATAATTTCTGGAGGTTTTTTAGTCAGATGAATTCATTGAAAAAGTCAAAATTATTAAAAATATGTCCACGAATGTTTGCAATCTCTAGTGAGATCCATGAAAGATTTCATTTGCCACTTTCGTAAAACTGGATGCTCCAGTGAATGATGCATCTTATCTCTAAACCCTGTAATTTTTTAATTTCCCAAAGGTTATCTTCAGTAGTTTTCTTCGTTTCTCATATTCCACTACAGAGCTGGAGTGGAAATGTGTCCCATTGCCCTGAATAATTTTTGAAAAATAATTCTTGTTCCTAGCACTAGTTCAATCTTTAAGATGTATGCATAGGGTAGCATTTATCAAGATGAAAATGCATAACCACACTGACATTAATATGTTGTCCGTAAGTCCCTGAAATGTTGCTGGTGATTCACACTTGCTAAGCAGAGCTAAGGCACTGTTCTGTAGCATCCTGCAGCTTTCTGCAGCTCAGGCAGCCTGCCATCATCACTTCAAATCAAGCATGGTTGCATAGACAGCTTCACCCACCTTTCTGACAATTCAAGACATCAGACAGTGATAAATTTAAACATTGCTCTTAGCTTTGGAACAAATTTATAAAAGACAATGTGTTTGAACTTTGGTACTAGCATGAACTGTATCACTATAAGATAACACAAACAACATCACAGGTTATACAAGATATTTCAACAACACCTACCTTAGGTATCTTTAAATGGTATCTTTAAGCCTGCCAAAAATATTTACATACATCTGGAACTTATTCTAATGGATCTGAGGCTCATGCAGTGTCCAGTCAAGTGGATTGTCCACATATCTGAGTAATTTCTAAGTGACTGCTTGTTTGCCTTTTTATATTCTGAAGACAGATTAATGCATGGCATATCTCAGTGTCCTTTCCATTAGATGTCTGAGGCACTAAAAGCAATTGTAACATAATTTGGTGTCTGCATTCTATTCCATTCTTACCAGATACAACTTCGTGACCAGAAAAAGATCCAGACAGCTGCAAGTTGTTCTTCTGGCTTGTGATGGTGCACAAATAAATATATAAAATCTTAGTAAGACAAAATGAGGTTGTGGGAGCTGTGCTTCCTTTAGTTCTTCTCTCTGTTACCACTTTCTCAGATACCTACCCATTCTCCCACAAAAAAGTCTGTTTCATCCATAAAATTCAGATTCCTTATTGACCTTACATGCGACCCGTGTTTCAATTAGCAACGCCTAATAACTTCAGCTATCAAAATCTAAAACAGCTTAATAGATTTCTAGTTTTATCCAGAGTGAAGAATATTTCCCAACAAACTTTCCCTCAATTTCAGAATAACATAAAGCAAATTGGGCAACAGGAAGTCAGTCAAGTTGTTGTGGTTTTTTTCTGTTTGCTTGTTTTTTTAATTTAAATAGTTGTTTTACATTTTTGAAATTGCACGTCTGTTTTTAAGATATTATTGAAACACAATTATTCTATGTTACAGAATCACAGAATCACACAATTGTAGGAGTTGGAAGGGACCTCTGGACCTCCCCTCCTTTAAATATTTATAATTATTGATAAGATCTGCCCTCAGTCTTCTCTTCTCCAGGCTGAAGATTCCCAGGTCTCTCTGCTTTTCCTCGTAAGGAATATGCTCCAGGCCCCTCATCATCTTTGTGGCCCTTTGCTCGGCTCTCTACAGTACCTCCCTGGCTTTCTTGAACTTGGATGCTACTCCAGATGTGGCCTCACCAGGGCAGAGTAGAGGGGGGAGACCACCTCCCTCAACTTGCTGGCCATGTTCTTTTTAATGCATCCCAGCATAACAGTGGTTCACAAACTGAAAATAACTAAAGCCAAAAAGTTCATCATGATGTTAAAAAACAAGTTTCTGTTTGCTGCAGAGATTGTTCGAAAAGGTGGTGATTTTAGGATTAGAGTGCTCACTGTATCTTTATACTTCATAGAATCATAGAATCACAGAAGTTGGAAGAAACCCCTAAAGGTCATCTAGTCCAACACCCCTGCAATGAGCAGACATCCACAGCTACATCATGTTGCTCAGAGCCTGGTCCAGCCTGACTCTGAATGTCTCCAAGACGGGGCATCCATCACATCTATGGGCAACCTGTTCCAGTGCCGCACCACTCTTGCTGTAAAAAATTTCTTCCTTATATTCAGTCTAATTCTCCCCTCCTTTAGTCTGAAACCATTTCCCCTTGTCGTTTCACAGCAGTCCCTGCTAGAGAATATGTCCCCTTTTTTCTTATATCCTCCACTGTGACATTAAAAGGCTGCTATCAGGTCTCCCTAGAGTCTTCTTCCCTCCACACTTCCTCCACCCAGCTCTCTCAGCCTCTCCTCATAGGGGAGGTGTTCCATCCCTTGGATTATTTTTGTGGACTTCTTCTGGTCATGCTTTAACAGATTGACATCTATCCAGCACTGAGGTCTCAACATCTGAATGCAGTACACGAGGTGATGTCTCACCAGTGCGGAGTAGAGGGGCAGGATCACCTCTCTCAACCTGCTGACCGCGTTTCTTTTAGTGCAGCCCAGAGTATGATTGGCTTTCTGGGCTGCAAGGACACATTGCTGCCTCATGTCCAGCTTCCCATTCACTGGTACCCCCCATGTCCTTTTCAACAGGATTGTGCACTATCCTTGCATCCTCCAGCTCATACACCCAGGATCCAGGCACAAGACCCTGCAATTATATTCGTTGAACCTCACGAGGTACTCCTGGGCTCACTGCTGGAACTTGTCTACATCTCTCTGAATGGCATCCCCTCCCTCAGGCATCTTGGCTGCACCACACAGCTTGGCATCTTCCACAAACTTGCTGAGAGTGCACTCAACCCCACTGTCAATGTCATCGATGTAGATGTTAAAGAGCACCACTCCCAGTAATGACCCTTGAGGGACACCACTTGCCACTGATCTTCATCCAGACATTGAACTACTGACCACCACTCTCTGACTACAATTTTGTAACCAGTTCCTCAACCACCGAAAAGCCCACCTGTCAAATCCGTATCTTTCCAATTTGGAGAGAAGGATGTTATGGGGAACCATGTCAAAGGTCTTACTGAAGTCCAGATACATGACATCAGTGGCTCAGATGCAGTTATAGCATCATAAAAAGGGAGAAGATTGATCAGGCAGGACCTGTCCTTGGTTAATCAATGCTGGTTATCCCATATTACCTCCCTCTCTTCCTCGTGCCTTAGCATAGCTTCCAGGAGGATCAGCCCATGACCTTCCCTGGCACAGAGGTGAGGCTGACAGGTCAGTAGTTCCCTGTGTTATCCTTTCTGTCTTTCTTAAAAATGGATGTGATGTTGCCTTCTTTCCAGTCACCAGGAAATGACTTTTCAAATATTATTGAAAGTGGTTTTGCAACTATGTCAGTCAATTCCTTCAGGACTCTGGGGTGCATCTCATCAAGAACTATAGAAATATGGGTGATCAGGTTCCTCAGGTGGTGGCGCATGTGGAATTAGAGGAGCATTATTCCCTCATTTCCTACCTTCCAAACCATCTGCTCTAGGGCTCTGTGTATGTAGAGCAATCACTAGTGAAGACTGAGGCAAAAATGTCACTGAGTACCTCAGCCTTCTTGTCTGTTGTTACTACTAGCCTGCCTGTATTGCTCAACACCCTTCTGGACTTTCTTTTTCCAGCTGATGTACTCATAGAAGCCTTTCTTATCCTTCTTTGTGCCCCTTAACAAGATTACTTCCAGCTGGGCCTTGGCCTTCCTAACACCTCCCCTGCACAGCCCAGCAGCATCCCTATTCTCCCCTGGTTACTTATCCCTGCTTCCACCATTTCAAGCTTAAGAAATCATTTTTGTCTCTAAAAGCCTTTTCTTTATGAAACGTGGCATGGCATAACTAAAATATTACTATCATTAATCTACATTGCATGCACTCAAGTCTGTCATTACTATTGCCCTTATCAGCATTAAAACGTATGGAGGAATATATATCCACTGCAAAGTTTAAATTATTGTTATTTTGTTTTCCCTGCAATTCACTATTCTGTTGGAAGCTGAATGGCTTATAGCTGTCTGCCTTTAACTGACAGAGGATCATGGATTTTAAACATCTGATGTGGTCAATATCACCAGCAATTTCCTTCAATCCAAACACTGAAACAATTAAATTTCTGGTTGTTTTAAAAACAGCAGACAGCAAAGGAAAGTCATTTTTAAAGGTTAGACTAAGTGCTAGTACATGATTTGAGTTGAAATTACTATGCGTGCACATGTGTACATCAGAAGGAACAAGAACAAATTTGAAAGAAAAGGAAACAGCAAGCAAATTAATTATTTCATGTTAGAGACCAACCCAAACCAGAGAACTTGGAGTGAAATAGTACCTGGAGAAAGATATGCAGAAAAACTCTCTCCCATTTCTTCCTGTCCACTGTATTCAGGAAAAGAGGATTCAAGATACATTTTTGTAAAATAAACAGATTTACAGCACTGACATATCTGATGCAAAATCAGTTTTAGGGGGAAAACAATCTGAAAATTCTCAAACTGCTTAGCTTTTCAAGATGCATCTGTACTGAATTGTGTGGTTTTTATTCTTGTATTTCTGTAAGAAAAAATAATGTGTTGTTCCCAAAATGTTATAGCTTCTGTGTTGCAAATTGAAGGAAAAACTATTTATTTGTGTGGCAGTGAGGGATTATTTTGCATTTCATTTAAAGCCAAAGCATACTGTTTGTAACTTTAGAGTAAATAGATCTGTATTTAAATGCTGTATTTTTCTTACGGAGTGATTTGCCACAGGCAAAACAGCAATACCGATTTGTTCTAAGAAAGCCATTATTCCATGCATAAATTCTCATTTAACATTATCTTGATTATTCGATGATAAATCTATTCCTTCTTACATGATTAATTGCAACTGTTAAAATTACTCCTGTAATAAGGAAATAAGTACTACAACTTTTCAAAGTTTACATTTCCCTTTTCATCAAGTGAACATTGGGGAAAAAAAAAAAAAAAGAAAAACAAATTCCTAATGGTAAAATATGAAGTGTTCAGTGCACTCTGCTAAAGCATGGAAAAAGTCTTATTCTTTGCGATCAGGATTGCCTGTATTTTAAATTCAAGATGGTCTAATATGAAGTGCATAGGTCTTTGAGGAGCCTGATCAGGAAACCAGAGATTTTTTCCAACCCTTCCCATGGCAGGGGTACAACATGATGGGTGTTATGGTCCCTTCCAAAGCTCCCATCCAACCAAGCCATACTATGATATGATATTATTAAACACAAACCTTTATTTTGTCCTTGCTAGCATTTTCTTTGACATAATCCTTGTATATCCATCTGTACACTGGTACATTAGTTATGAGTTGATTGTGTCTAAAAATTAGGGTGTTTTTAGGAGATTTAAGTGTTCCAATGAATGCCTGCCTGCATAGGAATTTTAGTGGGACACAAAGTGGCAGTTAGGAATGTGCTCCCCAAAAACTCAGTGCCTAAAGAATTAGGCCAAGGTAGAATGGTTTGCTTTCTGCAATATAGCTGAGTTTTTGCCTGATTTAAAAAGGATACGTGTAGACTGGATTTTATTCTATTCTGATCACATCATTGTTGTTCAAATGTAGCTGATGGTGTAGGCAGGTTCTTCTGATTTGTTGGACAATAACAATAGTGCCCCAGAACAGCCAGGAGATGAGCTGTGTGTGTTATTGAAGCAGATTCATACTACTGGAGTACGACTGGTCTTTCTTTCACAAAGGATATTTTCTGTGTAGTGTGGCTGTTCAGCAGCTGCAGTAAACAGCTGCAATAACAGAAAAATAACACTGAGAAATGAATGTCAAAATGTGATCAAGATTCTCCACTTGGTTTGGCATCTTTGACACCAGAGAGCTCTAGGTATGCTGGGGAAATACTAGTTAGGCAAATATCAGTGCTTTGGAACAGGCTGCCCAGGGAAGTAGTAGAGTCACTGTCTCTGGAGGTTTTCAAGAAGCATGGAGATGTGGCACTCAGGGATATGGTGGTGATGATTTCACATCTGGACTAGATGATCTTAGTGGTCTTTTCCAACCGCAGTATTTCTAGGATTCTATGTTATGGTTCTCTGCTTCCCCTGGCTGAAGGGAACAGCTCTCACATTTCTCTTAGGAAAACATTTTCCACTGCAACAGTTCCTGTTGATGAGACTGAGAAAAATCTCTTTACTTCTATTTCATCTGGTCATTAGCACAACTTTGCCCATCAGAGGCACTGAGGTTTCCTTTTGCATCTGTGGTAAAAGTCAGGAACTTTGGTTAGGTATACCGAGGTCTTTTTGGAACTACCCACCTCTTTATAGGCAGCACAGACATCCTACATGCCTCACATCACTCTGCTGTAAACAAAGGCCTTTACTTTCTAAAATTACAAACTGTGAATGAAGCAGTCTAAATTCAGAACTAAATTTCTCTGTCAGTGAAACTGAGACTTCTGCATCGCAACAGTGCTTTTGAATATGGCACTGAGGATCAAAATACTGTGCACATTTGAAAACTCCTACACTAAAAATAGCAAAACTTTAGTATCCCTCCTGTTGTACAATAAATTACCACAAACCTTCTTGAACAGACCAAACTAAAACAGAGTTTGATTTCAAATGCCAGATTGCAGTGAAAATAACAGCCAGGTATATTCTCACTGAAGATAAACGCATTTCAAAGAATGCAAAGTGAAAACATTCCAAACATGCAATTACATAAACTATTTTATTTTGCAGTAAAACTCAGGAAAATGTTAAATTTTTAATGCGACTTTACCATAGAATATGCAAAGTAACAAGTCTACACTTTTCAACAATAGATGGCATTAGTAAATCCTGCATTCGCAACGTTAAATAATGTTATACTGCTTTAATATGTGCAAAAATAATCATAAATGCCCAAGTAATATAGGATGATCAACTCTGCTCTAAAACATTTATATGGATTTGTTTTCTTATACCAAAACAAGAAGTTACGACAGCAGAAGCAACATCTCAAAAATATTTTCCTACTTACAATGATCTAGCTGAACTGGGAAGCAGGAAAACATTCCACTCACAATTACATCAGTTGAAATCACAGTTTTCAGTGCCAAAGAATAAGGATTCTGTTTATTAGCATCCATAAAGCCTGTTGTGTGCTTGCACAGGAGCAGTAGGATTGTTTTTAGCTTTCAATTAACAACTAGAAAATAATTTTAGATATAGATCTCCCTTAGAACAGTGCTAAAGTCACCTTGAGATCACAAAATCACAGAATAACAGTGTTAGAAGGGACCTCTGGAAATCAAGTCCAATCCCCCCCCTCAAGAAGGTTCCCTATAGTAAGTTATACAGGAAAGCATCCAGGTAGGTTTTGAGTATCTCCAGAGGAGACTCCACAACCTCTCTGGGCACACTGTTCCAGTGCTTTGCCACTCTCACAGTAAAGAAGTTTGTTTTCATGTTCAGATGGAACTTTCCATGCTCCAGTTTCTGCCCATTGCCCCTCTCTCTGTTGCTGGATGCCCCCAAAATAAGCCTGGCCCCAACAGCTTGATTCCCACCCATTAGATGTTTATAAGCATTGATACGATCATCCAGGCTGAGACAGATCCAAAGCCTGCAGATGTTTCTTAATGCAACAGCAGCATGCCTCCTCCTTCTAGACAAGGCCTTCAGACAAGGAACTGCGTGGCCTTTCCAGCCTGGAGACCCAGTTAGCATGAGAAGTACTGCAAAAATACTAGACTGCCTAAGAATGGTGATAGAGCAGATGAAGTATGTACTCTATGACATGCACACTTTAACACAACTCTAGGTTAGATGACCAATTTTTTGTGTAGCAGACACAGAAAGCCACTAATCTCAATATGAGACGGTACCTATTTCTTCTGCAAGATGAAGGTAATGTTGGAATCAGCTGATTAGCAGATGGTCAGAGTAGACTAGGAACAAGATTTCCAAGTCTGAGCCAGTGAATAGAGTGCAGAGAACAATGTTTATGTATGGCAAATAAAAATGCTTGTATTAGTAAATCAGTCCTGTGCCTGTGGTTTCCACAATAGAGCAGTTCCTTATTAGTACGTGGGTTGCTAAAATGTCTTCAGTGGAACAAAAGAAATGGCGTGTGGGAGAGGGAGGGAGGAATAAGGACTTCACATCAAAATGAGAGAGCTCTTCTGTGGGTATTCAAGCTGATGCAGCAGGTGTATAAGAACAACATGGGGATGACTCACCTTTGTCTAAGCTGAAATAGGCCACTCCAGAGTCACTTTGCTATCAGATGCCTTCCTTAAGTACAGACCAGCCTGATGGTCACTACATGGCAGTTTAACAATTTTTTTTGCAAGACAATAGAACACCTGACTTCAGAAGCAGGAAAAGGAGTGAGGTAGCAGTGTTTGTTTTGGAATTTGTGATAACTACAGCTGCATACAATTTCTATCAAAGTTTCTTTGATCATTATCACCTCACTCATTCTGCTGCACATCACTGCTTAATAACTGCTGGCTCTCAGCTCACCATCAGAGAACTCAGGATGACCTGTGCACAACCCAGAAATGCAGTCCTCCTTGTCCTAGCAACGTGGAGAACTCATTGCATGTACTGTGGCAAATATCCAAGCTTCATGCAAGACTGAACTTTAGATGAAGTTGGAATGTTTGTAATAGCCAGTCTTAATCAGTCCCATTGTTTAGAAAAATTGGCTCTAAACAGACCTTAGAAATAACCATTCAATTTCTCATTTAATATCTTCATTTTAATTGGCTTGTTGCATTCTTTATATGCATTGAAATCCTGGTACACTCGCTCCTGTGGGAAAAGAGCACTCAGCAATTTGAAGTTGTTAGATGCTTTGAACATAGGGGATCTGATTCTCATTTACGTTACGGTCGTTTTATATTGCTCTGGCAGTAAATTGCATTTACACCCAGTAAATGAACAACCAGAGTAGTATAAAGTAACTTCAGCGTGAATGAGAATTAGGCCCAAAGCCTCCCTAAGTTTTTATAGCAACTCTGTTATTCATCTCAATTGGTGAGATAAGAATTGACTGACAAGCAACTTAGCAACATGGTATTACCTGGTTTGGAAGGAGAATTGAGCCAGGGATTAGAAAACCCCAATTCAGTGAAGGATATCAGACTAGCTATTAAAAGTCTGAAGTCCAAAAAAAACACTAAGGCCAGATGGTTTCTGCATACATTTTTACAATCGGCTAAGTATAAAAGATGAAATAGCTCCCCTGCTATCTAAAGTATTTCAAAATTATTTACAGATGGGAATTAATGTTAATGAGTCATATAGCTAACTCCCTGCATACCATCCTGCAAATTTACCGCCCTCGAGTTTAGTCCCAGTCAGTACACCAGAAAGGTTCATCTTTGGGAAATGGAAATAGATTTCCGTTGTTTCACCGTGTACAGCTAACCATTTCAATTTCACATCTAAGAGGTTTATACAGAAATGAGATAATAAGGGACAGAGCTAATAACAGAAATGTCCTTAATACGAAGGTTATTTTAATTGTAAATTCCCATGGCTGGAAGATTTACTCGTAAAATATAACGTACAATAGGACTTTTTTATGAAGAGGAGTGATATTAAAGATATATGCAAGAGTGGTTCAGGGGAACACAGACCTCTTTATCTCCAGGTGAATGGCTCAAAGCCACGTTAGATCAAAATGCAAATTTTACCATTTGGCGATCGTTCATTTACTTTGATTAAATGAGTTGGGTTAATCCATTTAGTAACCGTGAGGCAGTCAACCCACATGACAACAGCATTAATGGGTCACCTAGCAGCACCTGTGGGCAAAAGACTGAGAATGTATCATTTTTACCTGGACATATTTATTCATTTTCCTCCGGATATAACTGAGTAGATATAAGCCAACTGTGAATTTTGAATAAACTCTGAAGAAAACAGAAAATTCCCCTACTGTGGACTTTTATGTAACTGAGCCCAACACTGCTGTTAGAACTAGGATCTAGTTCTAACCTATGGAAATGTTCTTACCTATGTCTCCTAGCTTACTTGTGTAACCGAGCTTGACACATGGATTTTGAGGTGGAAGCGAGTGGTCATAACTGCCTTAGCTTAACTTTCTGTTGGATTCATTGAAGAAATGCTTTTGGAGAAAAGAGAATTTGGCAACATCTTGTGGATATCAAATAACAATCTAATTTATATTTCAGAAACCTACATTTTTACTTATGTTTGAGCCATAGATATCCAAAGAGGTCGGACTGTGTCATACACACAGAGCATCAAAATGCCATGTTGGTCTGCCCAATTTTCTTTTAGCTTAACAGCGATAGCATTGTCACCAATCTGAGAGACTCAACAACTTTTTTTTTTTTTTTTTTTGAGTACTAAAAATTGAATTAATTATGAAGCCCACTAGCAGTAACTGTAACTTCTACTAGTAGCTTCTTTAATTGCTACAGCGTCTTCATTGCAGGGAGGGCAGGGGACCAACTACAGTGGTTGGAGTGAATTCTGTTAAGGGACCAGGGGTATCTACAAAACCAGTTGTGCTGAAACATCATCAGGTGCAGTAGGAGGATGTAACATATTTATTTCTGTAATAATAGAAGTGTTTGTGCATGTATACATGTATTTCTATATATCAAAAAGTTTCCACAAACCTTAGCATCAAGCTGGTTTTCTTTAGAAAAATATATTGACCAGATCTTAAGAACAGGCAGAAATGCCTCAGTATTCTTTCAGGATTTTTTTTCACTGTCACTCACAAGGTTGTTTGTTTTTTTTTGTTTGTTTTTGTTTTTTTACCTTTGCAGATGCATCAGCCCTGCCATTCTCAAGTTGCCAGCCAAAGACTGCTATGATACTACTGCACAACAGAGGAACTTGGTTTAGCATTTAGAAATGTGGCCTATGATAAGTTAATACGGATTTTTTTTTCTCCTGTAAACAAATCTAAAATCAAACTTTTATCTCATGAATCAACACAAATTAGAATGGAATCTGAATAAACAGATCTAGATTTCTCTCCTCCCCAGCAGATAAAAATTTCACTGATCATGGCACTCCCTAATGGATTCATTTTTCAACTAACTTATCACTTGATCTCATTTCTCTCTTCCATTAAACAGCAAGTAATTTAAACATACTTCTTTATCAAGGTCCCTACAATGGCACGTGTTGAATATCGGGATAATCCAAGCTGAATGAAACCTACGTCAGTCACTCTGAAAGTAGTGCCTCCTATTTATATCCATGAAAGCTACAACAAATACAATAACACTGTTTGATAGAGCAAATTCTCAGCTACAAAACACTGTTTTTCAACACAGCCACCACCATTAGCTGTGGATTTTTGCTGGCAATGAAGAGCCTGCATGCTGTATTCATAAAACTCTGCGTGGCTGTCTGGAATGTGGCTGTCTTTCACATCACTGTCTTCACTGCTGAAACACATCACCCACAGCCTCACTGTGCTCACATACAGCATTTAGTCTCCATAAATGTTCAGTAAGTGTCAATGAATATCAATGAATGTCATTTTTTCCACAAGGAGGAATTCAATGACATACCTTTGCTTCATATGCATTTCCATATCAGACATCATTTTGTCAGACTGCCCCTCTGCTGTCATCCATCACACAGCAACAAAAAGTAACAACTTCTACTGCCATACCACTAACATTCATCTCTTATGTTGTGAGCCAACAGCTCTCATAGAATAATTTTCTGCTGATAGTCATATATAATTACTATAATATATATGTACATATAATACGTACTATTACAGTAATAATGTTGTAGTAATAATTAAATTATTAATATTATTTTAATTCTCAGCAGCAATGGAAATTGATGTACCTGTTTATTTTGTTTCAACTTGAATTTAACTACAATTCCTTGTTAGATAATGGGAACTGATCTAAACGCTTCCGTATTCAAAGAAACTACCATCAGATACCATACCTTGATCGTCCTGATTTAGAAGGCAGTGGAAGATAAAATTTCTGTGGAGATTATTAAATGACTGACCTTTACTTTTGGTGAAAAAGAAACCCATCACAAAATGAGCTACCTCTTCAGGATAAGAAATATGTTTTCTGCTGGTCATTTTCCAGCTGACTTTCCCATCTTTCAGTTATTCTCCTTGTCTTTTCAAACCCTTCAGCAACTCTGAGTCTGAAGCTCTCTAATGCCAATCAGACATGAATTTTATTTTTCGTAGCACAAGCAGTACCTTAACTACACAAAATAGGCCGTTATAGAAGGAAACTGAAGTTACTTTAGGAGGAAATTTCTCATTGTGAAAATTGATAGGAGCTATGCTCAGTAAAAAGCTTCTACCATTTCCATGCTTTGTGCATGAGCTGCTAAATGACTGAAGGCAGAACTACAGGAGGTGCCAGTAAGTACTGAGCAGCACTGTTGTACCAATTATTGGTCCAAATTAGCAAAGCTCAGCTAACAGCCAATTCACTTGCGTTAGTAATAAAGAGAGCGACTGAAAAGCCTCGGGGCAATTCTCTAAAACCTCTCTAAACTCAAAATATGAGACATAATTCCTTACAGCAACAGCCAAGTACAGAGTTTGCCATCAAATGGCACTAACTGCATGGAACTGTGCATGTGAAACCCCTTCCGAACAGTAAGTCAGGACAAATTCCTCAGAGCTATACACAAACAAGAGCTGTCATTAATACTTAGTGCCCAATTTAATGATAACAAACTCATGCTAGCTATTCAGGATAATTCCATTTCTACTTTCAAGCCTTTTTTTAGTGCTCCTCAGCTTAAATATCTAAAACGCACAAAGCACTGGAGCTCTTCAAACTCTGGTGCATCTTCTAAGACCTCAGTTCATCAGTATGTTTCTTTGTAGTAAAATATTCTAATCTGGAAGGTAGCCTCTCAGGAAATTAAGATCTTTAGCACATGTCACTTCCTGAATCAAGCCATTAATAGGCTTGACTTCTGGAGCCCAACGCTGGGCCTGGTTGCTATGAGCAACCAGGAGCTAATCCTGTACACCTATGTTACAGGGTCCACAGAAGAAGAATGAAGCCACCAAAGAGGTAACTCTTCAAAAATTAGGAGAAGCTTTTCAAAATGCGATTCATGAGGTGAATTAGCTTTTCATCCACACAGTGGCAAATCAAACACTGTCATCCCATCAGCCTTTAACATATCGTCTATATTTCATGAGAGGGAATTTCAGCCCAAAGCCATCTGTATTAACTAATTCTATCTACCAATCTCTTCATTTACACTGAAATCTTTTTTTCTTCTCAACAGATGGAGGTTTCCTTCCTCTCAGTTCCTTTCTTTTTGAGCATTTTCATCAGAAGGATGAGAATTAACTGGTACACAAATGCTATAGCTGGTATTAATTTCACTCTTGACATACTGAAGCAGATGCATTGTGAAAGAACAAATTAGTGGATAGAGTTTTCCTTTTAACATGTTAAAAGAAACTTAGACAACAAATATACAGGTTTAATAAACACATTAAAAGGTCAGTATTTATTAAACTAAAACAGGTAAAACAAGAAACAAATCAAAAGTAGCATGAATGGTATCAGCGGGTTGATAGTGATTTGGTTTACATTACCAAATTAACAGAACTGTGAAGCTGAGACAAGAAAAATCTGCTTTTCACTAGTCCTGAATTATGAAAGAAATTAGTGTTGTACTTTCATTCAGCTCTTTTGTTCCCAGTTTTCTCACATTGATAGGAATTTTATTCTGACAGTAGGATCCATTAAATTGTCATGGCTGCTTTTCTGCTGGGTAGTTCAGAAGAACAGAGACTAAATAGGCTGCTCTTGAACTACATTGTATTTCTGTTTTCACTCTTCCTTAAGTGTCATAGCTGCTAAAATAACATTTTGCTCTTCTTACTCTCCCTATTGTAAATAATAACATAAAAACTAAACAATGGAAATAAAACAGAATTGTCTACAGCAAAAGGTCTCTACATAAAATAGTTACTCAAAAAAAACCAAAAAAAAAGCCCCGAACAACCACATCTATAACTTTAGTAATGCTTACTAACATAAAATACCAATCTGGGAAATCATTTTCGTGTTTCCCTACCTATTACCACAACTATTTTCCACAAACACACGAATCCATTCTTTACGCTTCCATGTGCTGGCTTAACAAGATAGCAGTGCTCCTTAAGACAAAGTAGGAAAGCAGAAGAAGAAATAGAAGGTTACACTTCCACTTCTTGATCTTGGCATCTTTTGTTTTTGTAGGTTCTGTATTCATCAGCTAATAGAGTAGTTCGCTTAAATGGCTGAATACTCACATGCATGTGACAGAAATTAGCAAACCTCTCTTGCTGGTGTGTGGCCAACGTCCATTCCTTTTCACCTCCTCCTGTACAGGAAAGTATCTAAGACGAGGGAGGGACACTTCTTTCATACCTTTTAGTTAACAGGCCACATCTCATGTGTGGCTTTGATCATCCCTGGAAGTGATTCTCTTGTATTCAGTCTTTGATAAGAACTCCAGACTTCTAAAATATTGGATTAAATATTTTAACTTTAATGTTGGACTACATGCCCTTCATGTAGTTAACATAATCCAGTCACTTCCCAGTTGATAGGCTTTAAGGCTGAGATCACTGTAGAAGCTCTCAGCCACACAGGAATCAATCTTGCAAAAAATGCCCTCTTCCATCTGCCAATAGGGTAGGCTCCAAAGGCATCACAGATGAATTCTTACTACCTCGATATGACAAAGCTTGGATATCCAAGCAAATCATAGCCCCCCAAGATATAAATTGTAAAGAATACAGCACAGAGATACTAAAGAACCTCCACAAGAGTTACTCAGCATTCAGCAGGAGATGGAGCTGAGAACAGATTCAGTCTCCATGCTGTGCTCTCTAGCATCCTCTGACCAACGTGTTCTGGCACACAGCCCCAAGTCCGAGCTGACTGCTCCATCAGTGCTGTTGGGGAAGTTAATAAACCTGCACTGGGAGGAATAATGTGAGGATGTGAGGGTAGCTATATGGTGCTCAGCAGGGTGCTGGGAGTGAGCCCAAGCAAATGAGCCAAGTTGATTCTGCTGAGGGCCAGCTAATTGCCTCTGAAACATGCATCCCAGGACTCACGGCTCACTGTAAGGTGCTAAAGCTTGTAGGAGCCATTAGTTGATCAATCAGCCATGGAGAAGTAGCTAAAACTGCTTCTGACTTACTAGTGCTGACCCTGGAGGCAGTGTAGTTGTGATCATGGAACACTGTGCCTGATCCAGTAGGCTCAGCCGCTCTGAGCAAGATCTGCACAGTCTCAGCTGTTTTGCTTCCCTCTCTGAATCATTGTGTTTCACCAGCTGGATACTCACCATAACAGTCAAGGCTTAAATACATCACTTTCCTGCAAACCTTAGGCAGAAGAGGTGGTATGAGTCTTTCTACTTTCACTTAGCAAACAAGCTATATTAAAACCACTTTTAAAAAGTGACTAATGACCTTATGAACTTCCCATACTAACATTCATTCTTCTTTTCACCAGATGTCAGGTCATATATTCTTACATGAGGCAAAATTAAGGGGAAGTGCTACAAGAGCTCATTAAGAGGTGTTTTCATGATCTGCTCAGTAATTTTTTGTTTAAATAGAAAGTATTTCTACATCTTCTTACACTAAATTCTATTTAACATCAGATAATTCTACTTAAATGTGAGGTATTCCTTAAACAGGCAGCTTTTTCTCCATTCAAAATGGCCTTTCTAAAATTTACATTTACTGCAATGCTGGTAGTAAGTTTGATGGAGTACCAGAGGCAATATTTCAACAGAAAGAAACTGGCCTGCAAGATACTTTTTCCTTACTTTCTCCTTTTTTTTCTTCTGTTCCTTCTGTAGACCACCTGCTGGAAGTTATTACAACTCCACCATCACATCTGTGACAGATTTTTTGCTACTTTATTCAAATTATTTCTGATAAATTCTTCCTTAAAAATTCTGACTATGGCCCACGATGGGAGTCATTTCCATTTTTCCAGTCTTACTGACATGAAATTCAATTAATTGTATATTATGATTAAAATCGTGACGTGGATTTGGTTTTGCAGAAAGTTGGCATTTCAGCCAGGACAGATGTCTGTTATACTGATTTATTTGATTAAGGAAAAGTACTGGAAAATGATTTTCCTTTATGATATTCATCTGCAAGAGAAGTCTTCCTATTTATGTATGAACAGAGTGAAAGGGTTTTGACCTAGGAAAGAAGAAACTTCATTTTTCACTGCTCACAGTGCTATTCTGTATTTTTGTATGTCAGCATAAGTTTATTGTGAGACTTTCACAGCAAACTGGTAACTGTCATCCCCCAACTCAGCATAAAGTGGCATTGCACAGTCTTCTTGCCAGTCTTTTGCCAGAGCAAAAATCCCTTCCCCTTGCATGGCAAACTGGAACATCATCTGCTTTTATAGAAAGTGTCATTAAATTTATATCTCTCTTGGTATATGTAAGATATTATTCTGTTAACATCTGTGTCTCAAAGCTTGCTGGGAACACAGATGGACTTGTTCAAGTCCCGAGCAAGGATTGTGAAATCCTTTGTGTGAAGGACACAGATGAACAAGTGCAGGCAAGTCCTGGGCAAAGGTTGTGAGATCCTTTGTCTGGGGGACGCAGAGGGGTAAGGCCAGGGGCAACGAGGGCGAGATGAGCTGCAGCTAAATGGCTGTGAAGTGCTCCTTTGTGTGGACCTATCTCAGGATGATGGCCATCTCAGGGGGTACTCAATGTCTCTTGCTCAAGGCCCATCCTTGTCACATAGGCAGGAGAACAAGAAGGATAAAAGAGGAACTGAAAATCATGAAGAACGGAGGTTTTCTGACAACAGATTCCTCATGAAGAAGAAGAGGGATTCCTGAAGATTGAGGTGATTCCTGCATACTGTCGAACTCTCTTGAGCCTGCTGCCTGACTGCTGTTGCTGCTTCAAGACTTGGCTCCTCGACTTCCTTGTCTACCTGCCTGCTGCCCAAGTCCGGCCACGCTGCTCCCCGTCTTCTGCTGCGTTCTGCCCGGGACCTTCAAACACCGTGCAACGGGACCGCTGCTGGATCCTGCTGGTGACTCTCCCCGCTTTACGCAACTCCTGCTTCTTTTCCATCTTTTCTATCGCCCTCCTTCCCTTCCCCGTCTCCCTGATTAGGTTTGGTAATAAACTGGATGCAACAACATATGAACCGTTGTTTCTTAATCTCACACCGGGTATACAGATATTAAAAGAACCTCATCTCCCTCCTATAAATTGGAGCGAGACAGTATAACACTTCTAACTAAAAAATAGAACCTGTCGGTGATGGCGTTGCATCGTAAGAATGAAAATTTACTTCTATGGGGAACATATTTTTGGATCTTATTTACAAAACTAACCACTTTTATACATTTTTCTCACTTTATTGAAAACTCTTGTCACATAATGGCAACATTGGAAGTTGAGAAACATATATGGTGACTTGATATTTAAATAACAAAGCCAATATTATTCTTTTCTGTATGTCTTTCAAGCCACTTTCCATTCAAAAATTTGCTTTATCTTTACAAAACCTTCATAAGTCTCCATTGGAGTACATGAAAATCATGGGGAAGAAAAAAAAAATAGGCCTTCTGTTTTGTTTTTGCCCCATTCTGATTTTTAAAACTTGAGAATTTTTAACCTTGAGAATGAAAGTGGTGGGTTAACCAGGACTGGCTCCAGACCTCCACCCAGCTGTCCTCTCTTTCTCCTCCATTTAAACATGATGGGAAGAAAGTGAGATGGGCAAGCTCATGGGTTGAGATAAAGACAAGAAAACCAAAAGATGTAAACATGCAAACAAAGCAGTGTGGATCAGCTGTCCCAGCTGGGTTCCCCCCAAACTCTTACCCATCCCAGCCTAATGGCCTTTGAGGAAGGGATTAGAGACAAAGCCTTGATGCTGGGCGAGGTCTGTTCAGCAATAGCCAAAAAATCTGAGTGTTTTAGCCACAAATACAAAGCACAGCACCTCATGGGTTTAACTCCATCCCAGCTATACCTGGTACAGTGAGCTTCTGCCTGATTCCTGTGGACATGAAATTTGTTTTGGTACCTCAGATGAGATCTGATGTTTCTTTCCCTCCATTACAAGTTCACTAAGGCTGGGAAACATTAGATGTCTTACTCACTGCTCCTAGAAGATTAAATTACTTCACTTTAAAAATGAATGCCATGTACTTTAGACAATATTCTCTAAACAAAAAGATTATTATTATTTTTTAAATTGCCTAGATAGGATTGTTTGGAAAGATCTTAAAAAGATATTTTGTATCTAGAGCTCTCAGTGCATTATAGGAATTAAGTTTGCACAATCACCTGTCAAAGATAACCATTAAAAACTATAACATAAAAAGAAAACTTGGAGACAAATGCCTTTGATATGGCAAATAGTTCTTGGCAGCGAAAGAAAGAAGCTGTGATATGAGCAGTTCTCTTATTTTGCTTATTATAATAAATGCCATCCTGCAGATGGAATCCAAGCAGTAATTCCAAAAATATTAAACGATCTACTTTAAAAAATGAGTCAAGTGAGTGCTCCCTTTTTAAAGGCTGTGTAAAAGAAATTGTCTTTTTTTTTTTTTCAGACTTGCCAGCAGAGAATGGGATAAGCGGGAAGTACAATTGATCTCACCTAAAATCTTACAGTCAAGAACATTTATTATAGCATAAGGCAGAATGTGAGAGATGCTTATAAATGAGATCCAACTGTCTCACCGGATGCATTTAGCTGAAATACTGTGCTTCAGAGTGAACCTTTAAAACCTGAACTCAGAAAGCATAAGCCATGCTAAAATAAATCTAAGCTGATATATTCATTTGTAACAAAATGAATGTGACATATCATGGCTATGATAGGATGTAATCTCACTGAGATAATTCAGTTTTCAGAAGTGATTTAATTTTCTTTAAAACAGTATTGAGAACTACAAGACATAGATTAGAATAAATTTCCTTTCCTCATATGGATGTTAATTTTGACAGTGTTCACTCTACAACTGAAATACAATAGTTAAATCTGCTGTTTGCTAAGTCATCTGTAATGGAAGGGGTTGATACACAATTATTTAAATGTTCAGTAGAATTATCACTCTAATGTTTAAAGTCTGAGCAGGAGTAGGAAAGGGTAGAGAAGTTAGATGATACATGTTTCATCAAATATTTTCTCAGGCATCAAAACAATCCAGAAAAAGAACACTAACTCAACTTTCTGCTCTGTGAAGTTTGTACATAAGGCACAAGACATGATAAAGTTAAACTGCAGTGAGAGATATGTCCATGGTATGGAGCTGTTTGATAAATGCTGGTGCAGTATTTGTTTTATACAATCTCTAAACTGTGCCCACTAAAGTCAGTGCAATTTCTTATCACATCTACAAGCAATGAATACAGCCTAGATTCTACTTAATATTCTCAAATACTGTTTTATCCCCCTTCAGGTGTGTATGTCTATGCAAACGTATACAGACACACACTATTAAGACCTAGACGTGGGACTGAATTCTGTTCATTAATACTCAAATATCTAACAGAACATGTTACTGACCACCTTTCCTATCACTGGGATGTGTAGTCTTCATTAACCAAGCTCCATTAAAATCACAGCTCCAATATTTTGATTTAGCAAAGCGTTTAATCCTGTGCCAACTTTAAGCATGTAAGTAGTCCTGTTGACTTAACGGTGCTCCTCACACGACTGAACTTTAGCATGTACTTAATTGCTTGACTTGGGGCCAGAGTGCAGAGCACTCTGTGGGAGGGAGCTTTGGGTGGTGGAATGCACTCTGCTGAGCCAAACGCAATTTCAGACCATAATGGCTGAGTTCAAAACTGTTTCACTGACAACAGGCTGAAACTATGAAGAAGCCACAAGTTTTTTGCAATTGCTTGAAAGGATCATCATAGCTCAAAATTCAAAACAATTGGGTCAGTCAGGTTGTACTGCAGACTTGATACAAACCAGAAAAATAAGATCAGAAACAACAACATTATGAGATATAACAAAATGTCAAAACTAATAAGAAGAGATTTCAGCTATCCAGACACACAGGAACAGGGACACAATAAGAGAAATAAATCAACCAGCAGTCATGTACTATATCCTCAATGTATTAAAAGGTGATAAGAATGACAAAAGTTCTGACTTTCAACAGCGCAGCTGTTAGAAGGTAGAAGTGGAGGACTCACTAGTGGCCATAATCCAGTTGGATTCATTACTGCAGACTGAACCCCCAAGAGGAGTGAAAAAAACAAACCCAAGGACTTTGAATGTATAAGAATGGGGAACTGCTGGAGAGGATCCAGTGGGTTAAGTGCCTAATGGGAGGAGTGGGAGGAGAGAAGGACACAAAGGCAATGGAAGCTGTTCAAAAGCAATTATTGCTTATCCAAGGGTTATGTGTATTATCCAACAATATGTGCACTCTGAGAAGAACAAAACCATAGCAAATAAACACAGAATTGAAAAAGATATTGAGAGATAAATAAAAACGATACATAAGCAGCTTAAAATTTTAGGTGCAGAGGGAGAGCAGAAAAAGCATACAATTAATTTAAAAGAAAGCAAAGATAGAAAAAGTGCAAGCAGATAATGAAATGAAGTTAGTAGAAGAAGTTAGGAATAGAGTAATGTCAGGATAAATCCTTAACACAGTAGAAAAAACCTGCAAAGAAAGCAGTAGTTTTGCAGGGTGAAAAGAAGGCAGCATGACACTATTGGTTGGTCTAAGTCCAATTTCTCATGGCTGATATTATGATTGTTGAAAGGCTAAGAATAGTAGAGCAATTAACAATACTTGTTTTTAGACAAAGTCTTCTTCATTTACAACGTACTAGGAAAAAGACAATCCTGCTATCTTCACCTCACAGCACAGCTGATGTAAAGAGAGGTAAGGCAACCTTTCATCATTCTCAAAGTGACCCAGATGAATGAAAAACAACTACTTAGAGAGAGACAGCTAGTCTTCCTGGGCTAAAAACACTGCAAGAATTGTTCTGAAAAATTAATAATATCTACAGTTATGCTGCCATTCCAGGGAGCGTTTCTCAATATTACCTGTGGCTATTGGCATAGAACCCTGCTAAGAACTATTTTTAAAAGATTATTTTCTTCCCGTTTTTCCTCGAACTATTGAGGAAATCTATGGAGACCTTCCTCCTCAAGCCAGTCTTTGGAAATGGGCACTTTTCTTTCCTAAGTCCTCCAACAACCCATGCTCGTAGTACGAAAAGAAGGCAAGGCAAGATGGTTCAGGTTAGAGGAGCTATAATTTCTTAGAAGTATTATAGCTTGCAGCACTAGGATCTAAAGTCCTTCACATCTATTCAGCAGTCTTGTAGGACTTGCTTGCTAAGAACAGAGCAGCTGGCTTTTGAGTTGACCAAAGTGATGTTCCCAGAACTAAATCTTCCTAGGTAAATATGTTTTCACTGTGGCAATATATTCCTGCCCCAAAACTACAATTCTAATGTAAAAACAATTGAAAGAAGCATCAAAACAACAAAGAGATAGCCAGTAAAGTAACGTTATCCTTGTATTTATCAGTGAAATCAGCAGCAAAAAAGCTTTGGCTAAGAGTAGAGGCAACGCATCTCCTATTTTCTTCCTAGATTTGAATCACAATAATAAACTGTATAAGACAGTGTTGTTTCCTTAATTACTTCTTTTTAAACACCTGATTTTATTAGATTTTCTCCCATTTTCTCATTCAAGATTCTGTACTGTTTTGGAAAGCAAAGTACAACATAGTCAAAACCACAGGAACAACTATGTTAAATGACGGGTGGCAACAGGAGGTTGTATTATTTGAGAAACTGTTCCACTCAATCAAAAGCTGCTGCATTTGGAAAATGCTTATCACCATTTGTAATAGAAGAACAACTACAGCTCCAGATCTACTTGAGATGGTGCAGTGCACAGTGGGATACAGAAAAATAATGGCCAGAGAAGCAGTTTAAAGCCACAAGAGAAATCACGGGTTGCTTTAACAAACAAAGACACAAAAACTCCTTGATATTCATGAGATTCAGTAAGTGCTGATACAAACCTTTTGCTGATGCTTAACCCTTTGCAACATCGGGTGGTCTTCATTCTCACTGTAGTATACGTGCACATATATAACAGAGCTCATGGAATCATCCTCTGAGGAAAAAGATGAGTAACATATATTACGATGGAACATCTCAACATAAATATTGTATATAAACATGTCTTGGTTTTACTTGCTGATCTTTTAGTTCTGCAACAGTGAGAACCTTCATTAACAGAAGTAAGGCACTTAAAGTCTTCTGTTCTACTCTGAACCTTTCAGTAATAAAGAAAAAAATAAACAAGTCCCTAATTCTGAGGGTCCTGCAAAACCCTTGCACTTGCAAGGAGACTTCTGATTTCAGCAGTTTCTTGCAGATCAAGTTAAAGTATCAAGGTTTAAAATGCTAATTGCAATAATTTGTCTATTTGATTTGCACAATTTTCTTTTTTCCTAAAATACGTTCTGAACTTCAGCATATGTTAAAATGGGACTCCTGCATTTGACATACGCTTTTCATTTGATTTTTAAAACAGCTGAATGTGTATTTTATTTGTGCAGAACAAAGTTAAAATCATTTGGAAAAAACAAACAAACCCCCAAAAACGTACTTTTCTAAAACTGTAATTAAAAAATATAATTTTTCCTGAAAGTTTTTTAGATGAACTAAATTATACTGGGCATATATAAATAAAAAAGAAAAGAGCAAAGAAGAACATGAACATATATTACTAGTGTAATTCATCAAAAACAGCTGACACTTCAATCTAATCCAGAAAATGAAAACACAGAACTTTATAGTCATAGGAAGTAAGCAATTTAAACGTACCACGGCACAAGGTTATCTAACAATGAAAACAGGAAGATGTTCTTTTTTTATTCGCTCTCCTTCACTCCTTTAGTCCTTCTGAATCTATCAAGTATACATTAATATAAATCTTTTTATCAGCCAGAGGTGATCTTCAAATCTGATAATTAATTATAGCGATCCAAATGTCGTATAACAAGTCCATCCTTTCATTTTAATATAAAATAAATGGGCACTTTATGTAACTCAAATATTACTGTGGGAAAATATTTATCTCCTACATAATAAATAATATGAACTAAAAAGCTGACTAATTTAAGATATAATTTTTGGTAAAAGAAACTGAGATTTTTCATGTTGCTTAAAAAGCTGCTAGTGGGGAAAAAGCAGTTCTCAGAATACAGTCACTGCTACTCATTCAGAACACTTGCTTCAGAATCATTCCTCAAGTAGTCAGAGATATATGTATGAGGTAGTAAAATGTTGATCCATTTGTTTTGGAAGTAAACCTCCAAAGCCATTTCATAAGCAAAAATCACATTCATGTCATAGAGATGCTGTGGTTAAGTTTATGATTCCAATTAGACCTGGAAAGCTTTCAATACTACAGAAAAAACTTCATTAATATATATGTAAATACTTCAGAAAAAAAAAAAAAAAAACAAACATTGAAGTTCTGTATTAATATCACAAGTTAAAGATGGCATCTTAAAATCATCTGGAAGGATGATCAAAGCTTGTGCAGAACAATAATCTGTAATTTCAGCATTTTATAAGCACCATGGAAACAACTGTGGTGTTGTATGCACTGAAACACAGTGATATATATAAGAAAAACACTTAATACTGAAATATAGCTAATGGCCTGATGGCAGCAGGATATTACACAATCATCTTGAAATGGTGTCGTAAGGAAGTTCAGAGCAGAACCAGCAGACTGTTGTACACTCTGTTTAGGGTTCAAACTGCCAATTATGGTTAGTACCTGTGTTTGCATTTGCCATTGCACAGATAAACAAGACAAAAACAAAAAATAAACAAACAAAGAAAGAAAAAAATGAAGAATAAAAAAAGAACAAAACCAAAACAAACAAACAAACAAACTAGAAGAAAAGCTTCTAGTTCTAGTCAGCCTCTGTACGTTGGACAGAAAACTAATAGAGAGCATCCAAAGCTGGGCTGCAAAAATGGTGAAGGGTCTAGAGAGCAAGACATGTGAGGAGTGGCTGAGGATCTTTGGTTTGTTCAGCCCAGAAAAGAGGAGACTGAGTTAAGACCTTATGGCGGCCTACAGCTTCCTTACAAGTGGGAAGTGCTCTTGTCCACAGCAGGAAAGTTGGAACCAAGTGATCTTCAAGGTCTCTTCCAACCCAAACCATTCTATATCAGCTAATTTCTGGTATGACCCATGGTAAAACTGAGCAGGACGAAGACATGATCATCGTAGCCTTCTGACGCATTCCAGAAAAGTGTTACATTCTAGGCTGTGAATGACTTGGGATTTGGCATGAAACCAAACTGAGAAAGAAGTGAAAATGAATAGTATGACAGCAACACCAAAGGAAAAAATATTAAGAAAAAATATTAAGCCAATAAATATGTGCATAGAAAGGTATGAAGGTCCCCAAACATAGAGAAAGAATCCAAACTTGATGCTTATTGCAGTCAAGTATCAGATGTAATGATACTTAAGCAAATCCTAAGAGACAAAACCAAAAGAGAGATCAGCAGGAATCAATTTACCTTGCTTAAACACTATGGTATAAATTGTCACCTTTGGAGGATGACCAATAAGAGGTTCCAACTGTTATTTCATCTCTTGTTTGTCCCCTCATGTGGCAAAGAAAAGGAAGAAAATGTAACTCAGAAGGTAAGAAAATTACATTCACAGAGGCAAGGAGATGGCAAGACCCATGTAATCATCCTGTGGTGTGAGAGAAGAGGTCTCTGCCCTCCCTTGATTTGCATCTGATAGACAGACAAGAGAGGCAGCATCCAGGGAGCACAAGAGAAAGTACAACAAAGTACAAATCCTATTTGCAATTGTATTGTAGCTGCTTTCAGCTAACTTCAATTGTTTCTGACTGAAATTCACCCAAACAATACACTACAGTATGAAGTATTTTATAAATGTCATCTAGCACTGTGGCACCTAATCATGGCCAGTAGGCAACCCTCATGTGTGTTACAGGAATGTCTTTTATGAAAACGGTTTGTCGTCAGTATGTTACAGTAGGATATGAAACTGCAGGTTTTTAAAACTTTATATGTGTGATTCCAAATCTTCATTCTGAATTCACTACTTTAAAACTGCAAAACGGGAATTTAATTTTTCAGGTAGCTGGTAAAGCTAGAAATGAAATATTACAAGAAAAAATGCCTGTGGCAGACCTTTCTGACCCAAACCTCTTTTGCCAGCAGAACAATTTGTCTTGCCAGTCACTGTATGGGCTCCATCAATTGTACAGCTGATGTTTGTTTCTGGATTTGCATCACACAACCTCAGTGCATCGATCAGAACATTCTTAAACCTCTGTCCTTTGACGCAAAATCCAAAAATCCTCTTTTCATGTGCACTCAACAAACAGACATTGATAACCTCGGAACATAAAAATATGATTGATTTTATCTTGAAAGACCTAGAATAATTAAATGCAACCAGCTTGTTTCTGAAAGGTTTCTTTCAGCTTTGCCTCAAGGATGTGACATATTCGCTGCTTTTACACAGTTTTTGATTTCTTTTGCTTTGTCAGGGGAAGCAATGCTGTTATATATCACACAAAATAGTGATGCACTGAAGAGTGATGAGTGACAGAATCCAGCAGAGCAAAAGAGTTCAAATAGAAGAATTTCATATCTTAAGCTGTACAGGATTTTGCCAATAACGCAAGACTGGGCAGATACCATTAACCAAGGTTTGCTTTCCTAGAAGAATATAAAGAAATCTGTTTTTCTCAGAAAAGTAAAGTAGTCAATAAAAGCCCTCATCCTCACTAGAAATGCAAATACAAGGTAATTTCATTCCATAACATTACTTAAGAAAAATTGTGACGGTCAAAGCTTGGAAGTGAGAGATCCACAATTCATACTTTTGCCTATAGTCCATTTTTTTGCATTCATTTTATTTCGCCTTGTATGTCTGAATACCTATGTGCCTTCTGGCATCACCCTATCCAACAGCTTCCTAAATATCTAAAAATCTCTTTATGTCCCAGCTTGTAGAAATAGTTCGACTGCTTCACGCATCTACTTGTAAGAGAGATTATGGCATAAAAATTGTTTTAAAGCTCTTTTTAAATGTTCTTTCCTAAGTATGGTCAGTCTCCTTGATCAGTTTCAGCCTCGGAGTGAATTTCATTGCCTGACCACTCAGAAGTCTTGTATCCCCAGGTATGCTCAGGTCTCCTTGCAGTGGATAGAAGTTAGCTGGGTAGATAAAGAAGGAGGTATTATGTGTTTGTACAGCACAATGCAGTTGATCCCTCTTACCACTCCAGCAACAAAAGTACAATTACAGTAAGGCAGTATACATCATAGAAGTGCAAAAGCCTACAAGTAGAAAAATTGCAAAAAGTGTAAGCCAGCAATATACTCTTCTGAAGAAACTCCTGTGAAGTCCTGAAAACTACTCAAGGTTCTCTGAGGGTCCTGAGACATGATTTTGTTCTTACTTTAGCTCTTCAGGTTGTGCATTTGCGACAAAGGCTGCTGACAAGCAGCTGGTGAGGAACAAGTGGCGAGGACATGGTGCTAGCAGCTAGAGTTGGCTTGGGGCATTTGCCAGCATGAGGCACAGCTAGCAAAGACGGGTTACCTAACATGCAAGTTGGTGCTAACATGCACCAGCACACACTGAGTCAGGTTGTGCTGCTCACTAAAGCCCAGTAATTTCAAAACATGAGTAAGAATAATACCAGCAGGGGGACCATTTTACTCCACAGAGAAAAAGTTATTGCTGTTCTTTAGGAATTAATTACTGATACTCTGCTTTTCTCATCTCCCTCAAATAGGAATATTATTTCTTCTGTCATTTGATTTGTGTGTGAGTTTTGTAATTGTTAAGTCCAGGCAGATGCCCAAGTTAGTAAAAAGTAAGGATTTAGAAGCAGAATGCATACAATAACAGTATCTAAAAGCTAGTCCCCCTTCATTCATAATCATCGCTCCATCCGTGATCTCATTTTGACAACACTAAAATAGCAGAATAAACAAAACTAACCGGATTCACAAAGACCCCACTTTCATGGTGGTATATTCTTTTGCAAAGGAAAGCTTATTTTAAAGAAAAATATGAAGACACGAAACCCCAGTGTCCATACGAGGTAATCACTAGGTGTAAATATAAAGTAAATACTTTTGCAGAACAGCGAATACATCCATTTAATCACCGGCACATAGCTGCCTCTGTAAATCCTGGATAAGTTAAGATCATAAAATCAATTAAATTATATTACTGCTGTTCTTCCAACTCCCACAGTTATTTTTGATATTTCATTTTCTGACTGTCAGTCTGAATAAGCCATATTGAAATTTAGAGGATATATATAGATGGTACCCACATTTAACTCTTATTGAATGATTGCATTTGAGACCAGGCCTTTTTGTCACTGTAAGGCAGAAAAGCCTATGGAGATTAAAGACAAAAGAGATACTGCTGAGAAGACAGTCTCTGGATAAATGAATAAGAGGACAAAGGCAGCATTAGGATTATGTTGGTAATAGACCTCAACCAGATGTTCACTGAGTTTTTCTGCTTTTTAAAAGCAGTGGAGCTTGCCTAAGTGAGCCACTTTCAATAATATTACTGCACCTTGGGGACTCTGAGGAACATTGCTATTTGCAAATGTTGTGTTTGATGCTTTTTTTCCCCAAGAATGACAAATTTAGTAGTTGCTTGTTTTTATTTCTGGCCTTCATGTTTGGTTAGGTTTCTTATAACTGCCTTCCATACACTATGGCACTCTACATGTGCAACGAGATCTCCCTGACCAGCAAGCAAATGATGTATTTCCAACTCCAGTTTTTTGCTTTGCTGAAATTCAGACACCATCATAAATCAAATTATGCCATCGTCCTAATGGAAAGTACCAAGTTATCTTAAAGAGAAGGTTGAAAAATTAAAAAGAGCATCTGCTTTTTAATATTTTTAATAATTTAGTTAGGGCACGATGTTCACAGTACTATCATCAGAGATCAGAGCAGGAGAGGTACAATAGGAAGAACAGGCTATCTTCCTGTACGGTGTCAACATTTGCCTGCTGATGTACGCTGTGACATTTGACATGTCCTGTTTTATTGATCATCAACACGGCTACAGTTTATTTCTTTGTGCAGAAGACAGAGCATGAGAGCAGGGGGCCTTTCACAGAAGCTTTGTTTGCCATTCAATTCCCTCACTTGTATGGTGATGTTTGTCCTGTCTTGTTCCACCAGTGCTTCCACGTGTCCTGCTTCCATTCTTTCAATGAAGGAGATATTTTCTCTCAAAGCAGGGGTTTTATAGTTCATATACTTCCGTTGTTCCTGTTCCTGTCCCTCTCCTCTGTCTGCCAGGAGCTTGTTCATTTCCTATTCAGACCCTTTTATCTACAAGTAAGTTTGTGTGTTGCTCATTTATTTCTTAATCATAGAATCATAGAATCATAGAATGGTTTGGGTTGAAAAGGATCTCACATGTCATCTAGTTTCACCCCCCCTGCTGTGTGCCATGTGGCAGGGTCGCCAAACACTAGACAAACACAGACACTTTTCATAGTCACATCCAGCTTGGCCTTGAATGCATCCAGGGATGGAGCATCCACAGCCTAAAATGCTAGAAACTGGCACATAAGTCTGGGAGCAATATGCTGGGGCTATTTTAAGTGTTTCTGTCTTATCTTCATTTCATCTTTTTTTTTTTTGCCTAAGGCCATAATTTCCCTGAAATCAATTTTTTTTAACTTACCAGACATAAGCAAATATTCACAACTGAAATATCAGAGCACCCAAGGTTTGTAGAATCACTGAATCATAGAATGGCCTGTGTTGAAAAGGATCAGAATGAAAGTCCACCTTACTACTGCCAGTGTTTCCTTTTCCATTGCACCACACTCTTTGCAATTTATGCCCGAATTATTGTTTTTTTCTTTAGCAACTCCATGCCACCTCATTATTTTTTCAGACAAATGTCTGAAGGGATTACAATGGATTTTGGGAAGAATGAATGAAATTAAGAGCAGACAGATTGGAAGGTACTAATGAAAAAGGCAACTACAGAATAATTTTTTTTTTAACAAATGGACTATCCTCTTCCTTCTTTCTGTAATCAGATTTCCTCCAAATCAAGAATGTTGTCCTCAGTTATCTGCAACATCTTGGAATTCATCAGATGAATCTTACAAATCTGATGAGTCTACTGTATCTACTACTCAGCACTGGTGAGGCCACACCTGGAGTACAGTGTCCAGTTCTGGGCTCTCCAATACAAGATGGGCACTCCCTGAAGCAAGTACAGCAAAGAGGCACAAACATGATTAAAAGGAGATGCTGAGAGAGGTGGGACTGTTCAGCCTGGAGATTAGAAGGTTCTGGGAAACCTCAACATATGCAAATAAATGAAAAAATGAGAGAAGGTAGGTAGATCTAAGTTCTCAGTGGTGCCCAGGACAAGAGGCAATGGGCACAGACCGGAACACAAGAAATGCCATTTGAATTCAAGAGTGCAATTCTTAAATATGAGGGTGATCAAGTACTGACATAGGTTCCCTAGAGAGGTTTTTAAATCTCCATCTGTGCGGATATTTAGAACATGACAGGACATGGAGAATCTGCTGTAGCTGATTCTGCCTTGAGAAGGAGTTGAAAATGAAGATCTCCTGAGGAAACTCCCTATAAAAAGGATTATTCAATTATGTGAATCAGTCAAGATCTACGGGCTACTGACTAACATACAAGAAAAATGGCACCGAGTTTGAGAAAAATTTTATGAGCATTGGTAAAAGTTTATCTGAGATTCTGTATTGTATACTTTATACACAGGGAATTGTAACTGACATAAATTGGAGGACAACTTTTATGGTTAAAGGTCTGTGGCAGATAAAAAAAAATATAGTTAGGCTTATAGTGAGAACATTTTTCCTATGGAGGAGTCAGTTTTTTGCTAGATAAAATAAATCCTTTTTTTTTTTTTTCCCCCCTCTTTAAATTAGCTATTATCAAATAGAAGCAATTTATCTCTTTTGTAAGGTTAGGCAAATAATCTATCCAGAATTAACATGCAGCTTCTATCCCCAAGTATATTTTGTAGGAAATTATTTTAAAATAAGATTCAAATCTTTATAATTAAGAAGGGCAAATGTATTAATAAGGATAAAGGGATACATTTCTAATCTCCAAGTTATGCAAATTACTCTGTGATTTATGTCATTTACTTCAGAGAGAGAAGAACAATGGAGCTTTTTCACACGTGTGACAATCATTCTCATTTATGTGCTTGACACATTGCAACTGGGTATTTATTCTTACGAAGTAGACTTCAGTGTCATTGAAACTGTAAATGCATATCTTTTATTTAAATACATTCACACTTTTAAAACCACAAAATAAATATAAATATTTTTCTTTATCATTTAGGCAGTTCTCTAATCTCCACCTGTTATTGTCCAAATTATTTGCTAAAAACATAATTACAGGTGATTAAGGGGACAACTTTGTTTCAGACAAAATTCTATGTTTCATTTAAGCCTTTGCTTATTTAGCCCACGTTCCAAACATGAAACTAGCCAAACGTCAAGTAAGTTTGAATCGTGTTGCTAATAGCCATGCAAATTCAAACACTTTGTTGCTGTCTCTCTTCCTTTTCACCTAGCTAATACAACAAGGAAAAACCACCTGATAATACCAAGATTGGGCTAATCACTGTCATTACACAGTGTGTATGCAGCACACAGAGACTCTCTGTATGCTCCATTGAGGGATTAGACAGAATATGACTTGATAAAACAGAGCAGTGGCACAAGGATATACCTGAGCTGGCTCGAAACATGATGAGGACAAATAATGTGCTAATGCGGTGAGACTATTTTATAAGCAAGCAGCTCCTTTATAAGCAAACGGGAGAGCTCAATGCAGAGCTTCATAGTGTCAGGAGGATATGTTTTACTAACAGACAAAATCAGCGGTAGGTGCAAAGTACTTACTGAACCACTTCTCAAGCTTTTCGCCATGTTTCCCCGCTTTTCAGGGTGGAGTATATTCCAGTGCTTCTCATACCACCTACCTGGAGGTTCTCACCCAGAGCTGCACACCCTGGAACTGTTTCACAGGTTAAGACCTAGGGAAGAGGCTCTTTGCCAGGGTGGCAGATTGTGGATTTCTGTAAGACTGTAGCCAGGGGAATGCAACAGTTGGGGTAGGTAAGCTGTGCAAACCAATGATACAGAAGGAATGCACAGGCCCTGAGCGCAAATTCTTCTAGTCTTTCCAGGAAACCCTCAGGAAAATTGTCACAGTGGTGAACCATGGGCTTCTGCATTTTGTTTTTGCGCTATCTGCTCAGCTTCAGCCATAGTCTTCTTAGCACCATGCTATTCCTCATTCTCGTATTTTGACTTTTTGGTACATCGCCACTGCTGCTTCTACAGGCTCCCAAGGAGCATGTCCTCCTCGGATGTACTATTTACAAAAAAATAATAATAAAAAAAAATTCCTTTCCTTTGTTGATATTTCCTATAATTTTCAGAGCCCCTATGCCAATGAGCTCATATTCATTTTCCTACTTGATACCCAAAATTCCTTTGAATGTAATAACTCTCCAATTTATACACCCCAAAACACATCTATGTGCTGGATTGGCTGACTTTTTTATACAATCGTACGAAAATACAATGGCTCTTCAATGTAATTGATCTTGTGTAAAGACAGAGAAAAATATTGGAATGCCTGATCCCAGGAGGACTCTCAAATCTGGAAACTACATTCTGTCAGCAATATCACTTTCCAGTAGTCAGACTCAGAAACCTTCATTACAGTCGTGGCTAACAGGCAATATTTCTTCACTTTGAAGGAGTATGCAGTTCTGCTCCTTAAGGTATAGAGTGCAAGGGATGGAGGAGGGGCAACCAGAGTCCCAAGTAACGGAATCTATTCTTTGCTTTCCTTGCCACAGAGCTTTGGAGAAAACAGAAACATATCGAAGAAAGGTCTTAAAACATGGGAAGCAATTTGCTCTCAGATTTCTTGCCCTTTGGTTTAAATTTCCAATAGAAAAATGAATTATTTCTACAGAAAAGTGTAGGCAGTTTAGAAGCAAAGACAACTGTTAATAGTGCTGGCATCAGTGACGGTGTCCCGTGATAGAATAGCCAACTCAATGGCCGTTACTTCTACCTGATGTTAAAACTGTTTAGTTCAACTGATGACAAGGCAGCTATTCCTTCGTGGCATTGTTATTGCAGAGTGTTGCAGAAAACACACATGACTGTTCTAAAGGAGATGCTTTCCTTTGTTACTTATTCATTCACCTAAATGTCCTTCAGGACTAAATCTGTGACTGTTCTGCATACAGAAATAGAGATCACATGGCTCCATTTCTATAAAAAGTTCACTTAAATAATTGTAATGATGTGAACAAGCCCATTGGAATATAAGCACAGTTTTAATGTGCATAAACTTATTTTTATATATAACAGTACCTTAAATATGTGACCTAAAATAATATAACTATGCAAATATATCAAATGATGGGAAATGTTTTACATACTAGTCTGGAAGCTCAGGTTTACAATAGCTTTATCTCTTTCTACAGAGGTTTTTCAGAAAACAAACAGGGGTTCTTTACTTAAAATTTATCACTCTAGCCAGTAAAATCCTGCAAACTATTGCTTTTGGCACAGTCACATACCATATTCATGCCATATTAATCAGATCTCGGCTAACAAGCTGACAGAACTTTAAAAAGCTACACGGCTGCTTCTCAGCTCCATTCTGCAGACATATTTGGGTTCATGCAGTCAAAAAATATTAAAATACCAGCAGAACTGCTGAATAACCAGTTGCATTTGAAATCAGAAGCTTTGAGAGAAAACAGATTTTTGATTGTTGAAGAGGGATTTACAGGAGACGTAGAAATGACAGCACCACTTGCAGAACAATAAAGCTACCTGTAATGTCCTCTGCAAACTTATAAAACACTTAAATTTAAAAATCAGTAAATTAAAAAACAAAACAAAACAAAACAAAAAATTCTATTTTTTACTTCAGGGAAAGAGAAGACATTGTATTTGATAGAATATTTCAATTTTTTTTTTTTCATGAAGATATTTTGAGATAGATGATTTCAGAAGAATATATTAAAAATCATTTCGAAAATATAAAGTTTCATGGTTTTAATCTTTTTTTTTTTTTCCCAGAAGAACTCTAATTTATAAGAGTTTTATGCAGTTATTCAAGCTTCAGAATTTAAAAGAAATTAAAAAACAAAGAAATCTATCAACTGTGCAGACACATTGGGTCCATGCGGTGTATTGTACGTGTAAGTCACCACAAAAGAAATTGACTCTATGCAGAAGTGTCTTTTACTTCGGGGAAAATAATCCATCTCCACCAGAACATTAAAAACTTCCAAAAAAAAACCTTTCAGGCTGATTTCCCCACTGCACTAAGCGCAGAGAGTACACATGCCAAAACCAAGCCCTACATCAGCACGGGATGCACCATACACAGCAAGGACAAGATACATACCAGGAGAGGTCATCTATCAGTCACAGAATCACAGAGTCACAGAACTGTAGGGGTTGGAAGGGACCTCCAGAGATCATCGTGTCCAACCCCCCTGCCAAAGCAGGTTCCCTACAGCAGGTCGCACAGGTAGGCATCCAGGCAGGTCTTGAACATCTCCAGAGAAGGAGACTCCACCACCTCCCTGGGCAGCCTGTTCCAGTGCTCCGTCACCCTCACTGTAAAGAAGTTCTTGCGCATGTTTGTGCGGAACTTCCTATGCTGCAGTTTCCGGCCGTTTCCCCTTGTCCTGTCTCCACTCACCACTGAAAAGAGTCCGGCCTCGCCATTCTGCCCCCCACACCTTAGATATTTATAGACCTGGATCAGGTCCCCTCTCTGTCTTCTTTTCTCAAGGCTGAACAGACCCAGTTCACTCAGCCTTTCCTCATAGGAGAGATGCTCCAGGCCCTTCACCATCTTCGTGGCCCTCCGCTGGACTCTTTCCAAGAGATCCTTGTCTTTTTTGTACTGGGGAGCCCAGAACTGGACGCAGTGCTCCAGATGAGGCCTTACCAGGGCAGAGTAGAGGGGGAGGATCACCTCCCTCGACCTGCTGGCCACGCTCTTTTTAATGCACCCCAGGATGCCATTGGCCCTCTTGGCCACAAGGGCACACTGCTGGCTCATGGCCAACCTGTCGTCCACCAGGACACCCAGGTCCCTCTCCGCAGAGCTCCTCTCCAGCAGGTCATCCCCCAACCTGTACCGGTGCATGCAATTATTCCTCCCCAGATGCAAGCTCTACACCTGCTTTTGTTAAACCTCATCCGTTTTTTTTTTTGCCCAGCTCTCCAGCCTGTCCAGGTCTCGCTGAATGGCAGCACAGCCTTCAGGCGTGTCAGTCAATCCTCCCAACTTCATATCATCAGCAAACTTGCTGAGGGTGGCCACTATCCCCTCATCAAGGTCATTGATGAAGATGTTGAACAAGACCAGACCCAGCACAGGCCCCTGAGGGACACACCACTGGTTACAGGTCTCCAGCCAGACTCTGCACTGCCAACAACAACCCTCTGCGCTCTGCCAGTCAGCCTGGCATAGCAGCCCTCATCTATCTGTGCTTTTTGCAATGGCGTGAATAAAAAGGACTTACTCCTATTTCCATTGTTAACCTATTCTCATTCTTTGTTTTTTTTTTTTTCTTTCTTTCTTCAGAAAGTGTCAATTAAATAAATTAAACTGATAATGCTAATTGAATAGTGAGTTAGTACTATGCTCAAAGTAGACAGAGCTCTCCCGTTTTCTTTCACGGAGGCTAATAAGAATACTGATCAATAACTGCTTTTGTCTAACTTTGCATAAGGCAAAGTAGCAACGGTAAAGATATTTACACCCCTCAAGACATCAGTGTTTGCGCAGACACTTTACTCATCTTCTCCAAACCCCCACTGATTTCATGTCATCATCTAATAAAGCTCAAAAAGTCAATAGGCCATTAATACCCAGAACAAACACCTAAATAAAATTAATCTTCCGAGTGTTTTAAAATGCCCTGGAAATAATTACTGCGTTGATCATTAAAAAGGAAATGGGATGGTCAGAACTGTAAAAGCATCATTAATTACTATCAATATCTGATGTTAATTCTTATTAATAAAATAATCATACTACTATTAAGTGGCTAACACATTTGACAGCATTCAAATAAGACATTAACCAAGGAGCACATCCTAGAAGATTTTTATTTGAAATATTTTCATAGAATAGCTTGGGTTGGAAGGGACTTAAAAATTATCCAATTCCAATCCCCTGCCTTGGGCAGGATTGCCAGTCACTAGATCAAGTTTCCTGGGGCCCCATCCAACCTGGCCTTGAATGCCTCCAGGAATGGGGCATGCACAGCTTCTCTAGGCAATCTGTTGCAGTGTCTCACCACTGTCTTAGTAAAATTTTCCTCCCAGTACCTAACCTAAATACTTCCTCTTTCAGTTTAAAGATCTTCCTCCTTGTGATCCTTCCACCTCGTGATAGGTATCACTATCAGACCATATAAAAAATCAGTCTCCCTCCTGCCTGTACGCGCCCTTTAAGTGTTGGAAGGCCACAGTGAGGTCTACTCGGAGCATCCTCTTCTACAGGCTGAATAATCCCAGCTCTCTCAACCTTTCTTCATGTGAGAGGTGCTCCAGCCCTTTGATCATCTTCACAGCCCTTCTCTGGACTCTCTCCAACAGCTCCCCACTCCTCCTGTACTGGGAGTCCCACACTGGACACAGTACTCCAAATGGAGCCTCACAAGGACAAAGTAGGAGGTAACAATCACTTCCCTCACCCTTCTGGCCACCCTTCTGATGCAGCTCAGGATGTGGTTGGCCTTTCAGGCTGCAGGCATACACTTTTGGCTTGCAACAAGCTTTTCATCCACCAGACACCCCAGCCCCCTCCACAGACCTGCTCTCAATGAGTTCTTCTCCCAGTCTGTACATATATCTTGGGATTGCTCCAACCCAAGAGCAACACCTTGCACTTGGCCTTGTTGAACCTCATTTGGTTCTTATGGATCCATTTCCTAGGCTTGTCCATGTATCTTTGAATGGCATCCCTTACTTCTCTTGTACCAATTACAACACTTAGCTTAGTGTCACCTGTGAACTTGCGGAGAGTTCACTCAATCCCATTGTCTAGGTCATCAATAAATGTGTTAAAAAACACTGATGCCAAGACTGATGCCTGGAGGCTTCCACCTGGACATGAAACTTTGGACCAGAAAATTTTCTTTCTGAAATCTGTATTTATCATACTCCTGATTGTTTAACAAAACATATTACACATTCACAACATACTATCTACTAGCTACATAATGTTAAAAATAATAAGGAGGTATCAGTTTATTGACAACAGCATCACAAGGCGTGACACCACTTTTGTTGTTGGGCCCAGCCATGCCCTGTGGTGGGGCAATTGGATTTGACCGGACTAAACAGTGGTCAGCACAGGGTAGTCCCACCTTCTCTTTACAGCTGTGGATAACCCAATACATTACGACACCAGTATGTTCTTGGCTGGTCCCAGAGCTCCATATGTGCCAAGTATGGATTTTTTACCATGCACTGACCATGCAGGTTTTACTGTCTGGAGAGCAACGGGAGCTGTGATGTTTTTTACACGGTCAAGATGTCCTGACCTTCACTGAGAGCTTTGGTATAGACATATATTTCTTCCACTGTGTGTTGCCACTCCCTTCTAGTGTGATGCTTTACCAGATCTGAAGCTAGCTTGTCTGTTAATACACTAGTTCCAGGAGAAAATTAAGGCTTAGAAAGTTTTTCCTAAATGTTATAAATTTCTGGTGGGGATGAACCACAGTACTCTGAAGGTACTTCTCCCTCTGACAGATGCCACCTTGCTAAAAGGCCCAGCTTGTCATGTTCTACGGAATCTGAAATGCCTTTATAGTTGGGACTAGTGAAACAGGTTTCCAGTGAGTTTGCCTTTGATCCTTCTACAGGTTCCGACTTGTCAATTAATTCTCTATGCTTTGAATTTCCCTCTCTCTGTTTTGCCTCCCACCCCACACCTGATGCTTACTAATTATTCTATTAATGAACTGATGTAATTAATTTTACAGAGACAAAACCTGCAGAAAACAGTTCAGAATTAGGAGATTTGCTACAACTGACTGTGCTTATTACCTATGGAAATATAAATGCCCAAAGAAGATAAAATGCTTATCATAATAATGAAAAGAAATAAAAATCAAATTAAAATTCTGGTACTTATTAACTGAACAATACTAGTGGGGGAAAGAAAATTTACATGAAACAATTAGAGATACCAAGCAGGCTTGAAACTCTCAAAATACAACTTATGAGTGAAAAGTTCATGCTTTTCCATACAATATTACTGTAAGAAATAGATTCCAATATTAATATCCTATCAGTACAATGCATATGTCATTTTTGTTGCTGTAATATAGTTTTTTACAATGATCAATTCCCAATTATTAGTCTGAAAAGGACCTTAATAGATAGATAAAGAGATGAATACCTCATTATTATACAGCCAACATCAAGTACTTCCATCATTTTTTCCTTTTTCTTTCAAAGGAGGAAATTAAACCTCTGCTTATAAGATTTATTGGTCCTTCAAAAAACAAAACCATTAGAATGAGTGACACATGATCAGAAAAAGTGTATTCTGAGTGTCTTAGAAGTTAATAAGCTGTTGGACTTTGAGATATTAAAACAATAAATTTGAGATACAAATTCACGAACAAGAAAAGTTGTAAAGTGTTCCATAGGATTCCATTAAGTCACTTCACGACAGTGAGTCTCTGTATATTATAATTCAAATCAAAATCCATAATAGAGACAAGCAGAAAGAAGGTGTAGGAGAAGGACACTGCTTTAAAGGACAGGAAGAATTTTTATCTGCCCCCATGTGAGAGGAACTCGGTAAGAGGGGCCAAATAGAGTGAGGATGAAAGAAAATGGAATTAAGGAGTTAAGGTATCATTATCTACTTTGGTCATTTTCTTTGTATGCTTTTTTTCAGCGTATCAACTTGAATTTAGCTGTCTTTATAAGGATTAATCTTTGAACTATTTGTGAAATCCACCAATCAGAGTTATTTTTCTTACTTATTCTTGTATGTAAAAGCACATGTATAGCAGCAGTCATAATGCTTGCATTTTGAAAGCCTGTTATCTGGCACTGTACTCTGCTGATTCATTATGACTATATGGAATTACAAATACTTATGGTACAACACTGGGAAAGGGAGTACAGAAAACTAATAAAAAAAGGCAAAAAGTCATCAAGATAGTCTCATCAAAAGTTTTTAAAAAAGAAGTCTGATTGTGAGCAGTTTGTTGCATTAAAACGTCATCACTAATGAAACAGCATGTGTAGGTTTCGGAAATACAAGATGTCCAGAGACATTCAAAAATGTGTAGAATTCACAGTAAAGGAAATAAATCTTGGCAGGAATTATCACCAAGGTTGGAAAAGACCTCCATGATCATCTAGTCTAACCCTCCACCCACCATAAGTCCATTAAATCATGTCCCTTATCTGCCCGACACAGTTCCCAGCCTTCACATCTCTCACTAGTTCTCCTTTTCGTGAACAGCAGGTCTAGCAGGACATCTCTGCTGCTAATTCTCTTACCAGCTGTGCCAGGAAGTTATCTCCAGAAACCTCCTAGACTTGTCTCTCACTTCTTTCTCTGCACTGTATTATATTTTCAGCACATATCAAGTTGAAGTCCCCCATGAGAACAAAGGCTGGTAATCATGCAACTTCTGCCAGCTGGCTGTAGCACACCTCATCCACCTCTTCATCCTGGTTAGGCAGTCTGTAATAAATTCCCACAAGGATGTCAGACTTGTTGGCCCTCTCCCTGATCCTTACTCACAGGGACTCGATCTTATAATTCCCAGCTCTGAGCTCAACATCAAAACACTCTCTAATATAGAGAGACATACCACCACCCCTCCTTCCTTGTCTATCTCTTCTGAAGAGCTTATAGACATCCACTGCAGCACTCAAAAAGTGTTAATTATAAAGAATTACAGTAAGCTTAACTATACAGAATAATAACAAGCTGAATCTGCAAGTGTTAGTCAGAAGATATTCCTAAATGGGACGAGAGCGTGACAGAAAACATAAAGCTGCTTGTTTAAAAAATGTTAATGATGAACAAGATGATCTCACTAAATAATAGAATAAAACTCAGAGAGGATAACCAAGATGATAATAAAGGAGATATTATATCAACTGGAATAAATTTTCTGCAATAAATGAGCAATCCAAATCCAAATAGTTTCTATTCTGCGCAGCCACATCCTTAACGTCAGAAATACTCCCATCAACACCGTATGGGAAATGAAACTCTACGATCAGTATTGACCATATGACATTATCACTGCATTAAAACATGGGCTAGGAAGAAGATTAATAAATTGTTGAAAGCCATATCTCAGCAACAAAGATCAAACTACTCAATAGCAGCATGCTGCCTCGGATGAGGGCTTCAATTTTATTCTGAATTTATGGGAATACAATTACAGACTATGGACAGTCCTTACTCTCTAATAAGTAAAGCATCAAATAGAACATAATGAAAAATAAATGGGCCAATTGCTGTGTGAGGTCAAAAAGCCTGCTTTACTCTTTGACTTTAGCAGTATTGCACTGGGTGCAAATAAGTATTAGCATTTGAATTATTCTGTACATGACAGTCAATTTGTATGATGAAAATAGAACTTGCCTACTCAATACTCTATTTACAATTGCAAATGAAGGACTAGATTGATAAATCATCCAATTTCTGCCAACTTCTACACAAATAAGTTACCTATGGGCTGGAATTAATTTGTTGCAATGATATTGCAAGGTCAGACATTATGAAGAAGCATTGTGCCAACCACATCTCCACAAAGAGATGATGGCAGAGTCATCTGTTTGTCCTTTTCAGGTTTAGAACTGATGTCTTTAGCAACTTTTTTGATGTGAAAAGGTGATGGCAGGCCAGAGGAGGAGCTTCTGAACCAGCAGTTTTACAGTGACCTGTAGACAGAATGGAGAACAGTAGTTGCATTCCCAGTATTACTGCTGGTTCAAATACTGTGGAAATGGAATTTAGTGAACAAATTAGCACCCTCAAATAATCTCACATGCCAGGCTGCTATGGGCAATAGGTGAATATGAAATTCCCATCAGCATTCTTCATATTTAATTTTAGCATACACCTTTCCATTGAATCATTTGCTTTATCTAGTGTCTTCTGCCTTAAAGTTTTGAGAAAGAAATGTAAAAAACTACAAACTCTCTCTGCATGAAGAGAAGAAGCAAAACAGAATATGAAGTTAAAGAAGAAAGAAGTTTTTCCTTAGCTATTGCCAAGTATCAAATTAGTTTCTGTTCATTTGAAGACTCACTGTATATTAACTTTTCTTCTGACATTATAGGAAACAGAACTTGCCTGAGGCTTCATCCTTTAAAGACTATTTCTGAGATGTTTTGTCTGTAATTGTTGGTTGTTGTGAGGTTGCCTTGTTCTTAGATCACAGTTTGTGAGGAGAGAAATCTGAACAAACATATTATTTTTAAAACTATGATGATATATGATAGCAAAATGTCATTCAAGTTCCACTTCTGTGTAGTGATCCTTTCTCTGCATACATGAGATATACACATAATGATGCATTTAAAGGGAAAAAATTGTATTTGAAAGAACAGCAACAACAACAACAAAAAAACACAACACAAAACAAACAACAACAATAAAAACTGCTCAACAGTTTAAAATGCAAAATAAAGCTTAGTTAGCCAAAAAAAGAAATCCATATCAATCCCTATGATTCTCCTTGCCTCCAGACTGTGATGGAAAAATGAAGCAATTAAAATAAAAACCAGGAAGCTTTTTAAACCTGCTTGGAGAACAGAGTGAAGGGCAGTGGTGTAGTAAGTCTTAACATGATCAGTCCTGATTCAGCTTCCTACTCAACACACAGCCCTGTACACAAAACTCAACAGAATTTAAAACTGGACAGTAAGATTTTTGACCCTGAGTACAGCTTCTTCTGCATAACACCGAGGAGCTACTGTTAGTAACTACGGATATCTATTCCTGAAAACTTTTATTTTCTATGTGAAAAAGCAAAGGATGAGTCTCTAAAGACAAAACAAAGCCATCCTAAAGGGAGTACACTCAAGATCTTTCTTTATTCAGTGATGAGAAATGTGTGCTTCAAAACTGCTCTTAAAAGAAATTTCACGCACCTAATTTTGGTGTCCAAGTGCTTAGGTGTATCTCCTTATCGCGTGTCAGTTACACTATTACTGGGGTTAAGCCCTACTAATCCATTTTGCACAGTGTGAAGGAAGCAACAGAAGGTCTGCTTTTCTTTCATTTCTTTCTCCGCAGAAGAACATCCCAAGGCAAACTGGCTCATACACAACACACCTCGTTCTAGAAGTATTTTCTTAGGACACATTTTTTCCAGTTAGTGCCTACAAAATTGTGTGAAAAAAAAATATTAACATAAACACAACAGAACAGTTGTAACTGCAAATACACTTTTGAATGAAATCTTCATCTTCTTCCCTCTGGAATAAGCAACTAACCAACTGCATAGGTGCCAGATGCGCTAAACCACTCCAGGTTTCAAACCACATGAGCTGTGTTATTGTCTGCTTCTTTCCGTAATAAGGCAGCAATAGTCTTTAGCTACTGACTGGTGTCATGGATTCCCCACCTAGAAGATGGCTGTAACTTCATGCTCTCTTATCAGACATGACTGGTGAAATGTATAGCTATGGCTGTAGCAACGCTGTACAATTAATACCAATAGCCGTATTTCCTTTATGACAGCTCTTAGATTGGTGAAAGCTATTAAAAATATTATTTATTTCTATAAAAAGCAGGCCTTGGTGAGTAAACAGCTCTAAGTCTTGTATTATGTTATCTTAAGTAAGGTATCTGAGGAAATACATTGGAGTATGCTAAGACTTCCTGCAATATCATGTAACTGTTCAAAATTACAAGTTAAGGGTTTATACTGCAAGGTTAAGCATTTTTTTGTAGCTTTTCAGTCTGACAGTACAAAGTGCTAGTTATACATGGCATAATGAAGTCATACAAGACAGAAATGAATTATGCATGAAACTGGTCATACTGATTTCAAAATATCTTCCATGCATTATTTTCCACATATTATTCTACATGAAATAAAAACTGGGATCAAACTGTATGGAAGAGCTGCACAGAAAAATAACCAAAATCACATAAACTTTTCAAATTGTCGCCACTTCTTAAATTGCCATGGTTCAATCTCTCCCCACCAAACTCAGGTCTGATACTCTGCTGTGTTTTGGGCTGGATATAGCAGCAGTGTGGTCACTTAGCAAGTTTGAGGTGCATGCAACAGAAAAATAATCACTTAGTGATTATTTTTAATGCCACAAGTACTTAAAATAAGGAAAACAAAATATCTTTTTCCTTAGAGCTCTTGCAACATAAAATACAGAGCATGGGCTGAATCTAACCTTCACACCTGAATCTTGTTATGAAACTGTCTTCCCCCTTAACATGTTACCTTAGTTAGGGGTCTCCATCTTTAAATTACTATAGAAGAAAAAGAATATGAAATAAATGATTCCCAAGTTACTTTTCCTTGGTGAAATTTGCAGTTTTTCATAGAATAATGTCATCATTTATTAAATCCACTTGTTTCACTAACATAAGTAAGAGAATATTTTTTTCAGTGGAGCTGACACTTCAGTGATTTCTGTCCATGTATTCTTGCTCTGTTACTAAAGAATGTTCAATTTATGAGACAAAAAAAGAAAGAACTGTTTCATGAATTCATTTATAACAATGGAGAAAAGAATGAGCGAAGCAGAATGTTACAGCAGAAAAAGTTCCTTGCAATGAGCAAGGCACTACAAATACACCTAGTGATCTTGAAAGTATATTTTTTGTTCTCTGTGATGAGGAAAAATGTATAAGGCAGTTCAGTCCTTGAAAGGTCTGAATTTTGTCTGCTTTGATATGAATACTGAGACTACTGTTTGGAGTGCTGTTCCTGATAAGAAATAAAGTAAGGTAGAAGAATGCATTTGAACAGTGTATGGATAGTCACACTTGTAATGATTAAACACAGCTTCATGCAGAGCAATTTCAAAAGCAAAATCATTACAAAGGGAACAAAATGTACTTTTACAAGAGCTTTATCCGATGTGACAACTACATTCTAATGTTAGTAACACATGTGGGTTTCATAGTCTCTATTTTGATTGTTTATACGTTCTGCTATCTGTGCCACAACCCCAATAATTACAAAACTAAGTAGCACACATTCCTGCATATAATTTATTTCTGTTTTTCATCCTTACCTTTTCCCCTTCTTATCTTTATTCTCAATTTTGCAATGTTCTGCTCTTACCATGTTTACACTTCTGAAGAATCATGGATGAGCATAAAGTAAGAGTGGAAAGATGAACCTTAATGGAGCGTAAGGGAGGTAGAGAAGAACCCAGAGATTTCTGAGGAGCCAAAAACACTGAGACATCATTAGAAAATAGTTTCAATGCAAGGCTTGTTTGAAAATCTGAATCACTTCACTATTTCTCTCAAACATTCATACACTAGTGAGCTGCAAAGTACAGGCAGTGCTAGAAAACATTTTTTGCTGAAAAGAACCAGACAGAAAGTGGTCTTGATGGACCATAACTTCAATACGAATCAGCAATGTACCCTGTTGTGACAAAGGTTAAATGCATACTGGGTTGCATTAGCAAAAGCTTAGCCAGCAGGTCAAGGAAGTCAATTATTTCCCTTTATTCAGCACTAGCAAGGCTGTATTTGAAATACAGTGTTAGTTCCAGGCTTTCCAGTGCAAGGAATATGGCATCAAACTGAAGAGAACACAGAAGAAGGCCACTAAGATTGTTAGGGAGGGGACTGGAGCACTGGCCATATTCATGGAGACTGAGAAAGGCTGGATTTGCTCATGCTCAATAAAATAAGGCCACTGGAGGATCTGCTTTATTTCTTTCACCTTATTCTTTATTCTTCATTTCACCTTATTCTTCATTAAAGGAGGAATATAGAGAAGACAGAGCCTGTTTCTGAGACATGTACAACCAAAAAAGACAAGGGACAACTTTCACTAGCTTCAACAGAACAAACTCAAATTGGACATAAGGAAAAAAAATTCTTTCCAAAAATGATTTAAGTGTTGGAGCAGGATGTCTAAAGACAACGTGACATGGAAATATTCAGAATCCAACCAAGTAAGGCGTGGGGCAACTTCAACTACTTTCAGAGCAAGATCTACTTCCTGTGATCAGGAGGTGAAACTGGATAACTTTCAGAGGTCTCTTCCAACCTGAGTTATTTTATGAACTATGAGGAAATCATTTTGCTACTTTTCCACAAAACAATTGCAACACCATAATTTTGTAGTCATTTTTATACAGCATAAACCAGCTGAATAAAGAGATCCAGTCCTACTCCCTTGCTCAGCTATTCATTCTCAGCCTTATATTAACTCCTCACTTGTGCCAACACAAAAGCTCATGATTCCAGGTGCTAAACCAGATGGAGAAACTGGTCCAAGTTAAAATGGAATATTTATCTTGTTTGCCCCTCTGTCATCCTCTTCCTTTGTCCAACACAATTGTTTGTGTAAGCAAAGCAGCAGGAAAAGTAAGCTGGGGAAAGCTGAACTGCCTCTTCACAGCTGCAGGAGTTTAAAGTGATCGTTAAACCACAGCATAAATTTTTCTAGCTTGTCCACAGCCAATGGCCTCAGCTCTCTTGTAATAAACTGTGTCTATGGGTATAATTCTCTTCTTGTGGTTTTTGCTCAAAGTCTGCTAACCTCAGCTGGTGAGCTGTGGCCTCTGTGGCATGTTACATCTGTTGTGCAATAATAACCATGCCACAAGCCAAGTATCAAAAAGTGCCAGATGATTTTTCATCCTTGTCTTTTTTTTTAAAACTCCTTATTTACAGAGTATTAAGGGTCTCAACTGCCCCTAGAGAGGATCCTGCTTTATTATCTAGAACATTATGACAAAATTTAAGCTCACTGGAAGTGATTTAAGCTGAAACTCTATTTCTTTTTTTTTTTTTTTTTTTCCTTCAGTGGAGGATCCTAAAAGGAGTGGTCACTGAAAATACTGTTCTTAATTGTCCACCTTTCCAAAGGCCTAATACTTGTGTAACTTTGAAGGATAATAATTGGGGAGGAAAAAAAAAAACAAAACCATTTTTAGGAAGCCTTTGTCTATACACAGCCGCATCATTAATGACTGTTCACACACAGCCATCACCTCCATCAGCTCCAGGTCTGGAGATTCCTCCTGCCTGGCTGCTGGAGCCCAGAGCACTGCACCCAGAGACCTGGAGCCTCCACTCCAGGCCCATGGGCACAGCTACTGCATGCACCTTTTCATGTTCAGCTGGCACTGAAGCCAAGCAAGTACCTCACACAGACACACACTGCCTCACACATTGCACTAGCATAGACAGACCCAGTCCCCTTAGGTTGGCCCAAACAGCAGGCTTTTGGTGCAGGCACACACACACTTTCAAGGTAGGATATTACTGACTGGCTAACATTAATGAAGAAGATGCTCTCACCTTGCATATATACCTACACATAAATCATTCATTTGGGCCTACACATCTTTCCAAATGATCAAAATTCAGATTAACCAAGTCAATGTGATCACTTTGCTAAACAGCCTCTGTGAAAAACAAAACAAAACAAAAACAAACAGGTTAAGTCTCTACTTTTATCTTATTGAACAGAGTTTTTTTTTCCAAACACATTACTACTCTCAAAAAGCCATCTACAAAATATTTACAGGTTGCCACTCTTCACCTCAAGCATGTTTCACTTCCTGTGTAAATTCTTGAATAAAACACCAAAGAAAAATTTTAAATACTGTTTTCAGTTATCTTTAAATGTTCTTTCAGTTATCTTTAAATGTAGTTGCTGAGCAGAACTGACCAGAATTTGGGGTTCTCATGGTAAGAAGGGTACAAATATATTACTGGAATGGCATTTAGGACTGGAGTTTCTGTTCAGCCTCAGGTTCACTATATGGCTGGTGACAACTCACTTGAACTACTTCAGTTCTTAGTTCCTTTTTCTCTGAGATGGTGGTAAGCTTTCCCACTTCACAGTGCTATTCTAAAGATCAGTGCATTCCAGTTTTGAGGTGGTCAGACATGAAAGTCACGAGGCCTAAAAATGAAATACCTTGATGAGGATACTGAGTAAAGGCTCCCTTCAAAGCAGAAGGGTACAGAGAAGATTTTGAAAAGCACCTCACCTAAGAGGTTCAAAGCATAAAAGAGAAGGAGGGAATTCTTTTTTACCTGACTTCAGTCAGATGCCTACATTAACAGACTAGTCAGAGTTAAAAAAAAGAACTGACATGTAATATTTGGAAAGCAATTTAAGTTGCATACCATTAAGCTTTAGAGGAACTTCTTTAGCTGCATCAACAGTAAGAAGCCTTCCCTGGTCCAAGCATACGCTGACTATCAGAGCTAAACACACGCACCAACCTCTCTTCTGTCCAAAGGACTTATTTTCTTAGTCTAGGTTATCTTGTTCTGTGCATATACATAAATCCAGGCTAGGATCACTGACAAATGTGAGTAGACTACAGATCTCTGAACATTACGAGATACTCAAACCATCACATGGGGCTCCTAACCCTTCTCTAGTTCTCTTTGTGCATCATTGCTGTTAGCTCATTGTTCAGTCTTGGGTACTTTTTTTTTTTTTTAGGATAATTTCAATTAAATTTAGCTTTTTACTATGAAAAAATATAAATAGCAAACAAATGTAAAAATAATGTATATAATATAAACAATAAGTATACATATATGTAAAGTAATATATATAAAACAAGTACACAGAAACTTCACATGCAAATAAAAAGGTATTCTTTCTTTGTTAACATTGTTAAGGTTGCATGAGTCCTTCCAGTAGACATCTCTACTAAAATTATTTACATAACATCCAACACTTAGCAGCACAATTTCAAAATCTGTCCCTTATCAAACCTTGAGGGCCCTAGAGCAGAGAGAGCCAACTCAGAGGAACACTTCATATTCTCAACCCCTTGATGACGCACTGTTGTAAAGACAGATTTATAACAACTTCTTAAACTCCATTGCCAGTCTTCAATTCTTCTTTTATTTCTTTCAGCTAATTTCCTGCTGCACATTGAGAGCAAGCATGTGTAATGAGAAGAAACAGAAGAGGACTCATAAAACATACGGACTAGACTTCCCAAAATTAGGCGTAATCTAGTGTGCATTTCTAAATTATGCATATAAAAGCTAATAGTAGATAACTGACCACGTGCAACACACACACCTGACTTGAACTGCATAGTAGGTATTAGATGAGTTAAGTCATTCAATTGCTTGTTTCGAGTTGTGAATATCTAGTTTGAAATTGTAGCCCATATATCTATTTACTACAACAAATCTACAGACACGTATTCTGTAAATTCAAGAACAAGGAGCTGCAAAAAGCAGCTAGCATGCCACAATACAAAATGTTCTCTGAAGGAAAAAAAAATGAAAGGAAACTTACAGACAGCTTGTTTATGACTTGAAGAGTATAAACACGCATCTATTTTATTTAACTCAGTAATCCTCTGACACAACTTGTGATGTGTTTGATGAGCAGGTTTCTTGTTCATCTTCCATTATAGAAGTAGTCTGCTTTCCCCAGGGGAATTGGCAGCTGGCAGCAATCAAAACCATCTAACTGCCAGTATCTCATTTAAAGAGAATGACATTCAGCTACAAAACTCCAAAATGACTTTAATTCACTGTACTATACTATGCATCTCAATGAAAAATATGTTCTCACTTAGAGACATTTAGACCTTCGCTTCCCATGGAAGATTTTGATCATTAAGCAGTACTTCAGATGTATCAGCTCCTGATGTTGTTTGCTCTTGACCAGACAACTAACATTCTAACCTCAGCAACAAGGTAATCCATCTATCATAATCCAGTTTGAATATGTTGTTAAATAATGGTAAGTCATCTTCAGAATTAATCTATATGGCAATTCAGTTTCTGCATGGCAAGTTATCCCATAAGTTATACACATAATGTGCTGCAACAGGGATTCCCACTTATCCTTAGTCCCAGGATTCTGAAAGAATAAAACTCATACTAACAAGCTACTTAACAACAGAAGACAAAAGAACATTTCCTTAAAACTGTGAAGAATATCTAGTTCTGTCAGCATCTTGTCTTGACTTTCAAAAATGTTGTGAATTTAATCTTCTAACCTAGTGTACACTAAGTAGCTTGAACTAGGTAGTGTCTCCCCAGCAAACTGCAGTTCCCAGGCCTGTTCCACTATCAGATTTTGATACAGCACAACTCTGCAGAACCCAGTGCCAACTTCAAAGCCCCGTTATTCTAGAGAATTCTGTGTATTGCTACACTAGGGGATTAACAAGGAGCAGTGATAGCAATGGTAACATCTTTTTCTGTGCTGTTTTCACTGTCATCACTTGCAATTCCTGCAGACTAGTGGAGCTGTTTTTTTTCTTTTTAATTATGCTTTTCATTAATATGCTGGTAATTTCCCTAGTTACCATAGCACAAAGAGGTCTGTATCTGTATTTGAACCCATGTGCTATTCTGTCATAGATCTATATTCATTTTTCTATTTCCAGTCTGTAATGTCAGAGCACTGTTGACATAACTTAAGCTTATTTTGGCCCTCTGGAATTCATTTTCCAGGCAAATCTTAGTTAATTTATGCATTTATGTTTTAATTTTGTATCTTCCAGTAAAATCAATTGCTTATTGCATTTTATCAGATATTCTTTCTTTCCCGGCATTACATTTTTGGCTCTTGATTCACTCATAGACTCATCTGTTTTGAGATTATTTTCAGTGCATCTTTTATTTCACATTTGTGCAGAATGCTCAATTCTTAGTGTTCAGTGCATTATCATGATGAAGTTACTCAATAACTAACTTGAGTTAATTAAAAACTATGAAACATAACAAGTGGCACAGAACCAGTTGCAGTCTGAAATAAGGGACCTCATTCAGTGCTTACATGGAACTTGTAAGTGTTCCTTTATTTTTTTGTTTTCCTTACATATTCCAGGTGGAAATTCTAGTAAACCTGTCAGGTTATTTCCAGTGAACCTGTCAGGTTATTTCCTTAGGCATTTATTCATAGCACTTTTGTACAGCAAACACAGTAGGCCAAAGCACTTAGATTTTCTTTATTCAGAGATCCACTCTAAATGCTTCCACATAACAGAATCTGAATCACTGTAGTTTCATTTTTGGCTTCCTAATTCAAAATCAGTCATTTATAATGAATGCTTCTAACTCCTCATATTTTGTCTCATTTAACATTATCTAAATGTATTTGTAACAGTCTGAAGCTACTGATTTTTTAGAAAGCAAAACCCTGGAATTCACAGATCAGTTTAAAAAGTTGAATATATATAGTAGAGAATTTGTTCATTATGTAACCTTTTGCTAAGAGTCACCCAACTGATGAAATATAAATTACGTGCCTTCTTTTTGCTAAAAGCGCAAACTGAGAAAGACACACAACAGCATGAAATACCTGAAGCTGTATGTCTGTTATCAAAAAGCACAAAAGACCAATTCTGGGGACGGTAATCAAGGTCTACAGAAGTCACATTGACTCAGATTGTTTCCATGGAATATTCAACAAAATAATTTATCCAGCAAAACCCCAGAGGAGGGGTGGGCTGGTACTGCTATCTACTCGCTCCTAGAATAAATAACTCAATTGATTCAGAAAACTGACTATGTTCTCACAGCTATAAAAATTAATCAATATGTTATCTGTATGCTTTTACAGTACCCAATTTAAAATTGTAATTTCTCTCTCATTTATTTCTTCTGCCTGTATGGTTTTCCAGTTCCATTTAGCAACAAGAAGTTAAATTTTTCACAAAGGATTAGAAGGCATGCACTGAGCAGTTAAATAACAGTTACTCATCTTTTTGCAGTTCCATTTCTGATCTCCCTGTGCATATCTATACTGTGATGTTGGAGAGGGTCTGTGTCTTTCTACTGTCATCCTAACCTGACTATTGCATTAGGTAAATCAAGAGTAGGGAGATTAAAAAATGTCATTAGTGCAGCTGTTTATTGTTTTTCCCTTGACAGATATCAAACCTCTGCAGTTTAAAGCCGAGCCAAGGCATACTGCAGCAGATTGCCCATCTGGTGTGACTTCAGAATATTAAAACCTCCTGTAGGCTATCAGCACAAGGACCAGTCAAATTCTTTGCTGTCATCCAGACATCTTATTTTGTACTGCACAAGCGGTGTGATTTCCAATTAAGATGCTCAAAAGCATAGTTATTAACTTGTGATGAATTCTGATCATATTATCCAACCACAAAACTTCTGTATTTCGTCTGTAACAGTCCAGCTAAAATGTAGTGAGTGAGACAATATTTGGTCTCAGATCCGAAAATATTATAGGAAATCAAGAACTGTCATTTACAAAGTGAAAAATCAAACAACTTTCTAGACTCTGTTGAACAGTGTCACTGTAGATTAATGTGATACAATTCCTAAGTGATTGTGAAACCATAATTTACATAACTAAGACTGAATTTGAACAAATGTAGCATTTGTAACCTTCCAGTGTAAAATAAGCAGTTGTACAATGACAATTTTACAGTTTCAGTTCTAGGTATACAGGTCAAGTTTTCCTCTATTTCCAGCTAAATGAATAATTGCATCCTTCCCCAGCTTCTCTCACAAGACAAGCACACGTACAGTTCCAAGTTAAAAATACCACAAGTCTGAAAGCTTTATTGAACAATATCAACTGTGAAACGTGGATTATTTTGTACATATGGTTAACTCTGGCAAATTACAACATGTACTTAGTGATTAGAACATTACATTTGGAAAGCAAGTATGTTTTACTGTGATGTATATGTTCTGGTGAATTTTCCCAAGTAAAAGCAGGCAGAAACTCAGAGTTGAGGCTTTCTAGTTTTTGCATATGACACAAATATCAAGCTCTGTGTATTAATTAAGGTGTTTACTATTACAAAATGCCAGGGTCATAGGGCTGAAATGAGAAAATGCCCCCAGACTTCCAATCTGCCTCTTTGTAAAAGGGGATAGAGAACAGATCAGAAGCAAAACTTACTAGTGAGACAGGCTGCAATCAAAATCTCCATTTTTGTGGGCATACTAACAAAGGAGAATTCTAAAGAAAGATTTGAAAAAGAATAGTGAAACTGCTTATTGGTGTTTACAGAATACTTCTTCATAAAGTGAATACTATCTAGAGAAAATGGACAAAGGTACCTAGTTAGAAATCTAACAAAGTTGTGAAGGGACTGATGTAATTCACTGGCTAAATAAGAGAGTTAATTTTTTCATATTCCAAAACATATGAAGGCTGAAGGAAAAGTTTTGAAAGCAAGAAAAATTAGTATATTTTAACAGAAAGAATGAGGAAGGAGAGAAAGATGAAGCAGAAAGATGGATTTTACCAACAAAATATTCTAGAAAATTTAGCAGCATTCATCCTTAATCACCATCCAACAGGACAGCATATTTATAACTTAAACATTCCAGTAGTTTCAAAAGCAGTTTAATATCCATAGCGATAACAGAGTGCAGCAAAAAGTATAAGAGAAATATTCATTAATCCTTCTGGGAAAGAAAAATCTGCCTTCAATTTTCAGACTACCAAAAGCTATTGTCAAAGATGTGCAGATTATTATTCAAAATTTTATTCTCTGAAGATCACAAGAGAATATTCTTGTTAATTCCAATGAGTTATTAACATCACTAGTTAAATATTTCTACCTCTTCCGAACTAATATGAATAGGTCTAATAAAATCTATTGAAAAGGAGTGAATTTATTGACTGCAAATTGCTGATGTCCTCAGAATAGTTTAAGAAAATGAGATTTATCTCATTTACTTTCTGCATATAAATGTTAGTCACCTAATTTAAGCCAGTTATCAAAGCACCTTCTATCACCAGTGAAGACACAGAAGGATCTCCAGAACTTTCCATTGATTTATGAAATCTTTCAATTTGTTTCAAATATATATTTTAAGGGTGGATGAATTGCCTGTTGGAGGTGCTGGCTTCTCTCCATTAGCTAAAGAGCTTCAGTTAAGTGTGATTTCAATAAGCACTAAACTTAGCTTAGTTCTCTTTCAGATTGCCCTAAACATCAGAGTATGAATCTTCTCTTTACATAAATGCTATAAACCCTCCACATATTTGTTGTTTTATGAAACTGTAGTACTTTTAAATATTTTTGAGGTGGGATGACACTCATCACCAATATCATTTCTGATATTTGACAGGCAGGGCTACAGGTAAAATGATATCATTGGAGTACAAAAAAAAAGACAAGAGTCTTACAGTGGATGACATAGCTGTTGGGGAGGATAGGTGAGTCAAGCTCACAACACACATAAGCACTGCAATTTTGCAAGATAAGTACATTCCATTGCTCAGTTCTCAGCACCACTCAGGACATAAACCTGCCAGCTGCTCTTGTTGCTGAGATGCATGCTGCTTTTGCTTCAAAGTGTGCTGTTCTTCAGAGGATTCTGTATCATGCTGTTCTATTCCTATTTTCAGTGAAAAAAGCAATGGATTTTATCCAGGCACTGCTCTTAATTGTGCATGCTTTGAACCACTTTGGGAACAACATTGTTCCTCTTCCCATACTGTAGTTCACACAAAGAAAGATGTTGTGAACATATGTGTCATCCATTCAAATCGCGTATCTGAACAATTACAGCTTGGCCTCCTGTATTAATATCTCACGACAGTCAGCAAACCTGGATCACTTAGCAGCTCATAATATTCACTCTCCTTCAATGGGACTAAGAGGTTTTTGCTGACATTGTAGCTGGTAAAAATATATCTATCTGCTGTCCAAATCTGAAACTCACACAAATTTATGGTAAATAACAACTTTCTGAGCACTTAGTAGGATATAAGGATTGATGACCTGGTGATTCCCTGTTTGATTTTTAATCTTGGCAAGGGTTATTCTGATTTTGAAGATTTCCTTTTCATTAATACCATTATGATCATAAAAAATGAGAAATAAATGAACTTGTGAATGAAAAGATTTGCAGTTTTGTAGGCAGATGGGAAAAAGGAATTACATTATTTTTTGGGGACTAATGAACGCATAGATGTGTATTTGTTTGTTTTTCAGATTAACTGTTGAAGAATTAACAAAGATAACACACCTAATGAGATCACTCAAGGGATTCACAGAATCATAGAAACACTAAGGCTGGAAAAGGCCACTAAGACGATCTAGTCCAACCGTACACCTACCAACAATACTGCCCACTAAATCATGTCACTAAGTACTACATCCACTCTTTCCTTAGACAGCTCCAGGGACAGTGACTCAACCACCTCCCTGGGCAGCTCATTCCAAAGCCTAACCACTCTTTCAGAAAAGAAATTCTTCCTAATATCCAACCTGAACCTTCCCTGGTGCAACACGAGGCCATTCCCTCTAGTCCTATTACTGCTAACTGTGAAAAGAGGTCAACTTCCACCCCGCCACAACCTTCTTTCAGGTAGCTGTAGAGAGCAATAAAGTCTCCCCCGAACCTCCTTTTCTCCAGACTAAACAATCCCAGTTCCCTCAGCTGTTCTTCATAAAACTTGTGTTCCAGACTCCTTACCAGCTCTGTTGCCCTTCTCTGGACATGCTCCAGGCCCGTCATGCTCATCTTGCAGAGTGATCTCATCATGTTTCAATAAATTGCAAATAAGTCACAGTTTGCCTGCTGTACAATGGCTTCTAACTCCTCCTGCTTTGTTGCCCAAGCAGCATGCACTTCAGATGAGCCATTGGCCGTACCCACAACTCTGGCATTGTTCTCCCAAACTCTAGCGAGTCTTGTTCCATCCCTTTCTCCCTTTACATATAGTTTAAAGCCCTATCAGTGAGCCCTACCAGCTCCTGGTGTAAGATCTGTTTCCTTCTTCACAGATAGATTCGAGCATGTATCATACCATATCACCAGAGAAAAGTGGGACCTTCACTCTGCCAGATAAGCTATTGCAGACAAGTATAAAAAACAATTAGATAATTGTTGGGCAGCCTATCTTGCCATCCTGTATCCCTTATACTGTATAGTCCCCCTTGTATCCCTGCACTGTATAGTACAGATTCTTTATGTCAAGACTTCTGCCAGGTCAATGAACCTTACTGTTACAGCCTGAGTGCACAAATAGGCCTTAATTACCCCAAGCAGCTTCACCTGTGACCTCCATTCACACTACCTACTTACAGGATCAATTTTTTCTCCTTTAGAGCTTTCAGTGCCTACTTTATCTCTGCTGTAGGAGTTCACAGCCATGAACCCTGCTGAACCTCTTGAGCTGCAGTGTGATTTGACCTGTCTCATCACTGTGGACGTGCCACTCATCAGTAGACTGTGTCTGACCCTTTTTACCTTCATAGAGCCTAACACTGACGTTTGCAGTGATTTCTTGGCATGACTTCGTATCTGCCTTTTTGTCATAAACTCCTGATGATGCCCAGACATGTACTTACTTATACATCAAGATTGTGCTCTCTAATTTTTTTTTTCTTTTTTTTTAATAGAGTGATAGAAACCATATGAACTATCAATACAAGTAGATTTTGGTTTCAGAAGTTTCTTCTCTTATGAAGTTGTGCCACAATAAATTGAAAGCGTTGTGAGAGGATATTATCAACTGCAGCCAGCTGAAAGGCACCTCTATAATGATTACAATAAATTTTCTCTCTTTCGTAGCTTCAGAATGTTAGTTACATCTTCAAGTCCTATCAAATGACCTCTGTATCACAATTCAACTTAATCTTCCTCATTTCTGCAGTAATGTCTTGTAAAAGTAACTGAAAACATTCATTTTTCTTAACCACCAGCTTAAAGTTATTATAGTGTAGGTGAAGGAAAATGGAAACTTAAGAAGTTTATTCTGATTCATTCTTGTCAGGAAACTGTCACTTCACAAACTTCTAATAAGAAACTTAGCTTAGTAACTCTGCTGCATTGGATGAGTACTTGTGATACAAAGTACACTTTCCAAATACATTCTTCATCTTCCTGTGACAAGAGATGAAGCTTCTGTAGAACATCAGAACAGTAGCAAATTGTACCCAGTTTGTAGAAGTGTACAATTATGTGAGTTAAAGAGCTATTAAAAATCAGCCAAGCTCACTGAAACATCCCAGGAAACAGAGGAACAAAAAGTAATACACAGATTGAATAGAAACAGAGTGACTTCAGTTAACCACAAAATCTTTAGTTTCACATAGAAAATATTTCAGTAGTTTCAAAAAAAAAAAATTTTTTTTTTCTTCTTGAAATGAAAAGAAACATTTATCTTAATATACATGTTGAGTATGAACTGGAGCTGAACATTAAGTTGCAATGACCATAATGCAATTACATCCATTATTCCTCTGAAAGGAAAAGCTAAAATGAGAAACTTAAAAAGATGGATTAGAGTGAGAAAGTCTGTCAAAAACAAATAAAAGCTATATAAACAAATTACAATCAATTTTAAGACTAACTTAAGACTAGTTAATACATAACTAACAAAACAAACAAACAAACAAACAACACATGTATACACATATATATGTTTATGCATATATATCTCAAAATAATATATCTGTCAAAAGATAACAAGGGATTTTAGAAAGTGGAGAATCATAAATCATAAAATCATAGAGTCACAAGGTTGGAAAGGACCTACAAGATCATCTAGTTCAAACATCCTCCCATTACCACTGCTACCACAAGCCACTAAACCATATCTCATAGCTCCTTAACCAGATGCCTCTTGAACACTGCCAGGGACAGTGACTCCACCACCTCCCTGGGCAGCCATTCCAGTGCCTGACCACTCTCTGAGAGAAAAAGTTTCTTCTAATGTCTAAATTAAACATCCTCTTGTGACCATTTCCTCGGATCCTGTTTGTCGCCTGGGAGAAGAGGCCAAACCCCACCTCACCACAACCTCCCTTTAGGAAGTTGTAGAGAGCAATGAGGTCTCCCCTGAGCCTCCTCTTCTCCAGACAGAACAATCCCAGCTCCCTCAGCCACTCCTCATAAGATTTGTGCTCCACACTCCTCACCAGTTTCGTTGCCCTTCTCCAGACACGTTCCAGGACCTCACTGTCTTTCTTGTAGTGAGGGGCCCAAAACAGCACACAGTACTCAAGGTGTGGCCTCACCAGTGCTGAGTACAGGTGGATGATCACCTCCCTGCTCCTGCTGGCCACACTGTTTCTAACACAGGTCTGGATGCTTGTTGGCCCTCTTGGCCACCTGGGCACACTGCTGGCTCATGTTCAGCCAAGCATCAACCAACACCCCCAGGTCCCTTTCCTCTTCACAGTCATCCAGACACTCAGCACCAAGCCTATAGCGCTGCATGGCGTTATTGTAGCCAAAGTGCAGGACGTGGCACTTGGCCTTGTTGAACCTCATCCCATTCACCTCAGGCCAGTGATCCAGCTTAGCTTTATCTCTCTGAAGGGCCTCATTACCCTCAAGCAGATCGACACCACCTCCCAGCTTTGTGTCATCTGCAAACTTACTGAGGGTACACTCAATCTCCTCACCTAGGTCATCAGTGAAGATATTAAACAAGATTTGTCCCATTACTGATCCATGGGAGACACCACTTGTAACGGATCACCAGCTGGACTGAACTCCATTAACCACTACCCATTGGCCACGGCCCTCTAGCCAGTTCCTTACCCAAAGAAGGGTATGACCTGTCCAGGCCGTGGGCAGCCAGTTTCCCCAGGAGAATACTGTGAGAGACCGTGTCAAATGCTTTGCTCAAGTCTGGATAGACTACATCAACTGCCTTTCCCTCGTCTACCAGGCTGAGCACCCAGTCATAGAAGGAGATGAGCTTGGTCAAGTGCGACCTGCCTTTCACAAAGCTGTGCTGACTGGGCCTGATCCCCTGGACACCACGCACATATCATGTGATCTCACCCAAGGTCATTTGCTCCATAACTTTCGCTGGTACCAAAGTTAGGCTGACAGGCTTGTAGTTCCCCAGATCCTCCTTACGGCCCTTCTTGTAGATGGGAGTCACATTGGCAAGCCTCCAGTCCTCTGGGACCTCTCCAGTTAACCAGGAGAGCTGGTGGATAGCAGAGAGAGGCTCAGCAGTCACCCCAATCAGCTCCCTCAGCACCCTAGCATAAAGCCGTCCAGTCCCATGGACTTGTGATGGTCCAGATGAAGGAGGAGCTCTCTAACCATTTCCACCTGAATCACTGGGGGTGTATTCTGCGTAGCATTCCAGGCTTCCAGATCAGGGCATAAAGTGCTCTGAGGATAACTGACCTGCCTATTAAAGGGAGATGTAAAGAAGGCATTGAGGACATCAGCCTTCTCCTTATGTTTAGTGGTCACATTCCCTGCTGCATCAAGTAAAGGATAGAAATTCTCTCTGGTTCTTCTCTTACCGTGGATATATTTATAAAAGGATTTCTTATTCTCCTTTACTGCAGTAGCCAATCTGGGTTCAAATTGGGCTTTTGCCCTCCTAAATTCCTCCCTGCATACCTCAGCAACTTCCTTGTAATCTCCCCACATAGCCTGTCCCTTCTTCCAGAGGATGTAGACTATCTTTTTCTTCTGAAGTCTCAACAATAGTTCTAGGTTCATCCACACTGGTCTTCTTCCCCTATATCTTACCTTATGGCACTCAGGAACAGCCTGTTTTTGTGCTTTTAAGATTTCCATCTTGAGGGGCATCCATGCTTCCTGGACCCCTTTACCCTTAAGGAGTGACTCCCAAGGGACCCACGCTACAAGCATCCTGAACAGATCTAAGTCCACCCTCTGCAAGTTCAAGATAGCAGTTTTGCTGGTTACCCTTCTGACATCGCCAAGAATGGAGAATTCTACAATTTCGTGGTCGCTCTGGCCAAGACCTTCCCCAGTCTTCACATCTCCCACCAGTTCTTCTCTGTTAGCGAAGAGTAGGTCTAGCAGGGCACCACTCCCCTGGTAGGCTCTCGTACCAGCTGCATAAGGAAGCTATCTTCCACACACTCTAGAAGCCTCATGGACTGCTTCCTCTGCACTGTATTATATTTCCAACATACATCAGGGTGACTTCTGCAAGCTGCTCATAGAATGCTTCATCCAACTCTTCATCCTGATTAGGCTGTCTATAATAGACCGCCACCAAGATGTCGCCCCTACAGGCCTTCCCCCAATCCTTACCCACAGACACTCAGCTTTCAAACTCTTCAACATCAAAACAGTCTTTAATATAAGGGGCCATACCACCACCCTTCCTTCCTTGCCTATCCCTTCTGAAGAACTTGTAGCCACCCATCACAGCACTCCAGTCACGGGAGTGTTCCCACCATGTTTGGGTAATAGCAACTAGGTCATGGTTAGCCTGATGCACAATCACTTCCAGCTCCTCCAGTTTGCTGCCCATGCTGCACACATTGATGTAGATGCACTTAAGCTGAGTCATCCGCCTCACCCCTAGCTCCATCATTCCTCTAGGCTCATCTCCGGTGAGCCCTGTTTTGTCCCTTTCCCCCATCATAGCTAGTTTAAAGCTCTTTTGATAAGCCCCGCTAGCTCCTGTGCTAGGATTTGTTTCTCCCTTTGAGATAGGTAGGTTCCATGCATGGACAACAAGCCGGAGGCTGAGTAAACTGCCCTATGATCAAAGAACCCAAAGTTTCTGCCTGGATACCAGCCTCTGAACCAATTATTCATTGCTTGTACTTTCCAAGCTCACTCCATGTCCCTCACTGCCCCTGAAGGTATAAAACAAAAGATCACTTGAGCTCCTGCTCCTTGAACTAAATGTCCTAAACCCCTGAAATCTCTTTTCATAGCTCGTAGACTTCTCTGAGCAATTTCATCACTGCCCACCTGAACTACAAGTAATGGAAAGTAATAAGGACCTAACCAGCTTCAGGAGTTTTGTAGTTATGTCCCTGTCCCAGAAACACTTCCCTACACACTTCCCTACAGCTCAGATCTGGTCTGCAGGTGGAACACCTGTCACCTTCACTGGGCAGTAGCAAGCTCAGTCACCTTCTGTAGCCAGAAACCTGAACTGCTACATTTTTGGGCAGGTCCTCCAACTGAGTCGCCACAGTCTTGGAATAAGCCCACTGCCTGGTGGAGACTGTGTTTAAGCCTGTGGTCTCAGAGACTGCCAAGAGGAGAGACCATCTCCTGAAAGAGGAGGGACAATAATCCTCACGCTTCACCCACCTCCCACACCTACAACTGCAGCACGGTATGGCAGTATGGGCTGTGCTCACTCACTCAACCTCCCCGTTCTCAGTGGGCAGCAACAACGGTTACTCACCTGCTGTGCTCTCCCCAAGGTTATTTAAAACATATAACCTGGTGCCAGGGGCAGGTGATGAAATGTTTATAGGGTGTTTAAACTGTGCCGCTAATATGCCAGCTGCACTCCTGCTCGCTCACCACTTACAAGCTGCCAGTCCCCCAGCACAAGCACATCGCTGTTGCTGGCTTCAAAAAAGCCCTAAAAAGAGTCTTTTTTGTTGTCCTTTTTCACTCTGGATCCCTTGATCAGTGCAGTCTTACCTGCTCTGAAGCTAGTCTCTGCAGCATGATGTCATATCCTTGTAGAAAGTAACATGAATTATCACATCATAGAATCATAGAATGGCAAAAAGGAGCACAGTGCTCATCTAGTTTCAATCCCCCTGCTATCTGCAGGGTCGCCAACCACTAGACCAGCCTGGCCTTGAAATCTTCCAGAGATGGGGCATCCACAACCTGTTTGGGCAACCTGTTCCAGTGTGTCAACACACAGTGTGTGAAAAACTTCCTCCTAATATCTAACCTAAACCTCCTCTGTCTCAGTTTAAGATCATTCCCCCTTGTCCTATCACCATCCACTCTCATAAACAGATGTACCCCCTCCTGTTTCTATGCTCCCTTCAAATACTGGAAGGCCGCAATGAGGTCTCCCCAGTTCCCTCAACCTTTCCTCATAGGAGAGGTGCTCCAGCTCTCTGATCATCTGGACTCATTCCAACAGTTCTGCGTCTTTCTTGTGCTGGGGGCCCCAGACCTGGATGCAGTACTCCAGATGGGGCCTCACAAAAGCTGAGTAGAGTGGGGCAATCACCTTCCTCTCCCTGCTGGCCACCCCTTTTTAATGCAGCCCAGAACACAGTTGGCTTTCCAGGTTGCAAGCGCGCACTCCTGGCTCATGTCCAGTTTCTTGTCCACCAGGACCCTCAAGCTCTTCTCCGCAGGGCTGCTCTCAAGGAATTCTGCACCCAGTCTGTATGAACACCTGGGATGTAAGAATAAAACACAGACTTGGAAATTTGAAAAGTGAAGCATTAAAACGATGAAAATATACTTGAAAAGGAAAGCTATGATGAATTCAGTGAGTTACCTAGAAATAATAGAAGATAATTGTACACCCCAGCATTCTGACATAAGCCTTAAAAAGTTTTCAGTAAATGCCCTGAAATGTCTCTATGCTTGATCATACTACTGTGGACCCTTAATCCAGAAAGAACAACTTCACAGTTTTCTCCTCTAGAAACGCATTTATTATCTTTTGGGAAAAAAATAACAATTCATACTAACTTTGCAATGAACATTTACTACTATAATGGTAAAATAGACAGTAATGGTAATTCATTTAATTCTTTAGGTGGCTCTGAAAATCCCACACTTAGTATAAAATTATATAACATAGCCTTTACTGCAATCCACGACACTCAGACCACTTAAAATCTTTAATTTATATCAGCTGTCCAGGTTTGGCCCAGTCAGTTCTGCAGTTAGAAATGAAGATAATTTGGCATATAATTAAATTACAAACCTGAACTTTATAATAATGTAGTATGCAGTGTATCCTAAATAGTGCCACAAATCACATCTTCAATATCCTCATAAAGATCCATTTGATGAACTGTATAATGGACTTATTCACTGATTTTTTTTCCTATCCCATCTTATAGGAGCTACATTAAATTTCCTCAGTCAAGTGAGAGGTTAGCCTAAAATATTTTGTGAGAAATTATTAGCAACATGTAATCTACAGTGAATGAATTGAGCAAACTACTTTCCTACTTACTATACCCTCATCTTTAACAGGGTGACTTTGAAAGCTTCAAAAAGGAGAATGGTGACATTCAGATTACAACTACTCTTGAAAGTCCTTTATTTAAATTTTAGCTAGAAAAGAGAGTGAATAAATCCATTGTATGTAAAATTTTGTTTGACATTTCCAAAAGTTATGACTGATATAAAGTCAGTAACAGGACTGTGACATACGCTGTTTTCAGGTATGCCTTTCTCATCTTTATACTCTGCTACACAACTGTATGGACATGAGGAAACAGCTGCAAGTTGTGCCAGGGGTGGTTTCTATCAGGTGTTGGAAAGAATTTCTTCACAAATCAACATTGCAACAGTCTGCTGAGTGAGGTGGCAGAGAAAAGTGTGGATGCGACACTTAGGAATGTGGTTTAGAATTAGGTGATAATGATGTTCCAGGGTAAATCTGTAATTTTTCATTTGCCTAAATAAATCTATGCTACATACATACATATTATAACAATTTATGATTAAATGACAATTGAATTATGCCCAATAAAGCAAAAGAATTTGAGCTCTCTTTTTTACAGAGAAAACCACAGCAAATTACTTTTTATAAAACTGTATTTAATCAATTTAAAATTCATTTCATTCTATTTAATACTTGCAGAGCATGATTTTCCTCAGAAATTTAACGTAAATTTGGTCATTTATTAGCACAATAAACCTGTTAGCAGCCAGGTTCCTTCGTAAATCTAATATATGAACAATTTGAGTTTCTATCTCAATTTATCTTAATAATGGAATAATAGGATTCTCACATTTTTGCTGTAATATCTAATAGTAAAGTAATATCTAATCCATAGGCTATATTTAATAACATAACATTGTAGTACATTCAAATTATCAGGGACTGTATTGCAGTATGAAAATGCACCTGTTAAGAGTTTCTTAAGAAACATCATCAATTCACTCGATAAGACACAACAACAGGCTGTGTTTTTCAAACTTAATTTTTATTACTTCCTTTTTTTTATTATTAGGTTAGCAATCCTATAATTTATTTTTGGTGTAACTACTTGAATAACTGTTCGAATAAGATTTTAGGAAAGGTGTAAGATACAATCAGTTGGTATAATTTACAAACAGTTATGTTGGTTTGAGAGATTTGAGATAGAGAGCCTGTTTGGTGCTTTTCATGAAAGAAAGAAGAAATATCCTGGAAAGGCACTTGCAGCTAGCATCCTTCTTGTTTCTGCCAGTTGGAGCACTTGTGTGGCCTTACTAACAAAGTCTGTTGAAACTGTATGATAGCTGTATAAGAACAATAACATTTCTTACAAAATTCTAACTTTTATGTGACAGTCTAATAGGATTAATCTAATTAAAAAAAAAAAAAAAGAAAAACAGTTAATTTACTGTTTTACTGTTTTTGTGTAGGCAAGAACTAGGCATCTCTAAATAAAATATGGAGAACTGCCTAATTTCAGTCAAAAGCCAGCTTGCAAATCCAGTACATAGGGATTTATTTGAAAAACTGCCTCCCTGGAAGAATGAATATCAAGAAGATATTCATTTCTGTAGGTTTAAGACTTGAGCCACACAAAAGAAAAAAAAAAAAAGACACGGAATAAAATTGGGAGAATCAAGTTAAATACATCAATTCAAATTTTGCAAATATTCCTATGTTTAAGTTCTGCTGTTTCTTTGTCTCATACGTTTTTGAAACTGAAAAACTCATTTGAGAAAAGAATAAAGCAAAATCATCAAGCTATATGCATGTTCCAGCCAGTATGCACACTCCAAGTATAGTCTCTTCAAAACTGCAGAATCATGGAATTGTTTAAGTTGGAATGAACCCTTAAAGGTAATCTAGTCCAATTCCCCTGCAATGAACACAGACACCTACAGCTAGGTCAGGTTGCTCAGAGCCTGGTCCAGCCTGACCTTGAATGTCTCCAGGGATGGGATATTCACCACCTTTCTTGGAAATGTTTTTTTTTTATCCAGTCTAAATCTCCCCTCTTTTACTTTGAAATCGTTTCCCTTTGTTCTTCCACAACAGACTGTGATAAAGCATCTTTCCCCTTTCCTTCTCCAGGCCAAACAGCCTCAGCTCTCTCAGCCTGTCCTCACAGGGGAGATAGTAGAGCCTGTGTTACTGATTCATTCTTGCACCTACTACTCTGTTATTATTAATCTTGACCAACTATGCTGTTAAGCACCTAAGAAGCACAAGAGAGGTAATGTAAAAGATAATAGTAATTGATCAAAAGTACTAACATTTATTTTTGGCTTAGAAAATTGTCTAATAAATTATTCTCTTTAGTGTTTCCCTATTATCGCAATACAGTACTTTGAAAGTGATATATTGGCACAAAGCATTGTGTTCTACCACAGTGCAATTAGGAGGTCCATTTAAACAGCTTTATCATATGCATACATAGGCTGATTAATTTTCTAATCAAATGTTCCAGGAAATCATTAACCATGACATTAAACAGTGTCATGCTAATTACACTTTCCACAAAGAATTCCAATACAAATTTACAAAAGATCTACAGAAATGTGCCAAAGAACAAACAGTTTAATGTATTCAAATAATTCTAGCCCCACAGCTCCACAGTGTTGGGTCCCAGACCTCCAAAGGTCCAGTTTGGGGCTAAACTCTACCGTGCTTTACTGGAACTCCACATCACTGCAGGCATTACGAGCTGCAAGTGTGATGGGTTGCATCTGCTTGGGCGATGCTGAGGGACTGATAACTTTATCTTTTGTCACTGCATTGTAATGAAAGGCATTCAAATTATTTTGAAAAAGTGAATACAATCACAGAATCACAGAATTGTTGGGGATGGAAGGTACCTCAGGAGATCATCTAGTCTTGGGAGACATTTTATTTTTGCTATATTCAAGGCATAACTACATTTCAAAAAACAATATCAGTGTCTTTCTTACTGAAGGAAAAAGAAACTGGTGCTATTTTGGCAAATACTCTAGATATGAATGCTGAGCGTTACCTTTTTTTTCTTAATGATACCCAGCACTGAGTATCTCTGTTGCAAAGAAAGGCTGGGAGACCTGGGTACAACTATTTATGGCTGTTTACGAGGGTGGATAATGAGAGGACAAGGGGGAATGGTCTTAAACTGAGACAGGGGAGGTTTAGGTTAGATATTAGGAGGAAGTTTTTTATACATTGTGTGTTGACACACTGGAACAGGTTGCCCAAACAGGTTGTGGATGCCCCATCTCTGGAAGATTTCAAGGCCAGGCTGAATGTGGATCTGGGCAGCCTGATCTAGTGGTTGGTGACCCTGCATATAGCAGGGGGATTGAAACTAGATGAGCATTGTGCTCCTTTTCAATCCAGGCCATTCTATGATATGATTCTATGAAAGGGTGGGACTCAAGCCGATGGGGGCAGACTCTTTCCAGTGGCATGCAGCAATGAAATCATGACTGTAAGACTGATAGAGCACTGGAACAGGCTGCCCAGAGATGTTGTAGAGTCGTCTTCTCTGGACACGTACCTGCACATGCACAGTTCAACCAGTGAGGGAACCGCCCTGTCAGGGCACACCGCCACAAGCTTCGAATTACGTGGCAGTATAAAACTTCCTGGGGCCAAAATTACACAGACTAAAAAGAAGTGTCAGGGAGGGAACGGGAAAAAAAGGAACATTGAACCACAGCTCCAAACGAAGTCACAAAACCAGCCCCCAGGGCCACGGCTCCTCGAACTGACAGAGGAGACGCACCCCTCCCCCCAGGACGTCCGGGACTACAGCTCCCGCCGTGCGCGGGGAGCGGGCCACAGCGCTCTCTGGGACACGTAGTGGGAGAAACGAGCGGCGAGAGCGCCGGCTCTCGGGGAGAACAGCTGATTCAGCGGCGATTGGCAGAAGGCCATCCAATCAGGAAGCGACCGTTTCCTTCTGCCGCCGTGGATTGGCTGTCGTGGAGGGGTATGGGGCGGGACCGGCAGTGGCGGGACGATTCGGACGGCGGTGCATTCCTGGGCGCTGAGCGTTGGGGTGCGGCCGTTTGGAGTACGTTGTGCTGCCTCCGGTCCGTGTGTGGCGCGAAGCTGCTTCCGCGGTGTAGTCCGGAGGGCGGCCATCGCTACCTGGATTAAAGGCTGCTGGCTGTAAATCCTCTGCCTGGCTTTAGCCCTGAGGCCCCCTCCTACTCCCCCGCGGCGCCCTGCCGGCCCAGCTCAGCTAAGCCGCTCTAATCGCAGCCCCCGGCTGTCTCCGTTTCGCCTTTTCAGGGCACGGCCATGGAGTCGCGGCGGCCGCGGCCGCGCTCGCCACCGGGTCGTGGCGGGAGGGAGAACAAGGGGATCCGCAGGAAGGGCCCGCCGGCGGCCGGCGGACCTGAGGAGGCCGTGGACGGCAGGAAGCCTAAATTCGTAAGTACGGCTCCGTCCTACGGCCCTGCCCGTGGCATAGGCGGAGGCCTGCCTGAATGTGCGCCCGGGAGAGCCTCCCCGAGGGTTCCAGGGCCCTCCCGCCCCAGCTTGCTTCTGTCCTGCTGTCCTCACAGGGCCCGGCTCCCTGTTGCCTCGCGTGCTTTCAGGTCACTGCTCTTTATGAAGAAGTTTTCTGAATCACTGTGTGACAGTTGTAGGGGTGTTAACAGAATGGCTCTTCACCCGTAAACGATGCCACTTCCACTAGAGCTGGATGTTTGGGCTTTGTTTTGGTCACATAAACCGTTTAGTGGAAAATGGACTCTGAATTTCATAGAACATCCTGAATTGGAAGGGAATATTGAGTCCAAGTCCTGGCTCCACAGGGGGTGACCCAGAAATCAGACTGTACATCTGAGAGAGTTGTCCAAATGCTTCTTGAACTCCCAACAAGTTCAGTTCTTTGACCGCTTCCCTGAGGAGCCTGTTTCATGCCTGACCACCTCTCTGGTGAAGAGCCTTTTCTAGTTGTCCAATCTGATCCTCTCATGAGGATGCTGTGACGCTGTCGCTGGAGAACAAATATCAGCTCTGCCCCTCTGCTCCTCTTGCCCCCATAGGCCGCAATGAGGTCTCTCAGTCTCCTCTTCTCTGGGCTGAAAAAGCCAAGAGACTTCATCTGCTCATCATATGTCTTCCCCTCTAGATCCTTCCCAATCTTTGAAGCCCTTCTTTGGACGCTTTCTAATAGAATACTGTAGTAATAGTGTAACATAGTAATCTAAGGGGTGCAGATCTCCCTAGCTCTGCTTTACAAGGTTTGTCTAACAAACTCATCAATTGGGAAACTGAAAAGAGCAAATAGGTGCCTACAAAATTATATGTATGTAAGATGTGCCCTAGCTAAAAAGAACCTAAAAATAGCCATTTTTTTTCTTTGGACACGCCAAGTTATTCAAATATCAAAGCTGAGCAAATACGCATTCTACACGTACCCACCACATGCAGAGCAGAAGTGTACCATGCTCTTTAGAATGTGTGTGTATGAATCTGTGGGCCAGGAGCTGGTCACAGATAAATACTGGGCTGTGTCAGAAAACATTCTGTAGCCTAGGGTCTCTGAGTGAAAAGCTGTATAGTCTGCTCAGTTGGACTAGTGTTGGTATATGAGTTGGTGACTGGTTTATTCCTGCAGGAAGCAAGAGGCAGATTTGTGTATAATTAAGGCTGATAACAGCATTGAGTTAAAAATCTTTTGTTTCTTGGCTATGCTTTAACTGTTAAGGTCTTAGGCAAATTGCATTTTGCCATCATTTCCACTGTTTAAACACATTTGGGGAGGGAAATCAGGGTGTTGCCATCAGTTTCAGTTTTCCCCTCAATAGAAATACGAACATTTTTTAGGGAGTGGAACTGTCAGATATAACAAGGCCCTTGAGAATTTGTTGCTGAAAGGAACTCAGATGGGATCTGTAGAGAAAAGAGGCCTTCTTTTTGGTGCAGATGAGCTTGTTTGTTGTGTCTGTCTGTGAAGTCTAGGCATGTGCAGGTGAGGGCATCAGCTCACTGGCTTCTTAGGACAATAGTATTGATTTTTCTTTGACCCAAATACACAAAGCCAAGGAGGCTGGATTTGGTTGTTTTACTTAGCTTTGTAGAGTGTGTGATTATTGTGACAGTATGGCTTTTTTTTTTTTTTTCTCTCCCAGTTTCTGAAATTCTTTAAGCAAGAGTGACTGAGAATATTCTTTAATTCACGAGAATGCTTTGTCACTTTCAGAAGTGCTTGACCTGAAACAACAGTCTTGTATTTTATCTTTATAAGTACTCTTAAAGCAAAGATGTTGCCTTGGGATGGTGGTATGTGACAGTTCTTTCTAATGTGGCCTGTCTTCTAGGTATGCCATTAGCTCACTGGGAGACCTTAGGAAGAGTTGATATTCTATAAGCAGAGTGTTAGTTTTTGTCTCTGTCTTCATGTAAACTGCTGAATAGTATGCGTTACAAATCTCATCTGTGGCAATTAACAGTTTCTATGGGGTCGCAAGCTGTTTCATGCCCCGAAATCTAAAAAGTTGCTACAGCTTCTGTAACCATTGGGCTGTTTTCTCTAATCCCTGGTTTGTCTCAGGTAATAATTTTCTGCTGAAGAAAGGTACAAATCAGTATAAGTTGTGAATATCTGTTATTTTAGTGATTGTAGGCCTCAATCAACATCTCTGATTTGTAGTGGTTTCCTTGAAGGGTACTGGAAGAAATGTGTTTTTTTTTTTTTGTCATATCATCAATTTCTGCTTTAAGATGTTGCAATGCAGAATATTTATCCGTTATTAAAACTAAAATTGGTATATTCTCCTTCGTCCTCTCTACCTCCTGTCTTCTTAAGAGACTGTTTTTAGAGAGAGGAGTGAATGGTGTGCAAGATGTTGTATGTGTATTGATTTGTTCATATCTAATTTCTCCTGTAATACATCTTCTTCCATTCGTTAGATTAGTTTTGTGTCAGAGTACGCTGAACTTCTCCTTACTCCTTTGAATTATGTGTAATCCAGTCATAAGTACAGGCTCTACCCTGTCTATGTTTGGGATACTTGTCATGCCATACTTCTTCGTGTAACCTGAATTGTGTTTCTTATCTAATATGCATTTATCAAATGTGGTTAAAATTGACTATTAGATTCAACAAACTCAAGTCATCCAGATTGGATTAGTCTAATTTTCCTTAGGACAAAAGGCTTTAAGATAAATTCCAAGTTGGACTGTTCCAATCAATGGAACATATTGATCTGGCACTTGAGAGTTACCAAATCAACAGTAGTTAAGCCTATCTGGAAAAGAATTTGATTCCTTGACAGACCTTTAGGTGAAATTGGATTGCTGGTTAACAAAATTGACATTGTTAACATGCACTTTTTTTTTCCTTCCAACAGAACTCCTTATTTAGCAGGAGAACACTCTTTTGATTTTTACCACTTCATTTAGATGAGGGAGAAAGAGGCTTTGGGCTAAACAGTTGTTAATTCCAATTAAACGTCTTCCTGAAGTACTGCCGTCCTGAATAAACTAGCTTCGCAGAAGAAGGAATTTGAGTTGTATTTCCTAGCTCTCTCTCTTCTTTCACAGAATTATTAAAAAAAAACCAAACAAAAAAAACATTTTTATGGCATGATGATTAGTTCTGAAGCATTTAACAGTTTGGCTTTGTTCAGCAGGCCTAAGGGTTTGGTACAGTGGAATTCTTGGAAGGATAACGTGTTCTGTGATACTTTGGTGGCCTGGCTTTGTTGAAAGCCCTTACGTTCATCTTTGAGGGGTATGAGTTTGGTAAAAAGCAGAAATGGAATAAAGGATGGCAGAGGTTCAACCTAGCTATGTATTTTCTGAGCAGGAATCTTCTGAAATCCACTGAGGAGGGTGTTCCTTTTACTTGGTGTATGTATATATATTTTCTTAGAAATGTTTAGAAATTGTGTAAATGATTGCTAGATCACTTGAACTACTTCTAATTGTTCTTTACTGGGACCACATCTTGTAGGTGCTAGACCACAGAATGCCAACTGGACGTACAGATGATTTAGAAGTGTTTGGTCAGTGATACACTGAAATTAATACAATCTTCAGTGACTTTCAGATTGTATTTTTTAAGTTCTCTATGAAATTTATATGAGTCAGGAAGACTTTCTTGTTTGCAGCAATCTAACATAGGCAAATTAACACTTGCATTTAATAGTGTTTATAAATCAAAGAAAGATGTAGTTAAAAGCAAAAGCATTTCTGTTTGAATGGCGTAGAGGAGAAAGGTAAGACCGATCTGTGTCAATATCTTTAATTATGAAGTGACTGAATTATTGCTGCAGTTATACTGCAGTGTAAGACCTTGAATCTAAATTAGTCTTTTAAAGAAATGATTGCTGAACAGATGTTACCTAAAACTCTTTATTGCTGCTCTGTAAAATTGTAAATTCCTCATGCTGTTATTTTTGTTGGCATGAATTAACACTGTGGGTTATGATACTAAATTTTAGTGCTGAGTTCTGGCACTTTGTTATATAATCTTACCTGTAAGCACCAATTTTAAGTTTAACTCATCAACGTCTAAACAATATCGCTGTGTAGAAACTGTCATGTTAAGATAATTTTGCCCCTAATTGCTTTTCAAACTGCTTTCCAAGCAACAGAGACAGTATATGCATATTAAAAAAAGAAAAAGAAAGGAAGGAAGCTATTAAATAAATGCTGAAGTAATGTATTGGAAATTAAAAATAGGAGATGCTGTCGGGCTATGCTGAAATTTTTAAAGTGCATTTACAGATTGAGATAGCAAAATTACTTAGGGAATACTGTGTCAAAGGGGATCTTAAAGTAATAACATCCAGTGTAACAATCCAATTTGCACTGCTGTAACTGAGTCTACAGGTTTCTTTGCAATTCTTTCTTCAGTCTTCTAGTTGTGATTCTACTGGATAATTGTCTTTGGGGAAAAAACAGCTTGTGTTGAATCTTTCTGGTGATAGAATCAATGGCAGTATTGGAGTTCTTTCTCACTTTCTAATTTAAGAAGGTAGATTTGTGTGATTATATGTACATCATCAGTCTTGGTAATTTCAGCTTCCAGTCTTAAATCAGCCAATTCTCTTAAAACTCATGGTATCTTGTTTAAATTCTCCTTTATTTATCTTTTCTTACACAGACTATAAGCTGTTCTTTATGTATCAAGCTGTGCATATGCAGTGGGTTTTTTTTGTTTTTGTTTTTAAATTTCTGTGATCATTATTTTTTCCTCTTTTTCCCTCTTTCTGTAAGGAAGCAAATATAAAGATTGAAAAAGGATTTGAATACTCAGATGCGGGAGGTGTTTTTTCTTTTCTTCCTTTTTCTTTTATAGATATAAATTATTTAAGAGCTTCAGTGTGATGGCATGCATGTGTGTTTAGCTGCCTGAGATTTTGCTACTTTGAATGGCTTGAACTCCTGTCATATTGGCAGCAGTGTATGGTTGGGTGCTTATTTGTCTTCTAATTCCATTTATGATGAACAAGTTGGGCTTCTGCCTGTCTAGCATGTTAACATTATCCATCCATGCCAGGTATAATCTGAATTCAAGTAAAAACATACTGTTTTTTAAACAAGTTGTTTTCATTCAGGAAGATGAGTGATGTTAGTCTGTGCTTATATGATGAGAAGATGATGAGAAGAGCACCACAAGAAAAGGTAGAAGCTGCCTTTGGTAGAGAACATTTGAATGTTACAGAGTATATCTTACACTGCTTTAGGATGTTCTTCATCCTTTGCAGCCTACATTGAGCTGTAGTGTTGGTGTTTCTCATTTCTTTGCTTCATTTCACTGCATCAACCCAGAGTTGCCTGGAGTAATTATAAAAAGCAGTGACTCAATTTGTTAAACCTTGTCTTGCAAATTCACTTTCAGTGTGTGCTACAAAACTGTTTGTATAAAGAGTCTTCTGCATACTAATAAGATTCTTTACTGTGAGCATACAGGAAGACAAGCAGTATTGATGTACTTTCCCTGACGCTACGTCCAAAAGTTGTATCACACATGGCGACTCCGTATTTGACATTTGTATAAGACATGGTGATTCTTTTGTTCTGAAGGTAAACTTCTGCCTAGCAGTGCATGTGTTGGGAATGTTGCCTGTTGTGCCCTGTTGTACCCTTCAGTTTCTGTCTAAGGCTTTCATTGTCTTTGATGTTATTGAGATCAGGCCTTCTGACAGCTTATCAAGTACACTGTACCGTACACTGAACGTATGTGTGTATCCTTTGTCTAATTAAGCCAGTTATTTGTCAGTATGCCTGAGGGACTTCAGTAAGGAGTAATTCCATGTCAAATTGCTTTCTTCAAAAATATTAAATCTATGTTCTTTTTAATTCTGAGTTAGCTTTGGATGAAGTGCCGCCAGCTCAATTTCTAAGTAAAATCACCTCCTTCTCCCTATCCCAGACTAAAAAATAAGTTATATTAGGTGTTTATGTAGCTGAAGACTAAGTAATGGTGATACTTCTGCTTTTCCAGCTGTAGGTGCTACTGATCCCAGTAAATCTTGACTTTCTAAGCATGCTAAATCCACGTAAATCTGGACTTTCCAAATACTGTAGCTCTTTAATCTCTTGATGTTTTTGTTTTTCTTTGACTGCAAAATAGGATGTTAACATAAAATAAGATTAGCAATATTATATGTATCTATTTACTCCATTAATAAACTCGAGAAATATTTGGATGTAGCTTCTGTGTTCTCAGAAGAAATTATTTTACTATTCTAAAGTAGTTCATGGAAGGCATAGAGTAGCATATCAGTATTTTCATCCACTGCAAGGTAATATTCTGTAGGCTTGTATAATGTTCTTAGCAGTAACTGTAGCTACTACTTGAACACTACTTAACCCAGTTTTGTTTACTTGCAGGCCTGTACTTTAGACAACCTGCTCACCTGAGCAGACTATGTCTTACTTCTGTCAACGTACTTATCTAGGACTGAAAATAAAAATTTATGCTTGTAATAAAACTCTCTGCATCCTACTTAAGCATGATCTATTTATTTTTTACCTGTTATTGTAACTTTGTTTGTCCTGGCAAGAATGAACATGTGCTCCTGTTCTCAAATCATGACATTGCTCTTAACTTCACGCCATTAAAAGAGATCAATTTAACATCCAGTCTTATAAGATTTTGGTGAATCAATGCTGTTTTCCTCATCTCTGTATACTTGGATGCTATCAAAGACAACGGAAATAGGCAACTGACTTTACCTTTCCAGAGGAGGATGATTTGGTGAGGGAGAGGAAAAGTTGCCATGTTCTAATTGGTATCTTGGAAGTTTTTTTGCTATAAAATTCACAGAACACATATTTTGAAATGTCTTACAGCAAGTCATACAGTGCTTTGATATTAGAATGTTGAAGGAACTGAACACTGCTAGGTTGTAGTTTCTATTGGGTTTCTCCTGCTTTCTAACAAAATTGATAGATTAGTGCTGTTTAAGTAGAGTTGCTTTCTTGTAGCCCTCTTTTGAAATAAGACCAGACAACAATGTTTGCATAAGCTCCTACACAGAAAATTTCAGATTTTCTGCACTTAGAGTAGTAGTCAATAAGCTGAAGGCTTGGAAAACTCACAGTTGTATACTGAGTTTCTTATACATTATGTTGTCCTTAATAATTGGCTGCACAACCAGCCTTCTTTTCACTAATGAGCCAACTGAATTGAGTTATGAGATGTTCTAATGTATAGCATAGGGAACTTTCAGCCTTTCTAACAGTAAATTCCCTTGCTAAATTTCACATGTAATTCTGTAAATCATAGAATGGCTTAGATTAGAAAGGACGTGGAAGATTATTGAGTTCCAAACTCCCTGCTGTGGGCTGGGTTGCTCAGAGCGCTATCCAACCTGGCATTGAATGCATCCAGGATTTCTCTGCACAGCCTTTTTCAGAACCTCCCCACTTTCTGAAAAATTTCCTTCAAACATCTAATCTACATCTCCTTTCTTTTACTTTGAAGCCATTCCCCTTTGTCCTATCACTGTCTACCCGTGTAAGAAGTCAGTCTTCCTCCTGTTATAAATGACTGGAAGGCTGCGATGAGATCTCTCCAGAGCTTTTTCTTCTCCATGCTGAAGAAGCTCAGCTCCTTCAGCTTTTCTTCATAGGAATGGAGCTCCAGCATTCTTATATTCATGAGTGAAAGCTGGCTTGAACTATCCCACTCGCTTTGTCTTTTTCAGAGGAAAAGCCAAAAGCTCAAAATTGTTCCCTTGATTCCATGGATGTTGATGAATGTCTTCTACTGAGCAGTGCAGAACACTGACCTTTAAAGGTTGCTTCCAACTCTAAGGGTTCTATGATCAAAAATTTGCTTCTCAGTGGAACTGAACCTGCTACTGTGTTCCCTGCCATTGTGTAGAATTTGATTTGAGTCAAAATTCCACCATAAAACAGGTAATGCAAAATAGGCTTTCATTCTAAGCAGATTCCTCAGTGAGGCATGAATAAACACTTGTGGTCTTCGCTGGGCAGTTCCATTGTAAGACCAGATGATAGTGTTTTCTCTTGGTTTTGACTGCTGAAAGACAGAGACATCAACAATTTTCTAAATGTTAAGTCAGGAGCTCTTTAAGTGCAGAAATTGATATTCAGGTTGTCTTTGGAGCTATTTTGGAAAATGAGAAGGAGACATAAAACACTGCATAGCATAGTGTGTGATAGAGGTCTGATCTATTTCTGCAGTGGGAAATCTAGGGTACATATCTTCAATCTGCTGACTACACTGAAGTGTTTTCCCATTTATTATTCTTAATGTTTTGTTATCACAGAGATTGGAAGGGACCTCAAAAGATCATCTAATCCTATCCCCCTGCTGGAGCAGGAGCACCTAGATCAGGTCACACAGGAACACATCCAGACAGATTTTGAATGTCTCCAGAGGAAGACAACACAACCTCTCTGGGCAACCTGTTCCAGAGTTGTGTTACCCTTACTGTGAAAAAGTTTTTCCTCATGTTTATGTGGAACCTCCCATGTTCCAGCTTGCACCCATTGCCCTTTCTCCTATCACTGTGAATTCTCATCTGTTGTAACAGAGGAGGATTGTCCATACTCACATAGCTCCAATTTTTTTTTTTTTTTTTTTTTTTTTTTTTATTATTGTTGTTAGAACTTACACTATGTCACTGGGTGGTGATTGTTTCCTCACACTTCATTTATTTTTTAATTTCATAGCTGCTCATCACGTGTTTCTTCCTCAGTTTCTTGATAATACTGAGGATAGAGCTATTGCAGGGTAACACTTGTCATAACACAAAATGTTGTTCTGTACTGAGGGAAGAGAAAACAAAGATGCCATAGGTGATGATCATAGAATCATAGAATCGAGTTGGGATGACCCCGTAAGGGTCACCTTGCCCAAATCCCCTGCAGTGAACAGGGAAATCTACAGCTCAGTCAGGTTGCTCAGTGACTGATCCAATGTGATCTTCAATGTCTCCAAGAATGGGGTATCCAGCACCTTTCTGGGCAACCTGTTCCAAATTTGGTGATGACCAAATGTAAGAGTTTTAAATCTCATTAATCTAGATACAGCCACTGACAGTTGCTGTAGCTCCTGCCAAACTTTGTACGCTTGATAGTGAGGAACCTAGCAACAGGGAAAGAATCAGCCTCACCAAATATGTGATTTTATGTTCTTCCTTTTTCTTTGCCAAGCTTTGTCATATAAAACAGTGCATTGGATCCCTGCAGCACAGATATATCAGTCATCTGTATTCTTCAGTACCGCTCTTAGGTTTTGTGCAGAAACTCTGCTCCTAGCACTTGCTGTATATGCCAATATACAGTGGAGTGCAGAAGAGTTCAGGAGCTTTTATTTTATACAACGAGTGATCATGAGCATTTGAATGTTATACTAAGAAATAGAGTGAGTTTCTGCTCATAGTTTAATGTTCTGCTTCCCACACAGGCACTGCTAGAGAGCAGTCAATGGTCTTGACTGTGTGCTGCAGCTTGGCAGTCAGAGCTTTAGGCTACTGGGGATCTGTTTTCCTGTTGAATTTAAAATCTCTTGGCTGAGTCTTCTGGTGGTGTCCCCAGAGCCATTTTCGGATTATGGATTTTCAGATTCATTATGGAGAGGTCTTCTGCTGTAGTATATTTAGCTATAATCATAATAAAGTAGAACTTGTTTCAAGCTATGCTTATCTATATTCTTCTGCATGGAGTTATACTTTCTAAGGATCAGATTACAGATTTTTTGGGGGAGGATCTGCACTGTATTCCTTCGAAAACTTGCTGTGCAATGTAAACCAACAAAATGCAGTTTGCAAAGGCATTATTAGAATTCAGTACTGACGACGTGGCATCTTTTGAATAACAGTGATTATAGATGATGTTTTTTTGTTATTGTTTTGTTTCTTGACTATATAACTGTGACATGTCTGGTTTCCTGTTTAATTTACAGCATTTAAATATCAAGACATTGACAGATGATGTGGTAAGACAACTTAATATGTTTTGCTTTGGCTTTGCTAAGCTAATAACCTCACTGCTAACACAGTATAAGTGACCTTTTTGCTACAGAAACAATCTTAACTTGGAAACTAATGTAGTTAATTGGTAAAGTCTTACTAAACTGTTGGTTATCTGTAACATACTCTGCTCAAGTAGTGAAAAATCTCTGCATGGCTTTGAAATATGTTCATGGCTAAATCATGCCTGAGTGAGTTTGACAAGTAATTGTGCCTGCTGATGTATGATATAGTTAAAATGTCTGTGATTGCATACTTAATAATAAAGTTCCTTGGTCTGTGTGGCTAGCTTAAATTCCAGTGATTAATAAACTAACAGTTGCTTGTAAAGTCATTAATGCTTGCTTCAAGCAATTTCAGTTATTATCAATATCATACTAATGGTGTGTTTCGAAAAACTTCATCTGACTTCAACAGCAGAAGAGATTATCACAATGCAGATCTTTTTTTCTTTGCAATTAAAGTACACTTGTTTTGTTGTCCCTACCATTGTTTCGTTGGTTAGAGTATCTTTTCTGAATGTAAATAATTCTGGAAAGTCTTGGAATTTATGTGAGAAACAGTGTTCACTAAGCACTTAAAGATTAGTTGTTATAACTTCAGTATTTATTTTTTGCTATGTTGTCTTTCTGCAGAAATACTTCTGTGCATAACTGAGGGCTTACATGTAGAGAGTTTTATAGTGGAGGACAAACATAGAAAGTTTTATCCTGGACAGCATGCAATGCACTTGAACTGAGAAGTGCAAGTTAGCAGTATTTGGAGATTCTTAGCTCAGGCTGCTTTTAGTATTTGAATTGTTCTGTGTTATTCCTGAGATTCTGCTGATGAATTGTCTGGTTATACTGACATATCCCCTTTAAGTCCTAAACCATGATATTTTTTAGAATGTGTGATCCTTCCAGCTTCTTCATTTAGAGATTATGAAAGCAAGAATATTCTTTAAAAGATCAGCAAGTAGCTAGCTATCTGACACAGAGTCTACTTGCAAGATCACTGTGGAAACAAATATGTTTTATAATTGGAGGGCTGCATATTCCAGTAAATTATTTGTAATGCTCATTTTTTTTTTTATTTTTATTTTTTTTAAGAATTGTGCATATTAACAGGCTTTTCTTAAAAATAGAACTGCTTGTGTATGTAGGGAAAAAAGTGTACACCAAAATTCTGCTGTATAGATGAGAAAAGGTTTGCAATTTGTAGTATGCAGAGAAACAAGATTCAGAGTGAAATATGTTCTGCACATCCAGGTCCTGACATCCATTTATTCCTGTGTACAGGAATAAATTCTGTGACTTCTAATATTCTCCTGTTAGTTAAATGCTTTGGTTTCCAAAAAAAAAAAGGTAGAATTGAAAGGGATTATTCCGTGCATCTTGGTTTATTTAAGCCTTGCTCTTACTAAGCTCTACTATTACCAGTGGAACTTCTCATTTAGCAAGATGTTAATCTTGAAGAGCTATTTGACTGTTGAAGAAAGAATACACTTTCTTTTTTATTTTCTGAGAGTTTTAAGGAGGAAAAAGTGAGGATGTCTTTGACTCAGTGTCATTAGAAATAAATTCTCTAATGTCACGTGAAGTATTTTTGCTGGTAAAGAAGATTAGTGTCTGGCTTTTACTTTCAAATACAAGGAAATAAATTGATGCAACCTTTCGTTTCCTGTTTGTTCCTCTTCTAGTATTAATTATTTAAAATGAAGGCACAGGAATTGTCTAATTTTCGGTTCTTCCTTCTCATGTTGCTATTGCTAGGCTAGTTTTTCACCATGAGTTTGTGTTAGGGTGTTACAGCAAAATTCCATGACTGAACTGCTGGCTTCTGGATTAAAGTGACTGGCAGATTGTTTGGAAGACTGAACTATTCTATTGTAGCAGATTTTCCTTATGTGAAACTGTGTTTTCTGCAGGTGTAGTAAGTGGGGGGCAGTAAAAAATTCGAGATCTTGAAAATTGGCAAGTACTTGTCCTGTAGACAGAATGTAAATGGTACCAAGAGAAGCAGAAGCTTTGCACAGTGCTTGGTGGTTACCTCATCAAACAAGAAATGAAGATTTTCTAGCTGCATGTTTCATGTCAGTTCTTTTCTAATAGATTGTGTTTAGTGATTATCTGTCCTTGATGGTCCATGTATGCATTTCTCCATGAGAATGGGAGAGGAAGAATGTTCAGTACTTCTCATAATGCAGATTAAGCTAAAACAGAACAATTTTTAATCAAGTTTCTTGATAATATGCTACTATAACTAGTGAACAAACAACACATTTCAGGTAGCTGGGCTTTTTCCACCTAAACCTACCTCATTCTCCCATTTGGTACTTTCTAATCTAGTACTAATACTTTTTTTTTTGTTCCTCTCTTTCTCTCTGTCTCTCTCTCTCTCTGCCTCCCAAGGTGTTAAGGTCCAATCACTGCACTAAATAGCTTAAACAGAAGATATAAAGAAGTACAGGTTATGCTCCAAGTGTGTGTATGTATTACAAAATTTATGTTGTGCTCAGCCAGTGATGAGATATTGGATTATGTCCAATTTTTAAAGCGTGTTTAGCATCACTTTTTAGATAAAATCTTTCTGATGAGATAGATGGAAGGTATGTGCGTTAACTTTAATTCTGGAGACCTACAAGGCATTGCACTTAAGCTCTTGCTCCAGATACATGCATTAGGAGATACTCTCTGTAAGCAAAGTCAAAACTTAATTCATAGCCTTACCTTTTGAATCTAGTATTTGTATATGTTGTTGGTCAAATTGCATTGATACCAACATTTGGAGTCCAGTATGCTGATATGTTTTTCTAAAAATGCTTCCTGTTTTCTATTCCTTTTCTCTGGAGTTCATTCTTCCACTACCTGTTTGGATTTAACGACTTCAGCCAGGGAAGGGAGTCTAACAGACTGAAGGGTTTCCCACATCTTTCAGTGAGCTCAGCATGAAGGTGGGGGTTTCTTTCTGCTTGAAGAGTTTAGTGGTGTGGTTTTGTTTATTTATTTATTTTTTTCCCCTATCTTCTTCCGTATCATCCAGCCTCAGTTTGGAGTAACTTTTGCTCTTGAACTGAGGAAACAGTATCAAAGTCAAGATTATTCACTTATTTTTACAGAAATGCCTGTAGGTGCTGTTTTCATAGATCTGTGGCAATTTTACCTGAGGGAACAGTCATGCTAAATCAACTGTGAACTCTAGAAGAAATGCACAACCAATATTTTTGTGGAACAATTCCAGCTTCTTTAAACAGTAAATCTTTTAAGTACTCTGCGTCTTGAGAGTCTGTGGGTGTTTCTAGTATTCCCATGTTCATGAAAATTGAAACTCTGCATTGCCAAACTCACTGCAAATGCTTTAAAGGCATATCATTAAATTTCTATTGAGAAACTCTGTATCTGCTTGTGTTATGAGTTTGCAATTCAGTTTTATTATTCCCTTCTTTGTGCATTCATTTCCTTGAGCTTATCTAAGACAGGTAGTAGGAAGCCAAGTCTCAGCTGATGTAATGTTCTGTCCTTGATGTAGGTAACTTCTGCTATTAAATCACTTCTGTAGTTCCCTGCTTTATCCCTCTTTGACTGTAAATAAGACCAGCCATGCCAGTTGATTCCACTTGATTTGTTGGTTCCCAGAACATTTGCAAAGCAATTTGTATCAATCCTCAGAAAACAGCTGCTTTATCCTCTATAGATTATTTTAGGATCTAACTTCTGCAAATGGTTAACCACCTTCAACCTAAATTTTTCATGTAACTGGAAAATTAATACAAGCACGATAGATTCGAGAGTTGCAATAATTTACTTACACTCAAATGTGCTTGAGAATTTATTGTGGCATTTACATTTACTTCAAATTCAACAATATACAGCAATTAAAACCCTACTTTTAGATATACCATATATGTCCATTAGAATTATACTGAATTTATTGGTTTACAATGTATCCTACATATGTCAGTTTTGTGTAAAACCTCACTTTAAGAGGAGAACTCTCTTAGCAAGTTTCCTCAACAGAAATGTGAACATGAATATGGTTATACAGATACGTGTTTTTAATTCTTAATATTAAGGTGTTAATTAAAAGTGGGAGAAGATGAGGGAAGCAAGATGGCAGATGGAGTAATACCTCTAATTCTTTTAGCATGGGTTTTGAAATTCTGAAGAGCCAGCAATTAGTCTGCTGATAATTAATCCATTGATTCCTGCATTATCATGCGTGTAAGTTCAATAGACACTGTTGTCTTACAGAAGATGGTATTAGAAGTTTTCACTAAGATCAAAGTGAGAACACAAATAGATGTAGTTCCTGTGGATCTGATCAGAAAGTGGGATAAGCTGGAAGGTTTCAGCCTGGACACTTCCTTGAATCTCTGTGACTTTGATCTTCAGGTCTTTTAAAGAGAACCTATGAAATTGGAAGTCAATAAAAGTTTGGATGCCATTCATCCTGTGATGGCTACTTCATTGTGGCTTTTGCAGATATTTTTCATACTCACTGATTCAAATTGTGATACCTACTTAGCAGTCGGTCTGAAATAAAGTCTCAAGGGGGTGAGTGGCACTTATCTGGAATTGTCATTTTATGTTTTTCCTTAATGTTTAGTATCATCGCTTCTTAGGGGCTTTGAGTATGTTTAGAATGCTCTTAATGTATTTCCAACAGTGAAGGACATCATTATATTATGTTTGATAGCAAGTGTTGGGCTTTAAGCTCTATTAATATTTTAAGTAGCAAAAATACTGCTTCTGACCTTACTGTCAAATTGGCTATAAATGTGTAAATCATGTTGGGCAGAGGGAATTTTTGCTTTGTTAGGGATGGAAAATGTTGGGGACAATAAATCCAATAACCTATGTCACGTCTCCATGCCTAATCAATAGTGAGACTGAGTGTATATTCCCAGTAGGCACACACACAAACACAAGTGTACAATATACACAGATATAAGTATACCTGGCCACACTGATCAAAACTGATGTTCTCAGCACTTGTACAGTGATTGTATCTTGAGGCCATTACCTCTTGTCCTGTTGCTAGTTACCTGGGAAAAGAGGCTGACCCCCACCCCACCATAATGTCCTTTCAGGTAGTTGTAAGGAGCAGTAATGTCCCCCCTGAGCCTTCTGTTCTCCAGACTGAACAATCCCAGTTCGCTTAGCTGCTCCCCATAAGACTTGTGCTCCAGATGCTTCACAGCTTCATTGTTCTTCTCTGGATATGCTTCAGAGCCTCAATGTCTTTCTTATAGTGAAAGGCTCAAAACTGAGCACAATACCTGAGGTGTGGCCTTACAGAGCTGGGTACAGAGGGACTACAGCCTCCTGATCCTGCTGGCAACACTATTTCTAAGACAAGCCAGGATGCCATTGGCCTTCTTGGCTACCTGGACACACTGCTAGCTCATGTTCACCAACTGCTGATTAATGCCCCCAGATCCTGCTGATAGGTGCTGTCGGTTGCTCTCTTTTGAGCAGTTTCTTTAATGTGACAGTGTTCAAAAACATTCATTAGAATTGAAATCCCTAACAGATTGGAGTATTGGCTCTGACTATGCCACCTTTAAAATAAATGGTCACATTCACTTCTAGTAATAAAGAAGTTAAGCTCTCATCTTTTTTTCTGTATGCACAGTTTCTTACCTTTAAGTTACGTGAGAACTTAATTCATTTGCATATCTTTTGCTGCCAAGAAATGATTGAGATATCTTCTAGTGTGTAGATGCTGTCAGCACTGTACTGTATATGCAGTAACATATTCTCATCGTCTATTAGAGTGTGTTAGTAATGTCTGACTGCCATGCTGCTGAAGTTGTAGTTTCACAGAGCTTTGCTATGGAACAAAGTTGTGGAAGGAGTGCTACTGTAAGGCAATTTTAAAATGTATTGTAGTGTAAGGGACCATACAGATATTCTGTGATGACTCCCTGACAATCTTCAGGGTGATAAATGTAAAAGGCTCCTTAGAAGTATTCTCTTGATAACTCACATCTATGTGTTGACTGCGATTTACTGTTCGCTGTATTTCAGTTCTGACATTTAGGATTTTGTTTCATTCGCCTTGACATTTCTTCTTGTGGATAATTCAAACTGGCAGAATAAAGTGCATAGCTAATTATGGAACTTCCAGTCTTTGGTGGTGGGAGGCATAAAGGCGTAAAAATTAAAGTATACACAGACATCCCATTGCTTTAAATTCAAGTTTATAAGTAAAGACTCATACTTTTTCTGCTGTGCTAATTCATTTCTTTATCTTTTTTCTTTTCATCTTCTATTTCACCTTAAACAAGTAAAAACAAAAGCAAAGCAAAAAAAGAAAATCCGTCTTCCTCCTCTCCTTTCAAAGAAAAGGCATCCCCTAAGCCAACCAAAGGCACTAACCAGCCAAAAAAGAATAAAGGAGGGGGGAGAAAGAGAGTGAAATAGCTCAGCCAGTCCAAAACCCCTGTGTTTTGAGCAGAAAAGACAGGACAGTTTCAGCTAGCTTTTGCTAACAGAACAATGATATATCCCTACTACTTGTGGAAGTTGCTTATCTCTGGATGGAGAACTGGTCATACTTTCAGCTGTTTTTATTTTCAAGTGCTAACATTTCTTAGTTAACTTCACTTCTCTTTCTAATATCGCATAATTTTTAACTTGAGTGCTATTCATGCACAGTTGATTTATTTGTTTTTACAATTTAAAACAGATTTTACTGAATATTTTTGTACTCATTATTTTACTCCCGTTTTTTATAGCTTACTTATCTAAAATGCAGTTTTTCTTAACTCTAGCAACATTGTGCTATGGTGATAGGAATATATTCTTGTTGGAACTCACCAGCTGGTCACAGATTCCCTGTAACGCTTCTGTGTACTCTATTGAAAAAAAAAAAATCTAACTTTCTCCTTTGAGTGCTCAGAAGTATCTAATTGCATCTCTCTTTTTTCCCCTGACACCTTACTGCCTTCGAACTTCTGACTTTGGGTAGTCTTCTGAGTTCAGTCAGTACTTCAAGATAAATCTCAGTTTGGAGAATTTCAAAGAGACTATGGAAATATTTTTTATCAAGACCATTTGATACACTTATTTATTCTTTGGCTATTTGTAATACTGACTGTACAAAGATTCTAAGGAAAAGAATTTTTCTCTTGAGAAAATTGTTCTAAAAAGCATTGCTTCAATATACTTCTGAATGTTTTTATTGGTTAGAACAGGAAAGTTGTATTTAAAAAGATAGAATGTCAGACCTTCTAGAAACTGTAACGATGCTGATACAAAGCTGTCTTTAGATATCTCCCACTGCTTAGCTTGGTTTAAATATATTTTTGATATAACATAGAAGATTATTGAACTATATTTTTGCCATTTCCTCCTCTGCGCTTGGATCGCCAGCAGCATCAGTGGTAAATTTCATTACAACCAAGCAATGAAATTTCTATTCCTTGTGTAAAGAGCTTTCTGTGGACCATGAAATTATTTGCTTGTATGGAGTATTGAGAGGTATTAACTTTTCTGAAGTACCAGTAATACGAAATTCAAGAGTAATGGATGTAGAATACCCACACTGTGCTACTGTTCAGGTCTTGTGAATTTTGTTGTTATTCTCTGTGTTGGCTATGTTGGGATGGATGAGAAACTGACTGAATTTATGGATCAAGATTACAGAGAGGGTAGGGACAGTTGACATTATAGATTTGCTACAGGCCAACTGACCAAGATGACCGCGTGGGTGAAGCCCTCCATGGACAGATAGGAGAGGCGTCAGGTTCACAAGCCTAGGTCCTCATGGAGGACTTCGACCACACCAAAATCTATTGGAAAGATAACACAGAAAGACATAAGCAATCCAGGAGGTGCCTGGATTTGTTGGTGATAACTTATCCAACAAGGAGACAATGAGGTGAGATACAATGCTGGACCTCATTCTCACCAAAAAGGAGGGGCTGGTGGGGCATGTGAAGCTCAAGGACAGCCTTGGTAGCAATGACTGCGAAAGGATGGGGGTCAAGATCCTTAGGGAAGTTAGAAAGTAGTGCAGCAAGCTGGCTACTCTGGACCTCAGGAGAGTGCATTTTGGCCTCTGGGATCTTCTTGGTAGAGTAGTGTGGGATCTAATCTTGGAGGGAAGAGAGCCTGAGAAAACTAATATTCGAGGATAACCTCCTTCAAACTGGAGGCTCAATGCATCCCAACAGGAAGAATGTTAGGCCATGTGCCAGGAGATCTGCCTCGATAAACAAGGAGTTCCTAGAGAAACCCAGTCATAAAAAAAGAAGCTTGCAGAGGGTGGAAGGAAGGAAGGACGAGTAGCCTGGGAGAAATACAGACAAATTATCTGAGCAGTCATGGATCAGAGCAGTAAAGCTAAAGCCCTAGTAGAATTAAATGTGACCAAGGATATCAAGGGCAACAAGAAAAGCTTTTGTAAGTATGCTAATGATAAAGGGAAGACTAGAGAAAACATGAGTGCTCTCTAGGAGGAAACAGGATATCTGGTTACTTCAGTCTTCACCAGCAAGTTCTCTACCCACTCCAACCAAGCCATAGAAAGCAAAGGCAGGGACTGGGAGCATGAAGAATTACGTGCTGTAGTAGAAGATAAGGTCTAAGACATCTGTGGAATGTGAAGATGCACAGGTCCATGGGACCTGGTTCAGATGAATCTGTGGATCCTGAGGGAAGTGGCTAATGAATTTGCTAAGCCACTATCTATTGTATTTTAAAGTCATGGCAGTCCCCCACGAAGTTACCACTGACTGGAAATGGGAAAACACAACCTAGATTTTTAAAAGAGGAAAAAAGTAAGACCCAGAGAATTTACATGGCAGTCAAAAATCGTGGAGCACATCCTACTGAAAATGGTGCTAAGGGACACCAAACAAAGAAGTGTTTAACGATGGCCAGTGTGGCTTCACTAAGAGCAAATCGTGCATGACAAATTTGGTGGCCTTTTGCAGTGGGGTTAAAGCATTGGTGAATGAAGGAAGAAAAACTGATGTTATCAACTTGAAGTTGTGCCAAATATTTGATGCTGTCCTGGTCAGCATCCAGCTGGTCTCTAAAGTGGAGAGAGACAGATCTGATGAACCAAACCACTCGATGGACAAGAGCTGTTGTCATTGGCTTGATGTCCAAGTGAAGACTAGCCATCTGATGTTCCTCACGGCTTGCTAGTGTTGAGACTGGTATTGTTTAACATCTTGGTTGGTGACAAGGACAGTGGGATTGAATGCACCCTCAGTAAGTTTGCTGACAACACCAAACTTTGTGTTCCAGTTTGAACATTTGAGGGTTTTGTTGCCATCCAGAGGTACCTGGACAGGCATGAGAGGCGAGCCTATGTGTACCTCTTGAACTTCAGCGAGGCCAAGTGCCTCACTACACCTGTGTGAGGCAATCCCAAACACAAATACATATTGGATGGAGAGTGACAGCAATCCTGAAGAGAAGGATTTGGAGCTGTTGGCTGATGAGAGACTCAACATGAGCCAGCAGTGTCTGCTCATAAACCAGAAGGCTAATCATATCCTGTGCTGCATGGAAAGAAGCACAGCCAGCAGGGCAAGGAAGGTGATTCTCTACTGCACTCTTATGAGCAGAGAAGCTGGATGCCCCATTTCTGGAAGTGTTCAAGACCACGTTGGATGGAGTTTTGGGCAGCCTGGTATAGTAGGAGGTGTCCCTGCACAAGGAATAGAGGCTAAAACTAGATGATCTTGAAGGTGTCTTGCAACCCAAACCATTCTGTGACTCCTTTTTTTTCAATTTCCCTTTTTTAGATCTATAGAATTCTTCAGATTTCTTTGCTTTAGATTATTCAGAAGAATTTGTTTTACATGTTTTTAAATGCTTATAATGCTAGCATCTGACTTACTTTTCCTTGTTCTGTTCGACAAATATATTTGAATAGTGTGCTTTCTCCTTTAAGACAAGTGGTATTGAATTAGCTGATTATATGAAATATGAGTATTAGAAGCTCATCTGTAATGCTGCAAAGCATCTAGCACATAGTCTAATATTCTAAAAGAAGTTAAAACAAAGCATAAATTAAAGATGTGAACAACTGAAAGGAAGCAAAATACATCTTTTTAGGGATGAATCAGCCTTCATCCCTGAACTGTTTCTCAGTTCCTTATAGAATAAGAGGAACTCTGGGTATTTTATTTCACTGACTAGAGTGGTTTTGTTGACTGGCTCCCTTTCATCTTAAGAACTGCTCTGCCTTTGTGGAGCAGGAGAAGGAAGAGGGAAGCCTTAGGGAACAAGGGCTGTAAGAAAGGGAAGGAAGAGGGGACATATGGAGGAACAAGTGCTTGGAGATAGGGGCTAAAAGTTTTATGGATAAATGAGTTAAGAGGTGTAGGGCACATCTTGCTTGTCATCCCTCTACCCACTGAATCGTCCTGAAATTTGTGATTTCAGCCACGGTGTTTTCCCTCTGCCCCTGCTTCAGTTCTCCGTACTAAGAATCTTCAAATATAATGATGTGGTTTTGTTTGTTTGTTTGTTTTTTGTGTTTTGTTTTTGTTTTTTTTTTGGTTGTGCCCTAGATAACAAACATGAGCACAGGGAAAAGCTGTTGGCTAACGTGTTCTTTGGAGCAGGTGTACTGACTTTCATTGGTGCTTATTGAAATCCATTCATTGAGAAGAAAGCTCTCCTATCAGTTGATTTTATATTTTAAGATTCTGGTCTAGTCAATGAAGTTTGCAATCTGGCTTCATCTCTGCATGCTTGCCCTAGACTTATAGTTTTAACGACAGGAAGGAAAATTGCTGTCTGATCAAGATGTGAGATGGCTTTTGTCACTGATGAATCTGTACTTTGCTTTCCACAATGTTCCCCTCCCTTTTGCTTTTGTTGCATTCTCTTTCTTCCTGGGTCTTGCCTGTGTAATTATTCCTTTTGAGTGTGCTTTCCATACTGCCTGCTGGTTTGATGTGACACTGAAGGGCCTCATCTTCCATGCTGAGTTCTTTTATGTTTATGCTATATTAATTTTCTGGTTTTGCATGTTCTACAACCATCTGTATGAGTGGCTTGTAATCTATGTTCTAAAAATGTTCTATTTCAATTTTGAACAGGAAGAATTTAAATTCTTTTTGTCTTTTTCTCTAAACCTCTCTTTATGCATAGTCAGTTTCTGCTGTGTTGGTGAGAGTGGAACGCTTATACTCAATTTTTGCCACTAATTTTCTTTGTTCACTCTGATCTTAACTTTACAGATGCTGTAATAACCACTTGTCATTTAGTGTGGTAACTTTGATGTGCATACTGAATGATATCTCAAAATACTCATCTTTAGGATTTATTGAAACCTCAATAGTATTTGCATAGCAGTTCAAAGATGTAAGGCTACTGATAAGGTTGAAATCTTGTAAAAAAATCTTCTGTGCATCAAACTGAACTGGAACTTTCTTTTGTGTTGACAAATGTAACATTGCTGTTCATATCTGCTCAAAAGGCTGTTACAAGGATGATTCAGTCTCTAACACTGAAAACATCTTAAAATTTCAGTAAAATGTAGTTAATACCAAACCAAGGAAAAAAAACCAAACAACAAATGCAAAACCCAAGCCCAAACACTTTTCCAAAGAAGCTTTGGTATCTTTTCAAAAAGTAAAGTAAGAATCATTGTCTTATATCGGTGATAAAGCTTTAACTTATTCATTAAACTGTGAATTTATACTACCTGTTTTTAACAACCTTTAAGTTTTTATGCTTCTAAGTGAATTTTTAAATAATTGGGACACAGAAAAGTGCTGAGCTCAGGTAATAATTGAAATGGAAAATAAATAGAACAGTGTCTTAGTCATGCTAACTTGTCTTATTAGTAAAAAGTAACATCACTGTATATCATTATATTCTATTACAATGTCAGCGATGCAGCCATTTCAGACTTAGGAGAAACAGTTTAGAACTGTGCCTTATATAAATCTACTTTGTTTTCTTCCATATTCTACATGTAATGGTTATGAGGAACTCTTCATAAATCCTTTGTTGGTTTTGTAAATACAATTTTCCTCAAAATTTTTTCCATGAAATTCTTATGTTCTGTGTGGTATCTTCATAATTTAGTGGAATTCTTATTTGCTACTGAAGTGCCAAACAACTTACCATTGTATGTATCCTTAAGAAACCACTTTAATTAAGGCAGTTAAGAAACAGGTAAGTTACTACAGAAAAATCAGAATGTTGAAACTCCAAGAATACCCATCTTAATTAGGAGTACGCAGAATGGGAAAAATGTGTGAAATATTCTGTTTCTGTTTTCAGCTGGACAGATTTGCCAGTATAAGAATTCCAGGGAGCAAAAAGGAAAGACCTGCTCTGCCACATATGAAGCAGTCACACTCTACAGATGGGTCATCTACACCTACTGATGTGGAAGATTTTGTTCCAAAACCCCTGTCAGAAAGAGAAATCATAGCGCTCTTTGAAAAAATGATGGTAGGTGTCTTACTGACTTTTTTCACTGAAGAATGCCGGCATGCATTATGATCTTCACCTGAATTACTATTTTTGTTGTTCTCTGGACCATTTCCAAAGAAAATGAAGCCTTTTAATTTTTGACAAGATTTGTGTGCCTGCAATACTTAATATGGAAACGAAAGGCTTCTGATTATTAGAAGTGAGATTCTGCAACAGGTTTTGATGAGGAGAAAGAAGGGGAATCCTGCTTGCTTTTAAAATGACTTGAAACATAAAGGGGCTTTATGCCTTTGAATGTCACAGCAGGGTTTCGTTCCAATCTAATATTTGCACAAAAAAGACTTGGAATTCTTGCCCCTAAGTCAATGTTTTCTCTACAAGGTGCATGCAGTCTTAGTGTAGTTTCTTCTATAGCTGTCATCATTGATCTGCTACAAACGAGTGGTCACTTGCCAGAAAGATCATGTGATGTTGGTACCACTTCAACTGGTGTTTTCTGTTTGGTTGTTTTATTTTGACACAGTTGATGATATTTTAGGGAATGGAAGATTAAGTGTTTAAAAGTAAACAGCCTTTAAGGAAAAGAGTGAGATTGGAAAAGCAGAAATTCACAGAATTTCTTCACAGAAATTAATAATTACTTGTCTCCTGTGAAGCCCACATCAGCTACTATTGACTAGGTTGTGGAGGAAATTAAATGTAGTCTTAGAGGAGTGCTCTTATAGAATTTATAATTCCTAGTACTCTTTAGTGTTTAGTTTTGAAGGTATATTTGTACTACCGTTGAGAATTATGACTGAGAGAATAGTAATTTTTGTAATTTTGTTGTTGAAGTCAAGCTTTCTGGAGATACTTTTGCTGAAAAATATCAGTTGGTCAGTACTGAAGGGAACAGCTTCTAAGATCAGAAACCTCACTGAGTACATTATGCTACCTTTTGGGTTTTCTTGGATAAATATTGCTTAATTTTCCCCACATTGTGTGCACTAATGTCCTGTTGGTGGTTGAAATTATGAAAAAGTTTCATTTTTGATCACGGAATTATGAAAGAATACATAATACCAGAGAGTCAAGGATGATTACTAGCTCCTTTCATTTGTGATTATTGCTGTTAGGAAGGTATTCATGTGAAATGATTGACTCATATTTTCCAAAGAGGTATCGCCTACCTACAGAATAACTTAAAATGATTTGAGGGGAAATAAAAGATTTGAGTTGAAACCTAAGTCACAGTTGACATGCCTCCTTAAGCAGTTGAATACTTCTTATTTGTAAAATTCTATTGTTTTGGTGTTTCATATCATAGAATCATATCATAGAATGGCCTGGGTCGAATAGTACCACAATGATCATCTAGTTTGAAACCCCCTGCTATCTGCAGGGTTGCCAACCACCAGACCAAGCTGCCCAGAGCCACATCCAAGCAACCTGGCCTTGAATACCTCCAGGGATGGGGCATTCACAACCTCCTTGGGCAACCTGTTCCAGTGCATCACCACCCTCTGTGTGAAAAGCTTCCTCCTAACATTTAACATAAACCTCCTCTGTCTTAGTTTTAAACCATTCCTCCTTGTCCTATCACTATCTACCCTCATAAACGGCCATTTTCCCTTCTGTTTATATGCTCCCTCCAAGTACTGGAAGGCCACAATGAGGTCTCCTCGGAGCCTTCTCCAAGCTAAACAATCCCTGTTCCCTCAACCTTTCCTCATAGGAGGGATGCTCCAGCACTCTGATCATCTTAGTGGCCCTCCTCTGGACTCATTCAAACAGTTCTGCGTCTTTCTTTTGCTGGGGCCACCAGACCCTATGCAGTACTCCAGATGGGTCCTCACAAGAACCGAGTAGAGTGGGACAATCACCTCTCTCTCCCTGCTGGCCACCCCTTTTTTAATGCAGCCCAGAACACAGTTGGCCTTCCGGGCTGCAAGCGCACACTTCTGGCTCATGTCCAGTTTCTTGTCCACCAAATCCTTCTCTGCGGGACTGGTCTCTAGGAGATCTTCCCCCAGTACGTATAAATACATAATTAAGTATAAGATTGCCCCAGCCCCGTAGTTCCCCGGCTCTTCCTTTCTCCCTTTCTTAAAAATGGGAGTAATGTTTCCCTTTTTCCAGTCACTGGGGACTTCACCAGACAGCCATGATTTTTCAAATATGATGGGGAGCGGCTTGGCAACCACATCAGCTGTCTCATTCAGATCCTGAGGATGTTTCCTTTGTTTAAAAAAAAAAACAAACCAAAAAAAAGCAAGAGATCACTTCTTACTTCTCATACAGGCAGAATATAATATTTCCTATGAATGAACTTGCCCTTACATCTAGGATTATGCAATATGTTTTGTACTGATAAGTTTCTTAGTTTCTTGCCTTTTTTTTTTTTACAGTATGGTTAGATGTTGGATATTTTCTGCAACAAAAGCAAGGCCTTTGTTTTCACTTCATTACTCAATAAGTTCAGATGTTTAATTTCCAGAAAACTGAAAAGAGCAAGACTACTTTAAACAGAGGAATGTAATAGCTACAGGCAAACACGAAACTTTTTTTAATTTAATTTCTCCATCATATAGCATATACGCACATTTCAATTTTATTGTGAAAGAAAATCTATGGTATTTTACAAGCAAGGTACTGAAGATGTGATAAGTTTCAGGAAAGGCTAAAAATGACCTAGGCATGTTTTTTTTTTGTTTTTTTTTTGCAAAATGCTTTACTGAATATTTTGGTTTCAGTGTTCTTAACATTCCTGTTTATGTAAGCTTTAAAAATACAGTTGAAATATTGAATAAAATCCAGCTAGCACTATTAAATATATATGTAAAATATATTTTTGTTTGAGGTTAGTATTGCTATACATCTATATACCTGTGGAAAGAATTTTGAGGCACAAAATCCTGAAGACATTTATTGGAACTTGCAAGAAAAAAAAAATTGTATGTTAATATCAAGATGGACTTTATTTTAGTTGTTAGACTATGGCTTGTCACGTGCACATCATAAAGGATATGCTGCCTGGTAATAAGAGTCTTCATAGATATGTTGTTCAGCATTTAATAGGTGGTAGTGAATTAAATTATACTATTGTATGAAATGAGAGATACCTGTACATGATAACAAGGAAAAGACTAGAGAGAACAGTAAGGTCAATCTGACAATTTTTTCTTCCTAATTTTTAGCCCAAGGCATAAAGATTTTCATGCACCTGTTTAGAATTTACAATTGTAGTAAAATTGTAGTACTTTACGTGCTTTGAAATAATTTTTACTTACAAAAAAAATTTTGAAGAAGTAAATTAGAAAGAAGTTCCTTATCAGTTTCTTATTTTAAATGCCTTTCAGGTTGTCCCTAAATCCTTTTTTCCCAAACCATACATTGATGTCTGAACTCCCCGATGAATTTTAGAAGTCCCGTAGTCCTGTCTTACGTATTATGTAATTTCCTGCTAAAAATTTTCCTGGCTAGCAAACAAATAAACAAACAAACAAACAAACAAAAAACAAAAAAACCACCCTAAAAACTAAAAATTAAATTTTTAGCCTTCCATCTTTAGTACTTTGATTTTTGACATCCTAAAGACTTCACCTTGTGTGGTTGATTGTTCTCATTCTCATCCTGAAAAAAAAGCTGCAGCTGCTTATGAAAGCTTTAATAAAGACAAGCAGCTTTAAATATATTTTCTGTCTTTATTTTTTTCCATAATGTTAAATACAGAAAACTTACCCCCACCTTGTTTTGTTCCCAGACATATGAAAGTCTTATACATTATCCCAACATGTTTTAAAAGCACACATTTTGGCTTGATTTTTTTTTTTTTAAATTCTTCTTTGTGCAGCATTTTTGAATGATGCCAAGTTGCCTATCATTAAGTAAATCATGGTGGTTTATTGTTTACTATCACTATCAACAAAAATGTAGAAAATGTAGCATTTATTTTCAAGATAATGCCCCAACATTTGGTTTACTAAGAGGCAAAATGCAGTATTCAGCTATTGCACAAGGCAGTTGTCAAATTTTTTCATGGATTCTGGTAGTCAGGAGGGCAAACACAGTGCTGATCTGTTTCTTCCAGATCCAGACAAATACTAAAATAAAAGATTTAAGAACATTTGAGTTCTTCTCAAGGGAGTTCTTCTCATGTAAAATGGATAGGAACTGTAGTAATATGAAGAAAAATAGATGGATGAACTGTTGAGATTTACATAACTAACGTGTTATGTAAGTGTACGCTGTGACTATCAAAATGAAGAAAAAGGCATGTGTCAAGAGTATGTGTCCTTATGTACTGCTAGAATTTTGTTCTTGGCATAAGATGATAGTTTCTCTCTGAACTTTTTTGATCAAAGAAGTACAGCACTTTGAAGAATAGAACAGCTATGAGAAAAGATTGAAGTATGTGTGGCCTCCTTTCTTTCAGCTTGTTTAGACAAACTTGTTTTGCATTAATTTTTTTTGATATGGGAAGTAGCATGAATGCATGAGCTAGTTGCCACAGAGGCAAAAGACTGTGATATTACCATATTTTAAGTCAAAGAACTTTTTTCAGCATGCACCCTGTACTTGTTTGGCACTAGTGGTAAAAGCAAAGAAAAAAAAAGCTTATTTTACTAAGTGAGAAAACTTTCTCTAGTCCTTCAGGAAAGGAAATGATGACATTTCTGAGCAGAAAAACAAAGCAGAATCTACATGAAATTGCCCTGATTTTGCTGTGAAGCAATTCAGCTTAAAGGGTCTAGCATTTTCTGCAACTTCTGACAGCTCAGATTTATAACAGCTAAATATTTCTAGAAATTGTGCTTGACCTTGTCCTGTTCCGTACGAAAACTGGGGAAAGATAAGGAAGTTCAAGTTTCAGTGATCTTTAAATTTTGATGTTCAACTTGTTTTCTTAAAATTAAAAGAATAATTTGTTTGCTTTCTGTCACTGGTTCTTGAGTAGGTGAAATGAGCTTTGATATTGAGATTGTGAGACAATACCCCATCAGTGGGCAACGAGTTTCAGCTGAAAATAACTGCAGTAATTTGTCCTAAGTTTGGTTGACCATAATAATGCTAAATGTATACATAGCTGTGTGTATATATTGTTTCCAAATGCCATTTTAACCTACAGCATGAAAGGAAATGTCTGTTGTCACAAAATGTAGGACTGATTGTAGCAGTCAGAGCATTCCTAGGCTTGGAACACTAGGAGTTCATGAGTCAGAACTGCCACTGCGTAGCTGCTCTGTGGCTTTGAATGGGGTTCTGCATCTGCTGTTTTTGACTCTTGGGTTTATGTTGGCATGAAATGTGACAGTGGTTTTGATAGCAGTTGAAGGTGTTGTTTTAGTGATGAAGACATCAAGAATTTGGTCCTCGCCTTTTGTACAAGTGAATATTATTCTGTGAACTACCCTTGGGAAAAAGGAGATTGCATTGCCCAGCTTTATATGTTTCAATATTTTAAGTGATTTTTGAGAAGAGGTTTTGCTACTTCTGTTTGTGATGCATTCGCTTATCCTGGCTCAGTTGCTTTTTTTTTTTTTTTCAATTTGATTTGCTGAGGAAGGTAGATACGCTTCTTTGTGATATTAAATAACATCTAACTTAGCTATTTGTATAAGAACTTTCAGTTGCTTAGGTTCATGTTTTTGTGTCTTTACTTTTTATAATCAGTATTTTATGGTTAAACAACTATTGCTTGATGCCAAAACTTCTTTTATTTCTCTTTCCATTCTAGGAAGATATGAATTTAAATGAAGACAAGAAAACGCCGTTGAGAGAAAAGGATTTTAATACCAAAAAAGAAATGGTGATGCAATACATTAGCACTGCTTCAAAGTCTGTACGTACATTTTGATGAAATATATGAAAAATGACTTAACATTTACCTTCCTTACTACTAGAGAGGAAAAGTAATGTACGCATATTACTTTCTTTTGATTAACTTATTTCTCAGATAAAAACATTTTTAAGGGACATTATCTCATAAGTTTACAAGCTGCAATAAAAGAAACCTAGTGCAGGGCCAAACTGTCCGGATATTGTTTAAGATGAGCCTGTGAGAGCTGTGAGTCCTTCTGTAGCATAAAAATTCTTTAGTACTGGAAGATTGGGAAGTCAGTCAATTTTTCTTTTTTAGAGATATTTCACAGAAAATCAGGAAACTTCAGGCCACGGATACAACACCCCTGGTATTTCTCAGCCCAGAACAAATTACCCAGGTTTATACGTTGTTGATACTCCAAGCCTCCACAGTCGTTCTAAGAGCTAAATTGTTTGATCTAAAAAGTGACTAATAGTAGAATATGGATGGCTGTGCAGAGTTGCTGCATCTGTGTATGTTACTGAAACCTCACCATACTGATGATAGTGTTAAGATTCCCTTTCTTGAGAGAGAAGATTTTGTGCTGGCTCTTGATTTCCTAGCACTTACTGCTTGCAAAGAACTGAAGCCTGTAGCTGATGAATAGGTTTCATTGATCCTTTCAAATGTCATTTGCAATAAGGATTTTTTTTTGTTATCATCATGTATTTTTTGCTAGTGGAGCCTATAGCACTATGCACAGAGCAGCCATACAGGGTACTCTGTTGAAGAAGACAGGTCAGTTTTCCTCCTCCAGGACAGTGGTTTGTTCCAACACACTTTTGTTTTGCCCCAGCAATATTGTTTCCATTTTCCCCTCCCTGACTTCCCACCTGTCTTCCTTCGTGCTATGTGAGACCTCTGATGAATAATTCATGAAGAGAAACTCTTGTATTTACTGAACTATGTTACTGCTGCTATATCTTTACTAGAAATAGCATTTAGATTTCTGAGGAACTGGGAGGAGCTTTTCTGTGATGTATAAATTCAGCTGTTTGATACAGTAGTCCTGCAGATGAATATGATTTAGTGTTGGTGCTGTTGGGATGGGAAACTCATGGTCTCCCACCATCCTCCTTGCAAACTCTTTGTTGCCAGCATGTTTTTAAGTGCCTCAAGTGTACTGGATGCACCAGGTGCCCTCTGCATCTTAGGGGAATAGTGCACTTGCACGCTGTACTGCACTTAGCAAACTTTCAGTGTACCTTCACTCGAGGAAAGGGGTGTGAGTTCTTTTCAGATGAGCTGAAATGCTGAATATGTGCCTGAATGTTATGTATAACTGATCCCATCTCATGTCTCTGTTCCTATTAATGAGACACATACTAAGCTATCTTATGTTGGTACAAAGTATATTCACTTACAACCCTTCTACAGAGTTCTCACCAGGCTTCATTTAAAGCAGTTGTTATTTATAAACACTACTGAAATGGAGAACAGGTCCCTACTGTAATAAATCACTGAATATGAAACAGCTTTTAGTGATCAGTGGATTCTACTGTAACCGAAGCTTCATCGTTGGCTTCAGTATCAGGATTTCTCTTTCTTGGAAGTGCAGAACACTTTTCCAACGTTTACAAAGAATGGCTCTATTACTGGTATATCTAGAGATCACTCTGGTTTTGGCAGATCTATATATATTCAGTTGCTTATTTATGTATAGAATACTGTAACCTACCTCCTCACGTATATGACATGTTTAGAATGAATCCATCGCTTTAGGACCAAGGAATGTACTTCTGAGTAACTTAAGTTCTGCAGACAGGCATAGTTCGATACTCCTTAATTTGTTTCCTTTTTACTTAGAGAGTTCTTCAACAGTTAGCTAAATAAAAGCTTCTGTACATGTTCGTAAACATGCTGTCACCATCAGCCTTTAGTTTTAAGAAGCTCCCTGTAGAAGAATTTTCAAGCACGTAAAGCCTCTTTGTCTGGGGAACTTACTAAAAATTTGGACAATAATATAATTTACATGCTTGATTAATTCTTCTGAAGCACTTCAGAATATTCTGCTATTGTGTATTTATTTTCTTGTAATGTACAGTGTTTAGATGAAGCTTTATTTCTTCCTTTAAAATATCAGCTGAGAGGTATGTATCACATACTGCTTCAAACCATAAAGGTTTGAAAATCTTAAGTGAAATTTTTGTTTCCTGTGGTATCATGTCATATTTATCAGGAAGCATTCAGAATCAGAGAATCATAGAATGGGATTGAAAGGGACCCCAAGGATTATCAAGTTCCAACCCCTCTGCCGTAGTCAGGGCCACCAGCCTCCAGAAGAGGGAACATAGTTGTATTAAAAGGCTACCTCATCTACCAAAGTAAATTTCACTTCTCTGTATGTGAAACATACACAGACTGGATTTTTAAAGTGAGTTTTCTTCGCAAGATTTCATTTTTGTTGTTCAGCTTACTCCCTTGTAATGTTGTAACTGAATTAATTAATGCTGACTTCATACTGCATCTGCTCACAGACCAGTTGTTCTTCAGTTGAGCAATTAAATTTTGAGAGGCACTGATGCCTCAAGATATTTCCTGTTTCTCGGTTAATTCAAGCATTTTGAACTTAAGCAGCTTTTCCCATGCAGAAATATAGCTAATATAATCAGTTTCACAATTGATATCAGCTACAGTTCTCATTTTACTTGAGCAGTGGCAGATGCATCATATTCTTATTAAGTAGCAGAACTGTGTTATAACTGTGAATAATAAGTGGTACTTGGTACTGTGGATATGTTGTGCACACACTCATACAGTTCACTGGCGTCATCTGCACAAGATAATGTTCAGGTGGGGAAGTTGATGTGAAACAGAGAGGCTGGATGTTGATGCAGGTCTCCATTGCTTATGATGGTGTCTTTGGATGGGTCAGATGAGACTTCCTGAGTTGTCATTCTAATAAACTTTTGTTGTCTGGCTGGGTTCATTTTCCCTGCGACCTCTCTACATGTTGCTATTACTTTCAGAACACCTTCTAATTATCTTAACTGTACATCTGGTCCATATGACTTTCCTACTTGACCATTTCTGCATTGAAAGAAGGCTGTTTTACCAACTATTTATAAGTATCTTAACTGTATCCAGCTTGGTCAGTTTTACAGCAAGAACTGCTGGGATATGTCAATGAAAATGACAAGTTCTCCACCCAGGATATTAATCCATATGCTTAGGCATACAAGTAGTGCTTATCAATTAGTCTGTGCACTGCAGGAGCTGCCAGGAGAGTTTCTGGGACTTTTTGAAATTCCCACGTGTAGGAGAACTTCTGTAACATTTAGTTAAATGTTTTGTTGTGACGGCTGCTAGGATTTCGGTTGGTCATCTTGTCTCTAGCCACTCCATTATCTCATCCATGCAGAGAATAGCTGAGGAGATCCAGAACTGCACAGGGAACTGAATGCATGCATTTGCACACAGCTGCACCCCTGACCCACTGTTATACCAGAGATGTGACTTAGATTACCTACACATGTCACAGCTGTAACTCAAATTCCATAGACTCAGGAGTATGTACTGTCTTGTCTTAAAATGTTTGGGCATTTATTGTACCAGGATGGATGTGTTCAGTATGCACGCTGTTGAATAATAAAACAGCAATCCTTGTCACTGATCCCCCTTAGGCATTTAATTTGTAGAGTTTTATACAACATTCTTTTACCTTTCATATTCTATCAAATCTGTTATGTGCTTCTTAATGTTATGAGTTTTTTTAATTTGTTTTTTGAGATCTTTTACATTTGGCTTAGAGATTCTCTTCAGTTATTTTCTCATCTCTGTGGAGCTCTAACACAGCCATACTTATAGGGAAGCTCAGCTGCTTGCCTGATGGAAATGTAAGTTACTATCTTGGTGAAGAGGATGATTTTGGAAGCACTTCAGTTTTAGATCCAGGGCTTGAAAAGATTTTCCTGGAATATTCTTGCCAATTAGATGTATTTTTAAGAAGGTGGTGTGTTGTTCCTAACATTACCGGTGTATACTGGCGGTAACTCTTGGATCCAGAGAGTACCTGAATAGGTGTTGTGTGAAAAAGACAAAGTAGTTGGCAGAAAATGAATCTCCCTGCATTCCAGCTTGTTCTCAGCTATCCTTGGGGCCGGGGACAGCTGAGCTTAGATTCTGAGTGATGTTCAGTTTGATGCTGTAAGTCTGGTCGTGTTCACTATCACAGTAAAAAATTCACAAATAATGCACTGTCCAAGTTGTCTGGTTGTGTTCAAATGAGCTCTTGTGACCACCTTTAAGGAATTTGGCTAGGCCCACTAAGAACTCCTGTGGCTGGATTGAGTAGGTCAGTTCAACTCCCTTGACTACCTGGTGATGCTCTTCCACTGTGGTCAACTGAGTTCCCATCAAGAGCTCTGCAAGTCAGATTCTGACTGTTTGGACTCCAGCATATGTCAGTGCACCTGGGAAGTAATAATCGCTTGCATTTCCTGCTGAGACACTCCATGAGATCCTTCTCTGCATGTTTCTGCTGCCTGTTGAGATCTACCTGAATGTCAGTGAGCCATCTAATCTGTCAGCCACTCTTACTAATTTTTAATCTCATCTCTTTCAGAATTTTTTTTTTTTTTTGTGCTTTGCTTCCAGGAACAGGAAAGAATAACTTTCAGCACTTAAACTCTTGACTTAAGCCCAATCAGCCTCACAGTATAACCAATATAATAATAAAGTATTATTAAGTAACTGTCTTTAATGCTATATCATAACTATACCTCAGTTCCCAGCAAAATGAGTCTTTCCATTGGGTCAACCCAAATATAGGTTGCATGCCTCATCCCCATCTGCCCTGAAAAAAAAAGTGTGGAGGAGTGAATGCTATTAAGAGTATAGTGAATGCTTCTTAGATTTTTAATTTTAACTGCAAATTCTATGGCTGTTTTTGTTGAGGGTGACTGTTGTTTTGTTTAAAACACTGGATATTCTGTGTCCTCCCAAAAGGTCATTAATATTTTGAATTTACTTTAAGCAACATTTCTCATTTAATGATTTAATGATGAGTTGAGGCAATTGTCTTTTAGCTTATGTTGCATAAAATAGGAAATACAGGAAATATTTTGTCTGTATAAAACTGCTTTTATAACACTGCATTAGCTTGTCATAGCATTTTCTTTTCAGTGCCCTCATGTCCCCATTTGCCTCCCCACCCACCAAAAAAGACCAGAATCCAAAAAGCAAAATTTGGGTAAAATTCTTATTTTAAAATATCATGTTATTGCATCAGCAGTCATGTTTGTATTGAGCTGGGATTTATCTTTCAGAACTTAAGTTGCTGCTTAAAGTGTTCAAGTCCCTCCTTTTTTAAACTTTTTTTTGTTTGTTTGTTTGTTTGTTCTGTTTGTTTATTTTCCTATGTGCATGATGCATTTTTATGTTTGCTGTCTGCTACTTTTGACTACCAATCATAAACTTAATCACAAATTGGCAAAAATGTAATCAGCATTCAACATAAACAGTGTATGGACAACAAATAGTTGCAGACTTAGGTCTAAAATATATTGTTTTCCCACATTTTATGGATCAAAACCAAAGTTTAGTCATCAGTGGTTTATTCAAGTGCTGTACATGCCAAATAAAAAATGAATTTGTTTTCTGTTTTTCAGGGAAGTCTCAAGAACAGTCGAAAGATTTCACCACAAGAATTTATCCAGGAATTAAAATCTGGATCAACAGATGAAAGACTAGTGACTTGCTTAGAATCACTTCGTGTGTCCTTAACTAGTAATCCTGTCAGGTAATGCAGAATTTGAACATCATTAACAAATAGTGCAAAGATTGATCACATTCTTATTTCTTCATGGATTAAAATGAATGGATCTCTAGATGTGCACATTTCAAGGTTTTCCACTTAATGAATGTGTATGTTTTAATGAATGATTATATCCTTTTTTCTTTTTCTGCATTGATTATATACCTTCTGCAAATATTGTTTTTGTAAAGCATATTTTTAATTAACAGAGAAGATAAGAATCAAGTGATAGTGAATAGTTTTATCCTGGTACTTTAAAACAAAACAATAACAAAGGAAACAAACTGAAATTACAGCTTATGGCTCTAAGGAAAGAATCTCTAGAGCAAAATATATCCTCTGATCTTGATCACTGTTCTTGAGGTGAATAAATGGGGACATAAATATCTCATAGTTACAAACAGTTCATGAAAAGTGATTTGGTGATCTATTTATTCTCCTTTCATATAGTAGTTGCAAGAAACTTGGATAATTCCATTAAGAGAACTTTTTAAAAATGCACTGAGAACGGAACACTGACAGCTACCTTGGTATTTTATCAGGCTGACAAAAAGCTGCGTTGCCTCCAGGTATAGGGCAAGTAATTTGTTATTCTGTTGTGGAAGCAAAGGAAAGGACAATAATAACACAATGGTATCTTACACACTGAATCATTCCCAGCCTCTTCAACTGCTGGGCATGTGATAAAGTGTCTGCGTACAATTTCACCTAATACAAAATATGGTAAGAAACATCAAGTAGGATCATCTTTAGATCAGATATAGCCAGTTATTCTCAAAATACTTGATCAATGTTTGCCTGATCTGTTTCAGAACAAACCACCCTGCTGAGAAAATCTATTTTAAAGTATTTATACATTTACACGAAAAACTTATAAAAGCATCTGATCCTAGTGTATAATTTAAAAAGTCCACTATAGTTCTGTGTCTAGCAAATAGAAAGAACATTGTAATCCTCTCCTGTGATGAGAATGGAAATATTTTGTCTTTCAAAAGAGCTTCTGCATCTTACCTCGTATTATTTGCAGTAGAATGACTTATTATTTGTCACTGATGAGGTCCCACTATTATAGGTTATCTGAAAATTCTGATTACTCTTCAAATGTAATTATAATAATAAAGTATTATGACAACAAATAAATTTTACTCCCAGATACATAATTTTTTACCCACTGCATTCAATAGTGTGTAAATAATAGAATCATTGAGGTTGGGAAACCAAGGTCATCTAGTCCAATCACTGCCCCATCTTTACCATACTCACTATATCTTATCCCTAAGTAGCACATCTACCCTTTTCTTGAAAATTTCTGGGGAACATGACTCCACTACTTCCTTGTGCAGCTTGTCCAATGCATTATCACTCTTCCTGAGAAGAAGTTTTTCTAATAGCTAACCTGAACCTCTCCTTGTGCAATGTGAGCCCATTACTACTTGTCCTATCACTAGTTATTTGGGTGAGGAGACCAATACTAGTCTCACTATTAACTTCTTTTCAGATAGTTTTAGAGAATGATGGGGTCTCCCCTGAGCCTTCTTTTCTCCAGTCTAAAGAATCCCAGTTCCTTCAGTCATCATAGGATATGAGCTCCAGACCCTTCACCCATTTTGTTGCTTTTATAGTCTGGACAGGCTCCAGTGCCTCAGAGTCTTTCTTGTAGTAAGAGGCCTAAAACTGAACACTGTACTGTTCTGTACTGAACACTGAAGTGTGCAGCCCTACCAGGGCCATGCACAGAGAAAAGATCTCCCTAGTTCTGCTGGCTATACTATTTCTGATACAAGTCAGAATGTCATTGGCTTTCTTGGCCAGCTGAGTATGCTACTGGCTTGTGTTTACCCAGCTGCTGATTAGTATCCCCAGATACTTTTCCTCTACCTAGCTTTCCAGTCACACTGCCCCAAGCCAGTAGTGTTGGCGGGCATTACTGTGACCAAAGTGCATGACCTGAGTTGGTCTTGTTGAACTTCATCCACTGGACTCAGTCCATCAGTTCAGGCTCTTTAGATGCTCTGTATGGCCTTCCTGCAACTTAATGTTATCTGCAAACTTGTTGAGGTTGCATTCAATCTCCTCATCCAGATCATCAGTAAACATATTAGTCAGGACTGGCTCCAATATTGATCCCTAGAGAACACCTCTAGTGACTGGTTGCCAGCTGGATTTAACTCCTTTCACTGCCAATCTCTGAGCCTAGCTGTTCAGGCAGCTTTTTACCCTGTGAAGAGCATACCTGGCCAAGCCATGAGCTACTAGCTTCTCCAGGAGAATACTGTGGGAGACAGAAACAAAAACTTTACTAAAGTCCAGGTAGATTACATCCACAGTCTTTCCCTTGTCCACTAGGCAGGTCATCTGGTCATAGAAGGAGATGCTGGTCAAGCATGACCTGCCTTTCATGAGCCCATGCTGGCTGGACCTAATGCAATGGAGAAAACACATAAAGTAATGTTAGTGCAGTGAACAGTAGTTTTTTTTCCTAATTCTCATAAACTTTTTGGGGGTGTTGAACTTCTGATTTTTCAGAATGGATGTTTAATTTTTACATGAAAGACAATTTTTTTTTTTTTTTAATACAGGACAAGGGGTTCTTTAGCATAAGCTTTTTAAGTAAAATATTGTAAAGTATTCACAGAAACTATTGCTGCGAAACCCACAACAGAATCTTTGTTTTAGTGATTATAGAAACTATTACATATGTATCATGCTAGGTATCTTATGTTCTAATTATGATTTTGTAATCAGTTAATAGTTAAATGTACTACGCTAATTTCATGGAAGAGAAAGAAAGAGTAGGGTCAAGAGAGACCTGTTATGAAATGAATTTCTGTCTTTTTTAGTAGTAAGCGATCTAAAATTTTATGACATTAGTATGGAAAGTTAACTAAAGTTGTCGGGAAATATTTCCTGTCACTTATGGGAAGAGAAGAGTCTTCAGGTATCCCCTTCCCTTAACTCACAGCGGAGTATAAAAGGCAGGACATGTCTTCTGTTATGACTACAAATGTTAGTGTCTGTGAAATGCAGGGTTATGTAATTGATCAAACATTGTTTCAGCAAGACCAAGAGGTGCTAGCCAGGGGATGGCTGCAGTAATGCAGGCAGTCGATGAAGAGTAGAACTTTGTTGTATCAAGCCATTTTGACCAAAAATAAACAGAAATGTGAAGCAGTTGTCTGGTAGAAACAGCTTGCCAAGGCTTAGTCTCATGAAAGTTAGCTTTGGTCAGAACTGAATTTTTTATTTTGTTCTCTTGAAAGTATTCACATGCATTCATATCTCAGGGAAACATTTCTGTATTTTCTGTAGGCATTTTCTTCCTTCTTTACCATTTGTTGTTTAGATTCTCTAATTTTCATTAGATACTCTAATGTTTTGGTTTTTTTTAAGGTAATCTAATTGGGCCAAGGAGTGAAGGCAATGCCCCTTGATCCTCTGTTGAATAAAGATCAAATTTAGGTCATAAAATCATCAAGTTATACTGCTTTTATTTATTCTAAAAAATTTAATTTATTTTAATTAATATTTTAAATATCAATTGTTTTTATGTCTTCCTTTCTCCCTAGCTGGGTAGAAAACTTCGGCCGAGAAGGTCTGGGTCTTCTGTTGGATGTTTTGGAAAGACTGGTTGAGACAAAGCAGTAAGGATAACTTTCTTTAAAATTGATAGTTTTTGTTATTATGTATACAGCATTTAACTACAATAATATATTTTTTTAATCTAATCAGCCAGGACAAAGCTGTGAAGAGAAGCCAGCATAAGGTTATACAGTGTTTAAGAGCCTTCATGAATAATAAGGTATGGGATTTTCTTTAATCTGGAAGTTTGTTCTACTGCTGTTCAGTTTGATATTGTACACGATCAGTCAGTGTGTGTGTAATTTGGAGAAGCAGAGGGTTGGTCAGCTGTGACTAGAAAAACTTCCACCACATCGATTTGCAGAAGCCTGCTTTCATAATAGTATAAACTTTTGATACTGATGTTTGCTCTCATTAAAAAATGAGTGACCTGTTTTGACCTTTCCCTCATTTAATTTTATTTTTTTTTATTTGAAAGAGTCAAATATGATTTGAAATATATGCTCAAGGAAACTGTTGTCATATTGTACTGGACTTTCAATATTATCATTTGGTTTCCTTCCAACTCTCATTATAAGTATTTTTCTTCTGTTTAGTATGGATTGGAAAGAATTCTGGGAGAAGAGAGGAGCCTTTTGTTGCTGATCAAAGCAATTGATCCCAAGCAAACTAACATGATGACAGACATAGTCAAACTCCTTTCTGCAATGTGCATTGTTGGAGAAGAAAGCATGTAAGTACTGCGTTTAGCCAGATAGAGTAAGGTAATTTCGGGATGATTATATTATAATTGTGTTTAAATGAAACGCTGAATTTTTCAACTAATGCTTGAAAGTAGTATCTGTACTGTGTTGTCATTTTTGAAAATACCTTTATCTGTAACTTTTTTTATGGTTGTATTGGTAAGAATTTTCTTTTTTGGCATGTGAATGAACTGGTTAGATGGAAGTAGTTTTGCAGCCATTTTTTTCCTAGAAGTTTTTTAACATTACATTTAAGGTGTTTTAGCCATTGTAATCTAGTAGTCACTCTTTGGTTACATAAGTCTCCAAAGTAAACTATGCTTAAACCTTCTACATTTGTACCCTAAAATTGAAATAGGTGAATGTTCTGGCAGCATGACTCTTGATACGACAAATGAACAAGAAGGTTAAATATCTCTCCTGAGTGAAATGCTTTTATTTTTGTATAGCCTTGAAAAAATTTTGGAAGCTATAACAGCAGCAGCAGAGGAAAGAAATGTTGATAGATTCTCTCCTATCGTAGAAGGACTTCAGGATAACTCAGTTCAGCTGCAAGTAAGCAATTTTTTGCACCAATAGTCTTTACAACAAGCAAGTTTTATATATTATTATAGTTTTATATATTTTTATATAGTTTTATATATTTTTCTGCATTACAAAAAGGGATACTGAAGAAGAAGAGATACTGTTTTAAATAAAGGTTCAATTTGGGAATATTTTTAAAAATGTAATCTTTGAAAATGCATTATTGGAAGATTCAGTCTTGAGAAACATAATGATGTTGTGGTTGAATTTGCTTTCTTCTGCTTACCCAAATCTTACAGATTTTTTGAATTAAAGTTATACTGCCTTTTAAAGTAAAGCGTGAGTTATGTATTAAATGCAAAAGTATCTAATCTCTAATGATATTAGCTTGAAATTAAATATAAATATTCATAGAAAACAAGAATTTTTAGCAGTGTTTAAAAAATAATTTTTAAATGAACATGAAATCTGTCTCTCATATCTACTTCACTTTATTTGCCTTCACCCACAGTGAAAGCAAAGAACTTTTCACCTTATTTTCAGTTTGCTTCAGTTGAGATATAGAAATACAGAAAGATGCAAAGTTTTATAGTAAAATTGAGCAATCTTTATAAGTCATTATTCTATTAGTGTGAATAGTAACTCGTATTGATTTTCATGTAACTTGGGTGAATGAAAAATTTTTCGTATCATATTCTGAATTTTGCCACGATGGCAGGAGATAAATCTGCAGTTTGGAAGAAATGGTTGTATTACTCCACTGTCACCTTTTGTATTAAACAGTTCATGTCTGATAGTAAAAATTGCTTTTGCTTTCTCAGTCGTTTTAGTAGTCTAGATATCAAATTGTAATATAACTTGTTGAGTAATAAACTGCCTTTCTTTAGTCTCCAGTATTGTAAAAATCACTACCAAAATACTTTGTTTTCTGAAGTGCGTTCTAGAATAAAAATTATGTCTGTGCTGAGCGTAGGTCAATGGAAGATTGTATAAAAGATTAAAGGAAAGTGGATTACTTTGATTGGCGAAGAGATACTTGACTTCCTTTTTTGAAAGGTTTTGTTTATAGGTATTGCCATTTTTCTTTCCCATATGAGAGCTGATGGCAAGTCATTTTTCAGAATCTTGTTGCCATAGCAAGAAATAGTTCCAGTGATGAGACAAATTCACTTTTGGGCAGTGGCTTTGTGGTCCTTTATATAAGGCTCTGCTTACAGTAAATGTGAGTGAGAAAGAGGGATTGAAGGAGGGAATGTGTGTCAGGAGGAAGAAGAGAAGGAACTTTGATCCTCAGTTGTAGTTGGTCTGGAAAGGGACTGCACAGGGAAATTGTACATTGTAAGACAAGTTTCCTTCCTGTGTTCTGAGGCTTTTGAACCTGCAGATCAGACACAAGTTTCTCACAGTAATGGGTTTCTATCTTTAGTGCTTTTGCAAGAATCTTAATGGTTCTTTAGCATTAGTTTTAAGTGTGCAATCTGCTATATGTCTTTCTTCCTTTGGAATCTGTTTCATCTAGATTTCAGGGTGAATTGTGTTTAAGTTATTACATCTCTGTTGAGTATAATTTTTGCTCAGTGTTTTAGCATCCTGGAGATAGCAGGCAGTAGGAATTTGGGAATTTGTTTTTTTTTGTTGTTGTCTGTTTGGTTTTCGTGCATTTTTTTTTCTTTTTTTTTTTTTTTTCTTTTCTGGATCTTTTTTTGTTTTGTTTATTTGTTTATTTTCATTCCTTTTGATTTTCAGAGTTGCATATATTCACATGTGGACCTGATTATAAAAAAAAAAAAAAAGCTTTAAATCCTTTTTCTGTATAGTTTAAAAAGCACACCAAAACTGCAGTAAAAGCAGTCCTTAGCGTATCTGCTGCTTCAAAGAAAATAAATGAGTACATACGATTAATTTAGCCAAGAATCATCTTTCGCATTTTTTAGAAATTTATGCATAAAGACCTCTATAGTTCTGTAAGCATGTAAACAATTAATAGCTATTTTAGATCAACATTTGTGAATAAGCTTCAAATATTACAGTCCCTTGTGAACAGCTGTTGGTAAGCAGCCCGCTTGATAAATAGATAGATACCAATATGAATGGCAGTTGAGACAGTTGATGTACAGCATAAAAAATAGTTACAGCTGATTTTCTCTAAGCAGTTAGCTCTTTCTTATGAGTGCATTCATGCTTAGTATGTACAATGATGCTCAACTCCCTTAGTGAGGTAGCACTGATGAGATAACTGAATCAGTGCAGAAACTTCAGCTGGATTGTTAACTGTGCAGTAATCCTTATTTTTCTAGGACTGCTCTTCTGATATTAAACAAATAATTTTCTCCTAGTTACAGCATTGTAGAATTGTATTGTTCCTTGTTTTGGGATTTGTTGTCCTCTGATACAGAGGAAAACAGAATTTTTAAAACTGACAGTTATATATTACAATTAGAGTACTTAAATAATCTGTTAACTTACTTTGGATTTATTGAGGATTTCAAATTTTCTGCAAATAGCTAACATGTTCCATTTACTGTGCTTTCTGGTCATAGAAACTTAATGAAATTTCACATTTTTTGGAGTTAAGCTTGCATTTGAACACTTTCATCTAAAAAGCTTTTTTCTTTTTCAGACTGTAAAAATGCTAGCTAGGTTTGTTTATTATTTTTTTGCTTTTTTTTTTTTTTTTTGTAAGGCTTCTCATGTGAATCAATTGTAAACTTCTGTAACGATGACATTGACCTAGTGGTTAATTTGACAGTGTTTTAATGAGACAAAAGTTTACAGTTGTCAGTTACTTGGCATATTTGCCTTGATTATCTGCCTGATATGTATAGGCTTGCTTTGTAGCAAGTGAATTTGACACTAACAACTGACCTTTTCAATTTTAAGTTGACTAACATTTCTGTTGCTTGAAAGGTGAATTTATGAGAAGCCTTAGTATGTTAATTTTTGTATTTTCAGTGAAATTTCAATATATCTATTTTTTTATTGGCTGAAAACAAAGGATATTCTACTTTTGATCTTTCATAAGAATTATCAGCAAGTACAGCAAGAGTACTTCCATATTTTTGGTTCAAGATGGATTGGTGATCCTAGTTTGAGAAAAAAGCTACAGCCAGAAGTAATATTGAACTTACTGAGAAGTATTTTTATGTCAAAGTTCTTTCCTATTCATCATTAACATTACCCTCACAGTATTTATAAATCGACAGAGAATACCATTTCATCCTTCTTTTTCATCTAATAACATGGCCTATGATATTTTGGTTAGCTGAAACACTTGGCAGTTCTTGGCCATTTGGTCCTAATGAGATTCTTTCCATAAATTAGTAACTAATACGAGCAAAGCACACCTTATCTAAATGCAGAGACTGATAATATTATTTAAGATTCATGTAAATGTGCAAATGTACATTTGTGTGGACAAAACATTTCATTGCTAAGAATATTTTAGTATTAGCAGGGGGAAACAATTTAGGAAAATTAGTAAAGTATGTACCAAAGCCAAATCTGTATCTGGCTAAGTATTAGGAAACAAAATTTAATTAAATCTATATTATCATTTGTCCTTTCTACAACTGTTGATAAAAGTGAGAAAAATGAAGTTGAAAATCTTCCTGCATTTCTCTTATCTCAAGATGTGAAATAAGATGATGCTTAGCCACCTATTCAATATTAGTAATCATGTCTGTATGAGGAAAAGCTGCTGTGAGCTACTGAGTTGTCAACACTTTCCATGAGGAAAGTACCAGTTATGTTATCTTTGTGTGCAACTGAGAAGAATAACAGCATTCCTCAGAGAATGCAGAGAAAATCAGGATTCAAATTTCGAGCTGTAAGCTCTCACCTAATGGAATGTATCTATCTCATTGGTCTACTTTATTATAGAGGAAAACATTCAAATTGTTGCCATTCTAGGTGAACTCAGTGATCATCCATGCAAAGCTCTTCTCCCTGCCCGGGAAAGAGGGCTTAGAAATTACAGTTCTTGACATTGCAACAGAATTTTAGAAGGCCCATCAAAGAGTTGTATATTACTGTATATCTTTTAAGTATTAGAGCAAAAAATAGTTGGACTTATTCAGGCATCTTCTCAAGGTCTGCAGAATCTAAACTTTTGATGAATTGGCTGTAGCTGTAGACCATTTTTTCAAAAGGTATTGATCACAATGAATTCTGACTTCTTAGGAAGTTAATTCACTTGTCTTCACTGAACTTCTTGCTAGTTCAGCAGAAGTACCTCTTCATTATTGAAGATGAGATGTCTTTTAGATGGACATGGTGGACATGGCCTTGCCTCTTTTTGTCCATGACTGAAAAATTCAAAAGACTGTCAATCTCATTCAAGGTAATTGACTGTAAAAGAATGCTGTTGTATTGTCAGTTTGGGCCCACTCATCTGAAGTGCAAGTAATGACTGATTTTTCTGTGTACCAAGAATTGACATTTATAGAGCTGTCAACTGGGGCATCACAGCATTTTCTTCAAGTACTTTGAGAATTGTCAAGGAACAATTTTGCATTTGGGACTACTGTCCTTCAATTTTTAATTAGGAACAGAGAAGACAATAACTCATGAGTGGATACTGCTTGGAATTCTGCATGTACAGACAAATAATTGAAGAAAATTAATTATCTGTCTGTCTGAAAAGAATTGTCTGTAAGAATTACTTTTTTCTTCTGCAAGAGGTTCTTTCAACTGTGTAGAAGATGTTTTCTCTTTGGTCTTACCCTTTATTTGCAGCATTTGAGATTGGACAGAAGGACCTGAAAGGCCTGTTGATGCTTTCTTCTGATAAATACTGTGAACAGGCAGTGAATGTGTTAGGAAACAACTTATTTCAAATAAGTTTCCAATCTAACACAGCAGAAGTAAGCCATCTCAGGAATTTCTGGAATTTGAATTAATTAATTAATTGATTGATTAAATTTTTGGGAAGGAATTACCATGTCTGTCATTTCAACTGTATTTCTTTAACTAGTAATAAGGAGTAAACTCATTGTCTGACTACTGTTAGGTCTGAGGTCAATAATATTTTCTGGTAATTTAAGAATTATAAATATCAGTTGATATTTAAATTTGCAGAATTTTTAAAGCATACTGTTAAACAGATTTAGCACTACTTTAAAATGGGTATGTCACAATCTGATATTTTCATCTTTAATTTAAAAAACAAAAAAACCAAAACAAACAAAAAAAAGGCGTTAGTTTTTATTTTTCTGATTCATTTTTGCAGTTGAGACTTCCTTCCTCCTAAGCAAAAAAAGAGGAAGATGAAAGTAGAATGCTAGTTATTCAAAATTGTAGGCCAAAAACAAACAAGCTTTCTTAAAAAAAAAAAAAAAAAAGAAGAAAAGTTCTCAAATAAAGTAAGCCATTGAGCATTCTGAGTTACTTTCACAACATGTCAGATGTCTTTGTGTATTAGACAAATGTATGCAGTACTTGCAGATAAACACATTTCCTTCAGAGGTTCCCACTCTTTTGTGCTGGCATTTGGAAGCCAGGTGGGGTACACTGAATGTGTACTATATATTTGTATTTAAGATTGTGAATTGGGTCCCTAGTTGGTAATGATGATGTATCCTAGAGTGCCCTAGTCGCTCCATTTGTGCTGTAAAGATCTATAGAATCAATCAGAGAACAATGGGAGTTCAGCAGAGGAGTTTAACTACATGTGGCATTCGTCTGTGTATGGACATCTAAGTGTAGATATCTGAAGTTTCAACTGTGTTGTATTGGGAAACTAATAATAATTCTATTTCTATAAGAATAATTCTATTTCTTGAGTTCTGTCTTGTGCTTATACCAAGCTTGCTGCTGTTTTATTGACGTATCTTCAAACAGAGTAAGAGTATTAATATATTTTATTCAAACTGTGAACTTCAGAACAGAAAAAACTGTCTTACTTCTTGAATCTTCCAATGGATTATTGGTTGAAACTGCCTATTGGCAAGCTGCCGTTCATCAAGCTATTCAACAAGTATGAGGGATATTTTTCTCTTTCTCTTGGTTTTGATATTTCTTCCTGAGATCTAACTTTCCCAAAAGCACATTACTCAGAAGTAAATTTAAGTGAGGTATTTTTTGTAATTTGGGTTTGTTTCCTCTTGTATAACCTGCACTCTTTCTGCTTTTTGCAGACTTTTCTTTGAAGGCTGCAACAACTATTCTGAACAAGATTTTAAAGGTCATGGCAGACAAATATTGGATACAAATATCTTGTTCAGTTTCCAAAAAAGCTTGATTATGCAACAGGAGAGTCTTAAATTGTCTTCTGTTGGGTACTGTTAAAACAAATACTTGTAGATTTTATTCAATTCACATTGAACACGTAAGGTTAACTTTTTTGTGTTATTGTGTGAAATTTTATTATTTTTTTTAAAGAAGCTTATAGTTTAATAAACTCTTTTCTTATCCTTATAAAAGATTTTGATATTTTACAAACTTTTTCTGTTTTGAAGATCAAACTTAGGCCAGTCAGAGCATTCTTGCCTGTTGCTTGAGCCTTCCAACAAGTCCCATGAATCTGTGAGAAAGAATTTTGCTTCACAGAGCCATAGAATCATAGAATAGAATCATAGAACCACTCAGGGGGGAAAAGACCGTAAAGATCATCAAGTCCAACCATGACCTAACCATACTACCCTAACTAACAACCCTCCAATAAATCGTGTCCCTGAGCACTGCATCCAAATGGATTTTAAACACATCCAGGGCTGGTGACTCAATCACCTTTCTGGAGAGCCTATTCCAGTACTTACAACCCTTTCTGTATAGAAGTTTTTCCTGATATCCAGCCTAAACTTACCCTGGCACAACTTGAGGCCATTTTCCCCTCATCCTGTCACCTGTCACCAGTGAGAAGAGACCAACCCCGCTCTTGCTGTAAGCATCTTTCAGATATTGGAAGAGGACAATAAGGTCTCCCCTCAGCCTCCATTTCCCCAGACTAAACAGACCCAGTTCCTTCAGTTGCTCCTTGTAGGGCATATTCTCCAAGCCTTTCACAAGCCTTGTTGCCCTTCTTTGGACCTGCTCCAGCACCTCAATGTCCTTTCTGCACTGAGGTGCTGAAAACTGAACACAGTACTCGAGGTGAGGCCTCACCAATGCAGAGTACAGGTGCAGGATGACTTTCCTAGTCCTGCTCACCACACCATTCCTGGTACAAGCCAGGATGCCATTGGCCTTCTTGGTCACCTGGGCACACTGTTGGCTCATATTTAGCCAACTGTTCACCAGTACACCAAGGTCCCTTTCCATGCTACATTGTTGAGGGACATGGTTTAGTGGGAGCTATTGGGAATAGGTGAACGGTTGGACTGGATGATCTTTTAGGTCTTTTCCAACCTTGGTGATTCTGTGATTCTATGATTTATCCATATTATTCATTTCTTTATGTTGCAATTAGTCATACTATTCAATGAATTTGTTCTTTAGTTCTATTATACTTCCAGTATAATTCCACAGTAGAAGGATCAAGCTTACCAGGCTGTAGTTTTCCAGATCACCCCCAAAATATCCTTTGTCATTTTCCTGTTTGTCAGTGTACTTTTAAACATATATCCGGAAGCAAGTACTAAAATGATTTTGGATTTTGTTCTGACCTGTTGGGTGAATCCTCTTTTATGACTTAATCGTTGGATTTGTTTTGGAAGTACTTCTGCCAACCACTGAACCTGTGATAGATTCTGTCTTTCTCTAGTGTGGGAGCTATTTTCATGCACACTTAGAACATCTGATGAAGTGTTGCTGAAGTTTGTTTTCTCTGGGTACTCCTTGTTTCTGTAATCTTTGCCTGTACCTACAGATCATATAAATTAAAAAAGAAAATACTAATGTTATCTCAGCAGGCCTTTACCTGTGATTAATTATAATAATAATTTACTGTTGTTCTAAATGGCTGTGATTCTGGAAAGTTAATTCCTGTTCCTGTGAGCTATGGGTTTTTCTAATATATCTCTCCATTCTTTGGAAAAGACACGACTTGCTAGTTGACAATAGAAATCAGTTTGCCTGTTGCTTGCTGTTGATCTGAAAAACTGCTTCCCATCAAGTGTTCTATGAAGCTGAGTACACTGAAAGAGAGAAGATTTTAGCAGAGAAGGAAAAATAATCAAACCATTCTGTTCTTTAGATTCACTTTAGTTTAAAATCAGTGTTATGTCTTCTAATACTTTTTTCACTGTATACATAGACATTAGCCTTCACAGTTTTCTGTTGTATCACTATGTATACATATATGTGTAAAAATTTATATTTATACTATTTTTTATATGTTGAGAATTATACTAATCAAGACATCTGTGGCAAATGGACTTAATTGTAAAAATGGCAACTTCAAAAGAGTGAGAAAATATTTGATTTTTGTGGAATTTTGTAAACTTGTTTATGGTATCCCTAGCTTGTGGCTGACTAGAGATCTGAGTATCTTAATTACAGGATTGTAATGGATTGATGGCATGCTACTAGTAGTTTGATTTGTCTTTTTTTCTTTATGAACACTGAAAACTAAGAAATAACACTATGTTGTTTTTCCTCTGTTGTAGGTAGCTTGCATGCAACTCATCAATGCTCTTGTTACATCTCCCGATGATTTGGATTTTAGGCTTCACATCAGAAATGAATTTATCCGCAGTGGATTGAAAGAGATACTGCCAGTAAGCACGTTGTCGTCTCCCTTTGTATTGCTATTAAAATTACTGGACTGTTTGAGTCTGAGAGGAGAAACGGAGAACAAGTTCTAATACATTATTCTCAAGGGCATCTTATTAGGTTAGAGCCTAAGCAGTTAGATATTAGAATCAATCTTAAAATAAGAATGAAAAGGTGAAGTGTGCTCTCTTAAGCGTATGCTGAATCCTTAATCTTTTATAGCTTTGATTTAGAACAGGCAGCAGAATGTAACGCAGCCACTTGTGAAGCCAATTGAAGCCCTGTTTACCTTTTGCATATTAAAATTATACATATTAAACTTAACTCATTTTATACTTTGAAATAATGTAGATTCATGGAAGTCACTAAAAAGGTGAGGCTTATTTCCTTATGGAAATGCTAAATTTGCCAATCTTTCTACTGTTTCTTCCTTGCAGCAATTGAAATGTATTAAAAATGAAGCACTAGATATTCAGCTGAAGGTATTCAATGAGCACAAGGAAGAAGACATGATTGAATTCTCTCATCGTTTAGAAGATATTAGATCTGAACTAGAATATCCTTTTGATATTGGCAAGAGAAACGTGAACAAAAGAATATATATAATAAAAATTTTTCTATGTAGCTTTAGTTTAAAACAACATTTTGACTGAACATTTGACTGGAATGTTTTTTACCGTTTGATGTTCTCCTTAACTCTTTTACTGAAGTAAATGATGTTTACAACATGGTATGGAATACAGTTAAGGACACTAGTGCCGAAGGATACTTTCTTTCTATTCTCCAACATCTTTTGCTAATAAGAAATGATTATTTTATACGGTATGTTTAAGGTTATATTGTATATTAAGTTATAATATATATGTGTTATAGTGTATATTAAGTGTTAGTTATCAATTGTTGCTTAATCATTAATAGAGTGTCTTCTACCACTTTATGAAATACATTTTAGTATTTTTATGAACTAAATGCAGTTTGCAATTATTGCTTTGTGAATTCGTATTTTGAAGTATGAATAAGAATGTTGTCTGTATGTTTTTTCCTCTTCTGCTTGGGATCCAACTCCATATATAAACAGAGAATACTGGTTTTATTGAGATTTGAAGCTTGTTTCCTGCAAGTATAAGTGATCAGGACAGATCTCTTAATGCTACTAGTGTGGTTTATAAACAGTTGTAACTGTGTCATGTATTTGAAACAAAAACAAAAACAATAATGCTCAGAAGTGTACTTTGTGTGTAGATCTCAACTTATTAAATTAAGGGTGCTTGCCTGACTTGGGTACATCTGTGCTAGACCTCTTCCACTGGAATGATTTTGAAGTGACAGCTTGCACGTTCTGGTCAAGTGGTCCAGCTGTGACACCAGTTGGCATTTTAGAATTGTTTTTCTTCTGTTTTAATAAAGCAGGGCCTGAGTATTTCCATAGTGAAAAGTCGTAAAAGCAGAAGGAATTAGCTGAAGGAAGAGCCTTCTTTCTATTGGAAGGAAGCAGGAAGGAGTCCTGCCTTTTTTGTAGTTCCACATGAAAAGAGTTGCAGATTTTATGATACAGAAATATTTCACGTTTATATGTGCTGGTTTTTCAGGCTTTGTGTAACTGTTCTGATGAAATAAACTGCCAAATATATTTGTCTTGTGAAGGTTTTGGGTTTTGCATTTATCCTTCTTTGGAAATAAGTCAACCCAAATCTTTTGACATTACTGTATTCAGAAGGAGGATTTTAAATATATGTTAATAAATAAATGTGCCTCTGTCTTTAGTCCACAGTATTTCAAATTAATTGAAGAGTGTGTGTCCCAGATAGTGTTACATCGCAGTGGAACAGACCCAGATTTCTCTTACCGAAAAAGACTAGATATAAATTTCAGCCACTTAGTAGGTAAGTCTCACGCTGGAAAATATTTACAGTATTGTACTTTTTTTCAAAGCACGGAGTGATGCATGTGATTAAGAATATTATTTTCCTTGCATATTTACAAGTGTGCATTTGCTTATTTTTTTCAGATATTTGTGTAGATAAAGCAAGATTAGAAGAATGTGAAGAGCGGGCTTCTGAGCTTTCCAGGAAGGTGCGTAATAATTTGAAGTTATGATCGTAAGATGGATATAGGAAATTGCATAACAGACTCATGAGTAATGCAATTGAAAGTGGCATAGCTTTTAACTTCAAGTTACTGCTATTACTTATGTTGAAGTGGGAATTTGAATATTTCTTGTGGTCTGGGAAGTAGAGAAGTGTTATAAAATAATTAACCTTAACTGAGTCTTTCTACTATTTACTGTAAGGTACAAGTCACCCCAAAATCAACTGAAAGATTCATATGAACAGCTATCTATTGAAAAAGATGAACAGAGTAATAATAAGAGTTGTCTTGTTCGTGTGTACAGATTCCATCTTACCATTCTTCACCATTTTTTACTTTTTTTTCTTATCTTAAGAAACACAGAAGAAGAAGTGAGAATCCTAGAAAGTATGTGGACATGACTATTCTTAAAATTGTTTTTTCTCTCTTGCTTTCTTTTATTTCCTTAGTTTGAGAAAGATTTTGTAGCTCATCAAGAGACCCAGGCCCTACTGCAAAAAAAAGAAGAAAGAATCAATGCACTCGAAGCAGAATTACAAGCTTTTAAATCTCAGGTATAGGACAGTTTAATAAATATAGAAAGTATTCTTTTTGGAATAGATTTCATTTGATTTTCTTGCAGATTCTGATAGAGTGATTGAGGATAATTCAAAGAATCCTGTTATTGATTTTCTGTTAGCTTACTTTATTTCTGTTTTATAGCAAGAATTGTAGTGTGACATTGCTGGCCTACGTGAGATCCCAGTTGATCCTTTTTGTGCCTGAGTTCTGTTAATTAAACTAGTTTCCTACATTTCATTTGGATTTTACTTTCAGTGTCATATATTTCCAAAGTAATTAACCACATAGGGTAATAAGTCCTATGCTTTTAGATTAGCATTCATCACTGTGATCTTTATCCCTCCACAGGAAATTATTCATTGTGCAGTTTGATTTTCTGAAACCTTACCATGAATATCCAACAGTGAAAGAAAACCTGTGATTAGATAAGAAGATTTGCTGATAATTTTCAAATTTCAAGCATATATAGTGCACTTTTTGAGTGATGCTTGAGTTAACTTTTAACTACTTTACTCTAAAATCTGTATAAGGAAACTGTGTGAGCAAGTGACTTTCCTGTGTTTTATTTTTAGGAGTAAGGTTCAATATAAAAGCAACTAAAGTAAGATAACATTGAGATGACATGCATGTAGAAAGATATTGAAATATATGCTTTCATCATAAAGCTTTTTATGGTTCTGAGCTTGTTTAATTTTTTTAGTGAGGAAAATTAGTTCATCTATTCTTTGATTGGTTGAAAATATCATTTTGATTCAGGTTTCTGGTCAGAATCACTTCTAATATATATTTTTTTTCACAGCATGCAGTCAGTGAGCATAATTTATGCTTACACTCACAGATTATCATACCATGAACTATCTCACTGTTAATGCTACTTGAAATGCTTCCTACATATCAAGTAATTGATTCATTCAATTTAGTACTATTACTCTTATGTCCATCCTAAGAGGAATCTTTGGTTTCCATATGGCATCTACCTGTTACAGCTGTCTTTCTCCTGGTCTTGTTCCTCATTTTCACTTTATTAGTATTTGGAGCTTTTTAGTATTCAGTTTGTTTCATCTTTAGAACTTATATTTCAGTGACTGTGTCAGTGTAAAGAATGCTTCTTTCAAGCATTTGGAAACAGTAAAACTGTCCTGCATTTATTTAATTATATCTATTGATTTTCAGCTATTTCTTTAAAAAAAATAGTTTGATCTTTCCTTATTGTGTTTCCCCTCTAAGTTTGAAAACTAAAATGAACAGTGCCAGTTGATAACGATAAGTTGAAAGAAGTTGATTAGCATTATGACCAGTAGATAGATAATATGTATTCTTATGTTCTTTTTGTTGGTTACCTCTTTAACTGTGCTTAAAGGCCTAGGATAGAATTTCTTAACATAGCGCAACAAAAGATCCTTTTTTTTTTCAAATTGAAGTTCTAAAAGGAAAAGCCCCTCTTCATATAGATGTCCTCACTGCACTGAATATTAAGTAGGTGTTATCTTACAAATTATTGTTGCAGTTGTAAACACTGCTTCAGTAAGTACTGTATAATATTGTGCTGTTGCTACTTCTGTCCACCTAGAGTATGGTAACGTTTCCGACTTCATCAAAAAGAGTGGCTTCCAGTTATATATATCTGCAAATGTAATGCAGCTGTATTTTTTGGAAGGAGTTTTTTTCTTTCTGCCTTCAATCCTGCAGAATGGAAATGCTCCCGAATTAGACAGTTTTCAACAGAATTTCTAACTTTGTCATATTCTGAAATCAAATTTTAGGAATAGTTCTCCGTAATCTGTCGGATAAGTAAGAATGCAAGAACTGTTTTTAAATTTGGGTTAAAGTAATAGTCTAGATAAAATTTCATCAAGGCACGTGTTATACACTCTGTAGGTCATGATCACTGAAATGTGATGAGGGGATATAGAATTTCAGTTTGTGATTTTCGGCGTTGTCTGAGTGTCTGTTTCAAATATTGAGACTTCCAGTTACGAAATGAAATCTGTGTTGGGTTTATTATGATACATATTTGAGTGTCCTATGTACAGAAAATATCATGCCATCTTAATTTGTTGACTCTGAAAGTGATGGCATTTTGTTACTAAAAATATGAAACTGAATATTTTCCTTGTCAGTATGGCTCCTTGCCACCTGGATTTCTACCATCAACATCTGGAGATGCATCTGCCATTCCACTGGAAGCTGCAGAACCACATCAGATGCCTCCTCCTCCTCCACCACTGCCTTCTAATGGAGCAATCCCACCACCACCGCCGCCTCCCCCTCCTCCTCCACTTTTGAATGGCTTGGGATTTGCTGCAGGAATTGGTGCTCCTCCACCACCACCACCTCCACCAGGCCTGCCTGGGGTACAGTGGTCTCCACCTTCATGTGCTCTGCCATTTGGGCTGAAGCCTAAAAAAGAATTTAGACCGGAAGTTACCATGAAAAGGCTCAACTGGTCTAAGGTAGTATGATGAATGGCAAATACCTGCTCTAAAATTGTACATAGAGATTAAATAGATTGTTAGGAATAAGACATTATAGGTAAATCAGCTAAATTTATGTTAGATATGCATACTTTTTGCCTTTATTTTTTTCTCTTTCCTGAAAATTGTGTTCCATTCACCCCTGAAGCTTCTGAGAAAATATCTGGAAAATATAATTCTGGGCTGAAATAATAGAACCTTCATAGCAGCATGCTTTCTGGATCCTGCTGTGCCTTGTCTTTTAGTGGACTGTTTTCACTGTATCAATCACTGCACTGTACTGTTAGCTATATCGTTTCCAGACAAGTATTTTGCCTCTGTCATTCTGTGGGAGAACCATTGCAAGTGTTTGTATTTGTCCTTAGTATAAGCGTACTTAGATAAATTTAACAGTTGCAAATATATATTCTGTATAGTTCTTTCCTCTCCTTTGTGACAGGATCAAGTATGCCAGGACTATCAATATATTGTATTTTAGAAAATAGTCAGAGCAAAACAACACTTTCAGAGTTTTATGAGGCAATATAATATAACCAGCTGTTATTTAAAATAATACTATTTAAAATAACCAGCTGTGTTCAGAGACCAAAGTTTACCCAAGTTTCATAATCTAAATAAAATACCAAGTACAGTTTGCTATATGTAGACTTTGAGTAACAAATATGTTGTTTCTCCAAAAGCACTTGAATCATAAACAGTTTAACAACTATAAAATTAGGGGAAAACTTTGTGTTTTACATTGCCCTTAAGTATTTCATTTGGAATCTACAAAGGTTACTCTTTCCATAGTATAAAAACCATTAATTAAATTTTGTTTTTCTCTCTTAAAGATCAGGCCTCAGGAAATGACAGAGTCCTGTTTTTGGGTTAAGGCAGAAGAGGACAAGTATGAGAATGCTGACATGCTTTGCAAACTGGAACTTACATTTTGTTGTCAGAAGAGGGGTAAGTAATTGATACCTACAATTTTCAGCTTTTGGAGTTACCTTTTAGAAAATTGGGTCTTAAATAACTGTATACACTGTTAAACATATACTGTTCTATACATCAATGTTATGTTTTTAAAGTGGAGTGTGTGATGAAAGAAATTTGAAGAACATTCAACTATTTTACTTTAAGGATGGCAAGGAAATTTGTGACTCTTAACATGTCAAAAACTGAGAAATGTTTCCTAATAATATAGACTTTTGAAAAATTCTTTATTAAGTTTTGTCAGAGTATCTTAATAAAATACACTAATACAGTGACACAAGAAGGTGATATGTTTACTCTCAGAGTGTATACATTAATTGATGTGTTTTGGTTGAAAGACAATAGTTTTTAAGTGAAGTTCTTCTCGCAAACCTATGGCAACCTTGATGTCTTTTGACATTTTGCTTAGTTTCTTTAACTTTCAAAGCCTGTGGAAGAGCAAACTCTGCAAGTATTTTTTGACTATTCTGCCTTTCTGGAAATAAGTTGTTTTACTAGCTATTGCAACATTATTTATCCAATACATAAATTACTTACTGTTACTTCTTGACACTTTTTTAATGCTCCTTGTCAGAGATTGTATCTCTAGTGTCAGAGATTGAGTACTTTGGGGCAGGTAAAGGAGCACAAATAATTAGTTTGTTTTCAAATTGAAAAGGCATTGTTTAATTTTTAGTTTCTTTCACATTTTTCATTGCAATACATTTATTTAATATAACATACAGCGTTATTTAGAAACCTCCAGGTTTTTATTTCTTTGGTTTGTTTGTTTTGCTGAGCTTTTGTCAGAGCAGGCTTTCGATGCTTAAGGTGATGTAGTATTTCTAATGAGTTGAGTTGCAATTTATTAATGACGATCCTTAAGAATATTTAAAATGTTGTGCAAAGATAAAAAAAAAAGGCAAGAAAGCCTCATAGACGATAGATTCTTAGACTGTTAGAATAAGTGTAAAGATAACTATGGTGCTTTCATAATGTTAGGAGAATTCCCAGTTGAATCCCTTTGAATTAATAAGTTAGAAGGTTTAAAAACCATTGGAGGAAATACTGTTTCCCATGTAATTAAATAATAAAATTTGGGAGGCTGAATGATGTTCGGACCAAACGTTGAAGGCTCAGAGAAGGATTGTGAACCTCCATAGACAGCAAGAACATCAGAGTTAACAAGATTATATCCTTTAAAAGTTTAACTGAATAGACTGAATACATTGTTTTGACAAAATCTAATAGAGAAGAATTATTGGATCCAGCTGAAAAAATGAGTTAAATACATTGTTACACCAAATAGTGTAGTAAATGGTGGGTAAAAAGTCTTCAGGGATGAATGTACATTTTTTTCTAGAGATTGTGTTCACTGCTTTATTTAAAAAAAAAAAAATCTTTTTTTTTTTACTTTTTGAAATCTTTCACTTGAATAATGTGTGTCCTCATTTTTTTTTTCGAAAGGAAAAGGAGACTAAAGATTATATTTAGAGCATTAGGTAGATATTGAAAGGGTGATGTGCAACTAACTTTCAGCTTTGTTCAAATAACTGGTTCACAAAAGTTTGCATGAATACTTAAACTCTAAGTAAACAGCACTGAGTATTTCAGTATCTCTTAATAACAACATTAATCCTAGTTCAGAGAGTATTACAGTAACTACTTTTATTTTCTTGGATATAGGAAGAAGGGATGCTTCTCTATAGCTCATACAAAACTTACATGACAACACTTGTCAAAAAATCGGAGACCTACATTTTTCTGCACCACTAGTCTTAAAGAGGTTTATAACTGTGCTTTATAATGTAGCGTCATCAAATCATATTCAGTTTGGAAACAGTCTGTGACTATTTCTAAAGCTTTGTCTCTGAAACCAAAAAGACAAGTAGAAAATGATTCTATATCGAGTTGATGCCATGCAAAGAATGAGCTGGTTTCTGTTGAAGCAACTGCTTACGTGTTCTTTTCATCGAAGTCAGTTGTGTAATAAGGGACCAGAATGTTCAGTGATGCTTTAAATGCTTTTTATTGTAATTATGTAAACTCAAATTGAAGTACTCAGATGGTCAGTTACTACTTTTTACCAGCTGGTGTACCCAAAGTAAATATTTCATTCTTGATCCATGTATAAAATCCACTGAAAAATGTCTCTGTTTAAAAGGAATAGAGAATAATCATAGAATGGTTTGGATTGGAAGTTCCCATTCAGTTCCAACCCCCTGCCACCATGTAAGGCTGCCCACTCACCCACCCACTGTAGAAAGCTGCCCAAGTGCCCCATCCAGCCTGGCCTTGGACATCTTCATGGATAGGGCATCCACAACAATAATATAGAAAAGATTTGAAGCCACAGCAGATATTTGTATGAAAGTTATAAATGATGTTGATTCTGAATGAAAGCAGTTGAAATAATTGAAGATGTTATGCAGTCATGAAAGAAACATTACTGTGAGTGTAAAAATGTAAAGGAAGGGTCTAGCTTCTAACTGTTGGAAAAATATTGAGTAATAACATGGAGCAAGGATTATATGTGGGTAAAAAATCACTTTTATTTGAGGATGTCAGGAGAGTCAAAGACATTCTCAAATAATGGAGTTTTGTAGTTTTGAAGGGATACAAATCCAACTCGTCCAACTATCTTTTTAAAGTAGGGTCAGTGTAATTAATGTTGCTTGAGGCTTTGTCCAGCTGAGTTCTAGATAATCCTAAAGATGTAGAAAGTATGGCTATGATGCTAGGCAATGTTTTTTACTGTTTATCATCACTATGGTGAATTATTTTTTTTTTCTGTAACATCTTGTTGCAGTATTTGTTGTTGAACCTTTTGTCTGTTGCTCCTTATTTATAGCACATATCTGAGAAGAATCTGTTTACCTCTTATTGTAGCCTCTTGTTAGATAGTTGGAGAGAGTAGCAAGAATTCCATCTTTTCTACAAACTGTTACAGTTCTCAAGCCTTTTCTCTTCGTCATGTTTCAGCCCTCTCATCGTCTTGGTGGCCTTCCACTGTACTCATTCCAATATATCTCTGTTTCTCTTGAAGTGGTGAGTGCAAAACTGAACAAGTGCTCCAGATACTTCTCCCTGGGAGAGAAGAAAGTAGAGTGAAATAATCACTTCTTGGACCTGCTGATTACAGTCTTAGTACCTTATTGAAGGAAATGTTTTCACTGTGTCGTTTGTTTGATAAGAATAATTCATAATAACTCACAGCTATGGGTGGCACATTTTTTCCTCGTTTATTTGTTATAAGAGTACAGTTATCATTTTTGTCACTTTCCAGAAATTAAGTCATTCTGTGAAAGCAACGTGTGTTACAAAAATTACATATTTAAGCAGGAACAATGAGAACTAGCAAAGCAGCAGTTGCTGATTCTATTCTTGTAGGCAAGCTATGAAAAACAAAGTGCAGTTTATTTATCAAAAAGCTCATTTTCTGAACTCAAAATTAATTTGCAGTCTTAAAGAAATAAGATTATATATATATGAAAGAAGTAGGCAAGGACAAAATAGCAGGCCAACTCCTTTAATATGTAAAGTCATATAGATTTCCTGTAATACAGGGAATGTGGGAGGACGCAGAATCCACACAGGTCCAGAATCATAAAGTACTTATTAGCATGTGGATGAAATATTTTCACTATGAATGCTTGAGAAAATATTAAATTAATGACTGAAAAGCATGCATATGTTTGATATTTGCAAGAAAGCGTGCTTATTCTGATTTTATTCTGAGATGCCCCAAGAATATTAAAAGCTCCTGGAACCTTCCAATCATTAGTTTTCTATCAGCAGTTAAAAGAATAGAAGTAGGGAATGAAATTACTGCCCTAGAGACATCAGTGTGGAAGTATGGAATGGCCCCTGACCTCTTTGGCTGTTAAAAAAAAGTGAAGAAAAGAAAGGAAATTGACAATGGGGGAAAAAAAAAAAAAAGCAACTGAGAAATTAAAGAAAGAAATCTGAAAATAAATTGAATGTGAATTCTTTGCATGTATCTTCTTTGACAATCTCATAATTCTTCTCTTTAAAAGGCAAAACGAAGCATATGGTATGATAGATAGTCTGAGATTTGGAAGAGAAACCATAAGAAATATCAAGTATATGAGATCTATCAGATTTATGCTCATGTCTTTTATTTATGCTCAAAAGTCTTTCTGGCAACACTGGTATCAAAGCAATCACTTAATATAATTCTTTGGAAACATTAAACCAAATAGATGACTTAAATCTGACTGATACATGAAAAACTGAGCAGTGCAACAGGAGCAAACCTTATGTATACTTCTGAATTATCAAAAGCCTAAAACGTAAGATGAACAAACAAAAATTGGATCAAATGACAATCCCTTTATACTAAGACTGCTCTGAAAGTAATGCCTCCTATTTTATTTTGTTGGCCCACCATGTCAGAGGCAGATGCTGTTGGTATGGCTGTAGAGGTTAAACCTTCCCACCAACATTCCATTACATTTTGTTGCTGTGCAACAGGTGGCAGCAAGGATCAGTCTAACAAAATGGCATCTGACAAAAAAGCATCTGACATGGAAGTTAATATGAAGAAAAGCTGTGTAATTGAGTTCCTCAATGTAGAAAAAATTATACTCATTGATATTCATTGATACTTTGCTGGATGTGTATGGAGACCAAACCATGGATCTTATCAAGGGTGGTGCATTTCAGAGACAGTGGGATCATCTTTGCTGGTGCAGATGTTGATGAGTGCATAGAATTATAGAATGGTTTGGATTGGAAGAGATTATGAGAGTATGTTGCTGAGGAAAGCTGCAAATTTGGTAGCAGTGCAGTGGGAGATTCGACTACCTATGTATGGACTTGCATCAATTACTCATCAGGACATTACAAGAAAATGACTGTTTCTGGTATTCTGTAACTAAAGCCAAACAAAGCTGTTCTCAGAGTGGTCTAGAATTGTACAAAGGAGGTAGGAGGAGAGAATGATCATAATTTTAGTGGATCAGGAAAGAACAATCTGAGTCAATCCAGCATACAGATATTTAGCTTCAGGATGGAGAATTAAATGACATAGGAAGATGATCCAGCAAACAAGGTAGTCATGCCTACAAGAAGCTCAGAAACTGTTCTGAAAATGCTATTTTAGAGATTCAAGCAAACACTGTACTTTAATTCAGAAGAAGTCTAAATGACATTAAAAAATTAATGCATGTGACTCAGTTGTGAAGCTAAGGACACAATCACAAGGAATAGGATAACATTTAAAAGACTTAGCCAGATGAAAGGAATGCGAAAAGTCATTAAGTGTAGGAAAATAAATTTAAGCAGAACATTGTTTGTAATCTTCTTTAGAATTCTGATTTTTTTTTCATAGGATACTTCAGCCAATACTGAAAGGTCTAGTTAAATATTTGAAAACAGGAAGTTAGCTAGGGAGCTGCTGAGACAATTTGGAGGCAAGTTCAGAAGTTCAGCACGCTAAAAGAACATTAGTCAAACACAGGCACAGTATGTCCAAGAGAAACAGGAAAGAATAGAACATTCCTAGGCTGGTGTGTGTGGGAAAAGGAACATCATCTTTTGGGAAGTCAGGAGAATATTGGATTACAAGTAGTGATAAAGTTTGCATGGTGTCACATTGCACAGACAATAGTAGTGCACTACATGCATCACTGGTCAGTGGGGCGTTTTTTAAGTTTTTAATCTCCTTAATCTTAGATATTAGAGCCTGTTGTTTACCTAGAGTAGCTTGAAGCTAACATGTTTAGGACTCAAATGCTAAAATAAGGTGTTATATGTAAGTGTACAGTTTGCTTGCTTGCAGAAAGTAGAGAAGTAATGAAATGGTAATAAGAAATGCACTTGGTTTGTGGGGCTGCTTTGAAGGGTATGGACAATATAAAACAAAAGCTGGTGAAAGACTGTGAATAAGTTGCTCTGAAAGTAATGCCTCCTATTTATTTCCACAGAGTCTACAACAGGTACATAGCAGTACAATTAATGTCCTGAGAAAGCAGTGCCTAGGCTTCACATAGAATAAGCTTTCACAATAACTGAACTCAGAACCAGCTACATTTTGCTTAGTCTTCTTTCTGCTGTTTGAAGTGATTTGCTGAAGGCAAATAAGATTTTGATGGTATATGGAGCACACAACAAAGCAGTCTCTAACAAGGACAACATTTTTGAGAGTATCTAAGTACAAAATGTCAATTTGTTCCATGTATGCAAAATGTAAGAAAGGTAGTAGTTTTACGATGAAAACAGTATTAATAGATTGATTTGACTTTTTCCAACAAGAGCAATTTTTAAAATGATCTTTATGTTAATGTGTTAAAAGGCCAAGTGAGAATTTGAAATTGCAGATGCAAAAACAGCTCCTAAATACTTCATGATTTTTTACAATATGGAGATAACTGCAGTTAATGGGAGATGGCAAGGAAAATTATAAATTTATTCTTCTTTCTTTTCTAGATATCAAAGGGGAACTGATCTGGTAAACTCTAGAGAGAAGGACTGAACGATCTTTGTACAGTTTTTTTTATTGGCTGGGACAGATTTTCATGCTAAGCTTACTGGAGATGGCAGTGCCTGATCCCATCACACCAGAGCTCATGCCAGATTTAATTATTCAAAAATAAAGCACTTCTCTGGGAGTGCTATCTCTGTTGGCACTTGCCTTGAAAAGGTCAATATAGTTCTCTTTGATTTTATTTTTTTTCTCCTTCCTATAATTCTGCCAGATTTTTCTGAAATATGACGATGAGCATACTGATTCCATTAATTATTGGAAATATCTCAACTGAGTTTTGCACTATTTGGATGGTTCCAAGAGTATGCTGACTCCTTTAATATTGACGTTTTCTTATAACATGTATTTGGGTGACAGTTTTCCCTCTACATAAATTCAAAGGAGGTTCTTAGTCTTTGTGTTAGTAAATGACTTTTAAAAACGGAAAGAGATAAGACTGTGTAAGAAATTTTTTTGTAAGCTACTGTAATTTGTAGAGTTCTGAAGTGAATTCAGTTCTGGAGTTTTAGGTGAATGTGTTTTTCTTGGGCCAACATTATTTTTCAAGGTGTTCTTCTTACATCTCAGTGCTAAGTGTGTTTGCATGTATTATATAAGAAAAAACAGCAAGGTCTACACTGCTCTGGTGTCACCCAAGTCTCAAACGTTTTTGAACCATGGAAGAGAGCAAGAAGGTCAAATCAACAAATGAGCTCTGTGCTGTATTTTATATTTTATAGCCTCATCAGCATAAGGTATGGATCCTCAGGCATTAGGTAGAGCCTGCTGTCGTCATGCTGGATGGAGTTGCTTCCAACTGTTCTACTTGTAGAATCTCATTGTTACAAACCTTTAAGACTGCCAACAACATTACCTAATAACTTCTGCTGCTAATACAGTAGTGAATAAATTAGTTACCTTTTAATATAACTGTTATCACCCCCTGCAGGGGTTGGAAGGGACTACGTAGAGGTAGAAGTAACACCTGATGTGTTTAGGTTTGACCCCCTTGCAGTGTCAACTTAAATATCCTTTAAACCAACATTATTTTTAAATAACGGTGAATGAATATACTCCTAAGATGGGTTGACCTGGCAGTAGAGATGATATCCAAGCCCAACTTTCATAAACTAGAAAAGCTTGTGGGTCAAGATGGAGATCACTTAACAATTGCTATTAAAGGCAAAGCACATTTGACTTGGCAAAAATCAATTTATTTTATTGCCAGTTAAAATAGAGTATGATGATGATTTCAAGTAGAGAATATTTTTTTAATTATGTGGGTAAGTAAAATCCCAGAGGAGATAGGTATTATTTGTACGTATCGTGAGAGGAACAAAGCCTGCTTACTATCATAAGTTCATGAAACCAATGAAAAGAAATGTTTAGATGTTTTACTAAGGGATGTGGTTTAGTGGGACAATATTGTTGGTAGGTGGACAGTTGAGCTAGATGATCTTGGAGGTCTTTTCCAACCTTGGTGATTCTGTGATTCTATAATATTTATTCACTCAGTAGTTTTGATAAATTTCTAATCTAATGTCACAAGCATTTATGTCTGACTAAAGATAACACTATATTTGAGTGCAATAACATCTTCATTACAGCAGTACTTTATTCTTGTCTTTTCTTCACTGTGAGTTCAGTAAATTTAAATGCAAGAAAGAACTGTCTGATAAACCTTGCATAGCAAGCCTGCAGAGTCACTGCCATTGAAAATTACTAACATATAAGTTTACATGAGCATTGTTTTTCCTCCTCTAAAAAACATTTAGTTTTTCTGTAAATGGCCTAAGTCTTGTAATTTTACTTCAAGAGCAATACAGTTTATGAAAACAAAGAAGATTATTTGTTAATGGAGCAGTGACTTTTGATTAGGCAGCTGTATTGAAAATTGTTGAAAAGACTCTACCGTACCATATAGAAAATGGCAGTGTATTTGTTACAACCTTTTGTTCTATTTGCATTTGATTTGATAATGCTGAAACTAAATTTTAATTTATATGTAAATAGTGACTACAGTCCTTTTTTCCCCACTTAGATTACATAATCCTGCATTGCATTCTCCTATGAAGAAAAGTTGAGGGAACTGGGATTGTTTAGCTTGGAGAAGGCTCCAGGGAGACCTCATTGTGGCCTTCCAGTACTTGGAGGGAGCATACAAACAGGTGGGAGAATGGCTGCTTATGAGGGTGGATAGTGATAGGACAAGGGGGAATTGTTTTAAACTGAGACGAGGGAGGTTTAAGTTAGATATTAGGAGGAAGTTTTTCACACAGGGGTTGGTGACGCTCTGAAACAGGTTGCCCAAGGAGGTTGTGGATGCCCCATCCCTGGAGGCATTCAAAGCCAGGCTGGATGTGGCTGTGCACAGCCTGGTGTAGTGGTTGATGACCCAAGCATCTTGATAAAGGATGTCCATATTCTAAATGTCTTGTAGATATTTATTTCAGTTAAGCTCTCTCCATTCTTTCATAGCTTTCAGATCTTAGCTGAAATGGTTGTATTCAGGATAAACTGATGTTTTTAAAAATATTCACTTTTACAGAGGATAGAATCTAGTTCAGCATCCTGAAAACTGTCCTTAGAAGATGGGTCATTTTCATGCCTTTTTTTTTATTAAATTAAGCTTCCCAGATACTTCGCTGTAATACAATGATTTATTAATCTGGCTTGTCACACAGAAGTCTGTGAAAAGAAAACACTTGAGATTACTTGACCCACTAAACTACTTAGGTGAAAGATTCAGTTATATGTCTGTCATAAGAAAAATGGGGTACCAGTGACAATGGTCTGTGTCCTGCCTCTTGCAAATTAGTGTAAGTATTGGATGTTGAGAAAACAAAGATTTCTTTTCATTCTTTTGTTAATGAAGTTCTTGTACCAATGCCCCCAAGCCAGTCTTTTTCCTGAATGAACATAAGAAAAGCAATAACAATTATTGGTGTAACAGGTAAATATTTATAGCAAAACAATAGTTGTGTTATTAGATACATTCTTCTGGATCAGTTTGCTGCTTCTATCTTCATTTCAATTAAGAAAAGCAAACAATATACTCTTCTGTAGTTATTAACAACTTTGTATTTCTGTTTTATGGCTTCGCTTCCCCACTTCTCTCATTTTTACAACTTAGTGGGGCACTGCTTTTCTTTTTAAATATTAGCTGACAAGATAGCACTTCTGTACCAACCTCACTTTCCTCCAACAACACCTCAGTAATGAAATTTAGAAACCTTATCTGCTCTATTACTCAGCTTAGCAGTTATAAAGACAAAATGTTTCCTTCTGTGCAGTCTGACTTGTCCTTTAAAACAGAAATGACTGTTCCTAAAATTGTAAGTGTGTAAGTATAACTGACAAGGGTAACAAGTTAAGGTGACTGCCTGCCTTTGCGGTTCCTTGATCATGCAGAGTAATGCTTTGTGCGGTTTAAAATCTGGTTGCAATATACTTGATAGATATGCAGCAGGATTCTGTTTTTTGTAACTGGCATTTCAACATATTTCAAAGTATTTGGTCATTTATCTGAAACACTGGAAAGTTGGAGAAGTGTCCATATGTTCAGCAAGGTTACTTCAATGAAAGCTGCTATCAAAGCTGATAAAATGACAGGTAGATGTAACTGGGATGCATGAAGAGAAACTGGGATTCGAGGCTTGGTTGCACATGGCAAGATAATTCTTGGCAAGTAGAATTCAAAAGAGCTGTAATGCTGCTGTGAAAAGAAAGAAACCCTGAAGTATAAAACTAAAATCAAATGGGTTTATATAATCCGAACTGCAAGACACCTGAGGGAGAAAGTTTACTATCAGTATTAATCTACTAGTGTGGACTAGATTGTTCTTTTAAGACTCTGTAAAAGAGAACTGGCAGTGATGAATGAAAGACTGGACTTAGTCATACCTGAAAAGTGGGAAAGCAGAATACATTCACTGCTATCAGTTGAGTCTCAGAATCTATATACTGTTCTGGTTTTGGTCTGAGATAGTGTTGATAGCACACCAGTGTTTTGGCTGCCATTATCATGGCATGGTAGCCAAGCCACAGGGTGGAGCCAGGCCTCATGCAGAAGGCTACAAAGCTGTGGGGTTAGGGTTAGGATTAATGCATTTACAGGAGTTAATATGATGGATACTAAAAGGGCTAAAAATGATGTTAAGTGAACTTACTTTTTCTCTCTTCTAGCATATTATAGAAGAAATAATAGTTTTGTTTGGAAGGGACCTTAAAGACCATCTAGTTCCAGATTCCCTGACATGGTTAGGGAAGCCTTCCTCTAGACGAGGTTGCTCAAAGCCCTATCCAGACTGGCTTTGAAACCTGACAGAAATGGGGCATCCACAACTTTTCTGGGGAATCTTCCTAATATCAAATCTAAATTTATACTTTTTAGCTTGGAACTGTTACTCCTTGTCCCATCACTTAACTTCCTGGTAGAGAATCCTGCCATATCTCTCCCATAAGTGACATTTAAGTGCTGGAAGGCTGCTAAAAGGTCTCCTTGGACCTTTCTTTTACCCAGGCTGAACCTCAGCTCTCTCAGCCTGTTTTTCCATAAGAGGTGCATAAGACTTCTGTTCATCTTTGTGACCCTTCCTATACCCACTCCAGCTGATCCATGTCCTTTTTATTTTGGGAGCCCCACGGCTGAATGCGTTACTTCAGGTAGGGTCTGATGACAGTAGAGAGTAGAGGAGGCTAATGCAAAGATATATGCCCACGTAATAAAGAAATACAAGGGCTGCTCTAAAAGTAGTGCCTCCTATTTTATTATGCTGGCCCTCGATGTCAGAGGCAGAATTCCTCCATGAGGAATAAATTGCACCTATCAATATTCATCTGCACTTACTGAACGTTTATGGAGGCAGTGGATGTGAGCATAGTGAGGTTGTGAGTGGTGCATTTCAGCAGTGACAATGATTGATAGTAGGCCACATTCACTGGTGCATTTTCTTATAAGAGCAGCATGCAGGGTCTTGTTTATAACTGGCAACACATAGCTATTTGTGGTGACTATGTTGAAAAATAGTGTTTTGTATCTGAGAATTTGCTACATTAAATAGTGTTATTGTGCTTCTTGTATCTGTTGTAGTTTCCATGGAAACAAATAGGAGGCATTACTTTTGGAGTGATTGATGTACTGTTACTTCTATTGTAGAGTAAAAAATATTTTTCTGTGTAAATGTAACTGAACTTACGTACTAGACTGACTACTCAAAATCTATTAATATAGAAGCTACATTATTATCAGTCTCAAAAACCTGAAGAGCAAGAGTTCCATAAGCTTTAATGTTAAGTGTTTTGTTGCATAAGTTACTGAAGGAATGAGAAGTTTTCTGGGTGTAGTTTTAAATGAATTTACTAATTGGGAAGTTTTAATATTTAACCTAAAACTGTATTCATGATATTTGTCTGATGTGCTAGTTTTGGTAGGTATGCTGCATTTTCCATTACTCATTTTCTCATGCGGTATTATATGTTTTTTTTTTTCTTTTTCAACATAAGAGATTAGAATTTGCAGTCAAGTTGCACTCAGTTTTATAGTATAAAGTGATATTTATGTGTTGATTCTCTTTATCCAGTTATGATTGGATGATCACCTCATTCCTTGATATACCACAAGAGTGTATCACAGTACAGTAAATGATCTATATTACTATTGTTCTGATTTGGTGAAAGATAAGCTAAAGCTCTTAACAAATGCAAACTTTGGAAATACATCTGTTGTACTTCTGTAATATTGCTCATGAAATGTAGTTTTGTATTTAGAAGATAAATACAGCCATATTTTCAACTAGAAGACAGCAATATTTTTTTTGTAAAAGCGAGGTCAGTATTTCCTGTAAGATTCTGTATTCTGTGAAATTGGTGAGCTCTAACTTGCAACCCAAGATACATGTTTTAAGGTACAAATTGTTAAATACTTTTCTAAGATCAGCTCACCATCATGTTCTTGAAAAAGAATGTGTATTTTGATATGCTTTCCAGTTCTCGGGAAAAGGTTGATTTACACACATTTAGTATGTATGCACACAGATTTTATTTCAGATTTTAGAATTTACTTTCAGATTTCATTGTTGGGAACTACTGTTCTTATTATGTGCTAGTGTATGTTTCTTGACACTGAGTATGATTAAAATTACTTTGTTTTGTGGATTTTATGGTGCTTTAACTGTTTTAAATAAGCATAAGAAAATTGATTTTTATTTTGAATGGCTATAGTTTGGTAGTGTTTCCTTATTTTACATATGATACTTTTAGTAGGATTTGTTATTTACTTTTGGCTTTCCCAGAAACCCCGCTTGTTGTAGCCCCATCTTTTGCTCATATCTGTGATGTTATCAGTAATTGTAAAAAATCTGCTCTAAAATATGAAGCAAGTGATCTAGAGTACAGTGCAAATGCAGTTGTGAAAAACAGTTAAGTTTCTTGGAAGCTTTTTTACCACGTTGGTTTGTATATCTGGATACAAGTGGGAAAAAAGGTAGAAAAATCACAAGTTGTTTAGATTACAAAACAACAATGTATATTTCTGGAAAAAGACAGAATGAAGCAAGAACTATCTGCAGGAAATCAATCTGTAAATGTATGACAACAATCCTAGGCTAAGCTTCCTTTGAATAGATGTGTTTTGTTTCAGTATCTCATTCTGGTACTGGAGAATATCAGAGAAATCAAGCAGCTTTCACTGCTTTTAGTATATAACCAATTTGTGATGCTGATTCACTGGAGAAGAAAGCATTAGATTAAGGACAGAAACAGCACTAAGAACACCAAATGTTACTTCTCTCTCTTTTTTTTTAATAAGGTAAAGAACAGACTTTGTCATTTTCTGTAATTGTCATAGAATCATAGAATGGTCTGGGTTGAAAAGGACCACGGTGATCATTTGGTTTCAACTCCCATGCTATGTGCAGGGTTGGCAAGTGCTAAATCAGGCTGCCCAGAATCATCCTAATACTCTTTCTCCCTAACTGTTGTTTCAATATTTGTATACAGTGATAAATATATTAAAATCAATCAGTCAGGAGAGTTCATGACCGTTAGGGATTATCACTGAAAAATACTTTTCTTCAGTATGCACTAAATCTTTTAACAGAGAGTAGCATTAGCTGTGATTTACAGAGCATTGCTACAAGTGCTTACATGAGTGTCACTCTGTCTCAAAGAAAAGAAAATACTTTGATACCTGAATAACGTGGTATCTACAGGCGTGTGATGTGATTTCCTCATATGGTAGACACCTTCATGAATATATTAAGAAATAAAAATAATACATACAGGGATTTTACCCGTTGCATTTTGCATTTGATTGATCTAAATATAAATTAAAATTGTGGCTACAGTTACTAGATGGCGCTTGCTTCCCTTTTTCGCTTTGTTCATTTTCTTCTCTTTCGAGACTTTCTTCAAGAGATGCAGAACTTTAATAGTCATTCTGTAATTTCACAATATTAAATAAATGGTCAGTGACTCATTTTGTATGCTTTTCTCAGTTCTTTTCATTAATGTTGTGTTTTTTCTTCCTATATTAGGCCTCTCCAAAATCAATAGTTAAAATGGGCAGTCTTCTGAACAGCCTTGAATAATTGGCTTATTACAGGGTATTTTAACGCATATAATCTAAATGAAGGTATGCTCCATTTACCTTTACTTGCAATCTTCTTGTGGCTTGAGTCTGAGAGTTTAATATGATGAGTACACAGATTCTGAAAGTATAACTCATGTACTTAGGCAGTATATCCTGTAATAGTGTAATCTTTCATTTGACATACAGTGCATTGAAACTTCTAAAACCTAATTAAGTATTCCTAATATCCTATTTCAACCGCTGATAATGGACTATGCAACCTTTAAATGTAGCTGGATTGATCTTACAATTTGATGCAAGCTGTGTTGCATTAACTTCCTGAACTGGAATATGTTTGCAAACCCAGTTGTTTTCAGTTTGAGTACAGGTTAATCAGATCTTCTCACCTATGAAAGCTTCATAGCAATGCCTATCTTTTCTGATATTTTAACATTCACCACCTCCAAGAAAAATAAAGCCAAACAAACACAAAATGCCAACTGTCTTTCTCTTACCTTATAGGATTTTTCTTTTCTGTTGCTTATTAGTCTTCCAACAGTATTTTATGACATACGTTAGATAAGTTGGGATTATTTAGAAGCAAAAACTGATATTTTTTTTCCAGTAAAAACTGATTTTTATTTCTTACTTTCAAAGTTTAAACCAATTTAAATTGTATGAATTTGCATGTAGCTTTGAAAACATTTGTTGTTCAAGAGTGTTTGACCATCCTTTTCAGTACATCGCGAGTAGTAGGGAGGTCAAGATAAGAAATCAGATTTGTGTGGCAGAATTGCATTCCTGTCTTTTGCTACTAAGGTGCCACATACTTTTCAAGTCTTTGAGGCTGTTTGCTTATGCAAAACAGATGACTTAAATCTGAGTGATTCTATAAAACCATGAGTTAAGAGTCTATTAATAGTGATTATGTTAGATGTGGAAGCTCTGATGTGTGCTTGAGGTGTAAAACATCAAGTCTGGAATTCAGTCTGTGCCTTAGATTACTGGCTTGTTCTCAGTTTTGAAGAACAGTATACTCTTAACATTTTTTGTTAAATGCTGTAATACAGTTTTACTAAAAATAAAGTAATACTGCCAGGCTTTTCACACAAAGACTACCTAAATAGTCATTGCAGTGATAATTATTGCTTTAAGCTAGTAAATAATTTTGAACTGATAACTAGTGATAAAGTATATATAAATGGTACTATATAAATAAGAATTGGATCAGAAAATGGTTTCATACTGGTTACCAAAAAAACCCCCCAAAACATCCCCCCCCCCCCCCCCCCAAAAAAAAAAAAAAAAAAAAACAAGCAAGAAACCAAGTAAAGGTCTACATTTTAATTTTTTACTTGTTCCTTTTGTATTGCTCCTTGCTATCATCTTCATATGTAAATATTTGTAGGAATTGCTTTAATTTTTGCTGCTGCATCCTATTTTTATGTCAGCACGCTGTAGCTTTTGATCAGGATTAATTTCAGATGTCAGGGTTTCTTTTCAGTATAGAAAAAAAATAATTCTAGTTAAAAAAATGTGAATGAGTGACTTCATCAGCTTAAGGGATATCTCAGAAACTAACTGTTAACGTTTAGACTGAATCTGCAAGCAATTGTTAGAAAGTAACTTTTGATATGCAGTGTGTGAGTGAAAGTCCAGTGTTCTCCATGGTTAGTGCATTCCCACTGCAATACATGCAGAGCTACTTGAGGAGTTACAATAATGCTGATCTGCAGAGGATGGATGGTTCTTTATTCTTGTTAAGGACAATGTATAGAATGTGAACTATGTTGTTTCATTCACCTGTTAATGTTAAGTCTGTTGGTAATATGCTTGGCCTTATTTATTAAATAAGGCAATTTTATCCGCTTGGGATTTGTGTGACCTTGATTGGCAGTGGCTTAGTCCAGAGCTGTACAATGTATTTATCCTACAGGTACTCCTCCTCTGGAAGTTTGAAGTTCATTAAAATTTGTTTGTAACACTGAAATAGTGATTAATTTGTTATTCGTTGTTTGCTGGCATTTTGAAAGAGACATTAAGGCTGCCTTCAACTAGCAAATGCTCTGTTTTTCTCAGCTTTGTCAGTGAATATTTTGACAGTCTTATGAAGTGTAATGTTCTCTTGTGCAGTTGTGAGCTCACCTATAGTGTGATTGTTGCTTAGGTATTAAGCTTCATATGCCAGATAAAGTTTCCTCATTGAGATTTTTATTAGAAGACTGTACATCCAAATTTGGGTTTCAGGGAGAAAATATATTCCCTTCTTTCTTGGACATTCAAGACTAAGTCCATAAGCTGCTTATGAGACAATAGCAATACACCTAGCTTGCTCCCATTGCACAGTCTGCTTTCTCCAGTCCATGTGGAATCTGTCATGATGCAGTAATTTAAGTAAGGTGGAATACTGCTTTCTTTTAGGGAAGTAGATACATGAAATACCTACAGATATCTATTTATATAGATACATTTTTTGTATCTATACATTTTTCTCTAACTGCTAATTTGAGTAAGTACTAGAAAAAAAGGAAATTCCTGAAGCTGAGTTTATGCTTTATGAAACCACCTTCTGTGTGCTAGAGTACTTGTAAGTACTCTCAGTACTTTATATGTTACTAAACTTAAAGTATTAACTAATACTGTTCATCTGTTTTCTAAATTTTATCTTAAATCACAGTCTTTTACTATTAAATCATTACATATACTTGTAAGAATGGATAGGCTAAAATCTAACTATTGCTGTTTGATGTAAAACCAGTATGTAAATATTAAAGTTCTGTCATTTAAGCCTAGAATGGTTAATTTTATTAAATTTAATATTTTTAAAAATCTGCTCAATCATTTAATGTCTTAGATCATTTAACTTAAATCTCGGAACAACATAGTGAAATACTTTGTCACTTTAGGCTATAAGGAGTCCGAAGTAAACGAAACACTAATAGTTATGTCATATCAGTATAGTATATTTCAAATGTTGTGTAAGCAACTCAAATGTAAGACTGTGTAAGTAGTCAACAAAATTACTTACCTAACAAAAACCTAACAAAGACCTAGAATTTTGCTTGGCACTGTCATTTTCTCATAGAAACAGTCATGGTCAGATAAATATCTGTGGCTCTGCACCATTCAGTAATTTTTCAATAAATGGTTCAGTCTTTATATTGTTATTATTTAATTTCACATACATTATTTTTAATCACTTCAGTGTCTCATGTTGCATATTTGAATCACGTTTTTGTTCTGTATTCAAATAATTTTTCAAAAGTATTTATGCATGCTGTTTTGAGTTTCTGCTTCTTCCTGTGTTCACCATAGCAACCAGAGGTTAGTACATTTCTTGGATCTTTTTTCAGCATGTATTATCTATTATATCAGTTTGACTTTTTTATATTTAGAAAATGATTCCAAACATTATTGATATCTTATTCTTATTGGAAACTGATCTTAATATCATATTGAATAACTTACGAAGTCATGCTTCTCTGTAAAAATTGGAAACTGTCTTTTTGGTATATAAATGTAAGAGCCATAATTTTAGAGACTACAAAGCTAAGTACCTTCCTTCCACTGTGTTGCAGTTTGGAACTATGATTTCAAATCTCTCTCATATGTTTGCTTAAAAATATACTTAGTATGTTTTGGATATCTATGGCAGCTTTGGATATAGATATATATATTTTAAGTATCTGAAACAGTTAACATTTTTTTAATAAAGTGTATTATAATTACATTCTATGAAAATAATAGCTTTATACTTTCTAACAAAGCAGTGTAATTTTAAACCAAAGAATCAGTTCTGAGAAGAGGCTTTTGTTATGTTAATTATCAGAACAAAAATATAATGTGCTAAATTATGGATTTCTTTAACACATATAAGTGGATTTTTTGTACAAATCCTTCATGTAAAATACAGATTAAATGACTGTCTTTCCATATAAATTTTTGTGGTTTAGTTACACAGCAACTTTGAATATCCATTAATAAAAGCATGCATTATGTCTGTGAGTACCATGTTAAGAGCTGTCTGTTGATTTAAAATTAGGTGGCCAAAGAAAATGCTATTTTAAGCACTGAACAGCAGTATTATTGCTTCTTATTTGTTGCTTATTTATTTGCACGTATATTCAGAAAGTAGATCCAAGAAGGCAACTGTGAATAATTTTTATGCTGAAATATCTTTAGTAAGTAGAATTGTCATGTGAAGTCTTAGTATATTCTAGATCTCATTTAAATTGAAAAAGTGAATTGTTAGGAAGGCAGATTCTAGGTATAAGGTGCACATCCTAGCCACTCACCAGTGAATGAATGATGTTGCTAACGAGAAGGAACAACAGCAGTAACAAAGCCCAACTTTATAGCGTTTGAATATTTTCATGGCTTTCTATCTCAATCCTTTATTTTTGTATGTGTAAAAAAAATGTGTCTTTTTGGTGCTTGGTTTGAGATGGTGCTGAACATAGTCAATTCTGAAAACTGCAGTGACTGAAACTCTACATTATTTGTAGAAGTGACTTTTGAGACATAAGTCTTTTTTTTTTTTTTTTTTTTTTTACTTGTACCTAGCAGCTATTTCAAATGCTTGAAGCTTTGTGGGAACAAATACAGTTAAAAAGGACTGGAAAGCTTTAGGAGTGTAATTTTACATTTCTTCAATGTCTGATACAGTACAGTCCTAGCTATCACCCTCTATGCTAGAGTGAACTTTTCCATATTAGTCATAAAAAAAATGGAAGCCTCTACTTTGAAGTGGGAAACTGCTGTGTAACCTCTCTTCTTGTTACATGGCAGCATAAGCACAGCTGCATTTCTTGTTCAAGTTGGCTGGGCAAAACGTGTTTTGGATCCAACTGCTGAATGAGTTTGGAAAGGCAACCACTTCCTATTTCATTTCTGAGAAATGAAGACTTAATGCATTAGGTGCATGGAAGAGATCACTACGTGATTTGGAATTAAATCCAATATAATATATATATTATATATATAATATATATTATATAATATATATGATATATAATATTATATATTATATATTATATAATATATAATATATAATATATATATATTATATAAATATATAATAAAGTTCTATTAAAGCCCATATTCCAATTACGAAATAAGACACAGTAAATGTTTTCTTCAAATGCAGTGTCTCATTATCTGTTCTTAGCCCGAGTTTAACATTAAGAAGCCAAGTGCTCTGAAGATTGTTATCATAAAGAAAAGGAAAAAGAAAATTTTTTCAGGGCTTCTAGGTCTGAACTACAAACATCTCCATCCAGTCTGAATCACTGAGGTGCGTATTTGGCTGTGGGTAGAGTTTAGGCCACTTTCTTTCCTCCAGCGAGAAAATTTTTATTTCATACATGTAGAAAGATACATCCATTAAGAATGTGCCCTTTTTTTTTTTTTTTTTTTAAGCTGTATTTTTTGTGTGCTTTCTTTCTGAAGTTTCCTTACCAAAGTCTTTCAAGGTGAAATCACTGTGGGTGCTTATCTTTGCATCACTGGGCATACTTCAAGTCCGATGCAGCCTTAACATAGAAAACAGTTAGAACAGGTAGAGAGCTACATGTGATAGCATTCACCTTCCATTTTCTGTAAAAAGGTTGGCAGTGACCTGTTACAATCCTAGTTGCTAGACTACGGATGGGAAACATAAGAACCTCTTTGGGATTGCTGAGGTGTTCAGCTGTGCTTCCCAATATGTTACAGCATGCTAGAGACTTTTCTCAGTTGCTACTGTTCATGGAAGGACACTTCTTCCTTGTGTAACCCTTCTGTGATACCAGCTTGCACCTTACACACCTTCTGTGAGTACACAATCTGTTATCCCTTGGGTACACTGCAGGTCATGCTCAGGACTTGTACCTTAGCCAGTAATTAAGACTATCTGAATGCATTTGACTTTACTCTGCTGTTCTCATTTACCACGAAGCTGTAAAGAAGTGTTTAAAAGTAAAACTTGAATACAACTACAAATAGATTAAAAATGCTCAAGTAGGCTGTAAAAACTTTATAAAATATATAGATGAAAAAAAACAGTGAAACAAGAAAAACACCACCACCAACTAAAACAAAGAATTCTAAGTAGCTCTTTATTCTTGCCTTGTACTGGGCAATCCACCATGAGTGTTTCAAGTTCTGGAGAGGGCCCAGAGAGCTTAATTTACCAATTAATCAGGCAGTGTTATAAGGCAAATGGGTGGGATTTAGGATGAATAAGCATTGGTTGACATATGGAGAAATATTTATGATAATAACATGGTTGTTGATTGCAGCAAGTGCGTTTACGTTTTTACCAGTTACTCTTGCTGGTATCTCTAAGCATCATACTGTTTTTGAAAGAGGTGTTTATTCTGTTAAACTCCAGGGCACTATTCCAGGTAAATGAAATGCAGTGTATAAGTATGAAGAGTAATGATAACATATGATTAGAACTTCTGATTGCCCGTAGTATGAATATAATCAATTATTCTAGAGGAGAGTTAGTAACTGGAATTTGTTGAGATTTGTTATTTGTCTGCATGTATATAATCTTTCCTATTTCAAATTGTGTGAGGATAAGAGAAAGTTAAGATCATGCACCATATATATTTATGGCAAAATGCCCAGCTTTGGGGAGAGATGTGTAGACTTATCATGATGACTTATGATGTGCCTTGAGAAATGGCAGTGGCAAAAATACTACGGTGTATTTGTGCACTCATGCTAGAAATTCTAACTGTGCATGTCCATCTGGATAACAGATCTCAAAGAATTTCAGTTACTGACAAATAACTTTTCTTTTTCGAAGTAATATTGGCATCACTGTATTGTGCTTTCTTTTTTTTTTTTTTTTCCTCCTCTGTGCTGCCACTGGGAGATGGATTCTGCAGAAAGCAATTCAGTGATAAACAACTTATTTTAAACCATACCTGAACTCTTTCCTGTTTCCTGAAGGACACTGTTTGATTTGGAATACTCGGCAATGTGTTCTTTCTTTGTTTTAAACAGTACTTTTTCAAGCCTTTTGTGCTTTTTTTTTTCTTTCTTTTTTCTCTCTTTTTTTTTTTTTTTTTTAAATAAAGAGTTCCTTTCTTCTTAGATAATTACCTTACCTTTACCTTACCTTCTTTATAAATGCATTTCACAAGCTGTTGTTGCAACCCCATGCATTAGCTTCTACTGAAGGGAAGAGTTTGGGCAGGATATAGTTTTCTAATGGACCTTGTACTGTTTTTTTTTTCCTTATTTCTTTCCTTTATTTTTTTTTCCCTCCTCATCTGAAAGTAGACATGCTATAGGAAATCTGCTTTCTATTTTTATCTGTTTTCTCACTGGACTTCTTATTTATTTATTTATTTATTGTAGCAAGAAATATAAGCTAGTAATTTCTGGAGATATCTATCACAATAATAAGCAAGCATGCATTTTATTATGAGGGTAGCCTTATAGCTGTAACTTCAAAGATGTAGTTTTTCTCTAGAAATGGACATTTTTCTCTTGCTGAAATGATGCACTTACATTTTAGCAAGTTCCTAAAAAAACAAAGAATAAATTGCCTTCTGACATTTAAGAAGTTGGCTTTTGGGGTAGGAACAGCAAGAGATAAGGCAATACTAAAGTGATTCCTGTGAAAGAGACAAGGAATATTATGAGCACAGGAACCTTCATTAACAGAGATAGACATCTACAAGTTTTTTATGTCTTACAGTTATATTTAAACAATTTTACTTGTTATTAACTATCAGTAAATTTTACTTATATATATGCAGATTTCATTTATGTCATCGATGAAAAGAAAATATTAGAAATAAAAACTCTCCAGAGAACTATGCAACTATATCTTTAGTTGCTTTCCTTTGTCATTTTTCAGAATTAAGTATTTGATTATCTGAATACTTACATATCCCATTTAAACATGTTACTGATTTTCTTTCAAGAGAGTACAATGTTACTATCAGACTGTTTTGTAAAGGCTTGTAATTTGAAAGATGTAGAAATCATTACTTTTATTTTGTTAGTTTCTAAATTAGATTATAATGAATGGTAAGCTAAGCTGCTTCAGTTTATTTGATGTGGTGTAATTTCATAAATATGACATCTACTGAGTTGTGAGTTGTGAAAAATCGTCATGTGATCTGCAGAAAAATCTTTTCTTAGAAAGTGCAATGCAATTGGCTCATTAAAGCCTAAAATATGATAGGATTTCTTCAGTTGCTAATGAAATGTCTTCTTTTCAAAGCTGTTGAACAGGACAGATGACTTTTAAACTAATTGTAATTCACTGAGACACCTTATAATCTATAAGAAAGATCACCTCTGCACTGTTCCTGTCCAGCTGTTGTCTTGAACAATTATCAGCAAGTTATTGTTCTGGTATGAACCATGTCATGCTTGAAAGTGAGATGAAAAAAATTAATGAGGGTGCATGAATGCTGGTTGATGAAGGTTAAGTAGATACAGTTATGCTGTCTGCTTTCTTTACTATGACTGTTGAGATTGAGGCAGTGTTTTGTAATGAGACCACACAAACAGATGTGCTGATTGACAGCTCTTAATTTAGCAATGAAAAATGCTGGCTGAAGGCACATTTTGTTCCAGCCTGATATTCAGATTGCTTGTGCACATGAAGACATAAGATTTAGCTTATACTATAGAACATTATTGTTCTTTTTCTCTATTCAATTATGTATTAGCTTTCAGAAATCCATTTCATTATGCTTATTAGGATTGGCGTACACAGGTTTTTTTAACAACGATTGCAATGTGGTTTATAGCAATAAAATATTGTTTTTTAATATGTGTTTTTGATGGAAAAAAAGGACTTAGTATGTTTTTTTTATAAGTTAATCTGAAAAAATCACACAAAATTTTGCATTATAGATTTATTAGACTGCTATCAGTGATGCATGGAATGACTGAGCAGGGTTTTCTTCCAAATTATAATAAACAACATTTAAACTGTATCTTGCACCAAAAGAAGCAGCTCAGGCAAGGGAGATAATTCTACCCCTCTTCTCTGCTTGTGAAGCCCCACCTGGAGCATTTCATTCAGCTCTGGATGAACAGATAACAATATAAGATTGACATGGACCTGTTGGAGCAGGTCCAGAGAGTAGTCTTGAGTATGATCAGAGGCTGTAGCACCTCTCATGCGAAGACAGGCTGTGAGAGTTGGAGTTTCTTCAGTTTGGAGAAGAGAAGACTCCAGGGAGAATTTATAGTGGCCTTCCAGAACTTAAAGAGAGCTGACAAGAAAACTGGAGAGGGACTTCTTTACAAGCACATGTAATGATGTTTTTAAATTGAAAGAGAGCAGGCTTAGATCAGATATTGGGAAGAAATTATTGACTGTGAGAGTGGTGAGGCACTAAAGCAGGTTTCCAAGAGAAGCTGTGCAACATTCCTGGAAGTGTTCAAGGCCAGGTTGGATGGGGCTTTGAGTAACCTGGTATAGTGGGAGGTGTCCCTGTCTATAGCATGGGGATTGGAAGTGAATGACTCTGAAGACCTGTTCAAATCCAAGCCATTCTATGATTCTATGAATATACAGGTGTTTGAAAAAAACGAGGGGTGCAAATTCAGTATATGAACGATGAATTATACCAGAAAGTTAATAGAATTGGATTTCTTTTCGAGAAGATGATTTTTTTTTAAGAACAGCGTAATTGATAGATTTGATCTCTGTGAACTGCAGTAGGATTGCCTCTGTGATAATACTAATAGAGAGTGACATTAGCAACATTTGTAAAAATAGCTAAGTTCAGGAGATGTGTAATATTGAAAAAGGATGTATCGGGCTGTGAGGATATTCGAGTTTCTGAGGGATCAGTTTGGGGAATAATTGTTTATTGCAAAGTCTCATTATGACATGTGTATGTGAAGAGAGCTTTGTGATAGGAGACTTTGGGGGCATTGCCAAGTAGAAAGAGATTAGAATATCACAGATGAAAAGTTGGTCGAATAGTGGTTTCAGAATTAAATTTAAATTTGTAACAAAGCTAGGTACAATTGTCAAATTTTGCTATTTTAACTCTGTCAGTCCTGAGATACACTGTTCTAGTTAATGCATTTCAAACCAACTCAGGATATTCATATGGCATACATAATGAACAAAGTAAGAACCACAGCATTTTTTCTCTACAGATCTTGATCTGTTACTTTGCTTGTAGTTATCCAAACAGAACTTTCGGTGGATACTGGATAGCATGGTAGTTTTTGTACGTTACTTTTGTATTAAGCACTACTAAATGCTGCTGCCTTTGCCTGGTATTCAGCATTTCACAGTTTCAAGTGTGGCAAAGAAAAGGTGCCTGTTTCTTCCCGTTTTCAGAAGAAGGAAGGAAGAATGACCCAATCAAGACAGATAACAAATTTGCTACAAATGGTAAAAGAATGCAAGATAATAATAAGAAAGAGTGAGGAAGGCTTCAGTTGTTTAGTGTGCCACCAGAACCCAGCAGGCCCTTCATCCCCATCACCCGCAGTTGGAGATCATGTAGGGAACAGTGGAGGCTCTTGGGAATAGTGGTTTTTGGAGAGTTGGAACTCATGTGAAACTGCTAGAGAAAAGAGGACCAGGAATTACAGCTGTGTGCCACAGAAAAGTAGAAAACTTGTAATAAATAATCTGAGAAAGAAGCTCTCTGAAATAAATAATTTTTCATTACTCCTTTTTGTTGTTGTCAGAGATTAAATTAAGAAACACTTATGCCTGAATTTGAACACAAGCTTTGGGTTGTTAACACTAGAATTGTTGACTTAGCCTTTATGTACATGTATCTGTGTATTTATATGTTATGGATACATCAGTTGTTTATTTAAAAAAAAAAAAAAAAAAAAAAAAAAAAGGAGAAAAAGAGTAGGACAGATCCTGGATTTCATACAAGTGTTTCCGCTAGGGAAACATTTTCATTAATATCTTCACAAGTCAGCATGTAACGTGATTTTTCAGTTCTCAAGTCCAAGTCTCAAGACACATTAAGTCTCATATGCATGGAAGCTGCTGTGGTATCATCAGGTGAAGAGATTAAAATGGATTTGGATTCTTTAACTAAGAGAAAGCAAAGATCATGTTGTAGTGCCTAGATGTTTTCTTATTCTTTTAAAAGGGTGCTAGGATGGGGAAAAAAATGTTTTAATTAAGAGGAATATGTATAAAATAGTCATGAATAAATTTAAACTGGAGATTGATTCCAGTCATCTATATCAGAGAGGTTCTGTCACATTTATTGTGTGAATGCATCTTTAAATAAGAAAATAGATCAGTATTTTGAAGGTGGAGTTTAATACAGATAGAACAAGTGAACACATTATGCTTTCACTTAGCTGTCGTTGGTGATCCAGTGGCCTGGTCTTTGGTTTATGAAAGTTCCTATTTCACATTCATTTGATAACACTACGTTTAGAATTCCTGTTCTATTGAGAAGGAAGGGACAGAATTTCATTGCTTTGTCTTCTCTCCTCTGTCCCCGCACCACATTGAGTATCTGATTATCAGCATGAAGTGCAGTTGTAGGGTGTGAGGAAGAGGCTTGGGTGCAAAAGGAAGGATGGAATGTTTCCAGTAGTTCTACTTTGTGTAGGCTGTTGGCATAACTGCTTGCCTTCTGGGTTTTCCAGCTTCCACTCATGGTAATAGTAAGTAAATAATCTTGCTCTGAAGACTCAAACATAAACATTTGATGTACAAGTTTATTGCTGCTTAAAAGTTGCCATTCAAGTTAATGCCCTCATCTTGGAGAGCTAGAGATACTGCACTACCTTGTTATATGCTGGCTTATCTGATGTGTCTCCTTGACAGAAATGAACAATCCTGATTTACAGATGTTTGATGTATGACAGGGGCTGTTGGGAGAAAGTGCTGTCATCTGTGATGTCCTTGGCCTCCTGCCATCTCCGTAGCTTGGATGTTTACTTGCTTACTGTGGCTTCCTCATTCATTTTCTTTCAGAATACCCCAATTCCTCCCTACCAATTCTATTTCAATTGTTATGTCCTGTCAGTCCATTCTACATACTTCTCTTTCTTATCTTGATCAATTCAATCATAGGTGGAAAGGACCTACAAGGTCATCTAGTCCAACTGTCCTCCCATTGCCATTGCCACACAAACCACTAAACCATATCTCACAGCTCCTCATCCAGATGCCTCTTGAACACTGCCAGGGATGGCGACTCCACCACCTCCCTGGGCAGCCATTCCAGTGCCTGACCACTCTCTGAGAGAAAAAGTTCTTCCTTATGTCTAATCTAAACCTCCTCTGGTACAGCTTGAGGCCATTTCCTTGGGTCCTGTTTGTTGTCCGAGAGAAGAGGCCAAACCCCTCCTCATCACAACCTCCCTTCAGGAAGTTGTAGAGAGCAATGAGGTCTCCCCTGAGCCTCCTCTTCTCCAGACTGAACAATCCCAGCTCCCTCAGCCGCTCCTCATAAGACTTGTGCTCCACACCCCTCACCAGTTTCATTGCCCTTCTCCAGACATGTTCCAAGGCAGTGAGGGGCCCAAAACTGAACACAATACTCGAGGTGCGGCCTCACCAGTGCTGAGTAGAGGGGGATGATCACCTCCCTGCTCCTGCTGGCCACACTGTTTCTAACGCAGGTCTGGATGCTTGTTGGCCCTCTTGGCCACCTGGGCACACTGCTGGCTCATGTTCAGCCGAGCATCAACCAACACCCCCAGGTCCCTTTCCTCTTCACAGTCATCCAGCCACTCAGCTCCAAGCCTCTAGTGCTGCATGGCGTTATTGTGGCCGAAGTGCAGGACGTGGCACTTGGCCTTGTTGAACCTCATCCCATTCACCTCAGGCCAGCGATCCGGCTTATCTGTATCCCTCTGAAGGGCCTCCTTACCCTCAGGCAGATCAACACCACCTCCCAGCTTGGTGTCATCTGCTGAGGGTACACTCTTGGGTACACTTACTGAGGGTACACTCAATCCCCTCACCTAGGTCATCAATAAAGATATTAAACAAGATGGGCCCCAATACTGACCTTTGGAGGACACCACTTGAAACGGGTCACCAGCTGGGCTGAACTCCATTAACCACTACCCATTGGGCACAGCCCTCTAAGCCAGTTCCTTACCCAAAGAAGGGTATGACCTGTCCAGGCCCTGGGCAGAAATTTCTTCCCACAAATTAAAATTTGTTATGTTTTCAGATTAGTACTGCCTTCTCCTTTTTTGTGATATAAAGTTCTAACAATGCTAGCTTAGTAATTTTTGCCACTCATCAGATCATTTATTCCTGCTCTTGCACTAACACATTTCTGTTGTCACCATGTCTTTTTTCGTATGTGTGTGTGCAGTCACTTGATGAATTAAATTAAAATCCTGATCCAGTGTTTCCCTGCTGAAAGGATCTTGAATTGTTTTAGGGTGAGATCAGAGGTTAATAAAAGAATTAAAAATAGCATCAGAACACATTGCATACACTTAACGCGATGTGTGTTTTGTGATGAAATGACCTTGGCATAATAACTAGTGTAAGTTGTCTTTTTTGTGAGTATCTTCAGGTATCATTCATTTTCAAGGGTATGTAGTAAAACGCTGAATGGTTTTGAGAGCTGAGTGCTGGTAAGACTACACAGCACGTTGTGAATTATGAAGTAAAATTAAAACCAAACTTCAAAGGAAGGAGATAAGGTTTAAATGGAATCATTTTTCTGTCAGGAGTGTCTTCAACCTAGCTCTAGATACAGATAGTACTGGGTTGCTTCAAGCCTTACACTGACAAAAATGAAATTAACTTTGAAAAATGTTTGTCTTATTAAGGTGTTCTAATGTAGCATTCTGAGAGATATATCTTTGCATTGAAGGATGTACTTAATTGAAGGCATATAACATTTTTAATAATTGAATGTGTTAGCTAATGCAATTAACTTGTTTTGTGGCAGTTGTGACAGGTGAATCTGACACAGCTACTAAATGAGGGAGTCCCACTGTCTTTCTTATTTGACACAAGTGTCTATGTGGCCATGCAGTGAACTGGGGCAGGGAATTGATATAGTTGAAAACTAGCTTTTGGTATTCACTGTATAGATAAGTGCATGCTGGTCAATATACACTGTTGGGAAAAAAAGGTCAAACAGGCTGTTTCAAGAAGCAATGCCAGCTTCTGCTGAACTGGGTTTGTGGGATGCTGCTCTGCAGCTGGGCGGATACATCAATTTGCTGCTAAACAGAGGCAGCCTGACTGGTGTTTCTTTCGTGCTCCCGTTTACATATTCTACCAGGCTCTTGTATGAGCTTTTTCTTAATGGCAGGAATACACAGCAAGGAGAAACGCTCTGTGCGTGAGAGAGAGGAGGAATGGATTCTCTTCTGTTCTGCCATGTCTGCGGTGATACATTGCAGCTTCAGTGTTTCATCTGGTGTATAGATTTCTTAATGCAAAGTAATACTCAAAATTATTGTTCTTCTGTTATGTAGGCATTTACACAGTTAGTTTAAACTTTTACTGGATGGGTGGAGAAATATATGTAAGCTGGAGAATAATTTAAAACAAAGAAATTTGTGGGTAAGATGGTGTATTTTTTCCTAATGTCTGGTGGTCCAATTATGTGGATTTAAAGGGAGATCTGCTTAAAGTGGCCTAGCTAGGAAAACTGTCCATCTTTTTCGCTGTGAAAACTGGGTTTGAGTATTTTAACCGAAGAACTTTTACTTGATCTGCACCGCAAAGAGTACCTCTCTTCTATTTTTTTTAAATGTTTTTTGAAAGCAAACTGACAAATCTCAAAATAGATGCTTTTAGCTTTGTCTGTTATGTTGCTGTCAGAACAATAAATGTCTTTTTTTTTTTTTTGAGTATGTACTTCAACAGTAAATATATAGTAAACTTGCTGCAGAACTGTAATCCTCTAAATTTCAATCATCTTTTAGGTTGGAGCAGAGTGTATCTTTAAAGATTATTACTAGTACAAAAAATCAAATTCATTTATGTTCTGTATAATTACTTTGCATAAAACAAAGAAAACAAGAAATTAATGTGGACATGAAAATGCACATACGAATTAATATCTTAACTGGTAAGCATGCAATGTATCTAATAGAAATATGCCAGATGACCTCTATCTAAACTTCTGTATGAAATTAAGACATATGAAAGTAGTGAAATCAATGGTCACTGCATGCTGTCATTCTTTACCTCTGAAGTCAGTCTTTTTATTATTTTGAAAAATATTCTGACTTTTTTCTGCTTTGTACTTCAAGGTATACATGTGAATAATCACAACTTTTCTTGCTAATTAAATCAATTTAGTAAATAATTAAGACTTTTCAAATGATTTTGCAGACTAGCATAATTTGCAGTATCTTTTTAAGATACTGCATAATTAAGGGGAAAAAAAAAACTTTTAGCAGGAAATGTTAGACAATTCCACTAACTCTTCAGTTACTGCAGTCTGTGCTGTGCAAATGTATTAATATTATTATATTTTGCCCTCCTTTGCATTCTGTTTTTTTGTGGTCCACAGCTGAAAACTCTTAAAACTGTAGACTTCATGTGCCTGAATTTTTGTATATATTTTTTTTAAGTGTTCATGTTGGAAAAGTTGACATTGACCTTGAGGGGAATAAAGAGGTTATGGCAAGAGGTAATTGCTCTAAGCAAGAGAATAGGGAAATACTGCAGCACATTAATGATGCTTAATGTATACTCCATAGAATATATAAGCAGCACAAGCCATGTCTTTGAATGTTCCCTTTTTCATTCAGATTTGCCTAGCAGTACAATAATGTTTGAATTCCAGAGACTTCTGCATGTTTCCTACTACTCTCCTAATTTTTACTGCTTTACTGAATTAGTGCTAAGGTGTTAAAATTTTCATAGTAGAGAAATTTGAGCATGAGTTGATTTAATGAAAATGCAATAGAAAAGTATGATTTACTGCTTCTTATCAGTCTTCCAAAGAAAAAAAAAAAAAAGGAGTTTGAATATCACCTCTCTTTCTGACTTCCAAATGCTGAAGCTTAAAATTATTCCAATTCATCTAATAATGAAATTGCCTGAAAACTAGTTTTCTGTGGAGAAAGAATGTCAAGAGAATCATTATGTTGTAAGATCTATCCCAACTTGCACTGTTAGTAGAGGGAAATTTTTAGAATAGGTCAATAAAATGGACAGTAACAGATTGCTAGGACCAGCTGGTATTTACCCAAGTATTGTAAGAGAACGGAAGGATAAAACAGCTCCGAGGCTGAGCTATGAACTGTACTGTCTAAGCCACAGTTTGAACCCCTGCCAATGTCAGAAGAAAGGGAGACAGTAAATGCAGTGATAGTTTTTAGAAAGATTTATGAGGTGTTTGGGGATCTTTGATTGTCAAAGGTGACATCAATACTGGATGTATTCTAGAAAATTATTAATGAAAGGAAAATTAGTTAATTAATGATTGATATACTGATGAAATCGTTTCTGTCTCAATAATGGTTAAAAGCAAATGGAAAACAAAATATGATGGTTGGACTAGATGATCTTAGAGGTCTTTTCCAACCTTAATATTTCTATGATTCTATAATAAAGAAATACATCACTGAGTATCTCCTTGCTTTGTTTCCATCCTGTGTACTTGGTTTTGGTATGGTTTTGATTCCTCTCGCTAGTAGAAATTACAGTCAAGGTACAGTAGAACTGATCAAGATTATTGCAAAAAATATTGGAAAGTCTTTCTTTGTATAGTGCAAATTAGGAATGAGAACTCTGTGCTGAAGAACTTAATAAATATTTAAAATTTAGTAGATATAAAATGCAATTATAGAAATCCATGGAAGAACAATGTGTCGAGGATTATTAAACGAAAAGCTTTTGCTTTGGAATGGAATATCTGAAATGCAAATATACTTGATTGTTCTCATACTTTTTTTCTTCATATCTTATTGATTTGTGGAAGACATTGACTTTGGATCCAGAGAGATATAGTTATTCTTCTGATGTGGCTTTCAGAGGCAACAGTTTAGTTATGGTGTTAATTGCTTTCTGTATCTAATCTTGATATTTCAGTTGCTTTGTTGCACTTACTCTGATCTATGCTGGCTCACTGTCCAGTAGTTTTGTGTGGTTCAGTACCAGCAGATACTGGACTCGAAAAGTTGAATGGTTGTCATCCTGTTTCACAGTGTAGACAGTAACATTGAGCTTCTTGGATTGTCTATGCTTACTTTAAATGCAACTGCTTGTTATCTTGCTTTTGATAGCTTCTGTGAAGTGATGGATCAAACTTCAAAGCCCAGTCAGCTGAATCTAGATAGTAGGAAGTTATCTTAGAATGGGAAGGTCTTGAAAACTACAGAGAATTATGTACATCTCTACTGGAACTAGAATCTAAATATCTTTAGTGCTGGGGACAATATGCTTTAATTTTACCTTTTCAATCAACACTATTGTAGCAGAAAGCTCATCTCTATTGCCTTTTTCCTTTCCCAGAAAACTAGAGAGGCTTTAAGTTCTTTCAGGTGTTGAGTCTGTCTTGGCTAATTCTCTCATTTCTGCCATGATGCCAAACAGGTGTTCAAATTGGAGCTAAGAAAAAGATTCTTCTAATGTATTTATACCGTATTTCTCACAGTATTTCAGGTAGTTGTTTCTTGAGGGTTATTATTTTAGGGTTGAATTTTATTTTCAAAATGTATCAGCTACCATTAAAAATACATGAGCAAACCTAGTGTCTTTGGCTTCTGAATGAACCAACAGTATTTAGAAACAGTTTGGTCATTATGATAATATTTACAATTTAATAATAAAATGAAGACAGTACTTCTACTTTAAAAAACTTTTCCAAGTGAATTTGTTTAGCTGTCTGACTAATTTCCCCAAAATAATGCTTTTTGGTTTTAACTGTAAATTCTAGTGTCCATTGTTCTAAAAGAGGGGAAAAAGTTTGAAAGCCCAAACAGAAGTTCATTTCATTAACTACATTTAGCAGTGTACTGGTTGTTGTCATATGAGAGAGCCTATGCCAGTTATTGCTATGTCTTCTTGCCAATGAGGGCTTTATTCCATCTTAATTACCTCTCTGTTAGCTTTTCTTACTGCTCATCCACCTATTTAAGACACAGTTATGTGGTATTTCAGTGGACAGGATGCAGGCACCTGTCAATGTGCTGGCAATTTTAAAGATTCTAAGCTGAGATACTTGGATTCATTTAATGTGATGGTTGTATTAAGCAATATAAAAGATGCTAGGTACTAAAGACATCTCTAAAGATGCTCTAACTTGTATCAATCTTTTACAGAGGTATTAGAAAAAGTATAATACTGTTATAAATGGAATTACTTCAATTCCTCATGCATACTATATATTTTCAATCATTTTCTTATGTAGATTATATATTTATACAATTTTAATAGGATGGCTATTTTGTCTTACTTGAAAATGATGAAAAAGTAGCTGATTAATAGTAAAGCTTTGTGTAAAACTGTCCATAAAGGAACTCTTGTTGGATTCCATCCACATATTCACGAAACACTGTGCTGTAAGCTTTCAACTGCAACATCACATTTATAAAATGTTCCTCTCACCATTCCCATCAGGCTGATTTCATTTAGATCATTGTCACTTAGAGGGAGTTATCTACAGTTGAATCTGAGTATGAATGCACATTTGAAAAAGACAAAGCAACCTTTCTAGTAGAATCGAAAACCTAAAACTCGTTTGAGTTATTTCTTCATTTACACATTCAGAACTTCTAAATTAATAAGGATGTGGAAAAGTGAAAAAAGGAACTGTGACAAACTGTGAAGGATGTGAGATAAAATATGAATATTCATTCTACTTTGTTTCCCACCCTGATATGGCAGATGACTTACTACTGATACAGGTCTATTGCTGGGGCCATGTGTATGTCCACCTTACAATAAGTGTAACATATTGAAAGAAAATTTAAGAATGTGCTGTCATTGTTATGTGACATGAACTTCTAGGTGCATAATATGTGAAATAAGACATCTGATTTTGAAAAGAGTTAATGGTTTAATACTGTGGTGCATATTCAGAAGCCGTGATGTTTTGAGAGTTTGGTTGTTGTGTTTTTTAAAACAAGAGTACTTTACCTCTATTTCCTTTGATAATCACCTTCTTGTATAGCTGTCCACTCCCACTGGGATGATTTTTGTTTCCAGTGTAAGCAGATGTTTCTCATTTTCAGTCACATATATACTTCCCTCTGTGCTCCACTGCCGTAATTACTTTCTTTTACTTCCTTAATTTACTTTGTTAATTTAGATATTTACTTCACATATTCAGATCTTTCTGTTCAATTTTGAAATGTTTTCTTTTTTTCCATTAGCCTTTTTCCCTTTTTCTCTTTGTTGAAAATATGTAATAGTTTTCTCTCTTTTTTTTTTTTTTTTTTTTTTTTTCCTTCCCGTCTTATAAATTAGTAAGCAAATTATCTACAAAATTCTAGAGGCAGAAGTAGTTATCAGTTTTCACTGGAAAGTGCAAAATTTCCCGTGGGAAAGACAAGTAATATATATGCTTTGCTTCTTTCTGCTGGCAACTTCATAAGGATGTGATCTGAATTCTCCTGATGAAATATCATGTAAGTTTGCAGTAATTTAGTTTGTTGCATACTTGTATAACTACATACAATTCCACTATGAGTTCCCAGAGTATTTTCTATACTTATATGTTTTAGTTTATGGTTGTGATGCTTTACACACTGCTGTAACTTTGTCCATAGCTTCTTTCTTGGTGAAAATTCCAGAGGGAAAAAGTTCATTGGCAGCATTGTTTCTCAATATCATGGTGGAGAGATAAAATGATGTGTTTAACTTCTAGGGTATTTGATGTTTTTTGAGAGATTGTGGGCTTTTTTAACGTTTGTGTATTTGTGTATTACCTCTGTTTTGAGACCTGTAGTTCCTAGATATTGTTTTCCACTTTTGAAAAAGGTAAATATTTTTTTATATTTCATCTCTTAGTAGTTCTAGTTCAAGGCTACCGAGTCAAGTTTCAGTAAATTCAGATAACTTCACTATTTTAGTGTGACTGTTAAGAAAATTTAAGCAAAGTCCCTAGTGATTGGAAAAAAGGAAACAACATTCTCATTTTTAAGAAGGGGAGAAAGGAAGACTTGAGCAACTACTGGCCAGTGAGCTACACATCTGTTCCTGGAAGATCATGTAGCAGATGCTTCTCAAAGCTATATTAAGGCACATGTGAGATGAGGAGGTTATATGAGACAGCCAGCACAGCTTTACCAAGGACAGACTGTGCCTGACAAACCCTATGGCCTTCAATGAGGTGGATAGAGGTACAGCCACTGTTGTCATTTATCTATATTTCAGTAAGGCTTCTGACATGATCCTTATATCTAAATTTGAGAAATATGGATTTGAAGGGTGGATTACTCAGTGGATAAAGAATTGGTTGGATGGCTGCAGCCAGAGGGTTGTGATCAATGAATCTATGTCCAAGTACAGGCCAATCAGAAATGGTGATAGGCAAGGAAGGAGGGACAGTAGCGTGGCTCTGTATGTTACAGAGTTTCAGTGTTGTAGAGTTCAGGGCTGGGAATGATAAGGGTGAATCTTTATGGGTAAGGATTGTGAAGAGTCAACATAGTGGACTACCTGGTGAGGATCTGTTATAGACTGCCTAACAGGATGAGGAGATGAATGAGGCATTCTAAGAGCAGCTGGCAAAGTTGAGTAATCACCAGCCCTTTCCCTGATATATACTGGAAACATAATACAGAGCAGAATAAGCAATCTAGGAGATTTCTAGAGTGTGTGGAAGACAACTTCCTGAAGCAGCTGGTAAGAGAGCCCTACTGGGGAAGGTGCCCCATTAGAACTGCTGCTCGTGAACAGAGAAGGATTGGTGGAGATCAGGAACTGGCTTGGGCAGAGCAACCAAAAAATGGTAGAGTTGTCTATTCTTAATGAAGTCAGGAGGCGGGTCAGCAAAACTGCTACCTTGAACTTCTGGAGGGTGGACTTTGAACATGGCTGATAGTGATAGGACAAGGAGGAATGGTTTTAAACTAAGACAGGGGAGATTTAGATTAGATATTAGGAGGAAGTTTTTCACTCAGAAGTTGGTAATGTACAGGAACAGGCTGCCCAAGGAGGTTGTGGATGCCCCATCCCTGGAGGCATTCAAGGCCAGGCTGGATGTGACTTTGGGCAGCCTGGTCTAGTGGTCGGTGACCCTGCCCACAGGGGGGGCTTCAAACTAGATGATCTAGGTCCTTTTCAACCCAGGCCATCCTACAGTTCTATGATTTTGTGATGATAATAAAGGGATCCAGGTAGACTGAACACTCCTCAAGAAGAAAGTGTTAAAGGCCCAGGAGCAGGGTGTGTGCATACGCTGTAAAATAAGTTGGTTGGAGAAGACAACTGATGTGGATGAACAGGGGACTTTTTCTGTGGCTCCAGGAGGAAAAGAGAGTCTGCCTCCTGAGGACGGAGGTCTCGGGGAGAATACAAAGAAATTGTTAGGACGTGCAGGGAAAAGGCAAAAGCCCAGCATGAACTCAACCTGGCCAATGTAGTAAAAGACAATAAAATACTTTTTTACAAATATGTTGGCGGTAAAAGGACCAAGGAGAATCTCCATTCTTTAGTAAATGGGTCAGGAAATGTGACCACTGAGGATAAGGAAAAGGCTGAGGTTCTCAATGCCTTCTTTACGTCTGTCTTTAAAAGTCAGACTAGTTATCTTCGGTGTACTGTACCCACTGACCTGGAAGTCTGGGATGGGGAGCAGAATAAACCCCTCACAATTCCAATGGAAGAGACCTACTATGCCAACTGGAGTCCTTGGAGCCAGTTGTGATTCACCCCAGAGTGCTGACAGAGCTGGCAGAGATGATTGCCAAGCCTCTTTCCACTGTCTACCAGTGGTCCTGGTCCCAACGACTGGGGGCTTGGAAATGTGACTTCCATTTACAAAAAAAGTCATAAGGAGAATCTGGGAAACTACAGGCCTGTCATCCTTCTCTTGGTGGCAGGGAAGGCTATGGAACTGGTCATCTTGAGTGAGATCACATGCCACGTGTAGGACAAGAAGAGTATCAGGCCCAGCTGGCATGTATTCATGAAAGTCAGGTCCTGCTTGACCAACCTCGTCTCCTTCTGTGATTGAGTAAGCTGCCTGGTGGACGAGGGAAAGGTTGTTGATGTAGTCTACCTAGACTTCAGCAAAACCTTTGACACTGTCTCCCACAGTGTTCTCCTGGAGAAGCTGGCAGCCATGGCTTGAAGACATATACTGTTTGCTGAGTAAAGAACTGGCTGGATGGCCAGAACCAGAGAGTGGTGGTGAATGGGGTCAAATCCAGCTGTCGATGAATCACCAATGGTGTTCCCTAGTGGTCAGTACTAGAGCATATCCTGTTCCATGTATTTATTGATGCCCTGGATGATGGCATTCAGTGCACCTTCAGTAAGTTTGCAGATGACAGCAAGTTGGCTAGAAGCATTGATCTGCCTGGGGGTAGGAAGGCCCCACAGAGGGACCTGGATAGGCTGGATCGCTGGGCTGAGGCCAATGGGCTGAAGTTCAAGAATACCAAGTGCCAGGTCCTGCACTTTGGCCACAACAACCCCAGGTGATGCTACAGACTTGGGGCAGATTGGCTGGAAGACTGTGTAGAGGAAATGGACCTGGGGGTATTGATTGATGCTCAGCTGAACATGAGCCAGCAGTGTGCCCAGGTTGGAACTGGGCATTGGCCGAGAAGGAGGCCAATGGCATCCTGACTAGTATAAAACATAGCGATGCCAGCAGGAATAGGGAAGTGATCTTCCCCCTATACTCAGTCCTAGTGAGAGCACACCTCGAGTACTGTGTTCAGTTTTGGGCCTCTGGCTGCAAGAAAGACATTGAGGCCCTGGAGTGTCTTCAGAGATTGGCAACAAAGGTGGAGAGGGATCTGGAGCACAGGCCTTATGAGGAACGGCTGAGGGAATTGAGATTGCTTTGTCTGGAGAAGAGGAGGCTCAAGGGAGACCTTATTGCTCTCAACAACTGCCTGAAAGGAGGTTGTGGTGAGGTGGAGGTCAGCCTCTTCTCCCGTCTAACTGGTGTGATAATAGAGCTAGAGGAAATGTCTTTAGGTTGCGCCAGAGGAGATTCAGGTTGGATATTAGGAAAAATTTCTTCTCTGAAAGAATGGTCAGGTGCTGAAATGAACTACTCAGTAGGAGACTGAATCACCATTCCTGGAGGTGTTTAAGGAACGCTTAGGTGCTGTACTAAGGGAGGTGGTTTAATGGGGAAGTATTGGTCATAGGTGGACGGTTCGACTAGATGGTCTTGGAGATCCTATCTAACTTTGGTGATTCTACAATTCTGTGAAAATTTACAGAAGTGATTCCATTTTAGTGAAATTTTCGTGGTAATTCTTGTTACATCTGTTTTTGTCAAGAATCAGAAATGAGGCAGAAATTTTAATATTTACAATTTACTAAGGCACAGAACAGTTTCAGTATCTATGTGAGATATAAGATTCAGGCAGTGCATGTGAAAGTGATAATAGGCCTGATGAACATCATCCCTGATCATCAAATCTATTTTGGAGTTTATTATTCTGTAAGGAATTGGGCATATATTTTCAACTCAAATATTTGAAGCATGTATAACAATTTAGGACAATCATGCTGTAAAAGCTTGGAAATTTATTTCAAATATTAAATGTTATAAATAATTAGATAAAGAATAGTAATACAGTGAGTGAATAACATTTGACAGTGAAGGTCTGTGCTGAATTTAAAAAACAAAAAAACCCCACCATAGATTAGATTTAAAGAAAGATTTTTGTAATTTCAATCTTTTTTTTTTTTTTTTGTCCTTTTTTTTTTGTTTGTTTTGTTTCCATAACAGCTGGAATGATTCTTATCCTAGTAATACATTATCAAGCATTTGCTGTTATTTTAAGTGAAATTTTTATGATAGTATTTAAATAATGAGAAATGTTCAGTTTTTTAAAAAATATTTGGAAGATCCTCTTTCAATGCATTTTTTTCTGAAAGAACAATACAGAATTTCCACAATCAGAGTATGTTTATGCAGTCACTTTGCCTTTATGATATTTACTTAGAAGCTGATTACATATATTAAACTAAAAACAAAGAAAAACAACAACAAAAACTTTTTTAGAGGAGGTAAGAAAAATAAGTATATACAAGTAAGTATTTATACAGTTATATTCCAAACAATATTGATTTTGTTGTGAATCAGTGTTTAGACAAAACTGATTACAAAGCCAAATAACTTTGGACGTTGGCCAAGGTGTGTTGCCATTGCATGTTAATTTTTGGGTTTATATCTTCAGATGTAATCAATAATCAATACTGGCATGTTCTTTCAATTTATATATTAAGTGAACAAACTTATTCTAGAAAGCTAAAATGTTGGCAAATTCGACTGGAACAGAAACTTGAAGAACACAAGCAAAAGTGGAAAACCATTGTATTTTGGTCTGCATGTTCAATGTTTTGTTCTTTTATTTATGAATTGATTTCATTTAGTGTAGTGTGCATTCATTAGTTTTTCTCTAAATATCAAAAGTTAACTGTAAATATATTTATGTTTACTTTGGTAGTAAAAAAAGATGAGGAAGATTTTGAAGAAAAGAAATCCATTAAGAAACGAATCAAAGAACTAAAAGTTTTGGACCCCAAAATTGCACAGAATTTGTGTAAGTAGAATCTGTTTTTATGACAAAGTAATGTCATAAATGTTCCATAAAATTTTTTCTCTTTTGTTTGACTGCCTCACAATCACTTTTTGTTTAAAGTGTTTGAGAATATGCTTATATGTGTACTAATTGGTGTTAAGCTCAAATGCGTAAGAATTTAAACATGTTCTTATAAAAAGAGCAGAAAACAGCAAAGCAATATCCTTCATTTAAGACTCAAATTATTCTCTATGTGCCTGAACAATTTGGTACAGCTGTATACCTGTGTATCTATTTTTATCACCAGTGTATTCGTGAATCATCATTGTCCCTTAGCCAAAAAGTTAAAAAAGACTGTAATGCATAGTCATTTCTCATGAGTTTTGTAGGAGTAAAACAATAATTAGGCCTACTAATATACAAAAAAAGGATGCTAAAGTTTTGGCAGAGAGGAGTGCTACAATGAATTTTTGGACATTGAAGGTCATGGTTTAGTGAGAACTATTAGTTATAGGTGGATGGTTGGACTGGATGATCTTGTAGGTCTTTTCCAACCTTGGTGTTTCTGTGATTCTGTGAATAGGTAACAAAATGCTGGCAGAATTGAAACAGGAAATTATTTGATTATATTTTAGAAATGAACAGTTTTTATTAGAATATTTTGATCTTTTAACTGCTTTATGGTTTTGCTAGTTGTAATCTTCTCAAGCTGCTCTTCTGTGAAAAAGCACAAGAAAGACTGGTCAAGAAAAATGTGCAATTGTAATCTCTGCAAAAACGAATATGGTGGCAGCAATTGTTCTTGAGAGTAGACTTGTCACTGGTTATCTTCCACAATGCCAAATGTTATGTTTACCAAACAAATGGAAAAGGCTGAAATTATAGGAGAAGAGTAATTAAAAATATGTTTTAAATTGCTTTCTCTTACCTATATTTCTTTATGTAGTGCTTGTTGACTTGCAGATGCCATAGCCTGTTTAACTAATATTCTACAAGTAGAAAAAAGATTGTTGTTGTCTTGTGTTCTTCACTGTTGGTTGAATCTTTATTTTAGCAATTTTCCTTGGATCTTTCCGAGTGCCTTACGAAGAAATTAAAATGATGATTTTGCAAGTAGATGAAACACTACTCTCAGAGTCCATGATTCAGGTGGGGAAACTTATGTTTCATCTCAGTATTTCAGGATAAGTTTCTCATTAAATAGATTATGTGCGCCTAAAAAGCTTCTGAAACCTAATATGTTTGGCTTGTAAATCACTGCAGTAATATTTTTTTTCTGTGAATTCTAGTTCTTTTTATATTTGCAAAGCTATTTTTAATGAACGTAGCTGTGTTGATATTCTGTGTTTTTTGTATTCATATTCTTCATACCTAACTGGACATTTTGTTTATATATTTTTAAATTGCATATGATATTTTGTTTGTTTCCTTGTTACTAGTATTAAAAAAATATATTTCAGGCTCAAGTGCCATAGGTGTATTTTTCTGGTTGGAAACTAGGCCAAAAAATATCATTTTTTTATTTTGTCTTTCCTCTTTTCTGTTCTCTCAGAGCTGATATAATCCAGAGTCTTGCCTTAGGGCATTCACAGTGACCGCTTCTCTTCCTTAGAGCTTATTTGGGTAGTTTTTTCATTTTCTGTATTATTTTATTCAGTGTATGATTCTGTATGGAGACAAAAGATACTCAAAATTCCGTATGTTTTTCTTTTCACAGTGTCATTTAAAAGATGGCAAGCTAAAAAATTCTATAGAACTAAGTTTAGTAGAAACTCTTTATTCTAGAGCCATGGGAAAAAAACATTTGGAAGAAAGGTCTGTAGGTCATCTGCTCCAATCCCTTGTCATAGCCAGGTCAGGGAGAGGAAGTTGCTTAGGGCTTTTCCCCTTCCGATTTGGACTCCAACTAAAGTTGGAGACTCCATAGTTTTCTAGACACATTTTGCAGTGTTGAACTACTCTTATAGAGAAAAACTTTTTCTTAATTATTCAGCTGGAATTTTCTTTTTTTCTACTTGTGGCCTTGGCCTTCTGCTGCACTCCTCTAGGAGAAACCTTATTCTATCTTTATGCCCTCCAGTTGGGGTACCTGAAGACCATGTTAAATTCTCTGGCAGCTTGTTTTGTTAAAGAGGAACAGTCTCAGTTCTATCAGATTTGCCATGCCCCTGTGTTGTATGCTATGACCCCCAGTCATCTTGATGACATTCCATTTGATTTGCAGAGATGCTTCTTTAGACCAAGATTATCTTTCTTTCATATTAATATCTTTATCTTTCTTACATATCAATATTATGAAAATCTGGCATCTTCATAATTTCTCTCTACAGAGAAAGTAAAATGGTTTTTGCATCCTTGGGGTTTAGGGAAATAGATCAGCCCATTAATGGCTTGTTAATTAAAGACATTCTTCTATGTGAACATGTAGCAATCATTTAATCAACTGTGACAAGTTAAGAAGAAAATATACTTTCACAGAGAATTTTTTACTTTCCTCTGATTCTCTGTGATGTATTATTTCTATTTGAATGCTATGTACCTTGGAATAGAGAATGCTTACTTTTCTCTATCTTTAAAATTGTTAACATGACCAAGCTCTACTCTAGTCTCTGTCAATAATAGTAATGGTTAATAATAGTACCAGATACTGTTTTGATATTATGCTGTTGCTTTGTTGTTGTTGAAGTGGTTTTTTTTTGTTTTTTTTTTTTAAATTGTTTATTTATTTATTTATTTATTTATTTTTAATATTAACAGTAGGGTAAGTTAAAAAAGCATATTCAGTAAGCTGTCTTTGTATAAAGACTGCTCTGAAGGTGATGTCTACTATTTATTTCCATAGAAACTATAACAAATACAAAGAACTCAACAATAATATTTGATGGAGCAAATTCTCAGCTATGACACATTAGTTTCCATCATTGTCACCACCAGTAACTATGCATTTTTGCTAGCAATGAAAAAGTGCCTGCATGCTGCACTTATAAAATGCACCGAGGTGACTTACTGCTTCACATCTGCTATGATGGTGTCATTGCTAGGAAAATGTTGCCAATGCAGTCAAACTTTCACTGTACTAACATCCACTGTTTGGTCTCCATAAACATTCACCAATCATTGAAGAATGTCACTAGGTACCATCTTTTTTTCCCACATGCAGGATTTCAGTTGTACACTTTTGCTTCATACGCACTTTCATGTCAATCACCATCTTGTCAGGCTGCCTCTCTGCTGATAAAAGGACTGCCTTGTCCTTTTTTCTTAACAAGGCTTAGACTCCAAATTTACCTTGCAAGCTTGTGTGTAATCATTTTTTTTCAAGTGGCTTTATCCAGGTTTCTTGTTTCTGGATAAAACGGTTTTGTAATAAGTTTGAAAACAATGTCATCCGAGTTTAAACTTCAAAAAGCACTTAGACAGCTCTCTTCCTTTGAAAGTGGTTGACTCTTGTGCTTCATTACCTTAAAAATCCTAGTAGTCACCTTTATATATGCCAGGGTTACTAAATAAATGATAATACCCATCTGTATGTCTCTGTTCTGCCTTTACAAACCTTCACAAATATGGCTTTTGGACATCCAATGAAAATGTAGTTCTGTGCATTTCGTGATTCTGAGAAAAGCAAAAGCATACACATGTTTACAAGCATGCAGCTGTTTTTATTTATTTATAAAATACATCAAATATTTTCATTCTTCTTCTATTCAGAAATTTCTTATCATCATTCATTTCTGATTGTCTGGCTGTAAATATTGTCCAGTACATCACTGTTCTTGAGGTTGGATATTTTTCCTTAATCATAACCTTTTCGTTATATAGAAGTAATATGTATGTGTCATTCGTGTCTCTTTATTCCAATTTCCTCCATCCTCCTGTAAGAAATTAAATCTAGTTTTGAAAGCCATAAGAACTCTGAATTTTATGCTGTGATCCAAATAGTCATTGACCAACTATTGGGATGTTTTTTGTGAATTAGTCAAAATTATGTCTCCTGTTTATTCTCTGATATTCAAACTGTATTTTTATCACTAGCAATTCTAAAACAGTATGTGAACATTATACACCTTCTCTGATACCAATCACTACTTCAGGTTTTTTTTCATATACCACTTGACAGTTTTTTTTCAGAAGTTTTGTGATCTGTTTTTCTACTTGTGAAAACCATATTATCAAAATGAGCTTTTAATCTCTGTAAAAATTAAGGAGTTGTAGTTAAGATATTGGTAATAATTGGTTATGTAAATTTTGTATATCAAGACAGAAATAAATTCATAAGATTATGAACTCCTAATTTAAAAAGTGGTTTTTTACACTCAGAATCTCTGTGCCCTTTTGGTGTTTGCTGAATTTTATGGATTTAATCCTGGACATCTTAATCAATAATGGATAAAGGTAGTCTGTTTTTACAAAGAATATTTTCCAACTGTAATAGATAATACTGCCATAAATTCATCATGCTGTAAATTAGCCTGAACACATCCAGATCCATAAAATTTAATTTTGCATTATTTAAAGCATAATAATTTGTGCATTTTTAATAGTGCTATTTTTTTTTAAACCAAAAGTCTTATCTCATTATGGACTGTATTGAAACTGTTCATTCCATAACTATTGTTTAGTCTTTGGTTTATTTCAGCCCTTGAGTGTAACTCTAACTTTCCTTATTTGCAGACTTTACTTTCTTGAAGTAAAACAAATCATTTGTCTTAGTCCTTAGAATAAAAGTGGGGTTTCAGTTCTTAAAATAATGTGTATTTTTACAGTAAAAACAGTGATAAAGTATTGTCTAGTTATTTAACTTCAGAATATGGCAATAGGCAGTGGGAGAATTGTGATCGCTAGACCTGATGCGGTATTAGAATGATTGTATCCTTATTCCAGTTCAGAATACTGTCCTTCCTAGTAGTTGAAGGAGTGTTTTAAGTAAGAAGACAATCTTTCTCTTGTTTTCATACTATGATGGAAGCTTAGCCTCTGTGTAACCAGGAACACAGGATTCATGGCATGAGTAAGAAAGCTGGATAGAGAAATCCTGAATATAGTAGTTATATAGCCTGAATATTGCCTAGTAGTTATAGCAGACATCTTGGGAAAGGACAGAACTGAGCTACTAGCTGTCAAATTTAGGCCTAATTGGATCTTTGAGAAGCTGTCTTCCAGAACTTGCTCAGAATAGTCATTTTCACTTTACCTACTACTTACCTGGTAATTAGAGTGGAATACAGAAGTCCATATATAAGCATAGGTGCCTAAGTACTCAGGAAGCTTCAGGGAATCTGAAGACTTCTTAGATGATCAGGTGTAGGGTGACATGTTTAGACTTCTGTGTTGAAATGACATTCACTTATGAAAGTGAATATGACCTCTTGAATTCAGCTGAAGCTGAGACCTACCTCTGAAATCCTATTTCTCACAAGTCTGTAGGCTAAGTAGTGTCTAATGGGTTTAAAGTTTTGTAAATATGGATGTTACTTGTCATCACTTTACAATCAATTTTTTCTTTTTTTAAATTCTATTTTGGAAAAAGGCTACAGAAACATATACATTGATGGAAACAGCAGCTGATGGTAGTCACTTGCTTTCTACACTTTGTTACGTCAATTTGTATGTTACCTGTTTACATTCTATCAACCTTGGTACAGCAGTGTTACCTTTAGAATTTATGTTAATTAGACAAGTAATACTGCTTACATGCAATTATATAAGCAATGCAGAATCTGAGATTTCTAAATCTACTTTCTTTTTCTTGATAGAATTTAATAAAACATCTTCCAGAGCAAGAACAACTGAATGCGTTGTCAAAGTTCAAGAATGAGTACAATAATTTATCTGAGCCAGAGCAGTTTGGAGTTGTGGTGAGTTCTACTAGTGTTTCTTTTCTTTTCTTGCCTGAAAAACAATTTTATTATACTGATATAGAAGCATTACCAGCTTCTTCCTAAATGTGAAGAGGTTGCATATTAAGAGCAGACTGTAGTTGCTGCTTTTTAATTCGACTTTCAAGGGACATACGCATGGATGTGGAAGGCCTGATTGTTATGTCCTCTTTTGTTAAGAATGTAATTTAGTTAAGACTAAACAAACAGAAAAAATTTATTTCCTGTGGCACTGGGAGATAAGGAGCCATTTTTGGATTTCAGTACTTAAAATTGTTTGACTTGACCTTTATTTGCACTGATAAATCATTATCAATGATATTATTGTTATGAGTGAAATTTTCTGCATTTTGTGGTTTTCAGTGTGATAAGCAGCCAAGCTCCTTTGTGCTTCTCTCTCACTCCTCATCTGTAAAAGAACAGGGAGAGTAAGTACAATAAAAAGAAAGCTTACAGGTTGAGATAAAGAGAAAGAGATCACTCATCATTTACCACCATGAGCAAAACAAGGTAGAGAGATTAATGTTATTTATTGCCAACAGACAGACTAGAGTAGCAGGAACTAGAAGCAAACATCCCCCCATACAATTTCTTCTAACTCTTCTCCCTGGGTGCTGCAGGGGAATGGGAAATGATGGGAAATGGATGCTGCGGTCAATCCAGAATGCTTTATCTGTGCTGTTCCTTCATGGTCACTCTCTACCCTTCTCCAGCATGGGTTTCTTCCCATGAGATGCTGTCCTTCCCAAAATAGGCTGATGTGGGCTTCCCACAGACTGTAGCTCTTTAAGAACTGCCGCAACATGGGTCTGTACCATGGGGGTTGTGCAGTACATCAGGAATGGACTTCTCAATCATGAATCCCCTTGGGTCTGCAACTTTTGTCAGACCGACTCCATGGCTGCAGCTCTGGTCTGGGGCTGCTCCTGTGGGAGCTCTCCATGGGTTGCGTCCTTTTTCAGGCCACATCTACCTTCTGCACTGTGGGCTGCTGTTGTACAGAATTTTTTTCCTTTCTCAGTAGCTCTGCCCTGGCTAGTGATGGATTCCTTTTGGAACTGGCTGGAGCTGGTTCCAGTCTTACATGGGGCAGCTTCTGCGCTGTTCTCAAAGATGCTAATCTCTGCAGCGCTCCCTTGTGCCCTGCCCCCAAACCTTCCCGTATAAACTTGATACACATTGATGTTTTTTCTTTCTATTCTCCATGTAAACGAGAATAAAATACCATTGATATCATCATGTTAAACTATTCTGCATCTTTCCTCCTATATTTTATAGTACGTGCAATCAAGAATTATTACAGTCACTTTTTCCATTCCCAGTGGGAAGATATGTTTATAACATCTCCCAGGCTGACAAGAAAAGGAAACATTGTTGGTTCATTGGTGGTGGTTGATAAATACAGTTTTGGAATATCATGTATATAGCCCATAATTCATAAATATTACAGATTTTGTCCTAACAAATACAGAGCAAGGCTGTTTCTTTTCCCAGATGCGTATATCCATATAGGTCTCTGATTTTCCTTGTCCATTCGTCATGTTTCAAGCTAAGATGATCACTGTCAGCTTCATCCAGGAGGATTTCAAGGAGAGGAAGTATTACTTTTAGATGTATCTCTGGATTTGGGAAAAGGAGTATCATGTCATAACAATAGATACTTTTTGTTGGCAGTTATCTGTGTGAATATCAACTATTTGTACCTAAATTTTAGAACATCTGGACTACAGGTACATTGTGGATTTCCTAAACTCCTTTTTTGACCTGGAATAATAATCTTCATGTTAAGAAAAACAATGTAATTAGAAGCCAGACGTACCAAGTTTGGTTTGGATTCTCAAACTGAAAATTTAAATAATAAATTTAGTGAAATTTAATGAAACAGAAATTTCAGTGAAATTTCTGTATCTATATAAATATAAAATGATGGTAGAGGCTCATTTGATGTAAATTTTGCAATATTTTCAGAGGAGTTGATTAATGACAAAATGGAGGGTAAAATGTTATTAGAATGACCATGATATAGGAAAAAAATAAACAACAAAACACTTTCACTTTTAAGCATGCCATCATCTTTTGGCATGAATGTGGCCCATGTAAACATTGAGATGACACACTGATGAGCATCATAGGCCAAGAGAAGGAAGCTAATAATGGGATATGTTAGAAAGACATTTTCTAGCTCAGTTTTTTTTGTTGTTGTTTTTGTGCCAGAGAAGCTAAGTCTTTCTGTGCTGGTCAGAATTGCATCCTTGACATGCGGAAATCAAACTCTATAGCCAGATTAAGGATATAGAGCAGATAAGTTTATTTCAGCGGTGTGCATATGCTGGGTGCAAGGGGGATAGATCCTCCTAATTTGCACACCGTGAGGAAAAAGCATAGAATCATAGAATCACCAAGGTTGGAAAAGACCTAAAAGATCATCCAGTCCAACCGTTCACCTATTCCCAATAGCTCCCACTAAACCATGTCCCTCAACACGGCATCCAGTCTTTCCTTGAACACCCCCAGGGTCGGTGACTCCACCACCTCCCTGGGCAGTCCATTCCAGTGCCTGACTACCCTTTCTGCAGCAAGACCTGAATGGTGGTATGGCAATAGTCTGTCAATGAAAGTCCACTAGGCAGATCGGTGCAGTTAAATTATCAGTCACAGAATCACAGAATCACCAAGCTTGGAAAAGACCTACAAGATCATCCAGTCCAACCATCCGCCTGTCACCAACCGTTCACACTAAACCATGTTCCTCAACGTCCCTCAACACAAAATCCAAACATTCCTTGAACACCTCCAGGGTTGGTGACTCCACCACCTCTCTGGGCAGCCCATTCCAGTGCCTGACCACTCTTTCAGAAAAGTAATATTTCCTAATGTCCAGCCTGAATCTCCCCTGCCGTAGCTTGAAACCATTCCCTCTGGTCCTATCACTAATGACACGAGAGAAGAGGCTGACCCCCAGCTCACTACAACCTCCCTTCAGGAAGTTATAGAGAGCAATGAGGTCAGATATAAAAGATATAAGCAGATATAAGCTGAACTAATACATAATCAATTGTTTTCCAGGAATTTGGATACATATTCATTACATTCCTGAGAGTCCATTAGCATGCAGACCCTCCACACGTGTGCGTGTGTAGTGGGTTGTGGGATGAAGAATCATAGTCTTCCTTGTGAAGGCTTGTGGTCTTCCTCGCTGCAGGCTTCTGACTTGCGGGAGGGGAAGCCCCCAAACTGGTTTTTGCTTGCCATCATCTAGATGATAGATTGACATCTAATCCTCTCACTGCCAGATGTCCTCAGGCTGTTCTCAAACTCTTATCTTTATGGCCTGCATCTCCCTCATTGTCCCAGACCCAGTGTCTGCTATCCCCACTCTTCTAACAACCTCTACATATTTGCTTCTGTGAACTATCTCTAAATTCCCCTATCCTCAGTCCCTGTGAAACCCTTTTCTCATCTTTTACTGTGGGGCCTTTCTCTTGTCCTGTCCTTCACCCTCATTCTGTAAACATTTTTTTTTTTTTTTTAATTTTTTGTTTAAGTTTTATGTAAACATGAAACTTTTTCTTAATAAATGTGGACATATTGTGTGTGTGTATATATATATATATATAAAGAACTAGCATCTGTTCTAGCATTCAGTTTGCTACATGCTTCACTTTTGCTCAGTATTAAAAGTTCATGGCTTCCTTTAAATTTGATATTAGAAAATTGAAAGGGTAGGCTGATTATGTAGCAGAGAAGTTCATACATATCAATGTTACTGAGAGAAATTCAAATGTCCTTTGCTGGAGCATGATGCTGCTCTCTGATAACCTTGTTACAAACCGTGTCTGCCAGGATGATAGAGAAAAGCATGCATCTAAACTTGAGCAGCTTTGAGTCTTACAAATTATGGAAAAATGCTAGTAGAGATGGATTTGTACCAGTAAATTTAACTACAGATTCATTTGGTTAAGGTATAAACATCTGTTTGACCATGCCAAATAATTTCAACAGTAATATATTTGTAATTGATTTGTTGAAGAAACAGGACAATGACATGCTAGTTTATACATTTTCATTGAATTAGTAAAATTAAAAGTTAAGTAGCAAATGTTTTCTCCATTTTTATCAAGAATAACTACTGATTTTAAAAAAGAAAAAAAGACATTTAAAAGTTAATTCCACATAGGTTAAAGCTTGATTGGCTTTTTTTTTTTTTTTTTTTTTTTTTAATGTTTTCAACCTAAGTCTACTGAGAAGTCTGCCTTTGGTTCTTTAAACATTCCAAATTTACTACAGTTAGGCATACCGACAGCAGTAGTAAATCTGAAATTTACAGTGAGTTAGTGTTTTCCAAGTGGTCAGGAGACCCTGCATCAGTTCTTATGGTTACCTGTCAGCATGAAAAGAGGACACTGCTTACTGGAGGCAAAAGCATGTTTAGTTTGCAATTTTTGCTGTCATTAGAATAACATAAATAATGAGAGCTAATTTGCATTTTAAAGACTAGTCTGATTTTAGTTGGTTCAGAAAATCTCTGGGATTGTTGGAGTATTTATCAGAAATTGTTTTAACACCATGTTATTTTCTCTGCAGTGTCCAGAGTGTCCACATTGTTGTACAACTATGCAGTTGCCTATCCCGAACAGTTTTGTCTAAAATGGTACTTTAGCTGACAACTTAAAACACGTCTGATTAATTATTAGTGAACCTTTCTGGTATCAAGATAGATCATCAATAAGATCCAACTGTCTTCTACTTGTGTTTCTGAAAGGTGAATGTGCTCTTATACGTTTGTGTTATGTAGTTCACTAACTCTACATCTTTGACTACTCCCCTTTCAACGCTCGCTATTTGAGGATTTTTTGCAAGCAGGGATGTATTTTGAAACGCTCCTGCAAGTTAATTCAATTTTTTTTTTAAGTTTTAAAGTAATCATTAATATAATTGCAATGGGCAATTGCTTTCTTTTTGAAATGTGCTTGTATTCAAGTATGAATAAATTTGAAATGATCTTTTGTAGGACATTTATTGATTTGTACTGCTTGACAAAATGCATTATTGGTAGACATATTAACTGTTATTACTTAGATCTACCAAATGTTTTCTCAATCCCATCTAATGGGAAGAGCTAGAACAGTAGACCTAAAGGTCAAGTTTTCTTGCATTTGTTTGTGGATTTTCTGTTTTGAGTGAACAACCAGATACTCCCATTGAAGAACGCTAGTGTTTACTTCCCCTAGTTGTGCATAGAAACAAAAGAAGATTATTAGGCATAATTTTTCTAGTGTGCCACCTTCTGCGCATCTCCTGAAGCTTACTTCAGAGATCAAGCTACAAAAAATTTGATTTTTTTGATATGTTTACATTTGGATATGTTACTTTTTTCACACCATAGAATGGTATCTTACACATTTGATTTTTATCATCAAGATTCTCTAATCTACGTCAAGGTCCCTTATATCTTTTATTTTGTCTGGGGAGCAGGCTGAGAACTCTCATTTGTTTCTTTAAGAGCCGCTGTTGACACAAAGATAAATTGTTGCACTTCGTTTTTCGTTTTTCTTTTCGAGCAAGGAGAATCATAAATGAAATAGAATACTTCCAATTTTATCTTTTATGTGAGCAGAGTCTTGTAGTCATATTTCTGAAAATTCAGATATGACATGTTAATTTATTCAAGGGAGAGACTAAACCACGTGCTTCTCAAGGAGCAGTCTAAATAGTGAATGAACTGATAATCACTACTTGTGTGATAATAAAATTTTTATAATGCAAACCCTGTTTTATCCTCCTGACCTTGAATTCAAAGTAAAGATTTGTTACTCTGAAAGAAACAGCTTGACACTTACTAAGATTCTGGCATGTTATGATTGTTAGAGTATTGTGGGTTTTATTTCAACTTGAGTTAATTAACTTTTGTTGTTGGCTTAACGACATTGAGGTCACGACTCTAAGCAGTTCAGGTTCTTCTTTATTTTTCTTTTTTTGTGTGTGTGTGGTGACTGTATGGGTCGCTTTTTTGATTTCTACAATTACCCTCTTCTTTTTAAGTTGTTTTGCACTTTTATGTTTTCTGTTCATTCAGCAGTAAGTGTAAAATAAATCCTTTACTACCCTTATCTTCTCTTCCAGACTGTAGGTTTTCTTTAGATAAACTACTTTATTTTTCTGTGTGTTCTTTCACGTGCTTCAGAGTGCTGTTTCAGAACATAGATATTATCACATATTGCTGTGGAAGTTTTTGGAGGTTTTTTTTGTTATTATTATTTTATTTTTTACTTGCACACTTTCATGAACTATTTCATGAAAACTCTGTTAAATCTGCTCATTTATTAAGTGCTTTAACTTAGCTTTACAGTGTTATCTTAACCTGATTTTGAATGCTGTATTTCAGTTATCAAGTGTTTCATAAAGTAGGGTTGTGCTTGCCAAAATTTAAATAGTTAATTGCATGTAGTTTTACTGTAGTTCATATTTTGTACTGGGTTTGCTCAGTGTGACTAATTTTCTTGGAGGTTTCATTAATTCTGATTACTGGATAATTTATTCTGTAAAACTCGAAAATGGTGAAGTCTGGGTTTTGTGTTTGAAAATAAGTAGTTGTATGAGTAGTCACATAGTATACACTTACGAGACAAAACCTGTCTGAGAGGGATGTTATTTCATCTATTTGGTCACCTATGTGGTTGGCTGTTTTCTGTTGTTATTTTTTTTATTTTTTATTTTTTCCTTTTTGATGCGTTACCCAATGATAGGATAAGTATTTCATTGCTTTAGGACTTAAAACATGTGGTGGCATTAACTTGCTTTTTAGATAGTTCTTTTCTGAGAAGTTCACAGAATTTTTTTTTTCCTAATTTTGGCCGTAATCAAGTAGACAGTTTAATTAGACTGCTGTTTAGTAATATCAATCTTGAGTTTTCAGTTAAATTGATTCAGTAGTTACTAGTTAGCTTTATTAATCCTGACTTGGGGAGCGGTAATGGGATTAGCTGAAGAGCATCTACACCAACGCACGCAGCATGGGCAACAAACAGGAAGAGTTGGGAGCCATTGGGCTGCAGGCTAACTGTGACTTAGATGCCATTGGAAACATGGTGGGAATGCTCCCATGACTGGAGTGCTGCAATGACTGGCCACAAACTCTTCAGGAAGGATAGGCAAAGAGGAAGGGCTGGCATTTTGGCTCTCTACATTAGGGAGTGCTTTGATGCTATTGAGCTTGAGGCTGGGGATGATAAGGTTGAATCCCTATGGGTAAAGATCAGGAGAAGGGCTGACAAGGCGGATTTCCTGGTGGGCGTCTGCTACAGACCACTGAACCAGGGAGAAGAGACAGATGAGGAGTTCTATGAGCAGCTGGCAGAAGCTGCGTGATCACCAGCCCTTGTCCTCATGGGGTTCTTCAACTTCCCGACGTATGCTGGGAATACAACACAGTGCAGAAGAAGCAGTCTAGGAGGGTTTCTGGAATGGATTATGGAGGATAACTTTCTGATGCAGCTGGTGAGAGAGCCTATGAGAGGAGCTGCCCCGCTAGACCTGCTGTTCACAAACAGAGAAAGTCTGGTGGGAGATATGGAGGTTGGCGGCTGTTTTGGACAGAGTGACCATGAAATGGTAAAGTTCTCGATTCTTGGTGGAGCCAGGAGGGAGAACAGCAAAACTGCTACCTTGGACTTCTTGGACTTTTCCAGGAGAAAAAGAGAATCTACTTCCTGTGGAAGAAAGGATGGGCGACTCAAAAAGAGTAGATAGAATTTGTTAAGATGTGCGGAGAGAAAATCAGAAAGGCAAAAGCCCAGCTTGATCTCAACCTGGCTGCTGGGGTAAAAAGTAACTCTTTTACAAATGCATCAACAGTAAGAGGAGGGCTAAGGAGAATCTCCATTCTGTACTGGATGAGGTTGGGAATGTGACACTGAGGATAAGGAAAAGGCAGAGGTTCTGAATGCCTTCTTTATGTCTGTCTTTAAAGGTCACATCAGTTATCCTCAGGGTAACTGCTGTCTCTGACCTGGTAGTCTGAGCTGACTGAACCCCCCACAATTCGGGAGGACACAGTCAGAGACTTACTACCCCAGCTGGACTGAGCTGGACTGCCCATGGGGCCAGAGGAGATTCACCCGAGAGTGATGAGGGAAGTGGCAGTGGTGATAGCCAAACTGCTTGCCATTATCTATCAGCGCTCCTTGTTGACTGGTGAGGTCCCAGAAGACTGGAGACTTGCCAATGTGACTCCCATCTACAAGAAAGGTTGTAAGGAGGATCCAGAGAACTACAGGCCTGTTAGCCTGACCTCGGTGCCATGGAAGGTTATGGAGCAGATGGTCTTGAGGGAGATCACATGGTGTGTGCGGGACAACTGGAGGATCAGGCCTAGCTGGCATGTATTCATGAAAGTCAGGTCCTGCTTGACCAACCTCGTCTCCTTCTGTGATTGAGTAAGCTGCCTGGTGGACGAGGGAAAGGTTGTTGATGTAGTCTACCTAGACTTCAGCAAAACCTTTGACACTGTCTCCCACAGTGTTCTCCTGGAGAAGCTGGCAGCCATGGCTTGAAGACATATACTGTTTGCTGAGTAAAGAACTGGCTGGATGGCCAGAACCAGAGAGTGGTGGTGAATGGGGTCAAATCCAGCTGTCGATGAATCACCAATGGTGTTCCCTAGTGGTCAGTACTAGAGCATATCCTGTTCCATGTATTTATTGATGCCCTGGATGATGGCATTCAGTGCACCTTCAGTAAGTTTGCAGATGACAGCAAGTTGGCTAGAAGCATTGATCTGCCTTGGGGTAGGAAGGCCCCACAGAGGGACCTGGATAGGCTGGATCGCTGGGCTGAGGCCAATGGGCTGAAGTTCAAGAATACCAAGTGCCAGGTCCTGCACTTTGGCCACAACAACCCCAGGTGATGCTACAGACTTGGGGCAGATTGGCTGGAAGACTGTGTAGAGGAAATGGACCTGGGGGTATTGATTGATGCTCAGCTGAACATGAGCCAGCAGTGTGCCCAGGTGGCCAAGAAGGCCAATGGCATCCTGGCCCACATCAGGAACGGTGTTGCCAGCAGGAACAGGGCAGTGATTGTCCCCTGTACTCAGCTCTGGTGAGGCTGCACTTCGAGCACTGTGTCCACTTTTGGGTCCCTCACTGCAAGAAAGACATTGAGGCCCTGGAGTGGGTTCAAAGAAGGACAACAAAGCTGGTGAGGGGTCTGGAGCACAGGCCTTATCAGGAGCAGCTGAAGGAGCTGGGATTGTTCAGTCTGGAGAAGTGGAGGCTCAGGGGAGACCTTATTGCTCTCTATAACTACCTGAAGGAAGCTTGTAGTGAGGTGGGGGTCGGCCTCTTCTCTTGTGTAACTGGTGATAGAACTAGAGGGAATGTCCTCAAGCTACGGCAGGGGAGATTTAGGCTGGATGTTAGGAAATACTGCTTTTCTTAAAGAGTGGTCAGGCACTGGAATGGGCTGCCCAGAGAGATGGTGGAGTCACCAACCCTGGAGGTGTTCAAGGAATGTTTGGATTTTGTGTTGAGGGACGTTGAGGAACATGGTTTAGTGTGAACGGTTGGTGACAGGCGGATGGTTGGACTGGATGATCTTGTAGGTCTTTTCCAAGCTTGGTGATTCTGTGATTCTGTGACTGATAATTTAACTGCACTGATCTGCCTAGTGGACTTTCATTGACAGACTATTGCCATACCACCATTCAGGTCTTGCTGCTGAGTATAGGTGCGTGTTTGGCTTTCTTCTGTAACAAAATCTTGAAATCTTACAATAATATCTACAAAAATATAATCTACAAAATCTTGAATTTCTGAACTTTGCAGTTCAGAAATCCTTCTCCAGAGGCTTTTAATTTTATGTAGTTTTATATCTCCCTACAAGATTTTATTATATCCAAAGGTTACCATATAAACTGTGTTTGTTTTAATCTTTTGCACAAGGGATGATAATGATGCTGAACAAATGAGCTACTTAGCTAAAAATTATTAGGCATAAAAAGAAACTGAGTTCTTGAAGTGTACCGCTTAATTATCTTCCCACCACATAAGCAGTGGAGGTTTTTTTGGTCATCACAGTCAATAAGGGACTCAAACTATAGGCAAGGTTTTGAATATAATGAGAACAGGATAATTAAACTCAGATATCTTTAAAATATTTTCAGTATACTTGTAAAATGTAAATATCACCAAAAAGAAATTAGAGATGTATGGGTGTCAAACAATACTTTAGAACTTTTAGAAGGAAGTAAAATATATACTAAGTGGTGATTTATACCATTTTAAGAAGTTTTCATTAAATAAGGATTGAGGCTAATGGAGTTAATTATTGAATTTTGGAAGTCGTTGTTACACATAAAGCTCTTTCTGGATTTCATTTTTTTGTTTGTTTGTTTGGCAATTAATTAAAAAAAAAACATTATTTACTTGACTCTGCTTTTTGTGCTGAAACGTGTTGCATATCTTTCTTTTTTTTTCTTCAAAAGGACTGTAAAAATGAATGAAGCATGGTTTTAAAGATTTTCCTGCATTGTTAGAGCAGTGTAAGTTTGTGTGACATAGAAGGGGAAGTTTTTCTGTAGAAAGAGTGCCATACTGTAACCTTGCGCACAATTTTGTTTTGTCTGAAATGCCTAATACATGACACTTCATGTTTGTTACTTCATATAAGAGTTGTTTTTCTTTTGCTTCTCGTCATCTTTACTTTTTTTGATGATACTAGAATTTTATGTCAGCCAGATTTAAAATAATTCCTCTTTTTTTCTTATTGAAGACAGTTTGGTATATGGTTTGTCTATATGTGTTGCTAATTATTTGTCTTTGTCCCCTTAAATTTCTGGACAAGTAACAAGAATTGTCTATGTATTGTTTTCTCCATTCATGCTTACAGCAGCTTATTTCCTTTTGAATTTCGTTCTTCAAAACTTATCCTGTTCCATTTTCTTTAGAATGCATCTCACCCTACTGCATGAATAAATGCAGTAACTCATCCTAATCTAAGTTTCGTTAGCTTCTCATCTCCATCCCAATTACAGCATGATGGTTAATCTTTTCCTTCTATTCCACTGTTGGTGATGAGATTATTGCTGGATTCAATCTTTCTCTGTTGTGTAAATTTTTTTTTTTCTAAATCTTTTTTTTTTTTTTTTTTTTTTTTTTTTGTATTTTCTGTTTTCTTCTCACATTTGCTCATTAGAGAGTGAAAATTCCTTATTTTAAATGTGTGAAATTCTTAATTGTGTGAAAGACTGCTCTCTTTCAAAACTGCTTTGTACAAAGAACTGGTCCTGTTGGAATACGAAAAACTCCACCACTTTTTCCAAAGGCCAAAGCCTACTAGCCTTGACTGTACTTATTAGCCTTGTTGCTGCATCCTTTTACCAAACCAGACAGCTCCCCTTCCTCTTTTTTATTTCTTATAGTTCCATGAAATAGCTCCTTACAGTTCCACAAAATGCAGTTATCTTCCAGAATTTTAAAAGTTTCTTGTGCTTACCTTACGTAATTACCTGCAGGTAATTATATTTTCTTTCTCTTCTAGTTGTTCTATAGTCATCTTGAATTTCAGCGTCCTTTTTACATCAGTGGTTTTGTCTGGATAGCACATCATACCTGTGGTGAACATACAACGTGCCCAATTACAACTAAGACAGAAATAAGCATATGTAGCTGTTTTAATTGTGTGGGTGATTATGTTTCCTGGTATAAGTCTAAGGTTACTGTGTTGCTTCCAAGGTGCAACAGGGGCTTTCCATGGCACTATGTGGGCCAATCTGACGTGGCTTCAGTTCCACTTGGAGTATGGTTTTCAGCTTGTTTAGCGTGGAGAAGGCTCCAGGGAGACCTTCCTGTGTCCTTCCAGTACTTGAAGAGAGCTTATAAGCAGAAAGGGAAGTGGCTTTTTTCCAAAGTCTAATAGTAATAGGACAAGAGAAATGGCTTTAAAGTGAAAGAGGGAATTTAGGTTAGACATTAGGAAGAAATTTTTTACTCAGGGGGAGGTGAGGCAAGGGATCAGGCTGCCTTCTCCCTGGAGGTGTTCAAGGCCAGGTTGGGGGAGGCCCTGGGCAGCCTGAGCTGCTGGATGGAGCTTAGAGACAAGTGAAGCCTCATCCACCTTTACCCATTCTATGTTTGTACAGATTTCCTTGCACTCCAGGCAGTTACACTGTTCCAGCATAAGCCCGTTTTTGTTTCATCTAGGGACAACTTGCTTTTCTAATCTCTTGTCTAGGCCTTCTAAAGCTTCCATTTGGATACCAATTGAAGATGCCATTAAGTTCAGAAAAAACACTTCACTTAGGTATCCTCGAGGGAAATTTGAAAGGAGAAACAATACCATGGGTAGTCTTTCATGTAAAGAACAGGTAACATAAAAGGATTTGGAGCATGGGGGTGCTATTAAACTTCACAAGAAAACAATTTTGGGATGACAAAATAAAGGAAAAATATAGGTATGATAAGTATGTTGAGGCAAGCAAAACCAAAAAGTTTCTAGATGAACTGAATTATTGGGAAACACGAATTGTAAAGGAGTTATTTATCACAAACTTTTACGAACCTTCTTAGTAACATATATTATTTTGTAAATAAGCAGGAAGCCCAAGTTAAATGCAATTCTAAGTCACTGTTAACAGTTCGATAGGACCTTTTGGAAATAAGAAGAAAAAAAAGTAATGAAGATCACTTAACTCAAACACAGCATAATTAAGAATATGATCTAACAGTACAACAGTATTAATTTCGGGCAAGCAAATTTAGAGACTTTTGAGAAATAGTGTGAGAAAAGAAATAATAGGTGCTTATTTAAGGGGCTGCTGGAGAGTTGAAAAATAAACCATTGTTCATTATAATTGTTTTTAATAAAGCTATAATAGGAATGTGAGAGTCAGCAGTTGTTGAATGGTTTTTGAATTTAAAATATTCAGGCACTAAAGATTATCTTCTGTTGTTATTCGTTTGTATTAATTAGATCTGAGTCTGAGGTGTTTATTTTTTCCTGTGATATTAAAATTGCGAGGGTCGTGAAGCAGCTGATAAGAGCTTCTCATTGCTTCCTTGTCTGAAGTAAATTTTCTGAATTTTTTCCAAAGTTAAAGGAGGAATGCAAAAGAAAGGTTTGCAGTGAGTTGAAGCTTCTAAATTTCAGGCTTGCATTGAATAAATAGAAAGAAAATAACCCCTCTCATTGCAGGATCTAATTGAAAGAGAAAGGTGACTTTAATTTATAGAATCCTGATATAATATGACTTTTTTACCTGCTCAGTCTCTTAGAGATTGAATTCACTTATATTTTATACCTCATTTCTTCTGAGTATTACCACATGTGTGTCCAAGCAGTCTGGCTACGATTCTAATGCGCAGCATTGATGTTAAGGGACTTTCTCAACACCTAGGGTTGTTCTTGACTGATGGGAACAAGTTAGATTAGGGCAGCTCTTTTATTTTGTAAGTTGCCATGAGGTTGTCTTTATCTCAGAATCTCCTAACTTCAGCTTCTGTAAGTGTTAGCACAGGTCATGACCACTTTAGTAGCTTCTATAAATCCACTCAGGAAGAAATGTGCGCTTAAAAAGAACTAATTCACTGACAGTTCTCTCTTTCACTATGGAGTAAACATCATCTTTGGAAGAATGATGGAATGGTAAATATAAAGCTAAGCATTTTGGATACGCTGACATAATTTATATTTCAAACATTAATTTTTGGGGGCAGTGAGTATGCTTTCTTTGTGTTGGAATCCATTCAGATTACTTTTCTTAGATATAAAAAGCTCTATTTAGTTAGTTATTTACTTACTTACTTACTTACTTACTTATTTTCTGTCATCACTGTTATTCTCATTTTGCAGCAAGGCTGTGTTCCCAGTGGTCAAACTAACTTTGAGCTTCATATTCAGGCACACTGCTTCATATTCTCAATTACAATAACTATCCACTTTTATGTTGCCCTGTTGTTACTGACCCTTGAATAATTTCTTTTTTGCTGAGTTCCACTTTACTAATGAGCTTTCTGGAAGTTTAGGTTGCTTAATGACAGTGAAAGATATTTTAGGAACACCGGAGACTCAGGATTAACATGGCAGTGAATGCAAAGTCTGTAGTTATGGATATAGTTGTATTAAAGAATGATGTATTATGTCGGATGAGAAGTGAGATACAAATTGGATCTGTCATCATATCAGTCAGTAAACATACAGGAAACTGAAACATAGAAGCAGGGTTATGGCCTGTACAATTGTGAACTTCTCTATTCACCACCGCTGAAACCTCAGCTACAATATTATATCTGGTTTGGAGGTTTGTTGTACATTAGTTATAGATGTGCAGACAAAAGCAGGGACTCCAGAGATGGCTAATGACTACAGTTTAGAAACAAGGGATATGAAGAAATATTGCCTGTAAGTTGTTAAAGCCAAGGCAGAATCTTTGCTTAAAATATGTATAGGAAAACTGGAAGAAGGAAGGGAATAATATATTCTGAATAATGTTGGTTCTTACAGGAGTATGTAATGGTTTATGTTTTTCAGGAAAGCGATGCAGGTTAGATGATGGGAAGATTTTTTCTAACAGTGGGAATAATAAAACAGTAGAATTGATTTATTCTAGGGAGATTAGGTAGTCCTTATAAAATCAGCTATCTCTTTGAGCAGGCAAGGCTAATGCACTATTTGCTAGCAAAGCTGATTGTTTCATAGAAAGGCAGAATGCTGTGAGTGGTCTCTGAAGGTTGTTTTCCTGCTTGTTCTGTACACTGACCAAAATGTCCATAGCACTTCTGTGGATAGAATCTAGCATTTAAACATTGCTATTAGTGTGATATCTTGTTTTTAAGGACGCCTTCCTAATGAAAATTAACACTTGAATCTATCACATCACAAATCTGTTATAGCCTAGCTAATAGCACGATTATCTGATCTCTCCTTTTATTAAGCAAGCCATCTGAAACAGCTCAAATGTGTGAGGTGGTTGGCTTTGTTTGTTTGTTTGTTTAAGAGGATGAATGCTAAGGAGTTGGTAACAAATATTTACCAAATTCATCTCCTTTGCAGTTTTATACTGAAAATTCTTAAGGCAAATGCTGGAAGGATTTGCTTTTTTTCTCAATAAATTTTTATTTGAGAGAAAGCTAAATAATGGTTTATTAAAATAGCTTATTGCTGGTGATGATGCAGGAAATCCATATAGATTTTATAGTTTTCTGTGAGGTCATGAATTCCTTTATTCCTTTTATTGATCTGTGTGTTGTTTTGAATATGAAGTCCTTCGTGTCCTTGGACGTCTTCTTTTTTTTTTTTTCTATTGAAATCATTCAGGCAATAATAGTAACCAAAACCATTCCAGTTCAGTTCTCATTAGTTTTTATATTGGTTTTAAATATTATTCAATGTTCTGAAAACAACTTTCCAAACCAGCTTTCACCCAACTATTTTTAACAATTCTGGGGATAATGAATTACTAGATGACGTTTTAAGGCTTTATCTATACTAATCAACTAAATGTCACCAGAGAATGCTATTGGTTATTGAAACTTAGTTGTCTGTAGTGCTAATTTGCTAGAAGAAACAATAATTCTAGGCATAGAATATTTCTTTAGTCTGTGCAGAATTCCCTAACAATTCCTATACAGTTCAGGAGTTGGCATGAACCAGTATTTGTTAATTGCAAATTCAGAATATGACAGAGGCAGATTGGTTTTTTAAGACAAGTCATAACGGTTACAAAATACATCTTCCCTTTTTCATTACAGGGAAGACAGAGCAATACATAACAGGGAATTTGGATACAAACACATTGGTTTCAGCCGTTCAAAACTTGAGTGTCTAGCAGACATCGCTGTATTTCCTGGGCTTGACATCTCAGGGCACTTTTGGAACTGTAGATGAGTACAGCAATGTTTATTCCCATGTCAGGTGGCTCCAGATCTTTGCTCTCACCCTACCCAAGTTGTTTTGGCACATAGTTTATATAAATGAGTACCAAAGTACTCAGAACATAAGTGAATCTCCAAAGAAATTACATGTTTTTATTACAGGGTAAGCTTTCTTTTTCCTTTAGCTGAGAAAGTTCTGTCCCCTGTCAACTCTCCATCAGCACACATCCGCTTTTCCCCACACTGTTGCCAATGCAATAATGCTCAGGCTTGAGGCCAATTTATGTTAACAACTTGTTGCACAAGAAACTGTTCCAAGTAGTAGTTCTGATCTGGTTATGCAGAGTGAAGGGAACTGAAACCAGATGAAGACGTGTGAACTCTTCAATGCCTCTAATCCTTACTGGCAGAAATTAGTCCTGGATGTATTAGATTTATTAATATGATTTTAAATTCATAAATACAATTCTATTTCAAAAACCATATTTTTTTACATTCTTTATTAACACTGTTGATATAAAAACTTCCTAATACTTGATAGGATGCTTTTAGTGACACTCGACCTTGGCTGCAGGCAACTACATTAGCAGTCACATGTATGAGGACAGTGTTTGAAGCACTATGTGTGATAGTTTCTACTTTATTTCTGATCTTAAAACTTGAGATTTTTTAAATGTTTTCACATATAGTTTGGGAATGAGAAAAAGAAATAGTTTTTTGCCTGATCACTTTTACTTATTCAAAGATAAAATGGGTGAATTTTGAAATATTCTTTCAGAAATAATTAATGTCTAGTCCTTGTGAGTTACACTGATAGCTAACCTGAATAGAAGTTGGCAAGCTATTCTCATGTGGCTTCACAGCATGTTCACTGATAGATGTGTTTTTAATCATTTCATACCAAAAAAGAAGATTTCACTAGAGTAAATTGAAGATTAGAGTGAGACTTGATGAAGGCTAGTTTGTCTTAAATAATTCAGCAAACACTTAAAATGATCAATTCTATATTCAGCTGATGATTTCACCTGTATGTTCACATTGAGGATAATTCAGAACCTATTAATGTTTTCACTGCTGTCTAGAAAATATCTTAGAATATTTGAAGAGCTGTTCCTAACACTTACTGCTTGATCGCAGCCATTTCAGTTTGGTTGAAATCCTACAGTGGCAAAGTCTATCAGCACTGTGAGATATTTTAATTGTGTTAATTTCCATCTGTAGAATTTCTTTTGTAATCCTTACCTTCTTCTGCTGTCTTTCTTCACGTGTATGCTGCTTTTTCTTTTCAGTGCTCTCCGTCAGCAATTTGAGCCTTCCCAAGAATGTTGTCAAAGATTGACTTAGCACTATACATCACCTGTGACAGTTAAAATATATACATGTCAAATTAAACCACTTAAATAGTTTGACTATAAAGGGAGAACATCCTTAACTCTTACAGTGTTGGTATCTTTTAATAGGCTTTTATGGGTGTCATTCTTCTATTCTGTACTGTCAAAACTATTTTGAATACCTCTAGTGCAGCTAGCAAAATGTAAAGATAAGTAAAAAATAAATTGTCTTATGAAGTTATGATGTTACCTCAGATGTCTGGAAGTGGTGATTGTTTCATTTGTCAAGGGCATAGGCTCTCACAGTTTTCTTCTTGGCAGATCTCTCTACAACTTGACATCAGTGAGGTTATCTCTCTTGAATAGTCCTCATCTTTTGTCTCTAACTGATCAGTGATTCAATTGCAGATTCCTCTAAGTGTCTCAAGAACTTGTCTTGAATCTGATTTGATTCACACAGTGAAAATTTGTTTCATTTCACACAACATTACTGATAAAAATTGGTGTTGTATTGTTTAGCTTTATCAGATGTATGTTTCCCATTATGACCCAATGTAACTGAAAACTGTCACGTGTTGGTAGACTGGATTTTCTTTTACCCACTGCATGGCAAAAGAAAGCAATGACAGTGCCTTCAAGTGGGATACAGATACTATGGAGCAATAGCATGTAATAAAGAAGGAAAATTGGCTTGTCCCTTCTAACAACCAGCACTAGCTCAAGAAAAGTGTGATCTCTATCCAGAGAGGCTCCTTTCTTCTCTACTAACCCTTAAAGGGTGAGGAAGGATCTAGGCTCCACCCCTTACAGTCACTCAGGTGCATTGCTCACACCTGAGCTCCCTTGGTTAGCAATGCCTTTTCACCTGGTGCTCAACCATTGGTTCAGGCTGTGACCTAGCAATTCCAGTGCACCAACCAATTCCAGTTGCAGCAACCTTATGGAATATGCTATGGCAGTTTGACAGTATTCATACTCGGGAGTGGCAGTTTCCTAAGAACAGAATAATTTTTCTGTAAGAGCCCTTAACATTTGTCTGGAATCTTGGATCCAAGGAAGATGGTATGAAAAGATGGTGTATTTTACTGTGAAATAATTTCTGAGCTTAGAAGTTTTGACTTGACTATGAAATATAGATTGTATTTGAAATTAGAAAAAGAATAAAATCCTGAAAGATTGTAAGATTAATAGAAAAATGTTTTATACTTTAAAGAATATGGCATTAAACCACTAAATTTGGTGTGGATTATACTGTGTTTTTATCTCTCTGTTTATTTTCATGCCATCAGTAATCATGAAAGAATCAAAAAGAGTTATCCCCAAAGTAGACTTTTTACACTTGTTTCTTGAATGATACTGCTGTAAGACTGCGATTATACAGGAAAAGATAAACTTCTTTTTGACTTTGTTTTCACTCTCTTAGCTTTTAGGAATAGATTGCACGCCTTCAACTCAACTTGAAACCATGTCATCCAGGTGGCTGATGCCACCTGTATTGGTTGCAGCATTCCTTACTGCCTTCCAAAACATCCTTCCTGGCTTTGTGCAAAATCTCTTCCCATGCTAATGGTTTTTGATACCTGATATCTACATGTTTTACTATAGAGTTGCCATTTTATCAGTGCTGAAAAGTAGTTTTAAAGCATCTAAACTTTGGTGCCTAAGAAGAACAGATACTTGTATTGGGCTTCAGGAGAATTTGTATTTGGGTTGGCAGCAGGGCACAATATTTCTGCTTCATTAAAAATGCCAACAGTCTTCGTGAAACTGATTTTCATGTTGTGATTTGGACATGTTAAGAAAAGGTTTTTTGTTTTGATGTGATCAATAGAGGATCTTGATGTATAGATGCTGAACAACTTCAAGGTTTTTTGGGAAGTTTTCACCTACATTAAGTGATCTATCCATGTGACTGGCTAACAGGGCAGCTATGGTTAAAGAATCTTGAATCTAGTCAGTATCTTAGATCTTTGTAGCTTGAACTGGCTGTGCAGATATTTCATGTATTTCAGCTTCAGACTTTAGAGCTCAATGGAGCTGCATGTCCTTTGGGACTTGCTTTCTCTGTCACCATTTTGGAGAAGTGGGGGACTTTTCCTAATATGTGCAAGCTGTCTTTCAACAGCATCCACATATGTGGTATTTCAGGTCAAACTCTTTTTGCCACAGATTATCCATAGTTTCCAAATGCACTAAGTAACGATATAGATAAATAATTTTAATTGACTATTGACAAGACTACAGAAGATTTGCAGCAGAATGCTTTTTCTTCCCACTACTGTTTTCATCATAGGCACATAATATCTTCCTGTCTAGGAAATCAACTTGGATGACTTGTTGAATCGTTAGAGAAGATCATACTAAATAAGAATGTGCTAGAGATCTATTTTTTTATTTTTTTTGTCGTCACATCAAGGACATCATAATCATCTGCTGTTGTGGGCTGTTATCACTGTATACTGCTTAAACCATTACAGTGTCAAATTCTACTTCTAAGTTGGAGTAAGTATGGTGGTTCAACCTCATAGAAAATACTACGTCTGCTGTCATGATTTTCAGATATTTCCATCGACACTATGATCACCTGCCCATATCTTCATGGCTTGTATATTGAGACACTAAAAGTAATAGCATTAGGAAGTATGAAGTACTTTTAGAACTAATTTATCAGATTTTTCCATCTGGAAGAGAGATCTATCCTCCTTGACTTTTAGAAACTTTTCTTCATTTGATTTGATATTATGTTATTCTAACTGAAATTACTCATGTACTTCTACACTTGACTTCTGGTATAAATATATTTACTTTTGTCATCTGCCTGAAATAGAGGTTTTATAGGAGACCTTTCCTATGTTAAACTGTGACTTGATTTCCCATTAGGAAATCTTTTCAGTCTGGTGATATCTGCTCCATATGTAGCTTTTAATGAAAATAGTTTTCTGATGGCTGTTACGCCTGCTAAAAATAGAACTAATTTCAAAACTTCTCAGTGTTGGATGTTTCCTTTGTAGGGAAATGAGTCCTAATTCAAAAAAATGAGTCCTAACTCAACTCTGAGAAGGAAAAGCTGTGTCTCCATTCCATTTTGATTAAGTTGTCAGTAAATCTGTGCATCTGTGTATCTTCCATACCACAAACAAACAAAAAAGCCTTTCCGTGTCCAGACTGAATAACAGTCAACAATAACATTAAAAAAAAAACCTGTACATAATCTAGTAGTTTAGGATTTCATGTATTGTTAAGGCATTATTGGCTTCAACTTTGCCTTTAGAAAGGAGAATATGACTATCAGGAAGAAAGTCTTAAAGAATTTGTTGTATTGGTGGGAAAGCAAGGATAGGAAAAAAATGAGGGAAGACACGCATGGAAGCACTCAACACTGGTGTTTCTTCCATGCATTCAGAACTGAAGAGCAAGGTGGCAAAACATGATTTCTTCCGTGAAAGAGGGAAAAATGGGGTTAGGGATAAAAGGTGTGAGAAGTACACTGGAAGCTAGGGAAATTTAATTTATTGAGTACATTCCATGTTCTTTGATTTAAAGTATTAATAAAATTCACAATCTTGTCTGGATACAGGAAAAAATGTGTATAGGATCTCTAGGGTAGGAATTCAGGAACTGAAGTCATATAGAAAGACTGAAACTTCTTTTGAAAATACTTGACTAGTAAAGTGTAGAGGAAGTAAGTTTTTTGCATAAGATCTAAAGAAGCTATTCTTTTCCTAGGAGTGTTCTGCCTTACCTAATTTAACTATATAAAGTCTAGGACTGTAGTGGGGTATGAATACTGGCATATAATAATACACATTATATTAAGTGTTTCATAGCAGAGATTTTTCAGAACTGTTGTTTTTCTACAAGTTGAGATTAAGCTTTTATTGAAATCAGCTTTTAAATATTTGCACCAGAAAATGTGATTTGCCTTGTTTTGGTACATCCTGAGTTATACAGAATTTGTGAACTACTTTTATTACTTTGCAACTACTGGGTCATAAACTTGGATTAGTTTTATAGGATTTGGTATATGAGTTGACAGATATGATATATGATGACACTTTATCATTTATTGCTTACACATACTAGTTATTGGGAAAGGATGGGGGCAGTTCACATTAACCACAAGATGGGATTTCAGTTGCTTACCCAAGTGTCTCTCATTCATTCGTTCATTTGCTATCAGTTATAGCAGATATATTGCTTCTTCAAGCCTGTCACACCAATAAATCATTTCAGATTGTATGCATTTGTACAGTGTAGCATGAATTTTAAAGGAAATCTCCTATTTTCTTTTCAATCAGATGAGCAACGTGAAAAGACTACGGCCACGACTCACTGCTATTCTTTTTAAGCTTCAGTTTGAGGAGCAGGTGAACAACATCAAACCTGACATCATGGCTGTCAGTGCTGCTTGTGAAGAGATAAAAAAGAGCAAAAGCTTCAGCAAGCTGCTGGAACTAGTACTGTTAATGGGAAACTACATGAATGCAGGTTCTCGGAATGCACAGACCTTTGGATATAACCTCAGCTCTCTCTGTAAAGTGAGTTTTGAAATGTCCATGTTGAGTATTACATTCATTTCTTTATTTGTTTTTATTGTACTTCCTAAATACCTTATCTTGATGTTTTCTCTGCAGTTAATTATTTGTATTTATTTATTTTTTCTTCTTAATTCTAAACATTAGATGATGATTTGAACAATACAGAGCTTATCTATGTACAGTCATCTTGTGACTGACTTGCATTTGAACTTTCAGAATATTTCATATTGAGGAAATTATAATAAAAACCAAAACAAACTAAAGCTATGGAAGGACCGTATCAATGTGATCCTGGTTGCACTGTAGATTTACATGTCTGAACACTTCTAACATTTTAATCTGTAATGAGATAGTTATGATTTCTCTTTCTTATAACATTTTTCCTTATCTGTTTTCCTTTTCTTGTTGCTCAGCTTCATTAGTTTCCAGCTGCTTCTAATTTTCCTTATGTAAAAGTTGAAAGAGTGACAATGTAATGCAAGAAGACATCTATTCTTTCCTGAGTGTTAACTTAAAAACAATTCTAAGCCTAATCGGCTAACCCTATTTAGTGCTATAGTTTTTTCCCCATCACCACCATTAACTATTTCACACAAATTGGCACTTCATTTTGTGGTGTCACAGCTTTGCATGGCTGTCCAGAACATGTCTTGTCTTTCATGTTACTGTTGCCACTGCTGAAACACACCACTCACCCCCTCACTGTCCTAACACCCACTGTTTGGTCTCCAAAAACATTCAGCAAGCACCAGTGAATGTCAGTGGGTGCCATTTTTTTCCACATGGAGTTCAGTGGCATACTTTTGCTTTATATGCACTTCTATGTCAGATGCCATTTTGACCACCCCTCTACTGTCGTCTACTGCCAGTGTATAACAACAAAATGTAATAAGGGAATATTATCAGGAAGGCTTGACTTCTACTGCCATGCCACCAACATCCACTTTCGATGATGTGAGACAACATAATAACATAGAAGTTATTAATTATTTTTGCATTTCTGAACAAAAGGACACCCAGTAATCATGGAATCATAGAATGCCTTGGGTTGGAATAGACATCAAGGATCATCTAGTTCCAACCCCAATGCTATGGGCAAGGTTGCCAACCACGTGATGAGACTGAAAGACGAAAGTGATTTAAGATCACTTATTGCTTACACATGCTAGTGATTTAAGAAGCAAAAAATATATATATATATATATATATATATATATATAATATATATATTATATATTCTGTATGTGGACCAAGACAATTCCTCTTTACTCATTGCATCTCAATTAAGGCAAAAGGTTGGAACTCACGCTTTAGGTTCTTAGTAATCAACATATTTTCATTCTTTTTTTTTTCCCCTCCAGCAGCATAGTGTAGCCTCCTATAAAGCTAGATAACCTGTAAGCTTGCAAATCTAACTAACTTGCTTGTCCTGTGCATTTAATACCAGAGCATTGTAGGGTAAGCCATGACCTAAAGTCAGGTCTTCCTATGTACAGCAGTTCAAGCTCTATTTTTATTTACTACACCTTAAATTATTTACCCAAGATCATTCCATATTTATTCTGCTTTGCAAAATGCTTGTGATAACTGCCTTCATATTGTTATGGAGACTGAACAGTGTGTGTTAGCACAGTGAGACAGTTGGTATGTTTCAGCAGTGGCAACAACTACATGAAAAAAAATCCACAATCCAGACAGCCATGCACATATTTACAAGCATAATATGCAGGCTTTTGTTCATTGCTGGTGAAAATATATAGTTAATGGTAGTGGGTATGTAAGCAAATAGTGCTTTGTAGCTGAGAATTTAGTCTATCAATTAGGGTTATTGTGCTCTTTGTATCTGTTCTGTTTTCCGTTAACATAAATAGGAGGCATTATTTTTGGAGCAACCTATGTAGTTAACTTGTTAGGAATTGGGTTTCTTAGAATCGTGGAATAATTCAGGTTGAAATGGATGTCAGTAGACACCTAATCTGCTCAGGAAAAATACTGATTGCTACTAATGGACTGTTAGTGATTTAAGTATAAAGATATACGCTATTACGGAAAAAGGTAATTCTCTCCTTATAATCAAAATGCCTAGTAGGGTGTAATTTTGATATTACATCACATCATATGATTAGAAATGGTGATACTATTTTGCATCTTTCAGGACTTCTTTAATTATACATAATCATATATTATAGTATTCAATATATTTCATTTACTTAAGAAATAAAGAAATATACAAATTAAAAATAAAGTTCAAATGGCAAAGTTTTCATACGTATTTGATTTGGCATTGCTTCATACTGATTGTTTGTAAATACCAGACCATTTGGTTAAAAACTTCTTTTCTTGAGTGAGGTAATGCTGCCTTAATGGTAGTTGGGAAGTATTGGGAAGCCATTTAGTAAGTACGTGATTGCCAAGCCTTCATTGGTTATGAAACTGTGTCTTGAAAAACAGAGGTAAAAGTATGTATGTGTAATTTTTTGTATTTTTCTGAGCAGTGTGTTCTGGCTTAGTTAATGTATAATCAATCCCTTCTGTTCTGAGAATAAGAAACTGATTCAATTGTTACAAAAAATGAGTGTTAAATTGAAAGATGATCCCACCCAAACCACTATTTCTTGACTGAAAAACTATGAGGCTACCAATTGCAGACTGCTAATACTGACTGTTCTGCTCAGTATTTTTCAGTAAGGTTGCTATTCTCTTTTTTGACTATGCCTGAGAAACTCAATGAGTTATCCGCTTTGCAAAGATAAACCCATATCTTTACTTCTTCCTGCATCATGAAGAATTGAAATGTAAATAAGTCTGCTACGTATACTGAGAAGAGAGATACGATGTTGGTGTGCCAACAGTAATTTATTAACTACTGATATATTAAACATAAATGTGCGTTTGTAACCCCAGTTTATTTTTAAAACTAACTTTTTATGATTACATACATTATAAGCAGTCTCATTGTAGAAATTGTGTGATGTTCCAACAGTTGAGATATTTATTGCTGAGAATCTCAATACAGTAGAATTAATTTATTTTATTACAGTACATGTAGTAGTGACCCTATTTTTTTTTTTTGTTTGCTTCAGTGTATATGAATTTCATGAGTTTATTTTGAAAATTGTCTCACATTAACGTACTTGTGTAAAGGAAAAAAAATGGAGGCACATAGCTCATCAGATTTATTGTTTGTATCATCTTGATCTTAGAAAACAATTGATGACTTTTAACAGGAATGTATGAAATGCTGACTTGATTGTTAAGCACCATCCAGAATTCTCTGTTTCAGTTTGACACTATGGGAAAAAAAAAAAGTTTATCTGATTTTCCGACTTCTATATCAAGCCAATCAGATGGCTACAACAGAAACATATAACTGAATGCTTGCTTATTGTTAGTTGTTAGTATTTTTACATACATAGATACAAGTCCCAAACTGATCAGGCTTGAAATCATTTTTGTGTGTACAAAAGATTCAGACAGAAAATTTTATGCTTAACGATTTTGGAAGTCTAACTTTTTGAATGTTCAGGTCTGTGAACTGAACTATGACTTGTGCAAACTGAGATTGCAGCTTACACTTCTTGCGTGTTAAGACAGAGTTAGCATCACAGGTAAGGAGTCATCCTATGAAGTGTATATTTACATCATTTATTGATAAATTTTGCAGATTGAGCTCTGAATTGTTTGTTTACATTATCATAAATTTGATAATGATTTCACAGACACTGATACATTGCTTAAATAAATACATTTTAAAAGAAAAACATATACTGTTTCTTAGAAATGAACTCAAATATTTCATAGAAAAAAATATTTAATTCTTATTTTCATCAAGGATGGAAATATGAATCCATTACTTCAGGTTTACTCCAAGAACTGTTCCAGTTCAACAGTTTGTTCTTATCTTTTTTCTTATTCACAATTAGCAATATATATTAATTACCAAAATATTCAGAGGCAATCTTATCCTCAGTGTTTTAACACTTTTTTTTTTCTTGCCTAGCTGAAAGACACGAAGTCAGCAGATCAAAAAACAACACTGCTCCATTTTCTTGTGGAAGTGTGTGAAGAAAACTATCAAGATGTTCTGAATTTTGTTGAAGATTTTCAGCATTTGGATAAAGCTAGTAAAGGTTTGTATAACTAATTCTGAGTGCATTGCAGTACTTTTTTTTTTTTTTTTTTTCCTGTGAGATGATGCTTGTTTTATACTAATATTATTTTTAGAATGCATATTACTGGTCTATATCAATGATCAGTAACTTTTGCTCCTGCAAGTGTTCTCGAATATAGTATATCATTCCATCCTTTTTAATTACAGGATTTCCCATAATACTTTTTCTAACATGTCCTTTAGATTCAGTTTCCAGAAGAGATTTCTTCTAGAAGTTCTTTTCTGTTAAAAGATCATAAATCACTTTCATCTTTCAGTCTGATCACGTGGTTTGCAACCTTGCCCATAGCATTGGGGTTGGAACTAGATGATCCTTGATGTCTATTCCAACCCAAGGCATTCTATGATTCCATGATTACTGGGTGTCCTTTTGTTCAGAAATGCAGAAAGGCTATGGCCTGTTCATACTTCCTTGGTGGGTGAATGATGTTCCCATCCCTACAATTCCGAGTACGTTTTTATCTGAGACCCATTGTGACACCTCATCTATTCTAGGATCACCCCCTTCACCTTACTTCCACCTTCCAGCTTCACTGGTCCCTGATACTGTTCCAGAGTTCCGTATTCCCAGCTACACCCAATGCCTGTCAAATTTCACCATCCAACCCCCACCCCGCCTTCACTACTGTTTTTCCTATCTACAAAGATAGACCCAGTAGAGTTAATAACTAGTAAATCAAACTTAGGGCCCTTCTGTGGCTTATCTTCTATACTCCAAATTTCCACCCAATTTGGAATTGTCCAATTTACTGCTACTATCCCATAAGCCAACGCTCTTCCTTCTCTTCTAGGGAGAGCTATACATATCCAGCAAGATCTGTTGAGAGCTTGGCCAATTTTCTCAATCATTCTCAAGTAACTATTTTCTTGCCAAGCTGTGACTGCTACTACAATCACACTGGTTGTCATCAAAGTCTAATATGTGCTTTCGAATCCTGATTTTCAATGGTCTTTCCTCTTCTGCTGTCCACTGTGGTCTGGGTGCTCTCTTCAGGTGGGCATGATGAATCCATGAAGTCCTTCTATTTTAGATGCTGTGTGGGTCATCAGAAATACTTGGTAGGGTCCTTCCCACTTCGGTTCCAAAGATGAATCTGAGAGCAATTTAACATAAACACAGTTGCCTAGTAATACACCATGCACTGGATCATCCAAGCTTCGTGCCCCGGTACCAAATAATCAATTTTCTTTAACTGCTTAACCAAAAGATAAACCTCTTTATCCTGCTCCCTTAGCTGCAGTTTAACCAGTGGATCTGCTAGGGTAAACTTCCCAGATTTCCATCCTTCAGCTTTGCAATCAGAGACAGTTCCCTCTCACTCAGCTTGGTAGGATTTCTCCACCAGTGTTCTATTTCCCTTCAGTTTGCACAATGCTTCCCGTTCCAGTGGGGTGGAGTCCTCCCTGGGTGCTTCGAGCCCCCCCTACCTCTCTCTGAGGGAATCTCTGGATCCTATGGCCCTAATCTAGTGCCACAACAGTAACAACTGCTGTTATTCCCAATTTCCTTACTATCCCTGTTTCTCAGTCAGTTTTTTGTTGTTGTCTTTTTTTTCCCCCCCCCCATATCGCTCACCTCTTTTCAGTCCTGACAACCCTTTTACACCCTGCTCATCTTTGCCTTCCTCACCCTGTGTCCTTCCCAAACTTTTTCACTTTCCAAACTCTCATCATTACATAAACTACTAACATGATATTTCAGTTTCACCTCCTCCTCTCCAGAGGCTTCTAGTGCTAACACTGAGATTTCAGGTTTCCTAGATCTCTGCAGATGAAGGCTACTCTCACTTCCAGTGCCCTACCCTCTCCACCTCCCCCTTTGCAAGTAATGCTGTTTACAGCAGCAGTCTCTGTCCCTGGCTCTCTCTCTCACACCAAGTTCTGCTCGCGGGGGAACAGTGGGGGGGGGTTGCTCTCATGCCAGCGCAGATAAACTCACTTTCTTTTTAACCCTTTTTTCCTTTGCAAACTATTCCACTATTCATACCCTCAGTTACATTTCCACATACCCTCAATTATATTTCCGTATACCGTTAACAATTGCACTTTCTTATCCCATCAAAACAGCTTGTCCCATTCCCTTCAAAACCCAGAAATCAAACAATACAGTTCCTCAGTTTCCATAAACACCCTCAATACCATATAGCATTCCCCTAACAATCCATATCCTTTGGTTATAAACACCTTGCTACAGAACTAGCACTGATTGACCCATCTCCCTCATGCACCTCGTCACAAGGGCACAATATTACATAAACAAGTTTACACTCATTCCCTGAATGGAATGGGAATCTCTCTATAGGTTCATCATCCCCATTCATACAAAAATGTAAAGACAGATAGTCAGGCAACGATCGTTGTTATACTCCACACTCACCCTGCAGCTGTGCCATGTCTCAAGTATTCAATACATTCACTCGCAATCATACATAATACTGGCTTCACACTTCACCAAATCAGACCTCCAGACTCCTTTTGAATGTTTTGATAGCAATTACTCAAATACACGGTACCAAACACAACAGATGAAGATAACAATAACACAACCTATAACTCCGATGTTATCATTTAACAAGATACCCGCTGGTACCAGTCCTCTAAGGGAAAGCTATTGCTCTTTCCTTGCATACGACTTACAGGTCCCCTTCATACAAAGTTCCCCAAGGAGCCTCCCTACCCCAGCCAGCAACCTAACCTCATGAGCTCAGATATATCGGGAGGAGGGGGAGCATGCACACTCCTTCATACCCTGTGTAGGACATTTCCTCATGACTTACGGGTTCCCCCTTTCCATACACATACCTGGTCTGGTTTCCAAAGATCTGGGTTCACAGGAAAGACTCCACAGCAGAGGAATCTCTAGAAAAAAATTCTTTTTTAGCAGCAGTCAGCCCTTAAATGGGACCTAGGAGAGATAGAGCTAGGCTCCACCCCTTCCAGTCACACAGATGAATCACTTTCACCTGTGCTCCAGTGGCTGACTCTGTCCTTGCCTCAGGTGATCCATCAGTGGTTCAGGCCTTGACTCAACAGTTCTCATACAGATGTCTTTGCCGAATTGGCATTTGTATATACTGGTTTCATTACCTGTAATGTTCTGTTTTATCTTGAATACCACTTCTGCACTGGAATTTCAGAAAATCAAGCAGTTTCAAAAGACCACAGCTCATGTATTTTAAAATCCTTTTAGTACTCTTGCAGATGTATATTTTTATAAAGAAAGTTGACTTAACATGCGCTAACTTTTTCACAGTGAATGTCTAAGCAAGTATTTTGTGTCCTTTTTGTGCTCAAGGAGAGATGACCTTGTCACAAAAGGAAATTAAGTTAGTTCAACAGGAACCTTCCCTTCATGAACCTGTGTTGGCTGTGACCAATGACCACATTGTCTTTCATGCATTTTTCAATAACTCTCAGCATAATTTTCTCCATAATTTTACCAGGCACTGAAGGGAGACTGACAGATCTATGATTACTAGGATCTTCTTTCTTGCTCTTGAAAATCGGAACAATGTTTGCCAGCTTCCAGTCAGTTGGGACCTCTCCACATTCCCAAGACGGCTGAGAAATAATTGAGAGAGGTCTTGCAACAACATCAGCCAACACTCTTAAGTACTTTGGGATGATCCCCTTTGATCCTCTGAACCTATATGCATGCAGGTAGAGCAGCAAATCTAACACATAGTCAGGATTGGATTGGAATTGATCATTACTGCAGTCACAGTCCTCCAACTTAGGGCACCTGGAATGCCAGTGCCCATCATCAGTATTGAAGACATAGGCAAAGACAACATTAAATATCTCTGCTTTGTAAGATGACTCTTCAACTAACAAACCAACATTCTTTCTGGCCCTCCTTTTGTTGTTAATGTATTGGAAAAAAAAAACCTTTTTACTGTCCTCCACAGTATTGGCCAGTGTCAACTCAGCATTGGCTGCATGAATTTTTTCCCTTCCAAGGTGAACAGCTTCACTATAGTCTTCCCATGTCACCTGACCACACTTCCAGTTGCTATATACCTTTTTCCACCTAAGCTCTAGAAGAAGATCCTTGTTCAGCCAGGCTGGCCCACCTGCTTGACTTGTGACATTTTGGAATTGCCTGTTTCTTTACTCTCAGGGAGTAGTACTTTAAAAGTGACCAGCATCAACAAATCCCAATGATTTGAAAAGAAGTTTCTCAGGGGACCTTATTTACTTGTTCCTCAAGCAGCTTGATGTCTGCTATCCAGGGCTGGGGTTTGGGTGTCTTTTTTGGGGGTGGTTGGCTGTCTGCTTTCTAAGGCTTTTTTAAAGCAAGCAACAGTGCTGCGCTTGTGCTAGGGAGCTGGCAGCTTGTAGGCGGGCTCCTGAGTCAGCAAGGGTGGAGCTGGTACATTAGTGACACAGTTTAAACACCCTATGAATGTGACATCACCTGCCCTTGACATTCACACCTGATAATAAGCTTTAAATAGTTTCAGGAGCACTGCAGGTGGGTAACTGTTGTTGCTACCTGCTGAGAATGGGGAGGTTCAGCGAGTGAGCACAGTGCACACTGCCCATATGGTGCTGTAGCTGTGGAAGATGGGTCAAGTGGTGAGGAGTTAAGTATTGAGCTATGAAAAGAGATTTCAGGGATTTACAACATTTAGTTCAAGGAGTGGGAGCTCAAGTGATCTTTTGTTCTACACCCTCAGGGGTAGTGAGGGACACAGAGCAGCCTTGGAAAGCACAAGCAATGAATAATTGGTTCAGAGGCTGGTGTCCAGGCAGAAACTTTGGATTCTTTGATCATGGAGCAGTTTACTTGGCCTCTGACCTGTTGTCCATGCATGGAACCTACCTATCTCAAAGGGGGAAACAAATCCTAGCGCAGTAGCTAGCAGGGCTTATCGAAAGAGCTTTAAACTAGCTATGATGGGGGAAGGGGACAAAACTGGGCTCACCAGAGATGAGCCTAGGGGAATGATGCTTGAGCAGGGGGTGAGGCAGATGATTCAGCTGAAGTGCATCTACACCAATGCGTGCAGCATGGGCAGCAAACTGGAGGAGCTTGAAGTGATTGTGCATCAGGCTAACCATAACCTAGTTGCTATGACCTAGTTCTCATGACTGGAGTGCTGTGATGGGTGGCTACAAGTTCTTCAGAAGGGATAGGCAAGGAAGGAAGGGTGGTGGTATGGCCCTTTATATTAAAGACTTTTGAAGAGCTTGAAAGCTGAGTGTCTGTGGGTAAGGATCAGGGGGAAGGGCTGTAAGGGTGACATCTTGATGGGAGTTTGTTATAGACAGCCTAATCAGGATGAAGAAAAGGACGAGGCATTCTATGAGCAGCTTGTGGAAGTCACCCTGATGTATGTTGGAAATATAATACAGTGCAGAGGAAGCAATCCAAGAGGTTTCTAGAGTGTGTGAAAGATAGCTTTCTTACGCAGCTGGTACGAGAGCCTACTGGAGTGGTGTCTTGCTAGACCTGCTCTCCATTAACAGAGAAGAACTGGTGGGAGATGTGAAGGCTGGTGAAGGTCTTGGGCAGAGTGACCATGAAATTGTAGAATTCTCTATTCTTGGCGATGTCAGAAGGCTAACCAGCAAAACTGCTATCTTGAACTTGCAGAGGGTGGACTTAGATCTGTTCAGGATGCTTGTAGCATGGGTGCCTTGGGAGTCGCTCCTTAAGGGTAAAGGGGTGCAGGAAGCCTGGACACTCCTCAAGATGGAAATCTTAAAAGCGCAAAAACAGGCTGTTCCTGAGTACCGTAAGGCGAGATATAGGGGAAGAAGATCGGTGTGGATGAACTGGGTACTACTGTTGAGACTGTGGAAGAAAGAGTCTATATCCTCTGGAAGAAGGCTACCTAGGGAGATTACAAGGAAGTTGCTAAGGTTTGCTAGGGTGCTGAGGGAGCTGGTAGTTCCTGGTTGTCTGGAGAGGTCCCAGAGGATTGAATGCTTGCTGAAGTCATTCTCATCTACAAGAAGGGCCATAAGAAGGATCTGGGGAACTATGCGCCTGTCAGCCTGACCTCAGTACCAGGGAAAGTTATGGAGCAAATGATATTGGGTGAGATTACACGGCACGTGTGGCATCTGGGTGATCAAGCCCAGCCAACACAGTTTCATGAAAGGCAGGTTGTGCTTGACCAACCTCATCCCCTTCTACAACTGGGTGACCAGACTGGTAGATTTGTCACCAGTCTGGTCCGTGTTGATGTAGTCTACGTAGACTTCAGCAAAGCCTTTGACAGTCTCTCACAGTATTCTCCTGGGGAAACTGGCTGCCCACGGCCTGGACAGGTCATACCCTTCTTTGGGTAAGGAACTGGCTAGAGGGCCGTGCCCAACGGGTAGTGGTTGATGGAGTTCAGTCCAGCTGGTGATCCATTACAAGTGGTGTCTTTCAGGGGTCGACACTGGGGCCCGTCTTACCCTCAGTAAGTTTGCAGATGACACCAAGCTGGGAGGTGGTGTCGATCTGCCTGAGGGTAAGGAGGCCCTTCAGAGAGATAAAGCTAAGCTGGATCGCTGGGCTGAGGTGAATGGGATGAGGTTCAACAAGGCCAAGTGCCACGTCCTGCACTTTGGCCACAATAACGCCATGCAGCACTAGAGGCTTGGTGCTGAGTGTCTGGATGACTGTGAAGAGGAAAGGGACCGGGGGTGTTGGTTGATGCTCAGCTGAACATGAGCCAGCAGTGTGCCCAGGTGGCCAAGAGGGCCAACAGCATCCTGGCCTGCATTAGAAACAGTGTGGCCAGCAGGAGCAGGGAGGTGATCATCCCCCTCTACTCAGCACTGGTGAGGCCGCACCTCGAGTATTGTGTTCAGTTTTGGGCCCCTCACTGCAAGAAGGAATGTGTCCAGAGAAAAACAGTTAAACTTGTGAGGGGTCTGGAGCACAAGTCTTATGAGGAGCGGCTGAGGGAGCTGGGATTGTTCAGTCTGGAGAAGACGAGGCTCAGGGGAGACCTCATTACTCTCTACAACTTCCTGAAGGGAGGCTGTGATGAGGAAAGGTTTGGCCTCTTATCCCAGGCAACAAACAGGACCCAAGGAAATGGCTGCGTTTGTACTAGAGGAGGTTTAGGTTAGACATAAGGAAAAACTTCTCTCAGAGTGGTCAAGCACTGGAATGGCTGCCCAGGGAGGTGGTGGAGTCGCCATCCCCAGCAGTGTTCAAGGGACGTCTGGATGAGGAGCTGTGAGATATGGTTTAGTGACTTATGGTAGCAATGGTAATGGGAATATGGTTGGACTAGATGATCTTGTAGTTCCTTTCCAAACTTGTGATTCCATGATTCTTTGATTCTGTGATTCAATTTTCCTCCTATCATCATTTAAAATTCAAGCACTCTGTGGTCACTGTGTCCAAGACAGTCACCAATTGCTATTTCACCCATGAAACTTTCTCTGTTCACAATCAAGATCTAGTTTATGGTACTTTATAAATGATAAAACACTTTAAATATGTAAATTAATTATTCATTTAGAAAAATATATTTTAATTTTTTCAAATATATCTTTCCCATGCAAGCAGCAAGGGACAGGTTACCTGTGCAATTATAATTTACTTCAGGGTATTTAATTCACTGTGGTTTTTTTCCCCATTACCTGCTAATGTTTTAGTTTCTACATTTGTAATACGAGAAGTAGGCTTAATTTTCTACTACAGTACATGAATTAAAGATACCTTTTTGCTTTGAAGTATAACAAATCCTGTTTTTTAAGTACTCTTAGATCAGCAGGAGCAACTTTCATTGTAGCTAATGTATGTACTGATATGGCAGTTTCTGAAGATTCATATAATTAAAGCTGCCTCTTCTTTTAACCACAATGACTTTCTTGCTTTTCTATTAGTATTTCAGTCAAGAAATATTTCTGTAATTTAGTACACTTTACTAATTTCTTATTTTATGGTATTCTGAAGATTTATACTGCATCTACCCAGGCTGCCGTTTTACTTGTGCTTGACTCTAATTTACATAAGGGTATTTCTTTCACATTATAATAACAATATAAAACTGCAGGCTCTCTTTCCTCTACAATTAACTTACCTGTTTTCTCATTTTTTGAGACTTTATTCGTTGTTTTTACAGATAATTATTTTTTTTCCTTTTTTTCTTTTTTTTTGAAACAAGGAACCAAATTATATTTTTTATATATTTTGAATAAAAAAGTAATATAGTTTTAACTTGCAAGTAATATTGTTTGTTAACTTGCCAGGTAGGAATTGTTTTTAGTTAGATGTTACTCAAATGTTCACTGAGGAAGGAAAAAAAAAATAAATGTTGATACAGTGGTGATTAACAATAAGCACTGAATTTGAATGAAGAGGAAGATTTTTTTGGGAGAGTGCTTATGGTGTGTCCACTGTTTGATCTATTTTTAATAGATAAATGTGTAATACATACACTTTTGTTAATACATACACTTCTAATTATTTTGAGACTTAACTTATCACACGGTTTTTTTTAATACTAGAAGTGTATTTTAATAGTACTTCTTCTGAAATTTGTTGTGTAGCTTATATCATTAGACAGCTAGGTGGCAATCATGCAGCCAATCCCTCTCTTACCACAGGTGAAGATGGGGATGAGGAATACAATCTGGAGAGCAATAATGAGAAAACTCGTGGGTTGAGATAGACAGTTTACTATGTAAAGCAAAACATGGAATTCATTCTCTACTTTCCATTCTCCGGTAGATATTCAACTATGTCTAGGAAAGCAAGTCTCATCACACCTAGCACTTGGGAAGATAAATGCCATAACTCCAAATTTTTTCCCTCGTGTTCCTTTTCCCCTAACTTTTATTGTTAAGCACAACTCCACGTTGTATGGAATATCCCTTTGGTTAGTTGGAGTCAGCTGTCCTGGCTGTGTGCTCCTGTGCCCTCCCAGCTTCCTGCCCACTCCCAGCCCACTGGTGAGGTAGTGTGAGAAACAAAGGTGGCATGACTGTGTGTGCTGCTAAGCAACAACTAAAATATTGGTGTGCTACTGGAGGATTTTCATCATAAATTCAAATCACATCTATCACTTTTCTAGCTGCTATGAAAAGAATTAACTTCATTTTACAGCCAGAAGTAGTACACACCTGAAATTATGCTATTGGTATTACTTCATATACTCGGGCTACACCTCGAGTACTGAGTCCATTTCTGTCCACCTCTGCCCAGTGAAAGGGAGGCCTGGACATACTGTAAAACATCAGATGGAGAGTGGAACATGAAGGTGCTGAAGGGCCTAGAAGGGCCCAACACAACCATTCTCTGATTCTGTGAATCACTGCTTTTGCCTGGCATTTCCTTTTTCTCTTTCCTTGATCCCCTTCTTTAGCAAAAAGAGGCCAAGTGAAGTTTAATATGTATTCCTTAAAAAACAGAACATCACCTCCTACATCTAAAAACATTAAGACAGCATGAGAGAACAATATTAATGTATATGCTAACCACAATTCATTTGTCAAGAGGAATATATATATATTTTTTTTCTATTACAGATTTGCTCAAAGTTTATGGCAAATTTCTTAGTAGTATGTACTAATAATCTTTCTGTTATGTATTGTTTGGGATTTTTGCTTTGTCTTGTTTGGAGTGGAACTTTCACAGGGTGCCTTTTCAGGTAGCCAGGATTGATGTTTATTGGATGGCTTTTTTTGTGTGTTTTCAGAAAACAGCACAAACTTCATGATTTGATCCATATGCTATTACATTCAGTAACAAAAATCAACAGATGATTCCGCTGTTCTGCAGGTTGCACATTTGTAAGTTCTTAAGAAAATTCAGATTTTGAATAGTCATCTATTCAGAGCTTTTCTTTGAACAATGTTCTTAACTAACAGGTTAGGAACATTTTTCCTTTTTTTTTTTTTTTTTTTTTTTTTTTCCAAAATTCCCTTTTTTAAATTCAAGGTTTATTTTCCAGATTATTTACTTACGTATGGTATGTTTTTCTGCCTTAAATTATAGTTTTCAAGAGTGTTGACTATGCTAACTAAGTGGAAGACTGCTACGAATTTCGATTCTGCTATCTGAATTTTATTTTTGGTAGATCTTCCAGGAAGAGGGTGAAAAGAATTTTAAGCAGCAGTGAGATTAAGACAAATGAAATGTTATTTGTATACATTATTGGGAAAAACATAGGTATCTGCAGAAGACAAAAACATCAAATGAGCTACGCAGAAATAATTTACAAGAGGAACACTGAAGTGGTATAAGGCACAGTGGAATAGAAGAGCTGAATAAATAATGAATATGTGTAGACTCTTGAAGATGAGAAAGCTTAATGAGTAGAGAAGTGTTGCAAGAGTTTTTATTCATGTGTGTATTTGTGTGTCTCTGCTTGTGTATCTAAAGATGGTGGTAATGGTTTGTAATGATAAATTTGGTCTGGTTTAAACTTTAAAACTTTACTAGACTGATATTCATTAATTTTTCATGCTAATGGATCATTCTTAATAATTGTAAATCAATATTACTGTATGCTCAAAGCAGTTAGTTATTAACAATCATGTCCTAAATTGTCTGTGAATGTATACCACCCTGCAGTCAGCACAGTAGTACTTCATGGTCTTGGTCCCTAAGGGCCAAGGTGTTGAGGCTCAAGAGCTCTTCAGTCAGGGAAACCACAACTGATGCAGGTGTCTTCTTTCTCTCTTTCTTACTCTCTAATGTGTACTCTGCAACATGGGGATATTATTTTCCTGTGCTCTGGCAGGTGGCATATCTTGTTGCTTGGTCATTTTTTCCCCTTGGTTAGCAGGTGCTTCATTCTTTCAATAGCAATCCAAAGATAAAGAATTCACTGATGGCCAATTATTCATCATTTGAGGGTGTCTGTTTTCAACTTTTGCCCATTTTTTCATGTTCTGAGCTCGAACTGTACATCATAAAAAGATACATGGACGCAAGCTTCATTTTGCACAGAGAGTTCTAAAAATAACAGACCAAGGCTCTTGTGTAGTTAGCAGGGCTCTAAGGTCTGAGCTTGATTCCTAGTGATCACGGTAACATTATTAATGGAAAGCTGGATATTAAAATTCTCATGCATTGTTTACAGTTATGCTATATTAGTGTGCTCATATTTGAATTCAAAATAAGAGAAAATCAATTAAATTCTGCTTGGAGAGCTTTTGCTTTCATGTTTGCAGCTGGAGGCTGCTTTGTCTACGAAGAAAACATCCTAGGGCTTGAGAGGCAATGGCATTGTCAGAGCTTTGGGGAAAAAAAATTCAAGTGTAGCATATAGCACCTTTTTAAAACAAGAAAAGGCAAGAAACCCAGGAAAAGGCTGCAGAAGACAAGAGAAAAGGTCATTTTGGGAACCATAAGACATACATGTTGTATTCTCAGTCTTCTATGACACTGAATATATCCAACTACCTTTTATTGTTAATGGATATCTCAGACCTCTGCTAGTGTTTGCAGAAACCTCCTAATATTTTGTCTTTACATTACATACTACTTTTCTGTTAGGGCTCTAAACCATCTGACAGTGAGGGATTTCATTGTTTTGGTTTGCTTTTTTTGAGGATCTGCTATGTCATTCAACAGGGATGTTATGTGTTTAAATATTACATCAAGAATACACGGTCAGTTTTAGAGAATCATTCAGTAGACTTTGACCGCTATCCAGTATTCATGAAGATCAAACAGAAAAAGCAATGGTATATTGTCAGAATCTTTCTTTGTGGAGTATAGTTTTTTACATGAGGCTAGAGATCAGGATGTCATTGTCACTCTCTCTTTTTCAGAATGTAGTGGCCAGAATAGCACAAAGAAAGCTAAATACCTGTAGGCAAAATGAAGATTCTCTTGGTACAGAGATGGCAGCCATCCAGGAAAACTAGTAGTGCATTACTTTAGAGAACTATTTCTAGGATTAGATATGAGAGAGGTATAGCTACAAAACTAGAAGAAATATTGCTTTAGTTTAAAGCAAGAATAATGATCTGGAAATGAGGGAGAGGAGAGGGTCTCCATAAAGATTTTTTTAAAGAAAATCAGAGTCGCCTGTACTTTTAAGTACTGATTTCCATTTCTGTATTCTGATGTAACCAAGATATGGAATTATAAGTTCAATAACTATGATTTTTGTCAAATTTTTCTGTGGCTACAGTAGTGTTGTGTGATTATGGAACATTTAGGATACTGCGCAGAAAAGATTGATTTGGGGCGACTGCACATCTTTTTATCTAGCCTGAATAATGTGAAAGTTTTAGAGGAAGGAATAATCAAACATAGAGGTTAATGACAATGGCGCAAAATGAAAATGAATTTACTGGTAGCCAAGTAATCTGCTGGCTGTGAATATTAATTTCTCTTTTTTTCATTTTGACACATGAAATCTATGTTGAATGGAAGGCATTTGATGTAATATAAAGTGGGAAATTGTTCATTGGGATAAAAAGTGAAGAAAGTGTAAAATGCTGCCTAAATGGAATACGGCAACAAAATAAATTTGTGCTATTGAACCAACAAACATTCTGACAAAAACTTAGCCAGCATTGTCAGTGGAGAGTGGGATTAGATTGTCATCACTGAATAGTGCTGAGGGAGTAGAGTAAAAGAAATGAAGATCAATAGTATGAAGTACAAGATCATGTATCTTGATACTGCAGTAAGAGCTCTGGTCAGGAAAGATTTTTTTTTATCTAAAGATAATCAGATAAGGTATTTTCAGTACTAATATTAATGCAAACGTTAAAAGGACTGGTAAGCCATTACCTGAAATGTGGAGAGATTTTAAAACAGAAGCTTTTGGAATACCCACAGTACTAAAAGATTTGAATCAAGAGAGGAAACTTGAAGAACACAGTTTTTTTAACCCTGAAAAGTGAGGAAGGCTAGAAGGATATAAGGAGTCTTTTTAAAGCAAGGATAAGGAAACTCAGAGTGTATAAATGACCTAGTCTTCAGGCACATATAGATTGTATTTCAACAGACAACTTGGTTTTGTGTGCCCACCAACACTGAAAACTCCGTTCTTTCACTTAAATTCAGAATTATTATGAGTTATTCACTTCAGTTTGGCTTGGATTTACATCTGAATCTCCTCAGCAGTAGGAGTAAATGTAGGTTTATTTGTTTTTTTTTTCCTCTTCTGCCATTCTATTACACTCTTGACTTTATACCATATTTTCTAGATGAGCACGGACAAATATTATAGATATTTCAGGTGATCTTTAGAAGAAAACAAACAAACAAACAAACAAACAAAAAAACAGAAGTAACAAGTTATTTTTTTAAAAAAAGCTTTGCTGAAAACAAGAATTTGAAAATTTCAATGCTTAGTCACTGATTTTTAATATGGCTTGCAAATCAGCTCTAGGCACTGATTTTTTTAATTTTTTTATTTTTTTTTTATCTGGCAAAAAGCAAGTAGGACTTTCTCAGCTGCTACCTACACTTTTTCTTTTTAAACTTGTGTATTTTCTGGCTCTGATCATTCTGACACTTTGTAAGTATTTTAATTTTATGCACATTTAAGACAAGACAAACTATGTTGTAAAGATACTGAACTTGATAATATATACGTCGTGTTTAATATTAATTATGTATTTCCTAGGAGCTTTCTAATGAATTTTTTTTTAATTTATTTTCTTAAACTTGTGTGCACCTATCCTCAGATGCTTCTTAAGACAGCAGAGGTATGACTTTATATTAAAATCAATATTGATTTTGAAACCTATCAAGACATGAAGCACATCTTCAGTAAGCACTGTCAACTTCTAATTTTAACTCCTCTAACAAAGCAGTTTCTTAACTGCTAAAGCTAAATGATCTATCTAGTGATGATTAGAGTTCACCAAATCACTCCCTGAAAATCTGCCAAGCCTGACATAAAATTGGAAAACTGTGATTTTGAGTAAACAGAGGGTTTTTAAAATTATGGTTATAAACTGAATTGAGTTATAAATTATAATATGAACATACAGCTATATCCCCTTTACTTTTTAGAAATAGTGATTGTATAGAAATTACTTTTTTTACACTGCATTAGCATTTTCACGGTTACCACTGATCATTTTATACTTGTGTTAACCTTTCTGTTATGAATGGAATTGTAGTTGGTATGCAACATTTTAATCCAGTCATTTGGTGATTCTTGGCAGAATTTTGTGAAAGATGTGTTCAGTGAGTGCATCTCATGTTTTCTATCGCGTATCTCTATGCAGAAGGAAATCACAGATCCATTACAGATCCTATTGACATCATAGGGCCAGAAACTTTTTCCAGGGATTTTGTAGGTGAAGGTAACTTTATCTTTGTAGGAACAGTATATTTTGAATGAAATAGCTGATAAAAAAATAATAAATTGCATCACAGAATCAGAACTGTAGAGGGTGGAAGTGACTTCTGGAGTACATCTAGTCCAACCCTTCTGCTAAAGAAAGTTTGCTACAGTAGGTTACATAGGAAAACATACAGGCAGGTCTTGAATATTTCCAAAAAAGGAGACTCCACAACCTCACTGGGCAGCCTGTTCCAGTGCTTTGTCACTCTCACAATACAGAAGTTCTGTCTTATATTCATATGGAACTTCTTGTGTTGCAGTTTGTGCCCATTGGTCCTTGTTCTGTTGCCATTAGATATTTATAAGCTTTGACAAGATCTCCTTGTAGTTTTCTCTTCTACAGGCTAAAGATCTATTGCGTTTCCTTGTAAGAGAGATGCTCCAGGCCATAATGATCTTTGTAGCCCTCTGCTGGACTCTTTGGTAGTTCCCTGTCATTCTTGAACTGGGGAGCCCAGAACTGGGCACAGTACCCCAGATGAGGCCTCACCAGGGTGGAATAGAGAGGGAGGATCATGTCCCTTGTCCTGATGGCAACATTCTTTTTACTGCACCCCAGGATACCATTGGCCTTAATGGCCTAAAGGCTGGCTCATGGTCAACCTGTTCTGCACCAGGACACCAAAGTCCTTCTCTGCTTAACTCCTTTAGAGCAGGTCGTCCCCATACCTGTACTGATGCATGCAGTTATTTCTCTCCAGGTGCAGAACTCTACACTTGCCCTTGTTGAACCACATTAGCTTCCTCTCTGCCCAACTCTCTAGTTTGTCTAGGTGTCGTTGAATGGAAGCAGAGCCTTCTGGTATGCCAGCGACACCTCTCCGTTTTGTATCATCAGTGTTCCCCGCATTCTTCCAAATGATTGGAAGTTGCATTCCTCTTTTTTCTGGTAAGAAATTTTGCAGTTTTTCTGCATCCTGTTATAGATTCTTGATGTTTCCTTTCTGCTCTTTTTTTTCTCTTAAGTCTGTGTATTGCTTCACCTCATCTCAGTGTCTGTACTTCTCTCCAGCTTGAAAGGCATGTTGACTTTACAAATTCTGTTGTGTTTCTTAACAGGCATTGTGCTTTCAAACTAGGGAGCTGGATCTTAGGTTTCATGCATCAGTGTTCAGTAACCTGTTTTCTTTGTTTTGAGGGTCTTACTTTCTTCATGATCTATCATAGAAATTTTATTTTCTGTTTTAACAGATTGTTGTTTGCGCAAGCTTTGTGATTCTTGGAGTTGCTTTAAAGCTGCCTACGGGTAATCAGAAGACAGACTGGTATAGATATATCTCAGGCTATTTAAAACTGACTGTGCTATACCTTAGTCATAAGAATAAAGCAAAATGCAACATTCAAACAATATTCTAATCAGAACAAGGCAACTATATAAGTAGGGAAACTGAGCATTGTAATTTCCTCATCATGCGTTGTAATTTGGTCACTGCTTTTATTTCAAAATTGAAAATGCAGCATGCTGTTTTGGATAAGATTTTAACTGAGAAATTTTACAGTGTTTCTTGTTTAAGGTGTTAACAGAGTTAATGTACTGTGTTTTAGTCTCAGCAGAAAACCTGGAGAAGAGCCTGAAGCATATGGAAAAGCAACTCCAACAGCTTGAGAAGGATTTGAAGACATTTCCAGTTGCTGAAGATAAGCATGATAAGTTCGTAGCAAAAATGTCCATATCCTTTGGAGTATTCTTTAGAAAAACACATACAAATAGTTTGATTGCAATAACTCAAACTTTAAATTTATCTAGCTTCAGTTTGTGGCATATATTGTTGAAAAAAAAAATCTTTTCTCTTAAAAGCTAAGTACATGAACAGCCTTATTAATGGAGTCATCTGTAGTGAATGGAATTGGGGGGAAAATGCTGTTAGGTTTAACTCTGTATGTAGGTGTCTTACTGGGTGATTTTTCTCATAAGAGTATATTAAAGGAAGATGTGCATCACTCTGTATTTGTTCTTTAGTGTATGAATTACAGTTCAGAATAAGTTTGGTAGATGCAACAATTACAACAAAAAATTTCTCTTATTGCTTAAATGAAATTTACCTTCTGACTATTTATTCCAAGCCCTCCACCCAACTGAACTGCCTGTCTCCCTCATATGTGACAGGAAGATATTTAATCAAAGTCAAGGAAATTGTTCTCTAGCTTAAACCTCTCTACTGACCTTTGGCCATGGAGAATATCCTAGGAGCAGAAATATCAACATACATAGAGAGAAAAGTTGAAATTCCCTTACTAGGCATAGTTAGTTTATTATCTAACTGGAAGTCTACTTTGCTATGTATAAAGACAGGAGGACTCAGGAGACAGTTATTCATTGCTCTTGATTAATCTAACTCTATTAAATAAAGGACAGCAAGAGACCCTAAAGATAAGTGGCTCTTATCACTGCTGCATTAGGGCCAATTTCCTCTTCAGAAGACTAGCTGCAACCAAATCATATGTAACTTGGCTTTAGGCCTTTCTCTGGACTCTGGAGTGTCTGTAACCTTCCAGTGTTACTACTGATCTTTTCTGTTGTGGTTTATTTTGTTGGTGAAGCTATTCTTTGTTATTGTTCTTGTTGCTGTTGTTAGTGACTTTCTTTTCCAACTCAGTGTGGTTTTGAGAGATTTGTTGAAACTCACTAGCACGGTGTCTCTATAGTGTGAAATGTTTTTGCATCTGAAGAAGCCAGTGGTATAGAAGAGAACTTGGAGAGTTCTAAATTTCCTCCATAAAAAAAAAGATATAAAAGAAGTTAACAAAAATCATTTGGGATTGAGTGAAGAATAGCCTGAAGATATAAGTTGCACTTAAGAAGGAGAGCAGAGAGCAGTGAAGAGAAATAAATCTGTGCTAATGTCCAACATCTGAAATTCCAAAAATGATTAAGCTGAATGCCTAATTTCCTTTTGTGTTACTGACACATTAGGCATTTCTGGAACTTGATGGCAGAAAGTTAGTGGAATACTTTCATAGAAGGTTATAAATTGCATTTGAGACAGAATAGGTCACAGTTGTAAAACAATAGTGTAAGAAGTTAAAATATGATATTCAGATAGGTAAATGGGTGGACCTTGTCAGTAAATGCCATAACTTTTCTCAGAGTTAAAATTCCATCCCCATATATGAAGACTATTAGAGCAATTTACTGAGCTCTTAGAAAGGATATTGATCATCTCAGGAAAGGAAGAAATGTCCTTTTCAAGCATTTCAGAAGCAGTACTTCAGCAATACTGCTGAAGATTTAGATTATCATTGTATGTCATGAAGATAAGCCATAACCAAAAAGTTAAATTAGTTGTTTGCAAGGGTTGTCTCCGGAGAGATCTTTGATTGAACCAACTGTGCAATACTTTGTATGAAGGGATGATCTCAGCTGAACTTTTTAGGAGTTTCATTAAAATAAAATAATAAATTAAATAGCAATAAATCCCCAGACTTGAAAAGATTTAAAAATAAACTCAAGTATTTACCCTTTGGATGACATATTCTTACATGAACTAAGGTAGTGTTAGACACCAGAAAAATTGGAGTTGAAAAGATATTCTCTTTTAAGATGGCTGCAAGGAGAAACTGAGCTGTGTAGCTGTAAATCTGGTTTCTGTGCCAAGAAAAACTGATTTAGACTAAATAAAAAGATCATATATATGGGCTCAGCCTATACACATATCTATATATGTATGTATATATAGTATGTGTGTATATATGTATGTGGGTGTGTATATATATATATATATATATATATACGCATATATGCAAGATACACTGTTAAGTGACATGGACATTGTGGTGGGTTTTATTGTTTGTTTGTTTGTTTAAGGAGAAACCATTCCTTGCAGAGCACAAATTATGCCAAGACATTCAGTAGAGCATAACTGAATATCCATGTATCTTTCAACAAGATGAGTTAACAAAGTCTTCCAAGAAAACAGATTTTTTTAAGGGAATAGTAGAATGACTACTTACTCTGGAATAATATATAGTTAAAAAATAAAATTGAAAAACTCATGCCAAAAAGCAGATACTAGTAGGTACTAACAGAAAGGCAAGTGCATTTCAGTGACTATGAAATAGTACATCTAGAAGAAGAATGTTAGGAGTTCTTGAGAACAACTGTAGTTAAAAACAATCAGAAAGCAGAAATAAGTTGCTGTAAAAATCAGTAATAGTCTTACATCTTGAGTACTTCCATTACCCCATTTCTAAAAGTATATTGTACACCTATTGATGTGGTAGAGAATGGTGACAACAGTGATCAACAGAAAGCAATAATTTCAGCAAGAAGGATGTTTAAATAGATTAGGACTCTGAAGCTGGAAAATTAAATGAGAATTAGTAAAGATACTTGTAAATTTATCTACCATGCAACAGGAAAGTTAGGAAGGTGTTCATTATTTCTTGTAAATAATTAGGAATAAAATCCTACTTCAGAGATGATAACATACTAACAGGAATGTTTACTCATGCAGAACACAAACTGCAGCATTTACTTTCAAGATGTTGTAGAGGTTGACAGCGTAGATGAATTTCCTTTAAGGCTTAGATAGTCAGCTAAAGATACTGTGTCTGGAGCTTAAATACATTAGTCCTGAGGTAGTTTTAGCTCATAAAAATCAGTAACCTGCAGGTTCTTACAAGCTAAATACTACATAAGTTGACTTACCATGCTACACTTTTTCTATTTCATTCTTGTTTTCTCCAATCACTGGGTATTGATTGCTGTCAGAAACAGGTGAGATGAATATTTTATCATAGTCAGAATAAATCAGTGCAAGTAAAACCAGCTACACTACGTATTTTGTTATGTTAGGCTATTCAAACAGTATTTTGAACAGAACATATTATGAACGGGAATAGTTTGCCTTCACCTACTACTTCTCCCAGTACAGAGGCAATAATTTCAGAACCGTTAAGTTGCATTTGGTTTCTAGTAATTTCTGTGAACACACTAATTAAAGAAGCTCACTTTTAGAAAAGCAGGAGCTTCAATAAATTACGAAGCAAAAAAGGTTTGATGGAAAGGTTAGATAATCCTGCACAGCATGATGAAGCCTGGACGTGTCTTGACTTTTATTCCTATGACAAGGAAAGCTGAATGATGCTGAAGTCTTGAAAGGGATGCAGCTCATAAAGAGAAACCAGTAGGAAATCTGAAAAAGGAAGGATGGTGCTTTGTTGGTAATAATTTTTCATCTTGAATACAATTAAGCTTCATGGACAAGCAGGGTATTACATCCTGTCACAAATATCACAACCCAAAGGTCCCTAATGAACTGATTAGCATTCTTGTTTCTTCAGGAAGTCAGATATATGCACAGTTGGTGCACCCTTTTATTGACAAAGTCTATAATTATTAATATTTCTCTTATACATTAAATTGTGCTAGTTTGTCAGTGATCTTATGTATACTAGCTGAGCAGAAATTACAGTCATTATTGTAGTTCATTTGTTTGCTTTAATTAGGACAGTCAAAGAATATTGAATTGATATTGATTTATAGTATTAAATTCATTCACTGTAATGTTCAAGAAAAAGCACAGTGAACAAAATGCATTTGTATGTTCAAAATAAACATTTAGTGGGTTTATGAAGAGAATTTAAATTACATGATGAAAGCTTAATTAAGCAGTTAATCAACATCTTCTGTATCAGTCTAGCTCACATCTAATGATTTTCTAAGGAGCAGTTGAGAAACTCTTCAAAAATTTTATCCTGTTTAACCACTGAATGTATTTATAAAGGTGATTTTCACACAAGTTTATGCAACTAATACTTGAGAGACAGTAAGTTGGTTGATACCTTTCAGCTAGGAATACAGTCCTTTCTTTTTGATCAATTCTCTGTTCCTTTTTCCTTGTTGTTTAAGTGAATTTGTTAAGAGAAGGAAAGAATTGAACTTAGCCTGATTCAAGTGAGGTATAAGAAACCCAATTCTGTACATTGCCTCTAAACTATTGGTTATCCAACCAGCCACGTAGTTGGAAATTTCTTCTGTACAGTGTGAAGAAATAAGACATCCTAGGATCCTAAAGGATTTTCAAGATTACAAGACCAGAGCTGCTCAAGTGAAAAAGGACTGCATGTTACTCTTTCAGAAAGGATCAAGATGTTGACTATGTGGGCATGTAATTAATAGGGTTTGGGCAAACAATGTAAATTTAACTTGAATTATGTAATTCTTTTATATATTTTCTATCTGGTCTGGACCTCAGACTCATTAACACTGGTTTTGTTCATAAATACAAGGGATATACACACTATGGTACAGATGTATGTCAAATTTTTTTTAGTATTATATTTAATATAGAGGTAAGATTGAGTGAGTAAGTCAAGGAAAAGGAATTATTAGACAAACACTCTTCAGAAGATACTAATTTAAAAATTTAAACATTAGAGTGTCTTTTTTGAACTACTGTATTCAGAGAAGAAATTTTACTGTTGATCCTTGCTGTGTACACAAAATGAAGTCTCTGTGACATGTATTTTTCAGATAATTGCAACTATTTCCCCAAGAGCTTCATGTGGGAAATTCTCGCTGGAGCCCTGCGTAATTTGTACCCTCTGGCCTTAAAATAAATAAATAAATAAAATTAAAAATTGTTCATTGAAATCCTGGTTTAAAGTGACCTCAATCTACTTACACCAGTCTTTGAAAAATTTGCTGTGTTTTTACAGAGACTGTTGCTGGCTTATATAATGACAGTCTCAGTTCCATTTTGAAGATTCTATTGAAATACATACAGCATCTGTGCACTTATTAATCTTTTGTACTTATGCAGGATCAAATTCCTTTTTGAATTGCCTATGTTTAATACATGGGTTAGTTTGTCAAAATGTCACATGCAATGAATGTAAGGTCTTCTGAGAAAATGTTTGGAGTACTAATGTAATTTGTTATCTACCGTAGAGTAACAGCTGATTTTATGTCTTGATACGCTCCACTATATTAGTATTTTACATAGCACAATATATTAAAATCAATACAGTTTTAAGACAAGCAGTCCACTATGAAAAAAGCTGCCGTGAATATGCAAGACCAAATATGTAGTATATGGAAATTCCACAACAGATACTACTCATTTCAGCCCCGCATTGCTTTTCTGTTCCAATAATGAGCAGAATGATGATCTGTAGTCCCATGAGTTCAAAAAGGCTGTCCATGAAGTGAAGCCATTTCAGAAAAAGTTAACAAATAACTAACTTCTTGATTTGCTTTTCCTCCCACCTGTGTTGCAGCTTTGCTGTACTTCTGTTTTCATTCATCCAAAGCCAATGAATCGTGTAGCTGATAATGCACATATATCAACCTGTTCATAATAATTACAGTTGGGATTGCCGTGCTCAGTAGTATTCCCTGTTGCCTCCAGTTTAGCTAGTACTGGCTAACAAAAGCTGTATTTAAGGAAAAAAGGAAGAGGACTTATTAAAAGTAGCTAAATTGAAGCACAGTCTCAGTAGAATGCCAGGAGCTTAGGGTATCCCATAGCATACCAGACAGAAAATAAAAATCTCAGAATTCTCTGTCTGGGAATGAAATACTGCATAGTAGCACATCTTTCCAGAATGCTGCATTTTGAGTTTAAAATTCTGCACCATGTATTTGAGAGGAGTCAGTTCCAACAGTTTAATATAAACATTATATAGACACTATTAGCATAGTTGTAACTGTACTTACATCTTGTAGAATATCACAGATCTTTCTTCTCAAAAGTTTCCTTTTTAGTGTATACTGGCTTATCATTCATTTACAACATTAAATATACATTTTATTTATATTTTTAGCTTTTGTAAGATTTTTTTTTTCCTTCCTAGAATGCTGAAGAAAGTTACTGGCAGGTTTGATTCATGGCATTTATACCTATTGTCAAAAAAAACCAATTTACCTGGTTTTCCTTTAGCATTCCAAGCTATGGAAATAAACAAGCTCAAAAATGCAATAGATAGTTATTTCTATCTAAGTTCTATTGGTGATCTAAGATTTATATACAAGTATAGTATGAAAAATGATCAATATGCAAAAACATTTTCCTTAGCTTAACGTTAATTTTTGTTTCCTACTGTGGCAGCCTTTTTTTCTTTCTTGAACTGCTGACATTTCTTTAGGTGGTCCTAATGTGTATTTGTGCCATGCTTTGTTATTCATAATTCCTTTTTTTTTCTTTACTTAATATTTGGGCAGCTGTTGCATACTGATCTCTCATCCACTTTCCTTGCTATCCCACCAGTAAGTTTTGTGCATGTTGGGGAATAAGTAAAAGAATGTTTTGAAACTAAGTATAACAAACTATAAAGACGTCTTACAGTGAAGATCAAATGGGATTCGGTCTCTAAGCTAAACAAGTACATGGTATAAAATTTGAAGAGTAAAAATAATCACCCAGTAGTGAGTTTTTCCTATCAATTTGAAATAGCAGAGGTAACAAAAATTCTATTTCTTTGTTTTTAATTCACCTAATCAAAAATCCCATTCTTCATAAAAATAAAATGGTAAATAGTGTATGTATTTGTGATATAACAGTTAATTGTCTTTTATAGTAATTGCAGTGGGCAGTGGGAGAAAAAGTGAAGTTGTTATTTTTTGTCTTTTACATTCTTTTCAGGAGCATGAAGAGAACAGAACATAAATATTTGTTTAGTTGCTTTTCCATTTATGTAAATACTTATGAAATCGTCCCACAGACCAACATGCAGTATTTCTTCTTTGAGCTTTACAAAGCCATGAATAAAAAATTATTTTTTATTTGATTCCATTTGCTATGCAGTATTTTGGTGCTTTTTATAAGTTGTCTATCTTTTTTGGGAGTAGTTCTGTTGTTTTCACCTCTAATTTAATTAAATTGTATTTGCATTGTAAATAGCCTTGGAAAGCATAAATTTCTGATGCAGTCACTAGAAATAAAATCGGAAGCAATACTGTCGCTATATTAACATTCTAGAGAGCTGTTAGGATGAGGGTTTTTTCTCTTGTATTTATTATTTTTAATACTGTTGTTTGCTGACATTTCTATTTTTACTATATTTGAAGTAATAATTACAGTATTTCTTGATATGTTAAAGTATTCCAGTTAGTTACTGATATCTAAATTTCACTTTGTTTTTATATATGTGGCAGAATGGCACGCATTTTAGTGAAGTTAGCTACTAGTTGTAAATCAAATTATATAATTTATGTATTTTTAAATGAGTATATTTTAGAAATATATTCTAATTTACTTAACTAAATTACATGTTTGACCTTAAAGATAATTGTGCATATGTTCTTAAATGAACTCACTACTCTTGAAGCCTTAACAGCAGCATACAGCTTTCTAATTCATGCCAAAGAAGATTTTCAGAAACTTTCAGGGATGCATGAGAACATGGAAAAACTGTATCAGAATGTGATGAGGTATTTTGCAATCGATCTGAAGAAAGTTTCAGTGGAGGAGTTTTTGACCGACTTAAACAACTTCAGGATGATGTTCATGGTATGGTTTGTTTATTTATTCCCTAACATTTCTTAAAAATTACTTTTGTAGTCTTCAAATTCCTGAACAAAATAATTTTCTTCTGCCTCAAAAAGCATCTGATGCACATTACAGAAACTTTTTTTGTTCCTCCTAAATTCTGCTAAGTTACGATAATTAGATTTTGAGTTATTATTTTTGGATTATTTCTTTTTGAAAGAAATGGAAATTCTTTATAACGATGAATGTAATTTAAATCTGAACATCTTACATTTATTTATAATCTGAATAGGAAAAATATGAAACTCCACTTTTCTTAAAACTGCTTTTTCTTTTTAAAGGATGCTTGTTAGTTATTTAAAAATAAAAAATAGCTGTCATTCTATGTATTCTTTTCCCCATACAAAATCCAAATCCAGAACTTTATTTTATTTAATGATAATGTTCTCTGAGTGTTTGTTTTTTATGCATTTTTAAATCTTTCTTATCTCGCCTTTTAAAGAGATGATCTTTTGGGGAGAAGTAGCAAAGAACTATTTTATAGTTTTTAATGTCTTTATTATCTGTGAGAAACAGCCATTAGACTGATGCAGGTTATTTTTAGATAGCTTTTCATGTATAAAGCTCAATACATTGTCAAAAGCATAATGCAAACTCACTTTCAGTTAGTAGATGTTTGCTTTAGAGTTATCTAAAATAGTCATAAATTGAGGCTAGTTCAATATTTCTTATATCACAGGCCATCATCCTGCGACCATTATATATAAACATATATATAAACTTTCACAACTAGTGCAATAATAGCTCAGCATAAAGGTTTAAAGTTTTTTGGAAATATAAATTTTTCTTTAGATATTTTTTTGAGTCCCGACATATTTTCATTATGTTTACAAATACTGATAATAAGAATTATTTAATCTCAATGTGGTGTTCTTATTATTCTTTGTTCCACCGAAATATGATTTAAGAAGTTTTAACAAGTTTTCCTTCTTAAAAGTGAAGTAGAAATTTCTCAAACAGTATTTCTTTAAAAAATTTTTTAAAGTTTTTTAGGAGCTCACTATATATGGCTACAAACAACTGTCTTGGCAAATTTCAGGATAATCAGCTGTTCTCCAAAAGATATTGCAAGTTCTTTTATCATTGCCAGTATACTTTTTCTGGAAGAAGGATGATTAATTTGATGCACTTCAGAATACATAAACAAGACTGGCACAACCCTCAATTTCAAATACCAAAGCAAATTTAGGAAAGTCTGAAAGTTCTTTTTTGGAGCTCCTGTTTAGGCTTAGTGAGGATCATTGTCTTGGTTATTTATAATTATGCTCAGATTGGTAAGGTTGTGGGGACCAGGGAGAGTTTGTTGATTTTCTGTGGTTTTTGTGGTCATTGTTTCTTTTGTTTGTGGCTACTTCTGATTACATGGCTTAATTTGTAAGCTATGCTCCTGCAGGAAGGATATCTTAGAATCAGCTTTGTGATGTAGACTGGTGCAGTGATCAAACTCTTCTGTTGACCTGTTGAAAGACTCAGTTGCTCATTCTGCCATCTTCATATTGCAGCCTAACACTTATCATTACAATATATTTAGGTTGCTCCTGTGTTTCCCAGTTTTGTTTATTTGTTGTTGTTATTTTTTAAAGTTTTCAGACTTGTCAGAGAGTACAGTCAGGAAAAATACTCCTGCATATACTGAAACTTGGGTGAAATTCCTTTGCCCTTCCATTTTGAGGAAAGTACTTAAAATGGAACACATATTTAGCAGAGGTATTAGGATGTGTAAAGATTATCGAAGCTCTGCTGCTTCAGAATTCAGTGACTAAAATTCTAGAAGGTGCCGTCTTCAATTAAAATAATTTTGCTCAGCAAGCTACATGTTGCATGACATTCAACAAAGGTAAGTGCTGGATCTGGGTCCCATGCAGTGACATAGAATTTGGGAATAGTGGCTAAAAACTTTCCCATCAGAAAAGGGCCAGGAGGTTCTGGTTGGCAACTGGCTGAACATGAGCCAGCAGGATGCCCAGGTGATCAAGAAGGCCGATCACATCCTGGTCTAAGTGTCCATCCTCATGTATGCAGCACTGCTGAGCCATGCCTCGTATCCTGTATTCAGTTTTGAACCCCTCACCACAAGAAAAATACTGAGTTGCTCAAGTGCATGCAGAGGAGAGTGACAAAGCTGGCTGAAGGAACTAGGAAAGAGGTGTTCCAAGGAACAACTGAAGGAATTGGGGTTGTTTAGTCTGGAGAGGAGGAAGCTGAGGGGAAACTTCATCACTCTCTGTAACTATCTGAAAAGAGATAACAGCAAAGAGGGTCTCTTTTCTAAGGTTACAAGTGGTAGCAGTGAAGACACTGACTTATGATGTGCCAGGAAATGTTTAGATTGGGTACTAGGAAGAATTTCTTCCTGGAGACGGTAATCAAGCTTTAGAATGAGTTGTGCAGAAAAATGGTGGAGCCTTCAGCCCTGGAGGTATTTAAGAGATGTGTAGACATGGCACTAAAAGACATTATTTAGGTAGGTTAGGTTGATTGTTGAACTTCATGGTCTTGAAGGTCTTTTCCAAATGATTCGGTGATTCTGTATGCCTGACTTCTCAAACACACACATCACATCACACATCAGTTATATTAGTTCTTTTCTATATTAGTTCTTTAGTTCAGTTATATTAGTTATATCAGTTATATATAGACACACATCAGTTATATTTTCCAAACTGTTGCTAATTTGAAACCCAGGAAACCTATTTCAAAAATTCTAAATGTTATGAAATAGTTATATTAATTTAATAGTAAAATTATAGTTTTTAACCCACATCTTCTATTTAAATCCTGTAGAATAAGAATTCTAAGTGCTCAGATTCATCTTGAACTGGAGATACAAAGTAGTGGTTGTCCTTTATCTTAATTTCCCTATAGTTGCTTTCTGTTTCCATAAAACTAGCACAGATACTAAGAACCTGCTTCACAGCTGTGTTATAAAGATAGATTCATTAATGCTTTGAAACAGTTAGTTGTTATTGATGAGCATGATAGAAGAAACCTTGAGGAAAATTAATAATTCTGTCTTGCAGAGCACAATTTGAAGGCTATATGAAGAAGGTGTGTAGATAAGGCATGAAACCACTTATCATTCAATGACACTAAACAAAATATTGAGTAGTTGCTTGGGTTTTAGTCTATTTGGAAAAGATTTTTGGGATGCCTAGTGTGAGACACCTGAGGCCTAATTTTCAGAATTGTTTAGAATTGGTTTTGATTACTGACAGTGATCAAGTGAAAGATGTTTGGAAAACTTAGCTAAAAAGATGTTTAAACTTAGTGCTACACCATTATTGGATTCTTAAATAGTCTAAAACAAAAATACAGCTTTAGTCATTGCTATGCATGGGAACATTAAGTTATGTCATCTCTGTTGTTCAGCAAAGCTGACAATTTAAATACATTTTTATTCACTTAGGATACTTTTGTATTTTTCGTTAATGAAAACTAAGCAGTTTAAAATCTGGAGCCATAGTTTACAAGTTAATAGCTAATACTGGAATGCACTTTATACTTCAGTGTTATCTGTTAGCTGTAGCAACTAACATTAGCACTCTGTGACTACCAAATCTAGTGCATATTTGGTTGGCTGAATCTAAAATACGGGTGAAGCACCTTACCTTCAGTGCTGTAATGCCTGCAGATAAGTTCCCAATACACTTACTGCAGCATCTTATTTATCTGAAATGTCTGTTCACCTGTGCTTTCATACTGCTGGATGTACTGCTAGTAGGCTCACTCCTTCCCTTGAGAAAAACAGCTTTTTGAAATAATGTGAAGCAATTGTAATATTTTTCCTCCTTATTTTTCTCTAATGGTTAGAATTTTCCTGCAGTAGTGTGTTTTGGAGAAAGCAAAAGATTTTTTGAATCAGCAACTTTTAAGTGCAACACAGCATAGTAATCGCAGAATTACAGAAATCCCTTGCTCCTATTGCTACTAGATTGTTTTGCAGCAGAAATGACAGAAAAGTTTGAATCAGTGCTATAGTAAAAACATACACACAGAAGAAGACAGTAACATTTGTTTCCTAGACTCTAGAGCATTTATCTTCTGCATTATATAAATATTTAAAAATCACAAATGATCCAGGAAAGCACAACAGTGAACCCAAGAATACCTGCATCCCAGAAACTGTAAGCCTTGGCATTTTATGCAAAATAAATCTACTTCTGAACCCTTCTGAACAATATATTTGTGTACTGTGTTGGTATATAGTAGATGTGGTCAGACTGTGTGAAGTGTTTTAGCCTTTTTGAGCAATCTAATATTAAGACATCTAGTTTTTGAAATGCAAATGGCATGAGACGTAGAACATTTAGGGTTTTAGGGTATTATTTAGAACATTTTAGGATTTGATTACAGGAGATAGGCTTCTAAATGTATGCATCTGCATCTTGCTTTATCTCATGGCATGTGGTCAGTTTTTGTTTAATTGTTGCTTTCAAAGGAGCTCTGTCACCTCAGCTCTGTCAAGCACTATGTCTTGGAGTGGTGTCTCAAGTGGTGTTTGAGGCATCATCAGTCTGAAATTCTAAGTTAAGTCACAGGACTTGTGGGAGGCTGTTGTCCTACTGAGGGAGAGGCTGAAAGCAGGATGTGATGCTCCAGAGCAACCAGTGTGCACTGGATATGAAGGTGTGAGCTACTAAATTAAGTCCCGTCGATCATTTTAATTAGAAAGGAATACATGCCTAAATTTGCATTGTTACAAGCTGAGTTCTACTGATACTATTTTGGGGAAAAAATGTTGATGTGCAGTAGAATTTTCTTTGATTGCTCCGTTAGTCAACTACGTAATTCCCTTCTATTTAGTCCCTTTATAGAGTTTTGCTGTCTAGTTTATTTTATTGAGTGCTCAGTCTGAAAATCTGCAAATAATTTGTTAAAATTAATTCAATCTAGAACTTTAGCATTCTTTAGTAGGTTTCTCCCCATCACTCCTGTCAAGAAAATTGACAGGGGTGATCCTAGAGAAGATACTGGGGAAGTAAAGTTTTGCTGTATTTTTTAAAAAACCCTTTCATTTCAAAGTAATTTTTCATGATTGAAAGCTTTCAAATTTCAGTTTTCAAGGAGGAGCATTTTCTTATAAAATCCATGTACATTTTTTCATTGTAAGAGAATAACAGAATGGCCCGGTTGGAAGGGACCACAAGGATCATGAATTCCTACCCCGCCTCCTTCCCCGCCACATGCAGGGCCACCAACCTCCCCATTTAATGCTAGACCAGGCTGCCTAGACCTTGCTGTGTGGAGCCTCATTAGATTCAGCCACGCCTTCAAGTCTGAAAAGTCTTATCTTTCATCACTGTCTATTGCATTGATGTTACAAGCAGTGCCTGCGCAAATATTGCTATAATCCATATTTATCTATGCTGTATTGGATCACAGAATCACAGAATAATGTAATGGCATGGATTGAAAAGGACCTCAAAGATCATCTAGTTTCAACCCCCTGCTATGGGTAGGGTCACTAGCCACTAGACCAGGCTGTCCTGGGACAGAAGAGTGAATTCTTCAGTCCATTCTTACATTTTCTCAAATTGCAGGCTTGAGATTTTTCTTCTAAAAACAACATCAAACAATAACTATCATTGCAAACATGCCAATCTTGCATAAGAACTTAAGAAAATTTTAAATATTTTGTAGGAGGTGACAACTTTGATCTGTTGTGAAAGATGGGATGTTGTATGTAATTGCAGTATGAAAAGAGAAAATTTATTCAGTGAAGAATAATATGCTGTTAGTTTTTCTTGTAAGACCTTTAAAATTACATTAAGAATCCTCCCTATATGAAACAACTGTAACATACGTAAATTAAGGAAAATTTTGAGCATATGTATTGGCACATGTATTGCAGCTGCAATGCACTTTACATTGGATGTAACCCACATAGCTATGTACCAGCATACACAGCTGATATTAAAATAATGAAGTTTATCTTAAAAGCACTTTTAAAAAATATTATTGAAGTTGATTTTTTTTTTGTTAGTGTCTATATATGCAAAAGAATGGTTTTAAAATTCTGAAACTCTGTACTATTTGGCTTCATTGGAAGATTTGGAGTACCTATTTATGATTCAAAATAAGGAACGTAGTAGGAATATTATCCAGAAAAATAGAATTTATAAACACAGTGAACTAATGCTTATGTATATAGCAGTAAGAAAAATGAACTAATAAGTCACCAAAGCAATTTTGTTTCCTTTGTCTTATGAGGAAGAATAGATCTTGAAATTCCTTTAGAACTACAAGTAAAGAACATAAATTTATAGTTTTCTGAAAACAGGTTGTTTAAATATTTTGACTTCTTCCTTCACTAATATATTTATTTATAAGCTGTAATTCTTGCTGAAATTTATAATCCCATTTGGAGCCGATTAGTATGCTTTTAATGTATTCATTCTGAATTTGCTTGTTCTTCTGAATAAAATGTACTGTATGTTGAATGTAAAATATTTGATAAGATTAGTTAGAATATTGAATTTTTAAGTTTTCTTTATTTTTAAGCTCAACTTTTGCTAAGAGCAACCCTTTTTTTTGCACAGCAAGCAATAAAGGAGAATATAAGAAGGAGAGAAGCAGAAGAAAAGCAGAGACGTGCTAAAATAGCTAAGGAGAAAGCAGAAAAAGAAAAACAAGAGAGGCAACAAAAGAAAAAGCGTTTGTTAGAAATGAAAACAGGTGAGTAATGTAGAAAGGTAAGGTTGGTGTGAAGGTTGGTATACCTTGAATCACAAATAAGTTCAGTTATGCTGAGAACTTGTTATGTTATCTGAGAATAAATATTCTCCAAGTCATAAAGCCATTTTTATTTCTTTTAACCAAGATTACATATTCATTTTATTCTTTTAAGAGAATGTCTGGTCTGAAGTACTATGGATTCTTCTTTGAATATGTCAGTTGTTATTCCACCAGGTCCCTATTGAAACACCTTCAAAGTAACCTCATCCATGCATTTTTAAAGTTATTCATTTATTCTGTGTTGTCTTTTCTACCAAGAGACTACAGACACTGTAAATTCCCTGTTAGTAAGGAAGATCTCTATGAAGATGATTCTCTATACTGCTATATTTTATCTTAGATTGAGCTTCTGGAATCCTTCAGAATGATATACGACTTTCAGTGTAAATTATCATGAGCTACTTTCATTTTTTCTGAGCAGATCTTGTTACGCAGTTCCCCACTCAATCCTTGGTTCACACCTTTGGAATAAATGATTAGCTGTCTCTTCCACGTTTCACTAATATCCAGAGTAGATGTGTGCCTTGAGGTGTGATACTAAAGTTTTCTATTAAGATAGAACTCAAGAGACTCTCCTCAAAACAAAGAAATGTAAATTTTTTAGAAGTAAATGTGACACTCTTTTAAAGTTCAAAGAATGTAGTATTGAAGACTTGAAAGAGGGTAAAAATAGTGGCTGCATTCTTGCATGTTTGGAAGCGTTTCAAAAAAATTAGTTATTCTTCTCTAAGACGTTGTAAGAATGACTGATAGTGCTTTGGATATACAATTGATAGTCCTCTGGGGAAAACTAAAGTTCCTCACAGTTTCGTTTTTCCTGTATTTGTGTTGAAACTTTCTGTGAAACAGGTTCCAGCGTTACAAACTTCTGAGTCACGTGCCCACGTGTGTATATGGGCCTCTGGTAGCTAAACCCACTCCTTCAACTATGTGGCTGTGAACTATATATATTTGTCATCCAGAAATCATCTAAATCATTGAGTAAATAGCTACTTTGTCTGTTAGTAGGTTGTTTTCGTTTGTTTGTTTTAATTGATCACATAAATGTACAGAAAGATTTCTTTCCTTCGTTAGCAGCTACGTAAGGCCCTCATCAAATGGGAAAAGAGAATGTTGGAGTCACCTGAAACTATGAATGTATTGGATCTGATATTTGGTAAATTGGTCACTGCTGCTGTTGGTTCCTTTTTGTTGTTGTTGTTCTGCAGAGCTCTTTATAAGGTTTCTTGTGCTTGTCAGTTTGAATTGTCATTTTAAAAGTCTATTAGAAAACCCAAATTCTGGTAGTGGAAAGCACTTAAGGTAGATTTATTTGTCAAAAAGTACTGCAACAATGATATGAAAAGTGGAAGCTTTGGGGGAAGGGGAGGTTGTTTATTTTTCTACTTTGGCAGTTTTACTGCAACCATATTTACTAAGAAGAATAGCAAAGACTTTCAAAAAAACCCACAAAAATTACTTTTTTCTCGCTGTTTTCCTTCCCACAGCTTGTTCACTGAAAGACTAAGTCTTCTCTTTAAGAATCTGTGAATCAATTAAAAAATGTTTACATCTGACCTGCTGGCAAACATTTAACCAGACCCTCCCTCTGTCCAAATACATAAGCACTAATATCTAAGGGTGACAATGTGGAGTAACTGATTTTCTGCTACATTTCACTTCTTTATAGGGTTTCTAGATCAGATATTGGATTTGTAGGGACATTATTTCAAATGTTGTGTGAATGAAGCCACTCAAAATTCCTTGATGTCACCATCCCAGAAAACATTTTATTGCATTTAAACAGATGCATACTTGAGAATAGTCTATATGTACTGACTGATTCTATAAGGCATTTTTTTAACTGGACAGATCACAGTGTACTCTGCATCTCTACTTTCAGTTTTCAGTAACATCTTGTTTTAACTGCAAATGACATGAAGGTTAAGCATGCCTCTGTATCACTGTCCTATATGCCACTTCTGATTTAACATTTCTGTTACACTTTCAAACAGAACTTTATTAGATTGATGCTTATTCTTAAATATTGCATTTCATTATCACTTCAAATTATTTTTTACTTTCCATCACTATCAGTACGTATTCAAGCAGTCAGTCCTTAATGTTTGTACCCTAAATCTGATGTGAGTTTAAAAAAAAAAAAAAAAAAGCCAAAAACATAGGGCTACTTTTGTATAGCTAGTAGTGATAACCTACCATTGATTGCTAGCAAAGTGACGTGAACAAATGTGAGAGCCCTTCAGCAAGAGAAGACAGAATTGAATTTATTTTTTTTCTCTCCTCTGTTTTCTCTTTCTCTCCTTACTCATGCTCTAACAAGGTGGCTTAGTTTCTAGACACTTTCCAACCCTTTTTCTGTTATCCTTAAATTACATGATGTATAGTCCTTTAGAGAGCACATTCCCAGGTTGTAGCAGTGTCTTCAGCTGATATTTTTTTTCTTAGCTGCCAATTCTTTTCTTAAATATTAGAGCAGTCTTTTCTATAACTTGCTTTAAGTTGTGCATTTTTTCAGTGACTATTAGTTGACAAATAGTGACTACAGTGTGTTTACATTTTTGGAGCGCCAGCTTTCAGAGTGTATCCATTAATTCAAGGCCTGAACTGCTATCCTGTGCTAAAACTGGGTTTATTTCATCATACTGAACTTCTTTTGTTAACTACTGCTCTTTTTTACAACATAGATGCTTAAGTCTAGATTCTCTTTTGTATTTGAAATCCCATTCTTTGGATTGCTTCATCTCTCACCTGCTTTTGAGATTTATTTGAAGAGTAAGGTTGTCTTGTCTATGGTGTCACCAGATGCATGAGGCAATTTATGTCTTGAATAAGTGACTCATATAATGCTATTAAAAAAAAAGTTAGCTATTTGGGGAATATTACTGACTTTTTTTTTTACTTCAGATAAACCTAGGATCTTAACTATACAAGAAAAATATGGATTTTACCTAACTTGTACTTTAATTGAACAGTAAGTTGTATACAGCATACTAGGACTGTATCCACCAGTCACATACCAGGTTTGTCTAGCACTACATAGATTGTATATCAACTTAAAAGGAATGTGATCCCAAATTTAAGACAACTTCTGATTTGTAAGTTATGGGTGAATAGTCATTTCATCATTAGTAAGTGACGCAATTCAAACATGAGAACTGAGGTGGTCCTACAATAGACCAGCCGTCTCCTGAACTTCTTAGCCTTTGTTCTGCTTTTAATATAAAAATGATTACTTTGACACGTAGATTGCAACTTACATGCTGTCATTCATACTTCTGGATCAGACTGCCTTTGGAATTTGTTACACCAAGTTCAGCATTTATGCAGTCATTTTCTAAAATTACGTAAATACGCATAGTGTGTGATATATCTTCATAAAGCTTTTGCTTTCATTTTTTTTTTATATTTAAGCTATAAGTATATTCATATTTTCTAAATTGTAAAATATGTTTAGGATCTTATGAATATTTTGAAAAAATTTGAACTTTGTAATCTAAATTCAAATTTCTGCTAATAAGACCGTAGATTTTTGTTATTTATGTGGAATTGCATGATTTATTTTCTTGCAAGTTTTTTTTTGTGTATGTGTGAGTGTGTATTTTTGAAACTTAACCCAATGCCTTATCCAAATCCATGTAAACTGTAGTTTGCTAACATTCTGCATCTCTACATCTTAGATAGTAACACTTCTGTGGCCTAATGATCACAGCTCAAATGCTTCCCTGTTATAACAGGCTGAAGCTTAAATTCACATAATATAGACATAAGTTTCAGATATTCCTCTGAGTTCCATCCTAACTTGAAAGCCAATGGAACTCAGTAAAAATTCTTTACTTGCATCTGTGAAGACAGTCTAAACTATCACATACTATGGTTACAAAGGTAAATAACTTGTAGAAGGGGATCTTTATGTGAATATCACTTGTCTTTATACTATTAACGTTCAGATACGTGCTTTCTTGTGTTGTTCAGATTCTCAGCAGAAAACACATCAATCAATTATTTTGATCTTATCACTGTGTAAAGAATCCTATAACTGTGATAACACCAGCAAAATTTATTGTAATATAATTGAGAACTCCATCATTGTGGCATCTTCATCGTGTCTTTCCTTGAATACTATTTAAACAACAAGCCACACTTTAGTCAGTGGATATTTACAAAGCATGCCCTTCCTTATGCTAAAGCAGTGAAGTGATGTCAAAATGATTTCTTAACATTCTATATGGGAAATCTGATGTTTAGTTTGTTTTCATTGCTGTTTCTCAGTTTCACTTTTACCACAAAAAAAATGGGTTTAAATCCATATTTCAGTTGATTTAAAAAGTTATAGCTTAATTTGAAGTCAGTTTTGCAGCATTCCTTTTTGCAGAGCTGTCTGTATTGTTTACATGGTTTGGGGAAAAAGGGGTGTCACATGTTTCACAGATTTGCTGGAAGTGTTTTATGCTTTGATTCTTCTTTATTACTGTCAGCTACATTGTGAAATATGAATATTTTCATTAGTTGAGAAGTGCTCTGCAAAGCAAAAAGGCACTGAGTATCCCAGCACTGATAGTTTAAACAATGAAAACTGTAAACATAATTAATTAGAATTCTGATTCCATCAGATAAAACTAAACAACAGCAACACTCCCTCTATTAATAGGTGCCCTCAAAGACCCTATTTTCCCCATCCAGTCTAAGTTCATAAGGCCTCCATTTTGTTAATTTCATCTCGCTAGGGATGGAGAATCAATAGTTCTTAATGTGATCCTTCCCTCAGAGGGGAGTGAAAGATCTCACGTATTGCATATTATAAAAATCGGTTTCTGATCCATAACAATTGAAATGTCATCAGTGATTTCTAACATATGTTAATAATCTGTTGTCTGTAGGGTGATTTTCTACAAAAAACTCAAGGTCTGGCCAACTGTAGGATTATTGCCAGATTTGACATATTTTGGTATATATGTTTTGTGCAATTAAATTTACTGTTAAGTGGGCAAAAGTTCTGATAATCCTGTATATGAAGAAATCCTGAAGGTATGACATTAATATCCAACAAGTATTTTGTGTAAGGTCTCTCTAGGGAATTTTCCCTTTCAGAATTTCCCTACCATTGATAACACTTTCTACTTGTGCCCTGACTTTTTAGTTGCACCACTGATACTTACGTGTGTTCTCTTCAACAAGGGGACTCCTGAGGTAACATTTTTGTCATTTAAATTTATTCTTCAGGACTTAAGCAGAAGGAATTACAGGACTGTATGTCACTGTCTAGTTACTTACTAATATTAATACTCTGTGCGCAGTTAACAGTAAGCTCATGACGAAGTTGGATTGTAGATGTAATTTTGCTTTATACCACTTGGAAGGAAGGCAGGAAGGAAAAAAGGAAGGAAGGAAAAAGAAAGAATGAGGAACAAGATGTGACAAAAATTGACCATGAATCCACAGGAAAGTAGACACAGGAGACACAGGCTGATATGTCGCTAAGCATGGAGCTTGTTTTTCAGCTGCAACTATATTGCCTTGGCAGAAAAGCATAAATTATTGAAAGCAGATGTTCCCTCAAGAATATTTGTCATGTTTGTACTTGAAACTAATGCGGAGAATGATAAATATGCAGGTATGTTTCATTAAAAAAAAAAATAGCCTGAAAAACAATGTGCAGTATGTCTTCAGAGGCCACATCAAAAGTTGAGATACAGCAAAACCTCATCGCATCTCACACAGTAGGATGTTCAGGGAATTAGATACTTGTAGTACAAAAAGGAATAGAACTGATCAGAGTGTATATTAGTTAGAAACCAACTAATAGTCATTACAAGTCATATTCTACCAAGATCTCAAAGGTGCTAAATCTTCTGAAATATACAGTAATTAGTTTATGCACTTGCTAGTAATCCACAGACTCAGAATGCAGCAGTTACTCTTCATTTGTATGAAGTATTTGTACTAAACTCCAAAATAAATAAATAAATAAATAAATAAATGGCAGAAGCAATTTTTTTTTTTTCTGAAAATTTTACTTAGAAGTGAAACCTATGGAGATAGTAGCTGAACGGCATTTGGGAAATTCTTGTTTATATAAAGGCATGGGAAAAAATAAATGACAGCAAATTTTGAGTGAAAAAAAATAGTCAAAACAAACAGCGCTCTTTAAAAAATATCTACAAACATATCTTTATTGACTTTTGTTCTCAGAGAACTTGTCATTTATGTGATAGCAGTAAGATTTCTAAACAAATGTGTATAAAATGCTTGAAACTTTAAACGGTTTAAACTTTAAAAACAGTGGGAATCTCTGGAGCCATGTTTGGAACATTTTGCAGACACGCAGATGATAGCAGTTTTTTGAGCATTCATTTCCAGGACACTGCGGCCTGTCCTGTTTAATATTTTTACTGATGACCTGGACAAAGGGATTGAATAGACCCTCATTAAGTTTACAGATGACACCAAGTTGGCAGAAAGTGTCAGTCTGCCTGGGGGTAAGAAGGTCCTACACAGGGATGTGAATAGGCTGGATAGCTGGGCTGAGGCCAGTGGGATGAAGTTCTACAAGACCAAGTACAGGGTCCTTCACTTTAGCCACAACAACCCCACACAATACTGCAGGCTTGGGGCAGAGTAGCTGGAAGACTGAGGAAGTGGACCTTGGGGTGTTGGCTGACGCTTGGCTGAACATGAGCCAGCAGTGTGCCCAGGTAGCCATCCTGGCTTGCATCAAAAATAGTGCAGCCAGCAGGAGTAGGGAGGTGATTGTCCCTTGAGTACCGTGCTCAGTTTTGGACCCCTCACTACAAGAAAAACATCAAGGCTCTGTACTATGTCCAGAGAAAGACAACAGAGCTTGTGAAAGAACTGGAGCACAAGTCTTATGAAGAGCAACTGAGGGAACTGGGATTGTTTAGTCTGAAGGAGGCTCAGGAAAGACCTTAGTGCCCTCTACAATTACCTGAAAGGATATTGTGGTGAGATGGCAGTCAGCCTTTTCTCCCACACCATAGGACTAGGGGGAATATTGTCAGGTTGCACCAGGGGAGGTTCAGGTTGGATATTAGGAAATATTTCTTCTCTGAAAGAACGGTCAGGTGCTGGAACAGCCTGTTCAGGGAAGTGATGGAGTTACCATTCCAGGAGGTGTTCAAGGAACACTTAGATGTTGTACTGAAGGACGTGATTTAGTGGGGTAAAACTGGTGAAATGTGGATGGTTAGACTAGATGATCTTAGAGATTTTTTCCAAACTTATTGATTCTATTATTTTATAATTCCTACTCCAAATATTATCCCTCATCTCCCCCATAAGCAGGGATATATTAGAGTCCTCTTTAATCTCTCTCTTGAACTACTTGTAAATGCCTTTTATTCTTGGAGTACATTTTTTTTTCCCTGAATCTTCATAAGTTTCTTCTTTCCAGTGGCAACAGGAAGAAGAAATCAACGTAATTACCAGAACATAATTTTCTTTTCCTTAGTCCAAGGCTGTAAAAAAGCTAAGAACCTCTTCTGCCATTGTTAGAAAGCTAACAGAAGACAAGGTCATGTCTCTGATTCTTCTTTCACACTGAATCTGTTGTTGCTTCTGTTTCTGTGCTGTTCACTGTGACATTTATCTTCACCAAGCAATACAGCAGTGGTTTTGCAGAAGTACAGTGTTGTTATTGCATACCAAAATATTTGTATTCTGAAGCTAACAAAAGGTACTTTATTTTTCGAGCAGCTTCTATTTACTGCAAACTGTTAAATGCAAATGCAAAGTCTCTGAATCATTAACTGCTGGAGACTAAGACAGCATCCTTACATATTTTATACTCAACATTAAAATGCGTTTATTTTGACTTCTTTAAAGATGTTTCCTGCCAACAAATGCAAGGGTAGGTGGTCCTTTGAGCTGATCCTCCCTGGTATTCTTGTGCACTTACAGCTGCTAAACAGAAAGGGCCTTGTCTATCCAAAGCTGCATGCAAGATTTCCTGTAAGCTCAGCTGTGCCACCAGTCAGAATGTTCTCACTCCACAAGTGCAAAATAAGTGACGCTTGAAAGTTCCTTCAGCCCCTCATCTCTGTAACACAGCTGTCAGTGTGAGTGATCTTTGTGTATATTTTTTAATTTATTAGTTGCTTATGAGTTGGAACGGCAATTGTAATGCATTTCTCTTTACTCAATGAACTCCTTCAGAGGCAAATGGTAACAAAGAAACAGATGTTCATAGACATCCTCACATACAGAAGAATATCTGTAGCTGAATATAATACGAGAAGCTAGTTTCACATAAGAATGCAAATAGAGTGGTTCTAACTGCTTTCTAAATGCAATTGTAATTGGCAAGTCTCTGCTAATAGGTCTTTTTCATTTGTCCCTTTTTCTTTTTTTTATTCTCTGAAACAACAGCACTGGAAGTACTTGATCTTGGCTGGTCTGAAAGATGGATTGATTGCAGTCTTTCTTGTCAGTGTTCTCCGAGTTGAGCTGTAATGTGTAAAAACAGAAATCATACACAAACAGTAAAAATTTGACCTCTTTGTACATAGCTGACTGTTCTATTAACTGTCCAATCAGATCATAACCAGATCTTAATCTTAGATAACAGTGCTTAAACATGGTCTGTTTAATTATACGTAATTAAATAGAAGTAACAAAAACTTAGCATTTAGATTAATTTAGCAGTTCTGTTTTTCTGCTAAAAAGAAAAAAATAAAAAGGAAGTAGGTCAAAAGAACTTTGAGCTTTTAAATTGACTTCCTGAATATATTAATGGGTAATGTAATAAAGCACACAGTATCCTGTGTTGAGTATGTATCATATGGAGGTAAACTATTTTATTTTTGACTTTTATTTTTTAGTTTCTGATGATTTAATAAAAAGGTAAACTACTTTCTAATGTAGCCATATTTAGAGTTTTCATTGTAGTTACAGGGCACTTGTTCTATCATTTGACTACAGTCAGCAAAAGAAAAAAAAGAGTTAAATGCAATTTCTTGGATTTCAGTTCGCTCCCATTGCGCTCCTGTCTTGTCTCTGGGCACTTCCTTGAGTCTGGCTCAGACTTCTTCACACCCCACACCGCCATCAGATGTTTAGACAAGTTGACAGAATCTCCCCATGCCTTCTCTTCTCTAGACTCAAAGAGTCTCAACTCTCTCAGTATTTCCTCACAGGAAAAATGCTGCAGCCTAATTGTCATCTTCATGACCCTTGACTGAATTTGCTCAATTATGTCAATTCCACTTATCTTCCAGATGTGTCTCACCAGCACTGAGCAGAGGCAAAGCATCTCCTGCCTTGTACAGCTGGCAGTATTCTTCCTTGGCTTTCTTTGCCCCAAAGGCACATTGCTGACTCCTAGTGATTTTTTCATTTTCCTTTATTGAACTTCATAAAGAATTCTGTCTAGTCATTTCTCCAACTTCAAGGTCCCTCTGAATGGGAACACAGCCATCTAGTTAATCAGCCATCCCTCTGGATTTTGCACTATATGCAGACTTGCTAAAGGTGCTCTCTGTCTCATCATTTTTTTTTCACAAAGCTTGAGAATAAGATGATTCGATTATTTAAAGGGAAATTGGGATCCAATAGAGATGCAGAAACAGGTGCCACACATCACCAAGGTTTTCTTTTTAATCACTTGTACAGAACCACTTCTATGATCACATTTTACCTTCTGGTTTTCTATGATATGAATTAACTTACAGAAGTTAAATTGTTACCAACCTTGATTACAACAAATGAACTTTAAGGATTTGTGAATAATAGAAGTTTGCATTTCACTTTATTTTAACTTTCTAGAACTTGAATGCAGCTTTCATTCACATGCTCAGAATCACAAACTATTTGTGCCCCACAAAATCACTGTATGACAACTACATGATGGGACAATTTTAGCAAGAGCAAACAAGACAGAAAGAAACCAACTCTTGTCAGCTACAAGATTTATGGAATTAGGTGCTACAGCCTGGAGAAGAGAAGGCTATAGAGTGACCTAATTATAGCCTTTTAGTACCTAAAGGAAGCTTGTAAGAACAGGAGGGGAGTCAACTCTTTGAAAGGGCAAATAACAGCAGAACAAGGGAAAATGGTTTTGAGTTGAAGGAGGGAAGAGTTAGGTTGGATGTCAAGGTATATAGTCAATGAATATAAAGATGTTATAATTATGAAATAAATAAGACAGTTTAGTAAAGTAGATTATAATAATAAAAGCAGAATAGATAGAAAGCTTACCCACATCCTGGGCTTGCTACAAAACTCCGGAGGAGGGATCTCCAAAAGAGATCTTTTCCTACTGGTAGTCAGCTTGTAAGTGGGTCTAGGTGCAGCCAGGCTCCACCCCTTCCAGCAGCACAGGTGAATTGCCTTCACCTGTGCTCCCATGCCTGACTCATTGCTTGCCTCAGGTGATCAATCAGAGGTTCAGGCCATGATTCAGCAATTCCCATACACAGGGGGAAGTTCTTTATTATGAGAGTAGTGAGAGGTTGTGAATGCCCTGTTCTTGGAGGTGTTCAAGGCTGGGTTGGAGTTGCCTCTGAGGAAAGGCAATTGAATAGCAACATTCCTGGCAGAAACTGAGTTTAACACTTTTTAATTATAAAGGGAAAGGGAAATGTCCTTTCAGCCAGTCCGTCCAAGGCATACTTGACAGCTATTTCAACTTTGCGCTTGTACATCAGAAGTTTTCTGCATGTATTGTAAGAACATTCTTACAGTTAATTAGAGTCAAAGGAGCACTTAGCTGTGTTAGGAGTTATTGCTCTAATTCATGCAGTGTTACTGAAATTCTACCATTTTCTGGACAAAGCTAACCTTCATGTCCACCAACAATTTCTGTGTAAGAGTGTATCTGAGTGGAGTAGAGTCACAGTTTAGGGGGTCACAATAATGCACATTTTGAAACATTTTTTTCTCTGGAAAAGGAAGTTTCTTGTATTCTTGCGTTGACTGTATGAGCCTTAATAAGAGCTCCTGACCTGTTCATGTGTATGTCTGAAAGTGCTTGAAAAGTTATGTGTCAGTAGTATGAATGTTTCACAGAATCTTCCTGTCTGAGAATCTTTTCAAAACTGAGAAAACTGAACCAGTTCCAAACACTGGGGCTCGCTCCTGCATTGATGGCTTCAATTACCTCCCTGTCCCTGTTCTACACTCCAGAAATTAAGTTATCAAACACTACATCATTGCTAAAACTTTGCTCTTACGATATTTGGCCCTTTGTTTTTTACTCAAATTGGGACCTTTAATCAGTTGGGCATTGCTTTATGGGATTTATTCTTACAGTCAATCAGTATTCAAGCAAACTTACAGTGGAGTACTTGAAAGAGAAAAAAAAATGTTTTCTGCTTGCAGATTTTTTTTCTTAAATCTCTTCCTAATCAGTGCTTAAGAGTATCTTAAGTTGTATCTTTTTCTCTCATGCTTAGCCTTGTGTGAATAATCTGGGAAATCTCTGCTGCTGTCCTAAGACTGGTATTCACTTGCCTCAGAAGATTTGTTATGTTACAGTGAAAGACTTGGCATAACTAAACCTAGAAGGAATTAAATTCCATTTCGTCAAGAACTGGGCACAGTGTATTTGACCTGAATTATATCCTCAGCTGAAGACGAAAAACCAAAACAAAACAGTTTATATTTTAGTGAGAAAAAAATTATTTATTTATTTACTTATTTATTTTGCTAACTACTGAATTGTGAGACCAGGACTTGATCATTCAGACAAGAAGAACAAACCCAGTAGCTTCAGTGCTACAAGTTTATTTTTGAATTACATAAAAGCTAGAATGATGCCATGATGCCTGGATTTATTTCAAAGATTATATCAAGTCTTTGGTATTTCAGATAACTTGATAAGTATCCCCTGAGTTCTTGCAGCCTTTTCCTTCTGTTGCATTTGTGAAATATGAAGATGATGTGGTTTTACACTGACGGGCATCTTCCACCACGCTGCTCTCTCACCTCTCCTCCTCAAAAAGAAGAGGAGGAGAAAAGATGATGGAAAAAGGGTCATAAATAAGGACAGGAAGATCATGCACCAATTACCGTCACAGGCAAAAACAGATTTAGAATAGGGAGATTAATGTAATTTATTGCCTATTACTAACAGGCTAGAGTGATGATAACAGTATGGGTATTAATAGCTAGCTATATGACCTCATAGAACGTGGTGTAATCAACTGCTGATTTAGGCATCAAAAAACAGCATTTGGAGCCTCACTGAAGATGTAGAAGTTTGAAAAACAAGCTTTCTGCATGTTTTAGTACAGAACAGCAAACTGCAAATGTTTTTATTTGCAGTTGTTAATTTTTCTTCAGTAAATCCACATATACTATAATATTGCTAGAGGTGTTTCTTTTTTAATTCAGTTTTTATATATGTCATTTATTCTTCTATTAACACTTCTGCATGTCAATGAAAACATTAGGCGATTTCTGGCTACAGTGTATTTCAGATAAGAAAGAAAAATAGATAGTGCCCTTAAATACATTCCAGGTATGCGACAGAAAGTTGATTTTGCAGTATTTCCATTCTATTATTTAAAATATGTAATATTTTTATTCAATTGGTCTTCTTATTGTATAACATATTATGCACTGTTTTTTTTCTACTGAAATCTGTTATGTTTTTGAAATAACTATGCAATCCATAATAGTCTTAGAAAGGCTTAACATGAAAAAAGATGACATGCTGAAATAGAATTGAAAGCAATTTTTTTTTTTTGTTATTACTACCACCTAAAACAAAGTTTCTGAACTCTTCTTTCATAAGCAGTTATGGTTTTATTTTGGAGACTGTAATATTATTGAGTCTTTTTTGAATTATTACTACCCACAGTGCTTATAAACTTTCCTCCAAAATGTTTGTGTACCTTAATATAACTAATGGCTCATTCCTCAAGCATCACTTTAAACTGAAACTCTCACTGAGTTTTCATTTGACATGTGAATATTAAAGAATTTTATGAAATCAGATAGAAAAATAAGTTAGCAGAACAACAATAAAAACCACCAAGAAGGTGAATATGCAATCTGAGCAATATTTTTTAAGTTGGTTGCTGTACTGGTCCGCTGGTCGTGAGAGAGGAAACTTCATTGTGGTTAAGTATATTATACTAAATATAAAGCAAGAGAAAACTTGTCTGTACTTATATTCCACATCTGCCATGTATTGCATAGAAAATAAATGGGGATCAGTGTTATTTGAAGTTATAAAACATTTGGTAGTTTTCCATTATTTCTCCTTATATATAGCTCTTTAAGTCCAGTAGTCGTGTCTATAGAGAAAAGAGAAGAAATAAGGGTGTTCTCAGATTATAGTTTCATCATTTTCAAGACAGCATCTTGGAGTAATAGCAGATGAAGTACTACAAAGAAGATTGTTCTTCTTAGTGCAATACATTTAATAAATTCCAAAAATGAAATAAAAATAATTCCCTAAACACAAGTATACGTACAGAATTAGCAAAAATTAAAGAGTGGGCAAAATCACAAACAAAACATGTTTATAAAAATGTAATTTAATTTTGAATCAATGTTACAGAACATCTGTTGTGAGCTTTAAATATGTTTATATGTGTATTTCTATAGATCAAAAAAAAAAAACCCAAACCTTTTTTTTTATATTTAATGACATTTTTCAAAGCTCAAATTTTGAGAGTAGAAATGCGTTCACTAATATCTGCAAAATCATGTGATGTGTCTGACCGGATCCAAGGTGTATGTTGACCTTGGGAGTTTAGCCTTGTGAGACATAATGAGATTTCTGTCATGTAGTTAGTTCTTTATTGCTCTGTGGAGATTTTTCATTGTATAGGAAATCCATGGTGTTGTGGGGTTTTTTGTCCTGACAGGTGTATAGATAAAGGATCAATTAGGTTAAAATATCTAAGATTTCTGATATATTTATTTGAGGAAATATAAGTAATATTTTTAATGCTTGTGTTTAATTATAACATCGTGGTAACAGTCTTAATTCTTTCAGGGGGATATTATCCCCACACGTGTAATATGATGAGAAGTATATTCCTGGACTATATCAATATTGAACACAGATCATTAAGTATGAAAGGAAAATGGCTTTTGATTAAAGCTACCTATGGAAGTCATTTTATATCCTATTTAGTCCAATATTTTTCCTTCAGCTTCCCACCAAGAAACAATTTCAACTTTTTATAACAATAACTGAAATGATCTCTTTTGTCTAATGCAGCAAATCACTTAAGGGACAGCTCTTGAAAGCTGACATGAAACTGATTATTTGCAGTTGCAAAAGGGTAGTGAAATGAAAATATGAGTGAAGTGACATTTCATTTAAAACTACAGTTGAGAATGAGGAATGTGAAATGAATGAAATAAAATTTGGCCTAGTGCAATTGACAGAAGACCAAATCTGCTCTGTTTAGTTGTGAGAGAGCAATGTTCTGAATGTTAAAATCCAAATAACTTCAAATAAGTTTTAAATAACTGATTTTAATACTACTACGAATTATTGTTGTTTCTTATTGTTAATATTACTTATGCTTTCATATTGCTGTGGTTACCCAGAGCTTTCCTTTCCTTTCTCTTACAGAAGGGGAGGAGACTGGAGTGATGGATAGTCTGTTGGAGGCCTTGCAGTCAGGTGCGGCTTTTCGAGATCGAAGGAAAAGAACACCAAGGCCTAAAGGTGAATATTCTATTTCACTTTTTTTTTTTTCCTGAATAAAGCTAAAATCATTATGGGTCCAGTGGTCTAAAGGCTTTGGGGTTTAATTCTTTCTTGCAGTGATATCTATCTATCAGGAGTCTTCAGGCTATTTTGCTGCTGTCTGTAGTCCTGTAGAGATCAATGTACTGAACTTAGTGCAGCCTGACTGTTAAGGTTCTTCCATATAGCTATGTATACTTTAAATTTTAGAGGTTTATAGTAATAGCCACTGTATACAGGAGACAAAAGTACACTTGTCCTGCCAGGGCATCAGTTTATTCCACGGTAGATTTTGTCCTAGAAATATCTAACTTTCAAATATTTCTGCTTGCTTATGTCATTACGGTACTCCATGCAGAAACTTTCAAAGAGGTGTTTATTTTCCTTTGTTTTCTTGCTTTTGCAGAAACACCACAAAATCTTAGTCCAACCACACAGAGGCCGGTGCTGAAAGCCTGTAACCATGGTAATGAACCATATTCATGAATTGCATGCTCTTTTTAACTTAGCTTATGTAGTTGATCTGTGTTCTCAAAAGATGGCTGTGATATTTTCTGTTTTCTAGTGGAACACTAAAACAGAATTGGTACCCTGTTGTTAACGTTCATACGAATATTACACCATGACACAGTACTTATTATGTTGTAGAGCTCTTCTGTCTTTTTTAAGTTTTTTATAATTGTTTAAAATTTGATCATAGTTTTCAATGCAGTAATTTTATAAGCCTTAGGAACAATAATGTAAGACTTTTTAATCTATTATGTACTTTGTTAGAAAGCAGAGATTGCAGAACATTTAAAATGTTAAATATTTATGACACTAAATTATATAACCTTTTGCATTCCTTTGTTTTGGTTTTCTTGGTACTTTATCTGGAATAGTTTAAGCTGTCAGTCACTAAAATATTTTAAAAATGATGTTGTATCAGTGAAGTAAGAGGAAATTAATCAGTTATTTCATGGAATAGTATTTCTCCAAAATTTGAGCATGGGTCTTATCCGTAAACTCCCAAAGAATCCCACTCAATGAGTAGAAATACTCCTCTGCATGAAGTTACAGTGAGGGTAAAGATGTTTTTTTAGCTTTCCTAGATAATCTGCAGAACAGTATTTTAGCTGCATTTTATCTAAGTCTCAAGAATACAGATTGACTGTTTTCAGTGCTTCTAACCTAGTGGTCTCAGTTTATTTACATAGTTTATTTTATTAAAGAAAAATTTTTGTTAACCTTAAAGAAAAACAAAAGTCTTCATTTTGTAAGCAGAATGCATTATCTTTTGATATTTAAATACACCTCATAATTTAAAAAGCAAATGCAATCACACCGGGGATATTAATTATACCTCGGTATTTCTTATGTTTTTATTTCTTAAATGTCTGCAGTGGACAAAAAGTCCATACAGAATTTGTCATTAAACTGAAAGTCAAATAATCTAGAGCCAGAAAGACAGGTGAAAGATAATTTAATTCACTTCTAGGAATTGGCCCAAGGAAGAATGAAGTAAATTTGGCAGGTGCTTGTCTGGCACATAACATACTGATATTTAAATAATGACTACAGAGCACATCTGAATTCTACCCTGTAAGATACCACTTGATGGAACAGTTATGTTGATTGTTGCTTATTTTCAGCCCATTATATTCAGCCTATCATCTGACTACAGGCAGTATAGTTTCCATTTTCAAACTATAAACGCATCTGGACAAACATGAAGACTAAGTCTTTTGTCTCAGGTTAAAAAATAAAGAAACAACACAGAACTTTAAATTCTGCAAAGCATGGGAACTGGTTTGTATAACTGATGGATATAATCTGGTACTCAAATTTGGCTAAAGATCAGATGCTTATCCTAGAAGAGTAAAAGTAAACTCTTGGGTTTTTTGTTGCTTCTAATTTAGCCTTATTTTCAATAGATCATCTTGAGACGATATGATTCTAAGATGTTTTAGAATGAATGCAGCTTTTCTTGAGCCTGTCTCATTTTTCCTGGAGCAAGATAATACATTCCTGATCTTTTAAAGAATTCAGTGCTATGCTGTTGATTTGTTTGCACTTGTCACAGTATCTAGATGGTTGTATATAACTGTCTTGAGCCAAACATAGCACTGAACTTGATATAATTTCTGCTAAAATATATGGGCATTTATTGCTTGGAGTTTATCTTGTAAATTATTCTTTTTTTTGTTTGTTTTATTTCTTCAGCTGTTGAAAGCCTATGTAGGTAATTGGAGAATGTTCTGTCTGATCATTTATTTTGTTTTAGGAAATTAGAAATTATGTAGGTTGCAGATTATCTAGAACGTACACTAGACCCTCAGTAGCAAAGCTTGTTTTTAGTAACCTCACTGAAGTTAGTAATGTTGTCACTCAAACCAAGATTTACAAAGCTTTAATTTTTGGTTACCAAGGAGTTGAGCATTTTATAATGTCGAGTTTGTTTTCTTCAGTCTCATCCTCTTTGTAGTTTTTTTCTTTCACTTTTTGTCTAATGTGGATAAATGTGCAGTAACTTATTGTTTCTACGTATACTAGACATTATGATTTATTTTCTGTAGTTCATTTTATGAACTCTGTAGTAAAAAGTCTCTAATTTCAGCTTACATCATAAAAATTGGAATATGTCATTACACAGAAAGATTGGTTTGGCCTTTAATTGATTAGCTGTTTTTCCCAACTTGAAATTTCAAATGAATGCTAAATTTTGTATCAGTGCGCCAAAAAAGCTACTACCTTAAAATAGGTGGAAAGCGATAAAGCACTTTTCTTGTTTGATTCTTCTGTTGAGACTAACAGATTCACTTATAGTGGACATGCTTTATTAATATGCATTGCAGATTCATACCTAGAGTGTACTTCTTTGACTCATAATACACTCAGAAAGAATTACAAGTCATGTGTTGAAATATCAACCTACTGAATGATTCAGAATGCAACAATCTCTACTGGGCAGATGCCATCAAGTTCTAACTAATCTTTCTTGTTTAGAAACAAAACAAAAACAAACAAAACCTGTTTAGTCTTTATGATTAAAGATTTTTCTCTAAAAAAAAGTGAAATAAAATTGTACCCCAGCACAGTAGATGTAAAAAACTGTGACTTCATATTTCATAGAGTATGGAAGGGGTGAGAAATGCGGAAAGAATGTCCACTCACTCCATAGCTGTAATATAAATGGCAACAGGAAGGTAATTTATTTCATCACTGCCATTATTATCCTCAGTACAATACACTCAAGGCACAAAACTACCTCCTAATGGTGAGACTAAGCCAAGTCTTTTTTAAAAAAAGAAAAGTGAAAAGCAGAGGAGCAAGCCGGCACTAAATAGCGCTAGAAGGAGGGTAGACATTTTCTCCTTTCATTAAATAGATTGCTCAAAAAAAAAAAACAAGTAGTAAATGTAGTCGAATGATAGCCATTGATTGGTCCTTTTCCTCCTTGTGATTTGTTGATCTCCCCTGAAAACTCTGGTAGTCTTCATCTGGTATTTCTGAGTGTTAGTTCTCATGCTGCTTCCCAGGGTGGCCTCTTGGCTGCGTTCTTTTATTTTCGGTTCTACTGCACTTTTCTTTTATTGAACAGATTGCCTGTTTTTTTTTTTTTTTTTTCCCTAACACGATGTGTTGTTGGTTTTCTTTTTTTGTCATTTAATTCTGCTCTTATTTCTGTGATCAGAATTACCTTAGGAATACAAATCTTTTCAATAGATTTTTGTTGGTATGACTTGTATATTTATTTCCTTTGTTTCTATTAATACCTTTTTGTATTTATTGTACTAACAGCTGAATTAAATTTATACAAAAACTGCCTGGTAAGGTTACAGTTAGCTTTAAAAGAAAATAACCATAAACTGTGGAACTATTGCAAAATATGCTTTTGCTGTAATTGCTTGTCAGAGTAGTGTTCAGCTCTAGTTGTCTGTTAGTGTAGTTCTAGTGTTTTTGTACCTTTGATTCAGTAATATCAAATGGAGAAGCTTTATCTTTCGAGATCAGAATAAAGCACTTAATTGCCACTGATCAGGATTTTGCACATTATGATATCTTTTGAAGCAGCTAATAGCTAACGTTGATCTGAGTCTATCAGTTATTTAAAAAAACAATCAACATACATTAACATCTTGCACATTTATTCCAAGTTAGTTACGTTCAAATACACAAACAAGCAAATCCAAGGCAGCAAAGTGCCCACTGCAGCACAGAAAACTGCATTATTAAATAAGTTTTCAGTCAAGCTTTGCAGTCTGCACTAAGTTCTCTGCTGCTATGGCTACACATTTATTTGCAGTAACATTAGCCAAGGTAATGTTATCTGAAATACGTGAATAGAAATTCTACATACAGCTGTGATTGCACGTATATATATCTCAAATGCAGTGGAAAGTGATTTTCTTTACAAGGAGGTTACATTCAAGATACTGAGAGTAAAGCTATAGTAAAATGGAAGTGAAAATGCAGGTTGATTTTTCTGACTACAGAGGTTGAAAGAAATCTTTCTTTTGCAATCAGTTGGGTTGTGGACTGTGCTTTCTAAGGTCTTCTTTCCATAGTAAAGTCAAACCCCCACTGTAAAGGATGGTGTAAATTACTGTGCTTTTTTGTTCAGCAAACCTGTAAAAGACAGAATGATTTTTGTATGATGTTTAGTCTGAACTGTTTCAAATACATATGTTAAATAAAATTCTTGCCAGCAGTGTTATTCTAATCCCAGTTAAGCAGAAGGAAACGTTTTTTTGTTTTGTTTTGTTTTGTTTCTGTTTTTTCATCTCTTATTCAGAATAGAATTGTCTTCTGAGGTACATCTTAGTGTCTCTGCTACCTTATTTTTGATAATCATACATGGCAATGAGCTAAGGCTCATCTTAATTCTGAAAATCAGTAGCACAACCACCTGCAGGTCGCTATTTTACTTGAGCATTGCTATATATGACAGCATGTGATGATTTACATTTGATCTCAGTTTATCCTTTAAAAAAAAAAAAAAGTGTATTTTGCTGTGTTTCCCAAAATTGCATGCAGGGAACATTAGGAAGTACCTAACATTGGAGAGACATTGCAGCCTGTGAATATTTTTCCCAGTAGGTTTCTTAACCTGTGGCCCTGAATATGCATTCTTGAACACGATCATTTCCTCATGGTAGACATTGTTTTTAAGAAATTATTGATGTTAGCCTGTTTTTCATTCCATTCATGAGCTAAACATTTAGCTAGATGTTTTTTCTCATGTATGGAAAGAAGAAAGTAGACAAACTTTTGGGAAGGATTTGTGAAGTTTTACTGAACAGTCTAGTTTCCTCAGCAAACTTGCAGTATCTGTAGGCACTGTTATAAAATGAAAATATTTACTAGGATTTTTGTTAAAAAGAGAAAGGTAGTTCTCAACTGCTCCCATTTTAAGACCAAATCTTCACTTCAGTATTCACTTCAGAAGTCAAGTAAAACTGCTGCTTGTCCTAACAGAAATAATTCCCCTGCAACCATATACAATGTTAATTTATATATATATATTTTATTTTTCTGAATTAGGCAGCAAAGGTCAGAGAAATCGTGGCCATAGGAGCAAACTTTGCGTATGTGTGAAAAAATATCCAGATGAGAAAAGTTAGTTGCACTCACATGCAGGCTCTCACAGGGATGGCCCTGTAGAATTAACATTCAAAAATATAAAGAATGATTAATTTTGTTGCAAAGTTTTTAGGGTCTTTATCTAGGAATCTCCCTTTCTTGAAGTTTAATGTTGGAGTAGAGAAAGTGGGTCAGAAGGATGAAAGGTGATGAGAAGGGGTTTACATGAAAAGTGGTAAAATTTCAGTTTTCAGAGCCTTTTCCAAAAAAAAAAAAAAAAAAAAAAGCAACATTAACATTTTTTAATTGACTGAAGATTGACATAAAGCAAAACAGGAAATGACCCTTACAAAAAAAGAACAACCAAATGTTGGAAAATTGATACATATTCTGCTAAGAATGGAAAAATGTACTTCAAATCAGTAGTAAGTGCATGATAGTACTCTGAAAAAAACTGGTATAGAAAGAAAAAAAATCTGTTAACTTGCTGTCTGTATAAGCCAAATCCAAACTGTCAACCTCTTGGCAGCACCCATATTTAGAAATGGAAAAGAGGAATTGTAATTTTAGGAAGAATGCCACGAGTAAACTGTCCTGCATATCTTTGTCTTACCATGAAGAGTTACAGTGAATACAGTATAGACAAGAAAGAGAGCGAAAGATTTCTAAGAGCAAAAATTCTGAGTGCTACCTTGGACCTTATAATGGGGCTTACTCTGCAGAGGTTTGATGAGTTCGTTACTAAAGAGAGATCTTCTGAAGTGTTCAAATTAGACACTCATAAGAACTAAGTGCTTTTATAAATATCTTGCCAGTATACATTGGTACTAGTTCAGTAAGAATGCTTCTCTCAGGAAATGCAAGGACATTTTCTGCAAGATGAGAACTGTAGCAAAGAAGTGACATTTGAAAGCAGTGACACTCTATATCCCATAATTGCACATATAGTAAATGTCAGATTCATAGTCATCTGTCTGGGTAACCAGATTTCCAAAAGGTACTACAGGCAGGTTATATATTCAAAGCAGTCCTCTGAATATGCATCACTGGACAGTCTTAAATCTGCAAAGGGAGCTGTAAATTACCAACAATTTATCCATATTTGTCTTTCTATTGTTTAGTCATGCAGAACTTTCCATTTGAAGACGATTACTGAGCTGATTTGTATAGTAAAGAGGTTCTGTCACTTCTCAGAGTGCTTTTCAAATCTCTTCCGTATTCGTTAAACAAAGCTTTAGGTATGAATTTACCAGGCCTTTTCCCTTCTGTTTATCATTTTCTGAACGTTAAGAATAAGTGGCATCTAAGGTCCTGAAACTTTCTTCAAATGCTTTAGAAACACTGATCCAAGCAGAATAAATAACGTATGTATAGTTTGAACAACAATCACAGTTCTCATTGTATTCTTACATATATCATTTTAAAAGGATTGCCTTTACTTTCTTTCACTATGTTGGGTTGTGAAATTTCAATAGCAAGATGTTAGAATTGAGTATTGTCTGGTTAATGGTACACTAGGGACAAAATCTTAGATTGATACAGTGTATTGATCCTGACCTGAGTCTTTTGTGACTCAAGCAGTGTCTAGTAAATGCAACAGTGTTCATTCAGTATTTCAAAAGATGCAGAGAAAGCACAAAACATTACACATCAAATTCTTTAAACACACTTAATTCATCTTTCATTGCCATGTAAGTGAATGTGTTCCCTTAACAGTTTTTTTTCCTCCTTTGGGATTATTTAGTTTCATTTTCTAAGTGGTTGTTGCTGCAGAGCAAAAATGTGCAGTGTAAAAGAAGTACTGGAGTTCTATTTCTTCCTGTTGTTTGTTGTTGTAAGTCAACATTCAGTGCAAATAAAAGGCATTAAAAGATGCTGGAAAAACAAGAGCATCCTGTGCTTTCTTCCTTTTTGTTGGAATAGGAACACTTGGAAGCTTTACTTTTAAGTTTTGGAATATTCTAAAGGGAAATTTGCATGTAAGATGAACCAGAACAGTTAACTGTGTCTGTAAGTTGCTTGATAAATGTGGTATCATCTTTGTTTCATCCCAAAAATAGATAAGTCTTGCTTATTTCCATCATACATGCCTAAGGCAAAATTCACATCAACCTCCCAGCAAAATAATGAGAAGACTCAAGAGACTTTCTTGGTGGCTCCTACTTAGAGATCATGAGTGGCAAAGAAAGCAAATACAGGACACAAATACAGCTTTCACGTGAATGTCAGAAGGAAAGATGATAGCCAGAATGATCTGGAGTAGTGCAAGACAGTTGGACTATGATTAGATGGTTAGATCCTATTAAAATGGTTTTGGAAATTACTCATATTTTTCATGACAATTCATCATTATCTACATTAAGCTGTTTCTGGCATAGTAAACGTACTATATATTGCAGCTGTCAAAAAAATTACACAATTCACTTATGCAGCTCATCAGTGGGCAACACCTTTGTGAATACATTACTCTTGCAATCTGATATTTTCACTACTTCTGACTTTCTGCTTTCAGTTTGCACCATATGCACAGTCTCCTATATCACAGTAACATGACCCACAAACCTTACCAACTTCCTTACGTTCATGTAGCCTACAAATCCAAAATGAAAGGCTATAATATAAGCATATTTGGGGAAGAATATTTAGATTATGAGGAAAATTGGGTTAATAAAGAGTGTATTCACTTTCAGTGGACACTGTAGTTTGACTCTTATTTTTGACACAGAATCAATCATAGAATCATAGAGCCATCTAGTTCCAACCAAAAGAGTTGAGTTCCAGCGCCCCTGCAGGGACAGGGACACCTTCCACTAAGTCAAAGTCTTTTCTGTTTCTTAAATCACGGTTAAATAATTTAAAAGGGTATATATTTTCACTTCTCCAATCACTTTGTTACTTGAGTTTTTCTTTGCCATTTGGGAGCAGATACTGGCTAGAAGCACTGCATTTTATTATAATTGCTTTTCATAAACAGAAAGATGAAAAACATATCAGATAATCTAAAATCAGGATATGCCTCACATTTTGCTCGATGAAGTGACTGTTTTAGTTAAATTTAAGATTGATTTCTACACTTCACCAAAAAATATTAGTGGGAAATGGTAAATTTTGCATTAGTATCATAGGTATTTGTGTTATGGAATGGAATTAAATCACAGCTGCTTTGGTGTAAACATCTTGGATAAAAAAGCTTAATAAAACCATGGGTAAACTATTTGTTGGAAAACGCCTGCCTAGTGGGACACAAATTAATAGGCTGGTATTTTCATGGTTGGAGCTTCCAGATCCCCATATGCATTTTACTTCAGTCACTGGATTAAAGACTGAATGTTTTCTGTGGCAGGAATCATAATCGGCTTTCCTCATTCAATATGAATATTTGAATCACGAGGCTCAGTAATGTTTGTTATTTATAGCAGAACTCTGTAAGCAGAGGAGCTAATGAACAGAGGGAATTTTCCAGGGATATGGAGAGTATGGTTTAAATTTGTGCCCTAAGGGAATAATGGAATCTGGATGAACCAGAGTTAAATGTAGCTGAGTAAAGGTTTTCGTAATCATTTTGAAATGGGTACCTTTTCTTACTGTATATATAATTACATTCAGTGACTGTTTTTTCTCATTTTCTTAGTTTAAAAAGTAATGAAAAGTAATTTATTCCCCAAATACCTCACTTCATTTCCTTGCCAAAATTGCTTTTTCTTCCCCAAAGAATGTTGTCTGGAGAAGTTTATCTGAGACCTATTCTTATTTGAGCATGCATTACTCTCGTTACCAGAAAAGGAAGAGATAATACACTTTTTCTTCCTATGTTCTAAAATATAAGTATTTCTTCTTCCATCTTTTCCATGAGAAAGTAAAGTTCATGACACCTCTCCTTTCACTCTACCATCATTAGCTGAAAAACTGGGTGAGTCATTGTAACGATTCCAAACCTGCTGATAACCATATGAACACAATGCCAAATTAGGCTGATGGAGGAGCTTGGAGAGGACTGTTAAATTTGGAAGAATGAAATAAGAACTATTTTAGGAGAAACAGAAAGATTTCCTCCAAACCAGAGCAGTTCCTGTGTACTTTTGGGTGGCTGTGGTTGGTTTGGTTTGTTTTTCTATTTGGTTTGGTTTGGTTTGGTTGTTTTTGCTTGTTTGTTTTTTTTCCCCAGTTTTCACTGTTAGAATATTGAGGCCCTCGGGATCTACTTTACAGATGTACCAAATATCCAAAACTGCAAGTGAAAATAGTATGAACAAAGCACTAAACATGTAAAGTGCTTTTGAATGCTAATTAATTACTTGGGCATATCAGCTGTCCATTTTTAACTGATCTTCTACAATTAATTCATGTATTTAATTTCTTGAAGAATGTCATACTTCATTAATATAGATACACAATTAGTGAGCTTATACTTCTTATGCATAGAGAAAGGGGCATACCCATCTTAGAGAAGAATTAGCTTTTATAAATTGTTAAATAGTGAGTTTAGGCCTCTAATTTTAGTGATCTGAAGAAGAGGTTTCTCCATGTTTTAATTCTGTATATATAATAAAGTTAATAGAAATTGGCACAACGAATATTGAAGGTAAAACAATAGTTTGAATAGCTGCTCTTCAAGTTAGTATATTCTGTCCTGAGCAAGGAATGAAGAAAAGAATAAATGAGTTAATTCTATTACAGTGCTTATATATGAACACTTCCATTGAGTTTGGAGAACCCACTTTCTTTTACTTCCAAACTCTAGTATCTTGATACTCAGCTCTTTCTCTTTAGTACAGAGTGTTTGTGTAATTTATATTTCACAGCTAGCTACTAAGATAGTAATTTTTAAGTATGCTAATGTTTTGCTAGAATAGCTGGATAAAAATTAAATGAATTGGTACTGTAACATTATGTTGCATATTTATATTCTTATTGATAAGGAAGATTTGAAGTTAATGTTTCATCACTGCTGACTTGTATAAAAATATAATATTTGCATTGAATGTAATTATGGCACACTTTAAGATATATTAAAATAGTTAAAAGCAGCAAGATTATAGGAATTACAAGAAAGCTGACTAAATATCTCAATTTGGATATGTTACATTCATAATTTCATCTTAAAGAGCAAATCACATATATAATAAAGCATGGTATCTGACTAGTTGTAAACTCAGTTCTGGCTACTCAGCACAGAATAAAAAGCAGTATGCTATCAGATCATCCCTAGTTTTATAATTGTACTGTAGATGGTAGTCTTCCCCTTTCCCTAAGAAATACAAAATCATTTTAATTCTGTGTGATCCATCATCAGGCAACTACTCAAAAAAGCAGCGTTCTTAAATGCTCTCAAATGTCCAGTAGCAAAAATAAATGAAGGGCAGAGTGCATTAAGGGATTTCCAGTTGTGTCTCGCAGGGCAAGGAAAACTGCTGTAAGAGAGCTCATGGGATAGCTCCTACTCATGCTGCCTTTAGCAATAGCTTCCTGACTAATCAGTCTCCAAGCTTACCCTTGTGCTTTAAGTCTGTTCTTTCTGTTTGCCAGTCACTGACTGAAAACAGGACACAGCCAATTACTCTCCACTGAGCTTACCCAGTCTCTGTTTATCTACCTAACAGCAGTTGCCCTGAGATCATTTTACTGAAAACTTGGTATGTAGTGAGATCTCCGATTAGAAAATGTTAGTTTTGTTTCAGCTTTCTCAAAAATATACGAATCTTGCAGTTTAAGATTGAATACCTTATTATTTAGGATAGTTTCCTCCAATGGAACTGAAAACAAAATATGCTGACGTATATTTATTTCTTTTCCCCATTCCAATGAACAGACAATTTTAAAATAGAAAACTTTGGGGAAAAAAAGCTTTGTTTTTATTATTAAAAGTTAAAAAAATAAACTCCTCAATTAAAAACTCTGCTTTTAATACAACTAACTACATCCTAACTTCTTAGTTTGGGGTCTGATCTCTCTTCATGAATCATTTTCTCCTTCCTTGATGGTTATTTCTGAAGCCTCTTAAGAGATACCTAATGATAGCTTTTCTTGTTCCCTACCACATCTTGCCTATTCCTTATTCTCAGCCCGTCTTTCTCTCTTACCTATCAGAACATTCAACAGTACCATTTATCTGAAGTATATAAAACATTTTTCTCCTACTTCAGTCTGTAACTGCAAACTCAGCCTAGTAAAAATGGCATTTTTGACCTGCAACAATAAACTATAAAACACACTGTAGCCAAAATGAGAATATTACTTTTAATAGGACTGGTGAAAATGTGTGTGTTGAAGTAACCGAGAAAACAACCAGAAAGACTGCAGAAGTATCTCCAACTGATTTTTATGGGAAATCTATGGTAACACAAAATACATCATACTTGTTACTTTTCTGTTAACTGCTAGCACCAAGATATGCATTTAAAGAGTATATTTTAGCTTGTTTAAAAGTAAGCTAAGTGAGAAGCAGGACTGGAATACCTTCAAGTAAGACACTGTCCAAACTTTAAATATCTGTATTGTATGTCTCTTTTAAAGATCTGTGTGTTGAGAGAGGTGCAATGGGTGTTGGGGGAACATGTTCATACACAGAATTACAGAATGTTTTGAGTTGGAAGGAACCTTTAACATTATCTAGTTCCAGCCCTCTTACAGAAGAAACCTTTAAGATTATCTAGTTCCAGCCCTCTTACAGAAGGAACCTTTAAGATTATCTAGTTCCAGCCCTCTTACAGTGGCAGTGACACCTTCCGCTAGACCAGGTTGTTCAAAGCATCATCTGAGCTGGTCTCCATGGATGAAACATCCAAACTTCTCTGGAGAATCTGTTCCAGAGCTTCACCACCATCATAGTGAAGAATTTCTTCTTAATGTCTAATCTAAATCAACTCTTTGTTAGTTTCAAACCGTTACCTCTTGTCCTATCACTACATGCTTTTGTAAAAAGTCCCTCTCCAACTTTCTTGTAGTCCCTCTGGAAGTCTGCAATAAAGTCTCCCTAGAACCTTCTCTTCCCCAGGATGAACATCCCCAGTTCTCTCAGTTTCTCTTCAAGGAGAGGTGCTCCAACTCTCCGATCATCTTTGTGGCCCACCTTTGGATTCATTCCAACAAGTCCATATCCTTATTATGTTGACAGTCCCCATACCAGCCCTTGAGGAACACCACTGGTCTTCATATGAACATCAAACCATTGACTGCAACACTTTGAACATGACAATCCATCCAATTCCTTACCCACCGAATGGTCCACCCATCAAATCCATTTTAGAGACACCACATGCGGAGATCTCCCATCAAAATTGTATGCCACTCAGGACCTGAATTTTTTCATACGTCGCTTTAAAATGTACTTTAATAACTACTTGGGACCTGGATATTTTCAGAAATTGCTGTAAAATGTACTTTAACAACTACTAGCTCTGGTCTTGCACCATATAATCCAACTAGGTTTTCTTGATCCCTGCTTTCACAATGCTAGTACATTGAGTGCTTACAGGGTATTTTCTCTTATACTTAACACTTTATTGCTTTTAGCTTAGCCCTTCCCCCCCCCCTTTTTTTTTTTAATAGGAGCTATTTCTTATTTTTAGCTTGCAAATTTTTATTCCCTCAGCCTGCATTGATATAGTGAAATAGTTATTTAAATGTTTGCAGTAAGTAATACATTTCTGCAAGTGATAAGAAAACTTATTTCATCAAGAACACTTTAACAGGAATACTAACTGCATTTTTATGGGAAAAGAAATTTGACTAAAATTAATCTTCCAGTGTTTGGTTTTGTCGAAGCTAAACTGAGCAAGTTGGAGAGAACAATATGAAAATATGAGAAATAGTAAAGCTCTTTGTAAGAGTTGACTGTATTTATGTTAGTAAATGGCACACTCCACTGACTTATACTTTCAGTGTATGTTGCAGATTTCAGCCTTAATTTTTTTTAGTTATTAACGTGGATTCCTCTTACATCAAATTGAATGGACTGCAGTAAAATTTTACAACCTGATGGTTTTCTTGGAAAAAGATGAGCAAGCCAGTGGAGAATTCCACTTCAAGGTGCTTTGTATGCAGCCTCGTTGCCCTAAAATTTCAGACTTTAAAGGTCATCATATACTATAATCATATACCTTTGTATGAAATATGCTGACAGGAACTAGAAGAGCTCAGAAATTAGTTGCTTTTTGATTGTTTGCTTCTGTTGAAACTTGGTTGCTTCTCTGTAGTACAAACATCTGTTCCTTCTCAAGACAAAAAGTTTGGTGGTTCTTAGACTAAATATTTAGTAATTAATTAGTATTTGAAGTGCTTTTAATATTCCCTTATTTGGTGCATCAAAGAAATTAAAGCTCAGCTTCAAATCTATTGCATTTTTCAGTAAAAAGAAAGAAGATTTCAATATGTAGTTAAAGTAACAGACATTTTATCCATTGCTTTTGTGAAATTTCCTATCTTTGGTACAATGTGACCTGAATAGCGCAGTGGATTTAATTTTCATGTAAACTTGTGTAGAAGCAGTATATGAAAGTGAATAAATTCATGCCCGCCCCCCACCCCCACCCCCCCCAACCCAAAAAAAAAAAAAAAAAAAAGTTGAAATAAGTTTGAGTTTACTCAGTAAATCAGCTCAGGGTCGTTCTGTCAGCCTAAGAAGAGAAATGTCTATCATTTAAACTTCCCACTGGGATTTGTTGTTGGAGTGTGCATAATACCTCATTACTGATCAATGCTCAGGAGATATTCTGTTGTAATTTGTATTCATGGAAAGCATCTCTATTAACTTTCATTTCACATTTTTGTAAATAAAATTCCATTAATTATTAACAAAAAATTGAGTGACCCTCAGTACTCTGCTCAGCATCAAACAGAAGCAGTGATTTTTCCAGAATACTTCCTGTTTTAAACTTAAGTTTCCAGTTGACATTACTTACTTCTTTTTTTGTTGATTAATTAATATTTTAGCAGTTTAAGGAAAAAAGAAATATGACTGTCCAACCAATCTTATTTATCAAACTAAAAGTTTAAAGCAAGTTACATAAGATTATCTTCGAAACAGCAGAAAGATTAAATATTCAAGTGCTATCACTGGTGCTTATGATGAGAAATTTGCATATTTGCTTTTTAAAAATCACAGTTTACCAAAGAATTTTTCTCAGCAGAGTTTGCGGTCTTTAAAGTAGTACCTGGGAGAAGGGGGGGTGATTAGTTTAAGTAAAAGTGTTTATAGTTCTCTGTCTTTAGAAATTGACTGTTTGGTGCCCATTCCTTTGCTATTTTTGAATATAAAAGGAATCACAGAAATAAATTATTTCGCAGAAGCAGCGATGCTGGAAATGGGATTGTGATTTGTCTTTCAGCCTTCACTTTTCTTAATCTGCTCTTGTAATAGCCGTTCTTCACAGGCAGAGGGAAAAGAAAGCACTTGTTTTACAGAAAAGAAGTCAGTAAAGTTTATTCATTTTTACACTTTCTCTGCCTCGGGGAGGTGGCAGCTGACATTTTAGCCTAACTGACTTGGAGACTTCAAGTGTACCACTTTCTTGCGAAGCGGTATTTAACTACTTGTATATTCCGTTGGCCCAGCTGCTTTAGCATGAATCTGCTGAAGGAACATTTATAGCCAACATTCAGAGTGGCGTTTGCGCTGGTAAAGTCAAAGCGCTGTCAGAAAAGCGCTAATCCTAAGATGTTTTTAAAGATGTAAAAATTCACAGCAGGTTCCTGAATTAAACGCGTGGCCAACAGGAAAAAGCAGTGTGAAGCGCCTCTGTGTTGTTTGATTTCAAAGTTGGGCACAGCGCTTCCGGAACGCTTTATTTACACCTTTTCGTTTCTGTTGCCATATTTGCAGTTAATTCAAATTCAGCCCAAATTAACAACTCTGTGTGCTCTGGGATAATTAAATTACCGTCTCCTCTTATCTTGGCTCACCATGCAGACTGCTGCCCACCCATATAGCTGCTGCCTGTACCCCACTGCTGCAGCAGCTCCGTTATATAGAAATAAATCTTTTCTTCTCCCCATCAGTTGCTGTGAAAGGAGTGTAAACCACCTATGAAAACGATTAGCATATCTGGACAGACTTCTTGCGTTTCCTTTTTTGGCCATACACCGAGCCGGTTTGGGCTTTTTGTAGGGCTGCGTTAAAGAAGGAGTGAGAAAGGTATTTCAGCAGTTCCTGCTTACTGAAATTACCCTTAGCGAACCGGTGGGGGAAAAATAATAGCGATAACGACAAGGATAAGAGGGATGCAGAGAAGGTCTGGGTGATCCCAAGGGGCTGGGAGGAGCGGCCCGGCCCGGCCCGACCCGGGCGGCCCCAGCAACCCGGGTTGCCATGGCGACGGCGGGAGGCTGCGGCCGCGGGGTGAATGCTGATGGCACGGGCTGGGAGAGGCTCCGGCAGAGGCTGCTGCCGGCTGTAGCGCTGCTGTGTGCTAAGCAAAACTTTTCCTTGGTTGATTTTGTTTCGTAGCGTTTCTGTGGAAATGCACAGAACTACTAAGGGCGCTGACTGCCTGGTGTGAAAACTGTGAGCAGGTGGAATCGTAGAATCATAGAATAGTTTGTGTTGGAAGAGACCATTACGATCTCCTAGTTGCAACCCCCTGCTGTAGGCACGGTCTCCTCTCTCTAGACCAGGTTGCTCACAGCCCCATCCAGCCTGGTCTTGCATGCTTACAGAGAGGCGGCATCCACAGCCTCACTGGGCAACCTGTTCCGGTGTCTCAGCACCCTCACAGTAAAGAATTTCTCATTAATATGTAGTCTAAATCTACCCTCTTCCAGTTTAAAGCCATTTCACTGCCTGCCCTTCTAAAAAGCAGTATATCCTTTATCTGCTCAAGAAGCCCAGTGTATCATTGTTATCTAGGTCAGTGTGTGTGCTCTCTCCAGTACATCACTATAAAACTGCCAACTTAGGTTAAAAAAAGCAAAAAAGGGGGGACAACTTGTGGTCATGAGGAAAAAGACTGCTTACTCCATCTCTGAGAGTCTTGAGACCCCCCACTCAAAATCACTGAGCAAGTGCAAGTTTGTGAGACCCTATCTTAGTGATTTTGGGATGGAGTATTGAATATGTATATACTGTCTGGGAAACCTCTTGCATATGTAGCACAAATAATGTATATTATTTGTCTGAAGGTTGCTGAAGGTCTTTTGTTCAATGTATGCGTGTCTAGAATGCCTGTTGACATCATACTGGAGTTAATGAGTTTATTCCTGAATTTCAGATGACGCGAGCATCGTGCCCAGAGAGGCTGTAGAATCTCCTTCCTGGAGATCTTCAAGAGCCACACCTGGATGTGGTCCTGGGCACCCTGCTGTGGGTGTCCGTGCTTGGGCCAGATGGCTTCCTTAACTGCTATGAATCCATCAAATAACTGATCATATTCAACTTTAAAATTTTAATCGAAGGAGGATATTTGTTTTTGTTGTAGTTTCTGAAATGTGAAAATCAGTTCAATATTAAAACTGATCGTTTTCAAGTGATTGAAATTTGTATTACCCCTGCACCACATAAACCAGCTTAAAAGCTGTTCCCATCTGTGTATGCATGTGTTGCACCCCATCCTTTCCTTCAACTCCGGGAAAAATGATGGGAAGTGTCTGTGAGGGTTTAGGTTGTTGTTGTTTTTTTGATTCTTTGTTTGTTTTGTTTATGGCAAAGCTTTAATGAAACACACAAAAAGTATCAGGAATGTTCCTGCACACTTTGTCTCTTCTAAAAGTTAGTATATTGCTGAACAGTCTGCAATCAAGAAGAATTACACTGCTATTGATGTATTTGAGGAATGAGTGGAGCCATGGAATGGGTTACTTGTTGATGAGTTTGAGTTTTTGGAGTTACTACCTAAGAGAAATGTTTCAAGCAAAGCTGTGCATATATATTGTTCTTTTCCTTCTCTCTTATAAGAAGACAGAGAAAATAAATTTGACCAAATACATGCATTTTTCCTCATTGTATTGAAAACTGAAATTTCTTTCTGTTCGCTGTGAAATATCTGCTTTTCTGAGAGAAAGGAAAAAAAAAAGCAATAGAGGAAGAAGGAGATGAATGTTACTGCCTTTGCTCAACATCCAGGTTACTTCATCATTTAGCCAGGGTGTGAGAAACAGATTCAGTTTCTTTCCTCTCATTGAGAATATTAGTGAATTTACTAGGAATAAAACAAGTGTCACACCTGCATAGTTGGATGCTCTTTCTTAGTCAGTGCATGAGTTTAGTACTCTGAGTACTCTAAATATTTGTAGATAGTGGGACAATCCAGATGTGTTAAGCGTCTAATTGAGTCTGAATGACAAATAGGTTTGATAGAGTTAAGCCAGACATCGAACCACTGCATTAGATCTTCAGCTAACTTTTTAGGTGAAGATACAGGGCTTACGGCCTCAGTTATTACAATTTGTGTAATTCTTGGGTCACAGCATAAGCTTTAAGAAGACTTAGATTGGTCTTTGGGCCTGTTTTGTGAGGTGATGGATTTTCTTTGCTGGTAAAATCAAAAGAAAATACATCTGCATTCTTTCTTTAACAACTTTCATATAACACTCCCCCCGCTTTCCCCCCCCCCTTTTTGTTTTTGTTTTTTTTTTTTTTAAATAAGCCATGAAAGCAAACAACAATAAATGACTGATTTATTTTTTTTCTTTGAAGAAAAACAGTCCCAAGGCAACTTCTCTGAATTCCTTGAGAATTAAAAAAAAAAAGCTGTTTGACATAGTTCTGTAGATCATAGGACCAATATGATTTCTTTATGCTTTTCTTCTTTCTTTTCTTTTGAAGGTTCACGTTGTGCTACAGTACTCAGATGAATGTAGTGAGTTCTGAGAAAATTTACTGTTCTAATTTCACTTCATATTTTTCCAGATCTTGTTCCCCGTTGCCCTTTCAAGGGTCTTTCATGGGATAAATTGTTGTAAAAAGATGATACATCAATTTAGACAAAAGCAAAAAAAAAACATTCTGTGACTTCAGAAAAATGTCTCTGTTATTTTTCTTTCAAATAATCACAGAATTGTAGATTATTTTGTGTTGGAAGGAGCCCTTAAAGGTTGTCTAGTCCAACTCCCCGGCAGTGAACAGGGACATCTGCAAGATCAGGCTACTCAGAGCCCTATCCAGCCTGGACTTTAATTTTGCCAGGGATCGGGCTACTACCACATTTCTGATATGTAGTTCCAGAATCTTACCACCCTTACAGTAAATAACTTCTTCTTATATCTAACCTCAATCTTCCCTCTTAGTTTGAAACCATTTCCTCTTGTCCTATTTCTTTTTATAGCCCCCGTTTAGATATTGAAAAGCCACTACCAGGTCTCCTCAGAGCCTTCTCTTCTCCAGTCTGAACAGCCACAGCTCTCTCAGCCTGTCCTCATAGGAGAGGTACTGGCTCAAATCCAGCTTGCCATCCACCACTACCCCCAAGCTCTACAGCAGTAGAGCTGTGCTCTGTTCCTTACATCCCCCAGCTTATACTGACAGTGAGGGTTGCCATAACTCAGGTGCAAGACCTTGCGCCTAGATTTATCAAACCTCACAAGTTTTACCTGAGCTTACTACTCATTCCTGTCTACATCCTTCTGAATGGCATCCTATCCATCAGGTGTGTCGACTGCGCACTTAATGTCATCTGCTAATTTGGTGAGGGTGCTCGTGATCTCACTATCAGTGTCATTGATGTAGATGTTAAAGAGCACTGGTCCCAGTACTGACCCCTGAGAGGTGCCTTGTCACTGATCTCCATCTGGACATTGAGCCATTGACTACCGCTATCTGGATATGATCTTGCAACCTGTCCATCGAACAGGCCACCAGTCAAATCTGTATCTTTCCAATTTGAAGAGAGGGATGTTGTAAGGGACTGTTTCAAAGACCTTAATATGAATTAAGACTGAGGAATAATCCTCAATATGAATTAATATCTGGTGTGTGAATATTGTCTGGTCGCTTCCTGGATATTTGTAAATAGTTTTTTTTTGTTTTATTTTCCTTTGCTTTTATCTTCCTCTTTAGCTGTTAGTTATGGTTATCGTAATCAGTGAAGAATACTGGGTATGTATCTAATGGCTCTCTATTTTTTCATACAGTAACAGAAGGATAGGAAGTAGTGTTTAAATAAGGCTTCCATCCCAAATAAAAATATCCTCCCTGTTCTGTTTTGTGAAAAAGTTGTGAAATTCACTCCTTCTTGGGTTTTAGACTGCAATGCCAACATCTTAGAATTGTAGAACCATAGACTAATTAACGTTGGAAAAGACCTTCAAGTTCATCAAGCCCAAGTATCAGCCAACCTACCTATTTTTCATCACCTCATCAACTCACTTATTTTGAAAGATGAATTCCTTGATTTTTTGCATGTTTGTCAAATATTAGGAAAAAAAATAATCCTTGGGCTGGTTACACATTAAAAGTTCAAATTCAAGTAAGTAATTGATGGTAATAAGATGACACTTTGGACATGAGTGCTCATTGGGATAGCAGATGATGTTTCCCAACTTCCCATAATATGAGAGAGAAGCTTATTTTTAATTGACCTGTGGCATTCAATGTCCGTAATCAGTTTGTTCCTTTAAAATCTGCAGGTTCTTTGCTGTGTTAGTCGACCTGTTAAATAATGAAATATCTGAGAAGGCTGTTAGTCAGTGTCTTTTGTGCCTGGTACACCAGGAAGGAAACTCAGAGAGACAAGTCATCTGGAAACTCATTATAATCTCTCAGCCTTGCTATAAATACATGTGGAATGCCCCAAAAGACAGTAATTGGGGTGGGGGGAAGGAAAGTGACAGAACTCAGGAATGTCAGAAAGAGAATTTCAGTCAGCCCATGAACATGACTTGTTCATTTATTTATTTACTTGTTTGTTTGTTTTGCAGTCAGATGTTACATGATGGACAGTAGCCAGTTTTGGCTACTCAAACTTGTTTTGCTTTGTTCTTTCATGAGTCCTTTACAGATTAGCATAGGGCATGCTGTGAATGCCTGTAACAGTTTTGTTTTCTTGCAGAAGGGAAAACAGAATTATCTGTCCTTGGCCATTCAATATTCTTTCCCATAAGAGTGCCTATTGTAGTATTTCCATATAGAAGAGTGAGGTAGTAATGGAGCTATTTTCTGCTGATGTAACTATGAAATATTAATATTATGGATCTGAGAAAATTCTAAGTGATTTAAATATGAACTTCTTTAATACAATAATTATTCCAATTTGTAATGTTACTATAAAATATGACCACAGAAGTATCATTATTATTCCAGAGGGAAATATAACATGTCCTGTGTACCAAAATACCAAAATATCAGTCCCAAGATATGTTGTTAAAACAGTATTCTCCCCAGCAACATCTGAAAAGTTGTTTGCTCGAAAACTAAGTGTGACAAACATTTGTTTCTAAGCATAAGCTATAGCTTGTTAAATACCATGGTTCAGAGCTTCACTGAATAAAGTTGAAACATTCACCAACTGCTTTAAACAAATGAAAATTCCAATTCATGTTGTAATACAATTGTTTTTAGACAGAAACTTGGGTATAGAGTAGATCCATGTGTTAAGATATGTAGCTTCCTTGTTGCTACACAATTAATTGTACCCCTTGGTAGATCAGTGCATTCTGTAATGTAATACAAATTTATGTTTGTCACTCTTCAAAGTGTATTAAATATTTTAAATAGATTTTCACGTTTGTAGAATTCTAATGTTTTTAAAGCATTGTCAGCCAGGCTCAGCATGGTAGGAAGAATACAGAGCTCACCTATTACCACATGCTTGAAAAGTGTGAGTTTCATTTAAATGATTCACTGTGCTAATTTACGCATGTAATTATTTTAGGGCTATAATTATGGGTCAGAAAAAGTAATTTGGTTTTGGATCAGATGACAGTATTACCTAATAAAGAGAAAACTCACAGTAAAGGAAGATGCAGATGTATTGTTAAGACTACAGATGATCATGTTTCTCTTGGTTCCTCCTCCCATCTTTAAAAATGATTGACAGTTTATATTTTGTAAGTGCTGCTCTGGTGCCAATGTCTAGGAAGTTCTAAAAGAAGCCAGTTGTACACATTAACCTTCCTGAATAGTTTATGCATTAAAAATTATAACAGTAAAGTGAAACCAGATGGACTGAGTAGAGTTGACAGCACCTTTCCGAGTGATGAAATTGCTATTGATTTATGACAAATGCTTGTAAAAGCAGGCAGGGACTGTTTTGTTGCTATCAGATGAGAACTGAAAGTAGGCAGGTTTTGTTATCAATCATTTGTTGTCGGTGTAAAACAGTGGCAGGCTGTTATAACTGATTTGATAGCTCTGTCTGTCTTGAGCTCTAGTAGCCAAAGCAGACTGTGGCAATGCAGCAGCGAATAGAATTGACGTGAAAAGGAAGTGACATGGATCCTCACTGACTGAGTTTTATGATATAAAGACATTTTATAAATCAGAATTTTCAGACTGAAATGCAATTTATTGATAGCATTGATATGGTTTTTAAGCTTAATCTGGCAAGTAGTTTATCGTCTATGTAGCATTAATTTAATGGATGTTTTATGACCTGAAAGGATTTGCATGGCTAAAGAGGGTTTTTTTCTATTTTCTTTGCCTTGAACTAGCAGCTTACATGATTTCATTCAGTTTGTTCTTTTGATGAAGCTTTTGCCCTGATAAGGTATCTATCTAACTTACGCTTAGTGTGATTAGAGTATCGCTATCACACTTTGATCCTCTATAATAGGCTGAGTTTTTATTTTAAAATTGAGGGGAAAAAAAGACCAACCACAGATGGCTACTGGAGACCTAGTATGGCTGTTGGATAAGACTTTTGTTAGCCCCAAATTATTCTACAGTGTAACGTTCAAGAAACCATATTAGTTCCTCTGTCCTCGTTAAGAATGTTGACGTTTGAGGTTAATTAACAAAGACATATCATCACCTTTCCTTACAAGGGTAAGAATTATAGAATTAAAACATACATTGCAGAGAATTATACTAAGGAATATTCAAAACATGTTTTAGTATAATTTTGTGCAAGTCATGGATACCTTCTTCTTGCCCACTTCTGTAAGTATAAAGTATACCAATTACATACAGTCTTTATTCCCAAATAGAATTCAGTGTCAATAATAGTTGTATGTAAGACCTTGAGAGATGAAGAAGGATCATATATTTTCTATAAATTCCTGAACTAGAAAGGTCACAAACAGGTAAATAGATGGAAAGATCAGTCTTATTTTTTTAATTTCACTGCACTTTAAGAAGAGTCAGCAATTCTATAACTCTACAGTCAACACTCTACAATTTCCTGAAGAGAGGTTGTGGTGAAGAGGGATTTGGCCTCTTCTCCCAGGCAACGAACAGGACCTGGAGAAGTTGTACCAGAGGAGGTTTAGGTTAGACATGAGGAAAAACTTTTTCTCTCAGAGAGTGGTCAGGCACTGGAATGGCTGCTCAGGGAGGTGGTGGAGTCGCCGTCCCTGGCAGTGTTCAAGAGGCATCTGGATGAGGAGCTGCAAGATGTGGTTTAGTGGTTTGTAGTAGCAGTGGTAATGAGAAGACGGTTAGACCAGATGATCTTACAGGTCGTTTCCAACCTTGTGATTCTGTGATGCTATGATTCTCTTGACTGTAGCAAGGAAAGTATTTTTGCAATAAAGAAAGCGAAGTATTGATGCCATTCACTAGTATTCAAAACTAATTAATTTATCTAGGGTAAATTTAGACCTGAGCTGCTTGAATAATACAGCAAAATGAAGACTATTTAAAATTAATTAAATTATGTAATTGAAACAGTCTGGTTTGGTTAGTTTCACAAAGGCAAGATGAAAGTGTGTGTATGTGTACGTATACGCATGTGTGTGTATAAAATACATCCATACATGTTACATACAATTATAAAATAGCATATACTATATAAGTGATGTTTGGTAGGTAAATGTGGGAGAGGAAACATTAACAGCACTAGCACAAGTACAAGAATTGTAAGTGAAATTTTGAAAGTAGCTTTTCATCAAGACAAATGATCAATCACGTTTTAAAATGTCACCTATTAGTCATCAAGCCAAAGTGCATTTAGCTTTATGGTTAAGTATAATAGGAGATACTTTAGACCTGTATTCTATATTTTTAACAGTGATTTATCTACGCTTCTTTGTAATTTTTCCTAGTCAGTGCCTCTCTGCTTACAGTGCTCGTCTTCTCCCTTAGATAAAGTGCTCTTTCAGAGGTGGTTTGTGCAGTTTGCATTAAAAAGAAGAAAATGTTATTTGTTAAGTTTTTTTGTAGTCCAAACATCAAATATAGCTATACAGCTTTTAAACATATATATCTTCCCTAAATTCTTTCCATTGCTTATTACTTTTTTGTTTGTCAGTTTCTTTGTTTGTTTTTTACTTTTCTGAGATTCTCTCTAGAGAATCCATCTTAAAAAAAAAAAAAAAAAAAAAAAAAAAGAGGTTTGTTTTATGCTGAATTCAAAGAAGATAGTCATTTCAGAACAACCTTACAGATAGGACAGACAGGCACAAGGCAGCTTGTGGAGCCAAAGAGGGTTCATATTTCCTATTGTTTTTTTAAAAAGTACAGTTTTAAGGGGGTACTAGGTAGACAAGAAGTGGAAATCTGCTTTTGATAAAACACTTGAAGCTAAGATTTAAAGAAGACACAAAAGGAGAACGGAACTCTGCAAAAATCCTGGAGAGAATGAGAAAATTGCAACAAGTAGAATTAAAGATGTAGGTAAAGGCAATATTATGGATATAATCTTGCAGAACTAGAGTTTCTGTAACCAAAAAACTTGTAATGAGATCACTGTTTCAGGTCCTAAAGGAGTTACTCTGGGAACAGAAATCCAAACGTCATTTTTTTGAAGGAAACCATGTTCTAAAGAATTGGAGGATACATTATGTGGACTAATTGCAGTCTGTTCTTCATCTTACATTTTACCTAGATGCAACCACAGCAAGGCACAGTGGTGTAGTATGGTAGTGAACAACTACAACACATTTAGAAATCCCAGTTGAAAATTCTGCATGACTCACTCATAGAAAATGATGCATTTAGTTTCTCTACTTTATGCCTCTCTTGTACTAGAGAAGAACACTGCAGGTGGAGTAAATTTCAACTGTAAATAAACCTGGAACTTCTCTCCCACATGAAAGGGCCTGGAACAGACCAGAAGACAACCTGGGTTAATAAGCTTCAGCTTTTAAAGACACTGTTTGCAAAATGCTGATATTCGTGGCTTTTGACATACGTGGAGTCGTTAAATATCAAAATGGCTCATGTCAGAGGTGATTGTGCTTAAACTAAGCTTTAAACAGCTTAAACTATTTAAACTAGTGATGCTTCTGTGTCCTTGTCTCCTTATTTTATCTGTTGAACTTCATCATTAATGCTGATCTTTTTCTACTTGTTTCCACAAGCAATGAATTTTTATATACTGTGATTTGTTTAATACACTAAGTTCCTCAGTTGAGTAGAAAGCTTGCTCATTATGGAGCTGACACCGCACTGAGCACTGTTACTGAGACTTACAGCTAAAACAGGCTGCTGTGTACTGATTGTATGCTCATTAAGCTATTGGTTTCTAGTCTCTACCTTTTCTTCCCCCAGAACAAATTCTGAAGGATCACTAATGTTATTAAACTGGTTTTTCTCTTCATCCCTTAACCCACAATTCCTGTTTTCTGCTTGCTGTTTTAGACTCCTACTTCTGCCTTAATGAAATTTGAATTCACTGCATCAAAACATTTATACTTCAAGATCTTCCCTTTTATTAGGCTTTAGAGAAAAAATTCTAGGAATTCTTCACCTTTCCTTAGGTATTACAAATCCTTTCTTAGAGTACAAGCAATTGAAAGGTGAAATATAAATTTACATATCCCGTAAGCTAAACGAGATGTGGCATTTCAGCTTAGTTGCACATGGATAAAACGAATCGCTTGTTTTCATTAATTTCACTTCTTTGGCAACATCTTATGAAGCTAATACGTAGCTTCTAATTTTTCTTAGTGTACTTATTCAGAGCTACTCCTGGTCACCTGCAGTAGACCATTAACATTTTGGAGAGGATTTCATTAACATTTACATGGTATCCCATCAGACTGTCCTTTGACTTGATATATCTTGAGACCAAATCACCTCTGAGATTTCCCAAGGTTCTTCTTGCCTCTGAAGCTAGCATGTCAAAGGCCCTAGGAACTTTCATGTTTCTAGATTAGAATGTTAAGATGAGACTGCAGTTCAGTCAGATCTCGCAAGGAAGTTCACAAGAAGACAAAGGCTTCTTATTTATCTTTTCAGTTATATAAGAATTTGTATTAATTTTATATATATATATACATATATATGTAGTGAAAAATCAAAACTGGCAAGTGAGCTGGATGACATTAAAAACTTCAGAACTCATTTACATCCTCAGCGTCCTGAAAAAATGCATTTCTTCATCTCCTTCCACCATGCATTAAAGCAGAGCATGCATCAGGCAAGAAGCAAATTGCCCCACCTCCAGAAGGTTCAAATTCTCTTCCTCTGCAAGGGTTAAGAGATGGTAGGCAGGCAACCTTTTTCCTTGCTGGCATGCATTTGGGTTTTATTTGTTTGGTTGTTTTTTGTTTTTTGTTTTCCCCAAATGTGTGTTACTACACCTGTTCTACAAACTGAACAAACAAACTTTAGTTCTTTTTTATATCATACTGTTACCTAGCTATTGAGATAAGCTGAATCTCTTGGAGATATTTAAAAGTTATCTAATGCCTTGGGTAGAAAAATAAGGAAAGCTTTCACTGGTTTTTGTTTTGTTGGGTTTTTTTGTTTGTTTGTTTTTTGTTTTTCTGTAATACTGTGTATGAATATTGAGGATGAAGTTTTATTTCTTTCTTATAAATGACTTTTATTCTTTGCTTCCTTTATTATGTTTTTTTTTCAATTTTACTCCCCCTTCTCCTTGTGCTGAAGGGTAAGTCATGCTATGTTGCCATATATTATGCAATTATAGCTTAATACTTTGTGTTAGCAGTTCTCAGGGAAAATATTTTAGCTGGAAATTTTAATTGTGTGCATTTATACCTAATCTACATACTCCATTTCTACATTCTGTGGTTTTATTATTATATTTTTCATGAGTTTCTGTCCATTATTGCTTTGTGAAAGTCCAATGCAAAAGAAGAAATTTGTTAGCCAAGCAAGGCAAATAATGCAGAATGTTCCCATATAGAAGGGAAATTATACTCTTTATTTTATTTCTTTGAATTGCAGTTGGGCAAATGTGATTTTTAAGTTGGCTGTGGCCTTTTTCTAAAGCATTTGAAAACATTTAGCCAGATACTGATCCTAGCTAAGTCTTACAGAGGTACTGAACATTATTCATCATTATTTGTCTTCTTAAACCCTTCTGATTTTTCCTTTCATCGTGTTTCTGTTTTCTTTCTTTTTTATGAGTTTTGCATGTGAGATTTTTTGTTTGTTTGTTTTCTGGCTTGTTTGGTTGTTTTTAATGGTGGTGGTGGGGAGGGGGTATAAACAGTGCCTTTCCATCCCTAGAATGTTATTAACCTATGTTATTATAGCTATAACATGCTAAGGCCTGTACCACTTCAAAATTTATATTAAAGCAGTTAAGTATGCGTGTATTGAAATCTGTCCTAACAGTGCCAAGTTTTGTGTAGTTTAAGAACTCTCCTGGTGACTACGTCAAGTATGGACTATAATATTCATCAACTGCTTGCTTGATTCAGCACTTGAAACATAAGTGATATCTCTGTGTGAAGATATTTAGCTTTAGAAAAGGAAAAGTAAATTGTTGTGGTACCTATTTTGTTGAAAGATTAATGTAAATGATGCGTTGCTATAAAAGAGTTTGAATGTGCTCTATGGATTGTTAAAATAAAAAGAAGGAAGGAATCCCTTCTCGGAAAGCACTCAGGTATCTGATAATTAGAATGGAGAGTCCTGCGCAGCTTAGGGAGAAAAGCAAAGGAAAAGCCCACCAGAAAGAGAGAATACTTATTCCCAGTCATCCTTTTGGGCATTCTGAGAGTTATAAAAATGTTCTGCCATTTTAATTGGATAATTCTAATCTATCATGTATCGAACAGTGATTTGATAATTTTGGGAACTAAACATTGAAGTACAGTTCATTGGAAATAGAAGTGAGTACCTGTCCCTGTCTGCAGATCTGAACACCTGGGTGTAAATACTCTTCTCATATTAAAGCCTTTAGTTCTACTGTTTGCTACTTTTTTTCTTTCTCTATATTTGTTAAATACGTGTGTTATTGAATGAATTATCTCACAGTAGAAAAAAGAATTTTATCTTGGGAATAAGGAAAAAGCTAGGTGTCCTTTTGATCTTCGTTGCCCTGTGTCTTTGCTTGATATTTTGCTGACTGTTAAAGAGCACCTGTGCTTTGTTTTTCCATCTTCTGGATTAAGATTTATAGATGTTCATGATTTTCATTACTCTCCTGATAACTAAAAGGAAGAAGTCAGCTTCTCTCTCGTATTTCAGTCTCTAAAGCTGGACAAAGATGTTGATGTAGGGGAAGACCGAAGCATAATTTCGCATATCTTAAAACATGATGTTCCTGTTCATGCCTACTAGAAACAGCCCTACTAGAAACAGATATTTTGACTTTCCTTGAGTAATTCTCTGATACTTCTCATTTTATTATTATTATAGTCACTAAGCTTGCATTGTTCTAGTCATCTTAGATCAAATCTCTCCTAAAACTTTAAATATTTAAAGTAACATGAAAATAGTGCTAAGAACAAATTATTCCATGAAATTAAGCAATATTACCAATTAAGTTACATAGGTATACTGTATTGCAGACCCTACATGTGTGATACCTGGTTCAAAATTGTTTATGGGGAGAAAGAAGACCCTTGGGAAGTGTGTTGCAAGCATGGAAAGAAAGTAGCTAGACAATAAACCAAATATACCTAAAATCTCACCATTCAGATGAAAACAATTGTATACTTTTGTGTTTTTCTATTTTCTGCTGAAAGTTTGTAGTTTTGAAAACCACAGTACAAGTTTGCTTCAACCATAGCATAGCTCAGGGGATGTTGGAATACAGCCTCAGGTTGTACAGCTGAATCACAGAACTGTAGGGGTTGGAAGAGACTTCTGGACATCATCGAGTCCAATCCCCCTGCTAAAGCAGGTTGCCTACAGTAGGTCTCACAGATACGCATCGAGGCAGGTCTGGAATATCTTGAGAGACTCCACAACCTCTCTGGGCAGCCTGTTCCAGTGCTTCACATAGTGAAACAGAGAGGAATATACCAAATACCAGAGAATTAGTTCATGTGCTCACTAAAAATATTTCAGTATTTGAACATTTCATTGTTTTAGGAAGGTTGAAAATGGGTTTAGAAAATAGCTTTGTTCGCCTTTGTAAGGAATCGATCAGCTTTTCCCTTTTCCCTTTTTGTCGACTAAGACTCCTGTATAGACATCTTTTCATGTCATTGTACTTTTCTGTACTGTATTACGTAAGTATTATGTAAGTAATATTTTGAATCCCTTAATGGACTTGATAATTCTTTCTTTGGTGGAATAAGTCTTTTAAACATGAAATGCCTTTTTCTGGGTTCGGATTGCCAATGGGGATTTTACTGAGAGTCACTGTTTCAAAGTGTTTGAGCAGAGCATTGATAAAAATTGTTTTGGCCTTAATAGTTATATTAAAGCCTGAATTAAAACTGGGTACAATATATGTGCATGCACAGTATCTCTGTATAATATATATATATATAATTGGGGTATTTTGTACATAGGTACATATTCATTTAAGTATCAAACCGTCATTTTTCTGCAGTAAGCAAAGTCATAGGTGTAAAGAATGCTCCCAGTGACAAACATTTTTTTATAAAAGTAATTATATAAATGTAACATTTTCTGTTAGTTTTGTTTTTCCACTTTAGTAAAACATGCATTATATTTTTTTCATTATTCGTGATTTTTTTTTTCATTTTTGGATAATAAATTCTCCGATTTTTTGTACCTCTGTCATTCACTGACAAGCATGTCAATTCTGTCTGCAATTCATTGACTTCAGGTTGACCTACATAAAACAATTTAATTTTAGAAAAACATTACGTGAAGGCTCGCTATCATTCAGATAACAGTTGTTGGCTTACGGTTCTTGACTTGGTAAAGTGTTAGAATGAAAATAAAACTTTATAATGAAAATATCTAGAAAATAAAATAATTGTGTATTGTGAAATCTATCACTGTTTATATTTCTGATTAAGATTTTTTCAAAGAACACTTCTGTATTTACAGTTCTAGTTCATTTTCAACTGATAATCATATTTTATACTTTGAATATCAGTCTGCCTCTGTGACAGTTGTACCACGGGAAAAGCCCAATTTACAGTGTCTATTTACAGTAAAGTTCTGATTCCCTTGGTGTTGTTATTGACAAGAATTCTGGCCATGGTGAGCTTAATGCCAGTGGCAAAGTCAGATGAAAAATAAAAAGTTCCCAAACTTTAAAGATTTGGTTTTAATGTTCTTTAAGGTAAAATCATGCCTTAGACATCATCAAATGATTTCCCACCAAGTGCAGTATCTGAATTATAATGTGAGTTTCTGGCTATTTGCAATAAGAATGTAAATAAGGTGGCACAAAGCCTTATTTACAATGACTAATGAAAGCTGTTATACTGCAGTCAGAGGGATACAGAGCAACAGGGCAATTCATTAGGAGAAACACAGTTAACAAACAGCTAAAGCATGCCAGTTTGGACCTTTTCCTTTGAATTTGAAAACATATATGCTTCTTTTGATTTATTATGCTAGATAATTCTTTCTAAGGAAAAGTAGGTGGTAAGTAACTATTGTTGCCTGCTGGTTTCTACTAACTCACAGAGGTGCTTAGAGGAGATGTATCATTTCTGGCTTTGTTATAGATAGATAAATATGTTTTTGCTACAGTAAGCAGCTTTAACATGCTGTACTTGTGATTTGCTGCAATAAGGTGTTGATTCAATATACCATATAAGCACATACATAAATCCCTCCTGACTTCAAGCACCTCCATTTAAATTCAGTGTTCAACTAAGCTAGATCAGGGAATCAGTAATGCAAATCAGGCAATCCGGACTTAATTTATACGCTTCTAAACTACAGCTTCTGCAATAATATGAATGTATATCTAAAAAAAAATAAACCGTGCACTAGTCTTAAGCTGTAGTAAACTTGTCTGTAATTTGTGAAAGTTAAAATTACTGTGAATTTAGAAGTACTTTGAATAATGTGTATGACACAAATAACTTACTTGCACAAGCTGCGAACAATTAAAGCAAAGTTTGACAAAGGATTCAATAAATACACTTATATATATAGTACAGAAATAGAGAATTATAAATTAACTGTAGTTGCCGATAAGTTTTTGAATTTTCAATCTCCACAAGAAAATGACCTTTCCCTGAACAGCAGTTTCATTTAACTGTAAGACCTTACTTTCTTTAGGAGAAGAGATGGAAATAGGACAGTTAGGCCATTTGATCCTTCTTTTATTCTTTCTCCCATTGAAGCAAGCTACAGTTTTGCTGTCTATCCATACGGAAATCAAACTGAAATATTAATGAGATTTCTCTTTAGGCACTCATATGAACATATCAGAGTTAAGAAACAAGTTTGTCCTCCAAATAGTATTAAGATAGTTGCATGTCTTTTGCTATAATTACCCATCACAAATAACTTTTCAAACTTCTCTGTAACAGGCAATAAATTTGGGGATTTGCTTTCACAGAAATCAACCTTAAATCTTACCTGACCCTTTGGTAAGTTACAGATACTTACTGAGTAGGGGCAGCAAATAGTAAAGAATGACTGGGGTAGTTAAAGAATGTTTAATGTGTCCAACTTTAAGGAATTTTAAAGTTCACTGAGAATGCAAATTTCAACTTTAATTACAGGGAGGAAAACACATGGTTCTTGAACTATCTGAAGGATTTTCAGGCACATTAGCTTGGACAGAGTTGTACATTATAGAAGCAATTGGTACTCCGACACTCTTCTGATGTAATACTAATTCTTTAATATTTCATCTTTTTTCTTAGTTTTACTAGGACATCAGATTGGTAATCATACAACTGCATTGTGCAAGTATTGAGATCTGCTGATACATACATAATATATACATTACATAAATATTTGTTTGTTATATATAAGGGGAGTATGTATTGTTTGTTTTGGTCAGTACAGTAAAATGTGAATGCTTGTAAGGACTTCGAGCTGAACTGAGAAGTTTCCAATCTGCACTGAGAAGTTTCTAATGTGGCTTTCTATACTGGTGCAGAGATATGTGAAGTAATACCTAGGATGTATTATTTCAAATTTTAATTCTCTCAAGCCCTGTAAGTTCAGTCTGCCATACATAAGACTGCAAGCGTAAATGATGCATATGTGTGAATTTTAGAGATTGTAGGTACAGTTGGTACAGCTTGCTTGGTTTTCAGTGGGGAAGTTTTACCAGGGTTGTACGACAGTAAAAATGAAAGCTATGCAGCACACAGAAATGAATATATTGTGTGTTAGGAATGACTATGCTTTTGATGAAACTTATCTAGAAAATTCCATTCTGTTTAATAAAAGCTCTCCAAAATACAGCAGTGTACAAAGAACATTTCATTGAAATTAAACTTAATTAAGAAAACTCACTTAAGATTCATACTTTGGTTTACCTGTCTTATATAAGCATCCTTGTCAACAGTCTAGAGATTCCACTTTGAAACTGCTGTTTTCCAACCAGTCCATATGGGAACAAAACTTGGTGTTCATCGTGCTATAGTTCCTAATCATATCTGAGCAGAAAATCAGTGAGACCTTGTTTCTTTCATAAGTTTTGGTCTGTTTTTAATCTGGCAAAAGATAGCGTTTAACTGAACAATTATAGCAGCTTTTTCTATGTTTCTTTACCCTTTCAGGACTTCAGACTTTGAGCTGCTGTCTTAATTTGTATGTTTGTCATCTTTGAACTTTCTTTCATTCGAGACCAAAAAAAATTAAACAGGCCGCTTTTCATTTTCATTGCTTATGCCTTTGCTAATCTTGTTTGTTATAGATAAGATTTTCTAGGGACTTCCACTGTTCCACTCACACCTGAGGTTGGTGATCCCCCAACCCTCTGGGTTTTCCTGTTATCCTGTGCTCCTCTCACAAATATACAGAAGGAAACTGAAATAAAATGTATCTGTTGGAAGAAATTTCTTACTTCTAGGGTTTGGGGAAGATGGGAGTTCTTGAACAAGAAGTGGATAATTGGACTAGACAATTTGGCCAGAAAGGGGGTGGAAATGAATGGAGAGTTAGAAGAAGAGATAGAAGGGCTAGGTGGCCAATGAGAGTGCACATGACAGCTAGGCATTCAACTAAGGTTGGAGAAATGAGGGTTAACAGCTGAAAATGTTAAAAAAACACGAAAAAAAAAGTTTTGGAAAACTATACAAAAACATATTGTGTGATAAATAAGTGGTTGCATTTAGTCAAGAGCTAAAAATGGAGAAAAATTAAGGAAGTCAGTAATAGCAGCCTGAAGGTATGCCAGGGGAGGTTTAGATTGGATATTGAGAAGAATTTCTTCATGAATTTCTTCGAGTACTAGAATGGGCTGCCAAGGAAATGGTGGAGTCCCCATCACTGGAGGTATTAAGAGACTTTGGGTCCTGGCACTACAAGATGTGGTTAATGTCACATTGATGGTTGGACTTGATGGTCCCAAAGGTGTTTTTCAATCTAAATGATTCTATGATTTTGTGGTTCCTCATAATCAGAATTCAGGTGTAAACAGTAAGAAAATTTATGTGTAAGCAGTTGTTAGAAAAGTTATTGTCTACAGAAGGAATAGGTAAGTTTCTTACCTTCATAGTAAGAATGGGATACTTCTTATACCAACTTTCTCAGTTTTGTGACTACACAAAGATGATGTCATTCTCTCTAGGCTAATGAAGTAAAGTAAAATAAAGTTTCATCTGTTTTAGTATCTCAAATAATATGATTACTGGATTTTCTGTATTTTTCATGAATTATAAAACTAGCTATTAAAAGAAGTTCTTTTTTGTTCCAGTAGTTTTGGAGAAATGTTCTAGATGTTTAAAAATTCAAACACTGTATGATGCAGAAGCTCTGAGATGCTAAACTTGAGCATAATGAACTTTCATGGTATTGCTTGTGAAGAACAATGGCATTTGAAGTACAGGTTGCTAAACTACATAGTTTCTTTGATTGGGTTTAATAAGTAGCGCAAGTTGGATCAAAATGTTACTTAAGAGCATTTAGAAGATTCCCATTAATTATCTGGGATAAACATTTTTCTTGTATTAGATTGTATTTGCTGATCTAATGTAAGAAATACTGCAGGGTGACTGATGTGCAGCAGATTTTCTTGTATTTTTTAACCATGCTTAAGCAAAATAATCACTTTTTTATATATCCCTTCTGTGTAGTATTTTACTTACTTGATAGGGGAAGAAAATTCATCTGTAACTACAATCAGTTCTGTAGTTTTAAACAATCAACAATAGCTTATAAGTAATGACTATTACCAGTATATGTTGGAGCAGCTGCAGAAAAACCTTCTTACAATGCTATCATTCTCTAAAACCATTCAATCTCTACATAACAAACTTGAATTTGTTCTCTGCTTTGCAATGTCCATAAGCCTTATGCAGTAGCACTTACCTCTAATGATTCTTCTACATTTGAGTTAGTAGAGGGGTAGAGAATGTAACTGGTAAAGCTATTTTCTTTTGAAAAAAAATTGAGTATTCAGGAGAGATATGATCTCATATAGGAAAAAAAAAAAAAGAGAGAAATAAAATGCTTTGTGATCTTTATTGTTCATGAAGTCTGGTTAATATACATTTGTATTTTTTTAGTTGATAGACTGTGTAAGTGAATTTTACTTATTACTCTGGATAGTATGTGGTAATACTGTCCTGTGTGAAATGCACCGGTGATTTCTGTAGTATATTAGACTCCAAAATTTAGCTGAGGTAATTAATTGTCACTAAGGTTGAATGATGAAATTTGAATTTTTCTTTTTTTTTTTTTTTTTTTTTTAAAAAGTAGGATCTACCTTAACAGCTGTATCTCACTTTGAAATTGGGTGTGGACCAGATGACTTGGAGAGTTCTTCTCTAGACTGAATTGTTCTACTGTCGGAGAGATATATGCCTCTTCATTAAATCTGGTAGAATTGAAACACATAAGCAAATTTGAAAGTTACTAGACAGGCAAATGTCTTGGGTATGACTATTTTTTTTTCTTTTTTTCTTTTTTTTTTTTTTTTAATGGCTTTCATCAGAAGCCCTGAAAGAAAACTGTTCATTAATTTTTAGTAATATTTTCTTATTCACATTGGATATCAAGAAGTTCTTGATTGAAATGAAAAGATGCATCGTTTAGGTTAAGATTTTAATGGGACACCAGATATTTGAGAGAAGTGCATTAGGATTTTTTTAAGGGTAGCTATTATGCAGAGACAGTACCAAAGTTTATTGTGGTTTCATAGCAGTAACAGCCTTGGTATTTCTTTGTACTTTCTTACCAGGGAAATCTAAACCTTAAAAATACCCTTTTTCTTTTTCCTTTCCTTTTTCCTTTCCTTTTTCCTTTCCTTTTTCCTTTCCTTTTTCCTTAGTCTCTTCTGGGTGGTAAAAAAAAAAAGTTTGGAATTCTCTGACTGAGATTTCATTGATTGAATAAATTTTAAAAAATTAAAAACCTATTCTTACACATCTTCCTAAAATCCCTCTGGAAATGTCGATAAACACAAGTCATCTCATAACTCTGGATTTTGTTGTTTTGTGATTCTAAGCAGAATCTGTTTGCCTTCATGACAAGCTGAGCATTTCTGCAAGCTGTACTACCTGTTTGAGGATTCACTTACCCAGCTTCAACAAATCTGATTTCAAAATCATTAACTCTGGTCCCTAGTTCGTCCACTAACAGATTTTCTCTATAGTATATAATTTGATATTGTATGTTTAATTTCAAACTTTTTTCTTCTAGCAGTAATAGCTATCTCAATTAATAAAGGTGGGAAAATGTTTTGAATTGGTGGAATTAAACTTACTAGAAATTGCATAGCCTATCTTGTCACATTCAAATTGGAAAAACAAAAAACTTCTGTCAAAAATTCAATTTAGCATTACAGAGATCACTGCTGTATAACAACCCTTTATCTGTAGTAGTGTACAAAAGCACTTCTAACAGTGCATCAATTTTCACAGCCATTTAGTAGATTAGAAAGCAATTGTAAACAGAGTAAAACCCACATTAACTCCTGTCAACAGGCTGCCTTTTTCTCAGTTATGGATTTGTTTGAAATAACACTGAAGTCTAACCTGATTGCATCAACATCACAGATTGTATTATAAATATGAATGAACCCATTGTAATGGACTGCATAGTAATATATGGCAGACATTTGTCCTTCCCATCAAAGTAACAGCTTTTGTAAAGGAAGAATAGCTGTGACATAAGGGAACATGTCACTCTACAAGAAATTATTCCCCCTGTTATGAAATAGTAATTGTCCCAACTGACAGGTTTTCAAACTATCCAGAATTTTTATTTTATAGTAATGTACCATTAATGACTGTTTGGTATTTCTTTTAACTGAAATCATATACACATAAACATAGATGTGTATGTATGTACATATGTATTTATGTAGAAGTGAGCAGTTATGAATGGTTAGATTATTTTCCTTTTTTTTTTTCATAACCATTACTTAAAAGCAATAAAGACAACGAGAATAAAAAGTATACTTTTTTCTAAGTAGAACTCATCAGGTAGTGGTAATTGCAATGCACTGATTTACTGCACATGGTGAAGGTTGATCATTAAAGAATTGAAGATCCTTCATACACAGCATCACACACAGTGGAGCATATTTTATATTATCTTCATTTCTGTGGAGTGTTTTTTTCAGAAGAAGGTGGTACCTCGTGTTATTAACTATACTATAACCCTGGACACTAGACATTTTCAAATGCCTGTCTCCAGAAGGTATACTAGTGCATATGTTTCATTGCAGTCTTGGTGAAGATTTCTCTCCTACTTCTCAGTTTCTCATGTTAGAAATCTATGGCTGTTGATGAATTTTTATACTGCTACCACAATCCTACTTGCAACATTATGCATCCCATTAAACTGGCTGTTTCTGTGTTTTTTCTGTGTTTTTTTTTCATTTTTTTTTTTTTTTTAAGGGGCGAGGGAGTGTAAAACTAGATTTGAGCTCCAAATTATAAAACACAGATATATCAAATGCTAATGATATAATTTTTAAATGAGGACAAATGCAGTATTTCCTATTTGTGAGAGTAAAATCCATTTGTGCGATAAATAAGAGGGCTGCTCCGAAGTAATGCTTCCTATTCTGTTATGTTGGCACATCACAGCAGAAGCCGATATTGGTGGTATGGTGGTAGAGAATGAACCGTCCTGCCAAAATTCCATTGTATTTTGTTGCTATGTGACAGATGGCAACTGAGGGGCAGTATGACTGAATGGCATCTGACATGGAAGTGTGTATGAAGCAAGGCTGCGTCAATAAATTCCTTCATGTGGAAAAAGTTGCACCCACTGACGTATATTGATGCTTGCTGAATGTTTATGAAAACCAAACAGCGGATGTGAGCACAGTGAGGTGGTGGGTGGTGCTTTTCAGCATCAGCAACAGTGCTGTGAAATACTAAGCGGGTATAGCCATGCACAGCTGTAACACCATGAAATGAAGAGCATCTTGATCAGCCAGCTCATCAATGTGAACTGGCAGATTACAACCAGGGAACTGTGCATGGAAGTGAACGTTGGCTTCAGTGCATTGGAAATTATGGTGGCAGCATTGGAATATAACCAAGTTTGCATTAAGCAGTTCCCATGAACGTTCATAAGGGAATAGAAAGAACACCATACGTAAGGTTGTCAGGACCTATTGAAGAAATACGAGGTTGAAGGTGACAGCTACCTGGATTGCATCATTACCGGTGACCAGGTGCAGTGTCACCACTACAAGCTGGATCACAATTTCAGTCCATGGAGTGGTGAAATGTGAACTCCCCATCCAAGATAAAGTTCAAGAGGCAGCTCTCAGCAGACAAAGTAATGTGCACTGTCTTTTAGGATAGGAAAGGGGTGATGTGTCTGGATTTCGTGGAATTCAGACAAACCATCAAGCCTGACTGCTACATCTTGACAATGACTGTGCTGAAGGCTTGAACTTGCAGAGTCAGAATGGAGAAGACAACCTTTCTCTTGCAACATGACAATCCCAGGCCCCATAGCAACTGGTAGACTGTGGAGCACTGCCGATTCTGGCTAGACTGTCCTGTCACACCCACTACATAGTCTGAATTTGGAACCTTCTGACTTCCATCTTTTCAGAACAATGAACGATGGACTTTATAGGCAACATTCTCCTAGAAACAATGACATCATAGCAGTTGTGGAGCAGTGAGTCATCCTCATTCGTGCATATTTTTATGACTGTGGCATGCAGGCTCTTGTTCATCACTGGCAAAGATACATAACTAATGGTCACTTCTTTTTTGAAAATTAGTATGTTGTAGCTGAGAATTTGACCTATCAATTATTGTTATTGTACTCTTTATATCTATTTGTTGTATTTTTCATGGAAATAAATAGCAGGCATTACTTTCAGAGTGACCTACATAGTTACAAAGATAAATATATGATTCCCTTCAAATTGGGAGGATGAGATATGAGAATTTTTATATTCAATCACCAGTTACATTCCATTGTTATGTTCTGAAATATGATGACAATTATTCAATGAAAAACATTTTACATAAAAACTTGAACAACTGAAAAAAAAAAAAAAAAAGACTCGTGCCAGAGAAGATGATGGGTTTTTCTTCAACATAGTGATTTTATTTTCTTTGATAACCCATTTGTAATTATGGTTTCTAACCTTAAAGTATTTACATTTCAGTGAAATCACAGGTTTAGACTGATGATTGTACATTAGTGAACATTCATTTTTACCCTTTAATGGCATGTTTGTCATTTTATTTATATTTTGATAAGTATAGCATGAAGCTGGGATTCATATATTTAAGAAATTAAAAAACTGTTAAAATATCCAGATTTATATTGTTTAAAGCAAATTAAAAAAAAATTATAATAATAAAGAGAAACAATATGAAGCATCTGTTGTGTATATATATGCAACATCATCAAAAGATTTTTTTATAATCATGTGATTTCTTAATTCCTGCTATAAATATTTTTCTAACTTAGGAAATATAGGGATAGAGTGCTTTCTTAAGCTGCATCCAGAATCTTAATGTACTGTAAATCCCTATTGTTAAAAAGGTTTCATGTCTCTCAACCTGGCCTTGGTGCAGCTGAAGTATCTTCCAAAATCCTCATGCATCATAAGCATTCATGTTAATTCTTTCCACAATGCGATGCCATTTAATGCCAACTCGTATATAGTCAATGCACTATTTAAATTGTATCTTATCGATCTGTGTTTAAAAAAGAAGCCTTAAAAGTCAGCCAGCTACACAAAGCACTGGGCTTAGTGGTCTCTGTCTACCGTATATCTATTTAACTTCTTCGGCCCACTTCTCTGACTTACACCACTGAAAAAAAGATTTTGTTAGGAATGAGAGTCAGAAATTGCCGTTCAAAGCTGACAGTTCTCAGGTGGGTTTCAATACCTATAAAGAAAGTAAAGAAAGTTCATGTTCTGATGTAGGTGTATTCCACTTAATTTCGTGGAACCTGTTGTAACTATCTATTTAAAACTGATCTAAACTGGACTTTAATACTAAAAAAAAGGCAACAGATATCTAAAGTATGTGCTTTTAATTGTACTCTGAAGATTGCCTTTTTCCCTTGACTAGTCACTTGACAGTGCAATCTCTTCTCTGTTTTTGTCCTGTAGAGTCAGGCATAATGATTCTGTGTAGAGACTACAATATCCTACAAGGATTTTATTGTATCGGAGTATGGCAGATGTGGATGCATAGGTAGGATCTGTAGACGACATCCTACACTTTGTGTTGCACTTGAAAATTAAACTGTTTGTGAAGTTCGTACAGTACTGTACAAATACAGCCACTTATGTGCTTGATTACAAAAAAAGACGTCTCAAAAATGTGAAATCTATTTCAGTGGAATCTCTTTTGTGTAAGTCATTCCTGCTTGGAAGAATATGGAAATGTATATAATATGCTAAGAGAAATTACTTACTGTTTTAATTCTGAGGTCATTCAGGTTATTTCTGAATGGATGATAGGATATAACATAGAAGTCAATTAAACAGTCAAAGTGAGCAAGGTATATGTCCAGAGATGAAAAGGAAAGCAATTTAACTGCTTTTTAGTTTTTTAGATTTTTAGATTTTTAATTATTATTATTATTATTGTAGCTGTTACAATGTTAGAACTTGAAGTTGTTACAATGTTAGAACTACATTGTTAGAATGAATGCCTTCCATGATTAATTCTTTACCTTTATGTTTTATGGAGTAATTCAAATTTAATGTCATACTTAGGATACAAGAAGCAAAAAATCTTTAATATATGCATAAAATATGGTGAAATGATCCAGTGAAAATATTCTGTTTACTGTATATTTTGAATGGCAGTGAGACTGTATGAGTTAAAGTAGTGCTGAATGGCAGGTGCTGCTGTAGTTTTATACTATTTTTTTAAGTTGCTGCATATTCTAATAAGCACTGTTAGAGGTTGTTAGTGGTTTGTTTTTGTTTGAGAGAGAGAATTTGTATACATTTTCATGAGACTTAAATCACTTTCTCCTTAATCCTTTCTCCTGCTAAGCTAGCAGTCTTAGGCAACACAAATTCAAACACATAAGGCAGAGTAATATCTAAAATCCAGTTGCCTTTCTATACAAAGCAAAACACCGTATTTATATCTTAATCCCTTAAAACTAGAAGCAAACTCTGCATTCTTGAGTCTCAATGTACACTATTAGAACTTACAAAATTTTGCATGGCTAGGACTAAATCTAACCCATCATCGGTTTAAAGCAATGATAATTTTCATGTGAGAGGTAGGATTCCATATGTCAGTACAGACATAGAGGTCATTTGTTTTATAGACTGATTGTAAAGTCCTGAATATGTTTCAGGCTTGTTAGAAACTTGCAAAACTCTACAAAAGTACCACACATCTGTAAGAGATAGGTACCTAAATAGCTGTAATACATGTGCCTAAATATATAGAGTAAAGGTAGTGAACATAAAGGATTTTTAAGAAGCAATAATTTGTGATAACTAACAGCTGAGTGGCATACTTAATAAGGACTATTTTCACATCTACCATTCTTGACTGTATATTATATAAAAACAGTTTTCCCCTGTTCATATCTAAACTACTTGCTTTAGCAGACAGAATGCAATTTATTTCACCAAGAAAAAATTTATGAAATTCTATTGCTTATGTTAAATAAGTATTGAGATTGGTGCACATAATCTGTTATCTACCTCTGAAAGTATAACATAGCATCTTACAATCTGCTGTCATTGTACTGACTGGACAGTCCACCCTTTATGCAGATTTTATGTAGTCAAAAGTTTGAACTTTTCAAATACAGAAGTTGTAACCTTTAAAAATAGTATCTGGTGACTTACTTTTAGGTGCTTAGAATGCAGGCACTCACATTTGAGTTAGTTACTGTAAGCTGTCTCTACCTGTTTCACATATCTACATCAGGGTGAAATGAAGCACACTTCAGAAGTGCTTGTTTCTCCTCATTGACTGTGAAGGGAGCCTGAGGCAACTAGCAGAAAGTCATTTACTCCAGTGAATCTCACATGGGGATCATTGGCCTTTGGCCAGGCACAAGGACACACAGGACTAAGCATGCTCCATTGTTTCAAATAATTTTGTGCATTACTGCCAAAAAGAGATGATTTTGTTTCTGTAGTTGCAGTGCGCCTACACGTATGCAATTGAAATTTGTTTGACCTACACCTCAGTTTATTCAAACTGTCCTCATTTAAATATTAAATTATGGAAAAACTCTTTGTCATTGCTAATCTCAGAAGCAGCAAACATAGAATCATGTAATAGAATCATAGATCAGCTTGGCTTAGAAGGGACCTTAAAGATCATCTAGTTCCAAACCTGTGCTGTGAGTAGAGTTGCCACCCACCAGCTCAGGCTGCCCAGGGCCCCATCCAATCCAACCTGTCCTTGAACACCTCCAGGGATGGGGCATCCACAGCTTCTATGGGCAAACCGTTCCAGTGCCTCACTACCTTCTGAGTAAAAGATTTTTTCCTACTGTCTAACTTAAATCTCCTCTCTTCTATTTTAAAATCATTCCTCCTTGTCCCATTACTATTAAACAGTGTAAAAAGTCAGTCCCCTTCTGCTTATAAGCTCTCCTCATGTACTGGAAGGCCACTCTGGAGGTCTCCACAAAGCCTTCTATTCTCCAAGCTAAACATGCTCAGAGCCCCCAACCTTTTTTCGTAAAAGAGGTGCTCTCAAAAAAGAGCCTCATCTTTGTGCCCCTCCAACAGCTCTGCATCCTTCTTGTGTTGGGCACTGCAGACCTGGGCACAGTATGGGGCTTCACAGGGACAGAGCAAAGGGGAACAGTCAGTGCCCTCTCCCTGTTGGCCACCCTTCCTTTGATGCAGCCCAGGATACTGTTGGCCTTCCGAGCTGCAGGTGGATGCTGATGGCTCATGTCCAGTTTCTCAACTACCAGGATCCCCAAGTCATTCTCTGTAGCTGTCTATTGAAGCCAGTTTTTCCTTCCTATTTATCAGAGAGGGTCTGCTGCCCTTTGACTGTCTCTTCTGACCTATGTATCTATAGAATCATAGAATCCCTTCTTGTTATTTTTAATATCTCTTGCCAAACTTGGTTCCATCTGTGCCTTAGCTTTCCTGATCCTATATCTGCTTATCTGGATGGCATCACCATTTTCTTCCCAGTCCATACTTCCCTGTTTCCACTCCCTATATTTTTCCTTCTTTTCCCTCAGTTTAACCAACAGATCTCTGCTCAGCCATGCCAGTTCCCTGCTTCCTCACTTCATTTCTTATGCCGAGAACACTGAGCTGTTATGCCCTCAGAGATTTGTCCTTGAATAGCAGCCAGCTCTGTTCCATTCCTATGTCCCTTAGGACAGTTTCCCAGAGGATTTCATCCAATAATTCCTAGAACAGCTGGAATTTTGTTCTCCTGAAGTTCAGTATTCTGACTCTGCTGTTTGCTACGCCTGTTGTGTAATTTGCCCCACCATGTTTCTGTGATAGCAATTAGGTCATAGTTTTCTAATTTCACCAGTTTCCATCTCCTTTTGGTTATTTCCCATGCTGCATGCATTGGTGCAGAGGCACTTCAGCCGGGCTATTGGCCACATTGTGTTTTTGGGGGAATCCTCCCAAATTCCTCTGGAACAAATGTGAGGTTTTCCACTTCTACTTTCTGAAGTGTCAGTGTTCTATGGATCTTCTCTGTCACACAGCAGTGTGTCACCTTCCCCCATCAGATATAGTTTAAAGCTTTGGTGATAAGCCCAGCCATTTTGCTGCCCAGTATGTTGGAATCATAGAATCACAGAATCACAAGGTTGGAAAGGACCTACAAGATCATCTAGTCCAACCATCCTCCCATTACCATTGCTACCACAAGCCAGTAAACCATCTCTCGTAGCTCCTCATTCAGACACCACTTGAACACTGCCAGGGATGGCGACTCCACCACCTCCCTGGGCAGGCCATCTCAAACAGGGAGAATTGAGGACAACACCACCTGTGCTCCTAATCCCTTCATCTTCCCAAGAGACGTAAAGTCTTTTTAAATAATCTGTAATTTCCTAATTACAGACCAGTTACAGGCCCAGCTTGAAAGAGCAGATAACATGTAGTTTGCACTAGCTGAATTCTTAGGGGATATTCTCCCTCACCCCCATAGTCTTCCAGAGTTAGGATGTTTCTGAAATAAAATACATGAATATCTAGCCATAATTTTAAAAAATGTCTTCAGAATTTTCTGAACAGTTATTCTTCAATGATGCTGGGTTATGCTGGAAATCCTGATTTGTTCACAGTATTATTACACAAATCTAAAAATTATATTTCTTCTATGGGATGTTACTTTGAAATTATAAAGTCTGTGCTTGAGATTTGCATTTTAATAGATTCTACCTAGGCTGCATTTAGCTGCTGAACATTGAGTTATTTATCAGTAGAATTTGTTTTTCTTCATAGCATTTAAAGCTATTTAAGTATAACATTACTCTTTTGAAATGAGTTCTAATGAGGATGCTAGGAGAGACTTGGAAATACAACTCTAGCATATTTACCATGACTGAGTAACTTAACTGATGAGCTGGCAATGTGTTTACAGAACATATTCATTCTAGAAAGGAATGTCGTTATGACAATTTCAATTATTATGTGCAGTGAGTTTCCTAAGAGGTGTTTTTAGGTTCTCTTTAGAATGTGATGGCAGGAAAAGAATTTTCTTTTTCAGAAATGCAGTGGTCGTGATTATATATGACCTGTACATCACAGTTACATATGGGTATGTACATACACTGTTGCCAGTTTTCATGAAAATTGAAGGGGAAAAAGAGGGAATAATGGTGGCACATGGGGGAGTGAGGAGATTTCTGAATATATACTGCTGAGCAATCAGATGGCTTCCATCACAGACAGGCTTACTTCTAGAACTAGATTATTTTGTCTAGACTAAGTATATATACTCAGAGCTGAAGTGCGGACTTGTAGAGAGGGATTTATACCAATATAAACTGATACAGTAAAGTGAATAAAAGCTGAGAGGGAGAGGAATGGAAATGTGTTAAGCAAATATCAAAACTGTGAAAGTGTATCTTGAAAGTCTTAGAAGTCTTAAAACTGGCACGTGAATAGCTTTCATCAAATATAGATATACAGTGGCAACTAAGTAAGTATTGATCTGTTAAAATATCAGCAGTTGTGCTGGGTCTGGCTGGGTAGCAGTTAACTTTCTTCCTGGCAGCCCATATGGTACTGTGCTTTGTGTTCCCAACAGAGCTCTGTTGATGGCACACCAATGTTTTGTCTGTTGCTGAAGAGTTCCAAGTCTTTCTCTCCCTCACTCCCAAAACACGTACAGCATCTTGGCAAGAGGCTGGGAAAGATGTCACCAGAGCTGAAAGAAGAGCTACTCCATACATGTAACATGCTCAGCAATAAAAACTCCAGGGAAAGGAAGAAGGAGGGAACATTTGTAGCTGTGGTGTTTGTCTTCCTCTTACATGTGCTGAGAAAGAAAACCATTAGTGCTAATTCACATAAATTCCAGTGATCTTTGCTGTAATTTGTTGTCCCCTGAATTCTTTCGTTGTTGAAGCATTTGCTATAACATAAGAAATCATTTCATCGTGCATGCTACAGAGAAATAAGTTAAGCATGTATTTTTCTATTTGTGACTGACTGGACTTTTCTATTATTACTTTAATTACCCCTCAAGCAATTTTCCAGTGTGTGATCGCATACAGGTCAGTGTTCTGTGAGTCCTTCAACATGACAATTCATGGAATAATTATCCTGTCATCGCACCTTGATTCATTGTTATGTAGTTTCTCAGGCTTGTAGCCTTGCTCACATTTGCTTAGCAACCAGATCACACATCTCTGATACTTATTATTCAAGTAATCACCCTCCACAGTACATAGATGCATCAATTAAAGCTTTACAATGAAGTATATTGTTCTGTGTAGAATCCTCAGGTGTCAGGAATTAAAAATTGATTTTTAATGGTTCAGGCCTTCTTCAAATGGCTAATCTGAGTTTATATTAAACAAACATGCATGCTAACATTCTAAACAAAAAAGTGGTAGGTCACAATCAACAGGAAATTGAAGAAAAAAGTGTATTTTGTTCTTAAAATGTTCAGTCTTTTGTAGAGACTTATCAATATAATGCAGCTCTAAAATGTCTAAGGACCGAACATCTATTTTAGATATGTATTTTTTCAGATGAAAATCAATTCTGTATCTCCATTATTGACTCTTACCTATATTCTTTGTGAACATTTTCTGGCTAATTTTCAGATTTGGGTAAATTTCACAGCAAATTATTATTAGAATGTGACATGAGTACCGAGAAACTGTCGAGATGGTTCAGTGATTTAATGTTGGCATCCTGCAGCTCTGACTGTAATCAGCAGATGCTCTGGCATTACCATAAATGTTTTCTCTGACAAAAAAGAGATTTTTCTTGTTTGGAGTCTGCTGTTTCTGATTAGATTTGGTTTGGCTTCTTTTGCATAATTAATATACCATGATGATCTCTAACCTCTTGTTTTTAGAATCACCTTTTGAGCAAGGCACATTTGCAAGGCTGCTTTGTAAGTCAAAATAGACAAAGGAATACCAGGTCCATATGTAAAATTCATTTTTTTTTCAGTGGTATAGGAGGTCTTACTGCTTTCAGCCCTGATTTTTCAGTGAATGTAAAGGGATCATTTTTTCAGTCTCTTTTATACTGGCTCTGTGTCTACATTAAGTTTTTCCTCTAAGTGAGAGAAAAGCTTCTTCTGTAAGACCAAAGATGTATTATGTCTTAAATTAAAAAAATCCTCCCTTACATAGCAAGACTAACCGGTCTTTTCTGATACTTGATCATTGCTACACAGTAATTGTGTGCAATTGATTAGGAAAAAAGGAATCTGGAAATCTCATAGTTGGCTTTTGATGATTAAACTGAATTTTTACATACCAAAGTGGCTGCAAAGTGTTTATCTGTTAAAAAATAGGACACAAATGTGTTCATGAAGTGAAAAATGCATACCATTAATGATGTTAAACACAACATTTTGAATTTGCCTAGATTGGATGAATTACCTATGACAATGTGGTTAGAATTTGTTTCAGATAGTAATCAGTGATGATGGGACATGTGAGTGAATGCCATCTTTAAAGAAAATTTCCTTGGTTAGATTCTATTGAAATCCTAGTCCCTTTGCAAGTGATTTGTTATACTTGCAATGTACAGTTCTTGGTGTCAAACACATCTATCAGTGGATTGTGTCCAGAGCAGGATCATTTTCAAATTCCATCTTCCTTCACACATGAACAAGACCCAATCAAAGTCCATCCCAAAGAGAGGATATAATTGAGTGACAGCACGTAACATTAATTAGCTTGATACACTTAAAGAGAACTGTCAAAGTAGTTGATAAGCAATCTTGAAAAACAAGCAGAAGATGAATCACTTTTTACTTTGCATTTATTTCCTAATATTTGGTTTTTAGTTTGGCTCTTAAAAATGTACTTTTTCCTGCTGCACAGTTTCAATCTCCTTTCTAGCATGCTTTTGACCATTGAATTTTCTTCAGAGAAAAGAAAGAACCATAATAATAATGCTTGAATGATGAAAGTCACATGAAGTAAGATGACTCAGCTTCTACCTATCTCCAGTGCATTCATGAAGGCAATCTTGGATGTCAGTGTACACAGGTTACACTTCACAATCACCTCTTTGCTCCTGTGCTGTAAAGAGTGGAGCATGGGAGCCTGGGAGCTATTCCTGCAATCTTTTGGATAATAGTGAATGACAGCACACTGTGACTGTGACCTGTGTGGGCGCAAACTGCCCTGGAACATTGTTCCACTACGAGTTACAGGAATGTGAGAAAATTGCATTTCTACTTGACTGTTAAGACTAACACTTGCCTACTTTACTTTCAGTCTTCACCTTTCAACTTTATGTTACTCCCAAAAACATTTGCAGGACTCCTTTTACTTCAGAAGCAGGCTGATTCCATAGGAAAAAAAGTGCAGCGTTTGATGAAACAATTTTTCCCATTGGTTCGATTTGGCATTACAAAATATTTGTGCTCTACCTTCAATATTTCAGCCTGTCAGTACTCTGATTGCTGATATAGGAGACGGAAATTTGGACTCAAACAAGGATATACAGATAGTATGCTGTTACAGCAGTAATTAGAATGCTTAGGATCTTTGTAAAGCTTTCATATCAGGAATAGTGAATAAGAAGAGGATAAACTCAAGAGTTTTCCATTAGGTTCTAAAGGCAATTACTAGGCATAGCTGGTTTTTGTAAAACATTTATGCTAAATTAATAAATACTTAACAAGCAACAATTCCATTTAGAACTGCAGTGATTGGAATCTCATAAATATCAGGCCATTCTTTAAGATGTTTTTTATTCTTTGGATTTGTTGAGATTTTATTTTTCAGAGATCTGAGGGTTCCCACTGCTCTTTTTGTTGTGGAGTGGGGGCAGAGAGAGGGTGGGTTCACAACAATTGAGAAAACACTGCCACAATTTTTGTGTTTCTTTTCCATTTATTTTCCTCAACACATTACTTATCATTACACACTGCAGCTGCCAGAAGCTTTCTTTTGATGCCAGCAGTGTTTATGAATATTCCTTAAATTCTCTATCAAAGTGTAGTTTGTATTCATCTATCTATAGGTAGATACCACACGAAAGTGTTTGGAAACTAAATGGATCTCCTTTCAAAGCCATCAGTTTAGTATGAGATCTACATAAATTATCTGAGTATTATCAGAGTATAGCTTATAAAATATAAATATGGAGCTTATATAAATATAGACCTCTACGTACTTTGTCACAGATCACCAACACCAATTTGAAATGGCCAACTACAATATGCTTCTGTACAGAATAGAAAGCCTAGTAATGAAACACATTTCAGAAATTTAAAATAACCCAGATATGTTAATCACAGATCATTATAATTTCCCAACAGTTTCCTTTTCTGAGGAAATGTTTGTACCTACTTGTTTGTATGTTTGTACATTGGAAGAAATCCCATAAACACCTCTCTTGAATAAGATGTCAGCCACTGGCTGAAAGCATGCTGTCACTAAGCTTCATTTATGAGAATGAGATAGGATCAAGATTCATCTTTTCACCTTCACTCATCCCAACATAAGTAAGATTAATTTATTGCTTACTAATACTAGAGTTACACAAAATTGTTCATCCATTCTTTAATTAAGAAACTTGCTTTTTTTTTTTTTTTGCTTTTTTTTTTTTTTTTTAGAGAATGATTGAAACAATGTGCTCTAAAAATCAATGGTGATCATAAAATAGGTTTCAAGTTTGGAAGTTTCCATTTTGCAGTGTCCTAGAAACTACCAAATGTACCTTAATTTATGGAAAGATGCATGAGAACGAAACAAGATCCGCTATAATGCAGAGTGAAATTAGGGAGGAGGCTAAACCCTTAAGACTGAATTAGCCATCATGCACTTCCAGAGGTTTCCTTCCTCACTTAAATAAAAAGTTTGTTTGAATTTTGTCAGCAGTTTGATAACAATTGTTGTAGTTTCCACTTTACAGACACTCAAGACTTGCATTTAAATCATAGCAACTTAAATTTGCATTTCTTGTAATGAAAGGCACTGCCATATTAGATTAAATTAAAAACAGGAATTGTTTCCACACATCTCAATGCAAATGCAAGGTGCATTTGGAAGAAGTAGAGATAAGATTGAATAGAGTGATCAGCAAGAGCTAGTTTTTGGGAAGATGTAGGTAAGCAAGAGACAGATTGGAAAGGATTTGCTTTAGGAACAGGTAAAAGGAGCTGGTTCAGCACAGTTCATTTCTTCCCAAATTAGTTTGCTTAGAGTTTATAATTGATTTGCATTGAAATTTAGTTTCTATAAATCCTCTATCCTAGTCTCACTTAGCTCTGGCATACCCTCTTCTTGCCTCTGAAATGAACACAAAAACTATATTCAGTGTTTCTGAAAACTTAGTGAATCTCATCTAAACTGAAATATTGATTAATGTTTATTCCTTGCATTTCACACTTTTTAATAAAACACTAGAACAGCTACATCAATTAAATGTACGTTTTTATTTTTATTTAATCTTTGAAGGCTCAGTAATACTCTTCTGTGCCTTATCAATTCTTTTCTGCTCTGGATTAAGTCAAGTTGTGAACATTTAGCATGAAATATTATGGTCTAAGAAATTTCTTATCAAAGATCATTTAAGTACAGCTAACACTTGTTTAGGTGCTAGGGTTAGTGCTGCAGGGTATAGATGAAATAAGTCATGGCAACACACAGCACTCTTTTAACATCTTGGGGATTTTCTTCCATCTCACTCTTGCCAGTCTCAGAAATTGTTGAAAAAATAGGAAACTGATAAAAAATGGCAATAAAATGTATTTTAAGTATTTTTCATTACACTATCCAGCAAGGAAATGATAGAACATTTTTTATGAGTCGTGTTGTGTAATAGGCATGAGCCTTCTAGCTATTGCAGTCCTTCCCATTACATCTAAATTTTGCTTCTGGAAGGTAAAGAAGGCTTTTAAGGAAGAGAATTAGGTGTTGTGACGTTCTAACACCAGTGTCGAGGAATGGATTTCAGAGCACTAACTTTGGGCTGTATAAATGATTTTAAGGAGATAAGGGTGCCTGACAACAATGAAGGCTCACATATATGCAGTACCTTAAGGTGTAATAGGGATGGAGGGCCAGTGCAGGAAATAAGACCCCCATTTCCTCCTGCTGTAGTTAACCCAGCAGGTGTCTGAACACCACATAGTTGTTTCCTCGCTCCCCTCACATTCCTAGTGGAATGGGGGAGAGAATCAGAAGAAAAAGAAAAAAAAAAAAGAAGCAGAATTCGTGGGTTGAGATAAAACTATATACTAAGATAGAAAAATCAGTAAAGGATAATAGTTATGTCTGTATAAGTGATGCACAATCAATCGCTCACCACCCTGTGACCAGTGCCCAGCTAGCCCCCAAAGCAGTGGAAAAGAGCCGAATGAACTCCTGCCCCTTTCAAAACTCCTTCCACATGATGGTATGGAATGTCTCTTTGACCAGTTTAAGTCAGCTATCTTAATTCTGTTCTGTCCCAGCTGCTTGGGCCCTTTGCTAAGAATCGCCTTGATTCTGTACAATACTGCTTAGGAGCAGCTATAAACATCAGTGTGTTATCAACACGGTTTTTCTCCTAGACTAAAACATAGCATCATACAGACAATGAAGAAAAATCCATCCCGGATGAAATTATGAAATTATGACAAATTACTTGAGAAGAAAACAGGAATTAATTTTCTTTTTTCCCTTTCTGATAGTAAAAAAGAGTTTGGTATGTGGAAGTTCAAAATCACAATTTTGATTATTGGAGTTTTTTTCTGTTGTTGTGCTAGGAAGCCACATGGGTACAATGTGAACACGATTCAGTACCTTTCCCCTGACTTTCAGTTTCACTCATCAGGGACAGGGAACCAAGGTCAAAGTATGACACCACGCTGAGGAGCCAGTGATGAGGGCTGTTACTTTTACCAAGCCAAAACCACTTGACATGGGGGCATGTCCCTAGAATATTTTCTAGCAAAGGCAAGACATGATTCATAATGTAAAAATAATTTGCATTGGTGATAAGGGTGATGTGTAAGTGTCGTCTGAAGAAAATCTATCAGCATAGACATAGCTTCAAGAACACAATATAGCACATGGAAAACAAGCCAAAGAGATGAAATACTGCACTGAGTCTTTGAGCAATTTTCCTTGTTAACTTGGTAAAAGATGTAATGAGACTATAAGTGCAATCGTTCTTGCCTATAATACGATTTTATCATGCCCCACATTGAGATGTATGACTGTAATACAAGCTTATAATGCCATGTAATGTCTTTCCCTTTATTGTATTTACAGCTTTATTTTCCAATCAGTGTACAAGTATTTACATAAAAACTAAATATGTCCTTAGTACCAAGACTTTTATTGAGAGACTATGCAATGAAATAAAGCTTTTCAAAGTACATTTTTATTTAAAATATTTATTACCGGCTTTAGAAAAATCTGTGTCTCAACTTCAGTAAGTCTCTTGAAATCATTTTTGTTCACCATTAAAGGTAATATATAACAGCATTAGGCAGGATTTAAAAATCTCCAACTGATCGTATTTTGTTTCCCCAGGTTCACAGCAGGCAAGTCTCACATTGAGGACTTTTTTGTTCACATACTATTGCACAATTTCATTTTTTTCTGAATATAAAGTGTGTAGCCTTTAATAGATTATCAGTTATTCTATGCTAGGACACAATTTAAACTAAGGAAAGCTATTAAGCACAATTTTCAATCACAATCACATAATTGTAGGGGTTGGAAGGGATCTCTAGAGATCATCGAGTCCAACCCCCCTGCCAAAGCAGGCTTCCTACACCAGGTTGCACAGGTAGGCATCCAGGCAGGTTTTGATCATCTCCATGTAGGCTCTACAACCTCTTAGGGCAGCCTGTTCCAGTGCTCCGTCACCCTTACTGTGAAGAAGTTCTTGCACACATTTATGCAGATCTGCCTATACTTCCTGAACATTGCCATTAATAAAAGTAATTTTAGAAGACTTATCTCTAGATGATAGTAGCTATTTGGCCCCAGGTTACGTGAATACAATTTTGAAATGTTTTTGATTAACAGCAGTGTTCAAGGAATTCACATCTGGAAAAACTGAATTTTAATAGGTCTGAAGATGCCAAGGATCTACATTAAGATAAGATCTGAACACTTAGACTTCAGTAGTTTACAACGCGATCTCTATCTTACCTGAGTCTCAAAGCATTCAGTAGTGGTAAAGTCAAAAATATTATGGGCAAATGTTTTCTCACTATAGTCTTTAGAAACCTTAATTGTGATATCAAAGTTTTTTGTTGTTGTTGTTTTAATTTTCATCTTCATAGTGATTATTGACATGTGTGAGTGATGGCTATTGATTTCTCTGAGTGGCCAAATATTAGAAACATCAGTCTTACGGACCATAACTACTTCCAATGTATACAGCTAATTAATAACTTCTGTCTCTAATCAGTGATTTTTAATGTCTGATTTCTTTTTTGTCTTGCTGCTGCATGAAGGTAAAGCTTGCTACAGTAGGTGGACAAGTAGTGCATCTTCATCAATGTAAGCTTTTTTATTCACAAGACTTCGTGTAGATGTGCTTCTCCATGAGTAGTTTCCTTTTAACTGCTTTTGATATTATTCTTTTCAATTCACATTTTATTTGAAACAAGATGTATAGTGTGTAAATGCATTTATTTTATTCTGTACACTGTCTCAAATGGAGTTTTCAAATATAGTTTCACGTATAGTTTTGGTTTCAGATAAAAGCACAAACTAAATTAATAAATGACCATGGTGTAACGGTTCAAAGTAGTTTAAAAAAAGCCTATTAATTCTGACTGGTTTATGGATCTCCTGTAGATTGCTATAGAAAGGAAAATATTGAAAGTGTGGTCCATCGTCCCTTAGCCACTTTCTAGTTAATGCAGACAGCCATATGAAATATCTTTTCAGGAACAGATTAAATTGCTCCTCATAACTGATCATGTTGGGTTGTTTTTTTTTTTCTCTTCATTATATGTGTATTCCAGAACTTCCCTACTCTGATGGTTCAAAGCATTCCAGTTTCTAATAGGAATACAGTAATGATTATTGATTCTTGTGCTTAATTTGTCAGCAAATTTGGACATGGGGCTTTTCCTGATTATAAATAGACTGTGGAGTGGATGGGATACCAAATCACCGAAGCATGAAAGCTTTGAATCAATGTGTGAAGCAGTACAGGTTGTTGCAGAGTTTGGGATTGACACTAATTACTGCTTTATTTAAATAAAATACTGGCAAAGTAGAAATTATTTCTAAGGAATTAGTGCGTTTCTCCTTTTATTATTACTAATATCTAACTAGTTTTAAACTTCTACTTGAACAGCAGTGATCCTTCACTCTGATAAAAATAATAGTTCTCTGGATACATACTTACCAAGGTGAAATCTAGGACTACAAGTAAGCACGTGTGCTTTCTGAACTAGGTCCAGCAGCAAAGTTCAGTGTTTCTGAATAGGATTCCTTATAGCCAGTTTATTGTGCTGGTAATTGCCTACAGCCAAATCTGCTAATAACCGAGCATGCACCTAGGCATATAGAAAACCTTCCTTAAATGAAAGAACATACAAGGTGCCACCTGATTTAGGAAGCATCTGAAGCAACTTCAAGATGATTGAACTGGATTCAGATAGCGTATGTAAATGACTGAAGCAAAAATGTTCTGATTTCTTAGAAAGTGTGTTAATCACTAGAATTGAGCACCATGTATTAAGGACATGACTATGTGATTGTTTCAAGGAATTGTGGCTTCTTCCCTGCACAGCAAGGCACTTCCTAATGCCATTCCCTATTTTTGCAGGAAGGGAAGGTCTCTGGTCTTACAAGTTGACTTTGTTCATAGAATCATAGAATGGCTTGGGTTGAAAGTGACCTCAAGGATCATGAAGTTTCAACTCCCCTGCTACAGGCAGGGCCACCAACCTCCAGATCTGGTACTAGATCAAGTTGCCCAGGGCCCCATCCAACCTGGCCTTGAATGTCTCTGGGAGGAAGCATCCGCAACCTCTCTGGTCAGCCTGTTCCACCACCTCACCACTCTCTCTTGAAGAACTTCTCCCTGACATCCAATCTAAACCTTCCCTCCTTGACCTTACAACCATTCTCCCTTGTCCCATAACTATCTACCCTTATAAAAAGTTGATTCCCATCTTTTTTATAATCTCCCTTCAAATACGGGAAGGCTACAGTGAGGTCTCCTCACAGCCTTCTCTTTTCCAGGTTGAATAATCCCAGCTCCCTGAGCCTGTCTTCATAGAGGAGGTGCTCCGGCCCTCTGTTCACTAGTATATGCCAAGAAAGTCATGATTATCAATGCCATTGCTACTGTTTTAAAGGGAAAAAAAAAAGAAGAGGAAAAAAAAAAAGAAAACAAATTATGCTCAACTTTACTCAGTTACTTACACAAGAATTCCAGGTTGTAAGCAGCAAGTTATGAGAGACATCTTTCCGCAATTCTAAATTGGAGTTTCGAAGTGAGATGACACTGTAGATCGATTCCAACATCTACTGTGTCTTAGCAGTTAACTTGAAGCAGTTTCTTGCTTAGACTCATTGCTTTTATAAGTTACTTAAGTCACAGTATGAGAAGATGGGGAAAATGTTAAAGCCTCAGTGCATTAGTGTTCACTATGTCTTTTACAGAGTATAGTTCTTCATACTTAATTGATCCTTGGGCTTGACTATTTCGGGGTAAGGATTTCAGTGAACTGCAAAGTAGTTGGAACTGGAGTGTTAGTACACATCTGCACCTACTCTTTGATTCTGGCATTTTATCTTTTGCTTTAAAATTTTGATTTTAAAATCATTATTGATTTAAAATCGGTATTGATTTTCAAAACACTTATTTTTCCCTCACTCTTTTAACACAATCTAATCAAAAGCAGCTACAATGAAGCTTAAATTTTGTGTATTGACATAGGTGGCATGCTTTTCTCAGCTTGCAAATATGTGATCAGAATCAATAAATGTAAACATTGAAGTAGAATGAGATATTTTAATTTATATGATGGGTTTATTATGTGTAATTATGAAGATGTGTTCATCTCCAATCTTTGGCCTTCTGTGATACAGGAAATCTGAAATGTACGTTATTGCATCTTCAGGGGCAAATTATTTTCCATAATACAATATAAAAATTTGTTTTCTATTAATTTCACTTAGTTTTTCAGCTAAGTGAAAAAAAACCAGCTATTATCAAAATTTAATGAAGAATTATTTATCTGCTCTAGAAGATGATAGAAAGGCATTTATTTTCCTCCACTTCCCAAAAGGTGATTGTGCCTGTAAAATTTGCTGAGATTGTCCAAGAAAGTGTGTAAAATCCTCATCCATCACTGGGAGCCTCTGGTCAGGGAATGACAGTGCAGTAAATATCTTCAGCAGCTGCCTTTTAATGTACAAGCTGTTTTTGGTAGGAATTTTCAGCTCTCACATAAAACACACTGTCATGAGTGACTGCCTGTGCTCCAAAGTCATTACTATTGGGATGATGGAACATCTTTCAGAGAATAACCAAAAAAACTTTAAATGTCATGTCAAGTTTGCTGAAGCCATTTTCAAGCCTTGCTCAAGGTTACATGAATATTGAGTATGCCTGTTTTTAAAAAGTTTGAGATCTACGAGAGGGACTCTTCAGATTCTGGAGCTGCGTGCAGGGAGGAAATCTGTCTGTTAATACACGTCAGCCAACAAAGCTGAATCTGAACCAAGCACAGCTTCCTCTGACAGTTAATACCAATGATACTTAGCAAAAAGTAGCAGATTCTTAAAATTGCTTAGCTGCCTAAATAATAAATAAGAATTGTTACAACGGAAGTAGATTTTTTTATATTTCAAAATCTGATCGATTAAAAAATATGTAGGAAATTTAATTAACCAGATAGAAGTTTGGAAGCCATTGTGAAGTGCTGAGTAGTGTCTTCTCTTTGACTCAAGTGAGAAAGAAGGATCCTGTCAGTCTCTGTTCTTGATTTTATGGGAAATATGGATGCTAATCTAATAAAGTTGTGTAAAGTCTGCATCACTTCCAGGAGACCAGGCCTGCCACTTTTTTCTTCTTGACGTTGTTCTTGACTCTTTGAACATCATTAGTCTTTTTAATGTGTCATCTGCACGTGAAATTTTGTCTCATCAAGAGATGTTTTTAAATTACAGAATATTGAAACTGAGTATTTTATACTGAGATGAAATTTATTTGTTTTATCTTTCACAGAGAACCAGAAAGCACAACTAGAGAAGTCATGTTCACGCCACAATATCAGCTTAAACTCGACAAGAAGCCCGGTCACCAAAGAGGTTACTTATGATATGGAAACAAGTTGTATGGTATGGAACAAGGCTGCTGGGAGAAAGGAAGCCTACAGTGGAGAAGGCAACAAAGAAAGGAAAACAGAGCGTAACGGGTCTCCTTCTAAGGGAGAAACCATTCCAGAGGTAGAAGCTCTCCTGGCAAGGCTGCGAGCACTATAAAGTATAAAGGATTAAATCAAAGCTTTAAAACAAAGTATAATAGATAGCTTGAAAAGATACACTAATTTTCCATTATTGACATTATGTACTTCTGAATTCCAAACTTCTCTATGTATTAATACTCTACTTCCAAACTCCACAGCACCAGACTTGTTTTTCTTCTCATTAAAAAGATTTTTTGTGATGCCTTTATGTACTGAGACTACAAAAAAAATATCAGCAGAAACAAATAATACATTATTCCAAGTCACAATCATTTTATTCAACAAACTGCTGACCATATGTTTTGAGAACTTCTCAAAATAGGTGTATCTCATAAATATTGTTAGATCACCATGCCTGGGAATAAGGGAATGCAAGAAAAGTAGTCTTATGTTTTCCACTGCAATTTCTGTTCTGAAGAGATATTAGTACCTAAAAGGTGTTATTACAGCAACATTTGCAACTATAGTAATGGGAAATGTGTATCACATAAGTTTTTCAGACATGTTCCAGTTTGAGTTCATTGAAGAGCTCCAAAGTTTGCTTAGTATGCTTTTATAAAATGGAAATCCATGGACAGTAAACAGAAAAATCTATGCAGATTATGTACTTTATGTGTGAGTAATATATTGCTCCTCTTAATCTTAGTTATGCCAATTATATCAAGATAATATATATCTAATTTCTGTGAATGCAGTGTTTTGCAATCGTATCTGTAGTGGGCAAAAGGTCTTTCTCCACAGTTATTTACCAGTGTCATTTTTTAATCTTTTCACATGTGAGTTAATGTGTTTCTACAAAAGGAACATATAATGGAAAAGTTTCTACAATTGGTTTTTCACAAACTCATTTTCCAGTAGCCCATAAAGTCTTATTTGCTGGCACAATAGGAAACTTGCACATAATTGCATCTCTTTTATCGCACTGTCGTTGTACATTGTTACATGTTCGCTATCATATTTATTAATTGCACATCATAAAGAATTGCTACCTATGTTACCAAGTAGGAAGTTACTGTTAGTATCTTTGCTCCATTATTTAAAACTTCCTTATTATTAGAGTGTATTAGGTATCTAATATCTTTCTTCTAAATTACTCTATTTTTCTTTACAAAACACTGAAAAACATGTCTTTCAACAAGAGTCAGTTATGAAACCAGTGTTTCAGTGCTTCAGTGATTTTTATATCCTTGTTTAAGTTGCCTTCTTACTTTCTGCACCTAACATTAATAAAGTTAATTAGAACTCTGAAATTGGGCCTGTTTATACATACTGCATGGAGTGTTTTTCAGCCATCATGGGAATCAATCTCGTGTTTCTGGGGCTGTTGTAACCATCATTATATGCTCTAATTACATTTCCTGCATTAGCTTTTGAAAAATAGAAAATATGAGGAGAAGCCAGGGAAAGATGCAGGGAAATTCTGTCAGACCATCATTTATTTAGTGCTCCTTGCAAAACAATGGGCAGGGGTGTCAAACAAGGCTGTCTTTGGTGCCTTTTAGTGAGTGAACATCAACTGCTAATCTCATAAAAACTAAAGTAAAAGCTCACGCTGGAGTTAATAATGTCCTCTCCAGTCACTACAGTAAGTTGTAAGCCATAATTGTGCATAATGCAACTGTTGCTAAAGTACCACTACAATCTTCTGCACCTTGTCAACTGTTAAGACTTACTACACATGCTTACAGGGTACCATTCAAATTGCAGTCGACAGAGTACAGTACGCTCGACTAAATAAAACTAAATGAAATATATTTTGAAGAAAGAAGAATACAGTTGTTGAAGACGTGCTAGAATAAAAGGGCTGGGCATGGAGAACTACCTCTGAAGTACGAACGTGATGGCCAGCTGAATGAAGGTGGATGTACAAACTCGTTTTCATTAACAGTTTCATTTCATTTGTTCACTTGAATAAGTGAGTAACAGTCCACACCAGAACTGACAGTTCAGGACACCAATGTGTCTTTTTTCAAGCAAATCAAATTAATGAAGCTACCTACTGGAATTCTCAATAATCAAAGAGCTCCTAGCAGCCTAGCATCTTCTGATTTAACAGTAAATATTTACTTTTAAAACTATAGATCTTAAGCCATCTTTTTGTACAGGCCAAGAAGCTCTAAGGAATGTATTCCAGGGCTTTTGGTCCTTGTTAGATGTTGTGTTTCTGAATTCGTAATTCCAAGCAGACATCAAGTTAATTCACAGTTTCTTCTGTCTAACTAGGAGAATAAAAAAAGCTTTGTAACTTTTCACAACCCATGTAAATACAGTGTGTAGTTTTTCCCCTTCAGCGTTTCCTTTTACCATTGTAATGTGATGTAATCAGGATTGAAGTACACAGTCCAGTTGGTGTACACAGTAAGTTTTCTCTCTGCATTTCATCCTTCCTTATAAGTAAACAATTAAGATCTTTTGAATAGGAAAAATAAATACATGGATTAATGGATTCAAGTAACAGTAACCTTGAGAATATTATGTCTCTATTCCATTATATGCTCTTATGCTTTTATTAAAGTGTAAAACTCGGCTTCTAAATTGTATGGGGTAAATTGTTTTAATTCACTTAATTCATTAATTGAGTTTAAAATTTAAAGCTAAATAAATTTTTTTAAAAATGAATGCAGATTTGTAATGCTGTGTGCTAGTTATTTTTAGTAGGATGTTTTTAGTAAGTATCAAGCCTACTGCCTCATCTGTAGGATTGAACCGAAGGTTTCACATGAAGTGAAAAACCCTCTGTTTCTGTAATTCACACCTGAAGATTAAGTCCCTATAAAAAAAAAAAAAAAAAGCTTCCTGCTATCTTCAGACATAACTGTTCAAAGAAAAGCATTTGAGAGATCTTGTGGGGTATACTCCACTGCTCATTCCTTACTTGAGCAGCATACAGCAGGCAAAAACAGCAGGGGCTTTTCTTGCCAGTAAGCTGTAAGGGTCTAACACATTTTTGATACTTCACATTCATTTGGGATGACTTTTCATTTACTTCAGTAGAAGAATTTTGATTATTTCATCAATTTTTAGTTTACTTATACACCGGATTATTCATGGCAGTGGTCTAAATTCCTACATAAATAATTCTAATGGCTTGACCTTCTCAAGATATTAATGTTTGCTATCAGTTTCCTCAAGCTATATGCAACCAAGCTTGACATCTGGCTTATGGACCATAGGTGATATACTAGTCCATATGAACGCAGAACGAAAAATGATGGCAGTGACTTTATTACCAAACAGTACAGTGGCACTGTGGCTGCCGTGGCATACAGTCCTGTTCTGAATTAAACACATCATTAACAGAGCATGGATCAGCAATCTGGAAAAACTATTTACTTTGCATTCTCCATTAATTATGACAATACTTAAAAAAAAAAAAAAAAAAAAAAAAAGTTGGGGAAAAAAAAAAAAGTTGGAAAAAAAACCTCAGATGCAGCTGTTATACACAATTTTTCTGCAGCACTTACTTGTCTGAAACCACCTTACATGACCAGTCCTCAGCCTAGCCCAGCCGAAGTCATACTTTCTGGACCTAAATGGGTTAATGCTGAGCAACTTGAAGCACTGCAGCCCTTTGGGCTTCTGTAATAAAAGCTGGAAAAGAAGACATTTATTGCTAACTTCTTCTGCAGCCATTTCTAATGAGCAGGAACAAATTATAATTTTTACAATAATCTTTCCAAGCCTTACAGTACTTGGTGACTATAAAACAAATGGACAAGCAGGGGTTGGTAAACCCAAAGCCACAGCACCTAAAACGTAGTAAGAAACCAGAGTCAAGCGAGAGAGCCCAGGAAAAAAAAAAAAAAAAGCAATTACATGAAAACATTGTAACATTGTTTTCTCTAGAACAAAATAAAGCCTTGCTATACCAGCTCCTGTTGTTTTAATGTGATGTGTTTGTTATACACAACTGAACTAAAGCAGAAAAATAACTTCACTTAAAAGTCAAAGTCTGAGGAACTGCTTGTCTGGCTCACTAAATAAATTAAAAAATAATAGATGACTTGCAGCTTTTATGTGTTCAGTCTTACATTATGCCAAGTTTCCTACAGGTAAGAAATGCTGAGATGATCGCCTTGTGTTAATTATACAAGGGATTAATCAACTTTATTTAAATTATTCTGGCATGTGATGCAAGCACCTTTTACAGTTTTACTACTTCTCATTGCGAAAGCATGCCAGTAAAGCATTCTGGTCACTGTAACATCACTGAAGAGCAGATGAGAAGTGGTCCAGATAAAATTTTTCTCTCCCTTCCAGAGATAGCCATTAAGTTTGATACGTTAGCTGAGTACATTTTAAACTCCAATGTACTTTTATTTTCCTTCAGAAGTGCAGCTTTTTCTTTTTGTGATCCATGCAATGTCATGCACTGAAAAATTATTAAGGGAAATATTTTCTGACAACGTACCAAGCAGATGACTTGCATGCAACGTCAGTCTCATATACCACAGAGGCATAACTCTTGAATGTAATCCAAAGAGAGACAGATAAGGTTTTTTCATTCCACCAAAAGAAAATAGTTCCTTTCATCTAAATGAGCTTATTCCACTGCTGGTATTGGAGCTGCATTTATTTCTGGAGGGTAATATACCTCTCTTTTAAAATCTGTGTTATATTACCCAGAAAAAAAAAAAAAATAAAATAAAAAAATTAACTATGGAAAGGCAGAATTGAGGAGACTTCGTAGCAGAGTTGATTAATGTGCTGCCTGATTTCATTTCTGGGACCTGAAACTGCATCTAGTGTGGAATGAAGCAACTGGAAAAAAATAGTCTTATCTGACATCTTTAAAGGTCATGAAGGAAATGATGGTGGGTGATCCAGAGTTGGTATGGCCACAGGTGTCTTGTCTATTTGAAGACATATATCAGAATATCCTCAGAATAGCAATATTGTTGGGCTGCTCGTTTGCAATGCTCTCAAGCTATAAGAGGAAGGAAAAGTCTGACAGATAAATATGAATCCCCAGAAAACCTCAGAATATTTTCTTAAATTCAAGGGTCAGTCCTGCTCCCATTCACTTTGATAGGTAAAGTAAGAGCATAAGGAGTCAGATGAGTTCACATAACATCTCTGTACAATCATACGGGACAACGCTGCTCTTGGTAGCTATGCATGTTGACACAGAGAAGGTAGTACAGAAGGCAGTCTGTCCTCATAGTGTTTAAGATTGGAAGAAGCCACAAGAATGCTGGTCAACAAATTTGAGCTCAGATCCTAGGGTCAAAGTATAAGGGCTGCTCCAAAAGTAATGCTTCCTATTTCATTGTATTGGCCCACAGTGTCAGAGATGGATGTCTGCAGTATGGCAATAGAGGTTGAACCTTCCCACCAATATTCCATTACACGTTGTTACCATGTGACAGATGGCAGCAGAGGGGCAGTCCGACAAAATGGTGTTTGATATGGACGTGCATATGAAGCACGGATTTCTCTATGCAGAAAAAACTGCACCTAGTGATATTCATTAATGCTTGGGTCACCACTGCTGGTGCAAATTTTATTAGCACAGCATGCAGGCTCTTGTTCATTGCTGCTGAAAGTGCATGTCTAATGGTGGTGACTTTGTTGAAAACTAGCATTCTGTAGTTGAGAATTTGCTCTGTCGAATAGTATTGTTTTCTTTGTATCTCTTGTAGTTTCCATGGAAATAAATAGGAGGCATTACTTTCGGAGTGACCTACATAATAACCGAAAAACAAAACGAAAAGCCAACAGTTCTACAGACACAAATACAATAAAAGACTGCCTCTGTAGAATTCGAGATGTCAAAACTGCTACAGAAGGTCTGCAAAGAAAACTTGAAGTATGTCAACGTTGCAAGCCAGATGACTACATGCAAGCTACAAATTCAGAAGGACCTTTAAATCTCAATTACTTGGGTTTCTCTGCTATATGCTGTTCCGTCTCTTCTCGAAATTTTCAGTGCAAAGCAAACCATAACCTTTACAGTCTATAACTGTTAGTAACAATAATAAATACATAAACAGCTTTTGTGAAAGTGCTGCTTAATTTGTTGCATCTTAATATGAAGATTGTTTTACATAGTTGAAAACATGCATCGCAACAAGACTCTTTCCATTAAGTAAGACAGAAACGGCAATTATGCAGTCTGGATTTTTTGCTAATGAAGTGTACTTTCTGCTAATGGATAGGAAAGCAAAGCAGTGAAGTCAAACAAGTCACCTTGATAGTATAATGCAAGACCCATCAATTTTGCACAGGCATTCTTCAGTAATGAATCCTGGAGCACAACCCATCAACATTTCTCCTGAAAGACAACAACTGAGGTAAAGGAACCACAGTAAGTGGTTTGAAATGAAAAATGGGATAAGAGCTTTCTACTCCTTTAAAATTGGAATTGATTATGCCAAATTTATCTACAAGGTGCCTGAGCAGTGCATTAAAAATGCTTAGACAGAAAAAAATATGTTCTCATTGTGCAGTTGGTGGCACAATGCCACATTGTGCTACGACATCACAGTAAGACAGCTGGGGCCATATCTTCATATCTTTCCTTGAATCAACCAACTCTGTGGACAATCCGATGCAATAGAGATTCAAGTCATTGTGTGTTTTTTCTTTTTGTTTTTTTTCACTTGAGGTGTAAGAGGTTCAAATCCACAGTACAGATTCAATGCTGAAACCATAGGATGGCAGAGGAAAAAAGTCAGCTTTTTGTCTGTCTCTGCAGAGAATAGTGGTCACTCTGGTCCATAAAGAACAGAATGAGCTCTCATTAACTTCAGCCCCTGAATACAATTTTCTACTTCTTGATTACCAAATCCCCAAAGAAGGATCAGAAGGTTTTATTTTTCTCGGAAATACTGCGCTACAGTAAATCTTTCTACAAACTAATAAACAGTTTAAATTCAGCAGCATCTAGATAGAGCATCAAAATCAACAGGCAAGAACAAATTAAACTCTTCTTGTGAAAGACAGCACAGGATCATTGCTTCCTGTTTCCTTCCCAGTGTATTTAATACTAAATACATAAATCTATATCAAAATAAAGATAGAATTTCTTTTAATTACATACAACTAAGAAGATACAGTGTTCATGCTGTACCTACTACCAGGACGCTTTGATTAGCGACAGTTGTCTCACTGAATTAACCTGTCCCATTATTCAGTGCAAAGCAAGTCCAGTATATGAACACAGATGGCCATGGTAAGGGCCTAATCCTGTGACGTCCCCTACATGTCCTCGTAAATACTCAGCTCATCATCCTCAAACGGCACAAAGTCATTCAGAGCACAGGGTTTCTACAACCTCTCAGGATCATGCCCTAATGAATAAAATATACAAAGGTGACTTGAGTAAAATCCTTTCCAATGTGCTGACAACAGTAAAATAAAATATTCCTCTTAGGACATTTTCCTGGCAGAACATTTTGACCCCTGTATGACTGGCCTTGAGAAAAGAATGGGTAATGCTCTAACCAATTCATCCAACTGATTTTACGGCATTTTTGTTTTGCCAAATGTTGGGCATGTTGTGTAGATCACCACTGAAAAATGAAAATTGTTCATAAGTGCAGCAGATGTAAAATATTAGACAGAGCTTGCAATATCTTTTTAACTTCAAGTGCCCTGCATGTAAACTGTACTGTTAATTGTTTCATTTGGAAGCAAAAACATTTTATTCTGTTTTACAAATCTGCCTCATACTGTACACCAAGCAGTACCCAAGAAATCCAACTTTGTCCTTGACCGCTGATGAAATTTTACTATTATACAGTAATTGCTGTGCCCTGAACTCTTATCCCCCCTACAGATTTAATATTTCTCCAAAGAGAATGGTTCCTCTTAAAGTGGTATTATTTTATCCTTACAGTGCAGCTCACTAAACTTGCCTTTTGCCCCCTTGTTCTTAGACTTTAAAAGGAGACTACAGCAATCTGATAGAGCACCCACTGAGAAGAAATCAAAGGCTCTTGTTGACTTCAGAGACTGTTAGAGACAACTCCTAAATGGGATGACTCAAAGTGCAGCTCTAGCCTGGAGGCAGCTATACAGATGGTGTTGTGGGGCTTTATTGTCTCATTGCTTCTGGCTCCAATCTGTGCAGTTTTTACATATAATTATTATTTTCTTGTTGCTAGCCCAATAAATATGATGCTGAATAGGCGAGTTGAGTTCTGCCTGCCTGAAATTTTAAAAAGCAAAAACAATCCTACAATCACTATTCACATTAACACCTAAGTGCTGCCAAGTTCAAGGAAATGAAAGAAAGGCTATCAATCAAGAGCAAGAATGGGTCTTGGGTACAGTTCTCATTTTCCTTAAAAGAGCCACAGCCATTAAGTCCACTCAAGAAGAGTATACAAAGGATCTGCAAGGCAGCATTTCTGTTAGTGACTGAACCAATTGAAGGACAAAGCAACAGGCAAGCCATTCTGAAGGCCAATGTCCCAGGACAAGCTGTCTCCTTACTGCCTGTTGTGATATCTACAGAGAGTACAGGAGCGGGATGGCACAGGTCAGGCTTGTTTCAGGGTCAGTTTAACAATTATACAGTATGGGTGACTGAGGCCAAATGTGTTGGCCCACATTCTGACACAGTTCTGGCATTCCTATATAATTCCTTTAAGAGCAAAGTATATTAGTGCACATCTCCTGTCCATCCAGCACTAACACAGACATAGATTACTGACTAGAAGTAAGAAATATCTGAGTGAAATTTTCTCTGTCATGCAGAACAAAACTAACTCCTTTAGCATATGTCAAGGTATAAGAGCATAGTGCAGTATATAACCTTACCAAGAAACTGATCAGGTTGTTTGCATGAAATAGTTACCATCAGTAGTTTGTGCATATGGTTGTCATTAACAAGTGAAAGAAAGTTAATGCTGGTAAAGTTAAATTAACATGAAATGCCTGACTTGTCTTATTCAGTCATTTGACAGTGGCATATGCTCCTGCTTTACACATGAAAGCTTAATTACAATATTTCAGGTGGAAAACTGGTTAATTATATAAAAATGAGACCCAGAAGTCTGTAGTATGACACCTTTCTATGCTTCCCAGGGGGTATCATGCATGAAGGAAGATGCTTATTGTTGGCAACGTTGATCTAAGGCCAGCAGGAAGGCACTGTCACTGAAATAGAGGGTCCCTGCATACAGTCCAGCTATAATGAAGAGCAAAATTCATTTTATATAAATTGTTCTTTGTAACAAAGCTCTTTTTCCTAGGACAATACACTGTCTCTTTTGTGGGATTCATTTTACCTAAGTTCAGACAATTCTGATGTAATAGCGTCCAGCCGAGGTAATCACTCATTCTGGCTTTCCTCCTATATAGAAAAGGCCAGTTTGAACTCTTTCCATCTAATATGTAAAGAGGAGAGAAATGAGTCTATAGCCATGTCTATTTCCCTTCTCTGACTAAAGAGAGAGCCTGAGGGAACCAGCTCAGATGTGGGCAGATGAATCCGAGCATTTGCAAATGATTAGAGGGATCAGTGCAGTGTGCCACATGAGTCTAGAATAAAGGGTAGCTGAAGCCCTACTCAGCAACCTGTTATGAACTTCACTTGCTTTGTTCTTCTTTGGCAAGATTAAAACAGCATCCACTTCTACACCTCTCAAAAGGAGGAGGTGAGTTGAATCCTCTTGCCAGTAAATTGAATGGCATTAGCACAACATTTTTTTTTCCTTCCACAACTTAAGAAATACCAGGAAATCTTCTTCCTCATGACCTTTCCTTTCACATTTCAATTGACTGTAAACTGGACATACCTCCCCAAGGCTGAAGCCCAAGCTATGATCCAGCATTGCACACATTTTAATCTAGAGTTCAATGGAGTTGTCTGTTTTCTCATGGATTTTCAGCTCAGTTCAGTCCTCAGTTTATTCACCTTTGATTCAGCCACCAGTATTCAGTCATTAAGCCTGTAGCAAAATGGTGATTCACTGAGGAAGTGCCTACTTTTACTCTTCATGCTGTATGTTTCCATACCTTGAATCAGTCTTTGTCTTGTACAACAGCTATTCACAGCCTGAATTGTATTGAAAATACACAACTTCTGCAAATACCTCAGCTTCATACCTGTGTTTTAGTCACTTATAAAGCCTGTTTGCCAACTCACATCTACCAGTATGAAAACTCTCTCTAAAAATACTGCATAAGATATACAGTACAAGGCTGTGCTTTCACCTTAGGCTTTTGATGACAAGAACAACTACTTGAGCTTCATCTTGAGGGGTTATAACGTGACTTTAAGTTCTTCATAAAAAATATAGAAAAAGATATAGCTTAAGAAGATATCAAAAGTCTTGCAATTGTGGTTGTTTTTTTTTTATTATTTATTTCAGAAAACATGATGAACAAGAAAAAAATAGAAAAAAATCACTTAAGCTTTCGAAAGGAAGAGCATTTCAGAATGCTGACCTCATAGTTTCACCTTCCTCTCACCTAATTGTATCTACATGCAGGACTGCATTATCCTCTGCTACAGTATTCCAAAATGCTTCATAGATCATAAGTGCAGCAGCACACTTGAAAACCTCTGGCTCTGTGGCAGATTTGCACTCTTACAGAAAGAAGAGAGATTGTTTAGTGTCACGTTCCAAAAGGCTGAAGATTGTCACTTCAGTACAGGGGATTTGTACAAGGCACAGCTTTTACCAGAGAGCAAAATACCTAATCTAGATATGATTTTATTTATTTTTAATAAGGGGGAAAGTAAAATGTACAATCTTCCAACATTGCTGCAGACACATGATGGCAGGACAAAAAGCAATGAGATTTTATTCCAAAGCAAAGCTTTGTATTGCTGAAGGCAGAGAAACCTTTATTCCATCAGCTCACAGGAAAAGCATGAGATTTTCTAGAGATAACTGCAATACAGTTAAGACAATATAGTAACAACAACAAACGTCTCTGAGCCCTGGAGGGAAATTCAGGGACTTACCTGTGTCAAGCAGAGTGCTTATCCCATTGTGAGAAGAGTTACAAACTATGGAAGCAATTCAATTCTGTAAACACATCTAGCACCCAGCTGATCTCTCTTTCTACAGTTTTTTCAGTCACGTTAAAATCTCTTGTACACAGAGTCCTTTGTCAAGGAACTCAACCCATTTACTCCCCTACTCCATCTCCTTTTATTTATTTTGAACTTCACTCCTACCGACTCCATGTTCTGGCCTTAATTCCTGTGCTGCAGGTAAAGCTCCAACCTTCCCTGGCAGTTTAGGAAGAGTCGCAGACTCTAAAGGTTCAGCAATTCATCATCATTTCCAGAAAGAAGCAAAAGAGCAGTGGTGGTGATTACTGACTCTATCCTAAGGGCAACGGAGGAACATATCTGTCAACCAGACATGACACTCAGTGAAAGTTAGCGCCAACTGCTACCCTATGCTGCTCATCCATATGGCATTAATAATACTGACAGGAATGACCACTACAGACCAAAAGTCACTAAAAGGAACTACAGCGTGGATGGAAAAACTAGAAAGTGCCAGTTCTGCCTAACAAGAATCGTATTTCAGGTGAAAACAGAGTATAGTTTTGGAAGTGGCACTGAAGAATGGACTGTGGTTCGGTATGTGATTGGGAAAGCATTAAGTGCACATTACAACTGTATTTGCATTTAATGAGTCTAGTGAAAGGAGAAAATTAATGAGACTAACAGTATAAGCAGACTGTTCTAAAAACAAGTGAAGATCAGTGTACTCCCATAGAGTCCGTACAGGAGGATACTAAATTGATCTCCAGAACAACTCCGTTAACTACACACAAGTAAACAGGTAAAGATGTAAGGCTAGATACATGATCAAGTTCATAACTGAATCAGTGTAACAAAACTGGGTAGATAAAGTGAAATAAGAGCAGAATGGTTGCAAAGAAATAAGAAGAGTTCTGGAAGGGACACAATAATAAATTCAAAAATTTGCATGATTAAGTCATGTGGAGATCTGATTCAAGGACAGTGGAAGCTAAAGACGGCAGTTCCTCCCAAAATGCCCCACCAAAACAAACAAAATCAAAACCAAACAAGCAAAAATACAAATGAACAACAACAACAACAAAGTCATGGAGATAAGTATATAAGTTCAAATGCGAAGACTGAAAATTAGTATCTGTTGCCAGATGCGAATAGAAGTAAGTTGGGTTTGAGAGCCAGGAAGATTTCACAATAAGACAAACTTGACTGAGGCTTCTAAAGGCAGGAAGAAAAAAATTGAAGGCACAAACCCGAAAGTGATGCAACCTGAAATACAGCTGGCAGCTAGCAAGATATCTGTTTGTAAAAATACTGGTGTTAACACAAAGATGAAGAAAAGTGTTGGTCTCATAATTCAGCAGAAAAATAAAGCTATCAACAGACAACTACAGGAATGCTTTAATATCTCCCTTGCATGCTTTCACTAAAAAGAGATAGTATGATCAAATGGCTGTCACAGTTTGTATGTGCAAGCAAGGGACAAGACCTCATTTTCTGAACAAAGAAACATAGGCTAGAGAGCTTTAAAGGCACAAAAATGTTAAAAACTATCCCATCAACTGGGTCTCTAGAAGTTCATTGCAGTTCATTCAGTGATCATCCTTGAGAACTCTTAAGGGTTCAGGAGGTACAGAAAGACTGGGAAACAGCAAACATGGTGTGCAACAAAAAAGAAGTCACAGAACGATAGCATAGAATGTCATGTACCCTGACATCAACATCCCTTTTCATTCCTCTACACAAAAACAATCCCAACGCAGATTAGAAGAATGAATCCCTATGGGAAGGAAATGACCTGTTGCACAAGTAAGAACAAGAATAAAAAAATGCAAGTTGCTACACTGAGAAAAATAGCAACTGTCTTTGTAAAACTGAAGCAAGCACAAGTGAACAACAGCATGGTATCTCAAAAAAAATAAGAAATAAGAGGTAATTATCATACTAAGGCTTATATATACTCATGCAGTGTGACACATCCAGAAAGCACTGAAGCCTTTTTATTCAGCCCTAGTAAAAGTTTGTTTCAGGGCACTGCATTTCAGTAATAAGTGATTCGAAAAGTGAGAAGACAGAGGGAATTGATCAGCGGTTTAGAAAACACTGCCTAGAAGGAAAGAGGGAAAGATTCAGAGTTGTTCAATCTGAAGAAAAATGAGGAAGGATACAAAATAAAGTAGGGAAAAGAGGCTATGTATCATACTACATATTAGGCTACAGTTTGATATGTGCTCACTTGATAAAGAGGAGGGGCTCTTTTTGACGGCTATGATGATCATGATGAAAGTCACAGACTTAAACTGAAGTGACAACAATTTAAGGCAAAATAAAGAAAATTTCTTAGCTGTATGGAGAATGGCAATGCATCCACTGTATGCAGTGCTTCCATGAAATACATCTCTCACTGGCACAGGATGTGCTCTTCCCACTCTGCACATCCTTTCACTGCTTGCCCAAATATCTATCAGGATTTCCATAATTGGAGTTCAACCTGCCTTATGGCAGAGTGATGGATTAAGTAAGCAATCTCTTAAGATCCCCTCTTGCCCTCTAATTTTTTTGTCCATCTGCAAAAACAGTTTTATCGTTTTGTGATAGTCAGAATAATCCTCTGACACCTAAGCCAATCTGCCAGTGCTAACACCAAGATGTGTGGCCCACGCAACATTCTTTTTCTGGAACCAAACCATGATATTTGACTACCCTACACTGTGCAGGTGCAATGCTAATACAGAGCCCATAGCCTGTGGTTACCAGGAAGGGATTGGGAAAAGAGAGGATTATTCCTGTCAAAGGGACAGAATATTCTCTTGCACTCCAGCTACAGCAAAGGCTTTTACTGAATTCAGTTCAAATACCTGAAGGTGAGGGTGGAGATTTCAATTTCTATACTTAATTTTTTGCTGCTAGAATTCCCTTCCTTTTTTTTCTAAAGCTCAGTATGAACAGACGGCTGCAAGAAAAAGGGTTTATATGAAACAAAAGAGAAAAAGGATAAGACGGCAGTAGAGCTCTGAACACCACCTAATCCTGCTCAAACAAATCTGCTATTTTAGATATTTAAAGAAAAGAGCCTGCCTACTTGACAAACCAGAATGGTTCCAAAGAAACGATTACAACCTGTCATATCAGGTCAGCCTGAAAAGAGTTTTCATGCAGCCAATGATTCTATAAATTACATTTACAGTCACTTCATTTCCCAGCCTGAAGCAGTACTGGGCAGGGCAAAATGAACAGTGACAAAAAATATGCAGGTTTTACACACTGGGGTTGTAAAGAATAATATGGAGATGGGAATGAACTTGATTGAATTGCAATGAAAGATTAATTGTATGACGTGTGAGTAATTGGTTAATGGGACTGGGTCAGCACCTGGTGCCTGATGGCTTGAAAAGATGAGAATGCAGCTTCAGCTATTTGGAAAAGGTTTTGCAGGCCAAAATGTTCCCAGCTCTGTAACTTGCAGAGTCTGAGAAATGAAATAAATCTAAATGTAAATTACGGAGTCATCTGATAGTCAGAGCTATTTTTGCTTTGAGACTAATATTCATATTGTCAGTGTTTGAGGTGCGGGGATACAGAAAGGCCAGAATGGGCATCCAGAAAGGAAAAACGGGCTGCACAAGTGAACCTGAGTGAAGCGTGATGCATTAACCTGGAAGTAATTAAAAAGAAAGGGCAGGGAGTAGCCTTGTTAGTGACTACTCAGTGTATAACAGAGAGCCATTATGATAATATGGAACTGTAAAAATGAGGTCTTGTCTGCTCTGCAAGGACATTAACAAATGAGTGATACTTTTCCCATGAAAAGAAGGATTGCCCCATTGTCCTTCACCAGCACTTTCTCTGTCTTGTCAACAATCTGCCTGGATATTGCACTTCAATGCAAAATTGGCTGCGTTTCAGTTGTATAATACTCATATGTTTTAGAAAGGTAATGTATAAACCAACAGCAACACTAAGAGAAATATAATGTAAAGATTACTCCACTGGGCATTTCTATTTTTCCAGGGGACTTTTAAAGATTACTCAAGAAGCTGTCTTGTATTTTTTTGGTACAGTTTAGTAAGTCCACCCTGTATCTATAAGAAATGAAGAAATTCCAGGTGATCTAGTACAATTTTCTGTGACAATTTAAGATGGTTATAGCTTCTCATTGTAATATTTAGTGCTTTCTTAGAATGGATAGAGGATGAGGACTTCCATCTCAGCCTCTTACAGAGATGGGATTTTAAACCTGGACTGCCACATTTGCCTATTATATCAAGAATTAATGTTCTACTTCTAGCACTATGGGCAAGACCTACCACTTTATTTGATCTCACCAGTATTAAGCAGAGCAAATAGAGATATAATCAGAAAAGACGGATTGCTAAATGACTTGCAAGAAGCAAAGGACATACAAAGAAACTTGAAAAGTTTTTGCAAATGAAAGAGAAATGTGAAAAAGAGAAAGGAATGTATAGGCTGATCAGAGGGGAGCATATAACTAATGGCATAGAGATGTTTGAAGTATTTAATCTCTTTCCTGAGTCAGTCTTCTTAACAACAGTTATCAGTGATGTAGAGAAATGATTTTATTAGGAGGTAGAAACATAGGGTAGGATAGAGTAAGGACGTACAGACAGAATAAAGAAATTGATGTTTTAACAAATCAGCAACTGAGCACTCAGCACCACCACGCCACTCTCATTCCTCGTCCTCAAGAAGATGCAGGGAACTTCTACTCCATATCTGGAGCATCTTCTCCACTCCTTCTTCGGTGATCTTAGCATCTGTAGGGTTGTTTCTCTCAACATTTGCACATTCCTCTCTCCTAGCTGCTGTTGCAAGGAAAAACAGACTCAGAAGTATAGTTCTGCTTTCTTCATGATCTTCAATACCTTGTGAATATAAGAACCATCCAAGTGATTGAGAGGAAGGTAAATATATTCTGTCTGACTAAATAGACAGGTCCAGAGGAATTAAAATTAAATGCTTTAATTTGCATATATGATAATGTACAAGAACAAATTGATGCACAGTAGTTTACAAACACTGAAAGTAGGATTCTTGAACATTGTTATCCCCTTAGACATACTCAGCAGTCAGGGCTGATGTGATGCCTGGCAGGAAGGAAAATGGGGAAGTGGCCCACAAACCAGTGTGACAAATTTAGGAGGAGAAGCCAACCATGCACAAGGTCCAGGCCACTTACAGCAGGTTCCTGGATCATGAGCAGTTTGATAGACACTGGCTGACAAAGTGAGGCCATTGAGCTGTTGAAGAATAAGCAGTGTCATTTCTTCCTTTGATGAGATTCAGTGGATCAGAAGGCATTGCTGAATCTTTTGGGACACTCTGATTATACCTGGGACATTAATCCAGACAATTTATTTCTTAAACAGACCCTGTGTAATTTTTTCTAAATAAAATTGTAATATGGTAGCTACATATCAAAAGGCCTCATAATTCATTGAGAAAAATGACCAGGACATTTTGCACTGGATCCTGACTGGTTATGGTTCCAGCTCTATTCCAGGTTTATTTTGAACTAGTGGGATTACAGAAAAGATTACATACAAATATACAGATGGTAGCTGGACATGAGGACTTGCAAGCATTTGGGATAATAGGATTAAGTCTTAAATTACTCTGTAAATTGGAGACATAGTATAAAATGAGAATGATGTGATTCAATAAACAGCAAAGGGTAATACTTAAAAGGATTAATATAACAACACAAATATGGAAAGCTTGATTAATTCAGCAGTGTATTGTCAAGCAATCCTAATTCAAGACAACAAATTACCATTACTGTTGTAATTAGTCCTTTTTTGCAGTTTGGGATGTATTTATAATAATGTAGCAGTACACAAATTATTGTGCCTTATGTGAAGAGAGTCTGGCTAGATTTTCTACATCCAGTTTCACTTAAGTAAAGAGGTAGAAAGAATGCAGTATGCCCAGTGGCAAACATAGTTGAAACAACTGAGACAATAACTTTGAAAATCCAAGTTCTAAAGAGAATGGTTAAATGACTTTCTCTACAAAAGAAAAGAATAAGGGAAAACAGCTTGTAAGTGGTATGTAGGTATATACATATGCATACATACACGTATGTGTATATGTATGTATGCATGTATATATTCACATACTTGCATGCTTGTTAAATATGTGCATATTTTATGCTTTGTTTTACATACATGTGTACACACAAGCACAAAGGAAGAAATGCCAGTCATTGTCAAAATCCACTGAAAGACAAAGTGTAATCCGATCAGTTCATAGCACAGAAAAAAAAAAAGAATTTGAGTATCACCAAATATGAAGTTATCAGCAGAATTTGTGCAATTTCCCTTTTACTCCCACACTAGAGTAGGTAAGGGAGCAGCCTGCCTTTAGAGGTAAAACAACAGAGGTTCCTATGGTACCTTCTTAGTAATAAAAGCCTGAGAATATGCTGCACACCAGTGATACAATCAAGCACAAATATGACACTTTTGGAAAGCACCACACACAGAGTGTTATAAATCTAAGAGGTTTTAAATGCACATATGATATGTGCACTCTTGTTCAAAGGAACATACAGACCGTGAGCATAATGGTCTTTGCTAAAAAGAGGTGAAATGGACGGCAGTCTAAACCCAACCCCAGCAGTGCAACAAGGGACATATTCCATTGTTAAGCCACATCTCCACTTGTAATATTTTTTCTTTCTATTTCTCTGACATATGACACTTAGATAATTAATCATGTGATTTGTATACTTAAAAAGTCATTCTAGTTTCATAGCAGAGGATCATGGGACAAGTATCACGGGATGAGACAGGTTGGGGCTGATAAACTGGGATGCACTGCCTGTGTGGAAATGACAACTCAAAGCAGTTTGCTGACTTATGAGGGTTAGGGGACAGTACACATTGCCAGCCTGCAGTGAACCTGCACAGGATGCTTGTGCTGTCAGTTATCAGCTCTGGGGATAAATATCTGACAATGAGTTGGCAACAGCTACACCTTTGCCTTCAGGCATGACACCCATCATCAATGACTTTCAAAAAAATGTTAGACAGACATCAGCGCAAGGTGGTTGTATGTGGTGGACCCTTCCCCTGAGCAGGTGAATGAACTAGCTTCCTGCCTTATATTGTTGCACTGATTTTCTGAGTGGTGCTCCACAAAACTGCCAGAACACCTCCAGGTGTTCATACTAATCTAATCCTTCCAATAATTCTCCAGTTGGCTTCATTTTAGAGCCAGGTCTCTTTAAGGCTTTCATCAATGACTTGGATATAGGAATTAAAGGTATACTAATTTATACTGTGGACAACAAAAAAAAGTGGGAGGAGCTGTTGACTCCCTTGAAGGAGTGGTGCAGTTTTGGGCACCTCAATATAAGAACAACATAAAACTATTACAAAGCACCCAAAAGAGGGCAACAAAGATGATACAGGGTCTGAGAGGCAAAAGACTGAGAAGTGAACGAGGTCTCCTGTTTTGTTCATCCCAGAGAAGAGGAGACTGAAGGGAGATCTCATGGAGGCCTACAGCTTCTTCCAAAGGGAAGCAGAAGGGCAGGCACTGAGCTCTTCTATTTGATGACAGCTATAGGACCTGAGGGAATAGCATGGAGTTGTGTGAGGGGAGAGTCAGGTTGGGTATTAGGAATAGATTCTTCATCCAGAGGGTGGTAGGGCACTGGAACTGGCTCCTCATGGCACTGATCACAGCACTGAGCCTGCTGAAGTTCAAGAAGTATTTGGACAGTGCTCTCAGACATAGTGTTTGAATTTTGGATGGTAGTGCATGGAGATCAGAGTTGGACTCAATGATCTCTGTAGTTCTCCTGCAACTCGGGATATTCTGTAATGCTGTGATTCTAATTGCCCTGACATTTTGTTAGAGTGCTAGCTAAGTGAGGAAGCTCATGTACAATTGATAATATACCTGTTTCAATATAAAGTGCTATCCATTCAACCACACTACAGGAAAAAGTCCTGTTTTCCAGCGTGTCTAAACTGGTCTTCACTGAGGTTGTTTCTTATATATATGAATAACACCACATAGTGCATCAGTACTGCTTCAGTGCTGTAGCTGTGCTAACACTTTTCTTTACCAAGTTAAAGTACAATGTGAATGCCTCCCCTTCTCCACCAGCTTCTTTTGTGAACTACAGCTGTCTCGCAGCAGAACAGCTAGCCAGCATCTTTTTTTTGGGGGGGGGAGGGGTAGGAGGGTTGAGGCTTCCATAACGCAGCGACCTGTTAGCAGCAACACTTCCCTCTCTAAAGTGTGACTCACCTTCAAAATATTGCCCCTGCATTCATGATCCATCTACCCTAAAACAGACACTCAGCAACTGCAAGATAACTCATAGAAGAGTTTTTACAGAAACATCAAGGTTGGAAAAGACCTACAAGATCATCCAGTCCAACCATCCACCTGTCAACAATAGCACTCACTAAACCATGTCCCTCAACAAAATATCCAAGCACTCCTTGAATATCTCCAGGGTTGGTGACTCCACCACCTCCCTGGGCAGCCCATTCCAGTGCCTGACTACTCTTTCAGAAAAGTAGAATTTTCTAACGTCCAGCCTGAATCTCCCCTGGTGCAGCTTGAAGCCATTCCCTCTACTCCTATCACCAGTTACACAGGAGAGAATAGGCCAACCCTCAGCTCACTACAACCTCCCTTCAGGTAGTTATAGAGAGCAATAAGGTCTCAGCTGCTCCTGATAAGGCCTGTGCTCCATATCGCTCACCAGCTTTGTTGCCCTTCTTTGAACCCGTTCCAGGGCCTCAATGTCTTTCTTGCAGTGAGGGGCCCAAAACTGTACATAATACTCGAAGTGAGACCTCACCAGAGCTGAGTACAGGGGATGATCACTTCCCCGTTCCTGCTGATAACACCGTTTCTGATGCAAGCCAGGATGCCATTGGCCTTCTTGGCCACCTGGGCACACTGCTGGCTCATCAGCCAAGCATCAGTCAATACCCCCAGGTCCATTTCCTCCACATTAAATGAAGCTTTAACATATTTTTCAAGCCATAATTTGTACATGCACCAGTTCTCTGGAGCATCTTTGTTTGGAAGCAGACAGGAATCCCATAAATAAAAATAGTCTTACAGTTTTAAACAGGTCTGTGAAGTCTTAGGCAAACAGAGCCTAAGACAAGGTCTCTATGAGCATTCACAGTTTTGTTGTTCTCCTGAATTTTGAACTGCAGTGGAAGATACACAATTTCCGAAGTAGTGAGTTCATGTAACAGTTTGCCAGCATTCATAATGTAATCCTAATCTTGCTCTCCAAATCCACATTTGCCAGGTTTCAGAGACAAATAGATTTAAAGCAAAATTTGACAACTGTTATAAAGCCAAACTTGCGGGCATTTCTGAAGGCAGATTACATTCTAAGCTATTATCATGTGGAAAAATTAAATAAAAAAATCAAATGATTTTTTTCTCTTCTAAAGCTCCACTCTTCATTCCAGAAGTGCCATTTTTCCAAATACAATTATAGACAGAATGAAAATATGCGAGATACATATTTCTGGAATTAATGTGTAGAGTAAGTATGAAACTAAGTTCTAGAGAATATAGATTTAGACACATTTCAGTACTGAGACAACTACAATTCACATAAATACAAATGTTCTCCCCTCTGTGAGTCTAATTAGATGCTCAAATTGGAAATTGCTATTTGGCATAAAATAAGTCAATGTAATATTTCAACAAGATTTCAACAAGATTGTCATTTAAGATGAATGAATTCTCACTTTTCTTGTAAACAAAAAATGTGAGCTCAGTGAAGTAACTTGCCATCATTATGAAGGAGAGAATACTAGCTAGGAGCATCTGCAGGGGTATTGTCAACCATATATTTTTAAAATTATTCAAATTGGCATGCAACACTGCAGATACACTTGCTGGCGTTTTTTTAGGTACTCAGAAAGCATTGGGCAGAACTGGCACAGGGGACATAAGAACTGACAAAGAAAAAAAATGAGGAAAACAATGACGACTACCTATGCTGGGGAAGGAAAATGTCTGGACTGGGAGTAAATCTGAGATTTCATCCTCAAATAGAACCCAGCATATAACGCTATGCTCTGTACAATGCAACACTGAGAATACTGATCTGAACTTGGCAGTAAAGAGTAGGCTACAAATGATCTAATTTATCTCAATTCATATCAGCTTAGCGGATTTGGAAGAGTTTACATGAAAATAGGTAACAAGGGAGTCACAAAAGCATGGATTTTTAAAGTCTTTAAGCAACAATTACTTTTCATAATGACTGATCTTTTTAATTGATATCTCTCTGGTAATCAGCAAGGAAATCATGAGGAGTAGGAAGGGATTTTTGCTTTGGAAATGTAAGAAATAAAAAATGAAAAGATGGTGTTCTTTTTTTTTTTTTTTAATAAAAATAAGATCACTCCCAATTTAACTTTCAAGGTGAAATACAAAAAAAGATATCTGTGAGCATTTTTTTTTAAGTAGTAAATGGTAACCAATCAATCATCATACATGATCATATACTTCAACATACAATCATTAAGCATAAAACTAAAATACGATAAAGTGTTTCTGCTGACATCATTTGCAAAAACAAAGCTCTTGTGGCAACAAGAATGATTAGTAGAGGAAAAAAATTCATAAAATAAGATTTTTCATGTAAAACCATTTTAATCAGAAGGGATACAAAAATGAGTGTAAATAATGAATAGTGTAAAAAAAGATAATTGCTATCTTCTTTCTTCCTTTCATAGGATAAGGCTAAAATGACATCTAGAGACACTGAAAGACAGCAAATCCAAATTTAAATAAAGAAGAACAGCCTTACTAAGTAGGCAAAACAAAATGTGTAACCAACCTGTGGAACGGATTGAAGCAGGAGGCTCTTGAGATTAACAAAAACAGTAAGATTATAGGAGGTCTATACATAATCATATTAATAAAATTGTCCAGCTATAATGTCAAACATCCAAGTCAAACAAAAACAAAAAGGGGGATTCAAAGTTTCACAACTGATCTATAAGGAGAAAACATGTCAGGAACTTGGTGATGACATTTGGAATTCTACAAGCATTTGGTATTAGCTGCTAAGTAATGCAAAGTAACCTACAAATTCTGACACAAAAAGGTGCAAAAATCAGGCAGTGTCAATACCCACAGTATAACAATTCCTATATTAGCATGCAGTTCGATTTCTACATTCTATTACCGTTTACAAGTTATTCTTCCTGATAGTTGCCTAAAACGTAAATTGTCTTAAAGATCTGTCAACAGAAAAATTTTGTAAGTAACAAGAAAAAGAAATTTGCAAAATCACATTGTTAAAGTGCCTTTCTCTTGGAAAAGAATGAATGCAGACTTTGCTAGAGGTATTATAAAGCCAATGCAATTATTGGAAGAATAAAAAACAAACCACCAGAAACTTATAGCTTAAATACTCCATGGTATCAGTAGCAGTAGTTGTAGTAGTAGTTGTAATAGTAATATTTGTAGTAGTATTAGTGTTGTAGCAGTCCTGAACTGAAGACAAAATACAATCAAATCTACGGGCAGAACTGACATATTTCATTGAAACATTGCTGCAGCTGGGACAGAAAAAAGAGAATAGTGTGAGATAAGCTTTCTAATACGCAAGACACATTTTCAGGGGCTGTCAGGGACTTGACAAAGTTCAGTAGAGTGAAGTGCTGAGTCCTGTATTGGGGCAGGAATAACTCTGTGCATGAGCTTGTTTTGGGACTAACTGGCTGAAAAGCAGATTTGCAGACAAGGCTCTGGACATCCTGGTGGAAAGGTTGTCTATAAGACAGCAGTGCACACTCATAGGATCATAGGATCATAGAATCGCAAGGTTGGAAACAACCTGCAAGATCATCTAGTCCAACTATCCTCCCATTACCATTGCTACCACAAGCCTCTAAACCATATCTCACAGCTCCTCATCCAGATGCCTCTTGAACACTGCTGGGGACGGCGACTCCACCACCTCCCTGGCAGGCCATTCCAGTGCCTGACCACTCTCTGAGAGAAAAAGTTCTTCCTTATGTCTAACCTAAACTTCCTCTGGTACAATTGAAGCCATTTCCTCGGGTCCTGTTGTTGCCTGGGAGAAGAGGCCAAACCCCTCTTCACCACAACCTCCCTTCAGGAAGTTGTAGAGTGCAATGAGGTCTCCCCTGAGCCTCCTCTTCTCCAGACTGAACAATCCCAGCTCCCTCAGCCACTCCTCATAAGACCCCTCACCAGTTTTGTTGCCCTTCTCTGGACACGTTCCAGGGCCTCAATGTCTTTCTTGCAGTGAGGGGCCCAAAACAGAACACAGTACTCAAGGTGTGGCCTCACCAGTGCTGAGTACAGGTGGATGATCACCTCGCTGCTCCTGCTGGCCACGCTATTTTCTAACGCAGGCCAGGATGCCATTGGCCCTCTTGGCCACCTGGACACACTGCTGGCTCATGTTCAGCTGAGCATCAACCAACACCCCCAGGTCCCTTTCCTCTTCACAGTCATCCAGCCACTCATCCTCAAGCCTCTAGTGCTGCATGAGGTTGTTGTGGCCAAAGTGCAGGACCTGACACTTGGCCTTGTTGAACCTCATCCCATTTACCTCAGCCCAGTGATCCAGCTTATCTAGATCTTTTTAGGGCTTTTTTTTAACCAGCAACAGCAGTGTGCCGGTGCTGGGAGCTGGCAGCCGCTGGCAGCTTGTGGGCGTGCTGCTGAGGCACCAGGGGTGGAGCTGGCACAGCTCAGTCTTCTCTCTGAAATTAACCTTGACCCTTGTTCTTTGAAGGAGACAGTTGGACTAGATGATAGGTCGTTTCCAACCTTGTGATTCTATGATTCTATGAAGCTAAAAGCAATCCAGGAGAGGGCAGAAGCTAGGTGCCACCCACCTAATCTGCTTGGTGAGAAAAGATTGTTACCGCTCACTGATAAAAGAGAGGGAAGGCAGAGTGAGAGACACAGCCCACACTGCCCATTACTGCACCAGTAGAGGTGTGGGAGGTGGGTCTTGTGGCAGGACACTTCCGTGTTCTTGTCTTTGCTGAGACTGATCTCCTACTGTCTGACCCAGAGACCACGGGTTCAAACATGGTCTCTACCAGATGGCGGCCTTGTTCCATGAAGACTGTAGTGACCCAGACGGAAGGCTGGCCCAGAAATGTGGTGGTTCAAGTCTCTGGCTGCAGGGAGTGCCTGAGCCTGCTGCTGGGGGAGGATGGGAGGGATGCCACCTGTGCAAGGTGTGAGCAGGTGGACGACCTCCTCAGCCTGGTGGTGGAGCTTAGGGAGGAGGTAGAGAGACTAAGAGCCATTAGAGAGTGGGAGAGGGAGATAGACTGGTGGAGTGACTTTCTGCGAGAAAGGAGCAGAGATTGCAATCCCCAAACTGTAGTGGACTCTCTCCCTTGCCATGTTCAATCCAAGAGAGCTGACTTGAGAAGAGAGGAGGAATGGCAGCAGGTCCCACCTCAGTGACACAGGCAGCGCCCATCCCGACCTACCTCAGTTCCTCAGGTGCCTCTAAGTAATAGGTTTGATACCCTGAAGCTGGAGGGTGAGGTGGCTGAGAATGAGGTGGAGGAACAGCCTCCAACTTTTCTAAGGAGAGGCGATCGGCTCCAAGCTTGAAGACTGTCTCCTCCAGTAAGGAAAGGAGGGTGATACTCATAGGTGGCTCCCTTCTAAAAGGAACTGAGGACCTGATATGTCGTCCTGACCCCATCCGTAGGGAAGTGTGCTGCCTCCCTAGGGCATGGGTCATGGATATTTCTAGAAAGCTTCCTGGTCTTATTCGCCCGTCTGCTATCCATTATTGGTAGTTCAGGTCGGTAGTGATGTTGCTGCTGAGAGAAGTCTGAGGAATATAAAAAATGACTTCAAGGGGCTGGGGAGGGTACTTGATGGAGTGGGCATGCAGGTGGTTTTCTCTTCAATCCCTTCAGTGGCAGGGAAGAACAATGACAGGATCAGAAAAACCCTCCTCATAAATAAATGGCTTAGAGGTTGGTGTAGGCAAAAGAATTTTGGCTTTTTTTTGACCATGGGGCAATTTACTCGGCTCCTGGCATGATGGCTGCAGATGGAGCTCACCTATCTGCAATAGGTAAAAGGATCCTAGCCCAGGAACTTGTGGGCCTCATTGAAAGGTCTTCAAAGTAGGTAAGAAGGGGGAAGGGAACAAAATGAGGGCCACTGGGGTTGAGCGGGTAGTTCAAGGCTCAAAACAGAGCTTGATGGGTGATGAGGGTGGAGATGGGGCAGGAGGTTACTGCTTCCTAAAGTGTCTGTACACTAATGCGCGCAGTATGGGAAATAAGCAGGAAGAGTTGGAGGTCTGCATGCGGTCACTTGGCTATCATCTCATTGCAGTCACGGAGACATGGTGGGACAGCTCACATGACTGGAATGTTGTCATGGAGGGCTATGTGCTTTTTAGGAAACATTATCTGGTGAGTCAGGGGGTGGAATTTCTCTTTATGTGAGAGAGCAGCTAGAATGTATTGAACTCCACCTGGGGGAGAGTGGTATAGCAGTGAAGAGCTTGTGGGTGAGAATCAAGGGGCAGGCTGGTATGGCTGACGCTGTTGTGGGCCCTCTGATCAGGAGGAGGAGGTTGATGAGGCCTTCCATAAGCAACTGGAAGTAGCGTCACAATCCCAGGTGCTGGTGTTTATGGGGGACTTCAATTATCCAGATATTTGCTGGATAAGCAACATGACCAGGCACGCATGGTCCAGACAATTCCTGCAATGTGTTGAAGACAACTTTCTGATGCAGGTGGTGGAGGAACTGACAAGGGGAGGAGTGTTGCTGGATCTTATTCTCACTAATAAGAAGGGCTTGTCAAGGAAGTAAAGGTCGAGGGCAGCTTGGATTGTAGTGACCACGAGATGGTGGAGTTCAAGATCCTGAGAGGAAGAAGCAAAGTGAAAAGTAGGATTGCTACCCTGGACTTTAGGAGAGCCAACTTTGATCTTTTCCGCGACCTACTTGGAGCTATCCCGTGGGCTTGGGTGTTAGAAGGTAAGAGGGCCTGTGAGAGATGGTCGGCGTTTAAATAGTTCTTCTTCCAAGCTCAGGATCAGTGCGTCCCTGTGAGCAAGAAATCAGGAAAGGGTGGCAGGAGACCTGTGTGGATGAGCAAGGAGCTCATGAACAAACTCAAAGGAAAGAAGGTCCAAGAAATGTGGAAAAAGAGTCTGACCACTTGGGAAGAATATAGAAATGTTGTCAGGGATGCGAGGAGGAAGGCTGAAGCCCACCTGGAATTGAATCTGGCAAAGGTGATAAAGGATAATAAAAAAAAGCTTTTTAAAGTATGTTAACAGTAAAAGGAAGACTAGGGAGAATGTGACTCCCCTACTAATTGAGACGGGTGTTCTGGTAACGGGGGATGGTGAGAAGGTGGAGATACTGAATGCCTTCTTTGCTTCCATCTTCAGTGAAAAAGCTCTCCCTCAGGAATCCCGGACCCTGGAGGTTAGTGAGAGGATCTGGGGGGTGGAAGACTCCCCTTTAGTCAGGGAAGAGGCGGTCCGGGAGCGCCTAGGCAACACCAATGTTCATAAATCCATGGGACCCAATGGGATGCATCCATGGGTGCTGAAGCAGCTGGAGGAGGTGATTGCTGAACCATTCTCTGTCATCTTTGAGAGGTCTTGGAGAATGGGGGAGCTGCTTGAAGACTGGAGGTTAGCCAATGTCACTCCGGCCTTCAAAAAGGGCAAGAAGGAAGATCCAGGTAATCACAGAATCACAGAATTGTAGGGGTTGGAAGGGACCTCCAGAGATCATCGTGTCCAACCCCCCTGCCAAAGCAGGTTCCCTACACCAGGTCGCACAGGTAGGCATCCAGGCAGGTCTTGAACATCTCCAGAGAAGGAGACTCCACCACCTCCCTGGGCAGCCTGTTCCAGTGCTCCGTCACCTCACTGTAAAGAAGTTCTTGCGCATATTTGTGCGGAACTTCCTGTGCTGCAGTTTCCGGCCATTTCCCCTTGTCCTGTCTCCACTCACCACTGAAAAGAGTCCGGCCTCACCACTCTGCCCCCCACACCTTAGATATTTATAGACCTGGATCAGGTCCCCTCTCAGTCTTCTTTTCTCAAGGCTGAACAGACCCAGTTCACTCAGCCTTTCTTCATAAGAGAGATGCTCCAGGCCCTTCACCATCTTCATGGCCCTCCGCTGGACTCTTTCCAAGAGATCCCTGTCAGGTAATTACAGGCCAGTCAGCCTCACTTTTTTCCCTGGAAAGATGATGGAACAGCTTGTGCTGGATGTCATCTCCAGACAACTGGAAGAAAAGGAGATTATCAGGAATAGTCAGCATGGGTTCACCAGGGGGAGGTCATGCTTGACCAACCTGGTAGTCTTCTATGATGTTGTCACTTGATTTCAGCAAGGCATTTGATACTGTCTCCCACACATCCTTATAACAAAGCTGAGCAAGTGTGGGATAGATGAGTGGACAGTGAGGTGGGTTGAAAACTGGCTGACTGACAGAGTGCAGAGGGTCGTTGTTGGTGGTGCAGAGTCCGTTTGGAGACCTGTAACCAGCGGTGTTCCTCAGGGGTCGGTGCTGGGTCCGGTCTTGTTCAACATCTTCATCAATGATCTTGATGAGGGGATAGTGGCCACCCTCAGCAAGTTTGCTGATGATACGAAGTTGGGAGGATTGGCTGACACCCCTGAAGGCTGTGCCGCTGTTCAGAGAGACCTGGACAGGCTGGAGAGCTGGGCAGTAAGAAACCGGATGAGGTTTAACAAAAGCAGGTGTAGAGTCTTGCACCTGGGGAGGAATAATTTCATGCACCGGTACAGGTTGGGGGATGACCTGCTGGAGAGGAGCTCTGCAGAGGGGGACCTGGGTGTCCTGGTGGATGACAGGTTGGCCATGAGCCAGCAGTGTGCCAAAAAGGCCAATGGCATTCTGGGGTGCATTAAAAAGAGTGTGGCCAGCAGGTCGAGGGAGGTGATCCTCCCCCTCTACTCTGCCCTGGTAAGGCCTCATCTGGAGTACTGTGTCCAGTTCTGGGCTCCCCAGTACAAAAAAAAGACAGGGATCTCTTGGAAAGAGTCCAGCGGAGGGCCATGAAGATGGTGAAGGGCCTAGAGCATCTCTCCTATGAAGAAAGGCTGAGTGAACTGGGTCTGTTTAGCCTTGAGAAAAGAAGACTGAGAGGGGACTTGATCCAGGTCTATAAATATCTAAGGTGTGGGGGGCAGAGTGGTGAGGCCAGACTGTTTTCAGCAGTGTGTGGAGACAGGACAAGGGAGAACAGCTAGAAACTGAAGCATAGGATATGCAAAAATGTGCGCAAGAACTTCTTTATGGCTCCAGTATGGAACACTGGAGCAGGCTGCCCAGGGAGGTTGTGAAGTCTCCTTCTCTCGAAATATTCAAGACCCGCCTGGACACCTACTTGTGCGATCTGGTGTAGGGAACCTGCTTTGGCAGGGGGGGTGGACTCGATGATCTCTGGAGGTCCCTTCCAACCCCTATGATTCTGTGATTCTGTGATCCCTCTGAAGGACCTCCTTATCCTCAGGCAGATCGACACCACCTCCCAGCTTGGTGTCATGTGCAAACTTACTGAGGGTACACTCAATCCCTTCATCTAAGCCACCAATAAAGATATTAAACAAGATGGGCCTCAGTACTGACCCCTAGGAGACACCACTTGTAATGGGTCACCAGCTGGACTTAACTCTATTAACCACTACCCATTGGGCATGGCCCTCTAGACAGTTCCTTACCCAAAGAAGAGTATACCTGCCCAGGCCATGGGCAGCCAGTTTCCGAAGGAGAATACTATGAGAGACCTGAAGTTTAATGTATACTACATCAACTGCCTTTCCCTTGTCTACTAGTCTGGACACCACACCTGGAAGGCTCTCATACCAGCTGTGTAAGGAAGCTATCTTCCACACACTGTAGAAACCTTTTGGACCGCTTCCTCTGTGCTGTATTATATTTCCAACATATATCAGGGAAATTGAAGTTTCCCACAAGAACAAGGGCTGGTGATTGCATGACTTCCACAAGCTGCTCATAGAATGCCTAATCCATCTCTTCATCCTGATTAGGCAGTCTATAACAGATCCCCTCTAAGATGTCACCCTACAGGCCTTCCCCCTGATCCTTACCCACAGATACTCAACTTTATCATTCCCAACCCCAAGCTCTTCAACATCAAAACAGTCTGTAATATAAAGGGCCACACCACTTCCTTCCTTGTCTATCCATTCTGAAGAGCTTGTAGCCATCCACAACTCACAGCAGAGAAGGCCATCACAGCAAAAAAGTGTTGCAAACAGATGCAGAGAGCTGATCTGTCCCATGATGAGCCATATCTGCAGTGCTGGCTACAGTGTATAGTACAAGTGAGTTGTGGATATATTGGAAAGAGTCCAGTGATGGGCCATGAAAGTGATGAAGGGACTTTCCTTCCCAATGAGGAAAGTCTGAGGGAGCTGGGACTGAACTATAAGCAAAACAAAGAAATTACTGATATCTGAAATCACAGAAATTACTGATATGGATTATTGAAATATGATTAAGTCTTATTATAAACTAGTATTGATTAGGTTATGCAACTGTCTTGAAAAACTGAACACTTTTCAGTAGCTACAGATCATTATATGTGTTATTGAAGGTATTATTTCTAACTCTGTTGCCTTTGAAATTCTTGTAATATGCTGAAATTTTAAGGGAACTATCACGTTTCATTACTTTCATTATAAATGCATTGACTTCTCAAGAAAACAAGTGTTTAGATATTAAAATCTGCATATGGAGAGGTGTAGAAGCAGAGCATCCCAGGGGACCAGTTCACAAAATTGTTCCGTTCATTCACAGAATCACAGAATCACAGAATCACCCGGGTTGGAAGGGACCTCAAGGATCATGTAGTTCCAGCCCCCCTGCCTAGCAGGGCCACCAAACATACACATTTAGATCAGGTTGCCCAGGACCCCGTCCAACCTGGCCTTGAACACGTCCAAGGACGGGGCATCCACAACCTCCCTGGGCAGCCCGTTCCAGGGCCTAACCACTCTCCTTGTAAAGAACTTCCCCCTAACGTCCAACCTAAATCTTCCCTCCTTCAACTTGGATCCATTTCCCCTAGTCCTGCTATTGTCAGCCCTTTTGAAGAGTTTACTCCCCTCCTGGCTGTAGGTTCCCTTCAGGTATTGATAGGCTGCAATGAGGTCGCCCCGCAGCCTTCTCTTCTCTAGGCTGAACAAGCCCAACTCCCTCAGCCTGTCCTCATAGGGGAGGTGCTCCAGCCCCCTGATCATCTTAGTTGCCCTCCTCTGGACCCTTTCCAAAATCTCCATGTCTTTCTTGTACTGAGGGCTCCACACCTGGACACAGTACTCCAGATGGGGCCTCACAAGAGCCGAGTAGAGAGGGACAATCACCTCCCTGTCCCTGCTGACCACCCCTCTCCTGATGGAGCCCAGGATCCCATTTGCCTTTCGAGCTGCCAGAGCGCACTGCTGGCTCATGTTAAGTCTCTCGTCCATCAGGACCCCCAGGTCCTTCTCTGCCGAGCTGCTCTCAAGGACCACTCCTCCCAGCCTGTACGGGTGCCTGCGGTTCTTCCGGCCCAAATGCAAAACCTTGCACTTTGCCGTGTTGAACCTCATTAGGTTCACCTGAGCCCAGCTTTCCAGCCTGTCGAGGTCCCTCTGAATGGCATCCCTTCCTTCCACCGAATCAACCGCACCACTCAGCTTGGTGTCGTCAGCAAACTTGCTGAGGGTGCACTCAATTCCATCATCGATGTCATTAATAAAGATGTTAAAGAGCACCGGTCCCAAGACAGACCCTTGGGGGACACCACTTGTTACCGGCCTCCACCTGGACATAGAGCCATTGACCACCACCCTCTGTCTGCGGCCTTTCAACCAATTGCTTATCCATCGGGTCGTCCACCCATCAAATCCACTTCCCTCCAATTTGGAGATGAGGATGTGGTGGGGGACCATGTCAAAGGCCTTGCTCAGGTCCAGGTAAATGACATCGGTCGCCTTCCCTTCGTCCACCAATGCCGTCACTCCATCATAGAAGGCCACAAGATTAGTTAGGCATGACCTTCCTTTGGTGAAGCCGTGCTGGCTATCTCGGATCACATGCTCATTCTTTATGTGATTGAGCATGTTGTCCAGGAGGATCTGTTCCATGATCTTCCCAGGCACGGAGGTGAGACTCACCGGCCTGTAGTTCCCCGGGTCCTCCCTGCTCCCCTTCTTGTATATGGGAGTGACGTGACCCTTCCTCCAGTCGTCCGGGACCTCACCTGACAGCCACGACTTCTCAAATATGATGGAGAGCCGCTCGGCAACCACCTCAGCCAGCTCCTTCAGGACCCTGGGATGCACGCCATCCGGCCCCATAGACTTGTATTCATTCAGTCTAAGGAGGCACTGTCGGACTTGCTCTGCCCTTACAGTGGAGAGGGATTTACCTCCTTGGTCCCCACATAGAGGTTTGGGGATGCAGGGCTCAGGGACGTGAAAAAGACTAGAATCCTGGCCACCAGTGAAGACTGAGGTGAAGAACTCATTCAGCATCTCAGCTTTCTCTTCATCTGTTGAAGCCAGTTCTCCTTTTAAATTTACCAAAGTAGGTACACCCGTTTTGGCCTGTCTCTTCTGGCCAATGTACCTGTAGAAGGTTTTCTTATTGTTTTTCACGTCCCTTGCCAAGTTCAGTTCTGCCTGCGCCTTGGCTTCCCTGATCCCATGTCTGCAAGTCCAGACAGCATCCCCATACTCTTCCCAGGTGACACAGCCTTGTTTCCAGAGCTTGTACACCCCTTTCTTCGCCCTCAGTTCTCTCAGCAGGTCCTTGCTGAGCTATGCCGGTTTCCTACCTCGCCTGCCCACTTTCTTATTCAGAGGAATGGAGACCTCTTGTGCTTCCAGGAGGACATCCTTGAAGAGCAGCCAGCTCTCCTCAACATCCTTGTCTTTGAGGGCAGCGCGCCAGGGGATCTTGGCCAGCAATCCATTGAGTAGCTTGAAGTCTGCTCTTCTAAAGTTCAGTGTCCTGATCCTGCTCTTTGCCAGGCCCACATCGCTTGAGATCACAAACTCGACCAGGGCGTGGTCGCTGGAGCCCAGGCAGCCACCAACCTTGATGCCTTTGATGATCTCCTCAGCGTTGGTGAGCAGCAGGTCCAGCAACGCTTCACCTCTGGTCGGTCTGTCCAATACCTGAACCAGAAAGCTATCGTCAATGGATTCCAAGAGCCTTCTGGAGCTCTTGCAGCTCGCCGTGTGGTTTTCCCAGCAGATGTCTGGATGGTTGAAGTCCCCCACCAGGACAAGAGCCCGAGAGCCAGACATCTCACGCATCTGGAGCAAGAAAGCCTCGTCAACAGCCTCCCCTTGATCAGGTGGTCTGTAGTATACCCCTAACACCAGCTGACCTATATTAGTCCCATCTCTAATCCTAACCCACAGGCTCTCAACCTGTTCCTGACTGTTTCTCGTAGGGAGCTCCTCACAGTTTATCCAATCTCTGACATAGAGAGCAACTCCCCCACCCCTCCTACCTCGCCTATCTCTCCTAAACAGTCTATAGCCGTCGATGGCAGTATCCCAATTGTGGGAGTCATCCCACCATGTTTCTGTGATAGCAACAAGGTCATAACTTTCCGAGTGCATCACAGTTTCCAGTTCCTCCTGCTTGTTACTCAGGCTGCGTGCATTGGTATAAAGGCACTTCAGCCGGGCTATCCGTCTCGCCACCTTTATAAGGGATCTAGGATCCTCTAGAACAGCAGCATCCCCAGCATCCCCCTGCCCTACTCCTTCCCTATGCACTCTGCCGTCATTGCCCATGGAGTTTGGTACAAGCCCTCGAATGACCCGTTCAACCCCAGTAGCCCTTATTTTGTCCCCTTCCCCCTTCATTCCTAGTTTAAAGACCTGTCAATGAGTCCCGCTAATTCTTCAGCTAAGATCCTCTTACCCCTCAGGGACAGGCTGCATGCATCAGCAGCCATCATGCCAGGTGCAGTGTAAATTGCCCCATGGTCAAAAAAGCTGAAATTCTTGCGTCTGCACCAGCTCTTAAGCCATCTATTTAAGAGTTGGGTATTTTGGATCCTCCCTGTACCTTTCCCTGACACCACGGGCATAGAAGAAAAGACCACCTGTACCCCAGTACCTTCAAGTATTCGCCCCATTCCCCTGAAGTCTTTCTTGATAGACCTCAGGCTTTCCTTATCAACTTCCTCGCTGCCAGCTTGAATTATTAAAAGTGGGTAATAATCTGAAGGCCGAATCAACCCAGGAATTTTCTTTGAAATGTCCCTGACCCGTGCCCCAGGAAGGCAGCACACCTCTCTGCGGGTAGGGTCGGGCCGGCATATAGGGCCTTCTGTTCCTTGCAGAAGGGAGTCGCCTATGACAATCACCCTTCTGTCCTTACGGGTAGAAGCAGTCTTGAGGCTTGGGGGCGACCGCTTCACCTGAGGCAACCTCACGGGTGAACCTGTCTCCGCACTCTCACTCATCCCCCCCTCAAATTTCAGGGCCTCAAACTTGTTACGCAAAGGCACCTGGGGAGCCGGGGATGGTCAGGATGGGGGATGCCCCCTCCGCCGAGCAGGTACCCGTTTCCACTCCTCCTCCCTTCTCAAATTGCTGTTAGGGGGAAGAGAGGACAGGGGGCTCACTGAAACGCTGTCAGCTGGCTGGTTCCCCTTTACCAGGTGTTTGTAAGGTGGCAGGGGCTGACGTGCTCTGTGAGGAGCCTCGTCTGTGTGCCGAGAACCTGAGGTTGAGAGGGACTGACACCACCAGTCAGTCTCCCTCTCACACTCTTTTATGGTCCTCAGCCTCTCCACTTCCTCCTTCAGGCTAATCACAAGGCTGAGCAAGTCATTCAATTGCTCACACCTTATACAAGTGCTGCCTCCTTAATGTGGCATTGCAAAGGCCAGGCTGTGGCACTCCACACAGCCAGTGACCTGCACACTAGCATCTCGTGATAGTATCTCTGTCTGAGTCACCACACACTTCATACCGTTGTTCTCCCCTCTATGCATGCACCAGACCTCAGTCTGGCTCTGGACCGTCTTCTTGGCTACTGTCTTTCTGCTGCGTGTGCTCGGGACCTCTGCATGGGTCTTCACAGTTTTTGTGCTTGAAGCCTTCTGCCAGGGTGCACCCATGGCAACCAGCAGGCTCAATAACTCAACAAGAAAGTCCTAAAGGGGTGCAAGTGATCGGCCCTGCCCTGCTGCCCCCTACCCTCACACTGTTGCCGGGTTCGCTAAGTGCCCTGGCACTTACCACCAATAGCAGTAACAAGAATCCTTGCAGGGGAGTCCAGACAGGGGTAGCTTACAAAAGCACCACGTTAAGACAGCCTGGGAGATAGCTGTACTACCTCCTCTGCTGTGCCTCAGGTGGGCAGCGACTGTCGCTGCCCTCTCGAGGGCTTTTTGTAGCAGCGATCAAGGGCTGCTTCCGGTTTGCGCCCATTTAAATCTCCCGCCAATGCCTTGGCAACGCCCACGCTGCGTCAGCTGCTCTCGCGAGAGTAGCCCGACTGAGAGCGGCGTCCGCACGGTTGCCACGGGAATCCTCGATGAGGAAAGCGATTAAAATCCCCCTGTACCTCGCTAAAAGTCACGGCGGTTCTGCCAGAGACAGCTTCGAGCCGCGGACCTCGGCGATCAAGGATTCTACCTACTTTTTCTCCCACATCCAAGACTTGTACAGGCTGGAGAGTTAGACAGGGAGGAACCTGATGAGTTTCAACAAAAGCAGTCTATAGCCTTGCACCTGGGGAGGAATAACTGCACACATCAGTACAGGTTAGGGGATGGCCTGCTGGAGAAGAGCTCTGCAGAAAAGGACCTGGGGGTCTTGGTGGATAACAGGCTTGTCATGAGCCAACAGTGTGCCCATGTGGCTAAGAAGGACAGTGGTATCCTGGGGTACATTAAAGAGAGTGTGGCCAGCAGGTTGAAGGAGGTGATCCTCCCCGTCAAATCTGCCCGGGTGAGACCACATTTAGACTACTGTGTCCAGTTCAGGGTTTCTCAGTTCAAAAAAGACAGGGATCTCATAGAAGGAGTCCAGTGGAGAGCCACATTTATGACAAAGGTTCTGGAGCATCTCACATATGAGGAAAGACTGAGTAACCTGGGTCTGTTCACCTCAGGAAAAGAAGACTGAGAGGGGATCTGAAAGATTTTTATAATTATCTAAAGGGAGGTGGAAGGCAAATGGATGAGGTCAGGCTCTTCTCAGTGGTCCATAGCAATACTACAAGGAGTAACGGCTTGAAACTTGAACATAGGATGTTCCATACTAACAAATGGAAGAATTTCTTCATGGTAAGAATGACAGAGCACTGGAACAGGTTATCCAGAGAGGTTGTGGAGTCTCCTTCTATGGAGATGTTCAAGACTTGTGAATACCTACCTGTGGAATCTATTGTAGGAAACATGCTTTAGCAGAGGAGTTGAACTCAATGATCTTTTGTGGTCCGTTCCAACCCCTGTAGTTCTGTGATTCTGTGATTCTCACTGTTTCCACACTAGAAATATCCAAGAGATCCCTAAAGATATTTCAAAATCACAATCTGGTCTAGAACATAGGAAAAAGGTTATGGTGGTTATGGTATTATTAATGTGCTCAACTATAAATCAGCTGAGGCTGTATCATACTTCTACAGTAGTAACTTTCTTAAATCTAAACAAAGGACCACACAAGAGGGTTGTGGTTTTTTTTCTATTTCTCTCTTTTTTTTTCTTTTTTTTTTTGCATGTTGAAGTACAGCATGCGGCCTTGGACTGACAGTCATTGCTTTTTATTATCTTTGGATTTATTGCTTGTTTTGCACTTGGACACTTCTCTCATTTTTCTGTCTGAGTATGGTTGTAGCATGACTAAAGTTGTATGAGGAAATTCTCATCCTGTCCCTTTTTCTGAACAATTTGTCTCTAAATAGCAACTCATATCCTGCCTTTCACCATTCATTATTGTTAGATAGTAGATAACTGGCCTATGTGAACCGAGTCACTGATCTCAGTCCTATCCTAGCAAAGTGCAGAAATACTGTCACAGCTGTCATTTGTTGGCACCTTATTTATAGACTCGATAGCATATTAATCAGTGTCTCATGGTAAGGTGCGTCACAACATTCTCTTTTAAAAATGTCAGTACTTTTTTTCAGTATTATAGTTGTACCATACACTATGCCATCAAAGAGCCATCTGATACTGCTTCAGTGATTTTATGTTTTCCTTCATATAATATAAAAGGTATGTCACAGATAAATCCCTCACTCTGGGTAAAAAAATGATTTTAATTGCCTCCAAGCCAATCAGAAATCTTATTTTGAGCTTTTCTGTAAATGAATGCTATTTTATAGCACACAAGCAAAAAATCAGGCATATTATGTACTCTTAGAAGAAGAAAACTTCTTTACTTTCTTAACAGATTTGTCCTGTGTCCACATTAAACTCACGATCACTTAGCCATATCTTCTCAAATCTACAATGGACCATCAAACAATCTAGCTGGAAACTTGGAAACATATACAACTGCTGCATCTGATGCACAGACTCAGACATGAATGAACCAAATTGTTTATTAGAAGTTCTCACATCACTTATATACCTTCACAAGTTTTCTTTTTCTAGCTTTCTCATCCACCCCTACATGTCAACAGAGCATTCTACAAAACACTCTTCAACCGTTCACACAGGCGCTTATCCAATCAGAGCTGTGAGATGTTCTTTCTTCTTCTAGAGGTGTCCTTGGTTCTCATGCTGTTTATCTTGTTCCACAGCTTCTGCTCTGAACAGTTTTTCTTGTATTCCCACATGCAACTATGTGCAATAGGTGGCCAGTCTCAGCACATGTGCGAGCATCACAATGATGCATAAATTACACTGGTTGAACAGTCTGAAACATGTAAATCCTGTTCCCTGTCTCTAGCTGTTCCTTTAAAACTTAACATAGCAATCTACTTCCTTCTCTGTAGCATCAAAGTGCACTTGGCTGGCCATGCTGATATGGTGGTCAGGTCAATGACCTGAAGTGCCTGATCCAGATTTGTGTGCTTATTTTTAGCCTAGTGATTTTTCTCCAAGTTACAGCTCAACCCTAGAAGAAGTAATGCTGACAAAACTGATGCTATAGTCAGATGTAGAATAAGTGCCTAGGGATAGAGATTTCTTCAGCTGACTCTGTCACCAGCTGAAAATGGTCACCAAACAACATGGAACATCACTGTACTTGGGACAGTTTCCCTTTGGACTATTTCCATCTTTCTTCCCTTGTAGTCAGTGACCAGGCCACTCTCTCAGAAGATGAAACTTGAAATGGATCACTGAGCACACATTCCCATTCCTCCACTCTGGTAGCATGACAAGTGCATCTGGCACTTGTGAACCCTTCTTCCTTCAGGGATTTGTGACCACTGAGCTGACTGCAGATTTTTCGGAATGGTTTTTTTCGAAACAAAGCATTCACTTTTTCAACAGAGCACACATGCAGAACAGAGAGTTAAAAATAACATAACCTTCTTTTGGATATTCGCTTCCTCCCTCAAAGCAAATTTTCCTTGTAGCGTTGATATAGCCCAGTATATGCAATCTGTTTCCTCCAATTTATGCCTTTCTCTGTCAGAGACTCCCTCCCAGCTGCTGGTAACAACTTATTACTCATCTTAATTCCCAGCAAACTCTGCCATCTTTAAAGCTTCATTGTCTCTCCTGAAAGTAGGTCTAGCTAAACTAAAATTTCTCTTCCTAATTAAACTACTCCTCAATAAATGAATTCTCAAGAGACAAACTATGTAGTGTAACATTGCATTTCTTCCATCTCTGTTGCATTGCCTCCTACGGTACTGACCTAAAACCAGGCCAGGACCAAATGACTGCACGCACACACCAATATGATGAACAGCAAAATGGCATTTATTACACATGAACTCTAGCTTATATAACCTATGTGCTTCGTCTACGCCCCTAAGGGCACGTGCCACACATCAATCATAGAGCAGGGAGAGGGCCTATCGCGTCACATCCTGTGGGGGGGTCTCGCAGTTGCTGACAACATCTCCCCTCTCCAAGCTCAAGAAAGTCTACTACAACTCGAGAGGACCCTAACTGCATACACCCCGAAGTCCCCGCATTGCGCCTATACATGCTATTGTCCTCTCGGTTAAGCCTTGCCCCGTTACATCCCGATTCGCAGAATAATCCTACCCTAATAACCCTATAACCTATCAACCTAATTACAACCTATTAATTTAATAATCCTCTGTGCGTAGAGCCCATTAGGAGAAACTCCTAATATCCAACCTAAACCTCTTCTGGTATAACTTCTGGCCGTTTCCTCAGGTCCTTCACGTGGGCGATGTAGTGCCCTGAGTATGCACTCACACCTTGGTGTATGAGAACAGCACTCAGTTCGTATACATAAACACCATTTTTTTGTTCCATAAAAGGCTCCATGTCGAGCAGCTCAGAGAAGCCAATGTAGGTGTTCAGCTTTTTCTTATGGCCAGTTTGTCTGTCAAACACGAAACGCATCAGCTGCAGGTTGAGTGTGCATGGAAGACTTAGCAGTCTGATCTTCCTTGTGGCATTCTGCTTACTCTGACAAGTTTCGCAAAAATAACGATTGTCCCCTTCTAATTTTTCTTCCTTGAGAAACTCTGTTATGCAGTCTGTCAGCTGCTTGTGCCCTTGGATGTTTAACTCCAGCTCATAAAACTTAGACACGAGTTTGGATTCCCTGCCACACTGGTTGCAGACCGTGACATAGACGTACTCCCCACAAAACTGTTTCTGAACAATGTTTCGAACGTCTGGATTTTTTTGTTTGGATAAAGTATCTTCCAGCAGTGACATGAACAGCTTGGAAAATTCCTGGGCATCCTGCTGCTGGCCTGTATCCAAGCCCAGCGCTTTGACAAACCCAGAGGGATCGATGTATCGCCTTCTGCTGTTCTGCAGCAAGGCAAACAAGTACTGAAGATGCTCACAAATGGTCTGAGGCTCATAGTCTTTGTCTTTGGGGATGCTCTCTCTGACTGTGTGCTCATTGCTGGAACACAAGTAGAGGGCTTGCCGGAGCTCCAGATTAAGAAACCACATCTGCAAGAAAGTGTTCACATAGCACATGGCGCCGAGGTTCGTTAAGCCCACAAATGCATTCTTCTTGCGGCACTCACAGTTGGGATCATCGATGTTGTGGAAGCTGTTCTCGTCAATCTCGCCCAGCCAGACGTGCTCCCCGATGCCCACCAGGCAGCTGGGGTTCCCCCAGCAGTTCCTCCGGCAGGCGCCGCGATGGCAGGGCTCCAGCCTGACGCGGTAGGCCGCTTCGATGTGCTCCTGCGTCACCGCCTCGGGCGGCACCGTCTCGGTCCAGTGCCAGGCCGCCTTCTCCAACTGCAGCCGCGGCGCCATCGCTGCCCCCGGCCCGACCCGGCCCCTCCCCTAGGACGCGTAACTTTTCATTGAGGTAGCGATTGGCAAGTTCTACAACTGCTTGTCCCTGAGAGTTGCCAGGGATTCCTCTGGAATGAGATATCCCCCAAGCTATTAGCCATTCCTGGGTCGATTTTGAGATGAAGCAAGACCCATTATCTGTTTTTATCTGACTGGGCAACCCCATAGCGGCTATTGCAGTGGCCCAATGACTCTGTGCTGCAGCTGAATTGCACTTTGCATGTTGAGTGACTGATATCATAGAAGAAGCTGTATCTACAGTAACGGCGAGCCATGGACGAGAGGCCATACAGCGTTCCCATGTAAAATCCACCTGCCACATCTGCAGTGGCTTTAAGCCACGGGGGTTAACACCTGCACCAATAGTTGGGGCAGAATTGCAATATGGACATGCCTGAACTACATTATGAACTGTCAGCAAGGGAATAGAACAGGCCCATGCCAAAGCCTTGGCACCTATATGAAGAGATGCAGGAAGACCATACGCAGTTCTGACAGTGAAGCATGCTGTGCCTGCAATAATTGATGTGATGTTACCAACGCTAAACAATTAAAGCCACATCCTACAGTACTGGTAAAATCATAGACAGAGAGATTAGAGATTACTGATTAGAGTGATTGCTGATAGCTCTAGTGGCACTATCTATGAGTATTGTGGGAATCAAGTGTTGTTTCTGCATTACAATTGTATAATATTATTTTTATTTTATGATCTCCGCTATCATAGTTCTTTTTGGGAGTCCTTCTACTTAACTTGGGGAAGATCTCTGATAAGTTTACATCACATCGTATAGACGAACCTTCCCAGGAACGCACACTCTGTATATATGTATATATGTATATTTTGTCATTACACACTGCAAGAATATCCTGCACGAGAGCAAACCAGAGAACAAGCCATGGCATGCCCGAGGAAGCGCCTGACATTGGGAAGGCCTGACATCATCCCCCAGTGCTCTTTGTTTAACGATGATGACTTCAAAGAAAATCACCATATCAATAGGACAAGGAGAGCACCGAGACATCTTGGAAACAACAGGATGACTACTGCTGATAAGATTGTGAACCTGGAGTACCCAGCCATTGGGGAAACAGGGGAGGGGGGAGGCAAGGGGGAGAAAACGGTATAAAGGCTGTCATGTTGTGTCCATAGGCACGCTCCTACTTGTGGGATGCCCGCCATTGCAATCGCGAATAAATTCTGCTTTTATCAGAGATACCGTCCTGACAAAATTACTTGGATTATTTCCAACAGTATGAAATTACAAAGGATCCTTATACAAACATAACCAGGTTATTTTCCCAATATATGCCAACTTTGCCTCAGGTACCTGTTGGAATGTACCTCCAAATGACAAACATTTTATTCAATATCAAGGCAGATGTCTCAAGCCTTGAAAGCATTGCTCTCACAAGCCAGCTGTGTGGAATTGCTTGTTCTCCAGGCCTCAATCTGGCCACCTGTCCCTGAAGGGAACCCATTCTGATGCCCACAATGTATACTGCACTGGCTTAAAAACCATGCACATCAGATTCGTTATATCATGAGGAAAGAGAAGACCTGGTGCTGCCAGGACTTCTAATGCATTTAGAGCAAGGAGTGATTTCAATCCCTGTTTCTCTGCACAATCTATCAGGAGTGTGATGTCTTTCAGATCGAGGGGTACCCCTTCTGGGATTCTGTTACCGTTCCCTACTACCAGGAAGATCTCCAGTACTTTTCCTTCCTCTAACAGGCTAGATCTAAACTTCCCACAATCTGTTAGTGCATCTCTCTTAACTTCTAAATGCAAATTCACCTCTCTCCTTTCGCTATCCTGTTCAGTCACAGCTGGAAGCTGCGGGCTCCGCACCGCTCCCACTGTGCCCATCTCCCTTTGATCAAGCACTGACTGTTGCAAAGGCTTCTGATTGGTTGCATACGCACTCAATCTTGTAAAAGGATATGTGGGTCGAATCAGTGGGTCTGAATGCTGTGGTAAGGAGTGGGTCCGGAGACTCTCGTCAGTTTGTCTTTCTCCTACGGGTGCAACCTGAGCAGACAGCGTTGGCCACACGCCACCTACTCCTTCAGGCGCGATCAGGGTGGACAGTGCTGGCCGGACGTTATCATCCGAGCGCCTGTAACTTACATCGCTTCCCTTTCTCTCTGCTGTTTTTTCTTCTACCGCCTCTCTAACTTTTGACCAATCCGTACCCGAGCCTTGCCCGCAGTCCCCACCCCTCTGGGTGTAACTGCATTCCACCTCCTCAGAGGAGACGGCAAGTGTCCCATCTCAGCTCACTTTTCCCCCTGCCCCCACAGGTGGTATTAGATTACACAGAGAAGGATACAGCGGTTGTCGTGGATACGGCTGGGGAGTTTCAACGACCTTGGATTCCTGCACTTGGCCGGTGTTGCATGATAAAAGTGCAGACAGTTCAGCGCAGTCTTCTTCTACTTGTTTATGCGAAGCTGAAGCCGAGGGGGGAGCGAAGGAGGGTGCCGAAGGTGCGGACGAGATGTTAGTCGCCATAGTTGAGGGCATATTTGCGGCGTTCTCTTCCTCAGGGGACCTGCAAGAAAGTACGCTTCCCGCGCCACTTCTCTCGGCATTAGTAAATTCCAAACCCATCATAATGCGCGCAGCCTCAGGAATTCTATCTTCTTCTCTAGCGGCTTTAAGAGCCCCAAGAATTAACCCCCAGATTTTTAGCTCCGCTGCTTTTTGCTCCTCTATCGCACGCTGCGCAAGCGTGGATGTAAACTGATCCCATTTAGCAGGGTCTAAAATGTCCTGAGGGGAGGGAAGATTCCACTCCTTTTCCAGGCAAATAAGTATAGCGGAAATGTCCTTCTTAGAAAGGGCATTCTTGCTGTGATAGTCCTTACAGAACTGAAGGACCAACTCAATAACTTGATCCATCACCAGCGTGGCACTGATGTCCCGATTCGAGAGCGACCTGCCACCAACCACAGGCTATCCCCACCCTCGAACTTCCACAGCAGCCAGCTGCTGCAGGCACGCCCTTAGGCGAATACCGTAACACCACGGTCTTCCACGGCCAACCCGTAATTACCTCATTACGGCATTGGAAATTCCGCAGGCTCGCAGGAGACTTTAACGCAAGTTGGCTTCTCATGCAAGGGGGATCCTCACAAGTGGATTCCGCACTGGTTCCTCACACAGAGCACCAATGTTGCATTGCCTCCTACGGTACTGACCTAAAACCAGGCCAGGACCAAATGACTGCACGCACACACCAATATGATGAACAGCAAAATGGCGTTTATTACAAGTGAACTCTAGCTTATATAACCTATGTGCTTCGTCTACGCCCCTAAGGGCACGTGCCACACATCAATCATAGAGCAGGGAGAGGGCCTATCGCGTCACATCCCGTGGGGGGGTCTCGCAGTTGCTGACAACACATCTCCTATATCTTTCTCTATTCTCCTAATTTTACCTCTTAAAACCTTTAACTCTGCGTTGGAAGGAGCATATTTACCTGAAATGGAGGTAGAGAGGGTGCGGACAAGCAATAAGACTGGAATCTTTTCATTCTCTGCTATTCTTAACATATATTAGTATTAATATTATAAAAATGTTATACATATTATATTATGAAAATATTATAAAATGCTGCTCAGACGCATTTTTCAGTAAAAATTGTTGTAAATTGTAAAAAGTTTTAAGTAAATGGGAACAGAGTTTTTATTTTCTAACAGGACAAAGAAATGATAAAGAAGTATCCAGAAGAATGATATTTCCTATGAACTCAGGAAGGCTAGACGACATCTTCTGTGAGAAATAGTTATGTGCATATAATTCCTTTCTACCTTAAATCTCACTGGGAATAGTACTTAGAATGTGGAAAATCCACATTAAATTTCTTCTTTTCTTTGAAAGATTTGAAGCCAGTGTTGATACCCCACAAGAAAATTGTCTGATTGACAATTTTTTTTGACAATTGAAAATTGTCCCTGATCTAAGGTGGGTACAGGATTGTACTAACAGAGAGTAGGATACCTCAGCACGTGAACACTTGTATCAAAGTCTTTGTTCCAGTTCATGTACAATTAACAATAAAATTAAAATAAATCCCTTTGGTAAAGGAGACTGCAGGTGTTCTCAACCAAATGGGGAACAGAACCAAGTTTTCATCACTTCCAAATCATTTTCCAACCACTGCTCTAGTGAAGGAAAGGTTTGTGATTACCTTCAGATTTATGACTCAGCTGCTAGAAAATAAATTACCAGCACAGCCCTAATTGTAATATAGAGATCATTATGGGCCATAGTGCTGAGATCTGGATTTTATTTTGCCAAAGATCCTGTGAATAAGTAAGGAGATTTCTGAGTAATAGGAATGCACAGTTCAGTTTTATCTGAGAAATAATGGATGCTTTCTTGGAAAGGACTGTGAGATTTGGCTTTGAACATAACGATGACTTTTGTCTTGCTACGGCAGTAGCAAATCTGCTGCAGATGGTAATTTACAGATTTCATGAAAATTCCATTTTTTTTATTAAAAATATCCTTATCTAAAACTAAATGAAAATATTTACCAATCCAAATGATAAATTTTCTTTCACAATCCTCATGTAAGTCACACTACATAAACAATGGCTTTTTGTAGGTAATATATTAATATATGGGAATTACATTTAGAAAGTGTGTATCTTCTAACATGATCAAACACAGAGCTTAGTCGCATAAATATAAATGAAAACCTGATTGTGTTACTGTTTGCAGACGCACAGTGCGCTGCACTGATAACAGACATGCAAGTGCACACGCCATAGGTTATGCAGGACAAAGAAGGATTTTGTATTGCTAGTCTCTGTTGCTGAATTTGTTACAAAAAAAAAAAAAAAAAAAAAAGAACAGATACCTTCATCTGTAATGACATTTTTCTAGAAAAAAGTTGTGGAAACTGTTGAAAAGTATACGGAGAAGATGAAGATATATATCCCATTTCCATAATTGTCCTGAATATTTGACTGAAAAGAAAAGAATACAAGGAGCCTTTTAAATTTTTTTTTTTCCCCTTAAAAAGTGCACTCTGCAACAGATGGTTGGTTGCTATTTCCATAGACTCTGAGTGGGCATCATTTCAATGTTTTAAGCAAAGACATACCTACAGCATAAAAAGTGCTCAGAACTAATTTCTGATATACATTTACAGTAATTGATGACTTTTCCCTTTTGAACATTTAAGGATTCTAAATATTAATTATTATCTATTTGAAGAACACTTGCTTTATGTCCTTTTTTCGGAAACTGAAAAAATTTCCATAGGCAGCTGTAAGAAAAATTTAAATATTTTTGGATGTTTACCAACACATATACTCAATAATCAATACATTCATTGTACAGTCTTGAAAAATCTGTCCTTTCAACAAAAAACATTTGTACTCTATTTTGCTTAGTTTAGATTTCCAGAAAATACCAGATTTAGAAGTGAAATTTCATTTTCAAATGGGGATGACATTATAAATGGTGATTTTCCTTGACAGTTAATGTAATTTTGACTCTCAAATTACTTCTGAAAAGAAGATTTAGAACTGTAAACCAATGTGATACTTAGACAAAAATTTTCCTATGACCTGTGGGAGGAAACTGAAAGGTCTGAACAGAAATGTAAATGCTAGCTAACCTGTTCTGCTTACTTGCAAGAAGCTATGGATTTTATCAAATGGCACATCTAATTCCAGACTGCACAGCACTGTTGGAAAAACTGAATTTTGCTTCCCTGGGGGTCTCAAAAAAGTTTTTTTAAAAACTGTGCTGGGAAAGGCCACTACTGCAGACACTGCTGTCTGTACTCTCCATTTCTTTCTCCCATGAATGCATTTAAAACATACAGCTAACGAGAGTCATACAAATGTAGGAAGTAAAAGAGGTTCAGGAAGTTAGGCACAGTAGCATGTCCCTTGTCATCCCCATCTTGGCTTATGCCATGGCTCTGTCTTGCACTTCAGCTTGGCCTCACCAAGACAAACCTGTGACAGAAAGGGTTGGCGATCTCTTCACTGCCTCAGGATTAGCACGAGATAGAAAGAAAGTGAGAACCAGCTCTACTCCTTGCATATCTCAGCTTGTTTTGAAATATTCTTGGTTACATCCTGCCTTGGGTTTGGAAGGAGGCAATGGGAGAGGTTGGCACAGGGGAGGGCTTGTACAAGAAAGCTCACGTGGTCCCACCTGGAGGAGGGTAGGCTGATGTAAGTGGGACATACGAAGTCCCAGAATCCACATCATCACCATAGGTTTCCAGACTGGGCAAGCATCTGTGTAGTTACAGACCGGTTAAAAATCTAGCTAGGCAGTGCAAACTTGGACAGAAGGTACAGAGATCAGAAGTTTAAGTAGGAGCATGAATACCCTGTCTGCCATTTTAAACTAGTGAACAGCAGCTTGAAGTGTTCTGTTCTCAAGCAGAAAGTTGAAGACTTACCTAAAAAAGTACCTAAATTTCTTTGTTTGATAATGCTTACTGAATTCTGCTTGTATGTTGGAATACAGCCAGATTTCCAGCCTCAGACAGCAGAAAAAAAAAAAAAAAGACCTATATCCTTTTTCTCTGTGATAATTTATATGTTCAGATTCATTCAAATTTGCTGTCCTCAGTCTTTCAAAGGTCTACCCAGGAAAAACAAACTTCCGCAAAATTCACCTAATAACAGCAAACTCATGTCATTGGATATAAATGCCATTTGTCTTTCTAGAGGATTTTTATCTTAGGGCCACTTAATTAGGGGGAGTAAAACAAAAGTTTACAGGTAAGTTAGGATATATTTTCCTGTTCTTCTCCCCAAGCAGGTAAACTGACCATTTCTTAGCAGCCACTTTTATTTGTCAAGGCAAATATCCAGATGAAATAGTGTTTAGTATTAAAAAAGTTTTACCAAATGTTCTTAGTATAAAAGCAAATTAAAACTTCTGCTTAGAAGTGCAGTTGACTAGGAGAAACATTCAAAATACATAACTTGAGGGATTCCTGTACTGATGAGAATATGCTATGAGCTACACTGCTTAGCGTTTGCCAGTAAATGAGAAGTTATGACATTATTTTGATGTTACTGTTCCTAAGAACTAGACTTTGATATTTAACCAACAGAGAGATCTTACTTGATTTTACTTAGGAAGACTGTATTTTTGAGAACTGTATATCTTAGAGTCATACTCGTACCTGTCTGGAAGATATGCCTTACAAGTGAGACAACATCTTGAGAATTATACTCATTACTAATGCGATTTTAAGTCTGCAAGTTGGAAATCTGGAATTTAGCCTTTGCAGCCAGGATGCTTGGTGTAACTTAGGAACAAGAAAAACTAGAGGGGAACTGGAGAATATATGGTGCTGTTTGTTATCAATCACTTTGAGATTTGTTTCTGGCCTCAGGTTTTAGACTGGTGGAACAGGTTTTGCTCTAAGCTTATCATGGTTTTATACCAGACTTTGAATACCAGCAGTGCATTCACCTGTAAAGGCCTTTTCACATCATATGGAGCTATCAGATGAAAGATAGAATTGATATAGAATTGATACTTAACTAAATCTTTATAAATGCAAATTTTGTCTCCGATTTCATGACTTGTATGTTCAGAAGTGCACAGGAATTTTACAACAGAATAGAAGAGCAGAATCAAGTTGACTATTACAAACTGAACTAAATTCTCTTTTCAGATGTTTCAACATCCTGCAATCCTGTTAATCTTATTCTGACATACTGTGATATACTTTGTGCTGATATAACAGTGCAGTAAAAATAAAAATCAGGCATCATTCTTTCCTAACAAATTCCAGGGCTAGTAAGGATACGCTGAAGGACTGTGTATATTGCCTGAGGATAGAACTCCACAAGGAATTCCTTGTATACTATAACAGTATAACTAACATATAATCCTATGAATCTCAGAAAGATATGTGAATACACAGCTGAAATAAATATTTCACTCATTAAAAGTAAGAAATAAAAATTAAAAAAAATCCACCTACACCACTAGGGTTATAAGAATAGCTGCAATCATTTTAAAGCAAAACATTAAAATATCCCACAAATAAACTGAGTGAATATCATGGGTGATTTAAAATTAGTATCTGTAAACAACTCATTAACATGGAAAGTAGAAATAGGTCTTAGTAATCCTGAGACAGCTGGAGATATTTTTTAAAGCTAGACTGAAGATTACAATTTGTATGATTAATCATTATTATTTGCTATGCTTTATCAGATATAAGACTGAATTGTTTGTTTAATTCCACAAACACGTTCTAAGGTGCTTTGCAGACAAACTCAAAATGACAGGAGCCCTACTCCAAAGAGCTTGCATCTGGTTTATTTATATATTGTTAGAAACACGAAAGCCCAAGAGAGCGTATCACTGCATTTAAGTTATTCATGGGTGGGAGGTGGGAGAGAAAAATATGTTTCTTCTGTTCAACCCAAGAGAGCTGTCAGCTGTTAGGACTCTGAGACACGTATTTGCTTTGAAAGTGCAGCAAATAGAGAATGAAATCTAGACAAAGGACAATTTAAACAGCTAGAACAAATGAAACAACTAAAATAAACATCCCCTGGAGGACTCAACAGTTTTCACAGCTACTTCAGACACACTGACACTTGTGATTATAATGAATTTTGCAACCAAGCTGGCTTTTCCTACTAGATTTTGCAAAAGCAAAACAGAATAACAACCAACTCATGCTTTTTGCCTCTGAAGAAGGCTTGGAGAAACCTTGTATTCTGTGGTCTCATACTCTTTCAAGACAAGAAAAGGCCATTGAACGTGGAAGTGCTTCCTATCTTGACATCAACATAAATCTTTTCAGCTGAGATTGTCAGAAACATGGTAAGCATGCCCATGTTCCATCAAGTCAACCTTATGGTTGCTCTGTAACATTTTTTGTTAAAAATTTATCTTCTAGTCTGGGTTACACAGGTTGTAGGGTAGGATATACTTGATCAAAATGCGTGCAAGTATATGCATGCAATGAGCACCTTTTTGTCTTCCCTCTTACAATTTTTGAGTGTAGGTAATTATTTAAACAAAATTTAGTGACTAAGAAAAGGATCTACGTAAGTCACTCTGACATTGTTTCCTAATTATTCCCATAGAAACAAAAATAGATACAAAGAGTACAATAACACTATGATAGAGCAAATTCTCAGCCACAAAATGCTATTTTTTGAACATAGTCACCATCATTAGCTGATTTGTGCATATGAGCTGATTAAGACACTGTGTATTCCATGGTGTGACAGCTGTGCATTGCCTCCTGAATGTGGCTTGTCTTTCATCACCAATGCTGAAATGCACCACTCACTGCCTCACTGTGCTGACATGCACTGTTTGGTCTCCACAAACAGTCAGAAAGTGTTGATGAATGTCAATGGGTTCAATTTTTTTTCTCATAGAAAAATTCAGTGACACACCTTTGCGTCATGCATACTTCATATCAGATGCCATTTTGACAGACATCCCCACTGCTGCCATCAGTCACATGGCAACGAAATGTAATGGAATATTGGTGGAAAGGCTCAACCTCTAACTGCTGTACCAGTTAGTTGTAACATCTGCTTCTGACTTGGGCCAACATAATAAAATAGAAGACAATACTTCAGAAGCAGCCCTCTTATCTTTCTGCCCCTTTTCTCCCAGTGTGCGGGGATTACTTAATAACAATCAATTTCTGTAGTGAAAACAAAGCATGTTAAAAATGTCCCAACTAGCAAAAATCTCCAGTTGAATTAGATAAAAAAATTCAAGCAAAAGATCAAATTCCACTGAAATCTTGGCTTTTTTTTTTTTTTTCTTTTTCTGCTAACAAAGCTTTTTCTTTGCTTCCTTTTAAATATGGAGATCTTCAAGTGTTCTTCAACCTCAATCCAGCCTCATTTTTAGAGATTAAGGCAGATTCCTGAGAAGTGAACACCTCTAGGGTATAAAAGTTTCAGAGTACAAGTTTATATGTTAATCAATAATGAGTGATTATCTGTATAGAGACATTGCTATTGGCAGTAATTATTGTAGACTGTCACATTCAATGCACATTTGAAAGCTATACTATAAATATTTCTTACCACATTTCAAATATAACAGCAAAAAGTCAATATGACCTGTAGACATGGTGGATGTCCTCCTGACTCATTCTGACAAGATGCTGACATCTACCTAGAGACAACATAAAAGTCCACGTACTTGAACTCATCCTTATTGAACATATACATTTGTCTGATTTATAACTAGGAGACTGTACAGGTGCACACAAATATGCACACATATATGCTCATCATTGTGAATTGCTGGAAAAGGTTTTGGTTAATAAATTATAATTGTTTCTTCAAAGTAATGGGCCTAAATCAAAGGTCATTTTTCAAAAATAGGCATGGTACAGTGAAAACAATGAAAGATTAATAGCTTCCCCCAGTTGCCAGCATCTCCCAGCATCATGCAGATAAGATGAAAAAGCCTCTGAGAAAACAGATCATGATTAATTTACATATATCCTCTGCCCTGATGTGAAATCGTTTTTGGTAGATAAAGGCTTTTTCTTTTCCCTTGAATGTTGTGTGAAGTCTGAAAATGAAGAGTTCATTCATGAAACCTAATGAAAATTTTCTCCCTAAAACATCTCCTTTTGCCAGTTTTCTAAGAATTACTGTAGGAATATTAATTCTCATTTGTGCTGGGGAAGCTCCAGAGGAACCTACCCATTGAAAAGATGGTACTGCAAGCACAGAGGGCAACATGAAGGGTCTGACTACCATATGCCTTGACTTACCTCTTTTGTTCCTGAATGAACCATGCAAAGGGCTGTACATATCAAGCTGAGCTCACAAAGGCAGAAATCACTGAAAACCTTCCTCTTTAAACCTCAGCTATGAGGAGAGAAAGAATTTCCACAAAACAGGGAAGAAGTCCCCACTCAACAAAGGTGGTAGCTGGTGGCCTGAAAGTGGAAATGGCATTAAGGGGCAAAAGACAACTATACACCTTGAGGTCATCTTTACAAGCCATAAGTTTTGCCTGAAAGAGAACTAGGCATGGATCAGCTATCATATTTAGAGCTTTAAGCATTTAAACCAAAATACTGGCTAGTTGAGATTAGTCAGATGAAACTTACCTTCATGCAGTTGCTTCAATAGCCAGACAACTGATATAGAACATGTATTATATGAGGACTTCTCAAAAAGTAATGCTGCCCCTGTTATTATATTGGCCCATGATGTTACAGGCGAATGTTGGTTGTATGGCAGTAAAGATCAAACCTTCCAACTAATGTTCCATTACATTTTATTGCTAAGTGACAAATGACAGTAGAAGGGTAGTCTGTCAAAATAGTGTCTGTCATGGAAGTGTGTACAAAGCAAAGGTATGTCAGTGAATTCCTTCACGTGGAAACAAATTCACCCACTGACACTGCAGTGATGATAGTAACAGTGGGTCATCTCCACTGGTGCGTATTTTTATGAGTACAGTGTGCAAGATCTTATTCATTGCTTGTGAAAATGCATAGCTAATGGTGGTGGCTGTGCTGAAAACTAGTGTTTTGTAGCTGATAATTTGCTCTATCAAATAGTGTTATCATGCTTTTTGTATCAGTTATAGTTTCCACGGAAATCAATAGGAGGCATTACTTTTTGAGAGACCTACATACGTCACGCTTAGAAACTTCTTTAAAATCTCTGTAAAAATAAAATTTCCTATGGAGAAAAATAAACATCTCAATGGATTTCTAGCAAAGCAAGGCTTTCCCCAGAAATGAAATGAAACAGAGTATTAGCCAGAGCTTGCAGACAGGCTTTCACAGAAAAATCAGCTAAGGACCTACCTGCATATGGCAGCTGCTGTCGCCAAAACAGGAAGATGACACTTCCACCTCAGCCATGCTTACCTCTGTAATTTACACATCAAGAGAATTTTTTATCTAAACAGCTCAGAGCAACTGACAAACATTACGTTTATCAATCAGAAGCTTTCAATGCATTAACTTCCTGGTACCTGAAAAGAAACTGAGGCACAGTATGATTAATCAAAGTTTTCTCAGAAAACAAAATAAGAAAGATAAAGAGAGGGAGAGAAAAATAAAAGAACACTAAAGGGATGGAAACAAGATCTTAGGTAACTGACTTCAAGTCCTATACTTTAATCATCAGCTAAAAAAAATCAGCTTTGGTAAATGAGATATATTTGCCTTTCTAATGAGCTGACAAAGTGCACAGCACAACAGTTACTTTTGAGTTGTGTTGGCATTGCTGCTAAGATTGAAAGCCAGGCTAGCTCTACAGCAACATCTCTTGCACCCCGCTATCACACATTTGAGACTAAGCACACTGTCGAGCTAATGGGGCCTATGGAGATTAACATCAGTTTCTCCTACTATTACTTAATTTTTGAACTCTGAAATTCCAATTGTGAGAGACATATATATCTGTGAAGGAACAATAGAAGAAGTTGATGCTGTCAAAATTCTTCCTACTCAGTTTCCTCGGGGAACCTTCCTAGAGAATATCTTCACAAGGATTTTTCTGTCCTGGACAAGTTTGGCCGGAATAAGCGCACAGGCAGCTATAAGCACCACGTGAGTACTTCTGCACTGTGGATAAAACTTCTCTTTAACAAGCTGCTGCTTGGAAAAAAATGGCTAGTTAGCATCTCTCTGTGAACTGAGTGCTTGTATTTTCTTGAATCAAGCAAAGTGTCTCTAATAGGCTTCCACACACAATCTCTTCTTGGATGTATTTCTGTATCACTAGTTTGAAAAGGCTGAAATAATATTTAATTACTTGGGCAAAAGATGAAGCAGCTTGTCACCATGCTGCCATGACAGTGGCTAAAGATGGAAGTTTTTAAGAGGGATTTAATGGATATCCCGATATCCCGTATATTTGCTTCAGTCCTTCCAGAAAACAACCTTAAAACACAGACAGTTCAGATTTTCTGAAAAAATCCAAACTCTGAAAAGAATTCGCTACTTGAAGTTGCATCACTCTCATGCAATGTAAGCTTCTATTACATTCTATCATTTTTTAGATTGTTTTAATCTCTGTTGAATCCTGAAATAGTTCAGAAGATTTCTTCTTGAGCAGAAGCACAGAAATTAACTTTGTTTTCAGGAAACTTGACAAGTTCTTGAATGCCTCACTGACATCAAAGAGATGTGCTCAAGATCTGTCTCCATTCCAGAAAATGTTATGGCAAATAAATACTTTACATATGATTATGTTAGTAGAGAGAGAATGTATTGCTTTGTTACCAACTAAATGAAAACTGAGACTGGAGCTGCCATCACTGTAAATGGTTTTGATCCCCCCCAAAGTCCCTTTTTTAACACATATAGGAATGGCTGAGGCTGAAAATATGAAGTTGGCAGATGGTTAACAGATGTGCAGACAAATAACTGAAAACATGCTGTGATCAAGAGCATTACAACTCACTTTGTCCCCTGACCTGTAGTAAAACCAGGGAGGAAGTGAAAAAAAATTTGTAGACAAAGTTCTGACCCATCCTTTCAGACTTTTCCTTCAAGATCAAGTGGCCTTTTCAGCAAAGCCTTTCAAATGTAGGATACATGAAGTAAGTTTTCATACTCAGCCTCTTTTCGATTTCCCCTTTCTGCACCAGAGTCTCCTTGCAGGGCAATGGGTCAGGGGAACTCTTTCCTCTCCTATGGCAGCAGCCAAGTCAAGGAGAGGTAATGGTTTCTTGCCATGTTCCCTAGTCGCGACAGTCTAAAGGGCAGTCTGGCTCTCATTCACTGTCTTGCCAAGGCAGAAGAACAACGTGTATTTACTGTCTGAGAGAGAAGGAAGCTTTGTTTAGCTCTAGTCTCAGGCTTGATGATCTCAGGCTGTAAAAGAATGAGAACATTCTGGAGGTTTTCCAAACAAAAGCTGTCTCAGGATTACAGCACCTCACTCAGGAGCTGTCACTCCTTACATTGTCAGCTGAACAGAACTCCTGACGTGGAACAAAATAGTCCCTCCCTGGCTTAAAATGTCTGGTATAACCCAATAGCAAGAAAAAATAACTATAAAGTACTATAACTAAAAAGTATCTATGTTTTTCAATTATTCAGAAACTTTTATACAACATTCCTCAGTACCTCAAACAAAAGTGAGGCAATTCCAGTCATAGCAGAGGGTCACTTTACCAACAATTCTAGTAATATAGGAAAGCCTGTATTTCATCCTAGTCAACAGAGCCATGCTTGTGATAAGTGAACACTGGCAGAAAAGGACACTGGATATTTATCTGTATCCAAATGTGAATGATATTTTTAATCTAAATAGTATCAGACTGTATTAGAGAAGATTTCAGAAGGGAACACCAAGAACTACAGTGTTAAGAAGTCTGTGGAAATCTGAACTGAACCTTTCCTTTCTTTCATCTTGAAACTCAGAGATGACCTGCCTGTCAGTACACTGTCTGTATTTGTCCACTGTCCAGACAGGAACAACTCTAGAATCTGCTTATCAAATCAGCTATGTTAACTTATGCTCATCTTCACCCTCATTAGGCTAATGAGGTGATTTCAGACTGATGATGAGAGTATATAAGAGACCCTTCTTTGGTCAGAGTCAGTGTTTGTAGAAGCAACAGTAAAAAGCCAGACTGGCGGTCTCACGAAGAGAATATTTTCACTTCATTTTTCAAAAAGTATGTTAAAGCCAGAGCAATATTATCTATTTTGTTACTGCTGTATGGATGGAAGGAGTTGCATTATACTGTTTTCTTCCTGGAAGAGAGAACAAGTTCTGAACAAGTATTTATCAGGAAAAATAAATGTGCAGTTATATAGGCTGTGAAATGCTAGACTGCAATGGTCGGTAAATAAAGAGTACAAGTATAAAATACAAGCGTGCAAAGTCAATGGACCAAGCATTATCTTGATGTCGGTCCAGGCTAACTATGTTTGGATTTCTTTTAAATTTGCAGAACCAGAACAAGAACCTCTCTCTTTGTATGGGTGGCATGAGTATACCTTCCATGTTGTACATGGAAGAAAATAATGATTCATCATAAGCATAAAAACTCTTTAATATTTTCAATCTGTTAATTATATTTTGACTTTATTAACAAAATTATCAGGTTTTTTTTGTTGTTTTGTTCTTTTTCTTTGCTTTTTACATGAGCTCCTTTATTACATTACCGTGCTTTGCACTGTGTACTTCATTATGTTATGATTGAGAAATGGCATACAAAATGGCATTTGAAACAGTGGAGGAACAGAGTGTGACAAACCAACCTATTAAAAAATAACCATTTTACTTCACAGAACAGCTACAATTGATAGTGTGACAGCACACTACCATTAAAAAATGCTCCGTTCTCCCAAGTACTATACTTAATGAAAATAAAGCACAGCCTGTCTCCCAAAGATCTTGTGACAGAGCTTAAACAACACATTAGAAACACGTATTTTAAATTAAATCATTTCAGAAATCAAATAGAAAAAAACTCATGCTATTTTCTATAGAGAAAATCCAATTTACTTTCTAATTCAACAGTTAAGCTTCTAGAGCCAACAGCATTATGTGATTGTACAAAATAGCATGACATTACAATTTGAATTTGAAGAACTCCAGACTTCGAAACTTCTTGAACATTACCTGGTTTAGACTAAGCTGTGTTTGGAAACACAACACCATGAAAAAGTTACAAAGTGAAAAATGTCTTCTGTAAATATCTGGTATGCCTTTCCACCAGGTACATAAAGGCCTGGTTTACTATACTTGAGCCAGATTATTACCTAAAGGAATGCAACTTTCTATTAGCAGGCACAAAATGCAACAAACAACAGGTTTGCAGAATTACTCTATAGAAAGTGATGTAAATCAAAATTTAACTTAAGAAAAAGCATCATTTTGACAAAAGTGCATTACAATTAACATTAACTATATTGATTGTTCTATAGCACTGCACCATTTACCAATGCAATCTAAAAACATCTGCTGTTCTCTAACTGCTTATTTAGGTGGCAGCTTATGAGTTTTCTATGCTAAGTGTCTCTCTCTAAATCACTTTTTCTTGAAAGCTATTGAATGGAGGAAGAATACCTCTTTGTTATAATTAGTGCAAGGATGAGAAAGGTATCAACAAGATGGCAATAATAAGGCTTTCAAGTAAAGTATTTCTCAATAAAAGGATAAGGAAGGACTATTAAAATAGCTAATTGTAGCCAAATAATGAAACTGTTTTAAGAAATCACAAAAAAATGCCTTAGAGGCTGTAAATTGGCTGATACTAGCTGTTATGTAAAGGCCTGACTAGGAAATTTCATGTCAGATACACTGCTTTGTATCACTACCTTGAGCTTCATGAAGTAGAAGTCTGTACTTATAAGTAGACCCATTTTCTCTACTTGATACTCTGCTTGAAGGAGGAAAAAATCAGAGGTAAAAAAAATCATTATGTAAGCAGAAGATAGCATTTTTTCTTCTAAAGAGAAAAAGCTGCAGATAATAAGTGTGAGGAAATGATGGTGACTGCCTTTTGCACAGCAACATCTGTCAAGACATTTTCAATGTAATCACTTGATTTCAGTTCATGTAAAAGCATAAACTGGGCAATCACCCCCAAAGAAATCAAAAACTCCATCATGAAAAGCAAATGGAATACAACATCCCTACATTCCTCTAATTTCTGTTCTTGCCCCTTGCTCTGCAGTAAGCCATTTTTATTTTTTATCATTGCAGGGGAAATTCATGACAACAGAGTGTAGGCAGGGGAGCAAGGCTATCTAAGCAAAGACCAAAGTTTGAACAAGGTCAAAATGCGAAAGAAATGGACAACGAAGTTCTTTATTTTATGTGGTAACAAACAAAATGCATTTTAAGAGTTTTGACTAACATTCAGTTTGTAAAGCAATAGAGGTTAGTGGCCATCTCTGCTGAAGAGAATGGATAATGACTGCCTGAAAAACTCTTGGGTAAAAATAAATAGGAAATGCACTTACATCCAGAAAAATCATAAATATATATTGATGAAGACAGATGCGCATTTAAACTTTCCCAATATTTTTACATATGTTATCCAGGAAAACCAACTACTTCTTAAAGGGCTGTGACCACATAAGTATGAACAATAAGAAATGAATAATAAATAAGAAAATGAATCTACTTCTGTATAAACATGCATAGAAGAAAAAAGAGAATAACTGGAAATGCTTACCAAACAGTAACTGACTACAGTTTGAATGAAAGGATGATGCCCTGGATGAATAGCCATATTAATATTTGTGCTTCATTTGGAGTGATGATATGTTTTTTATTGATTTTCTTCATAATTTACACTTTTGATGGCAATAGTTTTCAAAAAACTACTTTCCTACTTTCTTTCTATGTTTCCAGTTTTACATTTAGTTTTTTTAATCCCATTATTTTTTGAAATTTCCTTAATCCTGATTCATCATCCGATATCATGATCTTTGTAGTTTAAATATGTATAGCATGACCAGAGTAATGCTTGTGTCTGTCCAGTGCATGCAAATAGAAACAGATAACAGATCTTTAAGACCCTTTAAATGAGAAGAAGAAAAAAGGTGCATCTGTTTGTTAAGTGACCTGGTTGTGTGTCCACAGCGTTTCCTGTGGCACTTAAATTTGAATGGCAAAACAATGGCTGCTACAACAACTCTTGCACTAACTTTAGTATTTTGGAGCAAAACTCTTGTCAAATAATTATCCCTTTCTCATATCCCAAACACACCAGCAATATGTCCAGTGGACACTGATCTCTGGTCTCAGAAAAAATACATGTTACTTACGAGGTGTTGACAATGCTATACCCCTAGACTACCTAACTGGAGTCAGGCTGTGTACATAGACTGTGTTAGCTGTTACAACTGAGACTTAAATAGGCTACAGAAGTTGGGAGCAGTCTCATCATGCTCATACAGTCTAACAGCTAATAGCTAAACAGCTAACAGTCTAATAGCAGAGCCCTCTGCTTTTTCTTCAATCACTGAAAGAAGAACCTCTGCAGACACTGAGCACTAAGTGATTTGGAAAAACTTCACACTTGCAAAGCTGTTTAATCTGACACTGGGCTCTTACAGAGTGCTCAAATCAAACCCAAATCCCATTCTGTTGAAGTGGTTAGAAAAGAGAAAGTCAGAGCAAACAGCTTTGAAGGCCAAAGTGCATGTACAGCATTGAGAGATAGAACTTGGACATGCAACTGATTTTCTTCTTCATGAAACAAGAACGTCAAAATGGGCATCCATTTTCTTATAAAGTCCATAGAGCACAGGTGCTTTTTTGCAATGGTCACATACTGAACATGAAATATTTTTTTTTTTATATTCTAGATATCTCTGGTTTGGAACTTTAAGATTAATATGCAGAAATTCACAATAGCAGTCATTTCAAAGAAAGCTTGAATGATTTATATTTATGTTTGTGTAATCTCAGAAACAGAGCAGTGTGTAACCTTGATCACACCAAGTGAACATGTACAGAGAAGAGATGTCATTGTCCTCTAAACGTTTGCACAAAAAGGAGGAGTAGTAATAAGAACCTGTACTTGAGGAATGAGGCACAGAGTAGAACTGAATTTGTTTGGGAACCTTCATGGAATAAGATTGAAAGAAAGGACAGGAATATAAAAGTTCCAGTATAGTTTTTTCAAAGCAATTTTACTTCCATTATTCTTTGTTCTGGAGGATCAAATCTTGCTTACCCCAATCTTTATCTAAGCAAAATCATTAAAGACTTCAAAGAGGAATTAGATGCAGTAATAACTGAGCTCAGAAATTGTGATGTCATCTGGTATTTATTTATGTCCAATAACTAGTTTCTAGTTAGCAATATCTAACAGAAGAGAAGAATGGCAATGGACAAGAAATAGTAGATGCATTAAGTGATGCATTATCTGACATGAGTTATCAGTAGCTCTTCAGAAAAGTTAGAGGAGAAAAGAAAATAACTATAGGTGTGAATTTCTGTAATAATTCATAGAATCACTGAATGGTTTTTGTAGGAAGAGACCTTGAAATTCATCTTGTTCCTTTCCCTTTGACATGGGTAGAATGTCTGAAGTTCCATTCAACCTGGCCTTTCTTTCATGAGTGAGGCATCTATGACCTCTCTGAGCAACATATTTCAGTGCTTCACCACCCTCATGGTGAAGAATTTCTTCTTAATATCTAACTCAAACCTACTTTTAGTTTTAAATCACTACTCCTACACTCCCTGATAAAGAATCCTGTAGGTCCCTTTTCAGTACTGGAAGGCTGCTAAAATGAAACCTCTTCTGCAGAATGACCAATCACAAGTCTCTTAGTCTGTTTTCATAGGAGTAGTTTCACAGGGCTCCATCCCTCTGACCATCTTCATGGCTCTCCTCTGGACTTGGTCTATCAGGTCCAAATAATTCTTATGTTGGGGGCCCCAGTGCTGAACACAGTACTCCAGATGAGGACTCACAAGAGCAGACTATAGGAAGAGAATGATCTCCCTTGACCTGAAGATCACAATTTTGATGCATCTCAGAATGCAGTTGTTTTTTTCTGGGGTGCAGGTGCCTCAGTGAGCTTGCTGTGTGCCTTCCTCACTGCCCTAAGTATTTTGGACTCCACTATTTCACAGCTGCTGCAGCCAACGCTGCTCTTCAGATTCACGCTGCTCTTAAGGCTCTCCATGTTGGTAAGAATGAAATCCAGCACAGTATCTCTCCTCATTGGATCCTTTATCACTTGGAGAAGGAAGTTATCATCAGTGCATTCCAGGAACATCTTGGATTTATCGTGTTGTGCTGTGTTTCCCCTTCAACAGATATCAGGGTTAAGAAATAAAAATGGACATGTACTTTCCGTGCCTAGTGACGACAAGACAAGGCATAGTCTGATATTTCAGATCAAGCCTTCTAATGCTGAGAATGTTTTCTTTACAGATGAATATTGAACCTGCTGAGACCAGAATAATTATTTCTCTAAGCCCAGCTAGAGTCCTAGAATGGATAGCCTTTTATCTTTGAAAAATAAATGGACAGATAGCATAGTAATAAAATAGCGAAGAAACAATTGGCACATCTTCTCACTTATTTTTGCAGTTGAAAGATCCTTCAATATTTTTCTTTACTTTTCCATATTTTATTTTTCTCTGTATACCCTCATATGTCAGACAGTAAGTCTGTACTGCCAATTTTTATAGAAGAATTCTGGGAGTTAATAAATATATGTAATTAAAATATCTGGATAAAAAAAACCATACAATTTTACCAGTTATGTTTTTTTCCTTTTTTTTTTTTTTTTTTTTAATTCACAAGCTGGTATCAGTAGAAAAGAAACTTGAGTACAAAAGTAGTGAAATGAATGTCATACCTGAGAACCTTAGAAGTACTGTTCTACATTTTAGGTCTCTGTTTTGGAAACATTTTTTCAAAACAAAGACAGTGTATTTCTTTCACAGCTAAGTTTTAACTTCTCTTCACTTGTCAAAACTCTCTTGATATCAAGCTGGAGATAAGACAGCCTAACATTTGCAATAGTTTATCTTTACAAAGATTAGATATATCTTGTTTGCTAACAGAATAATTTGGAATCAAAAGGAATAAACCATTTGCCAGCAGTCTTTGGCATTCCAGGTAGAGCACCTTTCCATTTCTGACCTGGGTTTTCACATTTCTTAGATGTTCAAATCCCACTGATCTGGACTTGTATCCTTAGCAAAATTACATACATTAGACAGTACAAACTTTCTGACTGTGAAAGTACAACACAGAGTTAGGTGATCTTACAGGAAATAGCAGGTGGCTATAAGTGCATTGGTTATGTATCCAGGTTTCTCTCTTAGCATACAGACACTACCAAGATCTAGGACTTCACTCTTCAATAGATGTTCATTCTTTATTTTCCAGATAGTTCAGTAGCAAGAATACAGATGAGGAAAAGCCTGAATGTCTAACAACTGGGAAAATGGAGAAAAAGGCATCTTTATATTTACCGTTTTTATAACACAATATTAGGCTATAAAATGGGGAACGTGGGTAGAAATCCAAGAAATTAAAAAGCATTATGATTCTATTTAAAATGAACAGACAAACAGACAAACAAAAAAGAGATTTGAAATAAAGTACCTGAATAATAATAAATAAATAAATAAAAATTAAGAAATCACAGTGATGTATTCAGCTGGGAAAAAGAGACATATTAGCTCTATAGGAAATAGGAACTGAATGAAGCCTGCTGAGCCACTGATCCATGTGGTATTGCTGGCAATTACATCATATAGCTCCCACTGTGAAATGATTGTATCATCTCTGTTTGAGGCTTATGAAATATGACATCATCCTCATAAAATATGTCATGCATAACGCAGATTATCAGACCATTATGATATTCTATGCAAAAGAGAATTGTGAAAAAAAAATAAAAATCCACATCTCCTTCACTTCATCTGCTTATCTACCTGAAAAAAATAGTAGGGTCAGAAAAACAGGTATCTTTGGTCGTCTTGGATAAAAGATAGCAGACAGTTGGGATGTCCTTCGTACTACATCTCTGTTTTGTTCAAAACATTTGTTTCAAAGTTCTATTTGATGAAATAAAAAAGCTGAGTTCTTATAATTTACATTATGAAATTACTCTGTGTTCAACTATATTCATACTAGAAATCAGTTCTTTGATCTTTATTCAGGCTTGCTTATGACTATTCTTAGGTCTGAACTGGTCTATATGGTTCCTGTAGAAACATATTTTCATTTGTGACAAAACGATTATGTAACTCTTTAGGTTTCTTAATTGCTTGAATGGGTGAGAGGCATAGCATGCAGCATAACTGACATTCACTAAAGCATATGAAAGAGTCACATTTTTCACTGGTATAAACGTCCTACAACTGTCCAGTCCTAATGAAGCTTAGCTTAGAACACCAGATGTGATGATTTCTGGGATCTTGACCTATTAGCAACAAATTGGAGTGTATCATTGTGAGCAGGTAGTTCCAACCCATCTCTCCCTGATTATATAAAGCTAAAGTGGTTGTCCCTCTGACTTGAGGGAGTCGTTAATTCATTTGGTTCTGGAAGCATTAGCATGCCAGACTCTATAGAGTAGGGGACAGAATAAATGAGTTGGAGAATGGAAAGTGGAAAAGACAGAGAGGAGAAAAGAATAAAAAAAAGAAAGAGTCAATAAATATAGTGAAGCATGTTATTTAAGTACAGAGAAGGAGGGAAATAAGTTAACAAAATAGTTAAATATAATTAAGGAAAAAAAATGCTAAGAGAAAAAGAAGCAGATGAAAGATGGAAGAGCGTACAGTAGTAGAGGGGATAGAAATATTTTGGATTTACCAATTCATCCTCACAAAACAGACCTCAAAGTAAGGTTTGATAAGGAACTGATTAAATTCACTGAATTCATGCTGTAAATTCCACATACTGTGCAGACTCATAAGAGCACAGAGTTAACTAGTCAGGGGACACAAACAGAATTAGGTATGAGAAGTTGGAGGGCTAACACTCACTAAGTTGATGTTAAGCAATGGAAATCCTTTTCAGACATTAACTGTTCACTCAGCATATGTCACATATCTAATGTATGTGTCTCAAGACTATAAGACAGCAAGAGTGACATGCAGCAACCAGCATATGCCTGGCACTTTTCAAGTACTGACATACTGAGTCAAACAGCAAGTACAAGGTGAAGAACAGCAGGAGTGTATTAGCATCTTCCATTCTCCTGGAAGCTGAGAGTCAGAGACATTCTGTAGTTGCCAAAGGCAATATCAGCTTTACACAGGGACTCTAAGGTATGCAGGATGTGCATGATGTATGCTATTGGAGAAACACACTATGTACTCCAAGCTGGATGTCTAGCCAGGTACCAAAATACTTAACTGACCCTCCACCAGTATGTACTTAATTTGTAATAATGTAAAATTGTGGAGCAGCTCGCCAAGTTGTGTAACCTCTTTTCACATACATCCAACTTGTTACCATATAGGTAGGCGAACAGTATAACCTTCCTGTCTGTGAAGTGACAATAGAGGGAATTCAGGGAGCTACAAATTAGTGATTATGGCTTCTACTGATGGTAAAATGCTAGTGTTTATAAGATGATGAATGAGAGCCTGCATGAGGATGTACTGCTAGGAAAAGAGTTGACGCAGTTTCTGTAAAGTGAAATCTTGCCCCAGTAACCACAAAAAGAGTGATGGGAGGTACCTGGATAGAAGGAATCTGAGTATATAATGTATTTGCTTGTTTGTTGTCTTTTTTTTTTCCTCTCAAAAGTCTTTGATATGATTCTCTGTCAAAGGTCATTAAAAAGTTGCCACTTGAAAAGGAGACTCTGAAGAACTGAAAGTTGGTCAGAGAAAGGTAGCTGTGTGGACAGATCAATGGTCACTTTTCTAAATTAGGAAGAATCAGTGGAGTCTCCTAGAGATAACATGTGAACAAGTTTCATCAATGTCTTCAGCAGTAACCTGCATATGTGATTAAACAGGGACATTTCCCAGTCTGAAAAAGCAAAGCAAAAATTTTGCAGGTGAGTTTCAGTGTATAGAGAGAAAGAATTGCGTCTGGGGAAAAATAATCTATATCGTGTTCTTAAGGTGCTGACTTCAGAACTGCTACTAAAAGTACTGAAACAGATTTTAAAGTAAGAGAGTTGACAATTCTCTGAATTGCTGGCTTAGTATGCAGTGGCAGGGAAAAAAAAAAACAACACAAAATCTTGGGCATCATTGGTATTGGTACTGTGGACAAGACAGAAAGGACATCACTTGATTGTTCTGCTATGCATACATCATGTTGTATTTATCATTCTGTTCTCTGCATCTCTAAGGATGGTGTACTGGAGTTTGTGATAGCACAAAAAAGAGCAACTGGAATCATCTCAGGTGAGGAGCAGCTGCCTTGTGAGGAGGAGAGAATGAGAATATTCTGTTTAAGCAGGAGAGGAGATAGGATCAAGGTTTGCAAATTTATGAAGGCGCTAGACACGTTGCATGAAGGACTGTTATTTATCATATCCCACATAGTAAAACTGGGCTGAACGATAGGGGTTGAGTTTACACTCAAAAAAGAGAGAGTGTCTTTTTAGTCATTAGATATTGTTCTGTCAAATTAGAAGACAGTGTAGCAGACAGTATAAGCAGATTTTAAAACAGGTTAGATAAATTAATAGGAGTACACAGTCTTTAACAACTTACACAGATGCTGCAGATACCAGGGGAATGAGAAGAGAGGAATTATAGAAAGAAATAAATTACATGTGTTCTTCTAGAAAACATTCTTTTCTGCCACTATCAGAAACAAAACACTGGGCCTTCTACATATTCTTTTGGAACCTAAAAGTCAGATACTGCCTTGGGAAACATATCCATCTTTTGACAAAGTCCCACAACATGAGATTGTTAGGCTTTCAATTCATTTATAGACATCTAAACTGAAAAACTTCTAAAGTATACTGATAGAGTTGACTTAATAGCAAAATGCAAACAATGGTGGTGATGTTGAGTGATACTAGCATAGAACTGAGTTAAAGAACAGTGTGGTTCTTATACACCCCACTGAAATGGAGCCTGGACAAGAATGCCTGTGTCCTAGTCATTGTATCGAAACTACAAAATAATGAGTGGTTCATACTGGTGTATCAGACTGCTCTAACACTAGCTAAGCTCAGAACAACTAGCAGTGGAGTAAGGTGAGATGGAAATTGAGAATGCTTATATCTCCTAGGTATGTACTATGGTCTACACAGGTTTGTTCTACAATTTCTAAGCCCAGGGTTGTTTTTACTACATTCCATTGAGGCAGAGCTGACAGCGTACAGGAGTTGTATGGCATTTTTGACTGTGCAGATACAGTATAAAAACTGAAAAAGAAAAGGAGGTAAAACTGAGATCACTCAATATATCTGTAATTTATTATGTACAAGTCCCTCTCTGCTCCTTGCCCTCTCTTTAAAATGTGGATAGGAATGTAAAAATATCACTTTGTCATTTCAGAGAGAGCACAAAATAACCCCGGAAGTTCTTTTCTGGTACTTTTCCTGGAACAAATTTGTATCACATTTTCTGGCAACTGATTTGCCAAAAACTAGGAGCAGTCACATTTGGAAAAAATAGACTCTATCTCAAGAATAGCAGTATTGATTTCCAGCTTCATTAAAAATTATTGTTGTCTTACTGAACCATAGCAGTGAACAATAATTAAGCTCGTGCTATTGCCTAGCTATTCAAAAGAACATTATTTTTCTATATATTTTATGTTCCATCCCCTGACATGGTGGATGTATCCACTTTCAAACGACAGCATTCTATAATGTTCAAATAAATCCTTTTATTTAATAGCAAAATAAAGAAAACTTGTGAACTGTTGTATATGGAAGACAAAATGGTTCTAGAGAGGAAAATCTCACAATATGTGGAGAAATCGAAGGACTTCACAAGACATACTCAAATTAATCAAGTTGCACAAAACAAACCCATAGATAGGGGGCTCTGCAGGACAGGAGATAGAACAGTCTAATTTGCCGGTACAGACTTTCATAAATCTAACACGATCTTTTTGTGTTCATGTCACAAGTACAGTAGAACTTGTCCCTCTGCTGAGATGATAAATGGTGATAGATATTCTCCTTAGTGCATTTATAGATATTTTTTTCTTTAAAATCCCAAATAATTTATCTGTAGGTATTGTAAATAAGACTACCATTCAGCTGATTAGAAGACAACTGTACTGTAGAGCCAACAATGTTTTTGTTGCCATGGTTTAAAGTAAAAAGAGACTCTCAATCTGCTTATGATGCTTTTTTTTTTTTTTTTTAATTGAAAACTTTGCATCCTTTTGTAGATGTGGTTTTACTGCTTCGTGTTTTACACTGTGTTGCCAAGAACCTTAGTGATGCTCTGCACTGTTGCTGAGGACAGCGACAAATCTAGGACACTAAATGTTTAAAATCACTTCTCAGACTGCAGCGACTGCTCTTTAAACCTTTTTAGCTAAGGTTGGTGCTGCACAAAAAATAAAAGAGAAGCAGACACGATCTGCCTGCTTGGCTCTAATTAATGAATCTCCTTTTCTGAAATTCCAAGGGCTAACTGTGCTGGCACTGAGACACTTAGTGACCGTGTGACATAGCAGTATTGAGTCTTCCCCAGATGAGCTCATATAGTATGTGCACCCATCCCACTGAGCACCATCATTTATCTTACAAGTCATCAGACACCTGAACTAAGTTGTTCTTCACTCAGCTCTGTGCCAACTACTACCTCACCCAATTTTTCCCAACTTTAACAGTTCTATATCATTTTGACTCCCAAAAGCATCACCTCATTATTCTCCATCAATATTTGTGCCTGCTATCTGCCTTTTCTCTTTTCCTCTCTTATTCAACATCAGTGCATCTGTCTCTCCGCAGCTGTTCTGAGCCTGACCTCTTTTTGCATACCGTCTGAACTACCTTTTTAGTCACTCACATCTCCCTGTCTCATAGCCCTCATCCAGTGTTTTGCTTAGCATGTTAGTCTTTCATACATACCCAAAATGCTACCTTCTGCCAGAGTGGACCACCTCCCAACAGACACACTTTCTCACAGATGTTACACATTTCTGACATCTATTTTTCCTCTATGACTCTCCAACATATCACATCAAATTCTTAAAACCATGCTGTCTTTGTCTCCTTTTATTCATGTTTCCTCTCCAACTTTCCTTCAAGCTAATGTTTAAGCTATCAGTTAATCTGCCTGATAGATATCTCCTTCCCTCTGTGCTCTCGAAACATAACAAATCTCATCAGCTTTGTGGGATCCAGGAAGATTCAGGTTGCTTGGTTGCTTGAATGGCTCAACAGGTGGGACTGTGCTACACATCTGCCTGAGCTGATCTGATATTTTCTGTGGTTGTCAAACTCTCATTTATGTCACGAACAACCGGCTTCTGGGCAACAGATCAAACTTCTCCATCTGGATATCCTCCGCTCTTCTGATCAAGTGGCAAGAAATTCCTTCCATCCCCAACCCAAATATTTGACTCTGTCTCACTTCTTCTGAAGAAAGCAAAAGTACCATAAAGGCACAGAAAGATCTGAGGATAAAGAAACACTAGGAAACTTTGATGGCAATAAAAACAAACAGTCAATAGTAAAATAATTTTTTCTTAATCAATCATAAAATAATTAGTTTACTGGTATTCTTTTAACTTACAATGAATACTTTAAAAAGGAGAAATGATTTGTTGCAAATGTATTTAGATATGCATAAACTGCTGTGATATTCTTTCCTCCCTCTGTATAGTGTGTATCTTTCATAATGTTCCACAATAATTCCTTATTTTTAATCTTGAAATCTGATTACTTTATCAGATACAGATTAATCCATCTTGTTTACCTCCTGATAATAGCTTTCCAATTCTTTTGTCTTCTAGAAAAAAACGTACTCTAAATAACAGATATAAACCATCAGATAGATAAGGATATAAAGAGGAAATACAAAGCAAATAACAACAAAATGGGAGAAAGCAACTGAGCAGGCATTAATATTTAGGATATTGAAAAGAACCTTGACCATTTTGCTTCCTAAATCTCAGAGATTATTGCTCATATATTACTTTACCCAGTAATTTATTTGTTAAATGCCTGGGTTCCAGAGTGGGGAGGCATCTTAGGAAGAACATAATGAGGTAGAAAGATTGCTTAATACATTTAAATAAACGATTATTCAAACCACGGGAAAAAGATGAGAGAAAATCCATTTCCTGGCTAAGGAGATATTGGTTGCTTAAGGACAGGAAACAGACTGGTTAAGAGGGGATGAATTTTGCTAGCACTTTTCTCACTGACATGACAATAGTTACATTGAAAAGTTTTGATGGTCTCCTGCGCAGAAACTTTTAGCTGCAGTATTGCCTTTACACACAGAGCGGTCCAACCATTGATTAGCATCACTTGATCTATCAAGAATTACCTTGAAATAACTCCTTTTCATTTTGTATAACTTTGGCTGCATCTTATGACAGGAATTCCTCTTTTATGGTAGTTGATAAAAGAGTCCTATTTCCCACCAACATTAAAGCAGTGCTCTTTTAAAGCCAGTTAAACTTGCTGAGTGTCCACTCAATCCCACTGTGTAGTTTGTTGATAAAGATGTAAAGAGCACCAGTCCCAAGACAAACCCCAGTGGGACAACACTTGTCACCAGCCTCCACATCGACATAGAGCTGTTGGCCACAACCCTCTGGCTGTGACCAATTTTTTATCTCTCCAACTCAGAGATAAGAATGTAATGTGGAATCACATCAAAGGCTTTGCAGAAGTCCAGGTAGGTGGTATAATTTGCTTTGTTCACTGTCATTCCTTCATGTAAGGACACCAGAATGACTATAAGTTTTTGAAAATCCATTGATTTGTTCAACAGGGTTTTGAAAACTATCCTTTATCATAGATTACTAAGATGATTACTTAAAATGTGAACTATTTTAGAATTTACTGTAAAAAGCTGTAGTTATCAATCATTTTTGCCATCCAGTGTAACAAGATGCTTTCTAATGAAAAAAAAAAAAGAAAAAAAAATCTTATCTCAGTGACCTGCAGCATTTCTGTCATTATTGAAATAGTACAGGAAGAATTCTGGAAGGGATTACATCTGCTAGTAAGACCTCTACTGTTCCCCATACAAATGTGCATCATATCAAACTAAAGAGAAGGAGCTTTCCAGATACACATTAATTAAGCCTTGTTATCAGTCAAGCAGACTATACTACCTGGAAAGAAGCAGATGATTTGCACCTCATGATACAGTTCAACAGAAATCAAATATCCATTCGGATGAGTTGATACACATTCATTGTAGTGGAAAGACCTATGGCTTACCAGTGAATGTGACATACATACACTCAGGAATCAGGTTTTTTATACCCACTTGCTGTACAACACAGGCAAGCCAGCTATGAAAAAAACTGTGACACCATTTCTGATTACACTGTCACCCTTCACCACAGGCTTGGGCAGTAAAATATTGGTCTGAAGAACAGATCAGGAGCAGAGTCTCAATAAGCAATACAAAAGAGAGGTACAATTTGTATCATGTTTTTTATTTCTCTTACACCTTTTTGACCTTGTGTAAGCAGGCTAAGATCAGTTAATTGCAGAAATTTCCTAGGAAACACTGATGACAGGAATAATAGGTAATTATTCCTTTCTCATATCTGGCTATTCAAAACTGGCACATCAGAGCATATTTCTATAGTGTGTGTCGAAGATTGTACTAGCCTGCCTATCTCTGACATCTTTCAAACTTTACTTTCATTGTACAGGAACCAAATAAAATCAATTCATTTTGAAGTCTGGAAGAAAAGATGACTTATATTTTAAAAAATGAAATTGGAACAATTGGATTACAAGGTAAAATTGCACACATAACAATAGATTTGAAGCTTGAACATTCATTGCAAGATTTGTGCAGTCAAGTGCATAATCCATGTTAACATCTCATCTCTGAAATGTTGATCCTGATTGAAATCAAAGTTTCTAGAAAAAGGATTTACTCCTCCTTGTTTGCAGTCTGATTATTTGCCTTAGAAAATAACTGCTTTAAACAAGAGACTTTATACTTGTCTGGATAAATTCTGTTCCAGTTTTTATTTTGGCCACAAGTCAAAGATAACAGCTGTACACTTGTGGGTTCACTGAACTTTACGTGCTAGTTGGCTGCATCACCAACTAGAGGGAATAACCAATAATTAGAACATTTCAGGTCATCTTGAGAAGAACAGAGTTTTGCAGTGTTTGGAAAGGTCATGTGACCTCTTTTTCAATGTTCCCAAATGTGAAACTGTCAACCATAGGGCACAGAGCTGAATAAACAAATGAAACAACCATTATTGTTGTGAGACCGGGGGAAAAAAATCAAAAACCAAAAACCAAAAACAAACAACCCACAAAACCCACCACAGCACAAGGATCTAAATCTAGTGATTAACATTGCACAGAGATTTAAATTGCATATAGCAATTTTAATTTTTAACTCTGGCACTTCATAGTAGACCCAAGCAATATCAGTTGAATTCATCCATATATTCTTTGTACATAGACAGTCCTGGTCATAATGATTTGCAGCACAGTGTTGAAAGCCTTAGCTTCTTTCTTTCATTTTCTTTATTTTTCTTCTTCTTCCTTTTTTTTTTTTTTTTTTTTTTTAAGTTAAATCAATAGCTGTTTACATAAATATGTGTTCCTGTTTTCCAATTGTTCCTGCAACAGCATTTGTGTCTATCCACTGACAAGAAAAACAACAATAAATGTAGTAGGATGAAAGCAGAAAGAAGAAAATAGAGATAGTTCCTTTGGTGTGTGTATTTTTTCCCTGTTAGAAATGTAGATCTTTTGGGGCACTTTGGGATTATTATAAAGAAAAATAAAAGTACCAATCTTTGAAAAACCCAAATGATAAGATTGCAGTTTTCTTGTTACTAACAGCATACATCCCTTCTAATATGGAATGGAATGAAAATTGGTTTTGTGTTGTACCTTTTAATCCCTGAGAATCCTTAAGCTGTTTGCTGAGGCTGTATCTAGTAGTTTTAGGTGGGCAGTTTATTTGACAAAATTGGACAACTTATGGATATTAGAAAGCATTCCAACGTCTGAAGATTTGAATGATAAGATGTGAATTCTTGCAAGGATGCTGCAGTCATTCCTTCATCACTACAAATCAGCCTTGAGAGCTGTCAGTTACAATTGGTGTAGCACTAGAGAAAGTGAAGTGCTTAAACATCTGAACATCGCTTGATACTACAAAATGATGGTCACTGAAATCACTGAGAAGGACTTCCCCCTCAGCACTCCTTGCTATTGATATGTAATCCATCCATGCCCTGCTATGGATATGTGGCATATGTTGAAATGCTGGAGTGAGGATCTGCAAAATTCAGAGTGCTGTGGATTCCTTACGCAGACCTTACATAACTCTTAAAGGTTAAAATTCAAATACTTCTTCTATGTCATCCAGTCCAACAATTTAGTCTCTGACATCCCATAGGAATGTCTAACCCAGTAGGGTATTAAGCAGTTGAGGAACTTGAAGTGTACCAGTCTGTCTTGTTTCACCTACTCACTTGGTGTATTAACAGATATCCTCCAGAACAGTAATCTTAGAATAACAGAATCATATGAGTCAGAAGTCAAAGTCATCTAGAGTTCAGCTTCCCTGAATTGAACAGGGACATCCACAGCTAGATTAGGTTGCTTAGAGTCTGATCCACCCTGAGCTTGAATATCTCCAGGGACAGGGCATACATCACCTCTCTGTGAAACCTGTTCCAGGGTTTCGCCATGCTTACTGAAAAAATTGTCTTCCTCATATGCAGTATAAATCTCCCCCTCCCTTACTTTGAAACCATTTCCTTTTGTCTTATCACAGCAGTCTCTGCTACTGAGTTTGTCCCCTTCTTTCTTACATTCCTGTTAGATACTGAAAGGCTGCAATCAGGTCTCCCCAGAGTTTTCTATTCTCCAGGCTGAACAGCCCCAGCTCTTTCATTTTGTCTTCACAGGGGAGCTGTTCCATTCCTTGGATTTTTTTTTGTGGTTCTCCCCTGGACGCACTCCAGCACAAGGACAAGTTCAAGGTGTTCCACTTTGGTAGAGGAAATCCCAGACATGAGTATAGACTGGGAGAAGAACACATTAAGAGCAGCCCTGTGAAGAAGGACTTGGGAGTCCTGATGGATGAAAAGCTGCACAGGAACTATCAGTAAGCGCTTGCAGCTCAGAAAATCAACAGTATCCTGAGCTGCATCAAAAGAAGAGTGGCTAGCAGGGCAAGGAAGGTGATTGTCTCCCTCACTGTGCCCTTGTGTGGAGTACTGTGTCCAGTTCCTGCCTGGGGTCCCCAGTACAGGAAGAGTGTGGAGCAATTGGAGCAGGTCCAGAGGAGGTCCATGAAGATGATGAAAGGTCTGGAGCACCTCTCCTATGAAGAAAGGCTGAGGGAGCTGGGCTTATTTAGCTTGGAGAAGAGAATGCTCTGGGGAGACTTCTTTGAGGCTTTCTATTGCCTGAAGAGAGGTTACAAGCAGGAGAGGGACCCACTTTTTACACAGTCTGATAGTGATAGAACAAGGAGGAATGACTTTAAACTAAAAGAAGGGAGATTAAAATTAGATGTTAGATGGAAATTTTTTACTCAGGGGATTGTGAAGCACTGCAACAGGTTGTCCAGAGAGATGCCCTATCTCCAGAGGCGTTCAAGGCCATGTTGGATGGGATTCTTGGCAGACTGACCCAGTAACTGGCAACTCTGCCCATGGCATGGAGGTTGTAACTAGATTATCTTTAAGGTCCTCTCCAAACTAAGCCATTCTAATCACAGAATCACAGAATTGTAGGGGTTGGAAGGGACCTCTAGAGATCATTGAGACCAACCCCCTGATTCTACGACTAACCTAATGATTCTATGACTCTCTTGTAATGAGGACTCCACATATGGACACAGTACACCAGGTGAGGTGTACACCAGACCAGAAGGGCAGGAGCACCTCCCTTGACCTGCTCATCTGATCTTTCATCTCCTGTACCCAAAAGTAATGCTGATTCTAGTCACTGTCCCTCCATAAATTATTTATTTGAAATGGAAAAATTCCAAAAGGATTGACACATCTACTCTAGTTGAAATGTGTGACAATCTGGTAACTCACCTAAGAGTGGAATGTCTTCAGATTAAATCCTTCTGAATCTGGCAGAAGAGCATGTACATATTGATCTTCCACCTTACACTGCAGATCCCAGGCCTACCAGCTGTTCTGGCTAATTAAGATCACTCCTATTTTGATCATAAATTCCAACTGTTGAAACTAACACATGTATTCCTGCGTTTTTTAAATTATGACCTCAAATAATTTTTTTTTATCAAATAAAATTTCTCATTTGAAAAATACTGGCATGTTCCATTTTTGACAACTATAGTCTCTCTGTTCTCATTTTTTTAAAGAGGCTAACACAGTGCTAACAAATCATACATATAGTACACGTAAATGCAGAATTAAGTCAATTGTTTACAAGATGGTACTAAAATAAGCATATTGGGATATACATTCTGCTGTCATGTTATTCCATAAATGTCTTCTATATTTCTTTTTATTTCTATAAATAGCATTTGAAATTGCAGCAGAGTATACGTTTGGAGTATAATACACAATTGCTCTACTCTTCTAAATATATGTGTTCATGAAGGCCCACAAACACTATAAAATATACAGAATTCTGATGACAAATCCCTGAAAGACATGGTCCCAGACTGCTCCAGGGATACTTGACTCGCAGTCCATCACCTGATGCTTTTTTGAGTGATAAGTCTCCAATACAGTGAAGAACTGAGCTGATTGTATATGGAAAAGTTCAGCAATGCAATTTCTCTCAGTGCCTCCAAGATGAGCTTTCCTCTGCTGGATAATTTTTTAACCAACTGAAAGTGAATAACTATTCATTAAGAATCAAGGGGGGGAGAGGAGTGGGAATGAATCCAGATAGAAATAGGCAAAACAACAAATAAATATATCTAAGGCAGCCAATTCCATTTAGCTGCATTAGTCTGCCTTGTCCAGCTTTTAAACAGCAGTTTCTAGGTGCCTGCTTGTCTACAAATCCTTGATAAGAGGATGGGAAAATTAGTTTTGCAGAAGTCTGTCAGTCTTTCAATAATATTTATGCCTAAGACTCTTTTGAAAGCCCACTTGAACAGCAAGGAAGGGGGACAATTGTTCACTAACCTCTGCAAAGAGCAGCCTGAGGAGAGCAAGAGATTTATGCGAATTAATTTTATGTCCCGAGACAAATCTAAAAAGCTCAACCTATGCAATTAAATTTGATATTGAGGTTACTGAAGAAGAGACATACAACAGGATGCCATCAGGATGTAATGCTAATTTTTGTCAGATCCTGGAGTCTGTGTCTCAGGACATTCCTTTATTGCTCATATTAGATAGGCCTGTTAGTATAACAAGTAACATTGTGCCAGAGGTACAACAGCTCTGTCTGCTGAGATGTCAATGACTGATACTGACAACACAACAGTTGAAAATACTGCAATGGATGCAAAGATTTGAATTCACTATAAAGGAAATGAATCACCTTTGATTCAGTCTTAAACACTACAAGCCACTCATACCTAAGATACAGCTTTAGCCTTACACAGTGTTTCCAAATTGCTGTGTTTAGAGGTTGTATACATTGTCTAAGAAACAACCACCATTAAAACCAGATAGACTCCCCTTCTAGAGGCAGTAGAAGGGAAACTAGAAATATAAGTCTGCTAGCACTTTTATCATGGGAGAAATATTGTTCTCCAGTCAATCACTTCTTCATTTTACTTTATTTTATATTGTTGTACTTTATTTTTATTTTATTTTTCTAAGCATTGCCTTATTTCCTGATTCTGCAATTACTATAGAATACTCGTGGAGCTTTAACATTTTGCTGTAATTAAAGGGATTTGTTTTTCCCACTTGTCGAGATATGTTCACGACTTTTAACTCAGCTGAAAAGATTAACTGAAATGCTGATCTCTTTGAAGTTAGCATTCAAGCTGCAACAAACCTCGAGTGAAAGATGATGATTCCACCAAAAGAGTGGAGTACTTTCTGATTCCTTTAAAAAGGCACGGTAACTTACTTATTACCAACACAAAATATACTTGTGGCTTATATTTTCTTATGGCCTGTAAATTATCTAGAATAAAGCAAGGTATTCTGGTTACTTTTAATCATGAAAAGCTGCAGCTAGTTTAGATTTAGTTTGTTAGGGACAAAATGCAAAGCCTTTGAGGGGATGTTATCTGTTTCTAAAACTGCTTTGCAAAAATGAGAAGGAAAAACTATGAAAACAGAAGGATCAGATTGGCACAAAAATAACTAAATATGTAAAAATAATTGAGCTGTGAGCGAGGCAGGGTTTTCTAAAGTTTACAGAAATGAGATTCTGAAAAACCATTCCACAGAATCAATGAGATTTAAATCCTAATATCTGATATGGCACTTGTAAAACTGATAAACTCACGTACATGCATGTTCACAAGAGGAAAACTCTTGATTTATGACCTAGGAGATTCTTTGCAGACCTATGTACAACATTTGTATCTCAAGCCTATAACAACATAACCTGGAGGAACAGATTTCATGAGTTCTTAATATATTTGTGTGCATATTTAAGAAGTCAGGAAGTAGGGCAAATTTATTAGTTCTGTAATTATCAAGAAGGTATAATGGTCCTGAAATTAGTTGTTATGTCAAGATTATAATAATTTAAAATCAAACCAACAAAATCAATAAAAAATAAAGAATGCATAATTGTTTTCATACTTCAATCACTAAGCAAATATTTTGCATAATGAAGGAGTCATTGTAGTTCAGTTCTACAGTATGACCCCCTGTTATTGCACCAGGGTATATGTAAACAATTTTAAATGCATTTCTTTGTTTTCACCAAATAATGGTTTTGTCTAAGTTTTTTCTCAGTCAAAAGAAAACTATGAATCAGGAAGGCTTCATTTCAGTGATTTTACTAGTGAAGTCTTGTTAGACTGTGGAAAAACTCTCCATAAGTGCTGTAGAAACAGACACTAGATTACATAAATTCAAAACTGACCAAATCATAACAAATTCAGAATATCAGATCCTGACATCTCAAGTTCTCCAAATCCTCATGTGCCAAGGTGCAGTACAAGTTGGCGGCTTGCTAAGAGCAACGGAGAATCTCAAGGGGTCTGTCAGAGCCTGGAAGTCAGATCTACCCCAGGACAGGGCAGCTGGGGACACCTGGGCTACCCCAGCCCTGCTCATGAGGCATCTCCCCGAGGATGGGGAGGGGCTGCACCCTGAACCTGCCAGTTGGCCTACCTAAATAGGGCCCATGGCAAGGCAGGGCAGGGCTGTGTCTACACAGGGGCTAATGACCATTGGGGCTGAAATGGGGTCCTGAGCAGTGGACAGGGTTGGGGGAAGTGCTGTAGTGGCTGGGCAGGAACATTGAGACCTGTGAGTGGTCTCTGGGTTCTGCTGTTGTGTAACTTGCAGTGCATTTTCTGCCCACACACATTTGAATGGATGTGAATCAAGTGAAAAGCAGAAAGCTACGACTCAAATTCTTTTTGTGCGCTGATGTGAATAATTGACACCATGAATTTACAGGAAAAAGTCTTTTTTGTTTACATGCAGCAGCAGTGAATGCCAGTCTGATGTAATGTTGGCCCCTTGCAGTCTGTCAGCTTCTAGTTCCATCTCAGTGCCCTCACTAGGAAATGTATTTTTATCTACAATCCTCATGGTCTGGACTGTTAGAATCTTCCCAATTGGATAAAATATTTAATTTCTTCTGGTCACCGAAAGACCAATGTTTGCTTATTTTGAGGCAACAGATATCACCTATCTATAAGTCAGAGAGGAAAGAAATTACACCCCTATCTCCCCTACAATTATGAACTACTTTTTCTAAAATTCACCACAGCTTTTTATTTAAAAAAAGATCTTCAGAAAGTGGTGCTGAAAACTTGTCCACACTTCAGCACGTAGTCCCCTACATGCAAAGTTTTGTTTACCTGCTCCTCGTGTATTGACAGGTTCCCTATTCCGTCTTCATATCTAAGGCATTAAGCAGTAGATCACATTTAATGGATTCTGACAGGTCTCAGTAGCTGGTACCTCCTACAGTGACAGCCCCAGAGACAAGCACAAGACTGTGACAAGGTTTAACATCTCTGCGTTTAATCACTAGAGCTCACATAATTCCTTTGCCTACTTGACATGATACCACTTGCATGATAAATAACATGCTTAATTAAAAATTGAAATGTATACGCTCGTTTCACAGTAATTTTGGAAAATGTTTTTATGTTATATTCTATACATTTTACTTGTTCATTACATGTGAAACCTTTCGTTCTCATCTTGCTTGGTCTTTGGCATTATACATCTCCAGGATCAAAGAAACCAAGGATTTTTGTAAATTTAAGGCAATTATTTGGCAGTCCCACCTTATGATGCTTTAAGAAGAATACTTTGAAATCACCTGAAAAAATTAAAACTTTACAATTCATTTCTAATTTTTTGAGGAACTTGGGGAAGAGATGATTTGTCTGTTATTGTCCAGAGCTTGTACTACTCAGTGGCAATTGTCAGTCGGTCAAGAAATGGCACATTACAGTATCTCTTAACAGAGCAGAGGCACCCAAGTCAATCCTCCAAAAGATGGGCAAGAAGTTCTGTAATACACTGAAGCTGATTGCATAGCAATAAGACTATTGGCATTTCATTCATTTTTTTTTTAACTTTAAAAAATAGATCTCCCACTCATTCAGATATAACTTCAAAATACGACATTTACTTTTAAATGATCAAAATGTCCCCAGTGTCAACACAGAGCATCTTTCTACTATGAAGTTATCAGTAAAAGATATCTTAGAAAAAGTATTATTAGTATGGTATCCAGTTTTTAAAAACACATTGTTTATCTTTAAGATTCTTCTGGTAATGGAATATAATAGTAAAATATATATATATATATCTCAATATATATGATAGCTGGAAAAATCTATTTATAACTTTGGCACTATCTTGAAGCAATTAAAATGTCCACTGAATATAAATGCTTAGCTTTTCATATAAGAGAGAACAGAATTAAAGTACTCCAAATTGACGATTGCACAATAAAAGAAATCAGTGCAATCATTCAAGCAGTATCATGATCCTTAAAAGGTCTGCTCTCTGGTCACAGCGACACGGCCAAAGGGAACTGTGCTGGGGGAGGGTGAAGTGAGAGTTAGGAAAAGAGTCTGCACCAGAGGGTGGTGGGCACAGAACAGGTTGCCCAGGGCAATGGGCATGGACCTGAGCTGCCACAGCAGAAGGACTGTTTGCATTTGGGTGTTTTTTTGTTGAGCCAGGGGTTGGACTTGATGAACCTTGTGGGTCCCTTTCAACTCGGGATATTCTGATTCTATGATTTTATGATTTTACTAATATATTTGTCATTAACATAATAATTTTTTCCACTAGTCAGGTGAAAACTAAATTTCCTATCAAGTTACAGCACTTTTTAAAAAGAGACAGGAAAATATGCAAAATTTCATGTGTAAAAAGTCCACTTGAGTTAGTTGCAAATACAAATCTTCTGCAGATCATTGATAAAGCAATAGTTGTTAATACATGATTGCCTCATTATAACTGTGACATTCCAACTAATTGCTTCAGCACCTTTCGAATTGAACAAATTTCCTTTTGACATTCTTTATTGTGCCCGTCATATTCTCTTGTAAAAGAGAAAAGCCTCTAATCTGCTTGAAAAGAAAACAAGTAGGAGCATTGCAGGTCCTATTTTTTTCAAGCAAGTTAGTAGATTTTCTCTTTTAAGAAGAAACCACAGGTAGTATAAACCATCTTTTCACTCAACTGAGAGTAACCATGTATTTTTCAGCATCTGAATACATTTCCAGATTTCTGAACTGCCCTTATCATGATTCTTTAATAACTATTAAGTATCAGCCAGCTAGAAGAAAATCATAAAAAGGGTCATATCATTGAAAGATTGTATTTTATTTACACCTATGCTGTATGATGTGCTGTTCCTTTTCAGTCAGTATTTAAAGCTGATAAATGAAATTATAATTAATTGTAGTAAAATACAAGCAATAATAAATTCTTTTCCTTTCAGTTTCAGCTCGGTGCTTGTGTATACACATTTTGTGCACTATCATACTAACAGCACTTGAAATGGAATTTTTTTAGTTCCTTAAATGCGTTTTTCTTCACACTATTCCCAACTGGCAGACAGTGCAAGTAAATATTTGAACAGTTGGAGTGGAATATCATTGACTCATTTCAACATCTAGACATTTATACAACAATCAAAGGTATATTTGGTGTCAGTTTCAGTAAGAGCTACTGATTAAAGATGGATGTGCTGTGAAGTTTGGTCCAAATGCTATAAAGTTACTGTGCAACTGATGGTCACAGCAGTACACATACCTCTCAAGAGAAAAAGACTTTCTACTAATGTTTGCAGTAGATTGCTGAATTAGAGTATAGCTCAATTTCTCCACAAAGTGTAACAATCAGTAAGTATAATAAACTTCTGCCATTTTATTCCTCTTTCTCGTCTGCATCATCTTAACCTAATTTCATCCTCTTTCCTCCTATAGTATTTAAAAAATGATCAACTAAAACGGAGATTGTTCACAGCACTATTTTAATGCAGGATATTAGTAGCAAGTCCTGACCAAGATGCAGGAATGCCTATCCCTTAACTAGAGCTTTCTGCTGCCTTTTCATCCATCTTAAATACATAAATGCATGCTTTTGTTAAAATATTAATTTTCAGATTGGAATGATAAGCATGCATAATTTAGGAAACATTGGATTCAGTCCCCTTATACACGTAAGTAAATGATTACTGATTATTTTTCATGGTCACATGATTGCTGGTTATTTTTTCACTGAACTCCTTTCTCTTTCGACATGAAAGATAGATGATGCTTGAAGAGTGAGCAGATGCTAGTTTTTTTCTTCTTTTATCCTTAGTATTTGATGTGTGGCCTCAGGCTCTATTTGCTGCACACTATTCAAATGTCATTCTGACGATTGAATTATTACTTTCCACATGGGTATTCTCTATGGCATCTATTATTACTGCATCTGAATGCTTCAGAAATGAGCTGTTAACCATCCTCTACTTTGCCTCTGGAAGCTTTTTATGGAACTAAGCTACTAGCTACCTCCTCAGTGATGTTTAATATCTTCATCAAGGTCCTCGGCAATGGGATAGAAAGCATCTTTGTTAAATTTTCAGATGACACTAGTCTAGAGAAACTAGTTAATATGGCGGAGGGCAGGACGGCCATTTAGCTGTACCTTTAGTAGCAGAGGTTGGAGGAATGAGGAAAGGGGAACTTCAGGAAACTCAGTGAAGACAGCTTGAAAAGTCCTTCATCTTTCACAGAATAAGTCCATGTAGTTTAAGCAAGGCCTGAGTGGCCAGACAGCAGATACGCAGAATAGAACTGAATGAAGATAAGTAATCCTGGTGAACTAAGTGAACATAAATCAGCAGCACAGCTTCCTGGAGATGCGTGCCAACCTGTAAGAGATTATTCTTTTATGTCATTGTCTCAAAGCTTGCTGGGGACAGAGATAAACAAGTCCAAGCAGGTCCTGGGCAAGGGTTGTGAAATCCTTTGTCTAAGGGACACAGATGGACAAGGCCAGGGGCAATGAGAGAGAGATAAGCCACAGATTAATGGCCAGAAAGCAGTCTTTTGTGTGGGCTTATCTTGAGGAAGATGGCTATCTCAAGAGGTACTGCACTTGACTCTTACCCAAGCGCCCAGGAATGCACGATGGCAGAAGAAGGATAAAAAGGGGACTTACAACCATGAGGTTTAGGTTTTCTGGCAATAGATTCCTCGTGAAGAAGAAAAGGTTTCTGACATGAGAAACCTCACGGCCTGCCTCTCTTCCTCCTGGACTGGCTCTGCGCTCTACCTGCATGCTGAAGAACAAGTTCTGTCTGCCATCAGATTCCTCACTACGGAATGCCTGCATGCTGATGGACTCTCCGAGGCCTGCTATTTGACTCCTGCTGCTTCATCTCGGATTGGCTCTGCACCTTCTTCTTGCTAACTGCTTGCTGCCCAAGGCCAGCCACGCTGCTGCTGCTCTTCCCCTGTGCTTTTGCCTCGGACCTTTGAAACGGTGCTGCTGGATCCTGGTGGTGACTATCCCCGCTTTATGCAATTCTTGCTTATTTCCTATCTTTTCTATTGTCCTCCTTCCCTTCCCTATCACCCTAAATCATAATAGTCATCGTCCTTCCCTTCCCTGTCTCCCTGATCAGGATTTAAAATAAACTTGTCAGACCAACGTTTGAACCGTTATTTCTTAATCTCACGCTGGCTATACAGATATCAAAGAACCCCCTCTCCCTCCCATAAATTGGAGTAATACACAACCACATATAGGATGTATTGGCAAGAGGATAGCCAGCAATTCAACAGAATGGATGTAATTATTTCCTTGTGCTGCACCCTTTGGAGTCTGGAGCACTATGTCCAGATCTGAGCTCTGGAGTACAAGAGAAATGTTGACAAACTGGAAGGGATCCTGTCCAGAGTTACTAAGATGCCTATTTCAGTGAGAGAAGTAGCCACAAGGATCTGTCTTTCTTTAGTCTGCAGAAGTGAAGGATAAGCACAGATCCAATCCTTTCAGAATCTGAGAGGACTTTTGCAGAAAATACAGAGCTAGACTACCAGAGATTTGCAGTCAAGGACAGGAGGCAATAGCTATGGACTGCAGCAAGGAAAACTCTAGCTGAATAAAATTTCTCACAGTGAGGCTAGTTGAGCAGCGGTAAATGTGACCAGCTAGAAACACCAACCTTGAAGATTTTTAGAACTGAACTGGACAGAGCACACAGGGAATAGACTTTAACTCTGCTTTGAACAGGAATGTGGACTACATGACTTGAGGACCCACCCTATCAGACCTATTTTCTGATTCTGTGATTTCCAAATGATTTCCCATCAATACTGTAATAAAAAAAAAAAAAGCCAGATTGAGCATTACGGTAAGAACAAAGAAGTTTGACTCTGTAGCCCTGTAAAGAGAGCATTTATTTAGAGGAGGAGAAATATGGATTTACTTCTCATGAAGAGTGCTCCTGTAGCACAGCACTGAACATTATGTAAACCTTAATATCCTTGGATGGAACTTGCAGACAATGAATGTGGGAATAACAACATGTAATAAACTGCAAGTAAAAATCTGTATTAAATTCAGTTATTTTGAGCAGCTTTAATTTGGAGAAGAGATGCTACCTCTGGTAAGGCAAACAAGTTATTAGCAAGTGCTTCAAAAAAGTACTTCTTTCTGTTACAGAAATTTTTTCACTAGTTTAATTTTATTCACATCAGTCTCAAGTAATCTGCTATTACATGTTCCCAAGTTGTTAAAACATTTATTAGCAAAGATTTCTATTAACTCTACCAGTATTTCAACGCAGAACTCTAAACAGTAATAAATTATTTTTTAAAGGTATAGAAGCAATGCTTTCCTTAGAGTTAATACAGTCAGTCTTTGCCTGTTCAATTTGTTATTTTCAAGTCATGCAGCAATGAAATAAGATTCATTTTCTAAGATAATGCTGAAGTGATCAACACAATTATATAAAGATTATATAAAGGTTATATATGAAAATATAAGGAATGCTGAGAAACAAACAGTGATCATATTTTTATTCTGTCATGAGGTCAACAGTGGTCAAACATGTAGGCCTCCAGAGAAGATTCTTGTGAGGGAATTCCATTGACAAGCTGTTGTGTCAACACAGCCTCCCATAATGAAATACAGCATGGCCAGCAGGTTGAGGGAGGTGATCCTTCCCCTCTACTCTGCCCTAGTGAGGCCTTGTAGAATACTGTGTCCAATTCTGGGCTACGAGTTAAAAAAAAAAAAGACAAGGATCTCCCAGGAGGACTCCATTGAAGGTCCACAAAAATGGGGCCTGGAGCATTTCCCATATGAGGAAAGGCTGAGTAACATGAATCTGCTCACCCTGGTGAAAAGAAGGCTGAGAGAGGATCTGATAAATGTTTATAAATATCTAAAGGGAGGTGGAAGGCAAATGCATGAAGCTAGGTATTCTTGGTGGTGTATAGATTTAAGACAAGGACTAATGGTCTAACATTTGTACATAGGATTTTCCCAACTTACATGCAGAAGAACTTCTTTATGATTAGGTTAATGGTGCACTGGAATGGGTTGCACATGGAGGTTGTGGAGTTTTCTTTAATGAAGGTATTTAAGACCTATATGGATGCCTACCTGTGTGACCTATTGTAGGTTACCTGCATTAGCAGGGAGGTTGAACTCAATGATCTCTTGAGGTCTCTTCCAACCCCTGCAATTCTGTGATTCTGTGATATCTTCATTGACAAGTTAATCAAGTATGAGATGTATAAACAGTAATGTGGATTGAAAACTGGCTGACTGGCTAGGCTGAAAAAGCAGTGTTCAGTGATATGGAGTTTCTTTGGAGGCTAGTAACCAGTTAATACCGACTCCAATCATATTCAACATCTCCCTTACATATCTAAATGACGTGCAGAGTATACCCTCAACAAGTCTGCTTATGATACGAAACTGGGAGAAACAGTTCATAAACCAGGGGGTCATACTGCCATTCAGAGTGATGTTGGCAGGCTGAAGAAATTGGAAAGTATTGCCAGAAGGTCAAGGGAAGTAATCCTTCCCCTCTGCTCAGTACTAGTGAGGCCCAACCCAGAGTACTGGATCCAACATAGACATACTGGAGACTCTTGCTCAGGGCCATAAAATGGTTAAGATACTGAAGCATCTCACAAATATGGAAAGCCTGAGAGAGAGAGCTGTGACTAATTAGCCCAAAGAGGGGAAGGCTCAGGAAGGATCTCATCAGTGTGTACAGATATCTGGAACAGGATGTAGAGAAGACAGCTAGGCTCTTTTCAGCATTGCCTAGAAATGAGACAAGGCAGTGGCCACAAAGTGAAACACATGAGGTTCTGTCTGGAAACATCTTAATGTGAAGCTGTGGCTCAGCATTGGCACAGGCTGCCCAGAGTGCTATCTCCATCCTGGGAGTTGTTCAAGGTGCCTGGGTGACTCTGCTAAACCAGGGATTTGAACCACATGACCTCTGGAGAACACTTCCAATCTCAGCCAACTGTCATTCATTCTGTGATTCTGTGACAGCGTTAACATGTCCCTGCCCTAAAATCAAAGTTTGATTTGATCTTATTATTACTAGATTATGGATGACTTCATAACTTACAGTAATAACTCTGTAGCACCAATAAAGCAGTTCTGCAGCTTATGTGAATGCAAGACTATTAAGACATGTTCAAGATGCGAGTTTGGATATATGTTGGGATGTGATATGCAACAGCTATGGCTCAGCAAAAGTCAGGGGTTGGCACTGGAAAGCAGTAGCTTTAGACTCTCCAAATAAAAATTGAACCCCACTTTCGAACTGAGCTCAGCCATGCAATATCCCATTTCCTTTTCACCTTCATTCTCCAAATTTACCACTTTTACCTAATTTATAACATTTACTAAATTTGAAGCATGTCTCAAGAAACATCCAAGCAGAAACTGTTTTTATTTTACTGTGGCTGTAGTTATAGAGAATATTTTATTGAATAAACAGAAAAGTGGATCCAAAATACTTACATTTTATGATGTGTTCACAGTTTATAGGAATGTGTAAAATTTGCCTCCACCATAACGTTCTTAAAGCTACCTATGTCATCAGTGTATTCTGAAAACATAAAGAGAAAAATCATTGAGGAAGTAGAAAAGCCCTGAAGTTTTTCCTACTGGTGTATTTTTCAAATCACTTTTGAAATTTCTTAGCCTCAAAAGAACAGCACAACCTGGCCTTTTATTCTGCTGAGTAACTAGACATATTAGCCTTCACAATCTGACCTTTTATCTCTAGAGACCTGTTTCTTGCAAGTTAAAGGTGTGAAAAGAAATCTTCAGAGTTAAATTTCTTTTGTTTTATATTTCATAGCTCCAGTATGGTTCGTAATTGCTAAAATAGATCTTTTATTCCCCCTCCTTCCCTGTCTGAGGCTTATAAGCTAGAAGCGTACAAGCTTTATTGTTTCATTTGAAAAAATGTTCTTTAGCCATTGGAAGTCTGTCAGGCTCTGTCCACAGTCTCCTGAGATTAGTATTTAACTGCCCTCAATAGGTAGCTCAATTTATGACTTTACAAGATGCTGTTTAAACAGATTTTTTTCTTATTTTAGGTCTCTCTCTGAAGTTTGTGACTAGCAGCTTCTATCTGTCTTCCCTTCCTGCAATCCACCCCAAAGCTATGTTAGTAACTTTCATTATTGCTGTTTCAGGTGTTTTCAAGGCAATACCTGATATTCCACAGTCTACCATTACTGCACTATGTCTCCTCTCAGAAAACATCCTGCCTCATGAAGGCACTGTTTATTCTGTGAAAAGACAGATTTCAGTGCCATTCTATAAGGGTACCTAGACAGTGAGTAGAATCATAGAATCATAGAATCATAGAATCATAGAATCATAGAATCACTAAGGTTGGAAAAGACCTAAAAGATCACCCAGTCCAACTGTTCACCTATTCCCAATAGCTCCCACTAAACCATGTCCCTCAACACAACATCCAGTCTTTCCTTGAACACCCCCAGGCTCGGTGATTCCACCACCTCCCTGGGCAGTCCATTCCAGTGCCTGACCACCCTTTCTGAAAAGTAATACTTCCTCATGTCCAGCCTGAATTTCCCCTGGCGTAGCTTGAAACCATTCCCCCTGGTCCTATCACTAATGACACGAGAGAAGAGGCCGACCCCCAGCTCACTACAACCTCCCTTCAGGAAGTTATAGAGAGCAATGAGGTCTCCCCTGAGCCTCCTCTTCTCCAGGCTGAACATTCCCAGCTCCTTCAGCCTCTCCTCATATGGCCTGTGTTCCAGACCCCTCACCAGCTTCGTTGCCCTTCTTTGAACACGTTCCAGGGCCTCAATATCTTTCTTGCAGTGAGGGGCCCAAAACTGGACACAGTACTCGAGGTGCGGCCTGACGAGTGCTGAATATAGGGGAACAATCACCTCTCTGCTCCTGCTTGCAACACTGTTTCTGATGCAAGCCAGGATGCCATTGGCCTTCTTGGCCACCTGGGCACACTGTCGGCTCATGTTCAGCCGAGCATCAATCAATACCCCCAGGTCCATTTCCTCTACGCAGTCCTCCAGCCACACCGCCCCAAGCCTGTAGCGTCGCCTGGGGTTGTTGTAGCCGAAGTGCAGGACCCGGCATTTGGCCTTGTTGAAACTCATCCCATTGGCTCCAGCCCAGCTCTCCAGCCTGTCCAGATCCCTCTGTAGGGCGTCGCTACCCCCAGGCAGATCCACGCTTCCAGCCAATTTGGTGTCATCTGCGAATTTACTGAGGGTGCACTCGATGCCCTCATCGAGGTCATCTATAAAGATATTGAAGAGGACAGGCCCCAGCACCGACCCCTGCGGAACACCACTCACGACCGGTCGCCAGCTGGATTTGACTCCATTCACCACCACTCTCTGCGCCCGGCCCTCCAGCCAGCTCCTTACCCAGCCAAGAGTGTACCCATCCAAGCCTCTGACTGCCAGCTTCTGCAGGAGAATGCTGTGGGAGACAGTGAGACACAATCAAGTGGAGTCTTCAAGTAGAAGAGAAATCCACTGAGAGCCATGAAGCCTTTCATTACTGTCAAAGACTCCATGAACTTTTGGTATGCTCTAGTTCAATGGCTTTGGATCAGATCAAATTAATTCCCCACATATTAAAAGTGTTTTATGTGGAGTGCTATCAAAGGATGAAGAATGTCATTGAATTTAGAGAGCTCGGAGAAGTTTAGTTTTCATTGTTGAAGATCACATAAGGAAGTGAACCACCGTGGTATCAGAACAAGTGTTTACTCACACTACATTTGAAAAAAAGAATTGTCTTTCACACAGGATAGATAGGATGCAAAGCTTCCATAGTTCCTCTTTCTTGTGAAAGAAAACAAAAAAAACAAAAACAAACAAACAAAACAAAACTAAACAAAAAATATATATATAAGAATCTGTATTTTAAAGCTCTAGGCCTCAGAACGCAATATCAGGAGCAATGTGCAGAAGTTGAAGGCACACCTGGAGCATGGCTGGTCTCTGCACAGCTGTGGCCTGGCAAAAATCACAGGGTCCTTCTGCCATCTTGTTCCTCCCAAGTACAGCCATCCAAGGCTGGTAGGGAGCAGGCAGGAGTTGGTTTATGGCGACTGACATACCTGACCCAAGCTTGCTGGTCTTGCAAGGAAAATAAGGTTGCTCCTGTTTGCCTTTTTCTCACTAGCAACTTCAAGCTCAGAGTCTTGCTGATAGGCACTGGGAGTGTCCGGGGCTGCAAAAAGAGAGGTGCATGTAAAAATGAGATGCTAATCTTCTCTGCTTGATATCTCAAGTGATATGTGCCCTGTTTTGGTCTCAGGGGAAAGCAGGGTGTTCAGTTCAAGGGCAAACAGATAAGTTAGCCAGAATGCAATCCTTGAAGACAATCAAGTATTACTAAGATTATTAATATTGTACATTTTATTTGAGAATCTGTTGAACTGTTGTTGACTGCAAATGAACTCTTTCTTTCCTTACATATTATATGGTATTCTGGCCTTTGTCTCAAAGTACTTTAAGGAAGGAAAAGTGCTAGATGGACCATACAAACAAGCAACAACTTTTTGTCGATATTGCCTTGCAAAGCATTAATTTAAGTCTCCTCATATTGCTAAATCTACACATATCATGTCTTAATTTAGCTGTAATTGATCTCTGTTGTCTCTATGGAGTATGCCTTTGAATAATCTATATTACATCCATAGTAAAATATATGCCTTCTTTGGCCTTAAAAAACCCCAATTTTCAAAATGTCTTCATTTACTTCACTAGAACGTACATCTGAAATCCTGCATTTCAGACCAGCTATGGATCTGCTCCCTGTACCTACAAAGGCCAACAGTTCTGCCATAAAACAAAGCGGTGGTTTGTCACATAGCAAGTAACAAAGGATTTACCTAGGTCACTCTGAAAGTAATGCCTCCTATTTATTTCCAATAGAAACTAAACCAATACAAATAGCACAATAACTTTATCTGATAGACCAAATTCTCAGCTACAAAACTCTGTTTTTTAATATCTAGTCACCACCATTATCTAGGCATTTTCGTCACTGTGAAGAAGAGCCTTTAAAAACAATAGAGCTATTCCAACCCAGCTACATTTTACATCCCTCACTTTCTCTCTCTGCAGTAGACGTGATAGAATTTATTTAATGGCACAGCTAAGAGAGCAAGCATTTTATCCTACAGAATTATCTTCAACAGTAGTCCCTAATCAAGAATATTGTGTCAGCAGAGCTGCAAATTAAGAAGACACATACAGGAGGAGACATGAGACCTGGAGTTCCTACAACAAACTCCGTTTCACTGTACAGTTATGCACATAACAGCAGTTGTAAATTTTCTGAACTACTGGCATAAAATAGAGTTAGAATGGTAAAGAGTATTTCATAAATATCTTCAGTATTATCCAGCACTGGACCACAAGACCACCAACAGTAAATATAATAGTGGTATATCATACAACACTTCGTGAAGACTTATTATAAAGCCGCTTCTAACCTTCAGCTCTAAGCAAAATATAAACCTGTACCTGTACCTTGTGTTAATGTTTTGTCTGTATAACAGCCACTCTGAGTGTGCCACTCGGCCAGAGCTTTTCATTCACTGATGAGAACAGCCCCTACCCAAAGTGATTTTTCAAAACTAGTGTTTCTGATACTGAAATTTGTATGTGATGGCATCAACACTGTAGTAGTGGCTTTTGGTGGTTTTTTTTTCTTCTGTTTTTTTTTTTTTTTTTTTTTTTTTTTTTTTGCTGTTGTTGTTTTGTTTTGTTTTCCAAATTGTATTATATTGACTTCAAATTCAGGAAGTACACTACTCTGAGGTTTGTGAGGGTGCTTACCCTTTGGAAGTAATGAGGGGCAGAGGGACGCACATCTGAATTTAAAGAGGTAAAGAGCAAGCATGTCAGATCCACTGGGTTTGTCTTGTGGCTGTGTCAACAAAAAATTTGCTGGCCTGAAAGAATTTAATTCAATCGAATTTACCTTTTTAAGTGCATAACTTTTTAATCTGATGGACTATTTTATGTAGCAGAGGTATGACCATTATGGCTTCTTTACCCTATATCTGTGATTATTGACCTCTTGTCCCGTAAAAAAAGGCCTTTCTCCCCATTTACTAGGATTCATAAGAATTCCAGGCAAAATCTTTCCTGTTTTAACATAATGGTTTAAAATCTGATAAACTTCAGAGTGTTTTAAAACACTCTCTAAACACGTTTTAGTTTTATGTCACTTCTTTAAAGTTTAGTTCTGTAATGCAGTTGTGAGTTACCATCTTTCATCCTGATCTGACTTGTGCTGGCAGTTGTCTAAATAGACATTTTGGATTCTGCCAATCTCTCTCACTGCCTTGGAAAAAAACTTTTAATGACAGATTGCTTCCTTTAATCGACTTTATCTTTAAACTTTTATTGTCTTTCTTGCTTCTTTTTTTTAACTGTTCCTTTTCTTTCAGGAAGAAATATGGTCAAAATTACATTAGGCTTAGTCCTAAAAGATTTTGAACACCTATCATTTTAATTTAATCTGGCAGAATCTGACAATGCTTGGCACCACTTATCATGCCCGTCAAAGAACAGACAGACAGTTTTGGCAGAGTAGTTGACTGAGTTTCCTTTTGTTAATGAAAACAATGCTGCTCACAATCCATTAAAAACACCCAATTTTTTTTTAATATTCCTGGAGTAGTAAGAATAAAGCCAGAGGGAAAGCTGAAATTGGAATAACTGTTTTAGACCTCACTTGTCTCATTTGTGTTTAGGCCTATATGATACTGGGTCCTTCTAATATATATATATATTTATTTTTATTTCTGTGGCAAGAAAAGGAGAAATGAAAATGTCCCCCAAACTTGCTTTTGACATTCAAAAGTAGCTGCACTAAATTCCTGCTGTCTAATTATGCAACACCTATTAAGATAGATTTAAGTTTTGTTCCTACTGAAAATCAAGTATGGGTGTCCAGGCTTTCCTACATACCCTAAGATGTTAAAACTTATGTTCTAACACTTTCAAAAATAAGTTATTTTCATGAAATATGAATTTTAAATACACACTTATAATGTAGAGTACATTCAGATTTTACTGATAAGATTTACTGTTATAAGAATAATCATAATGTTTCATTTGTATTTTTCATGGGTGTTCCATAGCCGCAGAGGATATACAATTTTTCTACTTTTCTACTGAGGAACTATTACTAGTATAGCCTAAACATGTGAATGAAATTTGATAATATCAGATCTAGATCTGAACTTTGCAGCAAAAATATATGTCTAGAAATCATTTTATTGGTTTGCGTGTGCCAGATTCTATTCACAGCATTAACAAAAATAGGAGAAGCAGCAATAACCCATGGCTCCAGTTATCAATGATATATTTTTTCTAAATTTAATCTGAGAAGACTCTTCAGTGTTTAGTTTCTAGCACAAAGAAATCTAACTAAAGGTATAATATGTATGTTGCAAAACAGCTTAAATTATGTCAGACCATTTTAAAATAAAATTTTTCCTATAGATGTAACTGTTCATCCTACCTCTTGTCAACAATTCCACTTTTCAATTCCAGCATACATGGAGGCATTCCTGTGTCCAGTGACTGTTTTTTTTTTTTTTTTTTTCATAGCAGTACATTTAGTTAGATTTTAATACAAATTAAGCTGTTCTAAATTAAGCCTATCCTCCTACTCTGCAAAACAGTTATTTGAAAACAAAGGTAGAGCAGATAAATCAATTTGGATTTAATTTGTTCATTAAATTTCACATATGTCCACATATGCATCTTGTTAGGTTTCCAAAACATAAAGCAACAAAGACTCCATAAAAACAACACAATAACAGCAAATTACAAGAAGAGCATTTGGACTTGCTGAATAAGCTAGGGGAAGGACAGGTGGGTTTGTAAAATGACTTCTTTTTCCAGGTTTGGGAAAACAAAATCTTTTTTTATTTTATAATTTAATTTTTATTTTTATATGTGTTTGTACTCAGTGTGCAATTCAGTGTTAAAATCAGAACTTATGGAGTGATTCAGCAGACAGTTTAACTTAGATTCCTTTATTTCTGTGCAAACAATACTTGTTGCATTTTTTTCCCCCTCTGCCTTGAATTAATATCCCAAAATACAGACTATGACCTTTTTTCTTAGTGATTTGCAGTCCTGGCTTCAATCCTTTTGGAAGATTCAGGGAGGCTATTTGAGGACCCTGAGACCTATACAGGAAGCCAAGATGCTTAATACCGGGCAAGAGCACATTTTTAAAATCCTGGAGCACTAATGTAAATTAACAGGGCATATCAAACAAAAATGCCATACATGAGGCTGTACAAGAACAAAAATAAAACAAAATCCAACATATGCTTTTCTTTTTAAGATAGATTATATTACTTTATAAACCATAACTGAAGATACCATTACAGAAGAAAAAAAAGCTCTATACTAAAACAAGCAAAATTGTTCACATTGATGTTTTGCCATTTGGGCTTGTACAGGGCTTGTATAAGATAACAGGACCCATTCAAATGCAATATTAAAAACAAACAACAAACCTCTGTTAAAATGTTGACACAAATTATAGACTAATTTTAAGTCTCTTCTTAAAATAATTCTTCATATCTAATAAATGGAAGCAAAATATGTTGATATATATAAGCAAATATAATGATATATTTTTCATTTTTACTAAATTTTGCTTTGTCCATATGTGAACCTAAAGGCAAAGTTCAGCCTTCATGAGATCTCTGACTTCTCAGGGTTTGCTTACAAATTATACCAAAGTGGTTTCCTGTGCAATAAGTATTTTTGTTAGGGAGCGTATTTTCTACTAGCAAGAGCATTATTCTCCTCACCTCTGTTTCAGCTAAGTGAACCTCTAGTACTTAGCAATAAGAATAGCTTCTGGTTTTCTTTATATGCTTCATCTTTCAGGAAGAGTAATATATATATCTTTTCTTCTTACAGGAAGATCTCTTTTTCTTCTTTCTCTCTTTTTCTCTCTCTTTCTGTTTTTCTTTTTCTTTTTTTTTTTTTTTTTTGTTTGTTTGTTTGCACATATTTTTACAATTCCTCTCCTTGTATGTAGAATATTGTATAGATTCTTTGGATTCACCTCAAATGAACAATTTGAGACCTACAGTAAAAATGAATACTGTACCAGAAGTACTGTTTTACGTATGCTTTCAGCAGGGATGGAAACACAGATATAAATGTAAAAGTTCACAGAAGCTACATATACATACCAGTGAAACAACAAATCTGTTGAAATTATATTGGTGATCAAAATGTGAGGGTATCAGCCATCTCTAGCAGAAACAGAGCTAGCTTTATGGAAACCCATTATTAATTGTTATCCAAATTGAATTTGAAATGTCAAAGTTGAAATATATACTCAAGAAACTACACAGCATATCCGTCTATTAAATCCTTAAGAGCTCAATCTCTCTGATACTGGCAAAGCACTGGCAGAAAAATTGTGGTTAACAGTGCACAGTTCACTGGATCTAGTAAGCATGAACTTTACAGAACCTCCTTTACATTAATAGAACAAAATTATTTATGATGCAAATGAACAGCTTTTCTGGGTTCCAAAAAAATTATTTCAGGGACATCAGTTTAAAGAAAAATGAATATATATATATATTTTTTTGCTGATAATTTTTCTTCTTTCTGCTCAAATCAGATCTGTCTAGAGATTGACTTGTACATTATCAGTGGACCAGTTACAATAGACTGGTTTAATAATCAGTGGAGAGATGCAGATGTGTATAGGCCATGAAGTCTTGTCCTAATTAGGTCAAATCACTTTGATGTAAACCTTAACATGTACTTTCATCTCTACTGAATACAAGGAATCTAAGTTTATTAGCTTGGAGATGGATCCCCAAAGCAGAACTATTTAATATTATGTGATGAAATTGCATGACACCTATTATTTTGCTTTGTTTCCAGAAATTTTGTGCTGTTGGACATTTGCACACCTATATTACAGTTACAGTCTCTTCGGTTAAAACTGTGTACTAATTCGTTGGGCTCTGGCTTATATTTGATGTTTTCTTACTTCACTGATGTTACAGAGTGTAACATATTTAACAGCTTATACTCAGTTTACCCAGTTTGAATAGACAGACAGTAAGTGTGGCTATTGTTGATTTTAACAAGATTTTCAGAATGCAAGTGACAAATTATTAATGACAGAATTCTTTTATTCCTGTCAAAATGTAATTGATTTATTTATATTTTCATTGTACTGCATTTCAATGACTGAAATGTACTTCATGAAAGCTGTTGTGTATGAGGTAAAGCTCACAAGGAAATGTGTGTTTCTATTTACGTGCTATATGAGTGGCATTTTATCAGAACATAATAAGGGATTTTTTTTTGACTAATGAACTTGCAATCTACACATTTACATATTGAATAAGAAGATTTTTACCCATAACACAAAAATAAATATGTAGGACACTCAGAAAGTAATTCCTCCTGTTTATTCCCATGGATATCATGGCAGCTATAAAGAGCACAATAACATTATTTGATAGAGCAAATTCTTAGCTACAAAACAGTATTTTTTTAACACAGTCACTACCATTAGCTAGACATTTTTGCCAGTGATGAACAAGAGCCTACATTCAGCATTTGTAAAAATCTGCATGACCATTCAGATTGTGGCTTGCCTTTCACACCACTGTCTCCGCTGCTGAAAAACACTATGCACTGCCATACAGTGCTCACATCCACTATTTGATTTCCATGACTGTTCAGCAACTGTCAGTGGGTGCAATTTTTTCTGCACGGAGGAAATCAATTATACACCTTTGCTTCATATGCACTTCCGTGTCTGGTGCCAATTTGTCAGACTGTCCCTCATCAGCCATCTGCCAAATGGCAGCAAAACATAATGGAATGTTTGTGGGAAGGTTCAGCCTCTACTGCCATATGCCAACATCTACTTCTGACATTGTGGGCCAACATAATTAAATAGGAGGCATCACTTTCAGAGCAGTCCTTGTATTTCACTCGATGAGTACAAGATGATGTATTCTGGATGGCCAATTTAGAACTCGAATTGGCTGTACTTTGACTGAATAGAGTGAGGCACTAGCACAGCTATAGTACAAGCTAAAGTAGTAGAGTCATAGCATTATCATTATTGAGGATTGGATTCGATGATTGCTGGAAGTCCCTCCCAACCCCTACATTTCTGTGATTCTGTGATTATTTTTCCAGCTCATGCTAGACCTTTTTCAACAACCAGTCAAATAAAATAAGGCAATGTACATCTGGTTGAAGATGATGATACTGCTATATTTGAAATATCAAAGGGGAAGTTATGAATTGATATGACATTTCACTTGTGTGTTAGGAAGGGGAATTTAATGTTTTTGGTTCTCTTGATGGGTGCATGCCAAATTCATGAAATTGGGAGAATTTCCGAAGTGGTAGAAGCATATCAGCTGAATGAATCTGAAATTATCCTTATAGGAAGAGATCTGGGAACTTAAATAGAGAATAATCACCTTTCCCCAGGAACTGCAAACTCCTCTGTAGCAGGTGTATAATTCTCTATTAAATTCTACAGCCTGGATTAAACCTTGAACAGAAAGAACCTGATTTCTTGTTAGATTTCTTTACTTTGAACATAAATTTTGTTATAACTGTATTTCATCCTACAGAAAATGTAGAAATGGATCTTTTACTTCACTACATCTGCTTCATACTGCCTATCTTGACTTTGTAGATATAAAGCTATAAAAGATAGCGAACAAAGGATCATCCTCTGCAAAAATCAACATTTATGCTTCTCCTGCCCAAGTCAGTCTTAGAGTCAAATGGTGAAGGGAGTAAATGTCAAGGATGCTGCAGTCTTCTCAGAGAGGAAGCAAAGGAATCTCCTCAGCGGGCAATGGGAGCCCCTGTCAGGAAGCACTTGCTGTGCGTCATTAACCTTCCTCATGACAGGACAGGCAACAGGGAGGGGCATAACAGAAGGATGTGGTGAAGGCAGTTTGCATCAGCAGTTCATGAAGGGTGTTTGATAGAGAGGGTGAGCAGGGCTCTTCTCATCCTGAGTTGTGAAGGGATAGCTCTCTATTCATGCCAACATGGAGACCACTTCGCGTGGCAGACAGGCTGAGGTAGAAATGCAGGCAGGTGCCAATAGTCTTTCTGGGATGACATGTGCACCCACATGGACCTCCTGAGGAGCTAGAAAGCTGTCCAGGCCTTTGGCGAGCTCTGAAATCTGGAGGTCACCTGAGGGGCTGAGTTAGGTGAGGGGTGTTGTGGGTGCAAGTGTGCCCAATTTGATGATCTTTTTGAGCCACTCACCAGGCTATGAGAAGAAGTCGCCAGGCCGAGATGTATCCAGCAGTCTGAGAAAAAGACTGATGCCTGTGGCACAGGCAGACACAGCCCCTTCTTGAGGCCCAGCCAGGGGAGGGAGATAAGCAGGCTTCCAGACTGACAGAAGGTAAACGTGTGGGGTGATGGAGACTAGAACCTTGTCTCTGCTCAGGGCAAAAAGAGAAGCCCCCTCTTCCTCCTAAAGTCCCACTAACGAATAGATTTCAAGATCTGGTGTGGGAGAGAGAAAAAGGTGTCGAAGCTTGGAACCAGAAAGGAATGATCATATTAAAAAGGTCCAACTGAGGACCCAGATCACAACCTGTGCTGCTGAAAATAGGTGAATGGTCTTGGCAGTTAGAGACTCTTCACTGAGAGTCACTGGGGAGCCCATGTACCCCTCAGATAACCTCTCTAGAGAGGTTTGCTGCTTGCCAGGATCCCATATTTGGAACATCAAGAAGAAGATATCGGGTATGATAAAGCCAGATGACTGCTATCTCCTCCTGGTCTTTCATGTTGGGTCACACAAGGCTGCAACCAGGAAATTAAAATTATCAAAAAAGACTTTGCATCCTTTGGGAAGATGTTGAAGGGATTTGGAGCGTAGGTAGTGTTCTCCACAGTCCTCCTGGGTGAAGACTGTCTGGGTAGGAGGAGGAGAATTCATCAGTTAAATGACTGGCTGCATGGGTGGTGTCATGCTGAAGGCTATGGGTTCTGTGCTCTAGATATCACCTTTGACAAACCAGTAATGATGTGAGATATGATGCAGCTGACCAGGAGAGGTAAGAATACACAAGGCAGCAAGCTGGCTGGGCTCATTATCAGGGCTTTAAACTAGAGCTGCTGGGGGAAGTGGGTTCACTGCTGAGTGACAGAGAAGAGCCAGAGAACACTGTCACTTTTGGAAGCAAGAAGGGAGAACCTTCGATTTGCTCTGGAGGTTTGTGAAAGGGCTCCTCTAGGAAGGCAGTTCATCTGAAAGCCCAGCTGAAGTGCCTGCTTTACCAATGCATGCAGTCTGGGAAATAAGCAGGTAGTATTGGAAACCATGGTGGTTCGGGTCTACTACAGGCCACCTCACCAAAGAGAGCCTGTCGATGAGACCTTCCTGCTTCAACTGCAAGAAGTATCTCATTCGCAGTCTCTCATGCTGATGGGGGATTTCACCCATCTAGATATCTGCTGGGAAGACAACTTAGTGAGCTTCAATTGATCCGAGACACTCCTAGAGTCTATTGATGATAACTGGCTCAGGTATTAAACACATCACCCAGAGATGGAGTGTTGCTGGACCTGGTGCTCAGCAGTGTGGAGACAATTAAAGACATTAAGATCAGAGGCAGCCCAGGCTGCAGTGACTGTGCCCTGGCTGAGTTTGTGATCTGAAGGAATGTGGGTCTGGCAAAAAGTGAAGTCAGGACCCTGAGCTTCAGAAGAGTGAACTTAAGGCTTTTAAAGTAATTGTTGGACTAGATCTCCTGCAGAGATGCCCTTAGAGACAAAGGAGTGCAGCAAAGCTGGCTACTCTTTAAGGATGCCTTTCTGAAAGTGTAAGAGGTCTCCATCCCTCAGAATAAGAAAGCAGACAGGGGAGTCAAGAAAACAGCACAGTTGGTGAGGATCTGCTGGTCAAACTGAGGAAAAAGATGGGCATGTACATGCAGTGTCTGATGCACAGACTCAGATGTGAACGATCCAAATCATTTATTATTCACATCACTTATACACCTTCACAAGTTTTCTTTTCCTAGCTTTCCCATCCACACCAACAACTTTGCCATCCACCTTTACATGTCAAAAGAGCATTCTACAAATGCTCTTTAACCGTTCATGCAGGCACTTATCCAATCAGAGCCAGGATACAGTCTTTCTTGTTCTAGAGGTGTCCTTGATTCTAATGCCATTTATCTTGCTCCACAGCTGCTGCTCTAAACAGTTTTTCTTGTATTCCCACATGTACAGGCAGTGGAAACAATGACATGTCACCTGAGATGAATACAGGTATGCAGTCTGGACATGCAGAGATAGGATTATGGAAGCCAATGGAACTTAACTTGATGAGAGATGATAAAAACAAGAAGGGATTCTACAGCTACATAGGTCAGAAAAGAGAGACCAAAAAAAGTGTGCTTCCTCTGATAAATGAGAGGCTACAACAGATGTGGAGAAGGCTGAGGTACTCAATGAGTTCTTTATCTCAGACTTCACTGGCAGCCAGGATTCTTGTATTCAGATCTCTGAATCTCACATCCCTGAAACTTTTAGTGGGAAATGGGGGAGAAAACTCCTTGTGGTCCTGGTAGATGAAAAACTTAACATGAGCCAGCAGTGGGTGCTTACAGCCCAGAAGGCCAATGGTATCCTGGGCTGCATCAGAAGAGGGGTGGCAAAAAGTGTGAGAGAGATCATTATTATCATTCTCTGCTCTGCCCTTGTGAGGTGCCATCTGAAGTGCTGCATCCAGGTTTTGGGCCATCAACATGAAAAAGATCTGGAGCTTTTGCAGAGGTTCCAGAGGAGGGCCACGAAGAGAAGGGTTGGAGCACCTTGCCTATGAAAGCAAACTGAAGGATCTGGGCTTGTTCAGTCTGGAGAAGAGAAGGCTGTGGGGTGACCTTATTATAGCCTTTCGTTATTTAAAAGGAGATTATAAACAGGAGAGAAATCAACTTTTTCGTGGATGGATAGTGATAGGACAAAGGGAAATGATTTTAAATGAAAAGAGGTAAGATTCAGGTTAGATGTCAGGGGAAATTTTTCACTCAGAGGTTAGCGAGGTGCTGGATCATGTTGCCCAGACTGGCTGTGAATGCCCCATCCCTGGAGATGTTCAAGGCCAGGATGAATGGGGACATGGTAACCTGATCTGGTACCAGATCTAGAGGTTGGCAACACTGCCTGTGGCAGGGGGGTTGGAATCTGATGATCCTTGAGGTTCCTTCCAACCCGAGCCATTCTATGATTCTGTGATTATCTTGTAGGCCTGCCATGCAAATCAGCTTCAGAAAACCCTTAAGAACAATTCTAGTAATAGGGTACTGTTTCAGTTTAAAAGGGTTCTGACCATGTTTATTATTTAAGAAGGCTGGAGAAGGTAGATGATAGAAGTAGGAGAATTTCTAAATAACATGTTAAGCCAGCTGGTTTGAGGCTCAGCGATACATTCTATTTCGGCACCAGACATTATAAAGACATGATTAAAAATAATGACAGCAAACAGATGGTCACTCTTCATGGAGTTATACTGAAGACATTTGTAGATTATTTTTTGTCTTTGAATATGTTGTAGCAAAATAATATATTTAAAAATCATGCAGTGTCTTAAAAAGTGAAGAAATCTTTATGATGTTCTAGTCAGGTTAATAAGTAAGAATTTTTCACTTAAAAGATGGTGGAAGTGAAACACAAAATATGCCTCCAAATATTTTGGTTATTGGATATAACTAATTTCTGCTTAAAATATGTGTAAAACAAGTGTAATAAAGCGTCTTAATAGCTTTTGGAAAGATTATTTTCCTTCTTCAGGAATATAGTCACATCGTTCTGTATGGAAATACAGATATTTACAATACAGATATTTAAAAGCTTTACTCTCTAGAAAAACTTGACCTAAACAGAGAATATTAACATATATTCTTCCAGGTTGAATAACCTTTATAAATATGATTTTTTAAATCATGATTAAACACTGTGGGTGGCAGTATACTCTTCCCTCCTCAAAAAGGGGGAGGAGGGGAAGCTCTCCAGTGACAGCAATAGGACCTGAGGGAATGGCATGGAGTTTGCACCAGGGTAAGATCAGGTTGGATATGAGGAAAAGGTTCTTCACCAGAGGATGGTCATGCACTGGAACAAGCTCCCCATGGCAGTGGTCACGGCATCTGGTAAAGCTGCCAGAATTAAACGAGTGTTTAGACAACATTCTCTGACATAAGATTTGAATTTTGGGTGGTCCTCTGTGGAGTCAGAGTTAGACTGAACGATCCTTGTTCCTCTCCAACTCAGGATATTCTGTAATTCTGTGATTCATTAATCCTCTGAACGAAGTGTTATTGAGAAAGACCAATGAATAATCACATCATATGCATCAGTCTTACACATGCCGTGCAAAGGTCTTTTCACTTACTTCTCTATAGTGCATCATTAAGGATTCAAAATAGATTTCTCGGTCAAGTTCAATCATTTTACTTCAGTTTTCTCTGACTGAAAATGCATAATTTGCCTTCTACATTTTTAAAGTTTTAAAATAAATCTGTCTGTATATTTCAGCTGAACATTATCTTTGTTTTTTTAGATTTGCTTATAGCAGATATTGCAGAGAACGGGAGGCAAGAACACAGAATTGAGGAATGGTACCGTGCCTCAGTCTCTGTGAAATCCTACTGAGGCTTGCATGCAACCAAAGAAAACGTGGGCTTTCTCACCTTTGGATATGAGTCACAGACAAAGGATGGCATTGTGTGGCAACACCTGCATTTATTCCACTAGTTCAAGGAACGGAGACCTGCCCCATAGAGCTAGAGATCCCTCTTCTCCTGGTGGTTCCTCTAAGTAGTTTATGCAGTTATCTGTAGCACAAAATAGACCTAATTTTCAGTTTCATCATGCTAAAAAAATTTAATTATAGAAAATCGTGATCTTTCATAAACGTTGCTTATACAGTTTTTATGCTATTGAACAATGAAGATATCAGAGCTGGAAAGTTAAAGTTGCATGTGAGCAACGTCTTATTTTAGCTTAGTGGTCCAGTTGGACAATGGTATAATCTGATTTTGGAGAAATATTATTTTAAATTTCTGAAACACAAAGGTATGTCCAGAAGAGAATTCATAATAATCATGCATAATAAATGTGATATGGATATACATACGTAAAGACTTAAAGTAGCATTTAATAGATACTAATTCCAATCTAAAGCCCAGGTCCAATAGAAGTCCCACTGTGGATTTTTGTATTTAGGCAGTATGCCTATTCCTTCTGTCTTTTTATTTAACCAAAGGCAATAAGAATTTAATAATAATAAAAAAGAATGAGTGTGTATAAAGACATAAATAACTAATGTGACTTGATCAGCATATATCAGAGGCTAGTGCTTCTAGACAGTCTTGATATCTTGATTATTGGGCAAAAGCAGAAAAGAGAGAAAGATCATGATATGATGGTTATAACCTGGTTAAAATTTTTATAACTACTTTTGCCTGCTGAGAATTTTGTTGCACTTATTACTGCATAGAACCTAAGTACTGCTATACCACTGTGCATGTTGTTTACATTGTGCATTTAACAATAAATAAATAAATAAATAGATAGATAAATAAATAAATTGGAAATATTTAATTCATTTTCTTAAATTGTTACTATTTTTCATGCTCTTCTACTTTGAGCCAGGTTGATTTTTTTTTTACCATGTCCTCCAGAGCATGGGATAGAGAAGGAAAGGAAAATGGTGGCTAATAAATTTTTGAAGCCTCAAAAAATTACCTGCTGTAAAATAGCTTTCCTATACATAATAATGTCACTGCTTTATGGCCTGATGTTTCCTGACCTTCCATTATGAGAAGCTGAGGCTTCTTTTCAATGGCATGGAGCTCAAGTTTATAGCCTCATGTGATTGTAAGATATTGGCCCTTAAAGTTGTTACTTAGGGGGTAGAGAGTTGCCTGCTCTCACCTTTGATATTAGTTGATGACATAGGAGGAGAAACAAGGGAAACATAATTTTGACACTGTCTGAAAAACATATACTTCAGAAATATATTTAAAAAATAAATATAAAATTTTGACTCTATAAGATGCAACATATCATTGACTACCAAGGTCTGTTCCCTTGTGTTGATTCATTACCATGATTCTCTGTGGGAATACAGTACTAGCTAGAGTGGAAATAATTTGGAAACAATCCTAAAGAATTTGTTCAAATATTCATTGAGCTAATACGGCTTTTAATGAAATAGAGTAAGAAAAGACCTTAACTGGGTAGGTTTGCAAAGTTACACATATTCCCATATCTAAGGTTACTCACAGATGAGATATTTTTAGTAAATCCAATCAGTGGTGCTCACAAATCAATGAGGTTAAAATGTCACTGTTCATTAGAAAAATATCAGTTTTCTGTTTTTGCGTTGTAAAAAATAATAATAATAATTTAAAAAAAGGAAAAATATACATTTGTAGCATTTGTAGGATGCATTTCTGAGTAATCATTTTTTTTTTTTTTTTTTTTTTTCCCCCGAAATATTTTGGTAAAAAAGAGGGAATGTTCAATTTTGGATGGATTTTTCTTTGATGCTTTTGAATGTATTTACCACCTGTGGTTATTAACCCTCAGCATTAATGAATTCAGGATTGCAAACACCTGCCACTGCTTCTACTTTAGTCCCTTATCAGACTCAAACTTTACATTGCTGGAAGAGGAATTTCATCTTTCACTGCAGAAATTATGCACGTATTTTGTTTGGTCAAATATATGGGAATCCCATAACCTTATTGGAATTCTACTTGGAGCTTGTAAACCTTGTATTTCTGTTCACCATTTTGGATAAAATGAATAAATATGAATTGAATAGGAAGGAAAGAAGTGTTAGAGACTTTAGCAATTTCTTTTACTGGGTAACTTATTTACAACTAGAAAATGTGTTTTGTACTCCTGAACCATATTAAGATGCAAGGACTTTACGTTTACCATAACTCCATAAGAATGAGCTGAATGACTTTTGAATACTCTCCACATGTTGGATTTCTAGAACAAAGGTTTCCAAACTCAGTGACTGGATTGAATCTTTTCATATGGTTATTTAACTTGGAAATCTTTTTCTACTTAGTAAAATCTTGTGTATTATAAAGCTCCTGGAGCTGAACAGGCATTTTGTCTCCAGTAAATCATCATGAAAGATCGCTATATTGAGTCTTAGAGATTTAGATACATTAGCATTCCAGTAGGATGTTAAAGATCTTTCTTACTGGCAAGAACTGGATGCAACTTGACTTTATAATAGGAACTTTTCTACTTAGGATTTCCAAATGGAGTATCAGTGCTGACATGGGTAGAGTGACATGATAGTGTTTTAAAAACCTCTTACAATAGCTAGATTTTCAGTGGTGGTAAGGAACCTGTATTCAAGTTTTTCTTGTAGGAAATCAGAATTACCTACTCTTCCTTTTGAAATACTGTAGAGGAATGAAAATTTTATAAAAGAATCCCTGAATACCTATGTTCAGTTATTTTAAGGAAGGAAATTTTAGCTGAACACAAAAATCAGTCCAGAAATGAGACAGTTGCTTAAAAAAATTCTTTTCCATGATTGCTGAAGACTGCATTGCTATTTTTTCTTTTTTTCTTTTTTTTTTTTTTTTTAAATCAAGTATGTTGATCTGGTATGACTAATTCCCTTAGCTTATATGAGTATTTTAGTATTTTCTGTATATCTTCACATTTATATCTTGTTATTATTCAGATGTAGATTTTGATGAATATGAAAAAGGAATCTTAATAAATACACAAAAAATGGATTAGATGGACAGACTATAAGCACAGGAGGTGGAATAACAGCAGGAGCAATAGTAGTTTTCAGATTAAAGCCTACCTGGAGAACAATTTCATGCAGGGAGAAAAAAAAGCAAAAAAAAAAAAATCACGGATACACAAGAATGGTGAGGGAGACAGACAGAAAATGTTATAAGACTATACTGATAAGAAATCAAAAACTTGTTTTAAGTGTTCTCCTAGCTCAAAACTACTCTAAAGTCTTTATATAAAGCAAAATACTGTTATATACTGCCCTGTTTGTTTTTTTTTTTAATGTACTTTTTAAAATTTGCTGTCACAAGGGCAAGAGCAGCTGACTCTCAGAGTCATGGTAAATTGATTTTGTGTTGTACACTTAAAGGAGATTTCTAAAGTTTTGCTTTACTACAGCTTGTTCTGAGAGATTTCCATTTTTATTGATTTTTATTTTTTTAGTTTTCTTTGAGATGCTTGAAGAAGAAATGACATCATTTTCATGAAGCAAAAATTCTTAAGTTGCTCTGAAAGTAATGCTTCCTGCCTATTTCCATAGAAACTACAAAAAAGAGCACAATAGCATATTTTATAGAGCAAATTCTCAGCTATAGAACACTGTTTTTCGACACAGTCCCCAATCATTAGTTATGCATTTTTGCTACTGAAGAGCAAGAGCCTGCATTTCACACTCATAAAAATCTGCATGACAGTCCAGAACATGGCTCTTCCTTCACATTGCTGTCACTACTGCTGGAACTCATTACCTGTTTTCTCACTGTGCTCGCATCCACTGTTTGGTTTCCATAAACATTCAGAAAGCTTTGTTAAAAGTCAGTAGGTGCAATTTTTTCCACATGGAGGAATTCAGTGACACATCTTAGCTTTATATGCGCTTCCATGTCAGACGCCAGTTTTTCAGACTGACACTCTGCTGCTATCTATCACATAGCAATAAAACATAAAGGAACATTGGTGGGAAGGTTCAACCTCTACTGCCATATCACCAACATCCAACTCTGACATTGTGGTCAACATAATAAAATAGAAGGCATTATTTTCGGAGGAGTCCTCATATATTCCTGACTGTAATCCCTGTGAGCATTTTGATATTGTACACCAAATTTAAAGCAAACCAACCCCGAAATGAATAAATAAATAAAGTGCACCAGAAAAGAAGTACAATAATTATTGTGCGTGTGTGGTTTTCTAAAACTGTAACAGATCTGCTGCTTAAAAGGACATAACCCTTAACATAGGAGGTGAGTGCTGGAGGGCAGAGAGCTAATCATAGGATTAATGTAGATTTCATTTATAATCCATCTCGTGTTTGTATGCTTTTATCCACTGTTAGTTTGGAAACAGGACAAATCCCCTTTTAATTCTCATTATTAATGAAGATTTGCCCAAAGGCTTTACTGCATCTTGTGTGGAAGCCCTGCCCTTGGGAAACTCTTATACATACCATTGCAGTTGGAGAACTTAAAAGGTCTTCCTCAGGGTCTTGCAGTGCCATGTCAAGTTCAAGCTATGTGCTGAGGGAGCACATTTGTTGATTCATCACATTACAATGCAGTCTGTTCTGCTGTGGATAGGACTATAGCTGACTGTGCTGGACACCGGTCTCATGCTGCCATCCACGATCTATGTCATGAAGTTATGCTGAACTGTACAAAGCTACTGAAAGACATATAAATCTTGACCAAGCATACATGCGCTCAATCCTATTGGAATGTTTTCCATCCCTAGGCAGGATATCTAGGATAACTCTCAGCTTCTTTGTCCTCATTTTGGGATTTTGTTCATAGCTTGTTAGAGCCTGAACATGGAAGACAAGACGATATGTTTTGTGAATTAAATGAGGAAAGGAGTGGGTTATATATGCTATAATTGCACCAGAATTGACCACTGTAACTTTGTGCTTTCTTGGCCAGAGCGAAACAGCTGAAATATATATACATACATACAAACATATATATATATATATATATATATATATATATATTTTTTTTTTCCAAATGATAAACCAAATGAAAACTAAGCTGAGAAGAACACAAAGTCTTTGACCATACTTTCTGGTTGGAAGCATCAGGTTCAAGCTGCTTCTACACCACTTCTACATTTCTTACTTCTCAGGAAGTACCTTTGAACACTTTTTTTTTTTTTTTTTGTTAATGGATGGTTTTCTAGAGTGTACTTGTTTTTCTCTCTTCACTGAGTGTACAGATACTGAGGTCCTAGCTTGAAAGGCTGTCACCTGATCTAAGGTGCCTCAAATTTTAGTTTTGTGTAAAAAAGACAGCTAATATAAGCAGCACAACCTTTGCTTTCTGTTCTTGATTGACAGTCTCAGCACCTAATTATTTGTCTGAATCTTCTGTCTCTGAATCCTAACCAGTTCATCTTGAAAGCTAGGTTATAATCAAATGCTTTATTATCTTTGTTTCTGTTGATGTTCTATCAGATAATATGCTACTGGGAGCTTGTGCCTGACCAAAGTACAACACTGAAAAACAGACTGTATGCCCTTCCTTCCCTGTGGTTTGAGTAAGCATTGTGGAGTGTGCTAGCTGAGATACAAAAGGAAAGTGGAAGGAAAAGAGCCCCAAATATTCATCCAATTAAAACGCAAATTATGAGGGAGAGAAATCTTACAAAGGTTTTGTTGATGAAATTACTTACTTCACTGCATGAAAATGAAAGAATCCCTGGACCCAAGCCCCTTTAATACCCCAAACAAGGCTCCTGCCACCATGAGAAGTCAATTATCTCCATAGCAACCAAAACAAATGGTGAATATTGCCTTAGCAGTTGCAAAGAATAAGAGGTGCATCTAAAATTAATTTATGTCTTGGGATCAGACACTTGAGATGAGAGAACTGGTCCATAAAGTGCCCCAGAGGAGCTAAAAAGGAAAAACAAAATAAGTCCCTTGTTAAATTTTTGAGGGAATTGTACTTGAAATGCATAAATTTGCTTTCTGCCCTTTTTTTCTTCAAAAAGAAAAATATTGTCAACGTCTGTATTTACACAGATACTCCCTTAGCTCTTCCCTATAAATATAAGTCTTGACAAAGGTTTGGTGATAAGTACCTGAAACAGCAGTTACCTCTTAATCTCTCTTATTGTGCAGAAGGATCTATTCTTTATGCGTTAATTAATTTGAGATGAATTATTTTCATCTTATTTGCATCCTTACCTAAAAATGAAACGCTAGAATTTTCTTTTATAGTGTACAAAGAAATAGGGATTAACATGCAGATTTGGAACTATGAGACAAACTCATGATATAGTTGTTAGCAAAATAAGTCAGAATAGTTCCCTAGAACTATATATAGAACATAATAGTTCACAAAAGTTGTGTGATTGATGCATAACAGAGGCAGCTAATCTACATATTTGTCTACTTACATCCAACATCATGGAATCATGGAATCACAGAATGACCTGGGTTGAAAAGGACCACATTGATCATCTAGTTTCAACCCCCCTGCTATGTGCAGGGTTGCCAGCCACCAGACCGGACTGCCCAGAGCCACATCCAGCCTGGCCTCGAATGCCTCCAGGGATGGGGCATCCACAACCTCTCTGGAAAACCTCTTCCAGTGCATCACTGCCCTCTGAGTGAAGAACTTCCTTCTAATATCTAACCTAAACCTCCTCTGTCTCGGTTTTAAACTATTCGCCTTTGTCCTATCACTATCCACTCTCATAAACAGCCATTCCTCCTCCTATATATGTGCTCCATTCACCTCAGAATTCTTCTTTTCTGGGCAGCTGCTATAAAAACAATTGTGTTGTATATGTCTGATTGTATGAGCATGTTTTGGTTCACGTTACTAGACCTATGAAATAGTGCTACTATCAGGAATGTCCTAAATCGCCAACATTTAGGAAGGACTAACTGAAACAGGATCACCTATATATGCCCTTAGTATAGTATACCCTAACCATCCGTAGTAGGCCACAGCGATCCTACTTATAGTTTAAGCATCTGTAGCTGGCCACAGATTTACCCAAATTACTAGGTAAGGTGAGCCTTTGATGCATTAGGGAATTTCCTGTGTTCTTATACTAAGTGTAAATAATGAACAGATTTTCATAATAGTTCAAACTTGGCACCTCATCCTACAATACTGGGATAGGTAAATTTTCTAAAAGCTTTTTCTCAGATAGACTTACTAGACTGTGTTCTGAATCTTTTGAAAATCTGGACCTTTATCTGATTTTTTTTTTTTTTTAATTATAGATTTTACTTTTTTCTGTACTATGAAAGTGAAATTTAGTTAGAAAGTACTATTTCTTCATTCCCTGATAAGCTCTGAAAATGTAGCTAGTATCAGCAAAGTGATAAAAAAGACTCTGAGCCATTAGTAAGACATGGCAAAAAGAGTCTGAAAAATTGCAGGGGAAGCCTACAATTGCTATTATTTAAATTCAGTAATGCTTTCTATGCATTTCAGCATTTGCTATAAGCTACAATTTTTCTATATTCCAGTACAAAAGAAACACTAGTGGAGAATTTTTATCCATCTACTTTCCACAGCTGATCACATTCTCTCAAATATTAAAGAATAAGAAAGTTAAAGAGGATTTCCTGTCATTTGAATATTATTACCAATTGTTAAATGACAAAAAGACATTGCATTGAGCTTTAAGATGTCCCCAAAGAGAAAAGTCTGCAGTAAGTTCTTTAAGAGAAAAACACCATATTAGAAATATTTTGATATCGTGATCTGCTCAGAAACTTGTTCTTTTTCCTGAACGTTCAGGTGAATTTGAGCTTTGGCTCAGATGATTAATAACACAGTACAGTTTCAGTGCCCAGAAATATTTCTTAGCATATGCTTATCCCCATGGGAAAAATCCCATTCCTGTATGGGAATTCTTGTCTTTTTACATTTATTACTGAAGTATAAGGGACCAGTTAGGACTGGCTGCCTGCATTTTAGATGGCTGCATACAAGTGATCTGAATATTGTTCCTACAGATACTTACTGTGTTTAAAATATTTTATAAGGATGGGGATTCACACAACATCTCAAAAGGGAGAAGAAAAATTCTTTAGATTAACTGATATAAAACCCTATTACTGTATATATATATGCTTTATTCCTATTTCTAGACAACCAGAAAGTCTAGAAAACAGTCAAAGCATATGTAGTAAGAAAATATAAATAAAGGAAAATTTTTATATGATACTTTTATTTAGCAATTTTATAGTTCACAATAGTAACTGTAGTGTTAATATTATTTAAGTACTTCAGGAAGCATGGATACTTAAATAGTCAGACTTTGAAAAAAACTTTTGGATTTAGAACCTTAAATTTTTTAGAAGTTTTTGGTAAGAAATCATCCCCTGCATGAATAACGTATCTGGTCATTTTTGTTATATTACAGTACTGCTGTTTATTGGGGTCTAATAAATATTGGAAATATTTGAATATAAAATAAAAAAGCAGTGAAAGGAAAATTCAAAATTGTGAATAAAGGAACTATTCAGAACATGGAGCGAGGCTTTGTGTTAAGAAGGGGTTAAAAACTAGAAGATATAACAAAACATAATAAACAGAAGAGGAAAATCAGGGATCTTGCACAGAATTAATGTATTTCATAAAAAGACAAATGAACAAATGGAATAAATTATCAGTAAAGTCAATTGCAATAAAGACTATAAATAAAATATGAAATATAAAGTATAAATGAGGTTGGAAGACTTAGATTTATTTCCTGAGTTAGAGGAATGTGAATGATCATAGAAGAAAAGTGGGAAGGTGAAACTAATATATTAAAAATTAAAGGTTGCAATTGTGTTCAATAAGTTATTCTTCATACTTCATTGAAGTAATCATTAAAGATAATTTATACTATGTTATTAACAAGCAGTAGTCAGTGTTTTTATCTTTATTATTATTTGTAATTTTGGAAAAACAGCTGATAAAATGGAAAATGGTCAAGAAAGGCAGCAGCACAAATGAGTATTATGTACAAGTAAAGCACCTGATACTTTACACAGAGGGGTTAGAATGTAAATATTTAAAGAGAATAGATGAATGTGAGGACTCCTAACATAAGATAAAACAGGAATAATAAATACTCTCTGAGTTTGAAAGGTCAAAAGTCTCTCAGACACCGATTAAATTTTCATGGTGTTTTCTCTAGAAATATGACTGTGTTCCCCTAACAGAAACATGACTTCAATTAATTTGTGTTCTTAGCAGAGGAAAGAAATACAGAACAGGATTTTTATTGTTTTTCAATAAAAATAAGTATACTAAAAATCTTCAATATATTATAAACAATTTCTACAACTTAATGACTTCATTTTTTTTTTTTTTCCTCAATTCTTCTTGCACATTTGTAGCTCAACCATTAAGAGTGAAAAGTTGTTGTGGAATATCTATAAATGCTCATTAGGTAGCCACATTATTATTATTATATGTATATGTATTTTTTTTCAGTTAAAGAAAGCAGCTAAATTATTTAAGTATTCATATTCAGCATCTTTTCTAAAAGGAGGAATCAGGGACCTACCCCTGAAATAACCTGGCTTTAGTGGGACTCTAACTGTGTATAAAGATACTTCTGTTCTGAATCCTGGTAGTGTTAGTGCCTTGGGCAATGTGTTACAGAAGACAAAGAATTTCACTTTTGCAGTAGGTGCCACAATACTAAGACATCAAGAACACTAACCTCAGCCAAATCTTTTAATGCTGATGTTCTTTAGCTCAGTGTTTTGACAATGGCTTTCTCAAGGGCATCTCCCTTTTAATGTTAATTTATTTGCAGTCTTTTATCTCCATAGGAAGAATCAATGCTATTTAATACTCAGATCTCCTGGAGGAGAAACAGTAGATGCTGGGTTACTTACAGTCCAAAATGAAATTCAAATCAGCATAGCACTGAAATATACAAAGACTCTGAATGTATTTATACCTCCCTCCAACTTGTAGCCTACAGCACCATGGATACTTTTCTGTGACCACCTTTTACTCAAAAGAGAGGCATGTAACAGTCCAATCTCTTGCTTGCTCTCATGTACTCCTGTATTTATCACTCGTGCCACCCTTTTAGACTGACAGAAGAAGCATCAAGGCAGTTGGGAGTATTCCCTCTTATAAATGTGAGTGCCTGCTCAAATAGGCCGCTTAGGCTAACTCACAGAGAAGAGACCTAAAATGAGATTTCTTTGCCTTAGCAAATACTTGAAATACTGGAAATACTTGAACTACAAAGGCTTTTCAGACCAGATGTTTCCTAAATTTAAAATAAAAATAAGCAGAACACATTTACATCAAGAAAGACTGTGGTACGAGCAAGACTAGAATGACATTAAAAATTCATAGCCTTTATAGTGTGTATTATAACTCCTCCATGGAGTACACAGAAATTCGACTTTAATAGAACTCAATATTAGAATATTGCCATCATATAATATTAAAATAGAAAATCATTTAGGAAGTCCAGTAGATACCACTAAAATTGGAATCTAAAATGGGGCTTAATTGATAATTATGAGTAGTATTTTATTTTACATGTATGAAGGCAAAATAGGAAAGGAGAAACTCAATCAGCAGTTCTGTTGTGTACAAGAAAACACAGATAGTTTCACAAAGCTAACAATTGGCCATTGAACATAGCAGGCAAATAGAACTGTAGAAGAATATTCATGTTTTTCAAGTTTTTTTTTACTTTAGAAATTAGCTGTTTTTTCCTAAATGTATGTTTCACAGACCTCACTTTTCAAATTATGAAGAAGTCTTACTGCATTCTATATACTAGAACATGTACCTTGGAGAGGCTAGAATTGTTTAAACAGTTTAAATACTTCCTTGATATAACTTCACAGCAAAGTGTGATTCTAAATTTTGAGTTAAATGCCTAAACACAGGCATCTAGTGCCATCTGAGGTATACAAAGGTATGCATCTGAGGTGCCATCATAGGTATACAAAACATACGGATATCACACGCAAGTCATTTGCTGTTTCATGGAGTTATTCACAAATGAGGAAGGATACTCCACAAAGCTACACAATGCTGTAAGATTTTGTTTACACAGTCTTGTTGCAGATATCTAAAATACACGAGTTCAGATTTGAACTGTAAATGTCTACAATTAAACTATCTCCGTTTGGATGTGGAGTGAAGGTCTCAAAGGCTCCCGTGACTGTGTTAATGTGTGCTGCATTGCCTGTAATAAGAGTTTTGGCAACTGTCTCTACAGTTGTTTTCTAGTATAAAAAAGGGGAAGGGAAATATGCAATTATGGCAAGAGGAAATTCTGATTATTTTAGAGGTCTTAGGATAAGATGAAACAGACTGCTAATTTCCTATTTCCATGCACTGTCTGTAAAAGGAAATCTAGCAGACTAGATGCAAATGCTTACATCTTATCACTTGTTGCTAACACAAAAGTCCAACAGAATTTGGTGTAAGGAAAGTCTGTTTGCAGATTCTTGTCTCTGTGTTTATCTCCTTAGAATGGCCATTCTTGGTGCAAAACCTTTGTTTTGTTCCTGAACAGGAAACCCATCAAGATCTATATAATCATTATGAATATATTTACATTATTTGAAGGTTGTGTTATAGCAGAATCTATATTCTCTATGCTAATAGCACTCTTGTCATGCTCACTAATCCTTTGTTTCAGTGTCCCAGAATTCTTAACTATGCAAATCAATTCACTGGGGCATTTTAACATGTAAATCACAATCTGCCTCACAAGTGAGGAATTGGTGGATTGAAAATTCCTTGTCTATTGGGAAGTAATGAATGATACTTATTTAACATATACTACTACTCTAGGTATATCTCCCATACTTAGTGGCAAAGATATTCTGAGTCTGATACTGCATTCACAGTTTTAGGAATACAAAAGAGAAGAAGCAAAAATCTGTGATAAATGTATTTATCTTCCTCTTTTGTATATCAAAAGTAGTAATCCTGATAAAATATTCAGTGGTCTAGGATATTGGCTGAGAGTGTAATATCGCTCTTTTACTATGGAGTGAATGTTAACTCCTGTGGGAAAGGATTACTACATATTTGTAACTGGATGCAAGATGTTTCACAGTAGAAAAGAAGGAATATAAAATTTGTCAAGTCAAAAAAAAACTGATCACACAAATTAAAATGTGCTGTCTATGAAAACAGATGTGTTAAAAGAGTTGGACAAGCTAAAGAGGAAAAAAAAAGGTAGTTATAGGAATACTTGTAAAGTTTAAACACAGAAATTATTTGTTCTGAACAATATGCATATTATGCATTCTATAAAAGGAATTAGCAAAATTATATCACCCAGTTTTTATTTTTATTTTTTTTATTTTTTTATTTTTTTTGTGAAAATTTGACCAGACTATATGATAAGGTGAGGGTTCACAAAAGTCTTAAATGTATCAATGTAGTATTTGTGGAATGTAGAATTAATGTGCTATTATGGAAAGGACAAATTGCATTCTTTACCATGAAATTAGAGGACTCATTTTGGTTTAGTTTAAACTGAAAAATATGAAATTTAACCTAAAGAAACACAAGATAAAATAGTACCATTCTGCAAAAGTTTTTCTAGCTATGTCCTTTGCAGCGTATTCTATTGATTCCTTCATGCAACTTGTTTCACATTTATGAATGCAAATCATAAAATTATATCATCATAGAATCACAGATGGTTTAGGTTGGGAGGGACCATAAAGATCCTCTAGTTTCAACTCCTCTGCCATAGACTGGGATATCTTTCACTAGATCAAGCTGCTGAAAGCTCCGTCCAATCTGGCCTTGAATTTTTGCAGGGATGATGCACCCACAATTTTTCTGGGCAGCCTGTGCCAGTGCCTCACCACTCTCACAGTGAATAATTTCTTCCTTATATTTAATCTAAATCTGCTCTCTTTTAGTTCAAATCTATTACTTCTTGTCCTGTCATTACATGTCCTTGTAAAATGTCCCTCTCGTGCTTTCTTTTAGCTTATTCCTTCAGGTACTGATTGTCTGTAATGAGGTCTCCACAGAGCCTTCTCTTCTTCAGGCTGAACAGCTCAGCCTATTCTTATAAGAGTGATGCTCCACTCCTCTTCATGGCCATCCTCTAGATGCACAGGCCCGTGTCCTTATATTCCAGGGCTGACTGTGGTACTCCAGGTGGGATCTCACAAGAGCAGAGTAGAGGATTTAATTTCTACAATCACAGAAATGATTTACTGAATTCTTTACATGTATACACATAGTGAAGGTTCTACTGTGATTCTACTACTTGTCTATTCAGATGTCATCCTTTCCTTAAAGGCAAAAAAAAAAAAAAAAAAGAAAGTAAAAAAAGGTACAGTGCTGTTTAGGAAATAAGAAAAAAAATGTTATGTTTGTCAAACCAGAAAAAGGAAAAATATATAACAATTTCTGAGGAACAAAGCAGCTGAGAAGGAAACTAAGCCCAAGCAAAACTAAAATCTTAAACAACTTTAGTTGTAAGTAAGTACACGTATAAACCCTTTTCCTCTCTCCCTCACCGTGTCCTCCTCCTTGATCATGAAAGTACACTGATATATGAATATAGTCCCCCTTATTTGTTACTGATATGGAAGCAAAAAAACGATATTTGATTTTTCAGGCTCTCCAGGTTAAGAAAACAACCTAAAGTTATGCAGAAATCTTTCAAAAGGTGGGAGTCTGTTCATTGGATTTAGGCATAGAACATAAAGGACTACACCCAAGCTAGTAAACTTAAACTCCCTTTATGAAGAGCAATAGGCTTTTGTAGGGTATGAATCACGTCTTTCTACAAGTGATCAAAGGATTTGTGCCTTCTTTCAAATGCTGATTTTTCTTCTTTCACTAAAAAGTAATTTCAGATGAGTGATTCAGCTTTAGTAGTCTATATTATAGATGTCTAAAATGGGGTGAAAAGTATATTGCCTCAAATTATTTTAATGAAAATATGAAATTACTCATCTGAAAAATACATGTATAGTGTTTCAACTGCAATATCATCATACAAATGTTATACAAGAATATCACAGTATACATAGCATCTTTCCTTAAAACTAAAACTCCTTTTTAGGAGGCAAGAGGACAAGCATGTTTAAAGTGAAAGGGATATAGGGATGCTCAGCCAAAATAAATAAATAAATAAATAAATAAATAAATAAATAAATAAATAAATAAATAAATAAAAATTCACCATGTAACAGCTTTATCTAGACAAATAGGAGCAAATAATCTTCAAAGAACATTTTCTTCTTTGGTATACTGCTGACAATGTTGAGACTCATCTTCACTAACCATAGGTGTCACAGTTACAAGTTTCTGTAGATCAAGCTACTTTCTGTAACATTCCTTTGTTATTAGTGATGAGAAACAGATTTCTCAAGACAGGATTAACATTAAATATTAATTTTCTGATGAGTGAATCATTCCTGAAAATCACTTGTTTTCTTAGAAAGAAACTCCATTATGCCAGTCTCAGTCTCAATTTATAAGGTAAGTCTATACTGCTTAGGAAAACTTAGCCAAGAAATAAAAGTTTGAGCAGCCAGACCACTTTGTTGCTCTTTCACTTCTTGGCTCTATTTTGGACTCTTTCAACTGGTTTTCTTTCTTGAGTGTGGTAGTTATCTTTACATTATTGACAGGAAGCCAAGAAGCATCAATTAGTCACGGGGATCAGATCACAGTTTCTCGCTTTGACATTTCTATAAATGTTTGCATTATAGACATCCACGTTTGTTTAAACAAATCTTATCTGAAGACTTTCACTGTATGTATACTATATCTGATAACTGGATGGAATAATAATTGCTCAGCTTTCCAAAGAAGGAAAAAATAAATCAGTTCACTTAGTCCACTCTGCGGGAGACAAAGAAGTCATAACCTTAATTCTTACACTATAGTTGGCAACACTTACTTTGTAGATGGAGACCAACTTAAAATACTACATTCATTATGAAATAGACCTTTTCTCCCCTTAGTAATTGCAGGCATGGGGAAATAAGCAAGCAAACAAACAAAAAACAGAAAGCAAAGAAAGATTGTAGTAAAGCAGAATACATTTGCTGGTGTGAAGTGGTGGTTTGTACAATGTGTGACTAGAAAATAATCTGGAAAAATGTTAGAGCACAAATAAATTCACAGTTGCCAAGTTTTGTCTGTTTCTGGCATGACATTTTACCATGTTTTTCACATCCCTGTTTGTGTACAGCTGAAATTAGACAATTGAATGCATAGTGTTTTCAAATAAACCTATTCAAATAAACCTTGAAATAAAAGACTAAATATAATCCTATGGACATATAAACTTTGGCGATACCGTAGTTTGAAATATTTGAGAACTGCTAGCTGCAGGTAATAATCTTAAATATGCTGTAATATTAAACATACTATCCAGCTCTTGTGACATATTTTAATTATTTCATTGAGCATTACTCCTTTGATGATCAGTTCTGTTTTGCTAGATATTGCTTTAGAAGATAATAAAAATGTTTTGTCCCCTTTTCCCTAGTATTCACGTCAGAGTCATAATATTAGTTTTAATAAACCACTGTTTTTCTACAGTGATTTCACTTCTCCTGTAAGACAAAGCTCTGCAAGATTTGTCAATCCCTCTAGGAATGATTTTTTTGCCATCCATTAAACTTCTTTAGAGTTAGCTTTGATCAAGATATTCATTTCATGTTAAGCTCATCATGGCTTGTCTGAAAAAGTGTTTACGTACATTTTGAATTTCCATTCAGAATTGTTCACATTCCTAAGTCTCCAAAATGAGAATGAAAAATACAAAAGTAGTGAATTACAGTTCCATAAATTACTAGGTAGTTGCAGAGCAACTAGAGCAAACTGGAAGTGCTATGGCTTTTAAAACTGTTTAAAGGATCATATGTAAGTCAATTGTAGCACATGAAATTTAAAAAAAAAATACTTGTGGTCTTTAAATATTTTTGATGTTTTTAATAATAAATTTCAGTTTCAGTGATTTGATGGGAGTTGTTTTTGTTTTTTTTTCTGTGTGTGTGGTTTTTTTTTCTTTCTTCTTTTTCTTGTGTTGAAGGTTTAGAAAATATAAGGTCAATAAGGGACTTGTTCTGACTCTACGCGCCTTCATTTCTGCTGATATTAGCAGTACTGAGACTTCTGCCCTTTATAGAAAACAGAGGTTTTTTTTTTTTGTTTTTTTGTTTTTTCTAAGATCACAAAATAAAGTGCATACAGTTTTTGAGACTGTGTTTCTCATGTTTACATCTTTTTAAAAGAGTATGCTGCTTACTCTCCAAAAGACATAGGGCACAGAAAATGCCATCACAATAAATATATGTCAGAGTATATTCGCAGCATCTTTCTGAGACACAGTCCAGTTATTTTTATCTTCTCTTCAGATTCATTCTGTTTGTGCATGCTTATATATACCTGGGAGTTGTTAAGAGGAAGTAGTGTGTACGAAGTGGAGTGTGCTTTTATTGTCATAACTTTGATACCCATTCATCAGCCATAAAGCTGCTATTGCCTCTATTTTTATTTTCTTGGGCATCTAAAAATCTGTCTACAATGAGAGTATATATATTTACGCATACTTACTTACATATGTATATTTTTGTAAGAGGAATATTTTGCCTGGGCAGGCCAGAGAACACTTGCTTGCTACAAGAAAATATCTCTGTACCTCTTTGCTGCCAGCATGGAATTAGAGTGTATTTTTATAAAAATGAGGTCCTTTCTATTTATATTTCCCAGCTCTCAAATGATTCATTAATAGTATCACCTTATGTAGCTTGGCACATACCTAAACATGTGAGCAAAGTGCTATTGCACCAATAAAAACAGCAAAAGTGTTGTTCATTATACTTTAACAAATGAGGAATTTAAAATCCATCAGATTGTCATGTGTGAGACAATAACGTGATTTACATATTAAAATGCCCCTGTGGGTGGATTACCATAGAAAAGATCATTACATAGTAGAGCTGTTTTCTCCCTTCATCAAAATCTCTTTTTAAATTATCTTAGAGAAACAAGCAAAGTGAAAACTGTCTTGATTATATATCCCATTTCATTTCTCTTGTCTTTAAAAATCAGAGAAGTTGAAGTTCCCAATAGTAATAATAATAATTAAAACAACAACAACAACAAAAACATCTTAAGAAATGTGAGAAAAAATACATGACAGCCTGAGGAAACGGTTATAAAGAGAGAAGGGAAATGGTGGAGCAGAGGGTGAGAGAGGGATAAACTGAGTCTAACAGTATGTAAGGTGAGCTTGCATAAGCAGAATAAGCCTTAAGAAATTTGTCAGAAAAAAAAAAAACAACAGACTTGACTGTTTCAAGACCAAATCCTGATACACAGACAACAAGCAAGAACTGATTTATCCTACAAATATCTTTAATTCTATAAATATACTTTTCTCTGAAAATACATCATCAGCACACTAATAGCGTGCTTGCATGGTTGGACAAACGAGGAATACAGCATACACAAGATAATGATAGAAAGAGGAGCCCAGGGTATTACTCCCTCACTCACCTAGGATTTGGTACTTTCTATTTTCATTTTTGCATGATGGATTAATACTAACACTGAAAGTTGCTGGAATTAGAATTTGCAGGTGGAAACATACTCACATACAAGAATATATGCATGCAAATTTACACCACGGTAAAAAAGTAGGTGTCCTTACATAGAAAATCTCTTATATAGAAACAGAGAACAATTTGCAAATTAGGTTATGAACTTGCCCTCTGTGCATTGTTTAGCATTTTGTGGCAAAAATGCACACACTGGTGATTTTTGATTCTCAGCATGAGCAGCAGTATCTGTTTCCCCAAACTCTCTGTATTGCTTTTCCCATGATTTAAGTCTGCTTCCTAAAATGAAACAATGCAATGGGGCTTAATATCAAAGGATCATCTTGAACAGTTCCCTAAACTGTAGCTTGTGGACTGCCTATGATTTGCAAAACTAGTGCTTTATCTATGTAGATTGTGGCTGATTACTTAGTCCAGCCCTTTTATTTTTCTTCTCTCTTTATGAGTCATATTAAAAAAAGATCAATTAAAAAAAAAATCTGAGATTTCCTAGCATTTTGTTTTCATGCAAATAATTGCTACATGTAAAATCATTAATTAGAGGTTAGGGTTCAGTGTGAACAGTGCATAGTCTAAGAAAGAGATTCTGTGTTTAAATGTTGCCTGTTAAGAAGTTTCTGGAAGCCTTATCTTCTCAAAATGAAACTGGAGTTGACAAAATGTCTCTGTGAAGACTGTCACAAATTCCTAAAGCCTCAAACTGCTGATTTAGATGTTTTTGTGAGATTGTTTATTCTTGAGGCAAGTTTAATAAAAGAATTCTGTTTTTCTATAATCAATCTTTATGACTGTATATTTGCTCTGATTCAAAGCCTATTAAAGTCAATTAGAGTGACTGTGCAAATGAAGTGATGTAATGATAATGTAAGAGCCATTGTGCTGTGACTTACATTAAGCTTCACGCCAACTTCTTGTAACTCAGATATTTCCATAAAGCTCAGCAGATTTGTATTGACCAAGTGATCATTCAATTAATAAAAATGTCATACTCTATCTGTTGATAAAGCTCCGTGTAAAATGGTTTCTCAGATTTCAGATGTTATTGCATTTCTTTGTCTCTAAATTTTCTTTTGATTATGGATTGTTAGTAGTGTTGACATTCACTGACGTGCTATATCATAAAAATTATACAGAACGTATAGAATGCTTATTAATACTATACTGAAGACATAAGTTATGACTAAATCTTAATTTATTGAATTTTTTTTAGCACGTTTAATCTCTTTCTGCCTAATGGATGCTTAGGAGGGAAAGTTGTTTCTTGATTCTCATTTTGAAAAAAAAAGTATGAAATTGACTTAAATTGGCTGTTCCTATGATTTCTTGTTTTGTTTTTGATTTGAAATCTGATATTTTCTCTTGGGAGAAATCATGATAAATGTGTGGATGGAGAGAGAAGAAAATAGGAGAAAATAAGAAGAAAGAGGATTATGAATATATACCAATTTGCAAAGTCTCTTCTGCTGTTATAGTGCCGGGGTCCATAAGTTTTACAAAATGCTTGCACTTTTTGTTGACATTTATTTATTTGTCTATTTTTGTCAGTCTGTAGTAGACAAATCTTCTGCAAATGGGTTCAGTATCTATTTTAGCACACAATCTGTAACAAAGTGCACAGGAATAGAAGAATGGCAGTCTAACAGAAGAAAGATAGACAGTGCTAGAAAGAAGGTTAGGTTTCAGTTTTGTTTCAGAAGACATATTAAAAAAGAAACTTTCATTTCTTTGTTTCTCTTCCTTGTTCTAAGCGGAACATCTTTATATCTTTTGTGAATCAGAGATGGGGAAAAAGGAAGACAATGACAGAGTTATTTTGAACTGGTAATATCGATTAAAGTTCCTTCCAAGATAAGAGTAAGGAGTAAGCTGCTAAAAAAATTTATTTTAGAAATGCTCTATTAAACACCTACCAAACTTACCCCTTCAGAGCTATCCATCAGATCAATACTGCAGAAGTGTCAGTGTGCTCAACCGCTCCACTGTAACAGCACTGTGGTCTAATTGCTCTAGTAGTCCTGTAACCTTATGCAGGCGTGTGTGTGTATAGTCAGCTGTCCTAATTAAGTCAGTTCCTCTCATTTTGAATCTTTGACCCAATTTCTGTATTTTTTTTCAACAAAAATTTTAGGCCTGTGACTTAATTTTCAGAAGTGGACGTTATTGTCATAATCATGTTTTGCTGAAAAGGATGGAGTTTTTACTGACTCCCATGACAGTAAAGCTAGGCACAAACAATATACTCAAGTAAACTTCAGAACTTTGTATCTTCAAGTGTTTCTGCACTACTTTAACTAAGCTGCTTGAGACCTCTATTTTTACTATCTTTAGAAACAAAAACTAAAGAAAAGACGAAGATTTCAACACCAACTTTGGGCAGGCAAATGTTAAATATTTGGTCTGAGCTAGAAGACACACTCTGTAACCAAAACACTTTATTTCCAGAATGTCTTCTCCAAGGTTTAGGTTAGGTATTCTGAATGTTAATGATGAAATTCACCTCTTTAAAAACGCTTGCTCCTTTTCTTTTACTCTAAAATATAATTTAAATTTGATGCTTAATTACTAGATAGTTGCAACTAGGCAATAAATCTTGATCCTCAGGAAAAAATTTTACTCTTATCCACCATAAAGTATTGCAGAAGCTAAGGTCTCTTTCATAATTTCTCATTTGGGAGATTTTCTCCCAGTGCTATAATTTGTGCAGGAAAAATTTCTTCAAATTTATCAACCAGAGGTAGGATGCTAAGAAGCACCTCACAGCACCTTAGAGTCCTATTACTTTTCAATAGAAATTGTGAGTTTCAGTCTCTTCATATACTTTTTAAAATAAATTGCATTCAAGGTATTCTCAGGTACCACTGAATGTACTGTAAAAAAATTAAGTGTAACAAGACAGGAAGATGAATATTGCTTTCAGTAATAAACCTGAAATCAAACTAGGTGAGATAGAATATCTGCTATCAGAGTTTGTGCTGTTCTGATGAATGACTATCTTCTGCTTGCTTAGTATTAGTATGACCGGTATGTTGATGCTAAGGGATCTCTCATTCACTCCTCCAGTGAGCAATCTGTCTGAGCATGAGTGACAGGGACACAGTGCACATTATAATATTATTTAAATTTGTCTGTTGTCAAGAAAATAACATGAGAACAAGGGCACAAGAAAAGTGGGACAAGCTCCAAAAGTTAAAACAGATTTTTTAATATATATAATATTTTAAATTAAAGCTAATTATTGTATAATGCCAAAGGCATTCTCTTCAGGAACACGACAAATTATTTTCTCACTCTCTCATTAATTCACTCTTACTTTTGTGATATTTCCACCAACGTCAGTGTAACTCCAGTTTAACTGACTAAAAAAGACACTGACCTATACCACCTCACAAGGAGTTTATTTGCAAATTTCTTCAAAATTTACTATTTACTACTGAAGTACTTGTGGCTGCAATAGTATATGTGGCTGCAATTAGAACATCTTAGAAGGTGACTGTTACCATCAGTCTGCTAGGTAAAGCTTTTATTTTTTATATTTTTATATAAAATATAAAATATTTTTTTATTTTATATGTGGGAGAAGTTAATCACACATATCACTACCTTCCTATTTCTTCCTTTAAGAGTAGTGGGTCTCCTGCAGGAGTAAAGAAGGGAGAAAATATACCTCTAAAAATTCTGATTGATCTTTATCTGTAAGTTGAGTGAAACTATAGCTCTAACATTCCACTTCTTCAGCATGAAAACCAAGCAGAGTTTACCCTCATAAAATATTGGCCATGTGTGGAAAATATGTAACTATTAAATCAGAATGCTGTAATACCAGAAGAAAGAAGTAGCAAAAAAAAAGGAGAAGAAAATATATATACCTAAAAATATCTCCCTTGAGTTCATATATTTTTAAACATCACACTTAGTAATAAAACAAGGATTTTCATTTTACTTGTCTCCTAATCACGTATCAGAATCACCTCCCAGAGGCTTTTGTGTTGACATTCAAAGACTTCATAGGCTGCTAAAGCTTCATTTAGTTCTATAGAAGGCAGGAATTATGAGCTTTATGAGCCAAGATTTTGCTGGTACCAACTGGGGCTAGCTGTACTGTTGCTATTTGAGATATTTGTAATAAAATTTTACTCACCTGCAGGTACAGTTGAACCACATGTTTCCATACTTCTGTTCGTATTGCTGTGTGTGATCCATAGTGCATCTTCTTTTTGCTTTGTTGTTGGCATGAGTATTGCTTGCCCAAGAAGAAACCTCAATATTTTAGAGCAGAATAATATCTATTCTATCTCAGTATTTCTTTCAAATTGAATTCTGGACTTATGCATGACATTTAAAAAAATAAAAAATAAAAAATATCAATTTATTTCAGTGAATCAAATAAATAAAATACACCAATTCATATTCAACTCGAATAAGAACAAGTGAGAATTTTCCACAACTCAGACTTCTCTTAATTTGTGTTTGAGGGCAGCTTTCACAACAACATTTTAGAAGATACACTGCTGAAATGTCAGAGTAATTTCATTTCACTTGAAGTCTAGAACTACTTTACAAGAAAAAAATGCAGAAGTGTTCTTTTTCTTAATGATTTGTCACATTGTAATTAAAATCAAAGTCCTGCTTGGATTTTACAGATTGAACCACTGTTACCATTGAAATCTAGTTTTAATTTACCAAAATTTCTCCCAAACTGTGTTGGGTCGGATGATAGGATGTAGTTTGTGACAGCTCTATTAAATATTTTGTGAAGGTTACAAGAAAATCTGTACAGATATGTTATTGCACATTATTTTTACTCTTAGGCTTTCTAGTGATAGATTAAATGACAATGACTTACATGTATAAGCATATTTTCAACTAGGAAGATTAAAAATGCATTCTGTGAAATGAGCAGATGAAATAGCTTGACAGACTGTAGACACGTGGTAAACTCAGTAAATTCTTATAAATACACAACACTATTTAAAAAAATGCGTAGTGGAGAATAGTGAAGACTGTAGTTTCTAACTGCAAAATGATTACAGGAAATTGGATGTAATTACTCACACTGGAATTTTCTGTTCTCTTGCATCCAGATTCCTATACAACTTTTTGTATAGGAATTGTAGCATACCCAATATATCCAATATATCCAAAACGTTAATTGATGTGACAAGCATTTGGCACATCTTGTTCTGTTTTCCTTCCTTTATGAGGGAAATTATCTGAAGATATTTTATGTAGAAAGGTGTATCTACTTGTAAATTTCATGTATGAGATATGAGGGAAATTTTTGGTTGAAAGTGAGATCAAGCAAACATTGAATGTGAAACAGAAGCTGTTGAATTCGATGTATTGGTCTTAGTCTCTGGGATTTTCTTACACAGTTTGAGAGGCAGCTTCATCCAGAAATATTATCTTCCAGAGTAGAAATGCTGGTCTTTATTTTTATTATTATTATCTGGTGGGGAGGAATGAATTATTTTTAAGTACTTCTGCCTTCTTTATAGTAGTATAATTGTTTCACTGTACAATAATGTAATAAACTTCACTAGTATTTACTACATAGAAGTATAAACTATGGATAATCTACTAACAGAGGTTAGAAGAATTTAATAATGATATCAATTCTTCTGAATAACAGAATAACAAGAAAAAACTGCCTACTACTGTATTTTTTTCATTTTAATATTCATTTTATTACATCTATCACACATTTAAGAGTTTTTGTGGAGAATTCAATATTCATCTGTTTGGAGATCTACTGCTTTTCTGATGAACTGAAAAACAACATTATGTTTATAAAATGATTAATAGTAATAATTTCCTTGGTGTATGGGGGCAGCAGATATTTTAATTTCTTTATCTTCAATCCATATTTAAATATTTGTGAATCCAGACTCTTATCAGAAAATATGAGCTTAATTATTACCTTTTCTTCATAACATGGTAATTTGAGAAACCGCTGAGGAAGCACTGGAAAAGAAAATAAGAAAATGGAGAGATGTTTGGGAGAGATATCAGGCAGATCTTGAGAGAAAAAGTCTCAATAAATAGATTTTATAAGATTAAACAGAGAAATGTGAGAAGGCGGCGACTTCATTAATCATCTGTGTTTTTCTCTCTTTACTGATTGAGCACTAAAACAGAAATAATGCAACTGGTTTGAGATCAGCAACTGTGTTGTGAATGGAAATCTGAGAAAACAGATCAGTGAGCAGCAGAGTGTTAATGGGGAAAAGATACAGATTTTTCCTTAGCTTAGTCTTTCAAACCATTTCAGTCTAGTATGATTGTTCTTGAAGGCATAAGAGAAGAAGGATTTCCAGCCCCATAAATCATATAAGGGTCAGCTATGTTCAATTTAAAAAGGAGATAAAAAAGAAAACACTTGCTGTGTTGCAGTATTTCCAGTCCATCGTTGATTTACTTTGTTCTAGCTTTTAGGATGAGGGCCCACTGGCTTTTTTGAATTTGATCACTTGATGGAATATGCAGTAGAGAGGACATTTTATCTTGCACTTAAAAAAGAAAAAAAAAAAAAAGTCATAACTTTGCACCTAATAAAATAATAAAATTAAACTTAAAAGACAAAATTTACATTTGAAATTCACAAATTTGTTCAAAAGTTTGTGCCTTAAATAGCAAATCAAGCTCAAGTAGAAACTAAGGCTGGATATATTCACACTGATACTGTTGCTTAAAACATAGAAATCTATTCCATTATTATACTGTAAAAAGTATTGTTATGTCCTTCAGAACTGACTGGCCCTCTCCTCTCCCTTCTGGCTTACAGTGACTGTGGAAGTCATCCTGACTTTAAGGTTCTTCTTGAGATCTGTCATGGTTTTATAATTTTGTTATTGGTATTCCACATCACAACATCACATAAAGCACAGGTAACTAAAGAGTTAATACTCCAGTTCAGTGGACTGACAACTTTCCAGATACCTGTTCTCAGAAGAGAAGAAGAACTACATATCCCCGGGGACTTCATGGTCAGAGAGGAAGATAAGCCATGGGAGGAACTCATGGAACGTCACTCTCTGGCTCTCTCACTCACTGCCTGGCAGTGTGTGGGTGTGCTCCCCAGCCATGCGCCTTCAGTTCAAAGTAGGCTTTTCAGTTTTGGACACTCTCTTATTTTATTTGATTTTATTAGCCTCAATTTCAATTATATTGTATTATACTGTATTATATTGTGTTATCTTACATTCCGTTATCATATTTAGTAAAATTAAGTAAAATTTTCCTCCTTATATCATTGCTGCTGTTCTGATTTTGGGCCCAGCTCCCATCTCCCTATCCTTCCCCTTTTCCCTTCCCATTTTTGGGCCAGGGGGCCTATGGTCTTGCTCCCCGCTGTCATGGGCACAGATTGATTTAGATAGCTCTGTGACAAGATCAAGACTAATCACAAACGCAACTTACTCTCTTCACTACTTCACCATCTACAATACTTGTTCATTAAATATCTGGCCTTAAGACCATGTAAACCTTCTGCAATAGAACTTTTCATTGGATTCTGTACTCTGAACACTGGCATCATGATACTGTTGACACTGTCGAAGGCAAATGTTGGGTAACATGTTTGGAAGATGGTAGTTTACTAAGACACAGTCTGAATCAGTATTACAAAAACAAATGAGAGACATGAGGTGCACTCTCTCTGTAATATTGAACCATCTGTAGCTGGAGTGTCCCTGGCATGTTGGTTTTGTACAGCAAACCTTCATCTGTGTTTTATATTTGCCTTTTGGTAGATTATAGCCATGTTTCTGAAATGAAGATTCAAGTTTTTGTGCTCATGCTGCAGCCATTTTCAGTGATATTCAAACTCTTTGTCCTTACAGATTCAGGTCCTTTTTGGATACATATTGCAAAGTGCCTATCTGACCTCATGGAAGAAAGGCAAAAACCAGAACATATGATATGTAGAAAATATGTGAGGAAAAAGTCCAAAAGCCAAGAAAAGAATGAAATTTTATGAGGTGTGAATGAAGGAAATTACCTCTAAAAATTTTTTTAATGATACAGACTTTAAGCAAAAAAATGCAGGTTTTCTCTAATAATCTAAACATGCTGATCTTTAACATGTAGTTATTTCACTGAAGAAATAATTTAATTTGTTACTATATGGAGAAATTTCCTAAAAAGATCTGTAGCGACTAGACCACACTGAACTTAATCACGAGACTGAACAGAGAACTGCATTCAGCCTGCGGCAGCACTCTGTAACAAACTTAATTCAGAGATTCAGAACTTATGTTTTTTTTTTTCTTTTCTTTTTTCTCTTCTTTTTCTTGAATCTTCTCTGTAGTCACTGGAGTGAATATAAAATGTGTCATTCATTTCAATCTGAGAGATGTAAGAGACCATTGCTGAAGCAACGTTCTGTTTTATCCTTAAATAGAACAACTGCTACAGGTTCTCATCTGGCATGTATACTGTCATTCTTAACTGGATACAGAAGTATTATCATACTCCTTTCACCTTCCTATTGATCTTTACAATAGAGTGAAAGTCTTAACCTTTAGAATTTATCACAACCGCTTTTCTTGCCTTATCAATTCTAGAGGGTTGAGCTCTCTCTATCAGCTTTGAGATCTTTACCTGTCTTCTTGCTTTCTCGCATTTCAAGAAGTCTGTCTGTTGCAAAACTCTCATTAGAATAGTCTATATGATTATTTTTTGGGCTTCTAATATTTTTGAAAAACAGGTAGATATGCTCTCCAGGAATTAAAATTATGTCTTGAAAGGCAACAGTCCTTCAGAAAACTTTATGTCTCAAGATACACGATTATCTCCAACCCAATCCCTTCCTTCACATCACAATTACTGTTTTTCTACTATATTTGGATTTCGTATTTGATCACACTGTCACCAGAACGTTTGATTTTATTTAAATCCAACAACATAAACTTTGCTGGTCTGGTTTTTGTTCATTTGTTTATGCAGTTGCTGTCATTTACAATTTTATCAGCCATCAAAATCTAATTGGAATGGCAATAACTATGAAATAAATAGACTGAAAATTCACATCTATTGAAACAAACAAACAAACAAAAAAAACCAAAAGCAGCCCATAAAGAAACATAAACAGAAAAAGCTAATTAAAGAGTCCCTCTATGATTTTTTATTTTTAATTTTAAATACATGTTTATCTTGGGACATCACTTCTAAGCTCCAGAGGTAGATTACTATACACTGTTCCTGTATTATGAAAAGAAATATGACTGGATGGAGTTAATGAGGAAAATAGTTTAGTAAATGCTCCATCATTTCACCACCAAAATACACTTTGCTTGCTCTTTCGAGAACTCCTACAGTAATACACATGCAACAGTTAATAATAGATTATAAAAAGCAGTGCCCTTTATCATCTAAACACCAAATCTTTAGAGGCTTGCAAATAGAACAGTCTGTTCTGTGATTGTAGAAATGTGACGTCAAAGGAGTTGTTCTGCTCCTTGTTTGAAATCTGATCATGTTATTTCATATACTCCACTCCCTACCTCAAAAAAAAAATCAAGGCTGTAAATTGTCCACAGACAACAGTTTTACCTTAATGGACACAATATAGCTGTAGCGTATTTGAACTTTGGAAAAAAAGGGTAACGGAGCTCTCAAAATAAGCCCTGGTGTATGAGTGCATATATATAGTCCTGTGATGGGTTGGCATAGCAACTATTTCTTAGAACTCTGTTGCTGCCTAAGTAAACAGCGAAAGCACTGAGCATGTCTCTGCTAAGCTGTGTCCGTCTGTAGTACAAGCATATCAGAGCTGAATGTTTTCCTCCACAGATGGGGATATTTACTGGTGTTCACCTACACTGCTTCTGTTGGTGGTGTTTCTCCTGTAAAACTTTATTTCTCACAGTTGTTAGTGGTGTAATTAAACATTCTAATTCAAGGTAGGTTTTTTGTTTGTTTGTTTGTTTGTTTGTTTGTTTTTCTTCCCAGTCCTGAGTAGAGCTCAGTATAAGCAGTCTGAGAATAGACTCCTTTTTATGCTCTGGGTTTGTTTAATTTTTTAATAGAATATTTTTCGGAGATCCAACAACAAAAGCTAAATGTGAACATAAATTAGTCATGGCAATCACTTAAATGAGCAGTGTACCATATTGCACATATCATGAAAAGCTACTTCATAAATCAGTCTTTTCATGTTTATTTGTATTTATTCAATAATTACCCTAATATATGTTTATATGGCCGTAGTTTAACCTGCCATCCTTTCTTTACTGAAAAACATGCACTCATATGTATGCCATCTGATCCTGAAAAACAAATAAAACTTGTAATCCTTTTAATGAAGATTCATTTATGAATACTTTATAATGAGTTTACAAAATGAATCATTTTTAATACAATGTAACTGAGTTATATGTGGCCTGTAATAAGTTCTAATATCTATCAACATGGCTGTAACTATCAGCAACATACGGTACTAATGTCTACAATACACTGGTAAACTGTTAATAAATACTTCATAGATGCTTATAATTGAATCATTAGTATTTGTTATTGATGGATGCAAACTATCTACTATTCTGTTATTTTGTTTAGAAAAAGATTAACTGCTTTACTTAATAATCTCAAGTAAACTATTTATCCAAATTTAATAAATGAAATAGTGTAGCAATTAGTAAACTTTAAGTGCCTTATTCCCAGAGTGGAACCACATCTCTCTGATGAGATTTCTCTGAACATTTTGTTTCTCCCATGTGGACTTGACAATTCATGCCATCGTGGCTCAATAACACTCTCTTCTCTCCATCTTCTTCCTTCATTTGTTTATGTCTGGGGAACCTATCATAGGTCCTTTGCTCCTTTTCTTTCTCAGGAAAATGTAATGCATGGGAAAAAACACTCGCCCCATCTGAGAGCATGTCTACGTGTATGTGGCTCAGAGGAGGGCAGGGAACCAAAATTTCTCTCCAACTGCTCCAGTCCATTTGGACATAACATAGGATGCAATGCCCACTTGAGTACTTCAATGCATAGTTGAAAGTAACTGCCTTTCAACTGTGCATAAGTGCTCTATGGTGAGATTTTGTTCTTACTAGCCTCCTTTCAGTAAACTGCCTTTATAATGAGGGGAAAGAAATAGGAATCTGTTAATAAGCATATCAAATCTCAGGATGTGTAACGAGACAACATTTCTAAGTGCTTACCTGTCAGGCTTATGAATCATAGAATCATAGAATGGCCTGCGCTGAAAAAGATCTCAAAGATCATCTAGTTTCAATCCCCTTGCTATGCACAGGGTCATTAAACACTAGACCAGGCTGCTCAGAGCCACATCCAGCCTGGCTTTGAGTGCCTCCAGGGATGGGGCATCCTCAACCTCCTTGGGCAACCTGTTCCAGTGTGTCACCACCCTCTAGGTGAAAAAATTCCTTCTAATATCTAATCTAAACCTCCCCTTTCTCAGTTTAAAACCATTCCCCCTTATGCTATAGCTATCCACCCTTGTAAACAGCCACTTCCCTTCCTGTTTTTATGCTCCCTTCAAATACTGGAAGGCCATAGAACTTGTCAACATTGTTTGTGTTGATACTAAATATTAAATGAACAAAATTATCATGAGTAACTTGAGTATCACAAGTAAAACAAGTGACATCACTAGTGTGAGGTTCAGTTTCAGGCTAAATTTGGTTTGGTTGCATCAGATTTTGCATCAGATGTGCTGAATTCCATCATTTGGTGGCAGCCTATCAATATACCAATCTAGAGACTGGAAAGCAGATAATCCTGTGCAAAGTAGGTGTATATATTTGATCAGACTCGGGACTTCACTGGCTGTATTGACTGTAATTCCATCTCCTTTAATAGGACCTCATGTATCTGACTCACGTGTGAACGCTTACATTTACAGACAATTTTTAGATATCTGAACGTTACTGCTCCTGCCTGATTAAAACACTGTAATGAAGAAATGGTCTATGTGGCCTGCAAAGAAAATGTCTCGTTACAGAGACAGACTGAGGACTGTTACCAAGCCTACTGGGATTTTGTGTAATTTCATTGCTTTTTGTCTACTATTGTCTGTCATTAGAATAAAAACTTTTTAGCAGGCATGCTGTCCTATAGATAAGTTTCTGTTTCATCACAGTTACTGCTGAGTTTTTGCATTCCTTCTGTATGGCTTCAGTGAATATCTGAAAGAATTTATTTTTACTGACCTTGGTTTTATAATTCAATTGACTTATGTGTGATGTTCATCTGGGCAGTTCCAGTATTCTTGGGAAGCAGAGAAATCTTCTCCCATGGCATCTGGCTCTCCTGACAGAGTATGACAAAATGATGGATGCAAACACTTGTGAATCTATGTCTTGTATCATTTGTTCTTATATATGCTGTAGCCCCTACCTTAAAAATGGCATGTAACAGACTGAGCTGATGCTTCTGTCTCTCTGCATGTTCTACTCTAGTATCAGGATAGGGATTTCACGTTCTTGTTAAGTTGCTGTAGATGAGCACTGCAAGGCTGCACTGGATAAGAAATCAGCAGTGTATTTGTCAGTCTCTTTCATGCTTACACTTTGCAGTTTCAGTAGCATACACTAAAGGCTTTTTGTGACTGACAGAATTCTTTAAAAAGTACTCCCAAGTGATTTATGGGTACTTTCTACTGGGATGGTTTTCCTATCTTTGACCATTTTCTTCAAACTTTTTATATGCAAACTCTGTTATAAGACACTGCTTTTCAATTTTGACTTATTTTGATTTAGGCGATGCTAGTAATCCCAGATGTGACAATTTCAGGCTGTCTTTTCTGTAAGAGCTCTGCGCTGTGCCTCATCACATTGGGAATAAAGAAACATAGAGTAGTTTCATCATTCACATTTCTTTTTTGATACATCTACTGGCTGTTTCATTTAATTAATCGTCATATGACATCTTTATTCAGTTGTAACATCAGACACTTGCACATACGGTGTTTTTTTTTTTTGTGTGTGTGTGTGTATTGTTTGTTTATTTCCCATTAATGTATTTTGTAATTACTTGTAGACTTTGAGTAACTAGTATTTCAAATATGGGCATTTTCCACTTTGTGCTTACCTTCTTAGACTTACAATACTGGGAAAAAAGAAGACTGGTGTATGTAATCAGTACAGAGGTGAATGTTGCTGATCATGACGTCATTTTGTACTTAAGCGTATTTTATCTGGCTTCCCTGTTCCTAATCTTTATCCAGTGAATCTTCTTAGACAAGCTTGTATTAACTTCTGTTCCACAGAATGTGGTGAGGTAGCCACTTTTTTTATTTGTAGAACTTGCCAATATCTATCTCTGTATTTTGGAGTTTGGCTCTAGACATTCTCCTGTAATTTTTTTTTTTTTCTTTTGCCAAGTCAGGTAATTTCATGCCCATAGATATTTCACAGAGAGTCTTTTCTGTATTTTATGTAAATATTATTGATCTTGTCTGAACTAAATTTATGATTAACTTATTTTATCTGAAATAATTATTCTTATATTATACAAGGTGCTTTAAATTCCAGCATTTATATTTTTCTTTCAGTCTGATCCTCAGTTGATAATGCAAATTCCATAATTGGCTTTTAATATAGACTTTCCTAATTGCAATTTTCTTTGTTTACACAACACTGAGGAGATCTTCACATAGTGAACTTGCTGTCTATCTGCCTTTAATTTTCCTGTATTTCCTAAACCTGCTATCTTATCTTTGCAGTTGATTGAAGACTGAAGATCACATTTTGCAAACCATTCTGATTTCCACTGCATTACTGTCAGGGGCAGGGGGGAGAGGAGTAAGGGGGAGGGAAGGGAATGGGGGACAGAAAAGAGGGAGGGAGGGAAGCGAAGGGGGGAACGAAGATTATTTGAATCAATACCTGCCTTCTTTTTGATTTAGTGTACCAGTTTCTCCATCTTGCAATTGTAATATATGTCATTACAGGCAAAGCATTGCCACGAGTGTTGTAAAAAAACAAGTGTTGTAAAAATAATTACTCATCAACTCAACTCTTCATCTCCTGTTATTGAGGAAATGCTTATGACATCTATAAGTGTATTAAAACTTTTAGAAAGGTCTAGGATTTTCCCCAAAATACGTTACATTCCATGAAAGCCTAAGAAATGCATGCCTCACCCCCTTCTCATGCCCTTAACCCAAATGTAAGAAATTTGCATTTGAGAGAAGAATCATGGCCCCATCTGTTTTGTCTTTCAGTTTGAACCATCAGAGGAATGGATGAGGTGACATAATCTTGGTCTCCAATCTAGCATCAGTCTTACTCTACAAGGTTTTTAAATGGAGCACTTCACAGTTTTTCCCTGTATGGGCAAAAGACTGCATAGTTAGGCAAGGAAATTATTCTCATGCAAAGAACTCCGTGCTTTTCTTTCTCTTAGTTCATTATTATTATTGTTGTTGTTACTGTTGTTTTTCTGTGATTTCAGATTTCCGTAGGAACTCATTTTTGGTGCAAAGTGTTTATTGTTAAAAGAGAGAGGAAGAGAGAAAGAAATGGAGGAGAAAAACAGAGTAGAAAGACAATGATATTGCATGTTTAATTCTTCCTTAAAACTTAAGCTGTTATTTCCTACCAGTAACCTTATGGAAGAGGAGTTTTTAAGATCCTACTGATTACAGTGTACAGCCACTGTATCAGGAAGATACTTACCTTTAAACAAAGGAATATGAATCCAAGATCTGACAAAAAGGAATATGAATCCAAGATCTGAACTGAGTAATTTAATCTACTATAGCTTACTGGTTTTACTACTTGTAGTCCTCATTTATTCAATATGGAAAAAATATCTTGCTGTTTTGCAGAGGTGTTAAAAGCTTTCACTTATGTTTGTAAATGGCATTAATATCCTTATCTGAAAAGCATACAGAAATAATAAAAGTTTCATGTATTTTTACAGCTCAAATTTTTGTCATAAGTTGAAGCATTCTTCGTCCTAGACAATATGATGAAAGATTGAGTATTTTTATTGAAAAACTAAATGCATTGAATACTGAGACCTATCAAGCAGCTGCCCTGCATTCAATGTGACTACATCAATAAAGATTTTAATATGCAGGTTTTTTGCTTGTATGTGGCATATAATGCTGATTGTAGATTATTTTGTGATCATAGAGTCCAACTGTTCTGAAGGAGGTAGTTCCATGTATGAGATTGATATGCTGTACATTAAAACTCTCATAGTTTCCCTTTAATACTAAAAAATAAGAATTACTACTCTCTATCGATATCAACAGTTTGAAGATTCATTTGTTTCCTTTTCACAACATTCAGAACACAGAAATATAGACGAAAGAAAATCTGGAGAAAATTACAATCTAAGAAAATCGCATCTAAAGTTTCTGTACTATTACTTCTGAAAGAATGTATTGATTTCACTGTCTGGGAAACAATGCCAAGGAAGAGCTTTTGTAATGATGTACTTACATTAGAATCTTCTAGTGCGAGTAGCAGCAAGTTCAGAAGAGAAAGTTCAAATTCGATCTCATCTATCCCACTATCCCATCGCTATAGAAAGATTTGGAGTGGAAACAAAACTCCTGCCAGACAGAGTTTAATTCCTGTAGCTTTTTTTTTTTTTTTTTTTTTTTTTTTTTTTTTATTTTATTGTATCTGTATTACTAATCATCTGCAAACCTTTCCTATAGCCCAAGAAGCAAGTAAAAGCAGAGTGAAGTGTAAGAGACCTGTTGAATTCTTGATGCCTAAGGTCAGGCAATGTTATGTATACAGCTATGCAATGGAGTTACAGAATAGAGGTGCTGCAGGCAAGTAATAGAAGGGATGAAGGGGAAATGCTATAAGGGTCTTGCCTGAGGTGCTGCAATGGCTTATAGGTTAGGTGTTGATACAGACTGAACATGCCTGGGGCTAGAAAAGAAAAGATAATGTTGAGCTTTACAATGCCTAACTTTTATGCCTCAGACTCTGGACTGCAATCTAGGCCCTTAGTGCATTGTGTATGGAGACAGATATCTGAGGAATATATATTCACATGAAGTAAAATAGTGTGTGGATGATATCTAGAGGCAATTCATAAAGAAACACAGAAGAAAAGGATGTTTCTGAATGCCTTCCTATTGCTAAACTGGAGCAGTGTAGGCTATGTTTTTCCCAACTGAAGCCACTCTTGGGCATGAAGTTTATAAAACAAACAAGAATTCTGTATGAACTCTTCAGAGAAATCAGAAATTGCATGGAAGGGCTACCATTTAAAGACACAGATTGTGAAATGCTTAGACTACAAGAAAAATAGTTAAGATTCAGGTATATGATAGTCTCATGGAACAATCACAAGGAAATTATTGCATGATGTACAAAACTTCTTATAGATTCATGTATTTAAGTAGCAAATATTTTACACATATTTATATTGGAGGTTATCTTAAAAGTATGCTGAAAGCTTCTCTTAGTTAAGGGGATAATAGTGATGAGACTGTTCCAAGGATTTTGTACCACACTCTATTGCTTGTTGGAGACATGCCTGAAATGTCTTGGTTCTTCATTGACTACTCCATTAGGCTGATAGGCATTTTCATACTGATTTTGTTGGAAGCTGCTTAGTGCTTTAGGAAAATGTACTACCTATGCATTTTTGTTATGTGTTGGGTTAATTGGTATTTTGGGATTCCCACAAATATACACTCTATATACACTTTATGGAGTGTAGATTTACAGTATGAAAGTATACAGATACCCACTACTGGAATATTACCCTCTCTACTCCAGAACTGTTAAACACATTGTTTATAATTTGGCAACATCAGAAATCAAAGTTCATCGGGTAAATGAAAGCAGGCTTTCGTTAAGGCTTCATTTTTACTCAATCATAGAATCATAGAATCATAGAATCATAGAATGGCTTGGGTTGGAAGGGACCCAAGGATCATCAAGTTCCAACGCTCCTGTCACAGGCAGAGCCAGCAACCTCCAGTGAGAAACTGAATAAGATCTTGCTGCATTAACTGCAGAATTCATTGTTAAAGTATAAACAGTCTTTAAACACAGTCTTTAACAGCAACAACAACAGTAAGCTTTTGACATTATTGTTTATGTGGAAAGAATTTAATTTTGTGATCATTTTGTTACTAGTCTGTCTCTCCTTTTGTTTAAAATCTGATAGGGCCTTGGGGAATGAGTATCTGTAGCACTGATGGACAGCTGCAAATACTGTTTCTTTGCATGGAGACCTTGGTTTTCTTGGTATTTTTGAAAGATAGACTTTTGATCAGACTAGCAGGGATCTATTGATTTATACTTTTATGCTGAGCTCCAGATAAAGCCAGGCTACGTTCTATTGGCACTATTAAAAAAAAAAGTTGTTACATTCTTATGTGGAAATAAATTCTGTGAAGAAAGATATGTTATATTAAAAGAATTTTATGTGATGTGACTTCTAAAATACTCAGCATATAGTGTGACAATAACTTACGTAATGCATACAGTCCCACCAACGGTCCTGCAGTTAGTACACACATTTTTATGTAATTATCTAATACATATTTCTACTCGCACACATACTGTATTAGGATATCATTTTTGCCTGTGTGTTTGTAAAGGTATGGAATTTGGGGTGAAAAATTCTCTACAAAAGTATCCTGCCTATGTTAGTGTACTTGAAGGTTATTTAGAAGGAACTTTTTTCATTAGTGCACTGATCAGTGGTTTCTAAATTTCCCTTCTATGATAAAACAGTTGATAATCTGCTAATATTTTTGCTCATATTTATGGTGAAATATTGGAATAACTGAAAACATTATCCACCGCAGTGCTACTGTGAGGTATTTATGACATCTGTAGAGGTTATCCTAGAACAAGTTGGTCAGCAGAGATTTGCTTCAGTCACGTTTTAGTTATAACTATGTCTGTAGTATTTCAGCTCAAACTAGCACATTATTTTATGTGAGAATCTGAAAAGTATAAAGACTGCTTACACCTTTCTCACATAAATAAAAGAAGGATCAGTATAAACAACTCTGGAATGATTTTCTTTTTTTTCTTACGGCGTTAAATAACATTTAAAGGGAAATGTTTGGGCTTATATTTTGAGTGAAATGATCTACAAATGTCTCCTCAAAAGTAAAAATAAGTTGTGTCCTGAAAATTTAGGTTCTTTTCCTTCTCCAGAAATTTAGATATTATAGAATCTATTTAACATTTTTTTGCATATTTTCTCATTTTAAAAAAGAAAAATACATTAGAGTGTCTTTCTTCTTTCTAAATCCAGCATATTCACTTGAGCAATATTAATGTGTAGCTTAAGTTATCTCAAAACTTAGGTTTTAGTCTAATGCTTTTTTTGGTTGGTTGGTTTTTCTTTTTTTTTTTGCCTCAAAAGATTTGCTTAGCTATAATTTGCACTCACAGGTTTCTCCAGAGATATTAAATTGCTGTTGGTAAAAAATAGCTCATTTAGATAGTGCAATGCCTTATTTGCCTTATTCTGATGAAGCCGTTCCCTTGCTGAAAGCATCTGGGACAAAATAGAAGACTTAGTCTTCATTATTTGTTTCTTTTTGGGAAAGTTGAAAAGGTCCAGGCTAAATAGAATAAAGAAGATTTCTTGGAAAAATATTTATGTGCGAAAGATCTTATGTGTGAGAGCCTTTAACTTGTGCATTAATTGTTGGTTGCTCATCATCTCTTGTTTATTTGAACTTGCCTTCTTTTTTAAAAACTGCAATTTTCTAGCATGAAAGGTGGTTTTAGTTTCTTTCTTTTTTTTTTTTCCACAGTACATTTGCATAAAAATAAATTGTCAAGATGCAATGGTGTCATGCTTCATTGACGATTTACTAAAATTTAACTGTACCATAAGCCTGAGATTGATTCTACAAACTATCTCAGAATAAGCAGTATTTTCAGACATTTTCAAACAGGGAAAAGAGACTTCCATAACTTTAAAAAGGAAAAACAATAAAAAATTTGTTTCAACTTTTCCAGACCTAAAAGATTCTATATTGCATGTACATGACTACATCAAATTTCTCAGCAAGTTTTTTTTGTATTTGCAGCCAAAACCCTATGTCCATATGCAGATATTACTGTGTTAAGTACAGCGTGCTTGGCAGGAATCGGTACAATATACACAACCATCTAGTCAGCTGTAATATCCATTTGCAAATCTGTCTCAGATTTGCACTAAGAGTGCAGGAGCAATACATTTCTTCAGTTAACATAAACAAATCTGTGCCTGATCTGTGCTCCATGTGCTGTTCCTCCTGAGTTGCAAACATGAGTTCTTTTTCTAAGTTGGCTTTTGTTTTTGCTGTATGAAGTAAACACTGGTACCTGTCTCTCAAATATTATCTCCAAACATTGTCTTAAGTTTTTGTAGTCCTAAATGGTCTCCCTGTATATTTTTCAACATTTTACATATTTTATCCATGTCTAATATCATTAAAGAGAATTCTGTGAGAGAGCTATCTTCAGATAAGGCTAGTGATTAGGGATAACCACTCACATCTTCAGACTGCTGATCATTTTCTCCAACTTCCTCATCTGAGAAATGTTATGAGAAACCTGGCCTCCATACATTTCTAAACTGACTTTTTAAGATTTCATTTTGATGTACCAATATCTTGTACTTGAATCTACTCCACCTCTCTGCCAAATGTTTCAGAAAGAGTATTTACAACCCTTAATCCTTTCTTAGATTTGTGTTTGCTTCTGTAATCAAATAAATAAATAAATAAATAAATAAATAAATAAATAAATATTATTTGGAGAATGGGACCTACTTGTTCCACTTTAGTTACCTAACTGGCAACTACATTTTATTAGCTAATGAAGCAGTTTTCTAAAAAGGCATGCTTCACTTTCCTGTAGTCAATAAAAAGCGATGGATGCCTGTGAATGCCTCCAGAGGGAGATCCTGCCTGCTTGTTTCACATGCCTAAGTTTCAAAAAAACATGTCAAAACAAACAGTTTGTTTTCAGCTAATCCTGGCTTCCTGCAATTAAAGAGATGAGCCACACTATCCCCATTTAGTTAGGATACAGTCTCCCGTGTTTGAGTGTATTGACATGTAGGTTTTATTAACACTTATGACTCATTAGCCAATTTTGTCCAGACTGCTCTTACGATACTAGATGTTTATCTGGATGTATAACTTTATTTCCATTTTTCTGCCAAAGCACCTTTGTACAAGGGAATCTTTTCATAAGGTCTTCCAAAGTATTTACGAAGATTTGCAAATAAATGTCTTTGGCTTTCTTTCCACAGTAGCACTCTTGTACTCATTATAAATGTTCTTTCATGCTTTACCACTCCAAGGATTCCTTGTATCTCTTCCTTGTCTCTTTGGGTTAGCATGATTACAACAGTCTTAACCACATCAAAAGCAAAATTACAGTCTTTTCTGGCATATCATGTTTTTCAGGTTCATTAGTCCCAGAAATGTACGTTTGATTGTTTAATTTGAAATCAGTTACTCTGTAGTTGTTTTTTATTACTTTTCCAAATCTTTTCAGAAGTACGGATAAAATTATTTGGCTTTATTTTTCTTTTTTTTTCCCGGGACATCAGAACATCAAATTTGTCAGTCGTAGAAAATTCTATGCAATTGGAATCAAATGACAGAGTAAAGGTAGGCTTCTTAGTAAAAGGAAAGCCAGAAATCTTTTTATATTTATGGTAAAAATTCATATTTGGATTTGCTAAATTCTTCATTATTTCTCGTCCTATTTTCTTTTTACCTTTTTTAAAGACTCGATCAGTTTTTTTCTCTATATTCAGATCAAGGCTTATGATTTACCTGGACTTGTGCAAAATATTTGACACTGCCCTGCATTACATCCTTATCTCCAAATTGGAGATACATTAATTTGATGTATGGATCACTCAGTGAATAAGAAACTGGCTGTGTGGTTACACTTAAAGACTTGTAGTCTGTGGTTTGATGCCCAAGTGGAGACCAGTGGTGAGTGGTGTGCCTCAGGGGTCAGTATTGGTATTGCAATTTAACATCTTTGTCTATGGCACAGACAGTGAGACTGAGTGCACTCTCGACAAGTTTGTGGATCACAGAGTTGCAGCTGACAAGCTGAAGGGAAGGAATGAAATCTAGAGGGACCTTGACAGACTTGAGTGGTGGACCCATGAGAAAACATGATTCAACAAGGCCAAGTGTAAAGTCCTGCACCTGGGTTGGGGCAGTGAATACATGAAAACATGAATACAGGCTGGACAATGAGTGGATCAAGAGCAGACCTGTGGGAAAGAACCTGGTGGTACTGGTGGCAACAATGAGCCATCAATGTGAGCTTGCAGTTCAGAGAGACAATCGTATCCTGCCTGATCAAAAACAATGTGATCAGCAAGCCAAGGGAGGTGAGTGTCTCCTACTAAGCTCTTGTGAAACACCACCTGGAGTACTGCATTTAGCTCTGGGGCTCCTGGGATAAGAGAAACATGCATCTGTTAGAGTAATTCCAAAGTAGGTTCATAAAGGTTACCAGAAGGCTGAATCACCTCTCTTATAACGATTAGCTGAGAGTTAGGGATTTTTATCCTGGAGAAGAGTAGGTTCCAGGAAAACATTATTGCAGCCTTTCAATATTTACAGAGGGCCTATGGGAAGAATGAGGAGAGACTTTATCAGTGAGTGTAGTTACAGAAAAAAAGGATAATGATTTGAAATTAAAAAAAGAGCAGATTTAGATTAGATATAAGGAAGCAATTCTTCACCATGAGGGTGGTGAGGCACTGGAACAGATTGCCAGAGGAACTGTGGATGCTCCATCCCTGGAATTGTTCAGGTTGGATAGGGCTTTGAGCAACCTGGTGTAGTGGAAGGTGTTCCTGTCCATGGCAGCAGAGTTGTAACTAGAAATCTTTAAGGTTGCTTCTAAACCACACCAGTCTACAAATCTATGATTATATAAATCTATGACCCCTCAACATCCAGTAAATATACTCACCAGGTGGTCAATCTAGTCACTTTATTATCTCAGAGTATGTAGTTTATTCTTGATTGATCTTTATCTATTTGGAACAGGTTTTCTTTTTTTTTTTTTTTTTTTTTTGAGGATAATCTCAATCTCAAACTTTTGATCTCTTCTACCTTCAATCAATGCAGTACTGTGTAAATAACTTGCACTGGTTGTATTAAACTGTTTTTAAATCTGAGCACACACAAAGTTTCTTCTTTTACTTACCAGACAAAGTTCACTTTCAGACCATTTAGAATACTTATAATAAATAGTGATAATAATTATCATAATTCTTTATTAAAATAGATAGTTGAAACAATATCATCTTCCATTGCAAATTCAGCTATTTGTTACTGTCCAAAACACTGAGAGTAAGTATGAGCATATGCCCATATAGATGAAAGACTTTTGCTGGCCTTAGTTTTTGAAGATATGTGAATCTCTGAAAGAGAGATGCACGGTGTGAAACTAGTCCAGACAAAAAGATAGGCAAAGCTGAAAGTAAGGATCAGATGCATTTGAACGAATCCTGAGAATCTGAGAAAAGTTTTGGTTGAAAATAACACCAACAAAAGATGAAAGGAAGTGTTTATTGTATTATTTATTTATTTATTCCTAACTTTCTCATGCAGTCAAGAATGTAAAAATAAGCAAGATTACAGTAAAGAAATCTCTGTCTGTTTTCATTTCCTTTTTGAGAGAAGAAAAATACTCACTTCCCCTTATTTAGTAGAAAAAGAAACAGACTCACGTGCATCTACAGCTTTCTGATGCCTACGCTGTCTAAAGATAAATGTCAGAAAACAGTCTGAATGAAGTGACTCATGTTCCTTAGGCTTCTATACTTATTTACAGACTAACATTATGAATTCATTATTTATTTCTTACCCCATAATAAAATCAGTGTATCCAAACATTGCTTATTTTTCTGTACTGCTCTAGAAGACTACATCAGCCACAAGATTTAGGCACAAGAACATGAATTACATATTTTTTCTCTATACGATACCTTCCTATTATAAATATACCTAAGCATAGCATTTGGCCTCAATTTATTTTTATGTCTCATGCTTATTATTAATAACTATTATAAAATTTTAATAAATTCTTTTTTCTTCAGATTTTCACATAGGAACACATTATTTCTGTCTTAAAACCTCATAACAAAAAATACTTGCTTGCTTGTAGTTTCTTTAGGTAAAATGACTCTTGCTTCCTTTTCACAAACTCACAGTGGACCTTGCTAGTAAAACTGGGAAGGCGTTTATTAAATGTCCGTTAAAAAAGCACTCAAGACTTATACTGTAAGATTCATTCTCTGCTTTGTCAGTCTTCTACATATGGCCTTATATATACTGCATGTATGCTGTTTCCTTCTTACTTTCTTTGAAAGTAAGGCTTTGGAACATTGAAAGCTAATCTAGTTCTTTGCATACTAACAACTTGTCTCTGTGCTAGCCAGTGTTTTCCATGTTTTATTTCAAAACAAAAATGTTTGAACTTGTAAGTTGGAGCTTCATATCTCCATATTCAACCTAAGCAGTCCTAATGAACTAAAATTTAGACACTGTGATGCATACTGTGGCAAAATACTCTTTACAGCTCATCAGGGAATTAGGTGTATAAAAAGGAGAATGTTCAACAAGAAGAACTAGTTGAAATGTGACTTCTCCATAACCTCTACTAACGGTTACATGGTTATAACTGCTAGCACCTTTCTCTTCTCCCTTCCTTCTGCCCACTAACAAAAGATGGGAGCTTTTTCCCATGATTAATTGCATACATGAAGATGTCTGTACTCAACTTTTGCTGGTTCTGTATGTTTGTATTAATGAAAATGTGTTGTGTTTTTGCACAGATCCAACACTACCAGTTTTTATGTATGTTGTGTAACCTACCATGAAAAATAGGTGTATTAATTTTAGTGTATAGAATTTCTGCAAACCAATATTTATAGATGATATTGGTTTAAAAATGTAATCTGTAAACTGACTTAATTCAGGCAGATTACTGCATTTCACTTACTATTGGGATTTTTTCTTCTTTTTTCTTGAAATTGTATTTTGTGTGAACACAGATCTATAGAAAATTCAAACTTATTCAGATCTCATTCTTCACAGATCTTTACTTTCTAGCTTCAAAATATGATGTTAGGTACTTTCAGACATCAAGTAGAACTGGCTGGCATTCTTAGGGACATTATTGCTTTTGATGGGAGAATATTGTAGAAAATTGTATGAAATTGATCTGCAGAAGTTTACATTAGCAACAGAAGATTATTCATCACTCCAGAATTTGTTAACAAACTTTCTGCTCGCAGAATTTAAGACATCAATTGTTCTGGCTTGTGAGGGACAGAGCTGGCAATTGCTACACATGCGGTTTCCTACTTGTCTCTGCCAGTACACCATAATCTTGATTAGTGATACTGCCTGATATTCTACTCATTCATGTCTCCTGAGTCCAGACGTCCAGCCATGCAGAACTGTGCCATATTTGTAGGTTCAGTGGGGTGTGACAAACAACTCATTTGAGACTAAAAGCAGTATTTGAATTCAGGTCTCCTGAGGTAAAAGGCTGGTTCACTTATAATTTCACTTATAATTTATGTTATCTGGCTCACTCATGACAAAGATGTTCTGCACCAGAAATGCCTTCACAGGTGTTAGTACAAGGCACCATAGTTACAATTAATGCAACAGCATTACTAAATCTGATGTTGACATGTGTGTTAACAACCCTTGGACTGGCATAAGAAAATCACTCAGCTATATTTTAAAGGTTTAATTATATATGTGCATATTTGTGTTTGGTGTCTTTCATACCCACAGTCAATTTTCCTTGCCTAATTCCTTCTGTCACATTGGTATTATAAAGCAGATGTTTGTTATAAATTATACTTCTTTAATATATGAGTACGTAAAGATGCAAAGTGAGTTTATGAATTTTCAAGATTGTCTCTAATGAATTAAACTCCATATGAGCATCAATCCTACAGGTTCATTTGCTAAAGGATTACCTGAATTGCAACATTGTATAACTGAATACTTAAACTCTGCTATAGAACGAAAGCATTTAAGAATTACTGAAATACTGAAGTGTATCAAGATAAAAGACTCTTAAACTTTCCTATCATACTCAGTTCCTCTCTCCATTAATTATCTTACCATCAACTTTCTCTGCTGTTAAAAATCCCCCAAAGTTTTAAGAAATAGTGCTAAGAAACTGTTCTGTTCAACTGTTTACAAAATGCTACACAGTACTGTTAGTTTGTAAAGTGAAACGAGTGTAACAGAAACAAATCTAAAAAAGAGTGTTTTCCTGTGAATGTCTCTTCCTATAACTGCAAGAAAAATGTACTCTCTCCTCCACTGATGAAGTGAAAATTTTCTGCACAGGTCTTTTTTTTTAAAGGTACATTTTCACTCTCAATAGCTTATATTCTATCTCATTCTGACAAAAAGGAAAAGTTTCACACAGCTGAAATTATATGCCATGGTATTTTGAAAATTAAAAAAAATCCTGACAGTTATTGTAATTTAGTGTCAGGGTATAATTTCACCTACAAATCTGTTAATTGCTCTTTGACCCTCTTGTTAAGTTTAGCTATACTTGTAGCACAATGGACTTTAACCCTTTTCCTTTTCTTCAAGATTAATACTTATGAATAGTTTAACATATGTAAAAATAGAACAAATTATTTAGCAGGCAAGAGGAGAAAATGGATCCAAAATAGAATAAAATATTCACAGTTAATTGCAGGAAAAAAAAAAAAAAAGATCTCAGGATGCTTTGTACAAAACCTGTTTCTTTCTTTCTTAGGGAAAGAATAATATTCCTTGGATTCATATGTTTTGAGACCTACCAGAGCAGTAACAAATGACAGAACAAACTTGCTGTGGTAAGGTGGTGGGCTAGATGACTTTTTCATATCTCTTTCAGTGGAAAGACCCACCACTTTCTCCATTGCATTATATGATGAGGAAATAAAATACTAGAATACTTTTTGAAATACTCTTTTGCTTTTATCTTTTTTACATTTGTGCTTTCTTAGCTATTGAATTTTGAGATGCATTATATATTGGGTACCCTTGTGCTCTGATGTCTTCTCCCACCTTTCCCTTCGGTCCTGTTTCTTTTATGACTGGGATTTTTATGACCAATTGGAGATACCTGCTATGTGTCTGTCTATAACTGAACTTCTACTGCTCCCTCTAGAGAAAGTAACAGACTGACAGTACAATTTATCTCATCCCAATGTAAACATTTCAAATAGGTCAGATGAAATATCTTTAAAATGCCATTTCCTCTCCATTGGCTGTAAAAAGTGACTGTGGTAAATTATAAAATAGTAGGTGTCAACATTTTGGTTATCTAAAAGCAAGTGACATGAATCTCACCTTGTTATCTACTTTCTTATTTAATATTAATTTCCATCAGTGTTGCTGATGCAAGCTCAGTCTCTGCCATAGGGAAAGCTGCTTCTGCCAAGTTTCACTGCGCTTTCCATTGGCCTAATTTTTAAGGAAGCAACTGTATCTCCTAGTCAGTGAAGTGAGGTGAGGGATATCTCTGTTATATTGTGATGAAGTAAGAAGAAAAATACGCTCTTTTTTTTAAATTATTATTTAGTTGTGTGTTGTTGTTGTTATTGTTTTTTTAATAAAACATACACATTTTGAATAAATACTTGGATTAGATTTTATTTGTTTTGATTTTGTCTTCATTTGGAAAGGAGTAACTTCTACATCTTGACAGTGTTTGTACTAAAGGTCATTTAAGAATGGAGGAAAAATATAAGGGGAAGTAAAAGATAAAATTTTTATTAGCTATTATTACTCTTTAAATGAGCTTTCCTTGCAAATCTTTTTCTTTTCAGAGAAAAGGGCTGTAAGTCCAAATCTTAGGAGAGATTTAGTCAGTAATACAGCTAGAAGGTTGGATGCCCAGGCAATGTTTTTTCTGACAGCACCTTTCATTGTCTCCATATACCAGACCTCTTTCCAGTTCTAGAAAAGATGATCTTTTGATCTATTATTTAAATTTGTATTTTTAACAAATTTTTTAACATCTTCTCATGTTAAAAAATGAGAAGATTTTTCTCATGGGGTCAGATAATTTCTATCAGGATTCCTACTGCATGGTAACTGTTCATGAAGCAATACAGTTGGTTATGCCTTCTAGTTTCATTAACAAATGCAAACAGCATTGCTTCATATTGTGATTAAGGTGAGAAACTGATGAAACTTCTAAATGGAACTAGACAGCTGAAACAATAGCTGTCACCTATAACACATTTGAAATAAACGTCAGAGTGGAGAGATTCTTTTGGATACTCTGTTTTTAAGGTTCTGAAACTTCTGACAGAAAAGCAAAAGCTTCTGAGAAAGAAAGAAGCTACAACAAAGAAGAAATGGACCTGCTTTCAGTTAGCTGAGTAATATGAAATAGAGGAAATGCTGAAAGATTTTTGAAGCTGAGCGTTACCTAACAAGAGCTTGAAGCAGTCAGCAAGGAAGCTGCTTCATTTGATTCTTGCTGTGTTCAGGGAAAAAGTGTTATATACATTTTATTGTACATAGATAAGATTGAATCAAACATATCTGATGCCATCATCAATATATTCCTTTTACTGGTTTTGTCTACTCCCAAAGAGTCTAAACTTTGATTAATTGATCAAATCAAAACAGTCTAATAATACACAGGGGAACAGAATAGTTTGCATTGGCTCAAGTGCACAGTTGAAAACAGTAATTTCCTGTTAAATACTGGTTCTTGCCTCTTTCTTCTCCTATCTCAGCTCTGGGAGGCCTGTGGGCTCTGCTGTCATTCCTCTGTTGATATACTCACTAGCTGCATCAGTAGCAATATGTTATTTTCATGTCAAAGTGACCCTCCAGATAGTTTTTGCTTCACCAAACCTGATGGATTGTGATTGTTTTTTGTTGTTGTTGTTTTTGATTTTTTTCTTTTCTTTTCTTTTCTTTTCTTTTTTTTTTTTCTTTTTTTTTTCTCATAGCTGTTGTCTTTCCTAGATTAATCCCGTTTTTCTTTTCAGTGAAAAACTTTGGGCTTCTTTCTTTATGGCATACCCTGATGAGGGCAATAGCTGCAAACACTTTGAATGTCAAATTCTTCATTACTGAAATACTTGAAAAGCCTCATTAGTAAGAAACAAAACAGAAACACCCACATCCATTTTACTTATCTGTGTCATCAGTGACAGTTAGGGAAGACAAACATGCTTCCCCTCTATTACTGGCATCATTCAAGCTGTAAAGCTTGAAGGAAAGCAAATGCAAATAAATACATGAAACTTACTGAAATATTTAACAATGGCTCTAGACAAGCAGGCACTGCAGTATGAATCAGTTTGAAATAATACCAGGAAATACTTTACAACATCCTATTTTTTGTATGACATTCAATGCCTCTTGAAATCTGAAATAAGAAAAATAGCCTTCTAAAACAATTTCAGTGGAAGAAGGAAGGAATTGTGTATTTCCTTTTTGACCTAAAACCTAGAAGTAATTTGTCTACCAATGAGTCATGAGGGAGTACACAAGTGAAACCCTCACAGACCATCTATTTGTATTCTTGTGTGTACAAGATCTACTCGTATGTGTTATTAATCCAGTTAGTTACTATTTCTATATAAACAAAAACACTATTTCTTTTTAACAGCAAAGCACTGTTTGCAAGCTACTGAGCAAACAATCATCAGCAACATGAAAAAAGGCTACTGGTAAACGTATCAACTGCACAAATATATGTACTACAAGATGAAAGCGCTATGAGCGCAGAACTGTTATCACACTCCCCACAGTCTCATTCTCACTTGTTTCTCTGGTATACATGTGTGGTTGGCTGGCAAGTCACTTGATTACAATGTGGGAAGTGCCTAAGTTCAAAGTTAGACTTGCATCTTTTCCCTTTGGAGATTTTTTTCTTTCCTGACAGTCTTTCTCATTTCCACTTTTTATTTTATTTTATATTGGTGTCATTTATTTATTTATTATTTATTTGGAAGAAAGCATTCTGGCTCTTTATTTCAAACAAACTTATTCATTTCAAATATTGCTGCACAATTTTTTTCCTCTAGGGGATTATAAGACAGCTGAAATAACTTGAAAACAAAGCCAAATATTAAGCTGAATTTTTATTGTTGTCTTCTCAACTGAATAGAAATACAAACACACTGTTCACACAGTTTTACTTGAAAGGATTTTGTGGTGAGCATAGAGATACATATGAATAAGCATATAGCACATAATTCTCTGCAGCACATGTTTATTTCACTCCTCAAATGAAGCGCCTATTGCACTGAGATTAATGGTAGTTAATTGTGCTCGTGTGCTGTCAAGTTCTTTTGAGATTTTCTGTCATGATTTTCATGTGCTCCAGCTGGGTTCTTGACTTACTTTACAGTTACCCTGTCATTTGCACCTTATTTTTCCTGCATAGATGCTAGTCAATAAAATCAAATGTGCCTGTAGGGAAATGCACTTCTTCTATCTTTGAAAAATGTTTCATTTTGAGCCTCACTGCTTGGAATGTGAAATGGTTTCTCTTTATTTTTACACTAATGTTCTAGGTTCCACTGACTTGTTATGTATTCTGTTGTCTCTTGTGTTCTACATGTTAGCTGCAGATCAGTTTTCTTCTCACAGCTTCCTTATGTTTCTTTCATCTATTGAGGGTTTTCTATTGCAAGGAGGAATTAGGGGACACTAAAACTTTTTTTTTTTTTTACACTGAATCTTCTAAGTATGTGTGTTTTAGAACTCTTCAAAGTGATTGTTTTTACTAGAGCAGCAAAGCCTCGATTTGTGAGATATGTTTGAACAGGTGTTTTTTTGTTTGTTTTCTTTTGCAATAGCCCACGCTAGCCTAGCAATCTTAGTCTGATATCTTAGCTGAGATAATCAGGGGAATGACCAGGAAATATTAGGGTTCACCTTGAGAAGAATGAACAGGAAAAAATAGCTTGGGAAATACAGTGTTATGTTAATATGATACACTGGAGGGAAGAGGGGCCATCCAGGGATAACTGGACAGGCTGGAGAAGTGGGCCCATGAAAACCTAATGAGATTCCATAAGGCCAAGTGCAGGGTGCTGCACTTGGTTTGGGGCAATCCCAGGTATTTACGCAAACTAGGGTAAGATCTCCTTGAGAACAGGCCTGTGGAGAGGGACTTGGGTGTCCTGGTGGATGAGAAGCTGGACTGGAGCCAGCAATGTGCATTAGCAGCCCAGAAGGCCAATTACGCTCTGGTTTGCATTAAAAGAGCAGGTCCAGCAGAGAGAAGGAGGTGATTGTCTCCCTCTACTCAGCTCTTGTGAGGCCCCATCTGGAGTACTGCATCCAGACCTAAGGCCCCCAGTGCGGGAAGGATGTAGAGCTCTTGGAGCAGGTCCAGAGGAGGGACACTAAGATGATCAGAGGGCTGGAGCATCTCTCCTATGAGGAAAGGTAGAGGGAACTGGGCTTGTTTAGCTTGGAAAAGAGAAGGGCTCCAGGGAGTCCTCACTGTGGTCTTCCTATATTGGAAAGGAGTTTATAAACAGGAGATGCGACTGTTTATGTGGGTTGATAGGACAAGGGGGAATGGTTTTGAACTGAGACGGAGGAGGTTTAGGTTAGATATTAGGAGGAAGTTTTTTCACTCAGATGCACTGGAACAGGTTGCCCAAGGAGGTTGTGGATGCCCCATCCCCTGGTGGCAATTCAAGGCCAGGCTGGATGTGGCTCTGGGCAGCCCGGTCTGGTGGTTGGTGACCCTGCACATGGCAGGGGGGTTGAAACTAGATGATCATTGTGGTCCTTTTCAACCCAGGTCATTCTGTGATTCTGTGATTCTATGATTCTCTGACTCTCACAGCATTTAAGGCCAGGGAGATATGTTTCATCCTTAAAAATAAGATGAAAATGCCACAGAATATTTATTTATTTATTTAAGAGAGTGATTAAACTTTTCTCAGGTTACATACTGGATAAAATACAGGAAATAAATGAAAAATTTAAACTACATTTATTTGCAATGATATTTTAGCTTTCACAGGCTCAAATATTTTTGGTATCATAAAATTCTTATTCTTTAGAACTTATGCTGTTGCTGATTCTTCATTTTTGACCTTTTCACAGAATTTACCACCATCAATAATTACTTTTGTATAGGAAAAGCAGCTTTTTTTTTTTTTTTTTTTTGTAACCATCAAAAATAACTGCATGAAATTAAGCAATAAATAACAGTGAGCTTTCCTTTAAAATTATCAGAACAGCTCCTGGAAAAACAATATTTTTTTCCCTGAAATTTGTCTTATTTAATAAATTATTATTTATTAATTTTATGTTTTCTAACATTCCAACTAGATTTGATTAATTTTATGTTTTCTAACATTCCAACTAGATTTGATTTGAGTCTTCCAACAAACTCAACTGCTACAGTAGAACACTTGAAAACTCTGATACTTAATCCCTATTCACTCTTAATGACTAGTTTTTGATCTTAATATGTCTTCTACTGAGATAAGAAAGTCCAGTAGTGTCAGTGTATTGTTGGGTTAGGCCGCTAATGAGCTGTGGTATCAGCCATGCAGCTCCTGCTTTATTGTTACTTTTCAATCTTTCCTCTCAGATATGGCTTTTCTTTCAGGTATTGGATCATCCTAGTGTGCCTTGTGCTGGATGTATCAGCTAAGGTACATTGTAGCCGTCACAGAATTCATTTGGCTTGCAGGGTACCTGCAAGTAGCCTGGTAGTTGGTGGCTCTACTTTGTGGCGAGTTCATATTCTTCACTTTTTAAATTAGTCACTCAGATGGCTCATAGAGAGTCTCAGAATCCTTAACTATTTGTCCTTACAGCATCTCTGAGACTTTGGGAATTGCTTTTGTCACTGTTTTACAGCTAGGGAGCTGAAATGCAGTGCTAACTGGCTTGCTTGAGGTCACATAAGAAATCTGCAGTGCAGAAAGAAACTGGCTAGAGACCTAACTGCTGTGTGATCCTCCCTCTTTCAGATTTAAAGCAAGAATAAGTGAAAACTGAATCTCAAAGAGAGTTTTTCAGGCTCCTGTGGCAGCAAGCTGTGTTTCTAGCTGTTCTATTAGTTAAGGTTTTTCCTTTACACTTAACCTAGATGTTCTCTACTGCAGCATAAGACCATTACTTCTTGTTCTGTCCTCATTGACTAATGAAAATAATTTGTCCCTATCCTCTTTATAGCAACTCTTCTTAGCAACTCTTCATGTATTTTTAGAAAGATCATGTCTCCCTTCAGTCCTCTTTTCCTTAGTCTGAACATAACTCTTTCACTTTTTCTCATAGATCTTATTTTCCAAACTTTTTATCATTTCTGTCACTCTCCTCTGAACTCTTTCTAATTTGTCTGTCTTTTAAAAATATTATGCTGAAAACTGAACACAGTAATGCAACAGAGACCTAATCATTGGAAAACAAAATAATGTTGTTCTAGATGTAACATACCTATTAACACTATTTAATAAAATATTTTTCGTTGTGAGGATGTGCTTCTGTAAAATTACATTTTTGTTTAAAACAAAGCCAACTTTTTCCACATAGCATTATTCCTGCCAATATGCAGGTATTTTCCAAACCCACTGAGCTTCTAGATCTACTTCCTGTATTATTCTTATTGCTGTCATTTGTTTTCTCTCTCACTAACATAAATCAGAATAAATCTTGTCACCTATGGTTGGATAGAGTCTGTTTAGATTCACAGAATCACAGAATCACAGAAACACCAAGGTTAGAAAAGACCTACAAGATCATCCAGTCCAGCCATCCACCTATCACCAATAGTTCTCACTAGGTTCTACAGGACTAAAGGGCTTATGAAAAAGGATAGAGAACAGTTTCATGGAATTTGTCAAAATACTACTGTTCACAAGCATAATACTCAGTTGTGATCTCTGTTTTCCAACTCTGTTATGTTCTCCTTTCAAATGTTCCTGCCAAAGAACTAGTTTCTCCATGACATTTTAAACAAAACATATGATTCTGAGTAGCTTTTACAAAGATGTATTTGGTCCTTTTCTTCATGGCCATGAGTGTTCGAGAGGTATGAATAAAGCCAAAGAAACATAAAAATGCTGTTGTTTTAGACTGGAGCATTTTTGGTGGGAAGCTACCATTTGATTATGCCATCCTACAGTAGCCGCTGTGGAATTGTCTATTGAATTATCTTCTACCAATTTCTGCAAAATATTTTTGCAGAATGATAGAATCATTAAGGTTGGAAAAGACATCTAAGATCATCTAGTTCAACATTCCATCCACCACCATCATATCCATTAAACCATGTCCATAAATGTCACAAATACTCTTTTCTTGAAAATTTCCTGGGACATTGACTCCACCACTTCCCTGGGCAGCTTGCTTTAATACCTCACCACTCTTTCTGAGAAGACTTTTTTCCTTATGTCCAGCCTGAACCTCCCCTGGCACAACTTGAAGCGATTACCTCTCATCCTATCACTGTTACCTTGCAGAAGAGTCTGGCCCTCACCTCACCACATCTGCCGTTCAGATAGTTGTAGAAAGCTATCAGGTCTCTTCTTAACCTCCTCTACTCCGAACTAAACAATCTCAGCTCCCTCAGTCTCTCCTTATAAGACTTGTGCTCCAGAGCTCTCATCAGCTTTTTGGCCCTTCTTTGGACATGTTCCAGGCTCTCAATGTCTTTCTTGTAAGGAGCTCAAAAACTGTACACTGTACTCAAGGTGCAACCTCATCAGAACTGAATACAGAGGGATGATCATCAACAGTAGATCAAGGTCATGCTGTATTGTAATTATGGCCTTTGATGATCCAAAAATGTTCTAAAAGTCATACTTTGTACTTGTTTTAAATTATTTTGTCCACTCAAATTTTATCATATGTGTAACATGTTTTTTGTGCTCTTAACATTTGGTTAGTCCTCACTTTTTTGAACACTTGTGTTCTTCTATGGTGTTATTCCTATCAACCTCAAAAACTGCTGCATGAATTAACAGTTCCCCCCAGTGAGAGCTGGTATACAGTGATTTGCACTTTTCAGCTTGTAGTCAGATTTTCATTATTTGGGTATGCTACTTTATGTATTGAAAACATGAAGGATACAATATTTCCGTTATTAGCCTAAGTATGAATGGGCAGCGTGCACAATGCTAAATATATGCAACTTGAGTACTACGTTCATCTATTATATAAAAATCCTTGCTAAGTAAAAGAAAACTAAGCTCCAAGAAGTCTGCTGAAAAGACATAAACCAAATTGTTTGGGTGATGCATTTGCTTCTATTGTTCAGCAAAGGCCATAGTCTCAGATAGTTTCTAATCACACCACACTTCAACATGATACACCATAAGTCTGAGTAAAGGGATAAAACATTTGTTAAGAACTATAAATCAAAACAATTCACCTTACTTCAGTTGAATTAGCATCCTTTTGTTGCAGACTGCTACCTGTGTTGTTGCTAGCTCGGCATCCATCAAAAGAGAGTATAATTCTGTTAATTATGTTCTGGTAATTGCACACTCACCTTTAACATTTCAGAGCAAATAGAGAAGTAATGTTTCTTTTGTCTTAAATTAAAGTTTGTGTTGTCACCATCTCCCAGTCTACAGTAATTACCTTGTGTTTTAGTATTTTGTCCACTGTGCAGGCAATGTAGTTTATTTGTAAAGCTGAATCTGGTGTCAAGGAATAGCAACTAGAGCATTTTCAGAGCTCAAAATGAGGGGGCCGCACAAGTCTGTTTTAGATAGCATTTTGAGTGATTTATTGATGTAAGAAAGGAAAACCTGTAAAAGATCAATGGTTCAGGGCTTCCTCACTAGAATCACAAAAGCTTTGCTTTTGATTGTTTTTATCCTTATCATTGGATTCATTAAAGAGTGTGGTAACCTTCCTTTGCTTGGACTGATTAAGATTGCACAAATCAGTGTATACCAGTTCAAACTGGAGGCAAACAACAAATGTATCCTATCAGAGTCCCTGCGGGATGCAGCACAGCCAGTTTGGAATTTAAAGGGAGGGAGCACAAGGCAAGATTCTGTGTCTGTTTCTCCTTTATAATTTACTATGCAACTTAAACTCTGGACCTGTTTAATGGTGCTAACAGCAGAGTTTCTAGGCCAACAACTAAATCAGCCACAGCACTCTGCATTTGCAGACAAGCCTTATGATTTACAAAATTTAATAAGCTGCCCCCTTATGACTTTTTTCTTTTCAAAGACACAGCTTTTATAATAGTTGCCAAGAAGGTTGTCAGAGGTACAAATACTCATTGTTATAATGAAACTTTGGTGGTTTTTTTTCCTATATTTATTTATTTATTAAATTCATACAGTCTCTGAGTATTGCTAATTCATTAACAATGAATAAATTCTAGAGAAATCTGCTGGCTGGCCATGGTAATACATTAGTGACTTTTCTGGCATTGCTCTATAGCAGCAATATTTCTTGGGAAGCAGTGTGGTGAGCTGCTGGCAGCTGGAAGACAGGCACAGAGAGGGAGGACTTATGCTATGTCATTTGTTGCCTACTTCTATTTCAGTGATGACTGCAAGAAGCCAGAGTTCTCTGCTTCATGCAGTCATGACTTTCAATACTAAGTTCTCCCTATATTTTTAAGATAAGATTTTTTTTCTAGCCTATCAATTCTTATTCAAAACATCAAATTAAATGTCCATTGATTAAAAAGATTGATGCACATTAAACTCCTTGGGTAACTTTCAGAGCTGATGAATTTTGTTTATTTACGTTAGTTTACCATACTCATCTACTGAGTTTATTTATTACTGACTCTATTGCTGTTTGAAAGAAAGAGGAAATGTAAATTTTTATTTTTCACTAAAATGAAAGGTAATCATAGAAAAGTGTTTAACAACTACAACATTTGAAGCAGACACAAAAAACTTTAAATTCTTATTTCTCTAAATGTGTCATCAAATTCCATTAGACGTAAACTTAATGTCATTTACAGAAACTCAGTGTCAAGCTTCAGAGCCTTCTTGTTCTTTCTTCATTTATGTTCTTTCTTCTCAGAACTTTCCTAATTTACTATATTGTTTCCACAAATCAGTCAGTACCTACAAGTACAGTTTCCTTGTCAAAAGTAGAACTTCTTAGTGTAATACTTTAGTAAATACTCCATATTAAGTATTTACTATGAGCCAAATAGAGTAAAAGTGTTTTGATGCAACTCTTCTTCTTCCCTGTTTGGTTGTAAGGCAATTAACTAGTCTAATAAAACAACATGTTCCTTCTTTGATTAAACAGTTTTGAAAGCAATTCTGTCCAATAAAAATGTGAATATTGGAAAATGAGGAAGACACTATTTTAAATTTAAATTTAAAAATTGAAAGCAAAAAAATACTTTCGTTTGTAGAGAAACTTATTTCTATCTTGGCATAACCCATGTGCTCTTTAGCCTACAATTCTGAATTCATTTCTCCTTTTTTTTTTTTCCAGTGTTTGTACTGCTGAATGTAGTTATCATCTAAGCCTCTTTTGACTGTATACCATGTTCTAGAGAAATGTGAAAAATGTCATGTTCCTCTGACTTTCCTCTAAAATGTACAATAGTGTGATTGTCCACAAGGATTTGAGAAACTATAGCAAAATACAATTTGCTTCTCCAGTAAGACTGAGAGATGATACTGCTTATGGAGTTAACCCAGAATCATTCTCCTTCTATTCCAGAGTAGTCCTCCTGTTGAGGCTATTATTTGTTATCTGCTATTGTTTAAAACTTAATTGCTCTTCCCTTTTAAAACAGTTTTCCTAGACTAAAAATAACTAGTTATTTTAAATCTTTAAATCAGTCTGTTTTCTGCATCGTATTTCCTGTCTTCCATTGTTCCATCTTTGTTCTTTCCCATATCCAGCCCTTCTGTTTTTCTGTATTACAGGATTCACATTCATGTAAATTATCCTTCCTGTTTTTCACTCAACTTAGCCCTGAGGGAATATTACCCTATTACAAATGTATATATTTTACAGAACTGTTCAGGAAAAACGACTTAAGTGAAATGATAAATATGAGAAAACAGATATGTTTTTGTCATATCCTGCCTGCAGTGATTCTTTTCATTGTAGGGAATTTTCATGGATGTATGGCAAACCAAATTGCAATCACTGGCATTTTTTCCACCCCAGTTATGTATTGCAAATGATGTGTTGTTATTATTTTTGTTGTGGATAGTATCATTGGGAGAAAAAAAAAATATCATACTTTTCAATGTAATTTGAGTAACGTAGCAAGTCTTATTCTCCTAGCCCAGAAGAATTGCCCTTTTTATTTTGCTGTTTTACTATTTTGCATTGTAGATATACGAGATCTGTGTGGGACAGCTTTTAAGGTCAAGCAGAAAAGAACATCTGTCAACAACCACATGGAAGAGAAGACAGTACTAGCGTAATTTACTGTGCTTTCACTCAGTGAAAAATGTTCTTTGGATGCTATGTCATGACTTGTACTTCAAGTAAAGCTTTCCTCAGGTGGTTTATCTTCACTGTATAGCTTTGCTTCTCTTATACTAATATTTTTCAGCTTTCTCTTTGTTCACGGCTAGAAACATGTCAGAAAAGGCTCATAAGCATTATTTATTCTTATAGTGTACAACGTTCATTTTGATAAGAATGAGCAGTTGCCATTCTGCAGATGGTAGGAGAACCAGTTCCAGTTCTCAGTGAACCCAGAGGTCACTGATGACTTTGCTGGTATGCAACTAGCTGGTGATTAAGTGATGGATCTGACAGAAAAAGCTGTGGCGAGGCCTGTGGATTTGACATGAGCTCTTTTCCAGGAGAGAACACTGCAGAGCAGTTATAGCCACGCATCCCTAAGGGGCTTGAATTTTTTTTTCAGTTCCCTCCTGCCCTCCCCATAGTATGTATTTAACACAAATATATCATGAAAATGTTGCTTCTGTTCAATCAATTTACTGAAAAAGGAGGAAGCCACTGGAGAATATTAAATCTGTACTGGAGACAAGATAGAAGCTTTTGGATTTTTGAGAAAAAAATGCCTAAATTCTGTTGGAATCATTTCCTTTGAGAGGAAAGATGTACAAGTACGTGATGTAAGAACATAAAATTATTGCAAGACTATATTTTTGAAAGGAAAAAAATACACTGTAGAGAAAGTAAGCTTTAAACATGATATGAGAACTCCCACAGTAGTGATTACTTATGCATTGTGCAGGGTTCAAAACTCTAACCAGACCTCCTGGCCAGCACAATTAGGAACCCAGGGAATCACTAAAAACCAAAAGTACTGTGAAGCTGAGAAATACCATATGATAATGCAGAATCCTTTGGAAAAATAAAGCTTAAAAGGGAAGACCACTCTTCAGGTGAGATTATGCAGTTGAAAAACATAAATTTTCATTCAGTGCCTTATATAATTACTTTTTCCAACTTTATTAGAAGACGCAGCTTTTTCCTGTTAGCTTTCATTAAGATTTCTCTACTCAAATAGAAATTTTATTATTAGATTATAAAATCTGAGTTAAACTCTTTAAATTGCCTTTATAAAAATGAAGGCTTCACCCTAAAGCTAGGGTAGGTCAGGAGAATTGCCTCTGGAGGCCATTTGTCACCGTTAACTATAAAGAAAATTAACCGAGATTGAAGTGTTTACATTCTGTTTATTATGATATGAATCTTGATCCCCATGGCTCTTGCATGCTTAAGGATTTTAGTTTCTCAGAAAGCTGCTTCTGCAGTCTGTTTATACTGCAGCTTGGTATAGCAGTTTGGTTACACTGCTACTGTTTTAACTTATTGAAAAGAATTATGTGATTATATTGTTCCATGCTGCTGCTTGGCTTCTGAAAGAACGGAATGGATTTTGGTGCCAAAAGAACATACTTGCTGCTACAGAAAATTGTGAGATATCACCACAGTTTGTACAAGCCCAAATTCAAATTAATAAATAAAGGAATAGCTAGTGAGTTAGAGAAGACTTGTATTATCCAGCAGAGATATGATGTTATATGAGCTGCATGTAAGAAACAGGTCTTTTCTTGAACTGACCATAACAAATATATTTACCTCTGAATAAAAAAGTGTGCTGAGAAAACTTTTTGTTTTCAGAGTGGACTAAAAATTCTGTGCAGAGAAACTTTTAATAAAAACATATGTCTTATACAGAAGAACTGAGGAACAAGGCATTGGCTTAGATATAATGATAAATAAAAGGAAGTGAATTTAAGAAATGGTTGCATTTGTCTTTATGTAGCTATCTCTCTGTGCATTACTTGCTGGGCTTAGGGCATCCAGACTTATCTGTCAACTACTACACAAAATTCAAGTCTATCACTAACTCGTTCATAAAATATTGTTAGGCATTTCAAAGGAATATAATATTTCCTTTCAAGTTCAGACTGGGCCAAATGGAATTATCATGCTACTAATAGTAATTGCAAGCTGTATTTTTTATGTTGTTCTCACTTGCCATCTCATGATGGATCATGATTTTTTTTTTTTTTTTTGAAATGACAAGAAGCTTTCTTAAATCATAGAATTATTGTTTTTATTTTTTGTTTGTTTGTTCATTTGTTTTCTAATATATATATATTTCAGGCTCAATGAGTTCCAGAAGTACTTCATGAATGTCTTTGGACTCAGTTACGATATTTAACTGAATTTTGTCCTCCTAGTGACTGTCAGCTTTATCTCTGTCTTCCAAACACAAGGAAGCCTGTAAAGCAAGGTCTGTTTATCTAGAGTAACTACACACCTGAGCAGGAAAGGAAGTGTCAAAACATATTTTATCAAATGTGACTTCTTACTGTCAATGTTTCTTGATTAATAGTGAATAAAATCTTAAGTGAAAGCATGTAATTTTACTATTGGGTATTGTGGTTAGATGGAATTTTTGCTTTGAAAGAGAGAGAATTTCTTGCTTGGACTGTAGTTCAGTGCGCAGAGGATTCAATTCTGGATCTCTGATTTACATCTTTTGTGGGACTTGGTTACTCAATGCCTCCTGTAAAGACTGAGTGAATAATGAAGCATTCAGGAAACCCCATTGCAATAGACTTAATTCTTCTTCTTTTTAGATGTTTAACCAAGATCTCCAAACTACCAGTTTCTTATTTTATGGTTTTCAGGTTGTTTTTGTTTCCCCACAGTGTTTCTGCTGTGAATGAAAGACCTCCTAATGGAATATTCAGTGAAGTTCAGATTTCACTCTGGAGATCACGTGCTCTTCATAAAGAGGATAGGTAAGATGAATCTGTTTCTGCATACATAAAAGTTGAATATGTCACATAAGTATAAATCTGGCATTGCCTACTCTGTGATTTTTAAACATTTAAGTCCCAGTTCCTTTCTGAAGTACAGCAGAAAACAAGTAGTTGAACCTCAATATTTGCAATAGAACAAATTACTTTCATTATTTTATTTTATTTTATTTTATTTTATTTTATTTTATTATTTTATTTTATTTTATTTTATTTTATTTTATTTTATTTTATTTTATTTTATTTTATTTTATTTTATTTTTTATTTCCCCACTGTTCAAACTGAGTTTTGTGCTGTTATTTATTTTCCTAGCCATCTACTCAAGTTTGAAAGCACTGGAAAGCATAATTTCTGGTACTTTTTTGTATGGTATGCAAGAAGAGTTTTTTAAAGACAGCTTATCTTATATTCATGTCAGCAAAATAGTAGCCAGATTTCAGGAGCTCAGCAGTGGATGTGCTGAGCTTTAGGAAAAAAATCTGTATCTAATGCATCTCTGGACAAAATCTTACAATGAAAGACACCCACTCACTTCAAAAAATTGGCTCATAATATATTACTGTAAGGTCTGGTGTAGTACAGTCTCTGGTTATGAAGTACTAATCTCCAATTATTATATACAAATGTATAATGGACTTGAATTAGTTAGATCAGTGTTAGCTTTTATATGTTATTATTGCCATTAACTTCACTATGATGAAGTTACACCTGTCATCTATATGTATATATTTTTTTTAATCATTATTTATTTTTGAATTGAAAGAAACTGTCTTTCATGTTTGGTGACACAGAAATATTTAGGTAACAGGACACCACTTACATATCATTAGTAAAGGTGGTGAGTAAATTTTCTGCACTATTGCAGACAGTAGACGCGCATACTCACAACTTGTTCAGACATCTTTCTTGAAGGGAGTTCCTGAAAAAAAAAGTTGATGCAAAAGATATATTAAAAAAGATCAATGACAGAATGTCACTGAGAATCAAACTCTTGTAAAGATCCTTACAGTAGCAGAATATGAAGGGAAAGAGATGCAGTACCACTGCTTTTATCTCTTTGATCCTATGTTCAAGACTAGCATGGGCCTGCAGCAGTGCTTAAACTGTAACACTGTTACAAGAGCAGCTATTGACTTTGGCTTTATTGAGAATCTAATAGCGTTTATTGGAGTCAGCTCTTACTGATTTTTAACACTGACAAGATTTCTGTTAGGGTACATTTAGGAATAGTTTCTCAGGAACTTCTCCTAATTCTCAGGAAAAACAATAGCAACAATGAAAACCCTAGAATTGTGCAGGTTATATGTAGGAGTTTATAACCGACAAGACAGAGGTAGCCACATTTTTTTCATTTATTCCCACATCGTGGCCAGAAAAAAGTGCAGATGAAAAATTATAACCCATAATGGAATTTTTCTTATTTTTCTAGGACTTACAAATCTGTATTTTTTTATTAAAAAAAAAAAAATCTAGATTTTTATTTTTTAAAATTTATTTTTATTTTTTTATTCCTTTTTCTTCCATGAAACACAGTAAAAGGACAAGAATTTGATTCCCAAATACGTAGATAGGTTATTTCAAGAAGCTACTTTGGTCTTCATTTTGTGGTTATGTCTATGATTTTTTTGCTAGATCAGCTTTAAGTCAGAGGTAATACTCATGTGCTTACATGAATCCCTATGCTAAGTTGAGAAAACAAACAAACAAACTGCCAACTTGTGAGCTGCAGAATTTATCCCTTAACTGAAATTAACCTGAAGTTAGCACATCACAGGTAAGTGGTCTTGGCAATATGAAACAAGAAAATGAAATGTGCTGGAGCCAAGTTTTGCCTCATATACGGCTAGATTCCCAAGTCATGTGGAGAAGCCTAGACATATTTTGGGCTTTTTGCCTAACATTGCCCTCATTTGAAATTATATCTTCAACTATGAGTTAGTGAGCTAAAAGGAAAGAAAAAAAAAAAAGAAAAAAAAAAAAAGAAAGAAAGAGAGACTTTTCTGCCACATTTTTCCGTGAAAGTTCTATCATCAGCTTCTTGTTTTGCACGTCTCAAGCGCCCCTGTTTAAGAAGTGGCGCAGTGGAATTAACTCCCTATTCAGAAGTACATCTTTACAAGTCGTAGTTATATACCTAATTACAGAGCATTGGAGGGGAAGCCAATAGACAATTTTTATGTGTAAGTAATGTAACATACAGATTGAACTTCTACATGTGGTAGTTATGACAGACCCTATTAGAAACGAAAGCTCCTCTAAAAAAAGTGCATTTGACTGATTTCCTGCTCAACAGCAGAGTTACAATTTATTTTTATTTCTTGCACTTCATATTGTTGGATTATAAAATGTAGTGAAAAGGATAAATGCTGGTATAGCACAGGCTTGACTGAAACAATGAAAATTTCTGAAATTTTATTACATATTTTAATATTCCCCTCTCTTTACTGAAATTAGCATTGGAAAATGCATTTATTTCATAGATACTGTATGTTTTTTATGCTTCCATATAACAGCAGACGAAAAAACACATAAGCTTTTGTGTATACACACATCCAGAACCAGATCTGCTCTGTAGTTTATATATGCATACTGTAGAAAACAAACTGAAAATAACCAGTCACTTAAAATGTCATGGTCAGGAGTATGCCTGAATTGTGCTGTCAGTATGGGAAATGAGTTCGAGTAATAGGTGCCATTATTCTACCATGAAACTATTAGTTAAAGTTCATGGTGCTTGACTAGATTATTTAAACCTTTATTAGGAAAAAAAAAAAAGAAAGAAAATTTGAATGTTTGAATGTTCTTCTCTTCTTTAATTTGAGCCAAGGCTCAAAGTTTAAACAAAAGCATCTGGAAATAAGTTCCACTGCTGTACACCTGATTCAAGTTTCACAGAACAGAAGGCAAAATTCCCTGTCCATTGTGTTAACAAGTATCATGGGGGTGTCAAGCTTGGCTTAAGGTAGATTGACATGTCATTATTCCTCTCATCCTTGCTTCTTTTTTAATGATCTGCACCTGAGCTCCAGTGTGTATTTTGTGACACTTATTAACAATCTACAGGTTTGAGAAAACGGTTGTTTATCCATCTCTCACTTGTGAAAATGTTAACAAGACAAGACATGAAGCAGTGTCTGGTGCTAGCTGAAGGTCATGGATAGAGTGAAGAAGCATCTGACATCTGTCTCTCGCAGTGGGCATTGCAGTGCTTTTCACTGAAAGCAGCAGGCTGAGCGATCTCACACCATTAATATCAATGGGACTTCAGCGCATTTGCTACACAGGTTCTAGGAGTTGGAACACGGAGCTATTAGCACAACTCACTTATGTCCTGCATAAGAATGTTGAAATAGTTCCACATGGCAGATGAACAAAAGAAGTTGTTAGGCTTATTCTTGTCCAGGTATACTCAAGTGCTTGCTGGCAACTGCCCCTGCTATTTAAATCAAGACTGAGACTCAAGGATTTACTCAATTTCAATCAACCCAGATTCATCATTTCTTTCTCCTATTTTTCTTCTGTGAATGACTGCTTCAGAACAACTAAATCTCACTGACTGAAACAATTACTTTGATTTGCAGTATTTTCACAATAGTCTAGCATTAGTGACATTTGCATTTTGGAAAATTAGGATACTTTTTCAATTAAAAGTTTTTAGCTTGGGATAGATGTATGTTCTGAGATATAGTTTTAAATAAGTATTCTACTTCCTTGTGTTTATGAGAGTGTGTATGAGTGAATGGCTTTGAACGAAAATACGTATTTGCAGAGGACCTGCCAGACCATGGACTGAACCAATGGTTGAGCAGGTGAGAAGGCATTGCTAACCCAGGAAGCTCAGGTGCAGGAACTGCACCTAAGTGATTGGAAAGTGTGGAGCCTGAAACCACCCCTACTCACCCTCATTAAAAGATTAGCAGCCAAGGGAGCAGCATCTGTCTGGATAGAGTTTGCACTTCTCTTAAGCTGTCACTGGTTATTGGAAGAAGTGAGCTAAGTTTTCTTTGTTCTTAGCTGTTTTTGCTCTGTTGCACTTGTATCCCATTAGAAGGTGCTATCATCACCTTCTTTCAACGTATGGTATTTATCTCTCAGTGTATATTTATGTGAATTGCTTATGGATTAAAATGAAATGCAATCTAAGCTTGTATTTTTCTTTAATGTAATAAGCAGAAAACCATTTTTCAGGGATACAAGCAAAAGTATTATCACACTTTTTCCTGTCTCATTCTCTTCCCCTTCTTATTCTTCCCTACCTCCTCCCCCTTTTCCTCAACTCTCCCTTTCCTTGCTGTTTCCCTCTTCTCCCTCACATCCCTCTGCCTTCCCTTCCCTCTGCCTTCCCTTCCCTCTGCCTTCCCTTCCCTCTGCCTTCCCTCTGCCTTCCCTTCCCTTCCCTTCCCTTCCCTTCCTTTCCTCTTTTTTTTTTTTTGGTTTATGTAGTCACTGTTTTTATTTTCTTTGGCTGATAACATTCTTTTTCTTTTGCAAATCAGTTATTTCAACCCATGTTGGACTGGTACAAACAGAAACAACTCCTTCAAAACAAAAATATCCTTCATTTCTTGAACAGCACATGGAATGACACTCCATGAGGCCAAGCACAAAGCGTTGCACTTGAGTCAGGGCAATCCCAAACACTCATAGAGACTGGGAGAAGAGATTGAAAGAAATTTAGAGCATCCAGGCCTGGGACTCTCAGCGCAAGAAAAATGTGGAGCAGTAGGAGTGGGTCCAGAGGAGGACCATGATATATTCTTATAAATAGGAGGGAGATGGATTTTTTTAATACAGTCTGATAGTACTGGAACAAGGTGGAATGGATTTAAACTGAAAGGAGGGATGTTTAGGTTGAAGTTCCATGGAATATTTTACTGAGAGTGTATTGCAGCATTGGAACAGGTTGCTTTGAGAAGCTGTGGATTCCTGATCCTTGGAAGGGTTCAAGGCTGGAATGAATGGAATCCTGGCAGTCTGAGTGGCAACTCTGCCCATGGCAGGTGATTGGAACTAGATGATGGTAAAAAGACATTCACTAATTTAAGTAGCCTTCAGTTCTGATACTAATGAATTGTGATGACTTCGTCTTTTGTAAGTCAGAAAACTGCAAAACAGTGTTAAGCTATTCTACCAAAAAAAGTACCAGTTGTTTTCTCAGCAGTACCCACTGATACAGGTTATGCCAGACTTTGGAATATGACATCCCTTTATTATTTTTTTCTTTCGAATAAAATTGCAAATCACTGTTTTGTTTTGGGGGCTCACTGGTGTTTAAAACAAACTCCTTATGTCTTAGAAGTTACAGCTGTACTCATAAATGCAGTAGTAGGCAATAAATAAGAAAGATTAAGAATTCTGTAGCCAGGTTATAGTGGATCAACAAGAAAAAGAGTCTACTGCATTCTTTTAAGCAAACAAAAAGCATAATTGGAAAAAATCATTTTTATGTTCTCTTACATTAGATGGGACCACGGAGTGAAACATTCACTGATGAATTACTTCTCTAATCTGTAGAAGAAAAACAGCTACTGGCAAATTAAAAAGTCCTGGAACAGAGCCATGAGAACTAAATGGCTAAAAATGAAAACAGGCAAACATTTGAAGAGTATTCTATAGAACAGAGATATTTCAACACCTCCCCTTTTTCCATGGCTAATTCATTGTCATGGAAACTGAATTTATCAAAATGTTCTTGTTCACTCCTAGTGACCCAGTGAGTCGACTTACAGAGCTGGTGAAAGGTAACGCAGGCTGAAGCAATTTTTACAAATGATATGCAGCAGTTCATAAATCGATAAATTTTGAATGGTACCATTGTATTTCCCGGATAGTTTCCCTTAGTCTCAAATGACTCTTTTTGTCTGCAAGCAAGAGGTGTCTGAAACCCTTACTAAATAAGTTGGCATGGGAGAAATGCATGAATTCAGCTCCTTTCTTACCCTCTGCTCTCCTTTAATTTGTTTTTCTTCTTACCCTGTGAGTTTATGCTAAAATCATGTTGTGTCTTTTATTTACTTCATGCATTCTCCACAGTATTTTTCTTTGCTGATCTGTTGCCCAAGGATGCAAAAATCCTTCATCGCCTCATCACAAATGTCTTTCCTTATCTGTTGCTGAAGGTAGGTGTTGACTATCAAGTGTAATACACAATGACTACTGTATGAAGCCAGCTTTGCCAAATCTGAAATAACCCTGGAACCCTAGATGCTTTCATTCTGTCTCAGAACATAGGGTTGCTTGTATTTCTTCCTTGCATAGGAAAATTGTCCGATAATTATTTTGAAGGGTTTTTTTCAGTTTCCATGTCACTGCCAAATTCTGTCAAGGTTGATTTTTACTTTATGTTAGCAATTAGTGACTTGTTGTCATGGAAACCACACTTCACATGATTCTTGAACTTAAATGGCTGAATGTGATCATACAGCAGCCCTTCTTTCTTTAGCCTCAGTAGTTAAAGTCTTGCTTTTGTCTGCGTGCGTCATCCTGATTACAGAATCACATAAAATATCTATAAACACACACACACACACAAAAAAAACAGCAGAAAACTGCATCAATGAAAATTGAGTATTCAATAATTCATTCTTTAATTAAAGCTCTTCCCTTTCCTATTGCTGTAACCTTTCAAGTGTTAAAGCAGACATAAAAGCTAATTATTTGTATGAAATATCTTTTCTAATTAGCAGTTTGTGAGACAATAATAAATAAAAAAATGAGGATTTAAAATACATTTGCTTTTCATGTTTAATGCAAAAAATGATAATAAGAACAGTTCTGTTTGGGATAAGTTTGTGCTTAAGGTTATAGATGGTAAGCATTTATGTGCAAAGAAAGAGTTGTAGTCAATTTAGCTTTTTGTGGGTAAACAAATGAAATGACTCACGACATAGAAGTCAAAGAATATGACACAGTATATTGTGAATAATAGGCATGTTTTAATTTAGTCATCCAGTAAGTATGTTTGCCTCTGTGAATCAAAATCCTAAAACTTAAATCCAGAGGCTAAATTTTTCAATAGAAAATACAGTGAAGGATTAGTAAACTGTATTTTTTTATGTGAGTGCTGTCTTGATTTTTTAGAAATATTTCAGATAATGATGCATTATTAGGATCTGTTTCTGTATTATATTGGTATAATGGTAGTCGCAGGGTAAGATAAAGTAGTCTATATATATATATGTGTGTGTGTGTGTGTGTGTGTGTGTGTGTGTGATGCCTCCTGTTCCAGAATATAATTAATTCTTTGGGTTTGCTTAATCCACCTCTAAATGATCTCATTTCTTCTAGTATGTATGTGTATATACATATTTGCATGTTTATACTTATGTACACTCATACATGTGAGTATATGCCCATATATCTACATATACTTCATTAGAGAAAGAGTTCTACATACCAAAGTTATGCAGATGTAACTACTATACTTTAAATTCACACTTACAATTTAACTGTCTGGATATATTGTTAATGTAGTTGCACACTCATGTTTCTCTCTCTGTCTGACTCTTGAAAAATGTAGAACGACCTGAAATCAATAAGAGTTGGAGGTACTTACACTTCATAGGAGATAATGAGAATAAACTTTGGCCATGTGAAATTATACCTGTCACTCTAAGGACGCATGTACATACACAGGGAAGATACATTGGTGAGCAGCCCAAGGGAAAGAGATCTGAGGGTCCTGGTTGATCATAAGTTGAACAAGATCCAGCAGTGTGTCCTGGCACTCAGAAGGGCCAACTGGGGTTGCATCAGCCCCAGCACTGCCAGCAGGTGAGCAAAGGAACTGTCCTTCTCTGCTCTGTGCTGTGCAGCCTCACCTCAAGAACTGTGGGTCTGGTCTGGTACCACAGTATAATAAGAACATAAAACTACTTGAACACATCCAAAAGAAGGCTACAAAGATGGTGAAGAGGCTGGAGGGCAAGATATATGAGGAGTGGTTCAGGATAATTGGTGTGCTCAGCCCAGAGCAGAGCAGCTGAGGGGAGGCCTGATGGTGGCTGCAGCTCCTCACAGGGAGCGGAGGGGCAGCTCTGAGCTCTGCTCTGTGCGGCCAGCAAGAGGGCACAAGGGAATGGGGCTGTGTCAAGGGAGGGCTGGATGGGGGTTAGGGAAATGTTCTTCACCAGAGGGTGGTGGGCATGGAACAGGCTGCCCTGGACAGTGGGCACAGCACCAAGATGCTGTAGTCCATGTTTAAACAGTGGTCTCAAACAGAGTTTGAATATTGGGTCGTCCTGTGTGGAGCCAGGAGTTGGTTTAAATGATCATTCCAACTCAGGATATTCTATGATTTTATGAATATATGGAAGACAAAGTGATGTCTGCAGACTTTCTTGTTTCAATTCTAATTAAACTTCTCAAAAATCTGTTCTGAATATTAGAACTAAACTGAAATACGGGTTAATGTATCTATAAGAGAGAACTAGAGTTCAAAGGCACAATAAGACAAATCCTTCCCTCAGGTAACAGCTGAATTCAATGTTATTTTCTTCCATCTCTTCCCATTTATTGGAGATTCATTAATTGGACTCACTAACTTTACACAGTAAAGAAGACTGTTTGCTTTCAATGATACAAAAGCAAATATGATGTGATTTTAGTAAGCAGATACTGCTTTCATTAATTGCCTACAAAGAAACAATTTAGAATTATTTTAGAGGAAAATATCCACTTATTTATTCAGTATGCTATATCAACATCAAACATTGGATCTTATCTTTTATGAGAACAAAAATTAGAGGTTATTGGTCAATTTCTCCTTGTATTTTTATACTCGTGGTAGTACTTCTGTGTGAAATAAGTTTATCTGTTTATGAAATTTAATATATTAATTACACATTTTTATTAAGCATCAATACAATAGGTTTTTTTTTTTCCCCACTATTTTTCTGTGCTAACTGAATTTCTAGAAAATCAAAGCAAATATTCAGAAAACCATGGCAATAGGAGGCCAAAATTTGCCTTGTATTTTGATATTCTGAAATCCGATTTATTAGACTAAGAATTTGCATTGCAAGTAATAATGAGTCTAACTTATTATTGTATCAGGTTACTCTTGTTTTCTATTTCTTTCAAATTACCTCAGATTTATGTCTTCAGTGATAAATCCTCCTAAGTTTCTCAAAAGTACTGTCTAAAAATGCATGTGTAGTATCAATAACTGCATTAGCCATGTAACAGCTACAACAAAAACAAAATCTCTCTTGAACTTTTCCAGTACTGGTGAATGTACTTTTGTCATTTAGAGAGCTGTGTTAAATTAACATTTCTTATCCATTGTACTCTGGATTTGTTGTCATAGATATGTGAAATTTAATCTTTTACTTGATTAAAAATGCAGAGAATTGAAAGGATCAACTTACTAATTCAAGTTTATGACGAAATGAATCATTTGACCCTGCACACATGTTCCCCAGAACTACTGCTATTATTTCAGCAATATTAAAGGATAAATTATGAAAATGAAAATGCAAAATAGTATTCTTCAATATAAACAATTAAGCAAACAAATACTCCTTACAATCAGATGTAAATGTAATTTCAAAATAAGAAGCTATAAACCAGTTGATTTTCTTCATTGTGTGTGATTTCTTCAGAGTATTATTTCAGTCTTGTAATCTGTTTAACATTTTTGTACTTAGAAAGACAATAGAATATGACAGGTTCCTTGACAGTTTGTTAACACAAATTAACCTCATTTATGGGAAAAGTGGCTGTGTGTGAACATGTAGTTTTTCAATGCTTTGTAAGACAGTCTTAAATTACCATCTTTCTGAAAGGTCTGCTTCCTAATGTTTCAGCATTCTGCTGAGTAATAACACAATATAGAATATAACTCATGGTAAACTTGTGTATGGAAGACCTTATATGCAAAGGAAAACAAGAAAAAGAGATGTACTTAGACACACTTTTTATAGCTCATCAATATTTCTACCATTGCACCTGTAAAACATTGTTTTACATAAAATTTCACTGGAATAACAAGGATGGGTGTTTAGCCCTTATTTACTATTTAATTCATTAAGAAATTATTCAAACCAAACTTAATAACTAATATTTCAAGACAGCAATTTATCACACAGAAATAATATTAGCCCAAGGAAAACACATAGGATTATATTTGTTTCTTTATTACTATCTAGTCCAGCAAATGATTGTCATCCAAGAAAAAGTAATGATAGCATTGTAATTCTCTTATAAGTCCAATATTTTTCTTATTTTCATGTTGACTGTGGCTTTGAATTCTACTGTAATTAGTTGATACAGAATATGTAAGTTGAGTGAGAATGATGATGAATATTCATTAAATAAAATCAAACTCCAGTGTACTTCACAAATAAATTTACAAAAGAAGGAATCCAATAGATAGATAGAAGTACCATCTATCTATCTTTTGGAAATGTTATTATTTCACTTTTCTTCTTAAGACATACTGACTATATTTTCACAGTTCTAAACAACAGCAACATGAGAAGTTATCAAAAAAATGTGTTGCCTCATGAAACTGTAAAGCAGAAAACTCTGTTTCATTAGTCTTTAAATAAATAATAGTGCTGAAGCTGAAGAAAAAATATGAAGAATTTTCATTCAGGGATGCAAATGGCTTTTTCTAATCTGAATTCTAGAATGAAAAAGCAATGTATTTAATGAGAAATATTTCCTTTGTGGAGTTAATAAATATGTACATAAACTGACATATTCTTCACCACTCTAAGCCTGGGCTGAAATTTTCACTTGAGGCTACCCTTTCTGAAAGTCTGTGCTATCAGTTGTATTTGTTCTGGCTGACCTATATTTATAATGCTGAAACCTTTAATGTATAATCACATCATCATATTTTCTGTACATGTCACATATTGGAAATAAACTATTTCAGGTGCATTTCAAAGTATTAAAGTATGCTTATGGATTATCTCTTGCACTACTGATATAAATTTAGATCCCTTTGTTGCTGTAGGTCCAATTGTGTGCAGGTTTCAGAGGGAGCCTTTGAAATCTCTAAATATAGCTTAAAAGAGTTTCTCTAAACCTAAAATGTCATGACATTATCATCCAGTATCTTGGGATGCTCCAAAGTTAGAAACTGGGAAACTGATCCTTTCCAGTAGTATAAAGCTCTAATTTCTAGCTTTACAAGTCTTCAAATAAATGGGCTTATCTTCTGACGTTTTAGTTTATTAAAAGAGATTTTAGTCCTGTTCCTCCTGTACACAAGGAAGTAGTTTTCTGGAAAACAAACAAACAAACAACAAAACAAAACAAAAACGAGTAAACAAAAAAAAAATTTTGAAAAGAAAAAGAAGTAATGCCTCTGTGTTACTTTTAATTTAAAATAAATAAATAATCCCTAATGGTTATCTACAAGTGCCATGTAGATCAGATTTTTATAGAAGCTTGGCCTAAATCATAAAAGCTGTACTAATTTATTGCAAAGTTGTACAATTTATTATATAATTCATGGTATATGTATGAATAGTGGACATATGCAGTTTTCAGTGAAAGTAAATCTTGAAGATGAAGACATATATATATATATATATATATACATACATACACACAAATATATTCATGAACAGAGAAAGGTTGTTTATTTGTTGCCATCGAGATGAAAGTTCTTTCAAAGGAAAAAATACACATCTAGTGGGGAAATAATATACACCTAGTGTGTTCTTCGTTTTTCTTTGACCCAGCACTCATCAGTGGAGATTGTCTATTCTAACTGTGAGGCCAAATCTGTAGTTAAGTGCAGGTATGAATACGAAAAGAAATTTAAGATCTTTGTTCTTCTACAAAGCATTTTTGGTGAGCTGGATGAGAAATCAGTGTCTGAAGTTGTATGTCATAGTCAGACTATTTTTCCATTTAGGGCCTATTGCGCACTGACTGAAAAATGGTAGAGTGGTTCAGCTCCATTTACTGAATAACCTGGAGGTCCCTAGGGGAAAAGGGGAAAAAACTACTGTGTCTCAGAGACTGTTAGATTTAATCTGAATTCCTGGCATGCAAGAAGCATATTCCTATTACTTGCAAAACTTATCTTAATCTTGGCTTTGACTAGTATGATGGGAATAACAGACATCTCCCCAGAGTAGCATTTTGCAATATAGAAGAAGTAATACGGAGTAATCTGTATGTTTGCATGATAAATTATATAGATGTTTCTGAGCTGGATCAGCAATTCTCCTTGCTATTTTAAACGCAGGTTTATAGAAGATAACTTGTTTTCTTAACCTTACGTTCAGGAATTCAGATTTATCTGCCTAAGTATTTTGGAAAGGCCTTGTCTTCAAATGTGAATTTTTGCAGCATGTTGAAAATCGAGCCTTGGGTAATATGGAAAGAATTGATACAACCACATTCTATAGTTCATATTAAAGCATTCTGTAGAAAATAACTTCAGGAATGTATCCACCAGACTGCATTTTTGTTTACACCAGTTTTAGTGTTCCCTATATACTCCTTCTCAGAAATATATGTGTAAATACATATAGAATAAACTATGCATTAAAGGTGTAGATACATTATTGATTCCTCTAATGTACAATATTTTCCAGAAATTCTATTCTCTTCTACAGCTGTAGTTGTTTATAGGAAAACAGGACTATTAAACACCTAAACGCTCTTTTGAATCATGCCTGAATTACTGACAATAAACATGTTCAGAACCAGCATTGATAACTGAGAAAAGACCAACAGTTACGTGGTGTAAAAACTGAAATAGTGAGAGACTGAAAACTCAAAAAAAAAAAAAAAAAAAAAAAAAATCTATATAACTAACAAGTGCTTACAAGATAGTGAAGGCATGCCTATTTCAGCGTAACACAGGTATCAGTTGAACTGCTTTATTTTCCTTTTACATTTTATCTTCTTTTTGTCCTTTCTTATTTCATATTTTCTACTCTCTAAATGTGAAGTTCTAAGTCAGTTATTCTTAGTCATATAGGAGACGCTTAGATAAGAATTAATAAAACTGCATAGATGCTTTTCCTCTAGCTTTTCCTTTTCTCTAACAGATGTTGACCATAATCAGAAGTGAATTTTATCCCTAAAATATCTTTATACAGCAGTTCTGGAGTAACCCTCAGATACTGAGTTCATTATTAACAATTATAAACTGTGCTTTCACATAATCTATCATGGTTTATCACGAAGAATCCCCATTATTCTCTCTAGCAAATTCAATATCTCTGACAGTGCTGTAGTGGTGGTTATGTGTGTTTGTATGTATTTGGGGCATTGCAACATCCTTCACTGATATTTTCTGTTCCTGGGAGGCCTTATATAGAGAGAAAATTGATCAAATGGTCTCCTACAGGGGTGCTTTTGCTGAAGGCAGGTTATTTAGGGTGGCCAACCAAAAACAAAATCAAGGCAAATAAAATAATAATAAAAAAAATACTGACTGGTAGCTAGAGGCAGAAACAAACAAACAAACAGTCAGTTCACTCTTCTGTTATAGCTGTGCTTCAAGCATCAGCGCTTGTAAGAAGCTTCAAAGTGGCCCTAGGATGAAGCTTTGTAATTGGAGGCATACAAAGCACAGATGTTGCTTTTATTAAGTATCAACAGAATTTAACAGTGCCAACAGTCCAGTGCTGAAGAAGGAAGGATGGGTAGGAAATTCCTTCCCTGGGCTAATTTCATGCTTACAGTCTTTCCGACTGACTTATAAGATCTGTCATTATACTCTGCCTCCCTGGCAAAGTCAGGCTATCTAAAATACCTGGATAGCTTTATGCATTTGAGTCATGTATAAATAATCTTTTACTTATGAGATGCTGTAGGCTATCATGCCTGGCTCCCAGCTGCTGCTAATGAAGGCTGCAATTCCCTTGTATTCCCGTATGATATCTGTCAGGACTGCATACACATCTTGGCTTCCTTGGAACATCTCAAAAGTCATTAGACACTGATGTTCAGGCAACTGAATACTTCCCAAAATATTAAGTGGGCTTTGTAAATGGATGAAAGCATATATCAGAGATGTGGCTGACACTACAGCAAAATGTTCTGTGCTTCTCTCTTCTGAAATTATGAAGGTTTGTAGAAAAGGAAAAAAACTGGGTCAAGTTTCTCTTCTAATTGTCTTTTTTTTTTTTAATTAAAAATGAAATCTTAGTTTGATTAAAAAAGAGATATTCCCAGATCATGGTAGTTAGGTATAGCATCGCTTTTTCCAGCTGGAGAATGGATCCTCAATCTACTATCCTTGGGCATATTTACTGCAGCTTTTTAGACTTCTCTGAGTTCTACCCAGAGAGCTGAAGCAGAGTTTGAGAATATCTACATTATGAGAACTCAGGTGTCCTTATCTTTCATAGCACTGTTCAAAATGGAACAAGCTAGCATCATTTCAAAGTGTCAGCCTAGTTTGTTTAAGTTATTGTACTCTTCCGAATATTTGAATAGTGTTGTATCATGCAGATTTTTGTTTAAGACCACACAGGAAGGAATGTTATATAAAGCTCACTTACTTTGTATAATGTAGCAAATCATGATACTGAATCGACAATTTAGTTATATTTAACTTTATCACTGCACCCAAACAGTCCTTTATTTCTTCACATTGGTCATGTACAAACAGCCTTTGTACTCAGGAATGCAATCCTAAAATGGTTATTCAGAAGTCAGTATCCAAAGGCAACTGTGATGCTGAAAGTTGTTCAGTGCTGACAGTACCCTCCATCTCTCCTTCATCTTCCCTCTAACTCTACATACTGCTAGAGGAAAGGCTAACTATACACATAATCCCAGGAAAGTTGCTTTTCTTTGCAAAGTTTATGCCAAAAGACAGCTGTTTTTGGCAGAAGTTCTTGTTTATGACATCTACAGATCATAAAATGTCTTGCAAAATTAATTACTTTTTAAAATAATTATTTTAAAGCTAAACACCACTGAGAGCCCTAAGATATACAATCTTTTTGTAGCCTGAGTTGGGACATTCATGAATTTCCAATTTAAGACTAAACATATCACCGAAACTGTGAGTCAAGGCAAACATTTTTTTCCTTTTTCTCCTCCCCTCCCCTTTTTTGTTAATAACAATAGAGTTTCTTCTTTGTATATCAAGGTGTGTCTAACTTAAGCTTCAGTAAATGTATTCCTAGTTTTACTTGAACAAATGAAAAACCACTCCATTTGAAGAAACTGATCACCAGGGCTAAGAATGATGCCACATATTCAATTTTCTCCCATGTACCTATTTTACCTGAAACAGAGCAGTAACATATATAAATACAAACTTAAACTGGGATTATGAGCAACAATTAAAAAAGGAAAGCCTACCTTCATCAATTTGTATGTGTGTATATAGAGTTTCAACACTGTTTTTTAATATTAGTTAATTGAACTATGAATCTAATAGAAGATCTGTACTATGTGATGTCAGCACTATTAAGTTACAGATGTTGCTGAACAGTAAGTGGTAATATTATGCTTTATACTTTTTATTTATTAATTTATGAAGTTTATTTTTGAGTTTAGTACATTTCTCATATTTTGAATTCTAGATCTTCTTTTACTATTCAATTTCTCCCTTCTATTTAAAGAACCACTAATTCACCTCAGTGCAGCAATAATGAATAACTGGGAAGGAGTCTGGAAGGAGAGTGAGGGAAAGAGAGCTATTGAAGTAAATGAAGCATTGCCCATGACTGCTGCACACACCAGTGCTGTTCCTGTACTAACATCATTTTCCCTTTTCTGAGCATTAGAAAGATAACTCATTTCCCAGAGCATTCCGTGCTCAAGGGCAATAGTTACCTTCACCACAGAGAGAATTAGCACTGGCTGGTATAAGTTTGGAAATATGTAGCTATTACTTGCAGCAGAAACTCAGCTCTCTGAATCCCTTAATAAAGAATGACAAAGAATTCAGAGATGGTGGCCCAGAGCTGCTCGGTTCACTGCTCTATGCTGCTAATTCACATAAACTCCATGAGGACCATCTTCTCTTTTTTCTTTTTCCTCCTCCTTTCCACCTGACTTTATGATACAATCAAATTAGCATTTACTTACAATGGCATTTATCTCACTTTTTTCACCTATCTCAACATACAGACTGAAAATGTCTAAACTACATTATACTGTTGCCTTGCATGAGCATGCACTCTTCCTTGTTTTTCTTGGAAGTTTCTAGAATATTTGCCTTTGATTTGTTTTACTGGTCTCAATTCATAATTAAAATTTGTTTCACTTTGAAAGTTTTAGAGATGTATGAAAAAGATGGGTAGATCCAAACTGCTGCAAAAAACCCCATGCATTTATTTACACTGTTGAATAAAGAAGTATAGATGATAGTATATCTAGGAGTACAGATCAGTGTATCATAAAAATGAGGTAAATGCCTTCATTTTACATACTATCAAAAATACATACTTATTATATACTTATAAAAATATCTTTGAGTGAAAAAAGAGCTCAAAGTAATGTTTGAGAAATATTGAGGATAAGCATCTGCACTGTTTTGAGTGGATATTTGCTTGGCATTAGGACTTTTCTTTCTGAAGGATCTTGGAGACTTGTGTTTAAAACACGATTAGAAATGATATAATCACAAGTAACCTGTTGTTTCAGTCATACAAATTACATTGAGAGTAGAAAGATTATGAAATATGGGGCTTTTTACAGATCCCACCTGCAAGATCTTGTATCAGAAATAGTGTAGCCAGCAGGATCGGGGGGGTAATCACTCCCCTGTACTCAGCTCTGGTGAGGCTGCATCTCAAGGACTGTGTTCAGTTTGGAGCCCCTCACTACAAGGAAGACATCAAGGCCCTGAAGCGTGTCCAGAGAAAGGCAATGAAGTTGGCGAGAGTTCTGGAGCACATCTTATGAGGAGTGGCTGAGTGCACTGGTCTCAAGGATCTGTGGTTCTTGTAAGATCATACCCCTCCAACTGCACACAGACCTCTAACTCCTCTTTTTTTTTTTTTCTCCCATGTTTCTTGCCTGAGTGTAGAACCTCCCCAACCCCAGCAGATGGTCTCAGTGACTTGCTGATTTCTCAGAAAAAGTATAAAACCCTCCTCCATCTTGCACTCCTGTAAGTATTTCCTTATTTGTCTGCATGTGTGTCATGGAGTTGACTCGATCAATCTAAGTCCGTGACAGGGGCAACAGGCCTCTGCCCTCCCCCACCCACCCCAGTCCCACAGAAATGGGAAGGAAGGAAGGGAGGAAAAGAACAGCGGCAACAATCTATGGAGGAAAACTTATTTACTATAACACTGGAATACAAGATAACACAATATAATACAATTTAATTGAAATTGAGATTAATAAATCAGACAGGATGAGAGAGAGAGTTCCCGGGACCGAGTCAAACCTGAAAAGCTTGGAATGGCTAGGAAAGCACCTCCAGCACCCACTGCCAGGCAGCAAGAGAGCGCCCCCCCACCTGGAAGGGCCAGATCCCGTGACTTCTGTAATGTACAGGGATAGGTACCTGGGATTGGGGCATTAACACTTCAATGCCCCGTACACTACATGATGTTTTGATGTGGAATACTGAAACCCAAAAAACAAAAACATAGAACCATGACAATGTGCTTAACATTGGCTTCTTTCAGCTCAGTACTGCTGATTATAAGGTCTCTCTTGTATACGTGATCATACTTTGTTACCATCTTTATCTACCGCATCATCACATGATTATTGGCTAACACCTTCCTCCTCTGTCATTTTTAGTTCAAAAATCTCCTCATGAGGGTGTCAGGCCAGTAGGTGAAGATGCTTCTTCCACACACAGTCAAATAGATTTCACTTCTTCCTAACAAGCTGTGATATGCAAAGAGGATTTAATGTGAGCAAAATCTGAATTTCTGCCGTAAGCTGTCGTATTTTCTGTCTTCCATCCTCACTCTCAGCGCAGTCACACCACACAGTCACACTCAGCATGGTCTCACACTTTCTTGTAGTATCACTGGTGCTAATCCAGAGGAGAAGCATGGAGTGACGGTCTGAGACTTATACATACCTTGTCAGCCTCTCTACAATGTCCCAGACCCAAGCATCAGGCAAAAAGCAAATCTCCCAGGGTAACAAGCCAGATGAGCAGACAGTGAGTGACTTTTGTTGCCTACAGTAGAAGGTATCCCATTATTCATGCCTTTTTCCTTTTGCTGCTGTGTTATTCAAGTTCAGCTAACTCAGAGACTTGGATGGACACAACATCTTATCTGCTACCAGGTCACTGATGCTATTCACTAGTTGCAGATTTATTGATAGAGCAAGGGTTGTCCATCTGGTTCCAGAAATCATGAGCTTCCAGCATTTGCCATTCTAAGAGTCTTCTATTCCCAACTCAGTAAGCACAGGCTCTGCTTGCTCCGCTTTCAGTACAGATGGGATCTCAGGCTGGCTATTGTGTCCTATAGGTTCTCAGAAAAGATACAGCCAATCTCTTTCTTACCATCACTGTCTCAGTGCAGTCTGTTGATCTTCCACATCTCCCCTATTTGATGACACAGACTCCTTCCAGTATTCATGTCCTGCAGGCAAGGAACCCATCATTTCTGGCCCCAGAATCAACTAGAGACCGCAAACGTGTGCAGCCATGGTAGTTACTGCAGTGGACGCTGGGGACTGTGGTATGTCACCACTATTTCTGATGAGATATATGCTGTCCTCAGTAGTTTCCCGTTCCCTCCTGCACAAACTGCTGTCTCTACGAAATACCTGCTAGGCATGGATTTCATGACAGTACGCCCCTAGAACTTGCTGAAATGATATTGGCATTCTCTAATCAGAAGTCAGTTGGAACAAATGCTCAACATGCACTGTCATGAAGTTTCTGGAGAAATTGCAGAAACTGGATAAATCTTTGAGGAAGGGTTTGAAATTAATATCCTGAACAGCAACAATGGTCATATACTTATAGTTCAAAATTGATTAAAATGCAACAACATGGTGTGAGACTACTTGTGATATCCATGTATGACAGGCTAATAGAAATATGAAAGAGAGAAAAATACAGCACTGATCATTAAGAATTTTTACTACTCCAGCAGGGTTAACAGCATTGCTTTAGTATTGCTAATCAAAAGTTGTCAGGAGATGACGTAAAACCATTAATATTTACAATGTTTTTAACTTTTCTTTTGCTTTCAAAATCTGTCTTTTTATTTTCTATTATTTACTATCTTACATGATAGCAACCTTCAAGAAATCATTTGTAAGAACTAGGAAGATCTTGAATCTTGTTAAATAATGCTAATTTGGTGTTTCTCTTACACTAAAGCTTTGCCAGCATTTTAATGTTTGTAGAGCAAATGAATAATTTCTAAACAGTGCCAAAGGGCATTGTGTTAATTCTTTGAGAGAGAAAAGCCTGACAATTTTAGTATGCCTCAAGCATGATTGGTTTATGATAAGGTCTTTGTAGAAGTGCAATAAAGATGATGGCTTAGTTAAAATACTATCAATATACTTGGTTAGGAAATGAAAACTCCAGTGTTCCATGCATTATATTCAAATGAGCAAATCTTTCTGTTCTCCCTTTAAGATTTTCAATGTGTACATCCCAAATCTTTTATGATTGTTTTCTTCTTAATATTGTGTATGAATGTAGAAATACTGATGGGATTAAGAGTCAGTCCTCTCTGAAAGAGGAGTGGATGAACTAATACCAGGATGAACAAATACCATTGCATTTGTATTTTCAAATTCAAGTGCAAATACAAATGTCCATGCTCATACAGAATGTGCAAAACAATGTTCTGTAAATGCGTTTCTGCTTTGTAAACGGAGTCAATACTATACCAAATGACATAGATTATTAAATAAATGTCCAGATACAAGTAAATTAAAATACTTTTTGCAGATTTTGTGATCCATCACATGTTCTTTGCCTACTAGTTTCAGCAAAATTCGCTTAAAGCATGAGACACTAATAAAAAGCAGGCAGCGGGTAGTTTACTTTCCAGGGTCTGCTTCTGACTGTAATAGTGTATGTAGGTAGTAGGTGCACAGGGAACAAAAGGATTTATTTGACTGTCCTGGAAAGATGAGTTCAATTATCTTTTTGTGGATCACTCATCACATGTGTAAAATATGAGTGCAAAGTAATTTGAACAAAGCTGAACAGCATCACACCAGCATCATCATAACTGGAGCTTTAGATAAAGGAGTGTGTTATACATCATCATTTTTTCTTCCCGATAAAACTTAATGGAATGGCATAGCTTTATATCCCTGCTGATAAGGCTTTGTAGGCATTAGGTAAGACAGTGTGCATGTTAAGTGTGCTGACCATTCTAATCTGAGCATTATATATATTTATACATGTAAAATGAATATTAAAAGGATGGACAAGTTTCTCCTCATTTTAAATATTTCTTTTGCAAACAAGAACATTTTTTTCAGAAAGTTGGGTACAGGTTTTTCACAGAATCACAGAATTGTAGGGGTTGGAAGGGACCTCCAGAGATCATCGAGTCCAACCCCCCTGCCAAAGCAGGTTCCCTACACCAGGTCGCACAGGTAGGCATCCAGGCAGGTCTTGAACATCTCCAGAGAAGGAGACTCCACCACCTCCCTGGGCAGCCTGTTCCAGTGCTCCGTCACCCTCACTGTAAAGAAGTTCTTGCGCATGTTTGTGCGGAACTTCCTATGCTGCAGTTTCCAGCCATTTCCCCTTGTCCTGTCTCCACTCACCACTGAAAACAGTCTGGCCTCGCCATTCTGCCCCCCACACCTTTGATATTTATAGACCTGGATCAGGTCCCCTCTCAGTCTTCTCTTCCCAAGGCTGAACAGACCCAGTTCACTCAGCCTTTCCTCATAGGAGAGATGCTCCAGGCCCTTCACCATCTTCGTGGCCCTGCGCTGGACTCTTTCCAAGAGATCCTTGTCTTTTTTGTACTGGGGAGCCCAGAACTGGACGCAGTGCTCCAGATGAGGCCTCACCAGGGCAGAGTAGAGGGGGAGGATCACCTCCCTCGACCTGCTGGCCACTCTCTTTTTAATGCACCCCAGTAAGCCATTGGCCTTTTTGGCTACAAGGGCACACTGCTGGCTCATGGCCAACCTGTCATCCACCAGGACACCCAGGTCCCTTTCCACAGAGCTCCCCTCCAGCAGGTCATCCCCCAACCTGTACTGGTGCATGCAATTATTCCTCCCCAGATGCAAGACTCTACACTTGCTTTTGTTAAACCTCATCCGATTTTTTTCTGCCCAGCTCTCCAGCCTATCCAGGTCTTGCTGAATGGCAACACAGCCTTCAGGCATGTCAGCCAATCCTCCCAACTTCGTATCATCAGCAAACTTGCTGAGGGTGGCCATTATCCCCTCATCAAGGTCATTGATGAATATGTTGAACAAGACCGGACCCAGCACAGACCCCTGAGGAACACCGCTAGTTACAGGCCTCCAACCGGACTCTGCACCACCAACAACGACCCTCTGTGCTCTGCCAGTCAGCCAGTTCTCAACCCACCTCACTGTCCACTCATCTATCCCACACTTCCTCAGCTTTGTTATAAGGATGTCGTGGGGGACAGTATCAAATGCCTTGCTGAAATCAAGGTAGACTACATCCACTGCTCTCCCCCCGTCCACCCAGCCAGAGACAACATCATAGAAGGCTACCAGGTTGGTCAAGCACGACCTCCCCCTTGTTTTAGAAAGAGATGGTATAGTACACAATTAAGCTTTTCTTACCTCTAGATATCTCAATGCATTTTACATTTGTCACTTTGAAAGTACTATTTATTTCCACGAAAACAACAGACACAAACTATTACTACTTGATAAAGCAAATTGTCAGCTAGAAAATACTATTTTTCAGCATATTCACCATCATTAGCTGTGCATTTTCACCAGAGATGAACAAGAGCCTGCATGCCGTGATTCCAAAAATCTGCGCTAGTGGAAGTGACCCGCTGTGGCAGCATCATTGTTGAGAAAATATTGCCCACATGTCCATGCACACTGAATTAGAAGGTGCCATACCTGGACTATACAGTGGGTGTGGTAGGGGAGTCACAGAATCACAGAACTGTAGGGGTTGGAAGGGACCTCCAGAGATCATTGAGTCCAACCCCCCTGCCAAAGCTGGTTCCCTACACCAGGTCCAACTGGGATTGGCAGTATTCTACACAGCCTTCAAATGGCATGGGGCCTAGCATTACCATGTTGCAAGAGAAAGGTTATCACCTTTTCCAGCCTTTCTCTAGAAGTCTGAGCCTTCAGCTTTGTTTGTGTCATGACGTAGCAGTCAGAGTTGATGGTTTGTCTGGACTCCAGGAAATGCAGAGGGATTGTTTCTGTCTTATCCCAAAATACAGTGCACTTCACTTTACCCACTGAGGTTTGTGTCTTAACTGTTTTCTTTGATGGAGAATTCACATCACCATTCCATGAACTGCTACTTTTTGACTCTGGCTCATAGTGGTGACACCTCTCCTTGTTCTGGTAATTATGCATTTCAATAGTGCATTGATTCAATAGCTCCTGACAAACTTGGCTATTTTTTCTTTTCCCGTGTGTGCATTTGTGGGATCCGCTTAGTGCAAACTATGCAATATTCCAATGCTGCCACCATCACTTTCAATGCATTGAAGATGATATTTAGCTCTTCTCAGTTTCCTGGTCGTCATCCACTGACGTGTAGGACGACTTGATCAAGATGCTCTTAATTTTGTGGTGTGACAGGTATACATAACTGTATGGAACATGGTTTGTCTTTCATGCCGTTGTCGCCATTGCTGACATGTACCACTATGTCACAGTGCTCACACTGTGCTCTGCTGTTTGATCTCCCTAAACATTCAGCAATCACTGATGAATGTCAATAGGTGCCATTTTTCTGCAAGGAGGAATTCAGTTGCCCCCCTTTCCTTCATCTGCACTTCCATGTCAGGCACTATTTTGTCAGACTGCCCCTCTGCTGCCATCTATTGTATGGAAACAAAATTTAATGGAATACAGGTGGAAAAATTCAAACTCCTACCATAAAACCAACACCTGCTTCTAAGGTTCTGGGTCATCATAATAAAATAGGAAGAAATACTTTCCGAGTAGCCCTTGTAGATATGTTGTTTTTTTATTTCCAACTCACTTGAACACTGAAAAAAAATTCCTTTTCTGATACATTAAAACATTTCTGAGGATTGTTATAAATTTTGTGATGCCTCCCTATAATATTACTTTATGTCAGTTGTCAGTTACAATATGTGTTCTATGTGTCAATGACATTTTCCACAGATTATATTCTTTTACAATCATTCATTTCTTGAAGATATTGAACCTGAGTTTATTTTGCCAGCTGTTCCAGAGACGCCTATAAATGTTACCTTCCCAACTTCCACAGTGCCTTACCTTTGACCTTCTGTTTATTGGGAGTATCATAAAGATTCTGCTCCAGATATTGTCAGGTATTGCTTTTCCAGATGACAGTAAGGACAGTATTTTTCTGTGACAAGATATATGTATATATATAAATATTTCTGCTTTTATTCAAGGGCTTTTGTGAGCCAGAATGACAAAATAGAATCTGAATCCACAACTTTTTTTTTTTTTTTTTGTAATGTCCCATTAATCTTTGTGAGATGACTACTTGGCAGAATCTGAAGATATACTATGCTAAAACAGAGATGGTAATAATATTAAAATAAAATTTTGCAGCCCTGCGGAAAAAGAACTGAACACATTTGTGGACAGGAAGCTAGACATAAGACAGAAATGTGCCCTCACAGCCCAAAAAGGTAAAACGTTTCCTGGGCTGCATCAAAAGAACCGTGGCCAGCAGGGCAAGGGAGGTGAACCTGCCATCTACTCAGCACTGGTGAGACCTCACCTGGAGTACAGTATCCATATGTGGAGTCCTCAGTACAGGAGAGACATGGACGCGTTGGAAAAATGTCCAGAGGAGGGCGTAAGGGATTATTCTTTTTGTAGCTTTGTTTCAGAGCTTACTGGGGAACACAGATGGACAAGTCCAGACAGATCCTGGTCAAAGTTGAAAAATCCTTTGTATAAAGGACACAGATGGCACAGCCCAGGATACTGCTGGATCTTGGTGGTGACTATCCCTGCTTTATGTAATTCTTGCTCCTTTCCTATCACCTGCTTTCCCTTCCTCATCACTCTAATTCATAATAGTCGCTAGCTTCCCCTTCCCCATCTCCCTGATTGATTGGGATTTGTAATAAGCTGATTGGACCAACATTTGAACCACTGTTTCTTAATCTCATGTCAGGTATACATGTATTAAAAGAACCTCCACTTTCTCTGATAATCAGACCACAAAAATAACCTAACGGATGGAACACCTCTCCTACGAGGACAGGCTGAAAGTTCTGGGGCTGTGCAGCCTGGAAAAGGGAAGGCACTGAGGTGACCTGGGAGCACCCTTTCAGTATCTAAAGGGGAGCTACCGGAAAGAAGGTAACAGACTCTTTAGCAGGGTCTGTGGTGATAGGGCAAGGGGAAATGGTTTCAAGCTTAAAGAGGGTAAATTTAGGTTGGATATAAGGAAAAATTCTTTTAAAGTAAGAGTGGTGAGGTGCTGGAACAGGTTGCTCGGACAGATGGTGACAGCTCTGTCCCTGGAGACACTCAAGAAAAGGCTAGATCAAGGCCTGGGCAACCTGATCTAACTGCTAATGTCCCTGTTCACTGCAGGGGAATTGGACTAGATGATCTATAATGGTTCCTTCCAGCTCTGAGGATTCTATGGTTCAAAATGTATTCAAAATTGAATGCTTTTTAAGAACATATGTGTAAGTATACATGAAGAATGCAAGAACAATTAAGTCCATTTTACGTACACTGAAAAAGATCAGAGGATCAATGGGACTTGCCTAAATTTGTTCATGGTATTATAAAGATTCAAATTTACTGAATTTTCTGTGAAAAAATGTAACTTACTTCTTATCACTGTTGTAGAATCACTAAGGAACCTCTGAAGATAACATAAGCTACAGCAAGCTGCTAAAGAACTTTAAGATCGTGGTCTGATTTAGATTGGAAAAGACTTTTGAAAATCAAGTCCAATCATCTATCTATCACTACAGGTCCACTGTTAAACCATGCCCCTAGGGAACAAATTCACACATTTCTTAAATTTCTTAAATGCCTCCAGGGGTGACTCCAACTTCAGTTGGCAGCCTGTTCCAATGCCTAGCCACTCTTTCAGTGAAGAAATTCTTCCTGATATCAAATCTAAACCTCTCCTGGTATAACTTGCCACTGTTTTCTCACATCCTATCACTTGTCTCCTGAGAAAAGACAGCAACATCCTCATTGCTACAACCTCTTTTGAGATCACTGTAGAGAGAGCAGTGAGGTCTCACCTCAGCCTCCTTTTCTTCAGACTAAACAGCCCCAGTTCCCTCAGCCACTGCCCATATATCTTGTGTCCCTTCACCAGTATTTTTGATCTTCTCTGCACATGCTTGAACAACTTTGTTTTTTTCTACATGGAATTCAAAGGATTAGATGCCATTCTTAGCAATAAGTTGAGCTATGCCTCCACTTCTTTCTTGTTGTAGCTAGTTAGAGCTAGTTTTAATATTTCTTCTCTGTTTGTCATCTAGGATAGCTCAGTGAGCACAAAGTAACAATCAATTAAAAGTAAGTAGGTATTTCTGACAGCGTAAAAGAGTCCCAAAGAGGATGACAGGAAATGGTAAAAGACAATAAATAATTTATAGCTGGAGAAAATTAATCAAGAACTCCCAATTCCCTCTGTCCCCACATGCAGGTGCTCAATTACAGTACCTCTAAGAAGAGGCAGGAGACCAATAACCAAACATCTGTGACATAAATGAATTTAACTATTAGGAAAGAAAGTATTGAAACATATAAACACGTTGAAGTAACCGAACCAAATTACAATACAGTATACATTTACTTGGTATAATGCCTTTCATTATGTCATTTTCCAGAACTCTTCACATAATTAAATACAAACGCTATGGTGTATAAATGAAATTCAGCAGCGGTAGAGAGATTTTCTAATGGACGTATTCATTCGTAAACTAACACAGAGAAGTAGACAAACAAACAAACAAAAGTAAAGTAGAGAAACAGAGATAGAGTAATCCAGAAAAATTAGTAAATTAGGCCTTAGCACTGGCCCATTAAAATGAATGTCTATTGTTGCACTGACCTTAATGGAAGCAGTTTAACACCAAAATGCAACAAGGAGTTTGCAAAAGGCACAGGAAGCATTGATGGAGAAGTGTAAAGACAAAGAAAATGGCAGTTACTGGTCAGAAGAGGAAGGAAGAGGAATGAACAGATATGTAATGTCCCCAAAGAATTTTGGAAACAGTTGCCTGTCTCATTACTGATTTTCTTCACTTTGATGGCTGCATAATGCAGATGAAATAAGTGAATTGAAATAACAGACCTATCCCAGTTTAAATCACAGAAGGGACACAACAGTGCAGCTCAAAGTGGTTCCTAAATTAACTGCTGATTCATATACATGTAGGAATAGTCCTTTCTATTCTGATTGTACTTTTGCTGTTTTATAAAGCACTAGTGCATGAAGCCACCTGGAATATATCTTGTGACTTTTGAGACTTCCAGGATGAACTCTGCACATTGCTCATCCAGTCTCTTCAGAGTTACATCATAGTGTGGCAGCTACTAGTGCTATTCAAAAACTTTTCTGTTTGATTCCTAACAAACCATTTAGGTAGTACTTTTTTTTTACTCACTTATTTTGATTTTTCATTGATGAATTGACTAATCAATAAAGTAATCATACTTACAGCTTTTATAAATCTTGTCATCATAGAGACCTACATATATTTATGCAACAGATTAAATTAAAACCTGATTTCCTAATACCTTACTGTATTAATAGATGATGGTCTTTGTGATTCTACTTCGATGTGATTTGGAGTGGGTTCTTAAAAAATATTTCTATAAGACTCACTGATCTGCCATGTTTGCTTTGCAGTGGTATTTCTCTGACTAAAATACCTTTTTCCATTTTTCAATTGTATTTATTTACTTATTTATTTATATCAGCAACTATATAGATGTGGAAAATGCACTTTTATTGTGAAATATTCATTTATTTTTTTTCCTAAGGATCTCAGAATGTATCATCCTTCTCTTTTCTCATTACATCTTCTAAAACTATTATTTTGCTCTCATTGCAAAATGAGACTTCAGTCTTTGCCATTAGAACCTTACCACTATACTGATGTAATCATGAAATTTTTTCTACACAATTCTGTTCATGAATCTCACTAACAGACTCATATAGAAAAAGAATGTGACTTGTAGCTGATCAGGGTACAGGGTCTGATTCCTCATTGTTTGAAACCAATACTCAATTAAAAAAATACAGAAATTAGATAAACTACTATTGGAACTATTTTATTACTATTAGGTTATTTTTGAGGTATATGGATTACCATCCAAGATACAATTCAGTAGTACACAGTGTGAGAATCCTTCTTTGTTTTTTAGGCTCAAAGCTTGCTTCCTGAGGTATTTTGTTGAGGAGGCAAGTGATGGGTGTTGTGTGACAATCAACATCACTGTGTAGACAATTTTACATCTTTGGAGCTGTTTGCCTTCGGAAGATAGTGCTCAGGACTGTTTACTGGCAGAAGATCTAGCCTGTGACCAAATAATTCCTGTTTGCTATGGATGGCTGGGGGATAATAGCATTGTATCCTGCGAAGGCAAGATACGAGTTGGTGTCTCCCTGCTTCCTCTTATCTGCTGGCAAGGCCAGAAAGATAAGAACAAAGGAGGTTCCTGCTGAGGTCCCAGAGCCAGAAGCTGCCACCGCAAGGAGAACTGACTCAACCACCTTGGGTTTGAGCTGTCACTCAAAGGAGAGCTGACTCGACCACTTTGGATTTGAGCTGTCACTCCAAAGACAGCTGACTCAACCACTTTGAAGCATTGAAAAAGGGCCATCATCGCCATGGCTGTCTGTCGCCGTCGTCATCAACAGAACAACTCTGCCCGACGACCCACCACTACTGAGGATCAAAGACGGAACTACGAACCTCGCTGGATCCATGGTGGTAACTGTCTCCCTCTTGCTGCCTATAAAGACTCCTTGCTTCTTCTATCTTTTCTATTGTCCTCCTTCCCTTCCCCATTACCCTAATTTATAATAGTGTCCGTCCTCCCCTTCCCCATTTCCCCTGATTAAGATTTGTAATGAACTGGTCGGACCAACATTTGAACTGTTGCTTCTTAATCTCATGCTGGGTATATAGATAATAAAAGAACCTCCTCTCCCTCCTATAAATTGGAGCGAGACACACAGGTCTCCAACACTTAAATGCAAACCCTAGACAATTAATAGCAACATATTTTGTAATGCATTTTTGCTACTTTTGTGACTATTTTCCGTAGATATTTTAAAAACATCTTCTTTCCTGTAGCTCTCTGTAAACTGGCTTCATGTTGAAAAGTATGTAATTTAACAACTAACTTTGCATTCCTGAGTTAACAACAAATCAATTTTGCTAATTTCACCATGTGGTAAAAGTAAAAAGCATTTTTTAATTCTTGCCACTTTTTAATTATTTTCACTCTGAATCAGGGAATCACAGAGTGGTTGAAGGGATTTCTAGCAGTCATTAGGCCCAACTCCTTTGTCAAAAAGTGCCAACAAGAGCTGGTAGACCAGGACCACGTCCAGGTGGCTTTTAAAGATCTCCAATGAGAGAGATTCCACACCTCTCCTAGCAACTGTGTCAGTGCTTGGTCACTCTCAGAATAAAGCAGTGTTTTCTGGTGTTCAGAAGGAACCTCCTGTTTTACTTTGTTCCCACTGCCTCTCATCCTCTCCTTTGGTACCACTGATTAGAGTCAGGTTCTGTCTTGTTTTCATTCTCCTTTCAGGTATTTGTATACATTGTCCACGAACCAGCCCGTGGTGGAGAATGCAGGCATTAGCTGCTTTTTAACTTTTTAGAACAAATCTCTCTCTCTGCTCTCAGAGATCTTCGTTGTGAAAGTTTATTACTTTCACAGGTGCTCACTGAAAACTTGACCTTGAAAGTCCAGGTGGACTGCCAATATTCTGGGATATTTGTAAATTCTGAGCACTGCTGTCTTGCTGTCTTTCCTATAGAGAAAAAAAAAAAAAAAAAAAAAAAAAAAAAGGTTCCACTTTCTCTTTGAAACCTGTTTGCAGAAGCTGCTAATTTGACAGAACTTGTGATTCTTAAACAGGTTGCCAGTCTCTCCTTTGAATCCTTTATGCATTTTTTGAATGCTCATTCTCCCTGAATGTACTGTTCATCATTTTATTCAGCATTTGTATTTATCATATTCTGAGGAAGCCTTCCCCAGAACCAGTGAATACTCAATGTCAGGGAGCGTGGAGAGTCTTGGGAGAAACTTTAGAGAGATGGACATCTTCGGTGTCATGGAACTGTACTCCTGAACACTTGTAGGACCCTGAAAGCCTAAACAGATATTTGAGACAGAGATGTTGCAGCTCAGGCAGATCTGAGGAGGAACAAATGATTTGGGGCCTCACTAATGCTTAGTGGGCCTTATTCAGTACTATCCCAGAGGGGGAGAAAGTTTCTGAAATTGAGAGAGTCTTTGTGCTGACAGAGTGTGTCTCAGAGCTGATAGGGAGAATCTCCATGTCCAGAAAGAGAGTCTCCTAGTAGAGAGAAAAGACCTCCAATCCGAGCAGGACTACCTCCGATCCGAGAGAGACTGCCTGCAATCCAAACTCGACAGTCTCCAATCTCAACAGGACACCCTCCAGTCTGAACAGGAAGCCTTCCAATCCAAAAGAGACGCTCAAATTTGAAAATCTTCAATTTCAACAAGACTCCCTCCGGTCCGAGCGAGATACCTTCCAGTCCAAGCAAGACACCCTCCAGTCTGAATGGGATGTACTCCGAACTGAGTGAGATGCCTTCAAGCATGCAAAATTCAGTCTCCAAACTGAACTAAACAGAATTCACTCTCATCAAGCCATTCTTGAATCTGAGCTAAATATCCGCATAATCAAATGAGACAGACTCTGAGCCAAGTTGGAGAATGAGAGCATTGGAACTGACCAACCTGATCAACTACAGGAGGCACCAGAATTTATGTCAATTGCCTCTGTAAGAGGACAGAAAATGAAACAAATCTCGACTCAGAACAGAAGAAGGAGGAGGAGGGGAAAGTAGATGAAGCAGTTACTGTAAGAGAAGGAAGGAAAGATGTCCAGAGGAGTGTCTCTGAGATCCAGGGGAAGAGCCTCTGAGGCCAGGGGAGGGGCCCTCAATAAGACTGCAGTCAATAACTCCTAGGAGAGCAACAGTCCTGAAAGGGAAAGAGGTGAGCAAATCATTGTTACCATTGTTGATCGGTCTCTGAAAATGAATGAAATTCAAAGTCTGAGAAAAGACTTTTCACGCCACCCAAATGAGTCTATTGCCACCTGGTTACTTTGATGTTGAGACAATGGGGCCAACAGTGTGCGGCTAGATAGAAGAGAAGCTCGCCAACTGGGTGACATTGCTAGGGACGCAGCCATTGACAGAGGTATTAGTACATGCCAAAATGGGTCCTTCACCCCCATTCAAAAACAATCTGATGCCTGAGAAGAAGAATTGGATTGATATGAAAAAAAGCACCCATTATTTGAAAGAATATGCTGTGGTGGAAACGTTACATAACCCCACTTTCATTCCAAATGAGCCAGACCAAGAGCATGATCCTGAGAGAGTCAGATGTACACCAAATATGTGGCGTATATTCACAAAGACTGCGCCAAAAAGGTACGCCAGTACATTTGTAGCAGTGTATGGCAGAAGGAAAGAAGACCCCTTATAAATGAACTGATTGATAAACTTCAAGACTTTGAGTTACATTTAACCCCTCTATGAGCTTGTGTTCCAGCCATTATAAAAGTAGCTGAAAAGCTTTACAGAATGGAGAGCAATCGAGAAGATGTAATAGATGAACTGTCTACCGTTCTTAATGCTGATGGATCCATTGTGGTACCAGATACCTCCAATGGGGACCAAAATTCCCAAAACAGCCTACTGGAGGGGATGATCAACTTGATTTCCTCCCAGCCTGATCATCCAATATCGCAGCTATTCAAAAGACGTCCTTCTGCTTGAGCAAGTGATGACACTAAGATTATGTTGTGTTTTTCCTTGTGGCGTCACCTACATGACCATGGAGAAGATATGAAGAAGTGGCATTAAAAACCCACTCCTGTGCTTCAAGCATGGGTAAAAGAATTACAAGACAGATCAACCATCAAGGTGAACTTCTCCAAAAAGGTGATAGCTCCAGTTGTGGAACACAGCAATAGCCATAAGAACAACAGAGGTAACAAATAGAAGGGCCCTGCCCACAGCTGGGGGGGGGGAAAAAGAAAATAGAGTGTATTGGACTGTGTGGATTAGATGGCCTGGCACATCAGAACCACAGAAATATAAGGTCCTGGTGGACACTGGTGCATGGTGCACACTAATGCCCTCGAGACACCAAGAGGCAAAATCAATTTATATTCATGGTTGCTTCCACGATGGTAAGCACATAACGCTTATCATTGTAAGATCATGGTAAGGTGATATAGTCAACCTGCCATGCCTCCCCATATTTATACTTTTCCACTGCCCTTTCCTCCAGAGAGTTTTCATCCTCTTGGCTTGTTTAATTGTGGCACATAGGTCACAGTCATGAATAGCCTGTGCAATAGCATCCATAGTTAAGTCCACCCTTCGGTCCCTCGCCCACTCATATGTTCATCTCTTCCTTGATGGCCTGAAGTCTCTTGGACCCACTGAGCTAGAAATAATTCACTCTTATGTTGCCAGTCCAAATCTACTTGAGCCACCTCAATTCTGGCAACTCGATCTACCTGATGGTTATTTTGCTGTTCTTCAGTAGCTCAACTCTTGAGCACATGAGCATCTAGGTGACGCACCTTTATAACCATATTTTTTGTTCAGGCAGCAATGTCTTTCCATAGTTCAGCAGTCCAAATAGGTTTACCCCTTCTTTGCCAGTTTTGTTCCCACTGATGTAACTATTCCCATAAGGCATTTGCCTCCACCCATGAGTCAGTATAAAGATAAAGCATTGGCCGCCTCTCCTGTTCAGCAACATCTAAAGGGAAGGATCACCTCTTTTAACCTCCTAGCAAAACTTTGCCTAATTAAGGCAAGAATACAAAATGGAAGAAGGATGAATGCGTCTCTTGCTCAGGTTCTGTGGGTCTCCACTGGATAGAATGTGAGAAATCATGCCAGATTCTGCTTCCAGGATGGGATATGGGGAAAAATAAATGGTATGGAATAGATAATACAATGTCCTGTGAATTTAGATAATGGCCGCCTCTTTTGAAATTGTAATTCATAATATCCAATTTGTGCATTTGAAATTATTAAATTGCAGTTTGACTCATCTGCTTGGTAGAATATATGTTTTTGATCTGATTTAGGAAATGGGTTTTATTCTCAGAGCTTTTCTGCCACTTTTTCAACATTTCTCATCCACTAATAAATTTCAAATCTTGATTTAAATTGCATGATTTAACAATATGAATCCATACTTAAGATTTTTCAATTAACATTCAAGAATTAACACCAATTACAGTTTGTTCCATTTTGAAACTTCTAGGTGTTCCATATTATCAAGTCTAGTTTTAACATCATCATGGAAGGGTTCAAATTTTCCTTCTTTGATGAATAATTTCTGTAATTTTTTTCCCACTCTACAGTCAGATAGGCCATACCATGCTAGCTTCTTTTGTGCTTTCTTTAAGGAGTTTATAAAAGTGTTGTGATAGAACACCAGGCAGCAAAGGCCATAGACTGGAACTGCTCCATTCTTTCTTTACAGATAGCATACTTAAAGACACCAAAATTAATCTATATCTTTGAATCATTGAATCTGCATTGTCACAATTATAACAAACAAAAGCACAATCAAATAAAAAACACAATCTAGGAAAAATAATTTGTCTTGCTTTTCACAAAACAAGTTTTAAACTGAATAATTTCAATATGTTCTACATCATTCTCATTCGTGTCTGATATGGCAAGATTCATGATTTCTCTCAAAAGTTGCTTGGCTTCATTTGTATTTAAAGTGCTCAATTTTTTATGTTTTTATCTGCCTGCTCTACTGTGTTGCTCAGATATTTCTTCCAGTGGAGCTTGCACGGTTGCTTTTGAGAAAAGGCCAAGTCTTCTGGGGCAGGGATCCATCTGGTCCAGAATAAAACTAGCATAACAAAGTGTAAGGGGAACTTCCTCCCTTAGTCCTAGCAACTTCAATTATTTACAAATACAATTATATTCGCATAGTAAGCTATAACAAATGAATAGCATTGTACTTTTTGTTAGAACAGTTCACAATTACCTACAAATCAGTTCATTTTCATTTGCATTACTTCTGATCGTTTGTGATCACTGTGTGTTTAGAGCCTAGATTTGTTCTATGATATAAAATACATACATAGATACACATTGCCAAAAAATATTGGAGAAATCGTCTTACAATTTAATTTGTGAAAGGTAGCTGTTTTTTCTTCCAAGAACCTGCAAATAAAAAAATTCTGAAAAGATTAAAAAAATATATCCATATTTAAGAGAATTCTACTACATTTTTTTTTCTTCTGTATAAACCACTTTTTCTGCATGTAGAAACATTTAAATTTGTTATCCCAATTTTTTTTTAATCGAATGCATCTCCATTGTAGCAATAATCCATATAAGCTATACCAATGTTATATGTAAATGGCAAGAATCAGTAGAGTGATCTAGTCTTTTCAAAGCTAATAGCTTTTTGAATAACACAATTCTTCCACTTTCCCATTTAAGAAAATTAAATCTGTGTTTAAAAATATCTTTATTTATGTCTCTCTAAAATGGCATTTTTTTGTATGCATTGTCTTAAGAACAAGCCAGTAATCAAGAAAACTTTGAATAGTATAATCAAGACAATATGTTTTGAATGGAACATCTACATATAGATTTGTATTGCAAGAGTTGGAATAAAGTGCTCTGATGTTTGAACTTTCTCAATGAAAGAAGGGTATTTACTGTCCACTGCACCCCAACAAACCTTCATACGCTTAGTTATCTTCTACTTGCTCCTTTATATGCTGACTTCAGCAGCAGTACCAAGAGTAGCGGAATGGTATTTACAGGCTTCTCATCTGACTACTTCTTCCAGAGCTTATTCCTTCTTACCACCAACTTCAGTGTGCTTTGGCCTCTCTATAAGCAGACAAATAAATTATTCTTTCCCTTAGTAGACTGCAGCTATTCAGAAAGATACATTTCCTACCAAGACAGCATCTTCCTCAGATGTAACATACACAGAGTCATTTTGAAGCACAAAACTCCAGCTATCTTACTAAAACTATGGAGCTGGATTAATTTTTCTTCCTCTGAAGGAAAGACAAATCAGCAGGGAACTCATTATCTTTGAGGGCCCTTTGAGAGTTTTGTTATATTGGATCTCACCTTGCTGATACACTCCATCTCTGTCATCAATATGGTGAAAAGATCAGTAATGCTTCAAACTGTTTTTTATCTCCTCGTGATGTGACTGAAGCTCTCAAAGTCTGTTTTGAGAAGAGAAAAAGCAAAGGACATTTTTTCTGAGGTTTATAAATGTTAGATTACAAAATGGTGCAATAGTGGAGTTAAAAAGTTTTTTTTTTTCTTGAAGAATAGATAGACAAAAAGTTAAAATTCTCTCCTTAGTACCATATTCTTATTTGAATGAAAATATGTGCATCTTAAAGTGAGTTAAAAAATGGAGATTTTAGAATCTGAATGCATATCCAACTTTGCAGTTGTTCAAACTATGATGAGACTAATTCAAATCCCCAAAATACGTGTGTGAACTTGGTTTGGGGAAATACGTCCAGATCAAAATTTGAGTTAAGCTGGTGGAATCCATCTGTATATTGAAATCGCATTATATGAACTGTGTAGAGTGCCTGTGAGAGTACAATTCTTGATACTATTTGTACCACCCTGTAACAAAATACATTTTATGAAGGCATGTGCACATAGAAAAACTTGACAGGTGGCACCCTAATAGGAGTTTAAACCTGCACAAATTTGCCACCTCTAACTTTCCCACTGTTCGCAAAAACAAACCGACAGACCTGACTGGCTTTTCTTGACAGCTTTAAAGCAGGGCATTGTTTCAGAGTTTATTAGTATGCACATGAAATGGCAAGACATGCTTGATTTCAAAGGTTTTTTTTATTTCTGCTTTTTTTTTTTTTTTTTTCTCACTTTTTTTTTTTCTTCTTTTCTTGTCACTGATGGTGCAGAACCTGCTCCTGCTCATCATTCTTTTTTAATCTAGCCCAGTGATGAAACAGACGACTGGGGCAAGCTTGGCAGTTGAAGGATCCAAATGCTAAACTCCAGGATTAATTTCTCTAGCACAGGCATCTGGGAGTCAGATCCTCTCCCCTGGTTTTCCTGGCAGCTTGATTTAACTCCTGGCAACGCAAAAGGCTCATTGTGTTAGACTGTGAGTTCATTTATCCTGGCAGGTAAAAGACTGCCAGATTGCCTTTGTCAAATGAAGGAATTTGTATTTAAATATTAGTATCCTGATTTTTCCAGGTTTGGGAACTCAATTGTTGAAGATCTCTGCATTCAATTATGACGCATTCTTTTGACATCTTCCTCATAAACTGATAATAGATTGAAGTTGTCATTAGTGAATGAAAACAACATAGCCAAGGAAAAAAGTCCAAGAGAAATACTTCAAAAAGGGAAGCACAATGCTAATCCATGAAGAATGACAATGAAAGTAGCTTCACTGATTTATAAATGTAAAATCAGTGTAAATGAGATCAGATCAACATCATTTTGACCTTAGCTCAATGTCTCTAATTATATTTTTTTCCTTGAGTAATTACCTTTTATACTTCAGGACTGAGAAATAATCTGCAACAGAATCACAGAATGCATTCTTCCAGTAAATCTTTTTTACCCATAGCAGTAGTGTTTCATGGGAAGTATACCCTAAATATTAAAGTGATTTCAGCTTTTACACAGAATCACACAGAATCACAGAATCACAAGGTTGGAAACGATACACCATGTATACAGTAGTTGCATTGACTGCTAGTCATCAGAAGATCTAGAGCAGCATAAACACAAAATGGATCTCCTGTGAAAATATAAGAGAAATTTTGGGTTTGTTATTAGGCGACTAACCAGGGATTCGGGCTGTCACGGTGCAGGCAGCTGGACTGTCTCATGATAAGCACATATGGGAGTTATTCAGCATTTTGGTAGGTGCTTGGAATAGTACGTCCATTGGCCTTGAGGAAGAAATTAAGTGAGGAAGAAGGAGCTGAAGGACGAAGATAAGGAACAAGAAGATGGACACTACCTGCAGATGGCCACCATGGAACAATGTAACAATGAAGGGCCAGTGGTAGGATTGGTGCTGGGCAGCCTGAACTGATACCCACCAATAAGATTATGACAAGTGGACTCTGGAGGGTATATAAGATACTGTTGAATTTCAATAAATGCCATTTTGCAGCATTCCCCTTATTGGTGTCTGTGTTGCAATGGTCCTAGTGAGGAGAGATTGCGGGTAGAGCAAGGAGAGAACGCAAGCCCCTGCAGTGAGGGATTCTGAAATGGTGGCATGCCTGCGGCAGAGAAATTCACTGGCTTTTTAATAATTTGTTTTTATTTTTTATTAAGCAATACAGGCTCAAGGCGCACAACAAACTAGGTGATGTATGAAATTTCACAGCAATTTAATCAAGGATAGAATTAAGGTATAGAATGATACTGAAAATGTAACTACCATGGAAAAATACAAAGCAACAGTTGTGTGCAATAGAGAGAATGCTCAGTTTCACTGAAACTAGTTCCTCTTATATGAACATACGTAATCTAATATTATGTACTTTTGTAATACCACATCAACTACTTGTTAAAACAACAACAACAAAAAAGCTCCAAATACAGCCTGAATCACAAAAACAGGTGGGTCTATTCCTGCTATTTGGTTATTCAAACTCATTTTACAACTTATGTTTATGAATCTTACTAAATTCAACAAGCCCCATGGAACAGTGGAAAAAACTGAAAGTCAACAGTCAACATTGTCAGTACAGAGAAAGAAGATGATATTAAATGTTGCGTTTATATTAAAGAATGATTCTGCAGTCTCTAGTAGCATTCTTGACCAAAAGGGCACTTGGAGCATTCTGAGATAGAAGAAAAGTTATAAAACAACTCAGGCAGAGGAAGGAGAAAACTGCAATTTGGGATTTCCTTTCCTTTCCTTTCCTTTCCTTTCCTGAGTGGAGTACATTGTACCTAGAAAGTAGAAATAAATCTTATCTTGAAGGCAACCAACATGTTTACGCTCATTTTTTTCCACGTTTGTACTATATCCACACTTCAGTTAGAACACAGTCAAGGTCAAATAGATTTTATTTAACAGATGATAATACTGTGTATGCAGTTTAAGTAGTGTGTCTGGTTATGTGCTGATCTGAAATGTGATCTGAGAGCTTTTTGACTGCAATCAAGGTTTATTACGATGCCATGATTCATGACCTATAGTTCACTGGTGGGGGCACAGGTCTTGGACTTGTTCTTGAGCAATCAATTACATGCTTTTGATTAGAGAATTTTGGAGTGTGGCTTTGATCAAGGTCTTGTCAAATGAAACAGTCAAGAAATGATGGATCAGCAGAAGGATTAAAATCAGATCTGAAGAAATACAGTGAGGTGTCTCTGGGGATAATCAGACCTTTACTCCAATTAAGAAAAAATCACCAGTATTATATATGTGAAAAGAACCTGAGTACTCTCTACACAGTATTCATGTCACAACATAAAATTGTTTCCTTGCCCAGGGCAGGGTCCTTTATAGCAAGTGTTCTGCAAAGTGATATTAAGTCACCTGGCAGCATTTATTACAGCTGTTTCCTCTTCCAAACACTCTCATCATGGTTGAAATCTTGACCTGACTGAAATCAAAGACAATATTCCCACCAATTCCCTAGCTGCAATGATTACATTGTTTTATTTTACAAACATTTCTTTTGATTTGCAATAAATACGAACCTTTCCATATTGAGTTGAATGGGGAAAGGAAACTTCAGTGTTTCCCATTGAAAATTGTATATTTGTGAACTGTTTAGTTTTATGTAATTAATAGTATTACTAATCTATATATAGCCTGCAGTGTACAAAAACGGAGTACATCAGATAAACAGTTTTGATTGGAATGGTACCCCGTGAATTTTAATTCTAATGATATTTTGTGTTTTCCTTCAAAACTGCTGTAACTTGCACTGAGTTGCTCTTTAGATCATGCACGCAGTAGCATCAGGGAATTTGAAGAAAATATAAAGTCTAAAGAATTTTTCCTAAAGAAAGGATATTACTCTTAAAGAGATTTCTGTCAAATAAAACAAGAAAAAGCTTTGTCATTTTAAGTACCTTTTTCAGGGTTTGTAGCAAGGGACATGAATTCACTGTGAATGGTTTATCATGTCAAGATAGTGAATTATTCTAGATGTTTGAAACACTGAAGTAACTATTTAGCAGTGAGGTTTATAAAAAGAAGGATGCAGGTGCTGGTATCACAGAAGAATTCTTTATTTTAGTCATACCATTTTCAAAATAAGAATTTGAAAGTATGTTCCTCAATCATGTCACTAAGGCATATAATTTCATTGTTTAATTTAGAGTGAGAGATGATATGTTGTTTCTAAACAACGTTGATATTGTGCTTTTGTTCATTTATATGGGTACTGCTAATATCGTTGCTTGGCAAATTGCTATTGTGAGAGAGACTCTGTAGATAAATTTAAGTAAAACTTATTACCAAAAAAGCTAGCCTATGATTAATCTATGGAAGCCTGTAAAAGCTGTAGGAACTCTTCTTGTGAGACATAAATTACTTCTTTTATCCACATACATAAACAAATTGGCTTGAATAGAACATTTTGAACAATAGAAAAAAAAAATAATTTTTTTTTCATGAAAAACTGTAAAATTTTATGCCAGACTGACATTTATCTTATTATGTTCATTCCTAACAATTTGAGAACCTCAAAAGGTTTAGAATTAGATGCTTGCAGAAAGGGGATTGTGTCATGCAGGATTCAAATCAATAGCTCAATAGGCAAAATAGAAATAATGGATTATATTTACAGAAATATTTGAAGTTATACACAACATCTCTATGCTGTTCAATTAGTTCTTCTAAATTTTATAATATTTACTGAACTACTAAATAGTCTTTCCTTTTCAAAATTTTATCAAAATGAGATCTTTTAATTTTTGATTAATATACTAATATAAACAGGTATACCTCTGGTTTCCATAAACTGGATGCAAAACCCAAGACATGAAAAAGCTGGAAGATTTTTCACTTTTCTTCAGTTTTGTATTCTAGAAATTGAAAGTGCCTTTGGGTGTTGATTTTAACCGAATGTTCTTTGCTATGTTGCACCTGGGAGGGATTGTCAATGAAAATGTTAACTTGTGAAGTATTTCTTAGCAAATAATTACAGTGCAGCTCCCTCTATTCCATGGCTTTTATTTCATTGACTGTGTCACTTGTTTGTTCAGCTAAATGCTGATAAATGCTATTTTGAGGATTTATGCTCTGAAATTTTTTTTTCCTCTTAATAGTTTTATTGAAATACAAAATCAACTGTTAAATGTGAAAGTAGAAGCATATATGATATGCATGGTATATTTTGTCCTAAGAAGGAAACATAAGGCCAACAAATCTGACAAACATTCAAGGCAATTTCTTTATCTTTCAAACTTTGACACTATTTCCACGTAACATTCTTTAGTGTAATTTTGAATTGAAGCATGGGTTGAACACTTCACAGCAGAGATTGTGTTCTTTTTTATTTTAGACAGAAATTTGATCTGAAGTTATCATTCAATTAAATGTTTATTTACTTAGAATCTTACTATTCTCATTACTCTATCTAAATATCTAAATATCTACATATGGGAAATAGTGCATATAGCTTATTCAAAAGAAAAATTATCATCAATGCCAAACTCATTTATGTTCAGCCATTGCTGTAGCATTCTTTTTAATCTGTGTATGTGTCTTTGTGTTCCTTTCAATGTGCCATTATTAGGGTATTTGGTTTTGAGTTGTGCCATTTCTGTGGAGCGCAAGTCTGTCTGCATGATAGGGAATTTTATTTCTAAAAAGTATCATAATCAACATGAATTTTCTCATTTAACAAAAGATGTTTAATCACATTAAGAATCAGATTAAATTAATAGTTATTAGGAGCACTGAATATAAGAACACAAATGTAACCTTTGCAACTGACAGAGCCAGCTTTGTCCTAATGACACTTTCATGCATGCATCTATTCAAAAAATCTGTTTTGCCCTCATTCCTGTTGAAAAGTTGTTGCACAAACTGAACCCCCTGAGTTAGAAACCCATTCTTGGTTTCCAAATGAAATATATTCATAGCCATTTGTTCTTGTGCCAAGATCATCCTTTAGTTTAAGTACTTCTTATCTCTCCCTGGTGTTTATCCCTCATGTATTTAAAGGGAATGGCCATAGCATCCTCTGGCTTTCATTTTGTTAAGATAAAATACTGGAAGCTTATTTCAGGAGATGGTTTCCATAATAATTCTGCTAACACTTATTTGTATTTGTTTTAGTCTGAATGAATATTTTTTTAATGTGAATGTCAACAATTTTGCACAATAGTGCAAATAGATCTTTACTAATGTACTATATGATGATGTTCATGATTTCTTTCTTTTCCTGGCCTAATGGATCCAGAGATTGCCTGTTTTGCAAGTACATCACTTCCACAGACTGAAGTCATCTTATGATCAACTGAATGCAGTTTTTTCCCTTTTTTTTTTTTCCAAATGGATGAATTTCCATTTGATATCAAGATGTATTGTTATTAGTCCCAAATTAAATGGTATTGTACTCTACACTATTCACTTTAATTTCTGTTAGTATAATTTAGTAAATTAAATTATTTATTGTGGCCTGTGTCTGTCACTTCTCCCTCATTTCCTTTATTTGCTCATTATTTAAAATCATCTATGAAGAATAATATCTGGCTAGTCTATTAGCCCGGCTATCATAATTTTAATGAGCTCATGCTTTTTTTTAATGTCTTATTTTGTCTTTACTTAACTCATGCTTTCCTTCAAATTAACTCCAAATCATTGCATAGCACTAATTATTCAAATAGTTTGGTTTTTTTTTTCCTCAACCCTAATTGTACTATACAGCTTGAAAACAACAGACATACCTTTCTGAAAGAGTTAAAATTACACAGTGTATCATTTCATCTTTCTGATAGGGATTATCCTGTCTCTTGACTTGAGTGCACTAGAGGGATTTTTTTCAACTTATTTATGGTAATTTACATTTGCAGACCCTGATGTCTAAACTAGCTTGTGTCTTTTATTATGCTTAATGCCTCCAACTTTACTGAAAACTGAGGCAAAATATTAATTCAGTTTTGGGGCCATATCTAGATATATTTAATTTCTTTCCTTGATCTATTTTTAATTATGTGGATAAGGAACTTTTCAGTATTTGTTTTAATATCCTTTGCAAGATCTAATTTATCTTGGCTTTTTCAGTTCTCACTTCTCTAAACATATTGACCTGTAACACGTAGCTCTCACTTCTGATTAAACCCTTTTCTTTTTTGTGCAGCCTTACTGCTTTTCTCACTTTTGAAGACACTATTCATCCTCTTAGATCTGAGGCTCTTTTCTATAAGTTTCCTCTACTTTGCTGGTAATGAAAATTGAAGAAAATTCCTGTACTTTCGAGTAAGTCAGATTCTAAGCCTCTGCCACATTCAATTCCACTCCTGCAAGACTTCTCTTCTGAATTTTAAACCTTAATTATCAAGGTGCTTTTATTTGGTTCCCCTTCATTTCAGCTGAGTCACTCATAACCACTTAATCCAGGGTTACACCACTTACAACCACTTGATAAAGAGTTTTTAATAGTAGTGCCTCATGTGAGTCTCTACTGTCATAGAATTCCTAGCAGTAAATATAATAAATATGAATTCACATGGATTTATCACAAGTAGACAGTCACCCCTTCTATATAGAAGGATAACTTTGAAAAGATGCATTTCTGTTCCAAGACTGACGACTCTATTTCCTGTTTGCAGGAATGGCCTATGGAGGTGGGGAGTGGAGGGAAGAAATCAGAAAATAATAAGTGATAAAGTTTGGACATGACACTGCAGCTGAAGGAAAACCATCAAGTAGTAGTGGAGGATTACTGCTACTGCACTATCTGCACTATCAAGGCAGACTGCAAATAACTACTGGTAAACCAGCACATAACATGTATTTTATTATGTCTTAAAGTACTATTTAGAAGAAAATAACGTAATTGTATAGACAATGTTCATGAAAGAAGAGACTAAATTATTTAACATCTAGGAGTAGATCTTAGCTTGAGTCCTCTAACTCAAAGCTAGCAGAAGAGTAGGGTCACTATGACTGCTGCTTTAATCCAATGCTAATTATTCTATGAAAGGGAGAACAATTTGAATGAAAAAGAGCGGCTTTCATGAAAGAGTCAAAATGTGCAGGAACTGAATTTACAGGATGGATTTTATCTTTTACATATCATGAAAGATCAAAAAATCGACCTCCCCAAAAAACTAACAGCAAACAAACAAAACCAACCTGCTTATATAAAGAGTTGTAGCTACTACTTCGTCTTCCAATGGCTTTATGAATTAAGATGGGTTCAGAAATGTAACAGCCTGAGGCTGTCCAAAATTGCTGTTTGCACTTCTTGTGTCCTTAAGGGGAAACAGTCCTGGATTTTTTTCTGATGTTATTTAAGGTTTTTGAGAGAATCATGTTGTCTTTAGGTGACTTTAGCTGTAGGTACTTTAGAATCAGGTTTGTCTCTTCGGTGTAGCTGGAATGAAACTTCTAATAATTGCTCTGCCACATACTTGTTGCATAAAATTGAATGAGCTAATATCTTGCCTCAGATCTGTGGAACAGGATTAATTGTTTCTCTTTCTGCTGGAAAGATGATATTTTGCAGTCCCTTTCTCTTTTTCCTTCCACACTACTCCTTATATTTTTTCCAACAATTTGATGATAACACTGTAATCATTTTGGCACAGGTGTTTTGTTTGTTTGTTTGTTTGTTTGTTTTTTTCCCCAATATGATTTACATACTACATTTTATATTTTAATAATTGAGCAGAAACTAGGAATATCCTTGTTTTTGTCATATTAACACCTAAATTCTTGATTCACAAAAGCTCAGTGTCTTTAAATGTATTGGAGAGCAATTTCTTTTCATTTTTTTTTTCTTCTCTACTGCTACTAGGATGTAGTCTGGAGCTGAGGGCTCTGGCTTTAAGGATTATTAAAGGTTTATTCTTGTGTCAAAATTGGCTGGGAATCCAATATTTCATGTGAACATTTGAATTGAGAGACTATTTCATGAAAGGCATATAAATAATCTGCTTTTTATAAAGATCTTGTTTTTTTGTTTTGTTTTGTTTTTTGTTTGTTTTTTTTTTTTTTTTTGTTTCTTTTTCAACTAACTACTTATTAGGTTCTGTGCTTTCTAGCCTTGGTGGAAGAGTTTCACACCAGCCATGACTTAGAGGTCTAACTGGGGAAGGGACAGGATTGCTACTACATCTCAGACTCAGCATTTTCCTGTTGGCACATCCTTGAGTTCAGGGAGTGGACTAATTTCTGCCTGGACTTCAGATTGCATCCCAACAATTCCCATGCAGCAGATATATATGCTACTGGTGTAGGCTACAGGTATAATAGATGTAACCCAAGAAATGTAGAAAGGATGCTCTTAGAGAGGATGCAGAATTGCTACAGAGTTCTGTTCTATTATCCCAGTAAAAATCTCTGGGACTTAGAGATTTAGACCGGGGAGAAAAAAAAAGAAAAAAAATAGGAAATTCATTCATTGTCTGTTTCATTTCTTAACTGGACCTGTACTTTCACAAAGGATTCTTACTTCTAGGTATGTAAATTATTACATTTCTGAGAATGGCATTTTTAACATGCCTTGAAATGGATGGTTCCCTTCTTAAGACAGGAAAATAATAGACTACATGCACTATATATTTAAATTTTACATCTGAAAGACTGCCATGCTGAAATTTTTATGGCATGTCTTGATCTCTAACTTATTCACAGATAAAATCTCTTTGTATTTAGTCATATAAGTAAACAGCAAGCCAAGGGAAAAAAAAAAATTCTTATCCTATTATTGGGTACCAGATGCGTGAGAAACTCTTGTCCCCATCTGCCTGCTTCATCTTAGATGTGAGAACATCACATTAATTTAGACTATCATATTAACTACATCTGATTGCTTAGGACATGAGTTACTGGATCTGTGTCTCAGTGCAGGTGGTACACTTTCCAATATGATGAACTACAGCAATCATGACGTACTAGACAATTTATTTATAAGTTACTCTGGAAGCATGAAATTTAGTTTTTATAGAATATATGTAGATCTTTCAATTATTAAGGAAATTACAGCCACTTTTGTTGTAGTAATTTCTTTTTTATAATAAAATTTTGCTTAAGGAAGAAAAATGACTTGACTGTAATTGATTTCTACTATATTTTATCCTTTTATGCTACACCTGTCATCATATCTGCATGTCTCAGATTTAAGACTACTGAAATGGCTGTAGCTGAAGGTGATATTTGTGATGCGCTGTGGATTGTATCGAAATCTTTTAAACTCATTTAGACTATGACATTCTGTGGCAGATTAATTAAAATAATTCACAGCTTCTTCAGCCTGGGATGGAAAAGGGGAAACAAGTCTCAGATGTGAAATGCACTCATCAGACTCAGTCATTGCTTGATTACTCTTGTATCTATGGCATTTGTTTTGTGATGAGTTAATGTCAGTATTTTGGTCAGGGAAAAATGGCAGATGAATGCTCCTGTGGTAAAAAGGCAAGTCTTTTCCCACTGGCAACACAAATATGCTTTCTGTGCGCCTACAGAAGTGAGGTGAACAATGGAAAACACTTCCCTGTTTTAAACACTCTATCAAAAGCTCTCTGTGATTCACCTCTGTGACCTGTTTGAGCCTCTGTTCAGCAGGGAAGCAAAAAGCTTGAGTTTGACTCTCTCTCTCGGCCCCACACTCTCACTACTTCAGCCCATCTACAAGTCTGGCCATAAACTGCTTGAGGTGATGACAGCCTTTTATTTCTCTGTGTATTTAAAATTCACTGCAGGAGGCAAGAAGTCATTCAGCTGTCTTTCTTCATTTTATTTTGTCCTTCAGAAATTCTTAAATTAAAGAGTTTTTCCCAGTTATCAGTAGATAGCAATTTTTTTTTTAATTTTAGCTTAGGCTGCCAACAGTTTTGAGTTTTTAAGGAGGTGCATTCTGCTGTGAACAATGAAAATAATTATAAACTTATCTAATAATGTTGATTTCAACTGAAAGATTTTCTCTGCACTTAATGGTGTAATATGACTTGGCTGGGACTTCAAATATCTTTGTTCATTTTCTCATTTTTCCACTGAAATACAGCTAGGTTTGGGGCATGTTTTTAATGTGTTTACCATCAATACCTCCTGCTGTTTTTCCAGGGATCTGTGATGACACATGTCTTTATTCGTTAGCTCCTGCCTTGTTCTTCACATTGCCAGAATTTGAATGCGCGTTGCATGCATTGCAGAACCTTGGGTGTGATAATGACCTTTAGGTCTGAGAAGGGTACTGAGATGTCAGTACTGAGATGTGATGCTTTACATTTGCAGACTTTGATTCATGCAAACATTTGTGAAAGTTTCATTTGAGGAAAGAATAAAATAAGAAAAAAAAAAAAGATTGCTTTAAAGACACATATAAATTGTCAAGCCTGCCAAGTTGGTGAAACTGGGATATACCTAATTGAACTCTGCAGAGGAAGACACACATTGTGGAGTCCCAATCTGCAGTGCTGTTCTGTGTGCTATTTCCATGAAACAGTAAAACCCAAGAGCTGAACATGGTGCTGAAGCTAAAATGAACTGCATAGCTGCTTGAAAATATATATTTTTTAATTATTATTATTATTTTTTGCTTTACATTCGAATTCTCCTGCTAATACTAATTCATGTTTTACATATCCATAGTAATCTTAAAATATGAATGAAGTCTAAGCAACTCTTTATGACAGCCTGGCTGCAGAGTGTGAAAAAGGGGTGGGAGGGATAAGACTGCAGCTAAAAAAAGATCGTAAAAGAACACTGTGCTAGAAATTGTAGTATAATTCAGCTGTTCTCAGATACTTGCTACAGATGTTAACCCACATTTATGTTTTCAGAAAAAGAAGCTAACAAGACTTTTGTATTATACAATTACATTACCTGCATTTTGCTTGAGTTTGCTGTTTAAAGTTAGGATGAATCAGGAAAGAAATTTTTGTTTTATACTGTGACAGTACCTACAGTTCCTAGTCAAAATCAAGGCTGCACTGGCTAAATGCAATGTAAATATATAGACAGCTAAAAACACGACACAAAAAGGTGGTGATTTCAATTGGCACACTGGGTTCTAAATTAAAATCGTAGATGTGGAGACTCATATTGGTTGTAATCATTAGTAGGTGTTCTTCATCCAACCTGGCAGAAATATACCATTTTATGATCTATAACCCGTGTTTGAGATATTATGGAATCTTCTTATTGGAAGTAGAAGAAGAAGACAGAGACAGGTATTTATTTCTTGTTGCCTTGCTTATTTACAAAAAATCAAGCACTCTTTCAGTAGGTGCAGTTAAGCTTCAGTAACAGGTGAATTATTTGTTCACTTTCTTCGAAATCTTTCCTTATTCAATCCTGACCCTGAAACTTAATATTTACAGTAGTCATGTCGAGATACTTAGTTTTTTTCCACCTCCAGGTCTGAAGCATTCCATTATGAAGATGTCTGGCTTTAGTATTTGTCAGCTATGGCATCTTCACTGTACTACAGTGCCAACAGTAGACCAATTGCGTGTGATTTCACTCAAGCAGTGTCACTGCTTTTGGTTCCCTTTTGTTTCAGACAGGCAAAATTAGGTTCAGTGATCAATAAGCAATAGCTGACATTTGCATTTATCCTGCAGCAATGTACTCTGCACTTTCATGCTTATGTAATAGCCATTTTATAACAACTATTTTTCTGCTGTTTAACTCCAGAAGGGTCTTACCTGCTTCTTATCTCTATCCCTAGTGTCACAAAACTGTTCAAGCTATGTAATTAGCTAAGCTATGTTATTAGGTGAACATATTAGTGAAGTTGTGTGTTGCTTTCCCTATGTGTGAAAACATTTCAAAGCTTCAACTCTTAAAATTTTTTAAGCTTCAAAAATGACCTTTTTCTTTTTAATCACATTATGGATATTTTACACACTGAGATATTTTTGTCCCAGAGTGTGACTGGATTGCTCTTTTAGGCCCTGATTCAGCAAAGCAGTGGTACATTTCCTGCTTTAAAAATCAGCAAAGCACTAATGTATTTCCTGCTTTAAAAAAAGATTAAAGATCTTAAAGTAATCCTTGGAAATTCTTCTCCTTATTGAGAATTTTATTTTAAAATTCAAACTCAGGCTGTTATTCTTCAAAACATATAATATCTCAAACATAATTAATGAAGGAATATCAAGTTTTTTTCTCACACTCTTGCTTTCTGTGGGGAAATTCATGAGGCTGTGATGATTTATTTGGATGATATTATTTACTTGTAAAAGACCATGAGATCCTTACATCACAAATCATGTTATCTTGTAGGTTCAATACACAAAAACACATGGATGATGCTGAAGAAATAATTAATAGTACTTTCTTGTCCCTGTTAATTACACTATTTCTCCAAAGAACAAAATGAAGACACTGGAAATATAAATCTCAGAGAGGAGTTTAATTGTCTTATGCTTTTGCATGACATGCATTTTCTCAAGATATTAGTCACTGGAGAAGTTTTGTTCTGCAAAACAGATGTCCTATAGAGTTCATGCCATCCTTGATCTCAGTGCTCTGTATTGAAAAATACATAACAGCGTTTCGGATTAAATTGTTGTATCATGAGTTTTTAAAGTAGCACAATACAGAGGTTGCCAGATCAGCTGTATGACTCCCTGCAGTAAAGATACCATTTCAAGGCAACATTTAATTGATGTGCAGCTGGCATGCAAGTGCAAAAAATGCATGTGGACAGAATTAAGCTTGGAGGGATTGTCCCTTGCTGTTCCCAACTTGCTCTTTCTATCAAAGAGCTACTGCAGGCACTGTCTGGATTTGAATCACTAAACTCCATTTGGATGCTTGTTCTTGCAATGCTAGAGCAGCGTCACTGTCAGACACTGGAACAACATCACAAGAGTTACAGCAGCACAACAGGGATCAAGGGCTTTATAATAAAGAGATTTCATGCCACCAGAGTAGCACTCATGACACAGAAATACTGCTGTATAAAATGGACCAGATTTCAGTGTCCTTTCAGCCAGAAGTATATACACATCAGTAGCACCAGTTCACATTTAACATTGCTGTAAATGAGAAATTTCCAGTTATGCTTAAGAAATGAATGCATGGAATGGTAGAAGTCTTTTATTTTATTTTGTTATTTTAGACTATATGCTCCTAGCATAACAGCAAAATGAAAAGCCCTAAGCATTCCGAAGACAAAATAAGAACAGAAAAAATACTGTCACGATCTTTTCCTCTGCAAAGCCACAAATGAGACATTTGGGAATGGAAAACTGTTTTGAGGGAACATTAAATCGGCCAAGAACAAATTGCAACAGAAAATGACATCCTCTTCCGAACATCCATTAGTTTCTGATAATCAGAAATTCTCGGATGCTTGAACATTCCATTAGCATGAAGCAGCGAGTTAATTGTAATAATTATCAGCACTTTTAATTGTTTTGTTATAATGTATTTTGCAGTTTGTTTGACAGTGTGAAATCAATATGCACCTCTAGGAAAAATACCTGGTATAATAAAATTAGATTCCATTACGCCTCCCAACCTTAGGATTAAACTTTGCACATAAATATGTATTTCTGTTTGTGTACATAGAATAATTATACTGAACAAGTAGAAATGCATAAATATATTGGAATTCCTTGATAAAGGTGAATGTGAAATTTCTGAAGGATTGTTTCTGTATTTAAAACCTTCAATTGTCAGACATGAAATCCAAAAAATGCTCTTATCTCTTCAATTTTATTGAATATTCTTTCAGATCACAAAGAAGAACTTTATAAAAATGTGACCATAATTTCTAGAATACATTTACTGATGTCACTTTAACAAAACTGTGGTGAGGTAATGAACATTAATAGTAAGAATGATTTCAGATGGCGATCCCAAAGCACTTGGAGTGCATAAAGAACAAAATGTTGCAACACCCTTGAGAAGATCCTACTTACAGTTTTATACATCTGGTGTAAAAAAAAACCAGAAAATTTTGCAAAATAATTACCTGAATTTGCATAACATTCTTCAATACAATGAGAACTAAGCCCCAGACATTTGAATTCCCATTCTGTATGTTACCTGTAAAAGCATCTTGCCTCTCTCACATATAGGGACTGTTACCTATATTTCTTCCATGTCTGTGTTTTTTTTTCTTTGTTTTTGTATTAACTTCTAGACATTACAGTGAAAAATGTGATACTTCAGAGGGATACAGTTTGAACTTAAGTATTTTGAAGAAGATGTTAAAAAATGTAGGTAGTACAGAAAAGAGGCACAAGAATGATTTAAGCATTTTTGAGAGATGTTTTCCAGTGAGATATTCCGTTAGTTTAATCTGTCAAAATGTAGGTTTACAGGCAGTTTGATTCCAGTTATTAAATATCTTTTTGTGAGAACACCTCATAAATGAAAGGATTTTCTTATCCTGTAGTGGAAAAGAAAAGAACTGGTAGCAAGAAACCTTAGTAAGAGCAGAGTAAACTGGAAATAGATACTTGTCTATAAGACTGATTTTCATTATTGGTTTGCTAGTAGAACAAACTACTGAGGGAAGTGAGAAATTATACATTTCCTTGTTTCTTCCTGATAATTTTCTGGGTCTGTTTTAATCAAATTGAATTTATTGACCTCTGTAAAGGCATAAATGAGACGCAGTGTAATGTTCTAAGTTGTGATGGTTTCTGATATATGAGATGCTGAACAAAACAATCTAATGATTCCTCCTGGTCTTATGCTGTGATACAATTAAAAGGGATTATTACCTACACAGCTTCTGTGAAGCCCCACACTCTGAAGTCTCTTGGCAAGAGATTTTAGTGTTTGCTACTGTCCTGCGAGTGTTAAAAACTTCATTATGGCCTATTTTGTTTGCATATGAAAAAGACAGTTGACTCTATGATTTCTGCAGAGACTGGAGAGGTCCAGAAGCTGGGCTGGATTCCAGAGGGAGACAGGAAGTAATCTTTCATCCATGCATGAAGACAGGAATCCAGGAAGGCGAGAAGTTGGTGGGGAGAAAAACAAGAGACAGGATGGGAATAGGGAGCCATGTGATGAGACTTTGGAACTAATTTCTTACAGTCTAACTTATATGTGAAATCTGAGGCAAGTGTGAACTTTGTAGGAAGGAGCAATACGAAAAGTTTTCAGCACACTTTTGCACAGTCACCACAGTGAATTAGTACTTACAACATCCTTCACTAAAATCCTGTGCCATAGTTCAGCTTTTAGGGAAAACAATTGCCAGAAAGGGACTTGAATATTTGAGTACCGTCTCTCACTGCTGCTCTACTCTTGTGATCTATAAATAAGGAGAACTTTAACCTTTTGTAAGCTCAATGATAAGCTATTTGTTAGAGCAGTGATGTGTCAGGCCCCAGATGATTCAGAAATGACGGCTAAGGAGCAAGCAGACTATACTTCATGTAAAATCCAATTGTATTGCCGTCATTATAAGGGAGGCTTGAGAGCTCTGTTGTCTTTTCAGTAGCTGTCATTTCATCTGTCAAGGGCTTCATCTGTATTCAGAGCACCTCCTTTTATTTCCTTATAATGACTAATGATGATTCACATTTTTCCTTTCCTCTCTCTTAGTTTCCAACAATGCGTGTTTTTGTACCTGCTGTCTTAAATTCTTTTTGTCACTGTTAAGGCAAAATGCTAAAGCAAGCAGACTTGAATTTTATACATACTCTTCACATTCCTGAGGGTCTTCAATAGCTCCTCAGGATTCTTCAGTTTTTTCATACTGGTCCTCACGATTTCAGCGATTCTACAGTCTTTCAGGTTATAATTACTGTTGTCATTGCTGTAGCTAGACATCTACTTGGAGGCTGCTGGGGAAATGTGCCAGGGAAGAATGAGCTGCACCTCCTCCCTTCCCTGAATCCACATGTACAGATCCTTCTCAACACTTCTGGTCCCAAAGTATTCTGGCTATTCTTTAACCTTGGCCTCTTGCTTTGCTGTAGCTAGAGCTGAAGCCAAATCACTGAAGTGACAGTGTACATAATGCCTTTTATTTTTATTAGCTACAAAATTTTTAAATCCTGAAGCTACTTCCAATTTCCTGTTTGTCAGCATTTGATGGAACTTGTGTTTCTTTTTTACTTTTTTTTAGGGGGTGAAGTGGACTGCAGCTTCTGATGGTTACTAGTAATGAACATTTTTTTTTTTCTAGAAAAACAACTGGTACTGTCTGCTTTCTCTGCCTTTGTTACAGAGATTGAATTTAATACTTATTTCTAACTTCACTGCCTATTCTGAAAATATTTAAAACACTCTTTTTTTTTTTTAATTTGCAGGGAGGAGACATCTAGTGTACTCTTTTTTATTTTATATTTTTATATTTATATTTGATGCTAATTTTCTTTATTCTGAAGATATGGCTTTGATTTTTTTTCAAGGTGTAGCTGTTTTCCTCAGACAGGAAAAAGTCACATTAAGATGCTACACTGTTTGGAGAAAATACCAAAAATGCTTACGGAAGGCTGCTCTAAAAGAGAAAAGCTACGTAAGCACATCAGTGATTGTATTCAAAGCCTGGATAATTTTCATGTATACAGTAAGTAGATTAATGAGTATGAATAGAAAACAGAAGGTACATAGTTTGAGGGAAAAGCAGTGTTTTTAATGAATGATTTTTATTCAACTGATTTGTAGAAATGCATTGATTACATATTACTTCAGAATCTAAGTCTGTGCAGGAATAAAGCATGTGCTGCAGGCACCGTGTGATTTCAGAACTGCTGCAGACTTGAAAGGATCTTCAGTGTGCTTTATTATATGCTTAACAAGAACAGACAAGATTCTCCCCATTCCCAAGAAAGAGGCTACTACTTCAAAACCTTTCTCTACAGATACATAAGAGCAGGGCGGAACTTCCCTTGGACTAGACCTGATGAACTAGTGTAACTCACTGAGGAGCAAGAATGAGCACCACAGGAGTATAACAGTCTCACCAGGTTGCAGTATTTCAATTTATTTTTAGATTTCGTTCGCGCAGCTGGAGCTGACAACTCCAGGAACAGTATTTCTGTCCATGAAAAGTAGAGATAGTTGCATTCACAACCCATTCTCTGAAACACATTAGTAATAAAAAAAAATAGAGGAATGTATGAAAGATGCTATTTAATAGGTGCATTCATGATGGCCTGTGTACTGGCAGGCACAATGTAGAGGAAAATCTCTGAGACAAACTTCATTAACAAGATATAAAGTATTTGAAATGTCACGTGGGCAATATTCAAGCCACCATTTCCAAGAATGCCTCAAGTGGGAGGCAAACAAAATGCAGATGTGTCTCCAGTTTCTTTTTTTCTGTGTTAAATGTCTCCATGGTATTTTTAAGTGCATTTTCTGCATATTTTTACATTAAAAATATTAGGTTATCACTTCCTTGTGTATGCTTGAAGATGAACAAAGATGAACAAATTACTTTCACAGGAGACTGAAATCTTTGTACAAACTCTTAATAATTCATCTGGGTGGAAAAAAATCTTTCTGTGTGAAAGAATAACTTCTTTAGATTCATAAAAGCAAGAGGCATTTCTAAATCTACTTACTAGGAGATCTTAACCCAAACAAAGACAGTTGTGTTTCAAAAAGATCTCCTGAATTACTTCATCTTAAATGGGAAAGATGTGCTTTCTTTGCTATACCTCAGCAAAGTAATGAGGTGAAGTTTTCCTCATTTTTACCTTTTATATATATACCTTTTTCAACTCTTTTACACCACTTTAATAAGCGCACTACCTATACATTACATAACAAAATCTGAAATCTACCATAATCACTCATAGTCACTCACTTGTGACCAAGGCAGTACCAAAGATGTACTAACTCAAAATACAGACTAACTCTGCTTGGCATGACATTGATCCTGCTCTGGAAAATCTGCTTCAGTACTCTGATGTCAAAGAAGGCTTAAAAATTAATGTAATACTTTTTAAAAATATACTTTTCTAGATAGTTTTTACACAAATGCCTAAAATTTTCCTTTCATTCAATCAATTCATCCAACTTTCAACACATTGAAACTTACAGTTTTCTAGGAATTACTGTACAATAATTATGATCTAAAAGCAGTACATATTTAAATGATTATGAAGATCTTAAAATTTCTCTCTTGTGTTTTGAATCTTTTCTCTTGGACATCTAAAAAGGAGGATCATGGCTTGAACGAGGAAAAGTGGAATTACATCAACAAAGAAAAATTGCATTATGGTGAACTAATCTCAGTAATTATATTTTTTTATATATTTATATGCACCAATATAAACAATATGTAAATTGCTTACTAAAACATAATCAATTGGCTGTTATTCCTAGCATTTCATATTTGCAGTCAACTACAGCTCTTTAAACACTGCACCCTATTTCATACTAATGCAAAATGATAAGAACTGTAACATGATATTTTTATTTAAAAACATGATGCACATCACTGCTTCTTCTTTTTTTTTTTTTTTCCTAATCAGAGGATGTTTTCTCGTTGATGTGTCTGTGATTTTGATCATCTTTCAGTATTAAAAAATAGGGAATGTTTTCTACCACTGTAAGTTCTTATCCCAGATTTCTACAAATGAATATGCTAAGTAATAATCATAAGAAGTCTATTTTCTGGACTAACCCATTTCAAAAAATTGGATTTGCATCCAAATGGAACATTTTTAGTAACTCTGATTATTCGTGGCTCTTCTATAAATTAATTCCAATGACAATATTCTCTTGTCGAGTAAGCACAGCAGTCATCCTTGATACTTCATCACAGGAAGCAAGCAAGAAAAATTAAGATTATCCAGAAAACCAGTTGGACAATCAACAACAAACTATTTACATGGTGATCTTAAACAATGCCTGCCAAATAAAGTTTCAGCATCTGTATAAAGGGAGGGAACCTATACACATATAGCACAGTAACCTTTTATCCAAGATATGCGTAATCACAAGAGGTACCTATACTACCAACTACTTTCTCCTACTTCCAAAGTACTTGTGTAGTAAAACTATTTTCTAATTAAGTGAACTTCGTTCTCAGTTCTCATGACTTAGAGAACAGGGGCTTTTGAGGTCACTTTTTGAAGATCGGTGTGATATCTGACACTTGCTAATATCAGTTTATAGATGTAAATGGTATTAGTATAGTAAAATTGGATAGTTTTAGGAACTGAATTTTTCTGTGGTTTGTGTAATGTTGGTGGAACTGCCGCTATCTTGGACAAATCCTGATGTCTGTAAACAGTTTGAGGTCAATAGAGAATATTACTACCCGCAATTTGTCTCAGCAGAGGTAAGTCAGAAGACTTTGAGCAACAGAATTGTCAAAGGGCCAAAAGCAATAAAGAAATAGAATCATAGAATCAGGGAATGCCTTTTAAAATTTTCTTTAGACTTGTGTCTTTGAAATAGTTAAAGTGCAGACTGAAAAATGAGGTTTTTCTGACACATGTCTGATGATCTCAGAAAATGGATACTTAACCCAGATGAGCATCCATAGAAACTCAACATTGGCCAATGTGGAGAGAGATGGGACAAAGGGAGAAGTAGGGCAGCAGGTCCACTACATCTCATTTCCATGAAGAAGAATGTACACAGAGCTGTGTTTAGAAAGTGGAAATTTGAAAAAAAAAAAAAAAAAAAAAAAAAAAAAAGGACAAAGAAAGCGTAAAAGAACAGGAATTCTATGCAATAGAAAGCAAAGACAGCAGTTTGGTGAGAATCTAGCTTGGGAGATATTATCTGGGCTGTATAACAGAGGCCATGCATTAATAATCAATGGTGAGAGATTCAAATGAAATGATCTCTAAGATATTAGTGATATTCTTATAAAATGAAAGAAAGATTTTAGCTAAAATGAACATAAGGAACAATTCATCCCCACAAGCTTCAAAAATTATATTTTATCCAACTTTGAGCATGAAAATTTAAAGAGTGGTTGGATAGAAAACTGCTTCTGTCTTTCACAGAAAGAGCTATGTCTGAAGTAACTTACTAAAGTAAGTAAGAAGGCTAAGTCTGTGAACAGGTTTTTCTGTTGCCCTCTATGGTCTCTTCAGCTTTACTTAAGTCAGTAGTGAAGTCTACTAGGGTGGTGCTACTAATTGGAGAACAGAAAGAAAAGAAAATGCACCTCTTCCCAATAGTTTAATTAACATTTAAAAACAGTTTGGATATGCTTGAACTTTCAGAACAGGCATCAATATGTGGTTGAAATCAGTAAAGAATATTCTTTCTTCAAGATAGGACATTCAAGTTGAAAACACACCTACAGGAAAAGATGACACCACATTCTCCCCACTTGGCATACCAATCATATAAATTCCTCCTGATCTTCATTTGATAGAAAAGGTAGGTATAATTTCAGAATAATTTCAGAGTTTAACTGTTAAAGCACATATAAGTAAAGTACCCAGAGATCATTTGGAGCTGAGTAATGCTTACAGAAACTCTTCAGAAATCTCTTCAGCCTGTGAATTTATAGCAATATTGCACATATTTAGGCAGTAAATATTTTTCAGAGGTTTCTTTTCTTTTGTTCTTTGGTGGTCAGCATAGTACAACCCAGAACTTATGTATCAGTCACCTTGGAAGCAGTAGGATCTGTTCACTAAGAAGTCAGTTCTACTAATATTCCCACTCTTAAATGTATTTTCTTTTTGATCCTGAAGCTAGGGAGAATCCTTCAGAATGACAGGAATGGCTACTGGATATAAGTAGCAACTGGTCTCTTTAGAGACAGCAAAGTTGCAGTTAAAAAAAAAAAAAAAAAAGCATGCAGTTATGATTCTGATGAGTATTCAGAACACAAAACCAGTCATGGTCAAATAAATAAAGAAATAAATGTAATGAAACATAACCAAAGAGAGATATGATCAGAATGTTAAAATTTTTCTTAGGAAAGAATACCAGGAATAGATGGATCAATTTCTCATCCAGTATAATACTTACTCTGTTATGTTAAATCTGTTTTTAAAACTAAGGTAAACTGTATTTAAATATAGGAAGTAGACTGTAAATAAACAGTTTATTCTAAAAGACAAACAAATTTCCTCAATTTTTCAGTGAATATGCCATTTCCTGAAAAAGGATAGTCCTTTTTGGCAACTAGAATGTGTTGAACCCCTTAGCACTTGAAGGCAGTAAATCTTGCCTCTAGTAAGCTTGGAAATCTATAATTTATCATCATGTTGTAGTGCAGTCAGATCATCTTGCATAGAGAAATAATCATTTTATCAAGCACGTTAAACGTGCAGTGTGGTGAAACCATGTATGGAGTGCCGTGTTCAGTTCTGGGCTCTTCAGTTCTAGGAACATAGGGGACTTCCAGAAAGAGCCCACAGAGGGCCACGAAGATGATTAGGGATCTGAAGCATCTCCCTTACGGGGAAAGGCAAAGAGACCTGGGACTGTTCAGCCTAGGGAAGAGATGGCTGAGAGGGGTTCTTATCAGTGCGTATAAATATTTAATGGCAGAAAGTCAAGTGGATGGGGCCAAGCAATTTTCAGTGGTCCCCGCAACAAGACAAAGGGCAATAGACATAAACTGGAACAGAAGAAATTCCACGTGAATATGAAGAAAAGCTTCTTTACTGAGTGACAGAGCACAGGAACAAGTTGCTCAGAGAGGTTGTGGAGTTCCCTTCTCTGGAGATATTCAAAACTCACCTGAGCTCTTTCCTTTGAAATCTACGCTATGGAACCTGCTTTAGCAGGGGAGGTTGACTCCCTTCTAACCTTATGAGGTCCCTTCTAACCCTATGATTCTGTGATAAAATAAGAAGCATGTTTGCATACGAGGTCTCAAAAAGATTTTATATGTTCATATGCTTACTTCAAATAGAAACAGTCCAAAATTTGTGTCCATCATTTCAATCTAAATTCAGCACCAAGTTTCTGAATAGATCTAGCAATCCAGATCCTTTTAATTTCTCTGTTGGTAACATCAAAGGGAAAATATCTGCTCATGGAGAATCCTTGTCTGCCTGCATTTTTACTATGTCGAGACACCAATAACTGGAGTATGGGCCATGACACTGACTATTATGCCTTATAGTTTAGGATTTTGGATATTGGTGAAATCACAACATTTAGAAAGGGAGATTTTTAAATGAAGCTGCAACTAAAAATCTGACTTCTTTTGAAAGTCAGTGGGAATAAGGTAGCCAAATGTCTTCTGTGCCTTTGAAAATCTCTGCATAAGTTTATGAATTTGATCATAACAGTGGCCCTCTAATCTATGAATCTCTTAACCTTCCTATCATGGGATTTAAACTAATTTTCAGCTCACAGATTGGTTACGCTGAGATCCACTTCATTTACTTACTGATGGGATTTATTTTTCGCTCTTTTATGCTGAAGGAAATGTAAAACACTCTGGTAATTCATGGCACCTATTGTTGATTTTGTTTGTTTTCTAGAAGTTTTTTTGGCAGATGACCATTTCTGTATGAGTTATTTAAGACAAACAACATGGTTTAAATCAAACAGTTTAAGTTTTTATTATGTGCTTTAATATGATTACAAAGGTAAAGAGAGCATGTAATCAGCAAAAAAAGAAAGCAAGCACACTGCAGGACTGGAAGAGAAAGTGTACTTTGATTTTTCCCTCCCCAGTGATGCATGGCTGAGAGGACATTATGGATTCATACACGATTGCTGTATTCCAGGAGGACTGCAAAGTGACTTTCTTTTTTCTCTGTAAGACTTACTCCCGAAACAACACCGTGAGACAAAGAATGGATAATTCTTTTTTTTTTTTTTTTCTTTTTGTTCTCTATCTGTCTTTTTTTGTCCTTCAAAATTATCATGAAAAAATCTTAGGATTTTTCTAAGGAACTTAGAGTCTGATGCAGTAAATAGTAGTTTCTTTGTACTACATAGAAAACTGTTTCCAGCATTGTAAATTGGATTAAAAAGACTAATTCTACAAAATCTTGCATTGCACATACCATCATCTAACCACCATTCTTGCATTATTAAAAGACAGCACAATTTAAAAAAAAGTTGAATTCATCTGAAATATAAACAATTACTTATCTAGTTTTAATTCTTCAATTTTCCTTCTTTTAACCTCCTTTAGTTTGCAAATTTGTGAATCAGGAACAATACTTGCACATTCTGAAATATTTCTAAGTTCATTCATTTAGATTACTCACCTATCATTCATAGCCTCCATATACTCAGAGTGAATCTTTACAAGTGCAAGAATCTGTTAAATGTACAAGAACATATACTTATGGTGAAAGAAATAAAGATTTCCTTGCGTTGGGGATATCTGCTTCCTAGTAAAGAAAATCCTCATTAAATCCACTAGCAGCCATTTCACTGATTTTAGAATTTCATTGTAAAGTGTATTATTTGCCAATTGTGTGAATTTACAATATACTGGGGAGCAGTTAGGATGAGGTAGTAAGGGTAGTTGTTTTTCTCATCAACAGTAACCATAATGGAATAATTCTAGACATTCTGCTCCAACTATAAAGATCTAGAAATGCCTTTAGCCAAAGTTTTTCAGAAGGACACTATAGGTTCAATTCAGTTGTCTGAACTCAGCTGTTTAGTGCTGCCTGAAATACTTCACAGTGCTGCAGACCTTCATTATGATCAGGTTGTTGAGTGTCTTATGTTTACTGTCTTTGAATGAATGGCACAAATATTCTAGCTGTCTCAGTGGTACTAAATACATATGTGTTGGCAGATGAGTCAGGGCTTGGTTCCAGACTGTTATTAAAAATGCTCTGCCTTCATCATGCTATCTGGGTGTTGATCTCTCATTACAGAAATCTGATCAGCGCGGCAGTGCAGTGCAAATCTTCACACAGTAAGTTAATCGCATTTGTTCAGCCATGCTGTGGACTATACTGTTTGTGTTGACTAGCTCTCCACGAACAACATTTGGAACACTTAGTGCACATGTAAACATCTTTATGTATTCCAATTCTATATTCTAGAATCTTGAGCTGATATCTATCTTATTTCATTGAAGAAAACTGTTATCTGTGGGGCTTGAAATCTTCTATCTCTATTGATATTCAGGTGAATTGCCAGTGTTCTCTTCTATCACTCAACACAGAAAATCAGAGAATGGTTAGAACTGATTCCCATTATATGTAAATATAAATATCAGTATATAATCAGCATATGGTTTATACATTTGTGTACATGCTATTATTTTGCTATCCTTTTAGCCCTTTAGAGGGAGTCACTTGATATGAAAAGCTTATAATCACTGAAAGAACATATCTGTATAAATGAAATTGTCTCAGATATTTCAGAATTCCACAGAATACCTAAAATTTTTACAACAATTGGAAAATGGTATGTAATAATAATAGTGGAAATAGGGATACCAGCAATATTGTAAAGTCTGTATAATTTCTAGGACATATGCTGTAATGTCTGCATTATACTGTGTTATTCCTCCTATATACCATAAGCTGCTCTGGAGCTTGTATGAGTAGAGATATTCAATTGTGTATCAGGGAGGAATAAAACTGGTTCTGTCTGAAGGAAAATTTTGTAATGGCTGGTTTTGTGTACCCAAAGGCACTTATACATGTGCTTGAAATTGCTGAGATTGAAATTAACCCTGAAATGCCTTATTATACATTAAAAAAAAAGTTCATTTTGGATGAACAGAAGACTAAATTTAGGGACAATTTCTTATAATGAGAAAACAGGATATGAAGTTTAAGAGAAGTTAAGAAAAGATAGTGAGGTGATTTAGAGGCAAGTAAATACAAAGTAAACTATTTATTGGATAATCAAAGTGAGGAAAAAGAGTATGCATTAATTCCTACAGAAAATAAAATAAAATTTAGATCCGTCAGGATTTCCTTCACATCTCTAACTTCCTCTTCCCCATCCCCCTCACTCCCCCCGTAATTGTAAGGCATAGATATTTAAAGAAATGCTTGACCGAATGACAAGTTCATGATTAAGTTATATTAAAAATTTAACTATGAATATAAAACTTGAATTGCTTTTTCTTTTCCCAACCACTTTTACATAGGTTGTTCTGGAAGTAATGTCTCCTATTTATTTCCACAAAAACTGAAACAGATCAAATTCTCAGCTACAAAACACTAGTTTTCAGCATAGTTACTACCATTAGCTGTGCGTTTTCACCAGTGATGAACAAGAGCTTACATTTTTCATTCATAAATGTCTGCAGCAGTGGAGGTGACCCACTGTTGCTGTCACTGTTGCTGAATTTTCCACCCAAAACCTCACCATGCTTACATTAATACTTTGGTCTCCATAAATGTTAGGGGAACATTGATAAATGTCAATGGGTGCAATTTTTTATGCATGGAGGAATTCAACAACACATCTTCATATACACTTCCTATGTATAGGAAGATATATAATATCTTATGTATAGGAAGATATATATATAGGAAGATGTATATGAGACACCATTTTGTTAGACCACCCCTCTGCTGACATCTGTTGTGTGCCAACAATATCTAAAGAAATACTGATGGGAAGGTTCAACCTCTGTTGAGATACCAACCAACATCCACCTCTCATATCATAGGCCAACATAACAAAAAGGGAGGCATTAGTTTTGAAGCAGCCTTCATATATCTGAGTTAATAAATGCTTGAGATAGTGTATTTAGAGCAACTGAGTTTACTCATAGAAAAAAATAATGGTCAGTTTGTATGTGTCTGAATTTGTCTAGATATCTCAGGAAGAATTTTATTTCTCTCTTTTTTGTGGTAGTAAAGCTGTTGCTTTTTTTTCTAAGTAAAATCACATCACAGTTTAAGGACAAGTATTTTTCTTTGATCATTTAAATACTAATTAAAGTCACTTTTGAATTATTTATATATATATATTAAAAAGAGGTATGCTTAAGAATGACTGCCTATGATAATAATTGCTTTTGTGAATCCATAGCTTTTGTGGCCCACCAGCTTGATGAAAGGAAATCATGCAATCATGTCACAAAAAAATTTTGTTTTCACATTGCAAAAATTAGGCAATGATCTTCATTGTCACGAAGTGATACTAGTTAATTTCGTCACAACACAATCCACTAGCAGCCTAGTAAAAAGTTACCAATATAACATAATTTTAAGAGATTCCTAGCTGCAATAAAGGATTTTGATGTACCAGAACTTAATCTGAAAAACAAGATAGAAAATGTGGCACACTGTCATTGATCTTGAAGCAGATTATTTGCTTTCTTCAAAAGTAAGCACAGAGGCATGGCATATTATGTTGCCAACCAAATAAGGATTCCTATTAAGTTGTACTGTGCTAAAACAATGACTAACATTTCTGAGAATTAACTTCAATGCAGACATCAGAATGTTATCAGAACTTTCTAATGTTCCTTGGGAAACACTGGAAAACATGAAAGTACCAAAGAAGTACACTGCAGTAGTTAAGATGATGTCAAATAAAAAAGAAGTGAAAAGAGAAAGCATGAACTTTCAGCACAGAATTTTGATGCTGAGAACAAAATTAATCAAGACACCAACGGACAAAGAAAGCAGAATTTCTTTAATCTTTAATTGCTTATACACCGATGTCAGGAGAATGGGTAATAAACAAGCAGAATTGGAACTGCTTATTTATGAGCATAAGCATAGCCAGGTTGGTGTAACAGAAACCTGAGGGGACGATTCACAGTATTGGAATGTTAAATCAACATTTATGTTTCTTTTAGGAAGGGTCATTTAGGCAAAATAATAAAGTGTTGCACTTATGTGAAAAAAGAATGATCCTTTTATTTTATTTTATTTTTTGAATTAGGGACAAATTTAGATATATACTTTGGAAGATAGTCATTTATACGATTAATTCAGCAGCTACAAATACAGCACAAATGCATCTCAGCAGACATACAGAGCAAATTTACAAATATCAGATCACCAAATCATGCTGTACACTGGAAGACTGACTCCTTATGTACCTGAAAAACTCAGGAACATCTTAAAAAAATGAAACAGCTTTCAAGTGAGGGTCTCCATTCTTCATGACATAAAACAGAAGCTTTAGGCTACTATTGCTTAAATATCACTAGAATTTCTTATAATTACGTAGGAAAATTCTCCAATATCCCCTCAAAAATGCCATTACAATGAACTGGAGGGTATCCGTAAAAGTACCACAGGATCAACTAAACAGATTAGGAGACCACTGCACAGTGGAAGACTCCTTATATTACTTGTCACACCAAAAGAAAGATTAAGAATGTCTGTACTTTGAGCCATAATAAAATATGCTTAAAGGATATTGTCTCATGTTATGAGTTTATATTTTGGTGTTTGACATTTTCATTGGGTGCCTAGACCAAGCATTAGTCATAATGCATGTAAGCAGTTTCTGGATGACCACAGCACAGATTCCTCTGCTTTCAGCTATGAACTGTAAACGCAGATCTTGGAAATGAAAGGCTGTGATCCCAGAAATGGACAAAATTTTAAACTACTGGGCTAAATATTCAGGCAGTTTTAGGTTACTTTGTACAACAGGAAAACGTCAGTCATTGCTCTTTTTGAGTTGTACATTTTGTCCAAAGTATGTAGGTTGCACAAAATGCTGCTGAGTACTGATTGCATAATGAGCATCACCTTTGGATAATTAGAAGTATGGTAGAAAGGCATTGGGCATATTGTAGCTTGATAAGACTATATTTTTCTGTAGGTGAAGTCCACTGTTTTAATTACGCAAGCAGTGAAATACAGAAGTCCTTATCTGACTGCTTGACTGTTTATTACAGCACATCTTCTGAATGGGTTTATATATTAACATTAACATACTTATTTCCTGCTTATTGTATAGTAGGCAACTTTGCCAACTGCTATAAGTTTCATAGTGATGGAAGGGTAATGAGACAAAATGTCAAGCTATATGAAAAACAAAATAGTGTACCTTGTGCAAACCTTGTTCCTTGTAAACTATTTCTGCTCAAAGGTATTTATAAACTTAAACTGTGTCCCTAAACTGTAGAATTTAAATGCCAGAGGCTCTCTTCAGTGTGAGTAAGCATGTCTGCACTGTACTTGCACACAAAAAAAATCTTTTAACCTATAGTAAGCTTGTGACAAATGTTTCTGCACTCCTTGATTTAAAAAGACAACAGGCAAGGTATTTCTCATGATTTTTAAAATATTCTTTCTTCTGCAGTTATAAAACCGCATCAGTTGTGTGAAATGGTAACGATAGAGTAATACAAGTGATTATAAAACCTGAAGACTGCTCTCATGTATGAGGGCTGCTCTGAAAGTAATGTCTCCTATTTTATTAAGTTGGCCCATAATATCAGAGGAGGATGTTGGAGGTATGTCAACAGAGATTGAATCTGCCTGCTAGTATTCCATTATATTTTGTTACCATATGACAGCTGGCAGTAGAGGGGTACTCTGACAAAATGGCATCTGACTTGGAAGTATATATGAAGGTGTGACGTTGAATTCCTCCATGCAGAAAAAATTGCACCCATTGATCCTTATTAATCCTCTCTGAACATTCATGGTGACCAAACAGTGGATGTGAGCACAGTGAGATCGTGGATGATGTGTTTCAGCCATGGAGGCAGCAATGTAAAAGACAAGATATGTTCTGGGTAGCCGTGCAGAATTTTTACAAGTTAGGCATGTAGGCTTCTGTATATCACTGGTGAAAATGCATAGCTAACAGTGTTGACTATGTTGAAAACTAGTGTTTTTCAGCTGAGAATTTGATCTATCAAATAGTGTTTCTGTATTCTTTGTTTCTGGTTTTTGTTTTTTGTTTTCGGTTTCTTGTTTTTTTTTTTTTTTTTTGAGTAGGAATTTGCATGTTCTGATTATTTATCTCAGAATTTTCAGCAGCCAAAAAAAGAACTCTGTAAGATACTCACTTGCCACAATGCTTTTATGTTTATATATTCTTAAGCATAAGAAATAATATTGAATTTGATCATTATAAAATTCCTCTGTTTACTCAAATTTGTTTGCATAACTGACTTTCTTTCCTATATCCTGATGCATCTGGTAATGAGTATTTCAGTGTGGATTTCTAGGGATCTATGTTGCATAGACACTAAACAAGTCAACTATTTTATGTGAAGTTTGTTCCCATTACCCTTGATACTTGGGACATTCAGCACATTACAAAAATAACAAAAAATAAACAGACATACAAAAAAGCCCCCAAAAAACACCAAAACCCAACAACAATACACATTTAGTTATTCAAAAATAAACTGTACAACAGCTTTAACTCACATCTTTGTTTTATTTTTAAGAAAATCAACTATATTCCTGATCTTTACATGTGAAACACTGAAAGACACAGAATGACAACTACCAGAGCTTTATCGCTGTTCCCAGAACAGATCTGGTCATTACACAGCATTTGTCATATAAAATGAATGTAAGGTTAGTAATTTCAGCCATATATCAAAAGGACCAAAAATACGGGGACTTGTTCTCCTTGGAATAGTGTCTCTAAGTAGTATTTGTGTGCTCTACATCTGTTACATGACAGGTTGTTAATGATGTGTGTGTTCATTAAAGGTAAAGTGCCTCCTGTGTGTTGTAGCCCTTAAATCTGTCTCTGAAATCCCTACTTCAGTACCCATGGTACATTTTCCTAGATTAAGCCCTCTGAGAGTTCCAAAGAATGACTAGTAGCTGCTCTTCTCAATCAATCTTTCTGTCAGTGGTCACCATTGCTCATTTCTTTCAAGTCACATAAGAACCTTCACTGCTGAGTTATTTAAACAAAATAGAATAGAACCACAAGTCCTGATACATGTTACTAAATATTATTAAATACAACTTCAAGGATTTCTGTAAACTGACTTGCTTTAGCAGTTCCTTAGGCATATTCATAATATTCATAAAAAATTTATTCTTTCTTTTATTTTATAGGATACTATTTTATCTGCCTACAGATGGCATTGCATTACAGATGGGAAATTAGCTGCGTTCAAAACATGAATAATCTATCCTTCAACTTTTCTATTCTTCTTTTCCAAATGAATTTAATTCTCTTCCATTCCATCTATGAAACTGATGTCCTATTCTTTAGCTTAATCAAGGAAGTGTGCAGTAATTGTAGTCCTGTGTCTTTCAGTTTGATTACTTTTCTTTCCATTTCTGTTTTCTATCTTGGCTGTGTTTATCAGTCTTGTCCTCAAACTTTACTAGTTCTAGTCTCCAGAATTTCTAGTTCAGCTCCTCACATTCCTCATCTCATGCAACTACCCACTTATTTTGGAATCGCTGTTTCTTAAAATGAAACTTCTGATAAAACTATGGAATGAACATCAAAAACAAAAATCTAACTGAAGTGTAGGATAATGAGCATTCTTGAAATACAAAGGATTTGCTTTGCTAGAAGACAAAAGATTTTTGACAAAGTTGCTGAGTGGATGAAGATGAAAGGCTAGCTCTGATATATTAGGATTTTAATAAAGCATAAGAATAAAAATTTCATGAAATCTTATTCAACAAACTGCGATCAATAGAAATGATGTATTGTAGACTGAGAACTGAGGAATTAATTATAAACAGAAGATAATAAGGATCAACAGTAATATATCAAGTTGCACATTTAAGGATTTCCATTCTTTCATTCAAAGTTATAAGTACAATAACAATGAAGGTGTTGCAAGAACAAGGAAGGGAACTTACCTTGTCATAAAAAGACATTTCAGAACACTAAATTTGTTTGCCTTAACTAAGTAAAACCAAAGAATTACCAGAGGCAAAAAGCAGTATGAAAATATTACTATGCATGTTATTTGGGCAAAGATACACTAAGGAGAGGAAGATTTTTTAAAATTCTTGTCAGATGTTTAGAGTTGTATAGGCTACAAGAGCCCAGGTGATGGTGACAGAGACTGCAAGGCTCCTTTGTGAGGCAAGTCTGGGGCTGTGCTATGCAGGACTCCAATGGTCCTACTGCAGGGTATTACTAGGCCCAGAAGCCAAGATGGCAGCACTTGGAAGGTGTATTTAAGAAAGAGCTTAATGTTGCACAGCAGTGAGGAGGGAGTTAAAAAACACAAATGAGAAACAACCCTGCAGACACCAAGGTCAGTGAAGAAGGAATGGAGAAGGTACTCCAGGAGCAGATGTTCTTTTGCAACCTGTGGAGATGTCCATGGCAGAGAAGCTATCTTGGAGAAGCTATCCTGTAACCTGTAGAGAGGACCATATCAGAGCAAATCTACACTGCAGGTCTTGGAGAACCCCACACTGGAGCAGATTGAAGTGGACCACAGGTCAATCAGGTGGATATTTCCTGAAGGGTCTGTGGCTCATGCTGAGGAAAAATGTAGGGAGGAATGAGAGGCAGAGATAAATCATTACAGTTTTCTGACCATAATCCCCTCTTCCCCATGCCTCTGTGCCACACAACAAGATTGGGAGAGGGAAACTGGGAATGAAGCAGTGAAGTGGAGCGTGTGAGGAAGGGTAGAGGTGGTAGGAAGTGTTTCTAGTTTTGTTTCTTGCTTTATTTTTCAGTGTGCTATTTTAATTGGCAATAAATTGTATTAATCTCCCAGTAGTCTAGTCTTTTTTGCCTCTGACAGTAATTGGTAAGTGATCTCCATGTCTTCATTTTGACCCACATGGTTTTTCATTGTATTTTCTCATCTGTCCTGTTGAGGATGGGTAATGAGTGAGCAGTTGGATAGGCATCTGGCAGCTGACAGAGGTCAATTCACTACAGAAAGTAAATTAAAAGAAAATGTAGATTATTTATCAATGAGTGCTTTATCTAGCTATGGATAACCTGAAAGGGCAACTGTGATAGTACTTTTGTTTGAGACACTGAAGTGTCTGACAGAATTCTAGAAAATGTATTCTATGGAACAAGGCTGCATCAACTGATAACAGGGTTGGTTTAAGAATTAATTGATGTTTTTTGCATCTAACCTCAGTGATTCATAGGGATGCTTTGCCATGTTGGATATCTTTTGCTTTGTCATTCACACAGAAGGCCGGGAATGCAATTATGACAAAATATTTCTGGTAGTATTTGCTACATGCGGCCAAAATTTATCACTATGTTGTGTTTTTTTTTTTTTTTAATTTTATTTTATTTGTTGAAGTGGACATTAATTTCCAACACGATGATGTAGGTTGCTAAGTTGTAGTTGCTACTGCTGCAGTGCTGTCAGTGTTCATGAAGTATTTCAGTCTCATGTAGAGAAGGAACTAAAGGGAAGCAAAAAAATTCTAATCTGGTTGAGGTATTATTTTCTCATGTTATTGAACCTACCTGTAAATCTTGTTTTACTTAAGCCATAATTTTCATTAAATCACTTTGATTAATAACAGGTCATAAAATAGTCACAAAAAAGAAAAAAAATTTAAAATCTAATTTTACCCCAAAATTCAAGATACATATACATATATGAAAACAATATGAATACATGTTTTCACAGTAAATGTTTATTATTTATCACTCCTTATTGGAACATGAAAAATGACCACTTAAGATTTCAAATTATGAAATTTTGTAAGTAAAAATTTGTCAAGCTAATTGGTACAGATAACATCTGAGTTTGTAGTTTAGATCAGGTTGCATCTAAGTTACTGTGAAACAGTTTAATCTTTCAGGTATAAACATGAAGACTACCCATTGTCTCTGGTGATGAATCTGTCCGGGTTTCTTTGGCAATCAGTAGGAAGAAATAAGTTCCTCCTGACAGCAAAATAGAATAAAAAATAAGATTCAGAATCTCTTTTCTGAGAATGATAGAATACTCTTCTGAATTGCCTGTAGAGATGCTTTTATCTCTCTATCACCTGTAGTGGGAGTCTGTGGAGATCAGATTCCCTGAGCTAAAGCTGGTTTGTGAAGCTCTGCTCTACTCTGATTTGTTCAAGGAATCTCAATACAAACTGGAATGTTTCTGCCCAGTACTATGGTTTTTGTATCTAGAACTTTCTCAACGTGAAAAAACACACTACATTTATTTATTTATTTTAACAGCATTCTGGTCCTTATTCCTAATAGTTGTTCATGGGACATCTATGCCCCCTGCTTACCCTGCAGTTCTTCTGGAAATATGCAGTCTCCTATCAGAATGGTCCTATGGCTGAAGAATGTAGAAATCAAGAAAAGGTAAACTTCATCCTCAGCTGCTCAGTCATATTGTTCTTCAAAAAGAAGAAATATGAATGTTAAGCAGACAAATTAAGCCGTTACACAAATTACTCAAGGATATGTAAAATTTTGTGTATTGAAAAGCCTTGAAATGTTGCTGGAACATTACTTCATGGGATGTTGTATCTCACAGAAAGTGTATCATCAGCTAGTCTTGGCTGAATTTAGACCGCTGGGATTATCTCCACAAAGAGAGAGATAGTATACTTCACTGAAGCACACGTTTGCGTGTATGAGGCAGTAGGTGGATGTGCTAATAACTTGATCTCAATATTGATTAAACTAATAGGAGAATGGCAGTAAGGAGTGGAGATGTGCATCTGAAAGGGATACTAGAAGGTTGCAGAAGAGTAGGTAGCATAAAAATATACAGCTTTTCCCAGTCTTGGGTTTTCTCTCATGAATGCGATCTCTGGATATAATGCCTGCAAAAAGCTTTACACAATTTACACAGCTGCATATGAATGTTTTTCTAGGTTTGTTGAAAAACAAACTAGGCTGCATAGATTGAAACTTTTGAGTTCTTTCTAATGTGGTCTGCTGAGAAGAGTGGGCTACTTTCTTCTGGTGAGCAGAGATAGCTAAAAAATCATGACATTTAGTAAAATATTGGGAAGTTCAATCAAATACAAATCAGTTTATAGAACATATTTGAGCATTAATTTTGATATTTGAAAATGGAAATCACTTTTAAAAGCAGGTAAAACTTTGTAAGAACACTGCTTATGAAAGATCTTCTAATTTTACTTAAACGTTATCGGTAAGACATTGGTAAAGTGAATTTGAGGAAGCACTTTCAGTTACTTTAGTTACTTATGTTTTCCTTGGGTAACATGCCATTGGGAATCTGCATGGGTACCTTTTTGCATAATGGCATGCTCAGAGCTTGTTGGCTATGCTTCTTCTCTAGTGCTCAAGTTAATTTCATAAATTTGAGCTAAGTATATTCAGTATTAAGGATTAGGAGGAAAGAGTTAATTACAGATTAGTTGCATCTACTGTCTCCTTCTGAAAATCTAAGTCTGAAAACCCCTTTCAACACACACACACAAAAAAAACAACCCTGAATTTCTCTTTAGAAAGCACAGCAAAAGAAAATATATATATACATCTTTCAGGCAAAAGAAATCTTTTTCTTTACTGAAGTCAAATAATAGTAGCTTGTGAATAACTATTATTTCATACAAATTTTTGTCAGGATTTAAAAAAGGAAAGTGGTATCATTATAAGCAAAACCTGTGATAAATAATTGAATCTCGCTGAGATATTCATTTTAATAACATTTGTTCTGAATGCCCATGAAAAGCATAATGACTTCCAATGAGCTAAGTCCTTTAAAACTTTCTTCAGATCTAGTCCATAATTCAAAGAGAATAAGTATAGAATATTCTTTGCTATTCAAACCTTATATAGTTAATTGTATCAGAAGTCTGCTTCAAATCAAAATTAGCTTGAAGACGGTTTAGAGAGCAAGAATGAATAATGCTTGTACTTCTTCAAATTTGGTTATAAAACCAAATATTCCTTTCATGTTTTCAAAATAATATTGGATTAGAAGCAAATAATATACATTTAATCATATCAGGCAATATTATCCTTAGTAAAAAAAAATAAATAAATATCTAAAATCTCTACTCAAATATCACATAAAATTACTTAAAAAATAAGTTGTTTTTTTTTTTTCTAAGAAAAACTATTTTTTAATCTTATTTGAAAGTAAAGGAGGCATTCATTTAATTACTGCAGTACACATACAAAACCGTTCACTACTCTTTTTCAAACAGTTTTTACTCATTATAAACAAACCAAATAATATAGATTTGTTTTAAAAACATAATGAATATTATTGTGGTATTACAGTCATTATCAGTTATTACATTCATTTTATTAAGACATAGAGTAGAGTAATAAATTGGGAACAGGTTTTTAACTTTGCCAGAAAGCCCAAAGAAACAACATTAGTATCCAAATGTACAGAAATCTGCAAGCATAAAGTGTTTCATTTATCATTGCTACTAAAAAAAATAATGTCAGATAATTTACCAAGCACTGTCTAATTAATTCATTAACTAGTATGAATATTTGTCACTGAAAGAAGTGCATTAGAGGGAAATAATTTGTTAGTGTTTCACTGGTTTATATACGTGTTCACAGATAGATCAAATTGAAAAGTCACAAAGATGTTTAAAAAAGTAAACTTTTAAACTGTTTGATATACTGATGAAAAAATACTAATAAGAGAAGTTTGATGTTTCTCTATGTATTTGCTGGATGTGCATCTATCCTGGTAAACAAGGAGCATTTCAGTCTTATTTTCTCTGGTGTAGCATCCTGGTTTAATTGATTTTTTTTCTGTTGGCTCTCTTCAAGAAGATTATTACATTTGTCAGCTCTTATTTTTTGAAAATACAATTAGACCTAAACTTTTCTGAGAGTATTTTATCAAATATGATAGCTTAAATGAAAGACATTGTCCTTTGCAAATTCATATGTTTTCATTAGATTAAAAGGCCTCCCATCTGAACTTTTCATTTAAATTTATATGAGATTTCTGGTGTGTAATTCCATACTTAGCAATATTTGATTTCTTCTGCAATATTATCCAAACACTTTTGTTGTGTTTTTATTACATTTGGTGTTAGATTTCCATCCTTTGGTGCTCTTATGCTGAAGGAGATGATAATTAAAATTCTATAACTTTGGTTGATTTTTTTTTTTTTAATGGAAAAATATTTTTGGGGTTTTCAGAAAAATAATTACTAACTTTAGCTTCACTAAATCTTCAAATGCAATTCTAATGAGATATATTTCCGTACTGAATTAAATGCTTGTTAGCACGATGAATTTTTTTTAACCTTTTCAAATTAGAATATTAGTGTACAGAATAATACTGTTAACCCTAACAGAAATAACATTGCCAGTTGCAATTCCTTTTGTTGGCATTTTTTTCAAAAATAAAAGATTCAGATTTGAATCAGTATGTATTAAAAAAGTAGTGCTGCCTGGTGTTTGTAATGTCATTCTTTTTTGAGGCAGTTAAGAGTTTGCTACCTCTAGAAATCCATCTTTCAGCTATGTAATGTCATGGAAGGCTCTCTGTTTCTGTAACATCACAATTAAATGCCTGTGTTGTACTTCTAATAAAATTTTCTTTTAAGCTTATTATTGTGGTGTGAATGCTATTGAGGTTCTACTGCTTGTTCTTCAAATTTGAAGTCAGTAAGTTGGCTGAACTCACCACTCAACATTCTCCGAGGAATCTAGGTCTCTGTTCTGTAATAGATTTTTGAGTTCTGCCAGATGTTAAAATGTTGTTCACTGATACACTTCTATACTTCCCTACACATTTAGGGATAAAACTGTAAATAAGAAGTAACAAAATAGAATCAACCATTTAGGAATTCCAGGTATTTCATATTTCTGCAAAGGAAAACAAGTTTATAATAAGTATGGATCCATAGGCCCATTATTTCAGTAGATTCTTTCGAAAAATAAACGTCACCCTCACACTTCTGCAAATCAACAAATGTTCCTTGACCACATTAATGAGAAAATCTTTAAAAATATATATGAACAGGAGTCTGCTACTTGAGCAGGCTTATTGCTCAGGGAAGCTGAAATTAAAGAAGGGGCCTTGAGAGTTGATTGTAGTCAGACATCATATTCCAGAACACTGGAAGGCAATGATTTCCCACTGGAAATCCCTCTGTTACCAAATTGTCAGCTATGAACTTTTTAGAATTAAGTACTTTTGGCCAGTACTTTCTTCTGGGAGACAGGCAAAGACTTCCCTGACACCTTTAGATATCCAAAACAGCAGACACTGGACAACGCTGATCTCTATCTTCAAGTCTCAGTGGCACAGCTTAGTGCAAAAACATAAATCCCAGCTACCTACAGCCCAGATGAAAAATAAAACAAAAACTAGAGGAATTAATAATTTCATTATTTTCTCTCTGAGCTATTCTGATTTTTTAATGAATAATAGTACATGCAAAATAAAGCCCTAAACCAAATCAACTCAACTCCCGAACCCCAACAATCTACAAAGAATCAGAATTCCTAAATCTCAGGTGAGATTTTGAAACAGCCAGCCAACACATACAGACTCCTATCCATGTAGGAGGCAGTGTGACTTCAAAGGAGAAACATAAGTACCGTTGAGCTATGAGGAGCTTACAGCACAAGACAGTATCTGAATGTATAATACGAGGCACAGAAGTCATAGTTGGACACATTTTTCCATGAAGTCTTATCAGAGTTGAGATTTTCAAATGTGCCTATGTGGAATAGAAGTATAGATTTAATTCCCTTTCAGTGGTACATGTGCAGTGAAGTCACTTTGGTGCTTTTTGAATAAACTTCACCTGGTGCAATCTTCCAATTCTCTGGAAAGGGAAAGGCAGACTCTGTCGCTCCTGAAGTGGTTGCATACCATCCAAAAGGGAAATATGTTCATTTTGTATGTTTTGTGCATCAGTATGAGTTTACAAATAGACTTAAGGGATTCATCCACCTTAAGAGTTTCCTGAAAATAGCTAAAATACTTAGTGACATTGAGACAATTGTACTTCACTGATATCTTTTCCATGGAGATAATGGCAAGGAATGAAGTATATCTTGTCACACCACAGACTGGAAGTAGCATTATTTATTTATTTATTTAGTTAGTTATTGTACACGTGGCACAGTTGCAGTGTAGAAATGTATGGTAGAAGCTGCAAGGTTTTGAAGGGAGTCACGGAATCATAGAATCATAGAATAGCTGAGTTGGAGGGAACCTTAAAGCCGATACAGTTCCAACCCTAGCTGTGGGCAGGGTTTTCACTCCCTAGATCAGACTGCCCAGGAATCATCCAACCTGGCCTTTAACACCTCCAGGGATGGGGCATGGGGACATGAATAATATCTTAGAACAAAAGCCTGTTAAAAAGAAATGATATAGTAAGTAGTGATACCATGAGCCAGCAGTGTGCACAGGTGGCCAAGAAGGCCAATGGCATCCTGGCTTGTATCAGGAATGGTGTGGTGAGCAGGACTAGGGAAGTCATCCTGCACCTGCACATTGATATTGGTGAGGCCTCACCTCAAGTACTGCATTCAGTTTTGGACACCTCAGTACAGAAGGGACATTGAGGTGCTGGAGCAGGTCCAAAGAAGGGCAACAAGGCTTGTGAAGGGCTTGGAGAATATGCCCTATGAGAAGAGACTGAAGGAACTGGAGATATTCAGTCTGGGGAAAAGGAGGCTGAGGGAGACCTTATTGCTCTCTTCCTGTATCTGAAAGGTGCTTACAGTGAGAGTGGGGTTGGCCTCTTCTCACCTGTGACAGGTGACAGGACGAAGGGAAATGGCCTCAAGTTGTGCCAGGGTAAGTTTAGGTTGGATATCAGGGAACATTTTACAGAAGGGGTTGTGAAGCACTGGAATAGGCTCCTCAGAGAGGTGGTTGAGTCACCATCCTTGAATGTGTTTAAAAACTGGATGTGGTGCTCAGGAATAAGATTTAGTGGAAGACTGTTAGTTAGGGCAGTATGGTTAGGTCAGATTGGACTTGATGATCTTTAACGTCTTTTCCAATCTGAGTGATTTTATGATTCTATGATTCTGTGAGCCTGAGGACTTGAAGTAACCAAATATATCTGATAATGGCTAATAAAGTCATTAATGTTCTATGCAATAAATTTGCTGTAGTACTAGTTGTTTACCAGGTAACAGTGAATTTTTCTAAGTTTGTCAACTCTTATGTCTTTCAAGTAGAAGGCTAACAATACCATTTCCTCTTCAAAATAACAGAAAGGAAATTCTTGACTCAAGAGTTTTTTATTTCTCTCATGATTGTATTACTCCAGCAACCTCTTCAGAACATTTTTTTCTTCCCTTAAACTATTTTTTACTGTTTTGCTTCCAGAGTAGAATCAGCTGGCAGGAAGTGAACACTTTTATTTTTGTGATCATGAACAACAGTGCACAAATGGAGCTCTTCTGTATATTCTTGACCACTGCTGTATTAGCTGAGACAAAGAAGAAAAGGATGTGACGTGAATTCTGTCTGCATTACTTAGGAAAATTGTCCTGTATGCTAACATGGTATCTTTGGTTAATCTTGTGCTTTTCTCCAGTATTTATGGATTCTATTTTTTTTCTCATGCTTATTCTCTTTTTCACAACATTTTATCTTCAGGATTATTTTATGGACTCCATGTCTCTGATCTCCTATTAATTATATTACTGCTCAGGAGGCAGATCTGACATTTCAGTGCTCAACATATCAGAACAATCAGTCACTTGGTTTCAATTGCTTTGTTTTCTGGACTTCCTAGGACTAATTGTTAAGAGGAAACTCTCCACATAAAATACTAAAGAAAAGTTATTTCCACATTCAAAATCATAGAAAGCAAGATAGATTCTTCTGCAGAAAAAAATCTTTCTGAAACATGGAGGGCTGCATATTTACTGAAAATCCAGTATCCAGGCAAGGAGATGAAATATTTAAAGCTCTGGAAAATAGTTCTGCAAAGAAGAAAGAACAAATATTTGCATAAACTGTGAAACTCCCATATAAGAAGTGATTTTCTGTTATTAGGTTCTTTTGGAGTTTCCTTGTGCCAAAAGTGACTGAAAAGAGAAGGGGTCTGGAGAGAAATAAACATTCATCTTCTTGAGAATGAACTGGATTGGAGATTCTTTTTTGGCTGTTACGAATAGCGTTTAAACTATACTGACAGAAATCAACAGATTTTACAACTGTCACATGCTGTTCTGGTCCTGTGTCTGCGAGGCATTATGCTTCTGGGCCAAGGAGTGGGGTAGTCTTTCTGAAATGACCAGATGATTGGAAGCTTAATGTGGTAGCAATTAGAGAACAGTACTCATAAAAGCTATAAAATGTCAAGAAAACATTGTTTCAGAAACTAATAAAGCTTTTGAAAAAAATTCAACAAGAGAGTCTTCCATGACAAGCGATTAACTTGCTTGTCAAGTATGAAAAGTGTTACCAAAAGGATTGAGATGGATTTGGATATGGGTTTCAAATACAATTAGATATTTAAGCTCTAAAAAACTAATCTCTTATCCCACAGGAAAGCAAAATGCACTATGAAGTCATTTATTGATTTTTGCTTGTCTGAATTGGGTAGTTCCACACAGTTGTACCTAGGGGCAAATTTCCTTTGCCATACACTCCAGGTGAATTGAACTTGATTTTAACTTGTTGTTTGTATACAGAGAGGTGTCTACCAGCAGTGACATGTGCAGACTGTGTCTATGCCTAGCAGGAGAAGCAGAAGAAGGAGTGATTTTTGAATTATCCAAGTGGCTTAGGAACATGGGCACTAATGAGATTCTAAGTCTCCCTGGCACTATCTGGAAACTCCTGCAATTGCAAATGCGTATTATAGGACCAGTGTGTAATGACTTAGTTATCTCTTCTGAAATGCTAATATCTGGGTTCCAGTTTTCCTTTGCCCAGATTGAAATGCGCCTCACTGTGGGCAGGGTAAAAAAGCAATCTGTTAGGGTTTGGGGTAGAAGCATTCATATCTGCTCATTTTTAGTGCTCATCTTTTGATCTCTTCTTTAAAACCCTGCACGGCTCACAAGAATGTGTTTATAGCTGAATAGCCCTGAAATGTTATGTCGCTGATGCAGATTGACCTCCATAAATAGCATGTCCTCTATACCAAGATCCATTTTCTCCACTCACTACTGCTCCTTTGAGATGATTTTTACTGTTGTTCCTAGCTCTGGGGATTTTTGTTGAGAGCCTGCTTGCAGAACACATACCACACATAGCTTTCAAGGCTCTCTGACTCTTATTACTGATATTACTTTTAAAAATGATTTAGTGAAGGCTACAGATGTGCTAAATGGCTTGGCAAAAAAACATGGAGTGCCTCTGAACAGGAGTACCCACCTGCTGGCTCGTAAGTCAGTGATTCTTTGGTTTTACAGTATTGAAAGTAAAATAAACAGCAAGTGATGAGAAATGCTGTACACTGCAATAAAACACAGAGAATACACATTTCCGGACAGAAAAGTAAATCATTGCTGCACACTTTGTTAGAAAATATGCACTATTCTGTTTCTCAAAAAGATTTAAATGAAAATGCAAAAGTCTCCTTTTGCAAAGAAGTTTAATTTCAGATTTCTCTTGCAATCTTCTAGCCTCTCTGTTCTTTCCCCTAGGAAGTAGCACCTTTTTTAAGTACTGAGTCAAAAATGGCAAGAGCCTGACCTGAAGTATTTGGCTGCTATTAAGTTTCTTTAAAAACAAAGAGAGAAAGAAGAGAGAGGGAGGGAGAGGGAGGAGGAAGGAGAGAGACATTAAACATAAGCGTCATAACCTGCTGTTTAGAAGAAAACTAGCTAAACAAAACACATTTGGCATAGACACAGTTCAGTGCCACAAACTGCACTAATGTGATGAGGTAAAGAAGGAAAAATAAGGAGCGTTGTTTCATCCTTCCCTGGATTGTGGTTGTGCCCAATAGCGGGTTTCTTAATGTTTCCATTACATCCCCCTATTTTTAGAAGTTAATAGCTCGGCTATAACAATTTGCTTCAGGCTGAAGCTTGGCGTACAAGGTCTCAGTCAGGGAGCACATTTAGTGAAATAGAAGATTACCCATTTTAGAGCCATATTTTTTTTTTTTCTGTCACACCATCTAAAAATATTCTCCATTTCAGAAATTACATTTGGCATCTGATTTATCTATAATATAATCTTTTCTCACTACATTTGACCAATGAAAACTCCATAAGAAAAAAAAAGTAACTTTTTTTTTTTTTCTGTGTGAGTGTGTATGTGCATCAGTATGAGAATGATGGCCAATACACTCCCCTTTTTCAGGGTTCAAAGTGATCTGTAGCTATTTGTAATTCAAACAGATCTACGTGAAGTACATAGTACATTATATGACATCAGTCTACTCTGAGAGCTTTTTACTATGGGATAAGCTATTGCAGGAGAAAAGATACAGGACAAGATGAACTGTGAGACTAATTGAATATTGTAATTCTTATTTTTATGTTTCCTAGAACTTGATTGCTTGGGCACTTCAAGAATATCTACCAGAAAAGACACACTCTGTAAGCACAAGGTGTTTTGTGTGAATGTAACATGAAACTTAGACAGTTTCAGTAAATCTCTTTTTCCACCTTTGGAAAAATAGATGCTGGGAGGATGGAGTGTTTTAGAAAACAGACAAACCCCCTGAAATATTTAGAGAAATGAACATAGTACTATAAAATTGACACACAAATGTATAGATATTTTAATCACTAAAAAAAATAATATAAATAGCTATAGACCTTTTGTGCATTCTTAGAAGGCATTTCTGATTTTTTTGATGTACCTTTGTTTTTGTTTGTACAGTCACTAAGTGAAAATGCTGTTCTCGAGTTATATTACTGCTTTGTTTTATAATACTTCTGGAATTACTATGGGTTAAAAAGCTGTAGTAAAACTACATATCTGTCAGTAACTCTCAGTAATTCTACTTGCATAAAGTTGATGCTTCTTTTTTTTTTTCTGTAGAAACACAAATGAAGGACTAAAGCACACAAAACTTACGTGGAAACAGTAAAAGAGAGAGCAAAATGATCTGTCCCTCAGTCTTGCAGTGATGTCTGTGCAGCCCAGCTCTCTGGACACTGACATGCTTTTAAGTGGGGCTGTGTCTCTGCTGAGCAGTATCTGATACAGCAGCATGATAATGTTCCTTTTTACTACAGCATCTGCATCAACTCTTGATATAACCCACTTAAAAACAACACGGCAGTTGTTACACAGAAGAAAAACACTACATCAAAAATTATCTTACTCTTCTTTTCATGCAGCACACTTTGTTGTCATAGACTTTTATGTCAACTCATTGCCTTTTGTGTAAGATTTTGCTTCCTTTTTAGCCATTATTTTCCACTCTAGTATATGAGGGACTCAGCTATGGAAATGACCATTGTAGGAATTTGAGTCATCTGCAAGATATGTTTTCTGTGTCAGATATAGTAGTATAATTCAGTATGCTTAAAAGTTAGCCAATTTGTAGTAATCCTTGCTTGGTTAACATCTTTCATATCTTCTCTCCCTCACCTTAGCAGGGAGTCCTGATAAATCTGCTTCTCTCAATCTGCTTCCAAAGAGGGAGAGCTCAGCTCTCCAAAACTGATCCACTAGGTTACTGGCGTGTAATCAATACAGATGCTTCAGATCTTCCTGAAAGCCCTCAAGAAAACTGCAGACATTGGCCCTTAGTTCCATGGAGACCAGGATGTGCATTTTTCTCACACATTACAACGTCTATAAAAACTACAGTATTCTAAAGGATTACTTCAAATAACAAATATCTTCAGTTTCATCAGGCAATAGCAAATTTCCTCCCTTACATCCCTTCCTTCTTCCCTCTCTTCCATCCCTTTCATCCCTCACTTCCCTTTCTTCTGTTTTGGTTCTCTAAACCTCTATATTTATCCTTCGAACTTGTGAGTTATTACATATCATATGCAGTTTAAAGTAACCTTCACTTTAAATTCTACGGCTTTTGTTGGCTAAGTCAGTACTTCAACAGCATTATTATGGTTTTCTTTGTGTGCATATTGTCAGTCAGGCACTTAGCACAGGTAACTATATTGCAGTTATATTTGGGGCTTAGTGGTTAATGTCACCTCATAGGTCTTTGCAAAATCCTCACAACTGATCAGAAATTCTACTGCATGGAAAAAATTGTCTATTGTCAAGTAGAGCTTTAATTAAAGCTATACTTTGTTTTCAATCCAATTTAGGAACAAATACAAAAAAAGAAAGATGTAAATTTTACAATGCCTGGCAATGTATCCAATTCTGAGCTGAACAAAGAAGCTTATATGCTGAAAATCTTGTAGGAATAAAGCATGTAAGATAAATAAAAAGCTTCCAGTGCTTAATTCCAATCGTCTCCACAACAACTGGAGCTGCTGATAAGACACCTACTCAGAGTAATGATGCATAATGTGAAGAAGCAATAACCCAGGCTGCATAAGTATGAAGGAATGCTATTCTTTTAAAGAAAAGTGTGGCAAATGTGAAGCTCTGTTAATGTTCTGAGCCTTTTTCAAAGTGTTTTTGTGAACAAGGCAAATTGCCAAGGTTTACTTTTTTCAGAATATGATAGGGAGAACAAGAAATGTAACTAATATAAGGGCACTAAGCATTTGTCCATGTACGGTCATATTTATGTATGGTAAATATTTATGTACTGTCAGTTCATTATTAGTAGAGGTTCTAATAGGAATATAAATATTATAAAGTGTGTTTACGACAGATAAATCATAGGGGTGCTGAAGTAATTTGCAATAGTAAAGCTCATTTTGGATAATTACAGAGCCCCAGAAGATTGTATTTATGTATTACAAAGGAAGGGGATGTTCAGAGGAAAACTGTTTTGGGCTGCTGACATTCTGAGGAGGCTCGAGGCTGATCCTGTCTGGGACTGACTTAGGAGCATATGCAAATACTAATGAAGGATTTTGACAATAGAAAGGAGGGAAAAATCAGTTTAGTTTCAATTGCAAGGCTAACCTTATTCAGTCAAATTTCATGCAAATGAATTACTGTAACTACAGAAATAATGTAAGAAAAGATTAGTAAAGATTATGCTGGCAATAAAAATACTAATGTTTTATTACGTTGAATTCTATTTTGCATTTTATGTGGGGGTAAATTAGGCTGCAGTGTTGTTTATCCTTGTTTTATGAAGGCTATGTTCATATCCATATTAAAGCTTATTACTGCTCTTTCCTTCACTCCCCTCCCTATCTACATTTTATTTAGGCTAACTAAATACTTGACTCGGCACATCTTCTGCCTTAAATATCGTTAAAGCTAAGAACAAAACACAACAACCAACCTCTCCTCCATCCCAGAAAGGGCTAAGCAACAGAACAGTGGACTTTGGAAGGTCATATTATAATGAGTTTAAAATGCAGCTCTCTGAGCTTGTGCTCTGCTGCAAATAAATGTGGTTCAGCTCTTTTCCATGAATGTTTTACTGATTAGATTAATTTTAAGTGAAACGTGCATTCTTCCCTCAATGACAATCTAATCAATGTCTATCTGATAGATGATTGTTCAAGTAAAACACTATGAGAAGGAGCAAAATTGTTTTCTGAATTATAATAAAAGAGCTTAAAATTAGAGTGAAATCTATCTCTCACACATTTTTAGCGGTAGTAACTAGCAAATCTTTTTTGTAGATCTTTTTGTACTGGACTGATTATTGGAACTTTACTGTTTTTGAGGGAGATTTGAGTATATTCCCTTTAAAAAAAAAAAAAAGCAAAAAAAAAAAGCTTTGGCAAGAACTTTGTTTTTCGTTTTGCTTTGATTTTTTTTTGTTTGCTTCTGGTGACAATAAGTAAATAAATATATCATTACAATTATAGTAATGGGTAGCTAATCAATCCTCTTAAGGAAAAAGATCAGAGTCACAGCTTGCTGAAGCTGCAGTTTATGAATTTTACCACAGCAACCACTCTTTTACACAAAAACTACAACTACATAGTAGCAACTGTCCTAGAGGCAAGCATCAAGGCAAAACTGACGTATTTCCTAAAATAAAACACACTGCTTTACCTAATCAGCTCCCTCACTTCTTCATACAACCAACTGGACTCCCTTCTGAAATGACTGAAAAATTTACCTGCCAGACTAGTAATTTGTATCTCTTTCTGACTATGTATATTAAAGGTTTAAGTTGTGCAATGCAAAACAGCACTGAAAGTTATTCTTGGACAGCCAGGAAAGAATTTCTAGTACCATGTCTTCTATGTGGCTCAAAGAATTAATTTAGACAGCGTTTAACCAGATGGAAATATTTTCTGAGAATATAGCAAGCTTTAATAGATGTTTCCATTGTTAATTATTATTAGCCTTTTTCTTTTCAACTGTCATCTCTTTTTTTTCTGTATTCTGTTTTACCTTCTGTTTTCAATGGACTTTGTCATCTTCCCAGTTTCAGAAGTTAACCCCTTAATCCTTACCAGTTAGCTACACTTTTATTTATAAATCCTTACATAGAGATCAACCACTGCACATTTATTAAAATTTAATTAAAGTGAATGTTCTGAAAATCAGTTACAAAGGAAAGGAGAAGGGAGAAAGGCAGCAGGAAAGTCAGCTTCTTCCCTTATACCGTTTCCATTACACTGGAAGCTTTTATATACTTAAGCTTCTCAACTAGCAGTTCCATGTTTTTAAGAGGATTATATTATTAATAGTTTAATTATTCATTATGCAGTATTTTTCCAATTGTTATAAAGGTTATTTTTTGCATTTGGTATTATAAAAAATATTAATGTTTTATCCTTCTTAACAGTCATGACTCATTCTAGTTTCGCCTTCACATGCACGAAATATTGCTTCAAGAAGAACACAAGAGCATGCCTGTAGCAGAATCAGATATATCTCCTGGCAGTACAGTGACTCAACCTACTGGGAGACTAGCGCAGTCAAACTATACTCCAGAGACTGTGGTTTGATTACTGTCACTACCAGTTGGATCATTAATCATAACAGTGGTAGTGACAGCAAGTTTCTTGACCTCATCATGAAAAGCAGAGAGGCCATCCACTGGAGCAATTCATCCTTCAGGCGAAAGAAAACTGTAGGGAGGATATCTTTTATTATCTAGTGTGTTCACTTTCATCCACTTCTTCTGCCTACAATCTTATAAAAAATGCTAGGGCTTTAGGGAGGCAGGATCTCACATTTCTTCTGCTCCTAGGGAAACATCATCCATTGTTTCTGATCATGTTCCTATTCTCACCCCTCTGCATCTCTCTACATAGTAGCTTGGCTTCAGAAGTCAGAAATGTGAGTATCTTCAGCTATATAGTACATGGCTATGTGTTTTTATATAGAGACTGGTTGTATTCCCCTTCTGTTGGCTGAAATACAGTCTCTTTCTGACAAAGGATTTAACCCTGAAAACCCAGAGGCCTTCTTTTAAACACTTAAGATTGCAGGTTAAAGTTCCTAGGGTTCCTGTTCATTTTGTTAATGGAATTGTCAGTGTTGCAACCCATTTTCAAGTCCACAAAACATATAGAATTCTTTCAGTCTGTAACATTATGCTATTATGCTAACAGCATTTGTTATTTGTAATGCTTTCTTATTACCTCTTGTAAAAATCCCTCATTTTCCAAGTTATTTGAATACAATCAGCCTCCAAATAAATGATCTCAAGCAATTCCTGACAATTAAAGCCAATTTGATTATCCCATTCCTTTGAGATTATTTGCAAAAACTACTGCTTTTGTCAACAGAGAATAATAAAAGTACATTTTTGGATTTTTTTCTCAGTATAAGTTCCAGTGAGAAGAATTTTGTATTCTAAAATTAGAAAAATGGTCAAGAATAGTAACATCTCTGGGAAAATGTTCAACGATATGATAAAATACAGTAAATTAATGCTTGCAAATTTTATGAAAAAAATTCAAACATCTATATAAATAAATATTCACATTGCAGATAATTGATATGGGTCTGACAAAGACATTTCTTAACATCTTCATTTCTTTTCTTTAGTAATGACCAACCAAACATACAAAATAGGCAATGCAGTATCATTAGATGATTAACTAGAAACACTTTTTAAGACCATAGAAAAACTTCCATTGGACTAAATGTTTTCTGCAATTTTCTAATTTATATACCGCATTGAATGTCAATGGGTATATACATGGTTTTAAAAGCAGTTTACAAAGTGAAATGTTATTAGAAGTAGCCATAATAAAATTTGACCCAGAAAACCTGTCTGCAGAAGTGTGACTCATTTGAATGGCAATATGTGAGTGAATGTGCATAAGCTCCAATTAATACACATTAATACCTGTTTAGCAAGTGTCCATTAAGTGCCACTGATCGTGACTTCTATTCATAGCAAATAAGTTGGAGGATATTAACCAAAGGCAACATATATAATTTCTTTTTTGGAATTTCTATTTACACAATTGGTGCAAAATTATTACTAAGTAATTGATAATATGCTCATTTAGGTGTGACAAGTCATGATACTTGAAATATGGTAATTCAAATAGAGTATTTGAAATGCTAGCTCTGGACAAGATCTCTTGACACCAAGGGAGCAGCCCCATGTAATTGGGCATGAAGCTCCAGTTATGAATCCTGTCTTCATTGAAGAGAGACAGAGGCATTTACGCAGGGTAAGAGTTTAGCTGGATCTTTTTAAGATAGCATTCATTGTTTTTATCTGTAGGGCAAGAAAAACAAAGCCTTACTCAAAGATGTCAATTCTGAGGCCTAATTTTCACTGTGTTTACTCAATTGAAATATGTACTTCATGGAACTACAAACCAAATTTCTCTGTTTTCTGGATTTGCTGGAAAAATAGACAAGGATTTTTTTTTTTAATATCAAGTTTATAATTCATATTTATATCATTGGTTCGAATTTCCCTAGGAAACAGACACTTCAACTTAGGTTCATTTTGGCTCTTACTTGAAGTGTAAATCCCATCACACTTTTATAGGTGCGATTTCGTAAACTTTTTGAACACCAGGTTATTTTGACCAATGTGGATTCTCACTTCTCTAGTTCTGTGCAATGCCAGATTGTATATTTGTATTTCTAAAAAATACATTTCTTTTTCTGTTGACTCCTGTCAGGGCTTATTGGTTTCTGGGCCTTTGGCCTGTAACTAAATATTAGTTTTTTATTTATCACTTTTCTCTCCGACTCTTCTTTTTCACTCTCTTGCTGTTTTTTTTTTGTTGTTGTTGTTCTTGCTGTTTTTTGTTGTTTTTTTTTTTATATTTTCAAACAGACAGTTCACAGCTTTGACATGTGAAACTATTTGCTAAATGCCAGTATTCATACTAGTAGGTCACAGTTAAATTTCAGCTACTGTCAAATGTTAGCACTTTGGAAACTCGTATAACTCAGTAAAGCATCTCAGTAGCATCTCAGTCTTAACCTTTGTCTCATTCACTTAAATGATGTGTACTTTACATTAGAGAGTTTGTAACATGTACCAAAGGGATAAGCAATTATGTATTTGATTTTTCTCTTAGTACTTACAGAGGTTAGTGATCATTTAAACAAAGACCAATGAAAATTTTCTTAAATGCAAAAATGCAAAAATAAAAAAAATTAAAATAAAAAAAAAGAAAACAAAACAAAAACCATGAAAAATACATAACATAAAACCTTTATCATCTTGGTGTGCATGCAGATGTCATAGAAGAATATATGGTTTAGGGGATTTATCAGCTGAAACTCGGAGTTCTATCGGCATTTTACATTGATATTTTGGATTAATATAAAAAATATATATATTGCCACAAATCCTCCTAGCATAGATTTCTGAAGTAAAATAAGATTAGATAAAAGTAAAAATTGCTGAGCATAAGTCTCTCAGATTTATAGAAGTTAATTTCTTTTCTAATCAATGGAACATACCAGTGTACTCATCAACTAATTCAACAGTTGTAAAAATAGACATATTAGACATGCTGGCAGCATTGCTTCAGCTTTTCTGTTTCTGGTTTCCAGCTTCCCTTTCAGTGCTGTTTTTAGGTGAGTTTAGAAATACAAGGGATTATGAAGAAAGTATCATATCATTAAAGAAACAAGGAGGAAGGGGGCCACTGAAATGTAACTGGAATAAAAAAAAGAGAAACGGAAAATTGAACTATGACCTCTATCTGCTAGGGCAGAAATAATGCTTTTATATAGTTTTTAGTGATAATGTGAGTTTTGTGCTATATGCTTAAACGGAGAAATGGAACAATCATGTTTCATAATGTATTGGTTTGTTTTCTGTGTAGAATCTGTCAGTGCAACCTACTTTAGGCACATAACTTTCCTAATGATTATCCTTTAAACAATTCAGGAATAGATAACTAGATTGACATTCTGTTTAATTATCCCTATTAAAAAGCAAGCTTGTGGTATATTATTGTAATAAATTTTAACAATGAATTAAAAAATGCACCAGGCTTCCCATAAAGAAAAGTTTCTTTTTGATAGAAATTTACATCATAAGCATTAAAAACCTACGTCATTTGAGCCCATAATAATAATAATGGCAATATAAATTATATGATAATCATCTCCTAATCAAATATTTTACATGCTGTTACCTGAAAAGGGTATAAGTTAGCATAGCCTAAAATGTTATTTGTATCTTGAGCACTGTCCTGGAGAACTTTGCCACATCCCAGATATGCAGATTCCAGAAGCAGATCAATGAACTTTTATATATGTCCTTAAAATACTTTGTTTCTACATGAGTTTCTATACAGAAGTTTACCAGTCTTTCTTGTGCTTTTTACTATGATCATAATGAGATTTTTCAAACACTTGAAAAACTTTAAACCATTTGTCACCTGCCATTTCGTTTTTTGTTTGTTTATTTGTTTATCAGTTCATCATTTGTCTTGGTTTCGTGTGCTTTGTTATTGGTAGAATATTTAATGATGCAAAGAGGCAGCAGCATTTGTGAAAAATTCTAGTGGTTTTGGAAATGAGTTCTATAACTCTGAGATAATTCCTGAGGAGTCCCATGACATCTGAAGAACACCTTCCTGAAATTACTTGTATATAGTATTGTAGTGTGATAACTTTCCCCTTTTGTCCAGAAGCTGAGAAGATATCCAAGAAACTCACCAAGAAAACAGGAGTTTTAAGTTCTTCTCTGCCTAGGAGATTTGGGGAATATAAACACCTCTATTTCACAAACCTCTTACCATCATGCTCTTGAGGTTTCTAGGGCAAGGTCCTTCTAATTTCCTGCTTTAGTTGCTATTGCACTTTGCAGAGTGAAAGAGGCTAGAGTTCATAGGGCTAGAGGTAGCAAGAGGGGGCAACTATTTGGTGTTTAATGTTAGGATTAGTGCGCTTATCAAGGTGAAACTTCAGTCTCTTTGCCAAATTATACGTCATTATATGTTTAGTTCTTTTGCAGATTTTTGATCTTTAGGTTTCCTAATAAAGCAAACATTTTTATAATCTTTTCTCACATCTGTTACTTTAGATGAAGGAAAAAAAAACACGTTCAGGGAATGATTTAACTCTTCTGGGTTATGAGGTAAGTGAATTAAAAATACTGACTTAAGAGGGCTTCTAACAGGCTCTCTTGTTTATAACACAGCAGATGCACAAACTTAATAAAAATATTACTTTGCATGCATTTAACTGCATAACTATTTCTTGCTAGTAATCGGTGTTCACAGGATTAGAGTTATCATACCTTCCAGGATAATTGCAAATCTTGAGATCATGCTCTTTAAGTAAACCAGAGAATTCTTCATTCTCTGCACATTTTCTTCAACTCTCATTGGTTTTAAAACTAAATTAAAACTAATTTTTCCTCACAGCTTGTCACATGGCCTATTTCTAGCTATCAGACTGAAAATCATAGAATCATCGAATGGCTTAGGTTGGAAAGGATCTCAGCGGTAATGTAATTCCAACCCACCTTCAATGGGCAGGGTTGCCATTCACTGAATCAGGGACTAGATCAGGTTGCAAAGGGCCCCATCCAATGCAATACTGAACACCTCCAGGGATGAAGCATCTACAGCTCTTATGGGCAAGCTGTTTCATCTCATCATTACCCTCTCTATGAAAAATGTCACCCTGACATCTAATGTATGCCTCTTTGAATTTAAAACTATTTCCCCTTGTCCTATCACTATCTACTCACGTAAAAAGCTTACTTACTTCCTTCTTATAATCTCTCTTTAATTACTGGAAGGCTGATACCAATTCTCCCTGCAGCCTTTTTCTTCTCCAGGATGAACAAGTTCAGTTCCCCTAATCTATTTTTGTATGAGGGATAGTCCAGCCCCCTGATCATTTTTTGGCCCTCCTCTGGATCCACTACAAAAGCTCTGACATCTTTCCTGAGCTGGGGGCCTCAGACTTGGTTGCAGTACTCCAGATGAAGCCTAACAAGAGCCAAGTAAAGAGGGGCAATCATCTCCCTCAATCTGCTGGGCATCCTTCTTTTGATGAAGCCTAGGATACAGGTCGCTTTCTGGTCTGCAAGTGCACACATACACAGTTTGTACTATTTTCAATCACATTCTCTTCAGCCTTACCACTTAATCTCCTTTCCCCCTACCCCTTACTCTTGCCCTTCTCTTTCCCCTTGTTTCTTCCTTTTCCATACATGTCTTTGCAGAGACGGAAAAGAAGAATCTTTCACACGTAGCCAATTTTCAGAGCACATGCCATTGGCAATAATTAATATTTTCTACTATCCATAATTTGGACATACATGTGCTAGTAGCCTTTTCAGCAAGGGTGAATATACGCAGGCATTTCATGATACAGCAGATTTGATCAACATGGTTTTAAGCGTTAGCCAGAAATTATAAATGGTGCAGATATCACAAATCAGCACACCTTTTTTTTCTATTGAAAATATTCAGCCTCAACTTTAATGTCTAAAACTGAGAGTCCACCAAGAGTAATTTTCCTGATTTCAACGAAAATCTGAATTCTAAATCAAAAATCTCTAGCTGAATCCAGAGCTACAACTTCTAGATGTTTTTAATGTTCCCTAAACCTTAATTCCAGTGCAGGCAATTGTAAATCCTACTTTTCCCTGTGTACATGAGCAAGACCTCAAAGATCCACATTCCCCTGTTAATAAACATGAATTTTTACTTTTATTTATTTTGTTTGTTTTTATTCTTATTTTTATTTTTATTTTTATTTTTGACTGCTTGTTTTGTCCTCCCAGTTAGCAATGAAGAATCATTTTAAAGTATCATACTTTAAAATAGCATCCTCTCACATGGGGATGACACTGCCTAACTTTAAGATTGCTTAAACTCTGATGTACCAAGCAGGAAAATTGCAATAGAATTTCCTTATAGCAAACTCTGTTGTTTTGATTTTACTTTTTTGTTCTTTACTTCCTAGGATCAACAAAATCAATGTTCCAGTAAAACAAATCTGCATACTTCTCCCTCTTCATTTCTATATCTTTTTAACTTGAAAGACAAGGCATAGGGAGGTTGGCAGTGTCACTATGCAATCTACTTTGCAAAATCTGTATTGTGATCTGACATGCAAGAGGTAGGCAGACAAAGATACAGAAAAAGATTGGGAAATTACTTTCTGTATTGAACTATGCTGTACAGAGAACACTGATTTTCTGTTATATCCTGAAGCTATCTTGTCATTATATATATATATATTTTTTTTTTTTGTAAATTCTTTCCTTTTGTTTCTAGATTTTCCAAGAAGTAGCTGCCTGTCTGAAAGAAATAAACGGTAACTCTGAAAATTCCTTGGTACATTATGAATACTGATTAATTTTCTGATGTATTTTTAGTCATGTTCCATTAAATATGTAAAATGATGAGTCGCTAGTATTGGTGAGACGGGGAAGTGGAATATAATTAATAGATGAAAGAATGCCCCTTCAAAATGTATCTGCTATAAGTACACTTGGCTGATCATGAAATTTCTAATTCCAGCCCTCATATCTATATTTTAGATTGACTGTACCCTGGGGCCCCAGAAGTGAGCTTCATTTACTGAAAAGTCATGGGAAGTCATGTTTATTGTCTCAGCAGGTAGCTGCACTTTAAGCGTAATACTGAAAGACAAGAGAAAATAGAGGCTAGTTGATGTTATTAGAGGCACACTGTGGCTTCCTGACAGATGTGCACGGGAAAAAAAAAAATAGCACACATATCAGATTCTATCAAGTTTTAAACATTTCTGCTTTAAAGATTTCAGCCTAAGTTCTTCAGTTTTCCCAAATATATGAGAATGGTGAAAACAATTTCTTCTGTGGAAGAAAATGTGGCCAATCTGACTACATAAGAAATTCTCTCTGTAAGCTTTTGTGTAGCCTGAAAAGCAATTCAGCTTTATCCCTCAGATTCGTATCAGTTCTTTAACCATAGATGTGGAAGGATCTGTGTATTTAAACTGACTGCAGTAATGAAATATTTGTTTATTCAGTTTCAGAAGGGATACTTATCTCTTTGAGGCTGCAAAGCAAAACATTATGCTAACATATTTCATAGCAGACAGCAGCAAGGCAACCCTGAACAGTATGCTCTCTTTTTGTCACATAATATTCTTATCTCCTAATAGCACTGTGATAAAGGGGCTGTACCCTATCTAGCTAGCCATATTTATTGCCACATGCTAGTTACCAAATTACATTGCAACGCAATGAATAGAAATTGGTCAAAATGGTCTGGCTGGCACCTAGCATCAAGCAGTTGCTGACAGGGCTGGTGAGCAGTAGTGGTGGCAATACAGCTGGTAATAAAGTGCTACTGATAGCATTTTCATTGTGACACCTTTGCTGCCAGCCATTATTTTCTACTATTACAGAAGAACTTAATTCTTGTCTACCTTTATTATTAATTATTACATATCCCTAAGATATGTTACCCATGCTTCCATACCTTTCTGGGTGTATACTATTAACTAATTAACCCATTAAATAATTAATCCAATTCCTTGCAAAGTTCATTCGAGGTGTCCCATTAAGAGTGTCAGTCATATTAGTTACCCTAACCCCTTGACTTCTGTATTTGTTGATAGTATTTCTGGAAGAAGTAGCATATATAATTTTGAACATGAATATCACAAGGTTGAGTGTGATAAGCCAGAAAAACCTGTGAAACCTGGACCAACACTCCAAATGTTGTATGTGTTTATTAGGCTTCTTTGCATCCTTACCTAGAGTAAACAGCGCACCTACCCAGGTTTTTTTGACCCTATGTAAACTTTATTCAGCCTTCTGTGATATTCCTAAATTGTTGTATCTTTTTCCTAATAAACATAATCCAGTCCTAACCTCATCTAGTAATTTTTATTCAGCCCAACCATACAGTATTATATGTGGATGTGACCACATTGCAGACTTCAGTATAATGTAAAGGCACCCAAGAAAGCTTTAAATAAATCAGCTTATATACTAAAAGTAGCTTTCTCCCGGACCTCCAGGTTGATTCTTAGGGTGCCCTGGCTTCTTGGAAAAAAATGAAGAAGTTTACATTAATTATTTTCTTTGATACATACACAATTAGATTACACTGCCATAATTGGTGTTGCTGTGCCCTATATTATGGTGCATATCTCTGTTCATAAATAACGCTAAGGCAATTGGAATAAAACATATCTAGGTCTTTGAAAGATGTATTTGCATTTTGAAGTTATTGAACTGTACACAGAAAATCATAATTGCATCTCTTCATATTCTATTATATCTTGTTATCCCAGAGTGGATTAACACTAATATAGCTTGCAAAATGTTTCTAAAACTTAAATACGCTGAAAAAGTCAAAAGAATTGTGCTAGTTCTTCAACTCTCAAGGGAATTTTAGTCTCTCAGTACACCTAGCACTTCATAAGCCTTTGTTTCTTAAGACTAAAACTGTGAAACAGAATTATGTTAAGAATTTATAGACACTGATACTTATTTAACAGTTTCATGAAGTATTTTATGTCTTAACTAGACTAGTGTGAATTAGGTATTTTAAAATCCAGAGAAAAGTATGAGACAATTCTGTACGCTGTCTGCAAAATTACATATACATACATGCACACACATATATATGTATAAAGTTACTCCAAAGAAAATATTGCTGTTGGCTTAAATTTTCTTGATCATGACATGACATCTTATTTATAAAGTCCTATGCATGAAATTAAGCTCCTGGCTTCAGAATGGCTTCAATTAGCTAAAATGAAAAGCTTGTTTTCAGTAAAATCAGTGGAAAACATGAAAAGTCCTATTTTGTTTTCAGTGTTACTGTTTTTGTTTGTTTGTTTGTTTGTTTTCCAGCATTAGGACACAAACATTACTCTTCAAATTAATGTATGTGTCTTCTAGCTCTACCTATCTATTTGTCTTTCTCTCTATGACAGAAATATCTCTTTCCGTCAGTAGGATCTTATATAACCTTTCTTTGGTCATAATGCACAACATCTGAGTGTTCATGATAATGAACATATTTCTAAATGACATCTGAAAGAAATCTAAAAGGAGGGCCCTTGGACATTTTGATGTGGAGCCCCTGGGACCACGAGTGAGTCTGATGGGATAAGAGCTGTGTCCCAGCCCCTCTTTGCTTGAGAATGGCATTTAAAGTGAGGCAGTCAACCCTGGTTTTTGCCTGATTGCTGTATTACAGGTGTGCAAGCACACCCATTGATTCAAATTCCTGGATCAGCCTCTTCTCTATGGGCTTGTATGGCTGTTAGACTTTCATGTTACTTACTCAGCTCACCTTACTAAGGGTCTGCTTCCCTTCACAGCGAGGTCACTGCCATTCCTTGCTGTCACCCAGGGCTCCCTGCTGTCCTCCCCTGTCCACACCCAGCAGTGGGGCTTACTAAATGAGACCATCCAGATGTATAGTGAATCTGATGGAAAAGTTCAGTTTATTTAGAGTGGCTGAAATAAGAGTAGTGTTTTCCAGAAATAAATTGCAAAAAGGAAATGACAAATAAATTTCTGCACAACAGACAGCTCTAGATAGCTATCTTAGTACATTCAAAAAACTAACTCTCCCATACTGATTAGGATGTCCTTTGCAGGAGTGAGAGGCACTTACTGTAAAGAGACTCCAGGCTGCAACCTTGCAGATACGTGTTGCTAAGGAGAATCGAAATAACGGCTGAAAATTACTTGCTATAATGAAAACATCACTTGATTATCATTCATTCAGTAATATTATTTTCATTAAGTAAATGGAGATTTCAAGAGTTTTCATGCCTAAGTCTCTCAGAAAAGAACACTGAAAGCTGACCCTCAGCTTCAATGTGAGCTAATAAAAAGCTTTTCCAAATTGGAGGTAGGCACTGGTGCCTACTAAGGTGATGTTTGCCACTGTTTGAATCGACCTTTCTGTGAAGCCTGAAAACCAATTCAGATGTGATTGCAAGAGCTGCCTTTTTGTAATATCCTATTTTATTGACAAAAGGGGATGGGGTCAACTAATTCTCATAACAGTCTGCTTAAAGAAATCCGTAACCACTCTATCACTTACAGTTATTTTGCAATGCAGCTGATGAAAATATTACAGGGCTTAGAGTAGGTGAGAGGAAGAGGGCTTTTTTTCTTTTTTAATACATATTTTAAGAAGAAAAGTCTGGAGTTAATGAGCAAAAAATGTTAAGCAACATAATTTTGTTCTCTGTCCATTAGTCTATTCTAAATTTGAAATACTGCTTCTCTTAAAAGTACATTTTTAATAAAACCTTTTGCAAATGAAACAAACGGAAAAGGGGGGAAAAAAAAGGATACAAATCAAAACAAGGAAGTGTTTTTCAAAAACAAACATATTTGAAAGTCTCTTTTTTTTTTTTTGGAAGTCAGGGAGGGCAAATGACAATGGGTAGCAAGTGGCTGTCAGAAGACTTGCTTCTGATTTTGACTGTTATTGTTCCAGTGAATTTATTCTTTATCTGATTTTGGATTATTTGAGTTCAAATAATAATTTTGACTGATTAATTATTACTCATAACTGGTGAATAAGTAATTTCTTTGAACAAATTGCTGCTTCTCAGTCATTCCTAAACAGTTTGGTGCAAGTTATTCTCAATTTTTCAAGTTTCATGAATGGTTCCTCCATCCTATTAGTGATGTTTTTGGTCTGGATGGGGTGAAAATGCTTTCTAAACTATGTGCCTGATGAAAAAATATGCAGTTTTGATTCTAGTAATTAAGCCTACTTTAAGAAGATTATTCTTTGAGTATAGGGAATGGCAGATAGAGGTAATATACAGGCATAGGAAACAGTAGGTTATTTTAAATATTTTGCTGACTTCCCTTAGCCTAAGGCAGGATATGCTTTTCTATAGATCCCAGAAAATTAGAAAATGTCTTTTGATCGCATAAACAGATTTATTGGCTGTTTAGCTTTCATTCAATTTTCTCTTGTTATATTCAAACCATGTAGTTCAAACTAAGGACATTTTTAATACAAAACTTGAAGCTAAATGTGTGTTTTCTTCATCTCCTTTGTTCTGTATCTAAACACCAGAGTCATTACGAAGCTGCTGTGTCATTTCTCCCTCCTATAAACAATAGATCACTTTTATATATCTGCCAAAGAAGGGCATGTATTGAATACTGCGTTCTTCACTTAGTGACATGCTGTCACCAGCTATTCTGTATTCTTAAAAGCATAAGTGTGCACAGTGGTCTTTGTCTTGTACTGGATGCATTTGTGCCAGGTCTCTTCTTTAGGCTTTTAGAGAACAACATCTTACTGCTCTGTTAAGTATTCTAAACCAGATGAAACTAAAAGGTCATCTATTCTGTCAGTGCTTAGCTGCATTCAGAAAATCAGCAGAATTACTAGATGCATCTTTGGTCATCAACATCTTCCAGGAAACGTATTTCTGTTTTTCTTGAATTCTTGCAGTGGTAACATTTTGCTCTGTGACTTACATCTTCTGCTACTGATGCTCATTATTTACTTTGGCTTCCTACGTTTATATAGCCTTTCCTTTCATTTGTTCAGATTTTGAAATCACAGCACCTATATTCTTATTTCCTCTTTCATATTTATGCCTGCACAGATTAAATGTTTTTGGTTTTTGAATTTTGAATAAAATCTTTCTCTCCTCAGTGCTAACAACAACTATGAGCCAAATTAGTTGGCAAGTGCGGCTATTTGCAAGCCCATTTTGCAATATTTCTTTTGCTGTATTTCCTTGGTCCAGTGTAGCTTCCTCAATAAACGGGTCATGAGCACTCCAGGGACAATCCTGCAGGAGAGGAAACCGGCTCTGTTCCAGAGTTTAAAACTGCTTTACTCTCACTGAGGACCCAGGCATCTATTTTTAATTACGAGTTTTGTGATTAGTCCTTCAATAATGCTCTTTCCGAAGAGAGTTATTTCATTAACACAATGTTAGCCAATTCAGCTACTTAAAAAAACAAACACACCCCCAAATGTTTGTTTTAATTAATTATAAAGGGCAAAACCAGGAAAACAAGCAAATATTAATAAAAGCAGTTGTGAAAAGATCAAGAGGGAGATTTATACATGTATGTACTATTGTATAGGGAGAACCACTTTAAATAGAGCTGTGTGCAGAGTCAGACACAACGGAATATCCATTTTTGTAAATTGTTCTCAGTAAATCCATCTAATGTATTTATTTATCTTCAGATCATGCACATTTAGATCAGAGTTCTGCCAGCTGAGTTAATAATTCTTATCTGAAAGTAATTATGTTGGTCCATAAGTTTTCACCACTGTGTTGTTCCACATCATATCAAACTGTGTGATGTCTCATCACATTAGCATAAAATATGTTGTAGTGGTGCACAGCATGGTGTGGTGGCAGACTAGAAACGATGCAGCATTCCTGACGGTAGTAAACTAGTGTCACTGGTATTTTGAACCTCATGCATATTGCAGTTTGATTCTCCTACAGAGGATTAAGATTTATCTTTTTCTTTACATTCAAAGGGCTTGAACTGGATGCTAACTTTTATGACCCAAATTGGTGCTCTGGAGAAGGACTGTCAGAACCCCAAAAGCGTTCAGACCTACTTTTTAGTCACAAAAATGTGCCAGTTTTGAATTTATTGACCATCTGTCAGACTTCACTCACTACTAGCTAGCTGTCATTGTTTATTATTTGATGCACTTCTATAATGACTCACTGCAGGGAACTACCAGTATCTCCATTACAGTGATTAATGAGGTCACAGTCTATCCGCAAGCATCTCAGTTTATAATTATTTCTAGTTGCTATTAGCCAGTATGCCAGATCAGATGAAAGTAATACGTTTATATATAGTATATGCCCCTAACAACAATATTCACCTGTTAAGAAGATATTTTGCTGATTGCTTGAATTTAGTATTTCTCTTTAACTGTAGTTGAGGCAGCTCTTAAGCCAGTACCATTCAAAATCATCCTCTCATGAGTGGTAAAAAAAACTCTCAGAGCTGAGCTTTGGTACTATTCTGTTTTCCTGCCTTGAAATCTCATCTCTATTTCTATTCCAGATGCAAATTCTGTAAAGGAGTATTTCTTCTGTGTTTATGATATTTTTGAACATAAATAAAAATTTCAAAACACCCTCATTGTTACTTATGCTATTGTTATACTTTTAATATTGTGGGCCTCCACCTCCTCTCCTCTCCTCTCCTCTCCTCTCCTCTCCTCTCCTCTCCTCTCCTCTCCTCTCCTCTCCTCTCCTCTCCTCTCCTCTCCTCTCCTCTCCTCTCCTCTCCTCTCCTCTCCTCTCCTCTCCTCTCCTCTCCTCTCCTCTCCTCTCCTCTCCTCTCCTCTCCTCTCCTCTCCTCTCCTCTCCTCTCCTCTCCTCTCCTCTCCTCTCCTCTCCTCTTTTTATGGGGGGTACTTTTGAAAGAAGCCAAGAGAAAAACAGTCTAGATTCAGGAATAGAATCAACCAACATTAAATGTTTCTGTTTTTCTCCCTACTCAGCACTTGTTTCTTATAGCAGCACAGTAGAGACGGGAATTAACAAACACAACAAAAGATATCACTCAGGTTCAAATCCTTTCTGTTCCAAAGTGATTTAGCACAATCCTCCTACAGGAAAATGACAAAAGAACTTAAAAGATACTTCAGCTCTGCTTTTCATCACTTTTGTTTTGTGTAAATTACTGAAAAAAATGAAAAAAAAAATTTGCAAATAACTCTGGCCACTGTAATTTCCACACTGAGAATCACAGAATCATTAAAGTTGTAAAAGACCACTAAAATCACCTAGTCTAGCCATCAATTCATCAGCACTATGCCCAGTAAACCAGTCCTAAGTGTCACATATACTCTCTTCTTGAAAACTACCAGGTATCGTAAATGCACCATCTCCCTGGGCAGCCTGTGCCCATGCTTCACCACTCTTTTTGAGAAGAAATTTTTCCTAATATCCAAACCAAACCTCTCCTTGGCACAACTTAAAGCCATTCTATGATTTTATGATTACGTTAAAGAGAAATTGAAGGTACATATTCCACTGTTCAGGTGGAAAAACGATGGTGATTTGGATTGATATTGGTGATGCAGAAGCAGAATTAATGTAGGGAGGCAGAGAAAGATACAGGCTTGTAACCACTATCAACTCTCAGCTGATAGATGAAGAGATACTTTACAATATCATACAATATATCAGGGCTTGCTCAGTGACTCTTAAACTCATCTTACACATCTGTGGGAATCAGCCACACTATAGCTGCCTCATGGTCTGAAGGTGGCCAGAGGCATTTTGAAAAAGCTAATCAGTGAAAAACATACCCTATAGCTTTAAGAAAAATCTGGCAATGGGAAGGGATAGCAAATTTCACTCCATTTTAAGGAGTCAACTTTAGTGTTGGTAACACTATACTTGGTCAGAAAATATCCAAAATCTTTAGTAAATCTGTATGCTCACAATTTAATTAAAATAATTTTAGTATATAATGTTTCTAATGCTGAGTCTATAAAAAAGACAAATTCCAGTCTCAAGAGCTGCTTCTGTTTTTAGTGTTTTCATTTCAGTCTGTTCACTACTTAAAAACCATTTGTTCAGCTTCATAATACTACATAACTGGCTTTTTTTCTTATTTTAAAGAATAAAGCAGTTCTTGCTTCATCAAAAGGTTTATTTTGTACAGCTGCAGGAAATCTGTACAATCTCTTTCCTTACATAAGCTATTGTATCCTTATTTTCTTATTTGTTTTGTGCTATTTTCTACTGTACAGCTTTCTCTCATGAAGATTGTCAAATTTGTCTGGATTCCTTATTTGTTTAAACTTTTTAAGCATAAGGGCTACCTTTCAACTAGTAGTTCTAAACATATATCCCCAGAAGCTATAGCTCACATGATGATAACCCTGCAAAAAGGTGCATAACTGAGTAATAGTAAAATAAGTAAGTAAAACTAACATTTCCTTCATGTGCATAAATCAGCTGGGAGTTCTTTTACATAGGTTACTATCTTAGTTATGACAAGTTATAATTAGTCAGCATTCTGTTTGCATTTGATTAAGATTCTTCTACTAACAGGAATACAAAAAAAAAACAAAAACAATTGAATGAAAGGAAACCATAAGACCTGGGACTGTACTAACCCACTCATCCATCTGAAGATAAAGGTGAATATACTGCTTATATATAATTGGTTTCAGGACAAGTGCTATAAGACACAGCTGTAAGACACAGCTTTTCTCTGACTACTGTCATTTTCATTACTTTACTGATGTTACTTACTGTAGCCTATTTTTATGATATATTTAGAGGTAGGTTTTTTTTTTTTTTTTTTTTTTTTAAAATTGTTATGTATTTCTGCAATTCCTAGCACAAGGGGAGTCTGAACTGTGGACTTGTAGCACCACCATTATACAAACAATAACAACAGTTAACAGCCTTTTTTTCTTTTTTCTCTCTGAGGTATTAACACAACAAATTGAGCTTTATTAGTGACTAATTAGTGTTTTCAGTGTCTTCCCACTGCTTAAGTCAAGTAAAAGGTAATCTTGGATTTTTACTTGCCCTCACCAAAACTGAAAAATTTATTATCTTTCTTTTCTGTCAGAAAAAATATGCAATTTTATTTTAAAATTTTATAGCAGACTATATTTAACTTGAGAAATTTCTAGCTGTGGGTACTGTTGGTATTTGAAATTTTTTCTTTGTCTTGTGGAAAGCAAGATGTTATGAGAAATGTAATAATAGTATAATGAGATAAGACCTTTGCCATAAATGGAAATGGAAGAAGACATTACCAGTAATTACAGGGTCCATATGATTTTAAACACTTATTTTTCCCCGAAATGTTGTTCAACTCCTTCTTTCCAGATTTCTGTTTTCCAGCACAATCACATTTTAGTTAATGTTTCAGATGTGGAGCAATTAGAAAAAAGTGAAAGAAAAAATGAAAAGAATGACTGGACCCAGTTTGGTAAAGAGAATAGAAGACCAGAAATGAATGCAATGGAAATGAAAATGTGTGGGGTTTTTTGGGGTTTTTGTTTTGTTTTGTTGTTTATTTTTCTTTTTTAACATGTGGAATATATATTTTAAAGATCATTTCAATCTACTGTTTTGTTGATAATAACATGAATATGTCTTTTTTCTCCCCATATTTAGATTAATGAATTTAAAAGAAACAAACAGTAAATGCACTTATTTTTTTAAAAATTAAAACCAATTATTAGATATTGTTTTAAAATGAAGGAAAACAATTTCTTTTTTTCTCTTTTGGATACATTGCAAGGGTTTTTTTGTTTGTTTTGTTTTTGTTTTGTTTTGTTTTTGTTCGTTTGTTTTGGTCACCCCATTTCCTTTTGTATCCTTCCTGCTCTGGAAAATAGTTAAAACTCTATTCCTCAGCATCTACAACAACTTACTAAGGCAATACAGTCTTTAAAAATCAACTTTGAATTAATGATTTATTTAAAAAAATAATAATCATCATTTGGAAAAACAAAGAGTTTATTTAAACAGACAGATTATTCTTGTTGACAGGTGAGAACAGTATGTAAGCTGAGGTTTCTGGGGAAAAAAAAAAAAAAGTATTTGTTTTTCTTATATTCCAGATAAACTGAACTCATCTACATTCTGTAAACAAAAAGCTAATAAAATATTTTGACATTTAAGACTAATTTCTACCCCACCCCTGAACCCCTGTCAGGGGAAAATTGAACTCTCTCCAGGCTGCAGATCTGCTGTCATTTGAAAAGAGCAACAACGTTTTGTTTCCCACTTCTCTCCTACATGCCTATTTAAATAATGCATAATGTAATGTCTGACTTTTCCTGTCTGCCTGAGGGCTTGCTATCACTTCTTCTCGAATAAATATATATAAAATAGTTAAAGTGGTCTTTTCAAAAACATGCAGTGATGCTTGGGGGTTGGAACTAGGAAATCTTTAAGGTCTCTTCCAAGTCAAGCCATTCTTTGATTAAATATCAGCAATAATAGTCTTGTCGAGTTCAGTGCACACAGATATAAAAAAATATTGATTTTGAAATTCTTATTCTATATTTGAACCTTCACTTTTGTCGTTCTTCTCATAGGTAGATCGTTGAGTTCTTCTATTTTCACTCCTGAAAGACCACAAGTTCTTCTATTTTCACTCCTGCTTTGAGAAGCACATGAGATACCACATATGGTATAGCTCTCATCTCACCGATCAGGGTAGTTTTGTACAGATATGGGGAACATGAGTTTGAACTCCCTAGCGCTGAATAGGATAATGAATGTGAATTTCTCACCTATCATATATGTGTTCAAGCTACTTGGTTATAATTGTGTACGTAGATGTGACTTGGTCTTCCTCTCTAAACAAAACTGTCCACATTACAAGGGTTGTCTGACTCCCCAGATGTTTGTGTGCTCTGGGAATACAGGTTAGTTGAGTCCCAGGTATTTGTAATGGGACTGAGACAGAGAACCCCTGGAAGGAGCAGTTCTGAGTTGAGCAAAAGCAAAATTCTAGGAACCCTAGGAGCAGAATAATGTTTAATAGGACTAACGGTAACAGGACAGGAGTTCGGGGTTGAAAACCTGAGCTTGCAAAGTCTTGCTCATGGTCAGTCTTTGTGATACTACATTTTTCTTTTCTTCAGAATTTGTTGAGATAATTATTCACTACTGCTCTGGCTCATAAAGATGCAGTAAATGTCTGATCCTGGAAGTCAGTAGGATTTTTGCTGCAATCAATCAGTATAACTCATGTTGCATAAAATAAGTAGATATTTCAAGACTTGATCTGGCCTTTTACTGTCTTGCAGTGGCAGATGAAATTTTTGTGAAGAAGGTAATGAGAGCTGTGTTTTTACATTGCAGGGCAGGAGTGTTTCACCTAGGAAGTGCAATTTCTTCTTGCTGTTTTTATCGTATATGGCTTTGAATATCCATTATTGTTGATATCTGGGGAGGTCAGTATAATGACATCACAGCCACGTACTGTAATCCAGGGTTATTCTTATTGAAACTATAACAACTAAATTCATTAATATGCCTGCTTTTTGAATGTCTCTCTTTGAGAAGTACACAACTATCAGCGTTTTCACTTGCTCATTTCCCAGAGATATCATTCTATATAAACTGTACCCCAAAAGAAATATGGAAAGAAAGAAGGAAGAGACAATGCAATCCAGGATACAGATGGATAATCAGTCAGAATTCACAGAATCAGAAACAGATGTAGCCCAATTATGCTCAGCAGTTCACAGGTGTTCACTGGAATGACTTTAACATAAAAGCACACCTTTCTTCAGTGTCTTTTATTATTTTTTTTCTAAAGCTTTTTTTTAGAGATTTTACATATTTCACCTAACCAAACTGAAAATGTAGACAGCTAACTGGAGATTAGTTGGATATAATTGACTTACAATTCAACACGATAATTGTTTGTTTAAATTTGGAATTATGGTGCAGAGCATCACCAGAGCAACTTTCTGGTGGTGGTGAAGGCTATATGATGGCACATAATTTGTTCATATCATTTGTTTCTTAAGTCCTAGCAAAAGACAACGTCATCCAGAAACACAGAACAACTACCATTTATTCATCCCAAGCTGATGCTTTCCCGATTGTTGTTTTAGAAACTTACTGTGAAAAATGAGCAGATTGATAATGTAAACATTTTTCAAGAATATCTGTTGTGATGTTATTAACATTAATCCTCTGACTTTCCATGACATTGTGCAGTGAAATGATTTTCTTCTGCCTAGGTGCTGTAACAAGTACTAGACAGAATTTTATTTAGGCTTTATATTTTACACTGTATGGAACTTGAAATGCAGAAAATCACAAATTTTGCCATAGCAAAAATTCTATAATGAAGGATACTTTCTTTTCTTCGTAAGCCCTTAGTACTGCTCTTGCTTGCACACTGTTTGCATTCAGGACAAGGTGCACCTGCAGGTTCAGAAAGCAGACTGCAAGGTATGCATGACATTACCATCTTGAACTACCTTTACAATGCAAACCCTACATTATTTGGCTTTATTTAACCTGCCCTTCCTTATTTAACCTGCCATTTTTCTTATGTCAATGCATGCTCTGCTTCTTAAGCAAATGAGATCTATCTGGTTTAATTTGTTGAAATATTCAAGATCAGACCTGAAAGTCTTTAGCTATTGGATTTCCAGATTTGGCAGAAAATCATATCTAGTCAATAGGATAAAGTTATCATTACATTATTTAAGAATGAATGTAGCCGTAGATCTTACATTATATAGAGTCTTAATGTGTGTATTTTTCCCCTTCAGGAATTTACACATCTGTCTAGAAAACATGTGCATCCTTCTGCATGCATTTTTTAATATTTGTATCTCCTTTCCCTTTATTGTACCTATATGTCTTTCACTGGTTTATCCTGAGTTTTTGTTCTTTGTTGATTCCTTTGCATTGTATAAGAAGAAGCTGTGTGTGTCTTCTGAAAATGCAGGAAGAATCACTATTTATTTATTTATTTAGTCTGTGTGCGAGGGCAGAAGTATAGATGATTTTGCCAAATACATCTTTTGCTGGGCCAGGATGTTTTATTATTTATTTACTTATTTATTTACAGTATGTTTCCTCTAAAATTGACTTTGTTTATGTGCTAATGCAAAGCACTGGAAGGATAAACCACTTGTGGGATCTAATTTTACCTCTTATGAGGTAAATCTAGCCACCTTTACTTCCACCTACTACAGCTGATATTAAATCTATGCGTCATATCACCAAGCAGAGCAACTTTAAAAGAATATAGGGTTGTTCCAGTATTCCACTGGGAAGTATGAATGGATTAGTCTAGTGTTCCCATTTCAGACATGAGCCACATGAGATTCTTTTCACAGATATAATACTGTGCCAGTATTCAGTAACTCAGAGACCTCCCGGGCCAATGTAGTGGGCTTTGCCAGCAGCCAGACACTCAAGAAGCCACTCGTTCACCCTCCTTCCTCAACAGGAAGGGGGGAAGAAATAATATGAAAAAAAATCTCATAGATCAAGATAAAGACAGAGAGATCACTTTACCAATTACCATGGGCAAAACAGATTTTGGGAAAATTAATGTTACTAGTTAAAATAATTGGATTGTGAGAAATAAACACAATACAACTAAAATCACTTCACTGATCCTCATCCTTTCTCTTTTCCCAGGCTTAAATTCACTCCTTTTCTGATCCTTCCACCTTCTTCCCAGCTGTCAGAGAATGCAGATTGGATGGTGAGTGAGACTGTCAGTCCATAATGGTATGGTTACTCACTGCCATTCCTTCATCCTCATGCATTTCCACTGCTCTGACAGAGGAACATCCCCATGGGCTGAAGACCTCCATGAACTTTCCATTCTAAAAGAAGGATTATTTCCTTTTAAGGAAATTATTTTGTAATTTTTATTGTCCTTGTTGCTCTTGGCTGAATCTTTCCCAGGTCTCACCTGTTTCTGAGGTGAGAGTGTAGCTGTGCTCATGGAAAGAATAAGAGTGGGCAAGGGGTAGACAGGTTCCTCAAACAGCATTCAAGGCAACAAGTTTTACCAAGGAAGGAAGATATGATCTCTTGTTTTATTTATTTATTTTTAATCCCATTTTCACCTGTAGGCCATCTTTATTTATGGACTGCATACAGAATTCCATCTGATAGGAGTTCCACCTGCTGCTTTTCCAAGTTAGTATCACTTGATTTCTCCATGTTATAGTTATCACTAGAAGGACAAAAATGGTGTATAACTTAATTATTTGGATATATCATATCAACTAAAAGTTTATGTTTAGACAATGATTAAAAACTGAGTTTTATGGAATAAAATGTATAATACATGCATGGTTATTCCCTGTTTTCAGGCAGCAGATGGTTTCACAATCAATGGTTTCACACTGGTATGAATGTGCTCAGTTCCACCACACTGCTCTCTTACTTTCTTTCCTCAGAAGAATGGGCAGAGAAAAAAAGCTCTTGAGCTAAGATAAGGACAGGGAGATCAGTCACCAATTATTGTCATAAGCAAACCAGCATAAGAGAGATTAATGTGATTTATTGCTTATTGACAATAGACTAGAGAAGTGAGAGCTAAAAACAAACTGAAAATGCCTTATTTCTTTTCTATTTTCCGACTCCAAGTGCTGCAGGGGAATGGGAAATGGGTGTTGCGACCAGCTGGTCCTTGGTCACCCTCTACCCTTACACCAATGTGGGATCCTTTCCACAGGATGCAGTCCTTCCCCAGCTGATTCTGCATGGTCTTCCTGCAGGCTGCAGCTCTTCAAGAGCTGCTCCGACATCGCTCTGCACCATGGAGCCCATCTTTCAGGAGCTGCTCCACATGTATCCCCATAGGTTCCCAGCCCTCCTGCCTCAGTGCAGGCTCCTCTCCATGGGCTGCAGCTCTTGCCTAGGGTTGCTTCCACAGGTGCTCTACATGGGCTCTATCTTCTTCGGGTCTCATCTACTGCTGTCCTGCAGTCTCCTCCATGGCTGTACATGGAGATCTGCTCTGTACCTGGAGCACCTCCTGCCCTCCTCCTTCACTGATATTGATGTCTGCAGGACAGTTTCTCTTCATTTTCTCCTACCTGCTCTTGTGCAGCACGTTCCCCTTTTCTTAAATCTCGCATAGGCACAAACAGTGCTCAGTGTCTTGGCTTTGGCCAGTGACAGGTCCCCTCTTGGGCTGATAGAAACTGGCTCTTTTCTAACACCGAACAGCTTCTGGACTCTTCTTACAAAGGCCACCCCTGTAGCCCCCTGCTACCAAAACGTTGCCACATGGGACAAACACACAGAGTGACTTTAACATTTAAATATTTCCAAGCCACTGTTTTGTTTCTTTAAAGGTAAAAGCTGTTTCCCAGCATGAGATAACTGAGTTTCTTACACTTTTTGAAAGGTAAAGTAAAACAATTACTAAGTTAAAGAATTAAATTATTTAAATTGGAAGTGGAATTTGTTAATCTTTCAAGTAATTTTTAAAAATTAATAAAACATTACTTAAGTAAATTTAGATCTTGTATCTCAAATATGAAGTAATACATTTCACATAAATGAATAAGTCATTATTTAATTTAAGTATTAAAACCAGATCATTTCCTAATGGCTGGTTTGAGCCTGGAAAGCCTGTGTCTCTCTGTGCTGCAGACACAGAGTATAGCACAAAACCATTTTTATCATTTGGCTTCCCTGGTAATTCTGGGGTGTCAGACAAGAGGGGGATCACTGAGATTGGCAGGACTCAGGGAAAAACAAAGAGTCGATGGAATTGATTAATTTCATCAGTCCTGTCTCAGAATCATAGAAGCACAGAATCATAGAATCCTTAGAGCTCAAAGGGACCTTTGAAGGTTATCTAGTTCAAGTCCTCTGTAACGAACAGGAACATAAACATCTAGATCAGGTTGTCCAGATCCTGGTCCAGCCTTGTCCTGAAAGTCTCCAGGGATAGGGCATCTACCACGTCTCTAGGCAAACTGTTCCAGTTTCTCACCACTTGCACTCTAAAAGGCTTTTTCCTTATATCTAACTTAAATCTACCCTCTAAAAGCTTAAAACCATTTCCCCTTGTTCTATCACAACAGAGCCTGTGAGTCTGTCCCCTTCTTTCTTGTAGCTCTTTTTTAGATACTGAAAGGCCATTATCAGAACTCCTTGGATCCTTCTCTTTTCCAAGCAGAACAGCCCCAGAACTTTCAGCCTGTCCTCACAGAAGTGTTCCATCACTTGGATCATTTCTGTGTCCCTCCTCTGGATGTGCTCCAAAAGATCCATGTCTGTCTGTCACACTCCAATTTATAGGAGGGAGAAAAGGTTCTTTTTAATATATGTATACCTAATGGTGAGATTAAGACACAATGGGTAAAATGTTAGCCTGACCAGTTTATTACAAATCCTAGTTGCTTAGGGATACGGGGAGGGGGAGATGGGCAATAGAAAAGAGATAGAAAATAAAAAGCAAGGAGTCTTCATAGAAAGCAAGAGAGAGATATAATCACCACCGTGGGTCCAGCGAGGTTTGTAGCAGGTCCCTTGTTCTCAGGAACTCGTCTGGTCACTGCGGGAGATGGGAGGAAGGCAGGAAACTTTGCAGCAAGAAGGCTCCGGGGAAGGTTCTTCCAAAGAGGCTTTCCCCTCAGGGAATTTTCTATCAAAGGTTTCTTTGGGAGTTCTCATCCAAAGTCCTTAGTTTAGTGAGGGCCTTCTGTCCCCCATTTCTCTGTTTTTTGTCTTCTTTTCTCTCTGTTAGAGTGACATACCTGGCCAAACAGATAAGCCAGCAGGGAGTGGTGCCTTCTTTGCCATGCACAAGTATTATTGCCTCTTCCAGTGGTCAGCTACTTCAAACCGCACCCCTGAAAAAAGACTGCTTGTCCTTCTTCTGCGTATCTTTACAATCATGAGCAGAGATACTGTGGCACGATGACCCACCACTCACCCCCTAGATATTCTGCAGTTGTCACTCAGAGTCTTGTCACCAGAGAGGCCTCACAAGCTTTGAGACAAAAACAGTTTTGTCTTTCACACTTTCCCATACTGAGGACTTTACATCTGGATGCAGTATTTCTGGTGGGGCCTCACCAGCTCAGAGTGGAGGGGCAGGATCTCCTCCCTTGCCCTGCTGGCCACGCTTCTTTTGATGCAGATCAAGATATGGTTGAATTTCTTAGCTCTGAGGACACACTGCTGGCTCATGTCAAACTTATCATCCATCAGTACCCCCAGAGCTGTCAATCTTGTATGTTCAGCTTCTTCAGAGTAGTCATGAACTCTGGTCATCAAAGTTGTTTCAAAATGCACAGGTTTTTGTGCTTGGATGTTCAAGAACAAATGTTCTTAGTTTTAAACAATCTTAATTAAAACAGTGTAAATAAAGGAAAAACCTAATTTTATATTTTGTTTTCTAGAGTTCTGAGAGTAGTCACTGTTTTACAGAGAATGCCTATGTTTAATATAGTATGGTTTTTTTAAAGTGCAATAATATTGTTAACTAGGTTATAATATAATTACTGCAAATAAAGATTGAGAACTTTCAAATCTTGGTAATAAAATGTGCTTTAAATATATTCCTTTTGCTGACATAAAATCTGTACATCATTAAACTGGCCGTGTTATGATATGGCCCCACAACAACGAATCTTCACAGGGCTGAGCGTGTACAGACTTTGGGTTAGACGTGAGAACTAATGGTAGAGGGAACAAACATCTTTAGCTGACTTTGCTGCTAAAATCACCCTATGGGAAAATGGTACTTTTAGAAAACCTGTATTTTCATACACATAAAACTACAGGAAAAGTATCCTACCTAGCAGGAGCAAAATCATGGTTTGTATTTTCATACTGGGCATCTGTCTCGCTCCAATTTATAGGAGGGAAAGGAGGTTCTTTTATTATCTATATACCCGGCGTGAGATTAAGAAGCAACGGTTCAAATGTTGGTCCAACCAGTTTATTACAAATCTTAATCAGGGAAATGGGGAAGGGGAGAACGGACACTATTATGAATTAGGGTAATGGGGAAGGGAAGGAGGACAATAGAAAAGATAGAAAAGGAGAAGCAAGGGGTCTTTATAGGCAGCAAGAGGGACATAGTCACCACCATGGATCCAGCGAGGTTCGTAGTTCAGTCTTTGATCCTCAGTAGCGGTGGGTCATCAGGCAGAGTTGTCCTGTTGCCAATGACGACGACGACCATGGTGATGATGGCCCTTTTTCAATGCTTCAAAGTGGTTGAGTCAGCTGTTTTTGGAGTGACAGCTCAAATCCAAAGTGGTCGAGTCAGCTCTCCTTTGAGTGACAGCTCAAACCCAAGGTGGTTGAGTCAGTTCTCCTTGCAGTGTCAGCTTCTGGCTCTGGGATCTCAGCAGGAACCTCCTTTGTTCTTATCTTTCTGGCCTTGCCAGCAGATAAGAGGAAGCAGGGAGGCACCAACTTGCATCTTGCCTTCACAAGATACAATGGTATCATCCCCCAGCCTTCCATACTTAGCTGGAGCGGTTTGGCCACAGGCCAGATCTTCCGCCAGTGAACACTCCTGAGCATTCTCTTCCGCTCTTCTACAGAGCAAGCAGCTCTGGGGGAAGGGGCTTGCAAATGTTCCCAAAGTGATATCGATTGTCACACAGTTAGCACCCATCAGTTGCCTCCTTGACAAGTCACTCAGAGTCTTATCACAAGAAAAACCTCAGGAAGCAAGCTTTGAGCCAAAAAAAAAAACTAAGAAGGATTCTCACAGCATCATAATGAATACTCTCTGTTCTGTGGAAATAAAGCCAAATTAAAAAACAAAACAAAACAAAACACAACACATCTAAATAAATTAATAAGGTAACTAAACAGAATCCTTAGAACTGAGCCTTTCTGGGCACCAGATAAAAGGAGTGGGAAGAATACATAAAGAAAAAGTGGAAAAAGAATAAAGAATGAACAGAGTGAGATGTGGAAATGGTTTTTATTTACACTGACTTTTTTTCAATAATTCTCTTTCTTACTGCTTCTTCATTATCAAAGAAAAATTCAGTAGGAACATTTAGGGCTAGGACAAAAGACTGCCTAAATATTTCTGTCCTCCAGTCAGTACAACACAGGAGATACTTAGGCTCATTCTTTAAGAGTTTTTTGAGGAGATGAAGGAAGTATGTTAGTGTTGAACTTATGAGATAGAATTTGGAGATTGAATCTCTGTTATGGTTTAAAGATAGAGTAGCTCTAAGTAAAGGTCTAAACAAAGGTTTGTTCCTGAGAAATTTAATCTATGATTTTATCTATGATTTTATAAAAGGCTTAATCTATGTTAAATCTGTTCTCTCAGAAAGCCTATGTTGTTTATAAACCACTGTTTACCCTTGTAAGACAAGCCAAAACAGCTGCTAATCATTAGTTTTGCAGTGATGTGCCAAACAAAGGTTGACACATTCTTAGAATTCGCAGATTCCATGGTTCTCCTTTTGTTATTTACTTTTGTCACTGATGATGGACACCTTGCTACCTTGGTTCCTTCCTCCATTCCTTCTCCAGACAATGTAAGGATTTTCCGTACTGTCTTCTGCCATGACAAAAAACTCCGTAAGCCACAGTGTATCTCACACAATCATGTTTACTTGTACCAATTTGTGAGATCTTTTACTGAGTGAGTGGAATCTCATTCTGGTTTCATTTTCCTTACCTTTTCCTCTTTGTATGGCAACTTTGTGCCGACTCACAAATACTCATGCTCAGACACTAGTTGGATTGGGCCTGAAGCCCAGAAGTTGTCCATTTCCAAATCTTGGAACATACTTGAGATCAGCACCTTTGGCAATGCATCTTGTTTTGAAATCACATCTAATTCACTACCATTTGATATTTCCAGTAGGTTTCTAGCACAATGATTTCACAGCTGCCCATTCTGGATAGATAAGATATTGCTTATTTCATAAACAGTTGTGGTCAAATTTTAGCTTCATCTCTCCTGTGGCTATGGGATATATGCCAGCATAATTTGTGACTCAAATTTTAAGGGATAATTTCCTTCCAAATTGGCTGTGGATCTAGTGCCATCACACAAGATTAACTGGGGCTCCACTGCTGATCCTGTCTCTAGGCTACTTTACGTAGCTATCAAAAATATTTTTTGTGTAGAAATGTATTATGTAGTGTTTTGTTTCCTGAAGATCTATACTTAGGAAGTTTCAGACAATCTTAGGAAAAGCAATGGGATTTCTTTCCCTTTACTTATTAGGTAATGATACATGCTTGTTGGAAGTGTGCATTTCTGAGCTATTATATTCTTTGATCTGCTTGTATATTCCTGTTTATGTCTTTGACAGCAAATTTTCCCTGAAAATCCATTGCATGAATAGGACATTTTTGTTCATTATGTTCAAATTTCAGATGCAATATTAGAGAAGAAAATGCATGTGCAAAACACTGGGCAGCATGAGAAGAGGGAGGGAAGAAGCCTGCCATGCACTCTAATGAGATCTACTTTAAACTCTTGTGCTTTTTCAGATATGGCATGGAGTATGGATGTGGCTACATCTTGATCTAGTATTGTCCAGCTATTTTTTAAAATATTCTGTGACAAGGTAAAAATAGGCATTGCATAACTTGCCTTTGGCCATATTATGTATGTGTTGAGCTTGTTAAATGTGCATTCATAGTTGTTCATAAAACAGCCTGTCCTAAAGTTTTCTGGACTGTAGTTTGAATTTTGAAATTTGGTTTAATACAATGCTTTACTAAGATATGCTCTTACAACTGTTCTAAGAGCCAGATTCACAAAATCAATGTTACTTTTCTGAAGGAGTGTAGCCTGGTAGAATTCATGTCAAATGGAAATCAGATTAAATTTTTCTCTTAAAATTCTTTGCTTTGATTGTAAGGCCTAAATCCTGTTTCTGTACATGCATGCATTTATTGCACTCCACATTTCCAAATACATATAGATCAAATCTCATACAAAATGTGCTAATATGTTCATTTTAATGTGATTTACTGAATACTAATAGCACTAGAATAACTATCTCAAAATTGACTTGTTTCATAAATAACTCCAACTCATATTTTAAGACAAGCCATGTCAGTATGGCTTTCCAGTCACATAGAAAATTCAGGCATATGTTAATTTTATTTTGTAAATCTAATTTAAAATGTATGTTCCTTGATTTGAAACTTAAGGTATTTCAGAAGTGTTATGAACTTGGAGAAATAATACATCTGATTAAATCTGAAGACTTAAGATTTTGTCTTATTCACACTGTTCAGCTTTGTGTAATTGATAATGGAAAAGGCCTCTTCATTATTCCATTTGATAAAGTTAAAACTTTTCTTGATTAATATTCTCTTGCAGAAGGCAGGTACAGCTGTGGATTTATGCTATGGATGTGTCTTGGTGCTTGTAATTTCTTTTATACGTAAGATATAGCTAATAAAGGTTTTATTAAATAAGGATAATTTCTGTTGAAAGATTTGGATGTTTAATATTCCGTAGGCATTTCTACCATGAAATCTAAAAATTGTGAGAATCTTTGATACGTGATAATGACCTTCATTGATATTACAGGGAATTATGCAAGTCTTATTCAGGTAAGTGGTGCAAGGAGTATGATATTTAATTGTTTCTATGTTTGTTTAGGGTATAAAATAAAGCTTGCAAGTAGTAGATAGTAGGGTAATTGTATTAATACAATTTTTCTTGTTGTCTATTCTAATAGTTAACACACTTTAAAATCCCAATAAGTCTTACTTTTTTTTATCATATTTTGGAAGCATTTCATTATTTTCATTGTACGTCTTTTTCATATAGTCACTAACTGTCCCACTAGCTAAAATCAATATAAATTCATAGAATCATAGAATCATAAAGTGGCTTATTTTGGAAGGGACCTTAAAATCCAACAGGTTTCAGTCCCCTAACAGGAGCAGAGTTGCCACCCAGTTGATCAGGGCATCATCCAAACTGGACTTGAATGCCTCCAGGGATGGAGCATCTGCAACTCCTCTGAACAACACGTTCCAATGCCACACCACCCTCAGAGTAAAAATTTTCTTTATAATATCTATCCTAAATCTTCTCTCTTTAGATTAAAAACTTTTCCCTTTCTTCTGTCACTATCAGACCATGTAAAAACTCAGTCTCTTTTCTGCTTATGAGCTCTGTGTAAGTACTGGAAGGCCACAATGAGGTCTTACAGAATCACACAGAATCACAGACTTGCAGGGGCTGGAAAGGACCACATGAGATCATCAAGTCCAACTCCTCTGCTAAAACAGGTTCCCTACAATACGGGCAGGAATCCAAATAGGTCTTGGACATTTCCATAGGAGACTACATAATCTCTTTGGTCAATCTGTTCCAGTGCTCCATCAGCTTCTCTGTAAAGAAGTTCTTCTGCATATTTGTATGGAACTTCCTATGTACATGTTTTAGGCCATTGTTCCTTGTTCTGTCACTATGCACCACTGAGAAGAGCCTGGCTACATCCATTTGCCTCCCACCTCCCTTTAGATATTTATAAACATGTATTAAATTTCCTCTCAGTCTTCTTTTCCTCAGGCTGAACAGGCCCAGATTACTCACCTTTCTCCATACAGAAGATACTCCAGGCCATTAGTCATCTTTGTGGCCCTCTGCTGGACTACTTCTAGGAGATCCCTGTCTTTTTAGAACTGGGGAGCCCATAACAACACAGTATGCTAAATGTGGCCTCACCAGGGCAGAGTAGAAAGGGAGGATCACCTCCCTTGACTTGCTGGGCACTCTCTCTTTAGTGAACCGCGGGATACCACTGTCCTTGATCACAAGGGCACAATGCTCATGGCCAGCCTGTTATCCATTAGGACCCCCAGGTCCTTCTCCACGGAGCTCCTCTCTAGCAGGTCATTCCTTAACCTGTACTGATGCATGTGATTATTCCTCCCCAGGTGCAAGGCTCTACACTTGCTCTTGTTAAACCTCATCAGATTCCTCCTTGCCCAACTCTCCAGTTTCTTCAGGCCTTGATGAGTGGTAACACAGCCTTCTGGTGTGTCAGCCACTACTCCCATCTCCCAGAGTCTTCACTTCTCCAAGCTAAACAAGACCAACCCCCTCAACTTTTCTTTATGCAAGAGGTGCTTCAGCACTTTGTCTTCTTTGTCACCCTCCTCTGGGCCCACTTCAAGAGCTCTGCTTCCTTCCTTTACTGTGAGCACCAGGCCTGGATACAGTACTCCAGATGGGGCCTCATGAGGGTAAAGTAGAGGGGGACAATCTTGACAAACCTTGCCCTGGGACAAACCTTGCCCTGCTGGCCACCCTTCTTTTGATGCAGTGTACAGTTAGCCTTCTGGGTGACAAGTACACACTTCTGGCTTATTTTAAGTTTTTCATTCACTGTAATCCCCAAGTACTTCCCTTCAGAGCTGCTCTCAATGAGTTATTTTCCAATTCTGTACACATCTTTGAGATTGTCTTGACCAAAATGCAAATCTTTTGTGAAAAGTTTAAGACATTCACAGCAATTTAAGTGTTAGCACTCTATAGGTATAGATATTCATTAGCTAAGAATTTTTGTTTCCTCTCCTTTGTCCCTCTCCTTGGCAGCCAAATATTTAGGGTACTGCTACGTAATCAAAAATGTAATTCCTTTGTAATTCCACAGTGGTCATATTCTCCTCTCCTGCTTTTCTTTCTCCAGGTATTTCATCAGTGAGTAAAATTTGGTTGATGCTACTAGTGAAGTGCATTAATTGACTGAGGGACAAATTTCTATTTTTTCCGATTATTTATTTCCTAAAGTAATTTCTTTTTTTCAATATTTCAGACAGCATAATCCATCCTAGGTGATCAGAACTTTTGTTCCAATTTCATTCACAATCACTTTGACATTGATTTAACATTATTCCTGCCTCCCCAGTCAAACTAGGATAAAATCTGTTGTGTGCATTGTTAAGAGATGAATGAATAAGACAGGCTTTAAAAGCTTTTTAAAAAGCAAGGTGCTGGAACTGCTTTCTCAATCTGCATTCTTTCCTGCTGTTTTATGGGACATACTGAAAATGTGCTTTTTAGAGGTCAGATCACTTTTTCCAGGTGTAAAAATAAGATGTAAGCCATAAATTAAAAGGCCCATTGGATAAGTTCTATTCCAGCTACAGGCAACTTATTCTCTTGAAATGTATGACTCATCAAAAGTAAGAATTATATCTTGTTTCTCGAAATTCATCTAGTTTAACACTCTCACATTTGTGGATTGAACTTTGCTATTAATAATAAAATAAAAAAATACGTCTTTGTTCTGTTAACTTGGGAAAGAGAAATACAGTCTGCTAGAAGATAAAGTACTTAGAGGATGTCTTACCTGACTGTAAGTATATACAGGGGTTTTGTTATGCACCTTCATCTTTCATTATCCTGTAAATTAACAGGCAACAGATAGATTTATAACATTTTTATAACCGCCTGTTCAATGTTATCTTCATATGAGAAAAAAAGAGAAGAAACTAATGAGTTCCTTGGAACTGAGTGAAAAACACATTGTAACAGAGAAGAATGCTCAACACAGTCAAGCTAGCATGTCCAGAATTACGAGAAATAGTTCTTACTGAAAAAGCAGGTCTGAAAATTGCCTGGGGAGCTGCCTCTTTCATGACGTCCTCATTCTCAGGTGAAGAAAAGAGATACAAAGACATGTTCTTCACACTCTGTCTTTTCTGTAAGTGCCAGTCTGAATATATTTTTCTAGACTTGTTGCAAAAGACAAAGAATCTTGAGCTTTTGTTAGAATTAAATTAACCCAAGTAGACAAGTTAGGTCTGAAATTACTTTTTTGGACATAGAGTAATGTTAGAGAAACAGTGAGATTATGCTAAGTAACATTGCCTTGAACCTGTCACTACCTTTTCTCTCTACTTCATGAGCTTTTTTCCATCAACCAATCTTGTGCAATATATATAGAATGGAGATTTTAGTTACAGTGTAATGTAGGACTACATTTGGCACTTGGATTAGGGCCCTTACTTCCAATTCTCCTTTGGTATTCTCTGAAAAACTAATAAGTGCTATGTCACATCCTTTTCTCTCTTGCAGAGGTTCACGACAGGGATAAACCACATTCTTCTGTTATTCTTGTTAGCTGAAGGCTTAGTGATCAGGTGTTGTATAGTTGCTCGCATTTGTGCAGCACTCTGTCAACACTCAATTATTCAGAGCACCTTCAGTGGTCACGTTTGATTTGAAGTAACTTTAACATTTGTAGGCCACAGAGGAAATTAAAACATTTCTACCTATCTTTTGAACACTTCCTCATAGGATTTTGAAAATGACAGCCTATTGATGGCATTCCAGATCTTGAAGAAAAGTCAGTGTCTGGCTCATTATATGGAACAGGTAACAAGTGGATACTAGAATACAAGAACCGGAAACTCATGGTCATCTGTTGTCTGATACTTGTGACATTTAAATTTCATGTATAAATGGTGTCATTATCTTTGACAGTGCTTAGGCACATGACATTACATGGACCTAGGAGGACACTGAACTGACTAATCTGCACAGTACAACCTGAATGGTATTCAGAAATCACAATAAAGTTTACTTCCAATTGGCTTTAGCCAAATATAGTACAGAGTCAACATCTGAACTAATCATGACAGATTCCCTATATGGTCTACTAAAGTACTACTATAAAATAGGTAAGTCCAGGGTGAGATTAATCTCATTTTATATTAAACAATCCAAATAGATTAAATGAATCATGCCATAAATTTATATAATTTTCTCTCTTAACTGTACAGGGAATCTAATCAGATATTTCAGATGAATACATTGGAAGTAGTTGAGATGAAGCCCATATTTTCACATTCTTTCTTCTAGATTGCAAAGGCATTAAATATAGGTTGCATTCACAGAGTATGCATGCATAACAGACTGAGAAGACTGGTTATGGCACAAATGTAGCTGAGACAGGCACTTTCATTTAGAAGAAGGGTGTGGTCAGTGTCTCTGTGTTAACTTTCATGACAGCCTAGCAGTTATGGTAACTTGCAGTGAACAATAAGATGACTTAACTGATGCCATCTTCCTGATGTACTTCCTTGCACAGTCATGGAGCAAAGAAGAAGCAGGGATAGAAGACAGCTGGATTGCCTCTTGTTAGTAAAAGTGTGGAATATTTGCATTATTCTGTGTTAAGATCTCCTTTTCCTTCTGCTCACATTTTATGCATGATGCACTCACTGGTGTACGACAAGATTTTCATGGCTGATGAAATCTGAAATCCACCATTAATTATTTTAAAGAATAAGCTTGCAAGTTCATTAGTTCCAGTTATGCTCACTCCTAGAACTATTGTTTTGCACTACAGAAAAATGTAATTACTGTATTCCTATTATTTCTATTAAGCTTATAAAGATGTTTCAAACTATTGATGGCATACAGTGAATCACAGTTTCCCTGTATTGTCAAATGAAAAGTGATTGTTTCCAAGAAGAAACGAAAAGGAGTTATAATTTTAGAGTAAAATGTGAATAATTAAGGTTTAAATGACAAGATGTTACTGCTTTGGGCTATCCCACTTACAGTCAGGAAAGAATTGATGAACTAGTTTAACCTTGTGTTTCATGGTATCATCACACATTTCTTTGTTTGCTCTTCCACTACTGTACATCAGTGGAACACTGTTCTGTTCTCTTTCCCATGAGTAATTGCATACCAAAAGCAGGATAGCATATAACAGCTATTAACACAATGCCAATGCAGCTTCTTGAAGTCTTTTTTTTGTTATCTTGTTATTTATAGAGGTTAGTCATTTTGACAAAGAAGCAAATTCCTTAAATTGTAGTATATTTTTTATACCCAGTTATTAAATCCATTTTTTTCAAAAGCAATGGAGAACTGTTGATACACAGCCCTATCTAAAGAAAACCTATGCAAAATAATCACAGAATCAAAGAATAGTCTGGGTGGGAAACAACCTTAAAGATCACCTAGTTCCAATCCTCCTGCCGTCGGCAGGATCACTTTCAACTAAATTAGGTTTCCTAAGTCCCATACAACCTGGCCTTAAACATCTTCAGGGACAAGGCATCTCAACTTCTATGGGCAGCCTGTTCCAGTTCCTCTCCTCTCTCATAGTGAAAAATTTCTTCTTTGTATCTAATCTCATTGTACCCTCTTTCATTATAAAACCATTGCTGCTGGTCCTATACACCTCCTAATAGCAGGAGTCCCTCTCCACGTTTCCTGTAGTCCCCCTTGAAGGCTGCAATAAAATCACTATGGAATTTTCTTCAGCTCTCTCAGCCTGTCTTCAAAGGAGAAGTCCTCCAGCCCTCTAATCATCCTCCTGGCCTTCCTCTGGATTCACTCCAAGAAGTCTGTTTCCTTCACAGTACTCCAGGAGGATTCTCACAAGAGTAGAGAGGAGGCAGAATCACCTCCTTCAGCTTGCTGGTCATGATTCTTCAGATGCAGCCCAGAATATGATTGGTTTTCTGGGCATCAAGTGCACATTGTCATGCCAAGTTTCTAATCCACCAACACCCCCAAGTCCTTCTCCACAGGGTTGCTCTCAGTACTTTCCAGTACTTGTGCTTGGGACTGCCTCAGCTAAGGTACACCACTTTGCTTACACTTGGCCTTTTGGAATTTTATGTGTTTTGCATGAACCAACCTCTCAAGACTGTCAAGGTCCTTCTGGATGGCACCACTTCCCCCCCAGTTTTTCAATCACATCATACAGCTTGGTGTTGTCTGAAAACTTGCTGATCCAAGAAACATCAGAGGAAGAGGAAAAAAGAAAAAAAAAAAAAAAAAAAGGAAGAACCCTAACATCCATTGGTTCTCATTTTGTTGTTGCTGGTTGCATTCGTTGAAAGTGTAATTCTACAGGTAGAAGTTTGCAGTGGTGTACACAGCAATATAAGGTATATGTATGCATACATCACCACTGTTGCCTGTAAGTTGATGTCACTCTTCACACCTAGGGGAGTGCAAAGTGAAATCCCCTTGTTTGTTGCCTAACTTTGAGTACTTGTTCACTGGTAACATTTTCTTCTCTTTCAAGCCTTAATTCTAGGTTTCGCTAAAATTTCTGCCTGTCAGCTCTAATGGTAGGTAGATGGATATCACAAATTGTCACACATTCTCCACAGCAATTCCTCTCCAACTATATAGAACTATATAGAAATAGTTGTAATAAGACAGATGTCACTTAATTTTAGATATTTGCATCATAATTTTAGATACATACATCATCTGTTTTTGAGCCAGTCACCTTCTGGATGTGCTACTTCTGGACCACGTTAATTTTTGAATATCTGCCTTTCAGTTGAATGAAATTCTCAAAGTGCTTATTTCTGTAAGTGATGTTGGTTTAGAGAATTCCATGAGGATTAATGCTTGGTAAAAAAATATACTCTTGTACTGACAAAGCCCACTGAGTAAATCATTAGGAATTGGCTGAATGGACACAGCCAAAGGGTTGTGCTTAACAGTTCTCAGTCAGGGTGGAGGCCAGTCACAAGCAGTATCCCTCAGGGCTCGGTCTTGGGACGGGTGCTCTTCAACATCTCCATCAATGACATAGATGATGGCATTGAGTGCACCCTCAGTAAGTTTGCGGATCACACCAAGCTGAGTGGTGCAGTCAATACATTGGAAGGAAGGGAAGCCATCCAAAGGGATCTGGACAGGCTGGAGAAGTGGGCCCATGAGAACCTAATGAGGTTCAGTAAGGCCAAGTGCAGGGTGCTGCATTTGGGTTGCGGCAATTCCAGGTATCTATACAAAATGGGGGAAGACCTCCTTGAGAGATCATCCTGGTGGATGACAAGCTGGACGTGAGCCAGCAGTGTGCACTTGTAGCCTAGAAGGCCAACTGTGTTCTGGGCCCCATTAAAAAAGGGATGGCCAGCAGGAAGAGGGTAGTGATTCTTCCCTTCCACTCAACTCTTGCGAAGCCCCATCTGGAGTATTGCATCCAGACCTGGGGACCCCAGAACAGGAAAGACATGAAGCTCTTGGAGTAGGTCCAGAAGAGGACCACTAAGATGATCAGAGGGCTGGAGCATCTCTCCTGTGAGGAAAGCTTGAGGGAACTGGGATTTTTTAGCTTGGAGAAAGGAAGGCTCCAGGGAGACTTCATTGTGGCCTTCCAATTCTTGAAGGGAGTGTATAAACTGAAAGGGGAATGGCTGTTTACAAGGGTGGATAGTGATAGGACAAGGGAGAATGGTCTTAAACTGAGACAGGGGAGGTTTAGGTTGGCTATGAGAAGGAAGTTTTTCACAAATAGGGTGGTGACGCACTAGAACAGGTTGCCCAAGGAGACTGTGGATGCCCCACCCCTAAAGGCATTCAAGGCCAGGCTGGATGTGGCTCTAGGCAGCCTGGTCTGATGGTTGGTGACCCTGCACATAGCAGGGGGGTTGAAACTAGATGATCATTGCGGTCCTTTTCAATCCAGGCCATTCTATGATTCTATGATTCTATGATTCTATGATTCTATGATTATATGATTCTATGATTCTATGATTCTATGATCATTGTGGGGTGCATGAGAGGTTCATAGGAGGCTTTTGTCAGGAACTGTTTTCCAGGAACAGACTGGTGGCAGCAGATAGACACAAAAGTTTCATTAAATATTGATCCTACTCCAGAAATTATCGAAGCAGTGCCCAGAATTAGAAAAAATTACCTTGTTGTTTATGCCACCAAGACCACTTCAGGGCTTTTGTCCAGTAGGGCAAGTATATAAGCAAGTAAATTACACAATTTCATGAAAATATTCTTGACTGCCTGTTCTACTGAATTATTGAAAAGGTCTTGGTGTGTTAACTGTACTGACAGTTTTTAAATGAAGACTGGGCTCATTATGAGCCAATGACCCAAGCTCCAATACACAGTTTGCATATGGGCACCCTATTTTAGAGAATAAACAAGTTTATTAGTGTGGTTGTGGACTATTTCATGCCAGTTGCCCCCCCGTGCCATACAATATTATGTTTTATTATGTTTTATTTACTTGTATAGATGAAGCCTGAGTAGATACATGCATTAGTTTTTTTATGAAGTTAAATTGACTACATTTTCTGAAACTTTCTAGAAAGTTATTTCCAACCTTTCTGGCCTGCAGAAGCATTTTGTATTCAGTCTAATTAGAGTGGTGGCATTTTTGATTGTTCTTCTCATCTGTGTGTCCTTGTGCTGTTACCAAAACTGCCAGTAGCTAGTTTTTCCAGTGCCCATTGTGAAAAGTAAGTTCATCTCAAAGTTAACACCAATTTGTATGGAAAATATAGCATGAAAGGATAAAAAAAAAAGCTATACAAGCAGAAGGAAATTAGGTTGTATTAGCCCCACTGAGTTTCTCTTGTGCTGTTACAGAAGTTATTCTTTCTGCTGATCCCCACCAATTTTTACGCAAGCTGATTTTAACTCTTCATGTCTAAATTGTCAACATACTCTATTATTTTTGTTCAACATAACAGGAAAAAGCAACAGTCTTCTGCAACCAGGGGTCTTCATTTCATTTTCAATTCATTAATACCGAATCTTCAAAATCGTAACCTCTGGGAGACTTTTTCAAATTTTTTAAAAAGAAGTTTCATAACAATTGGCAATATCCAACCACAAATAAGATTCAACATCGCACTACATATTTACATAATACAAAAATCTCTCATTTGTGAGAGATGGAGCTTCTGTGGGCAGTTATTTGTGACCCTTTCTTGAATACACCAATCAAATTAGCATCTCTTGGGATAAAAAAGATACTTTTTTATTTTTTATTTTTATTTTTTTAACAATGAAAAGAAAAAGGGAAAAGTCTCTTAGAATAGAAAGCCATAGTGAATGTCAGTAGTTCTCCCAGTGGGAATTATTCATGATTATGTCAACCTTTTTCTGACAAATTCAAATTCTAAGAGAGAGAGAATGAAACTAAGAACTAACAGCAAAAATATTCCATTCAATTTCATAAAAAATAAATGCATTGATCTCAGAAATGAGGTCAGGATTTGGAATCTGACCTAGGAGTGGAAGATTATTCTTTCTTGTGTCTAATAATGGACAATGGCTTGTCTACAGGAAGCAAATCCCAGAGGAGGTAGGTGAAACACTTAACAGCAAATATTGAAAACAGTGAACTAGTTACTAGTTGGAAATAAACAATTTTTACTTTGCTTATGCATTTAGTCTCTTGAATTTAGATAATTTCTTTACTATTTCCTTGTTTGTTTTCCCTCAGACAAATAGCAGACGAAGGAGAAGAAAATTTAATGCTTGTCATGAATTTCCTTCCCATTTCCGGGCTCTGGAGCCTTCTTATATTCTATAATTTTTTTTTTAGAGGTGTTTTCCACAATGAGTGCTACACATCTCAGCACTGTCAGTCAATGTGCCTTCTACATTAAATGCACATGGGTTAAAATACAGATCCAGTCCATGGAACAGGGATGAGGACCCATGATTTAATGCACTAACACAAGCTTAAGTGTTATACTCCTTCTCTATAGTTCAATGAATCATGCTTTGTTTTGTTTGTTTGTGTGTTTGTTCCCCAGAGATTAATGGCTTCACTAATCAGAGTAAAAAATTCATTTCCTTCCTGCAAGTTCCTATGAACTTGTGAAAAGGCAAAAGATACTAGCATATAACCTGCAAACTATGGAAGGTACATAGTCTCCCCTATTTTAGCTTGTTTTGTATTGAAGAGCGGAGTTTTTTCTTTTCCATCTGCCTTTTGTTTACCTTTTTGTCTCCATCTGAGTACTTTGTTTTAAACAGAATGAACCAGGCAAGTATTTCAAAATGCAGTATGTTCCTTCTCCCAAACTTCTCGTGGTGAATGCGGTTCCAGAGTATGGACTATATTTTAATATACATTTCTCATATCATTTAAAATCAGTTAGTTTTCTCTGTGTTGCAGGTCATGGGTGTTGAATATCCCAGTATGAGCTGACAAGTTCTCCTATTGTATTTTATAGGGAATTTAAGTGTGAACTGAAGTTCATCACCTTCCTGTCTGCCTCTTTTTCTCTATATCATTACGATCCATTTGTATTTGACAAATGTAATCCTGGAGTCCTAGCAGACTCAGAATACTGATTACTGAATATGTGCCCGTGTTTGGTGTTTTAACACTAACATAATCTAGGCCTCATTTGTATTGTCTTGATTTAATTTCACTATGATCTAATTTCTAATTTCATTGATTAAAAGTGTAAAAAGGTAGATCTTTGTTACATTAATCAGGAAAACTTTGTCTTTTTTTTTTTTTTTTAAGGGGAGTTTGCACTTAGAAGGAGTCCTCTGTATCAGTTCTGAGGTTTATCTATCTCAGTTTGGAGTCACTGCTGAGATGGCAAAGCTAATAAGCTTACAGAATGTGATCATTAGTGTGACAGCAACTTGTACAGACATGATCAGCCTTTCTGCAGCCTTGTTCTCATACATGCTTTTGCTGGGATAACTGTGATCAAATAAAATTTAATAGAGGGTTTCAGAAAGCATGATATGGAGGGCAAATAGTTGGGTGTCCCATTTGCTTAATGACCACAGCTATATATTACTAATGAAGGTAGCAAATGTAATTCCAAATTAGATATATCTACATAATGTACATGTGTAACCTCACTTGTTCTCAAATTGTGGACAGTTTCTATTGAAAATGTGAATACTTATCTCAGTATGTTAAATTCTCAGTCCTAACAACTCTAACTATAAATGACTCATTCATTATTTTTTCCAGCTTTATTTCATCTTACCTTATTTATTTTCATATTACCTACTTTCAGCCTCATCCCCAACCTGAAAGATATAAAAGAATATGGTGTTGTTGGCTAGAAACATTCATGTCGGAGGAAAGAAGAGCAGCTGTATCTATCACCAACTTGAAGCATCAGGAAGACTGTATTCAGTACTCTTTTTCCTTACCTCTGCCCCTATGGGTGTGGAATAGTGCTTTTCTGCTCCTCACAGGGATGTGAGAATTACTTCAGTAGTGCCTTTAGTGATCAGTACAGTGGATCTGAGGAGATAAAAGAAAAGTTATGCGAACAGATTGGAAGGAAACCAAACCATAGTGTATCTTAGTGCAAATTAATTCTTCTTATTATAACTTCCAGAAAAGAAAATGAAGAGGTGAATGGAGATAGAAACCTCCTTTGCAAAGGAAATAGTAGAACTGTTATTGACAATGCTAAGAATGGTCAATGAAATGTTCAAGAAATGCCAGCTAGGCTGAGGAAAAAAGTCATGAAGGAAATGTGTAGGATGTGATAAAAAAGATAACAAAAAACAAGATCAGTAAACCGTCAATGTGCAAAAGTAAATTTTAGTCATGAAGCTTATAACATCTCTGGAAGGCAAAAATATTGCAGGTGGTGCACAATGAGCAAGGTACTTTCACATCTGCAATGAATTGGACAATATAAGGCAATATATACACAATAAGACAATATAAGGCAAACTAGTCTAATATATTTTCATAGCAGTGCAAGATATTTCAGAACTTTGAGGAAGACTGCACACAGATGAGAGTGGATATTGCTAAGGTACAAATGAGTTGATAACTTCTTTAATTTCATGCTAGTTTAAGAATAATTTAAACTGTGGTTTTATTCATTATCTTAAATTCTCTACTGGGATGGTTCTTAGAAGACAAAACATGGCTTTAAGGAACAATGACTGACAGATAAGATGAAGCTAAAATAGTTTAGGTAGAGTACACCTCAAAACGTGTTGATTGCAGGCCTCTGCTAATCCATTTTAGTATCTCAGCTGAAGCACTTTAGTGAGATTGATTTAATCCTTCTGAAGCTTCCTTCCACCACAATATCTGATCTCCTTTCCCAGGGTTATCTTTCCATCCCTGAGTTCCCTTGAGAACTGGAAAACTGGATAAAAAGCCTTACAATCTTTGGATTCTTATGTTCACATCTGAACATCAAATCGTGTTTATAGTGTTCCCTCAGATAACTCAGTTTTCTGTGTGTATGTGAATAAACACCATTTTATGGTCTTATAAAAGGCTGGATCAATATTTTATATTATCTCTGAAAATGTAGTTAAGGCATTTACTATTTCTCAGGATATTAGCAAATACAGTCCTTTCATTAATGCTATCCATACTTATTTTTCCCCTTGAATGAAGTTTCTAGCACAATTTATTGGATTTGCAAGCTAGAAATGCTAGTAAAGTGCTCTGACAGATAGAACTATTATCCTTTTTTCCATATTTCCTAGCTGAACCTTATGGGATTCAGCTCTTGGCATGAATAAACAAAGAGAGAAACAAAGAAACAGGACACAAGCATAGTATACCTATGCTACTCTGAAATTAGTGTCTACTACTTATTTCTGTGGAAATTGCAATAGATGCAATATATACAATAACAGTATTTGATAGATCAAATTCTCAGCTACTAAACTCTATTTTTCAACATAGCCATCGCCATTAATCATGCGTTTTTGGCAGCAGTGAACCTGTATGTTGTGCTCATAAAAATCTGTCTGGCATGTGGCTTGTCTTTCATGTTGCAGTTGCCACTGCTGAAATGCACCACCTCACTGAGCTCACATAAGTATTCAGCGAGTATTGATGAAGGTGAATGGGTTCCAGTTTTCAGAAATTCAGTAATACACCTTTGCATCATATGCACTTCCATGTCAGATCCCATTTTATCAGGCTGCCTATATAGTCCTATGACTATAGAAGAAGTTAAAAAATCAAACATATTGATACACAAATTCATTAATGGCAGGCTTTATTGTTTCTTCTTTCTATAGAACTACTTGGTACTTCAAAGAAGAACCAGCTGGTGATAGATTAATTTGCATTATGACATTGTGCTCTACATTAGAAAAGCTGTGAGAAATTCTCAGAAGACTGATAATAGGTCAGTATCTATCTGACAGCATTTAAAAAATATCCAATGCTGATGTGACTCTCTACATACTGAAAAAAAATAATAACAATTTCATGAACTTTTTTACTCTCATTGCTTATCAACTGTCACTGCATTAGGATTGTTGTTGAAATTTGGACTAGTAGTGAATGAAACTCATTTCCATCTAGCACAGAAGATTTTCCTTACTTTAATAGAATAAGACTTCTTTCCAAAGGGGAAAAAAAAAAAAAAAAAAAGAAGGAAAACAAAGAAGGAAAAAAAAGAGCTTAAATCCACTCACTGCAATGTGATCCTTCCCCATTGCGACAGTAAGAAGTCCAAGAGGGTGCACAGGATACAACTATGGTATTAAAACCTTGGTTCTCATGGAATGATTTTTGCCTTCTGTGTCAGATGATGTTCTGTGATGTATTCACTCCATTCACATTCAGACTTTTCTTGAGCAACCTGATGTGTTCTTTTTGTGAAGCACTTTGCCCTTGTATTCCTTGGATCTAAAAAAAAACTTTTGTGTGTATCTGTATGCATGTGTGCATGAGCAAGAAGGTTGGAGGCATAATGACTATGGTTCAGCCTGCAGAACATGATTTTTTGTTTTGTTTTTATGCCACGAAGTGATGCATTTTACACATCCCTTATGGCATGGTACATAAAATACGAGTTTATTCGCAGATACGAACCTTCTGCTATGGTGCCAGCAGACTTTTTGAAGTGGAGGAATTCAGAGCTTGTTCCACTGTACTTTCTGGAGGCTGTTGCTGGAGCAAACGAGTCTCTCAGATTCCACCAGAAATTTTGTTCAAAAGCTAGCTGATGGGGTAGGTTGTGACTGTATGAATTAATATTTGTGTATTGTAGATGACAAGAGAGTAGGAGGACAGATTCTGGAATGGCAGCAAAGGAATATTTATTCCTCTAAGTAAATAAAGTATGGCCCAAGTGGCATGGTATTACATCCACAAGGCAAAACAAATATCCTATCTAGATCCATAATGGAAAATGTTACTGGCATGTGCTGTTCCCTACCCTGTGCCTGAACATTAACTAGGACAGTCAACATAGCCAGAGGGATGCTTATCATTAAAAAATAAGAGTAACTGAAGGCCAACATTTGAACTAATGATCTAACCCATTTTTTTTGTTGTTGTTTTTCATTTCTTTGGTTGTTTTTTACTAGCGTGGATATAAGCAAAATACATATTTTTAAAGACTGATTTCTCAGCATTTGCAGTAAGGGAAAATAATGTTGTTTTTAAAGAATAAATATATAAGAATTATCTAATTTTAATTAAAAATAGTAGGTGCAGTAAGACAATTAGATGACTACATTTGCCTCCTCTCATAATTGCTTTAAACCGCAAGTTTTGAACACTTATTTTTGGATAACCTTTTCAAAATTAAAATAACTTCAGTTTTATCTTACTTGCCTTTCCATTTCATTTTCCTCATTAAAAGTTGTAAGGAATTTAGTTGTTCAGTAGACTGCACATACTTACATTTTTTGAAATAAAAAATAAACTATAGAACTGCCATAGCTATCATGTTATTACCTACAGTGACTTCAAATTCCAGGAATGGGAATCAGAGTCCAGAAGGAGAAAGTGTTTAAAATAAATTTAGATAATAAACAAATAGAAAAATAAAAAATAAAGTGAAAAAATATTTAAGAGGAAGATCTTCAAAATATTATTTCTTGCAAAGAAAATGACGTCCATTCAGAAGAAGTTCCTGGTTACATTTATATGTATTCCATTAAAAGAATAAAGTAGACTTTATTCGTGGTTATTTTCAACATCCAGCATATATCCAAGTTCTTAATGAGTTAATTGTCTTTTTCGTATCATCAGGTCATTGCTTCCGTGCTTACTGTTTGAACAGCAAAAGTTTCCAGTCTCCGATGAGGCTCAAGGATTAGTTTTGCTCTCTGAAAACAGAATAGTGTCTTTAGTCCCACTAGTATAGTATATGGAGGGACCTAATTCTTCTTGGAATAAGAGATGTTGGCATCTTTTTTGATGTTGATTTTATATCTCAGCACAATTGTTCTTCAAAAAAAAAAAAAAGGTATATCAGAAAGAGGATTGTGTGGGACAATCCCAGTTCTTATGTCAAATCATAGCCTCATTCAAAACACACAACCTATGCATTGCCTCAGGTAAAATATCAGACTGAGTGAAATATAGGAAATCTTTAGATTTGATTTATTATGGTCGTAAGGAGGATCCGGGGAACTACAGGCCTGTCAGCCTGACCTCGGTGCCAGGGAAGGTTATGGAGCAGATCGTCTTGAGGGAGATCATGCGGCATGTGCAGGGTGACCGGGGGATCAGGCCTAGCCAGCATGGGTTCATGAAGGGCAGGTCCTGTTTGACCAACCTGATCTCCTTCTATGATCTAGTGACCCATCTGGTGGATGAAGGAAAGGCTGTTGATGTGGTCTACCTAGACTTCAGCAAAGCCTTTGACACTGTCTCCCACAGCATTCTCCTGCAGAAGCTGGCAGTCAGAGGCTTGGATGGGTACACTCTTGGCTGGGTAAGGAGCTGGCTGGAGGGCCGGGCGCAGAGAGTGGTGGTGAATGGAGTCAAATCCAGCTGGCGACCGGTCGTGAGTGGTGTTCCGCAGGGGTCGGTGCTGGGGCCTGTCCTCTTCAATATCTTTATTGATGACCTCGATGAGGGCATCGAGTGCACCCTCAGTAAATTCGCAGATGACACCAAATTGGCTGGAAGCGTGGATCTGCCTGGGGGTAGCGACGCCCTACAGAGGGATCTGGACAGGCTGGAGAGCTGGGCTGGAGCCAATGGGATGAGTTTCAACAAGGCCAAATGCCGGGTCCTGCACTTCGGCCACAACAACCCCAGGCGACGCTACAGGCTTGGGGCGGTGTGGCTGGAGGACTGTGTAGAGGAAATGGACCTGGGGGTATTGATTGATGCTCGGCTGAACATGAGCCGACAGTGTGCCCAGGTGGCCAAGAAGGCCAATGGCATCCTGGCTTGCATCAGAAACAGTGTTGCAAGCAGGAGCAGAGAGGTGATTGTTCCCCTATATTCAGCACTCGTCAGGCCGCACCTCGAGTACTGTGTCCAGTTTTGGGCCCCTCACTGCAAGAAAGATATTGAGGCCCTGGAACGTGTTCAAAGGAGGGCAACGAAGCTGGTGAGGGGTCTGGAACACAGGCCATATGAGGAGAGGCTGAAGGAGCTGGGAATGTTCAGCCTGGAGAAGAGGAGGCTCAGGGGAGACCTTATTGCTCTCTATAACTTCCTGAAGGGAGGTTGTAGTGAGCTGGGGGTCGGCCTCTTCTCTCGTGTCATTAGTGATAGGACCAGGGGGAATGGTTTCAAGCTACGCCAGGGGAAATTCAGGCTGGACATGAGGAAGTATTACTTTTCAGAAAGGGTGGTCAGGCACTGGAATGGACTGCCCAGGGAGGTGGTGGAATCACCGAGCCTGGGGGTGTTCAAGGAAAGACTGGATGTTGCGTTGAGGGACATGGTTTAGTAGGAGCTATTGGGAATAGGTGAACGGTTGGACTGGGTGATCTTTTAGGTCTTTTCCAACCTTAGTGATTCTATGATTCTATGATTCTATGATTATTTTTCTCCCTGAAGTTACTATTAACACCTGAGAGAGAATATAAAATTATTAAAAAAAAAAAAAGAAAAAACAGGAAGAAGAAGAAAAAGATGCTTGTATTCTTCAACCTTTTTGGAAACCTGCTGATTTCCCATGCTCTGCTCTGCTTCCCTGCTTATCTTCTATTCAGTAGTTTTAACAGGTGCATGTGGATCATTGGGTTGGCTGCTTTCCATGTGTTCTTGTCATCCTTGCAAGGGTGCTCTGCTATCTGCAACGGTTTTGTTTGCTACTGCAGAAACACTATCATCATTTCCATTAAAAGCAGGTTTGGCTTTAGAAATATTCACCTAAAAAGCAACATGAAAAGCAGGTTGACTGGCCTCAAAGGATGGAAATTCACAGTTAAAGATAAAACCTGCAAAATCTAAGTTCAGCAATACTCTCTGTGGGTAGTCTTAAGGCAATGACAAAGCATAAGTAGGCAGCAGGGCTTTGATTTTTAACTGTGCTATCTAGTTTTTTCCAGTCAGCAAAGTAATATTCTTTTCATTAAATATTTAATTTGAACTTTCCATGTTTAACTGCAATTTTTTTTTTAAATTGATAAAAAAAATCTTTAGTGCTTGGGGCTGTTAAGATTGCACTATCATTTTCTTTTTGCTAAATTTGCTTTCTCTTTCTTTCCTTTTCCTTTCCTTTCCTTCCCTTTCTTCTATCCCTTCCCTCCCTTCCATCTCTTTTAATCTACTTTTCCTTCTTTCCTTCCTCTCTCTCTTTAATGTTTTTGTCTTCTCTCACTCCTTCTTTCAGATTCAGTCTACTTCTTTGCCTATTCTTCCCAGTTAATAGGCATTTCTATGTCCAAAGACTGTTCAAAATGATATATAAAAATGTGCATATATTTAGAAATCTTATTTCCCTTTTTGTTCTTATATACTTTAATCTCTCCTCACCTCCAGAGAAGTTACTTAGTGCCAGGCTTTGGCCTTACTAATAAAAGCAATACAAAGCTGAAAAAGTTAGGGAGAAAATCCTGGAGAAAATATGGTGCCAGCTGTTCTTGTCTGCACAAGGAAAATAGACAAGAAAAAGGCCATTGCTCAGTATGATATTAGAAGTAATGTTATTTCTTCATTAGGGCTTGAATTTCTGTCCTCATGACCTGCTAATTTGTTCTGACTCCAGCAACACTGGTAACTCACAAAAGAGCAGATACAAAGGTGATTTTTATTAGTCATCTGGTGAATCTGTGAATGGCTCTGCCTGTCAAAACCTCCTTTACATTCATGCTAACAATAATTTCTTCTGCATTAAACAGTCCATTTGTGTAAGTGGAGGTCATTAAAGCTCCTATGAGAACCTAGTGGAATAGATTTAAATGAGTTGCACTTAAATATGTTGCTATTCCCCATGTCCACTGTGCAATATTATTCCTGAAAAATGTTTACAACATTGAAGATAAAGGAAGAAGGATGGTATTGTCATACTTCTTCCAAGGTTTTACACAACTCTGATAAGGACTTTATATACCATACTTCATTTTCATAACAAATATCCCCCTATCTTTATCTTCTCAGACCTTTGAGATGAAATTCTATACTTTTCTGTAGGAAGGTACATAAAATACTTACCGTGATGCTGAAAGAAGAAACTAAGATATTTTCTGTTGTGTCTTCTTGCTTCAGGGATGGAAAGACCACCAGTATTATTTATAATTTTTTGAAGGACTTACCTATCAGAAACTTCCCAGGTTTTGAGGGATTCTGTCTCAGATTCTGCAACTTGGAAACCCCATTCAGCTGAATATTGAACATATCAAATTGTATAAAATGTCCTAGAACTCTGTTCTGACATAAACGTGGACTAAGTAACAATATCTATGGTAATCATATTGCATGACAATGACAATAAATTTGGCTGAAAATGTAACTTGAAGCTAAAAATTGTTTATCTTGTGTTGAAAATCTTTTCTGGTATTGATGGGCAAGGCATCTAATAAAATGTAAGTATTCAGATGACTTTAAAATTGTGTCTTCTGTCTTTAATCACACCGAAGTAATCTATTGTTCTGGAAAGCTCAGTATCTGAATATACTGTTACTTGTATTAATCATAGTAGTGCCCAAAGACAAAGTCAGAATCAGAGAATCAAAGAATATCCTAATTTGGAAGAGACCCACAAGAATCACTGAGCCCAACTTCTGTATCCACACAGAATCGCCCAAAATTCAAGCTCTATGTCCAAGAGAATTGTCAAAATGCTTCTTGAACTCCGGCAAGTTGATGCTGTGATCTGAAGAATCCCACTGTCCCACTGTCTGACCACTATCTCCATGAAGATAGTTTTTCTAATATCAAACCTGAACATCCCTTGACAAAGCTATAGGCAAAGCTTCTCATCATTCCCTCTGGTCCTGTCACTGATCATGAATGAAGAGAGCAACTACTACTTGTCCTTCTGCTCCCCTCATGAGGAAGATATAGGACACCAGGCGGTCTCCCCTCAGTCTCTTCTTCTCTAGGCAGAATGAACCAATGTACTTAGGCCACTCCTCATACATCTTGCCCTCCAGCTCCATCACCATCTTTTTAAGCCACCTTTGGATACTCCGTAATAGTTTTCTGTCTTTCTTATATTGTGGTGAAACAAAAGTGCCACACTGCAGAGCAGGATGGGACAACCTCTTCCATCCCCCTCTGGCAGTGCTGGACCTGATGCACACCAGAGTATTGTTCACCCTTTTGGCTGACTCATATTCAACTTGCTGTCAACTGACCTGCTGTCTGTTCCAAAGAGCCTATAATACAGTAAGACAAACACGGAATACAGGATTAGAGATAGCAACACAAATTTGTACTCCTGTAAGACTGTGCTTCATGTGCTGCTGCTGAATCTTGTTGAATTAAGATTAATCCCATTGAATACTGTGTTAGTATTCTCTATACTTCTCAGATGATAGACTTTACCAAAATCCTGAATCTTCTAATCTTGATGTTGCATTCATCTTCCTGATAATGTCTCCTCCCGACTTCAGTGTGCACAGAATCACAGAATGAATCACTTAAAAGGGACCTCTGGAGATCATCTAGTTCAGTCCACTTGCTCAAGTAGTGCCAGCTAGAGCAGACTGCTCAGGGCCGTGTGCAGATGTCCATGGCTGAACTAAACAATTTAGCAGTCAAAAAACAATTGGCTTTCAACTGGACTTAAGATCATAAAGAATTATCAGTTTCTTCATAGGTGCTCTTAAGTCTTATATTGTCTGATACATGTGCCTTGATATCTCCTCCAGGGCTGGATCTACTGATTGAAATGAGATTTGAAATTTTTTTCTGTAGGAATTGGCTTTCTACCCAGGAAAATATACAAAAATAGTTAAGGGGGTGGCTCATAAAATTGTCTTTTGAAAATATCTAATCACAAAAGTGCACGTGTTCAATACCTCATTTTACAACAAAAACGTCTTTTGTGATCTGTTGATATTGACTCCTGAGCACACTATAATTGTTTAAATAACTTATTATTATTATTATTATTATTTAGTTATAGTTAATAGTTCCTAAACTGTATTATGTTATCCTGTACAATTTTCAGACTTTTTAAGAATTGAAGAGAGGCTATGATCATTCCTAGTAGACAGTCCAGAATCAGTCATACTCTTTTGGGAAAATGAAGATTTTAACTAATATTTCTCTGTTTCTTGCACTCAATATCAGAAAAAAAAAAAAAAAGAAAAAAAAAAAAAAGAAAAAAAAAAAAAAAAAAGAGCTTATGTAACTGGCTAGGTACACTTATAACCATGTAAGCTAATATGTAGTTTCTATGAACAACCAGAAGTACACTGTTATGTGGAAATAGGTGTTTATGATTCATCTTATTAGAGAAGCTGCTTAACCTTGCTTATGTTCTTGGAGCAGTTGGACCAAAAAGAATGTGCCTGACACGCAAAGATGGCAGAGCAGTCCAGTTTTTCAAAACACAATTAGCAGTAAAGCAGCTGCTTGCTTCTGTTGGTCTGCATGATAGTTCAGTGGCTAGAGCAGTGACCACCAAGTGAGAGACATGAGTCCTAGACATCCTGTAGCTCGTATTTCTAATCCACTAAAGATTTCAAAGATTAAGTGTGGGGAATGTATGAATAAAGTCACCTAGTTAGAGCTACTGAGAACGTAGGAGTCCAGAAATCAAAACAAAGTCTGTAGTTTGAAGGAAAATAGAACGCAAATTTTATGAGAACAAATCAGATATTTGCATCTCACAAAAGGGCAACTGTTCAATCATAGCTTGTTCATAAGTGATTGTTTCTTTGAAGCATCTTGATCAGCATAAATCAAACCTTTATGTTATTACAAGGTAAAAGAAAGGACTATAAGCTAAATACCTAATTTTATCTGCTTATGTGATCCTGTTGGTATTAAGCTTTCACTTTTCCAGTGCATTATGGTACTCTGTGTCTGGGAAGGATCCATTTGATAGTCTTGGTTGACAAGCTTAGGATGTTTGTAAAGTCAGTGGAAAAAAATACTTACTCGTAAGATTAATTCATCTCAGCCTGCCCACATTTAACTCACACCTCAAAAATAAAAGTTCTCTTTAGCACCTCTAGTATGAGTCTAGTTCAGAATTGACAATTTACATTTTATATATGTAAAATGATGTGAATTCCATTCTCTGAATATGGTTATAAATATCTAAAAAAGTAACCTTAAAAATGTAAAGAGGAAAAACTATTTCTGGATCTTTCCATAGTTATTTGGAACATACAAGCTATGAACATGTAGAATAAGCTCACACACTCATTTTCAGCAACTGCAGGCATTCCTTCTGCTTTCAGAAAAGGCTCAGATTCTGTAAATAGTCATAATCACACATCTTAGAATTGGAAATTCCTGTTAGATTAAGTTGCTTGAATTCAGAAGAGCTGAAGCTGTTTTGTGATGAGAAAGTTGATTTCTTAAGACTATGTAATATCATACATTAGCTTAGCAATTGCTTGTTTGCAAACACCTGTGATTTTATAATTTTCAACATGTTAATAGGGCTTCAATTACTTGAAGGAACGCTTAGTGCACTCCAGAACATGTTAAAAATTAGCAAAAAATATTAATATATTTAATAACAATTTGCTTCATCTATATTTTTTCACTAGTACATCAGAGAGAAGATTCTAACCTCCCCATTTCATGGAATCATAGTCTTTTGAGTAGAAAGGAACAGTTCAAGGTCACCTAATCCAAATCCCCAGCAATGAACAGAAACATCTACAGCTAGATCGGGTTGCTCAGAGCCCTTGAATGCCTTGAAGGACATTGAATGCCTTGAAGGACAATGTATCCACCACCAGCTTGGGCAACCTGCTCCAGTACCTCACCATCCTTACTGTAAAAAAAATTCTTTATATCCCGTCTAAACTACTCCTCCTTTCTTTTGAAACAATTTCCCCTTGTTTTATCAAAAAGACACTGCTAAAGAGCCTGTCCCCTTCTTTTCTGTAGGTCCCCTTTAGATATTGAAAGGCCACTATCAGGTCTCCCCAAGAACCTTCCATTCTCCAGCCTGTTCTTGCAGAGGAGGTGATCTATCCCTTGGATCATTTTTGTGGTCCTTCTCTTAATACAGTCCAGTAATTCCACATTTTTCCTGAACTGAGAACTCTACACAGTATTCCAGGTGAAGTCTCATCAGCACAGGGTAGAGGGACTACAAAGCTCTAAATCATGACCAGAGAATAACTTATATGAGAAGAAATGGACAGTGACAGGCTCTTCAAAGTCATCTGAAAACCCATTAATATACAAGAGCTTAGAACCAGAAGAACAATCCTTACTTTAAAATATTGTAATGAATATTTAGTATAATAACAAACAAAGGACAACATTAACATAAATGAAATGATTAGCTGAAATTTCTCACTGAAATCACTGATTTTGTCTTATACTTGTTGAGCAGTAAACAGTCACCTGCAGAAATACAGAAAGATGAGGTTGAAGGTTTTCCTCTCATTACCATTTTCCCATTTACAATTACATTGTCCAAAGAGTTGGCTTGTGAGCCTATCTGTTTTGATAGCTTTTTTCAAACTTGAGTTACTGGTGATGTTACGAGCCCTGTGGAGTGATATGTCTAACAGGAGGGAATGAAAAACGAGTATAGAGGCAAAGCTCTAGACTAATTTAAAAAAAAAAAAAAAAAAAAAAAAAAAAAAGATAGAGAAAGTAGTTCTTTACCATCAGGGAAGGAAAGAAATATGAACATCTCTGGATCATAGAGCTCAGATGACTTAAAGCAATTCATAAAGTAGAATATACTGTCAGCAAACAGAAAAAGTACAAAGTATGGTAACTGAAAACAGGATTATCAATGTATCTTCCACATTTTAGTAGGGTAATAAAATGAATGTGTTAAATTGTATAATTTAGAAATATGGATAAAGAAAAACAAGGAATTTGCTGCTACTGTAAAGTAATCCTACAAAGAACTGCAGGTCTCTAGTAAGGAAAATTGTATGTAACAGGTTAATTCCCTGTTCTTTTTGTTTTGAAAGCAGAGAGGTTTCTGTACAAGCATCTGGGCTTGACACTGAAAGTCACAATGTAGTGGCATACGTGGCTTTGTATATTTTATCTTTATGGAATCACAGCATTTTCATTGCCTTGTTCTCTTTATCTCACATTGTAGTGTCCTTGCATCAAGTCAGAACTAGTTTTGTCATAGGACTTTGGTAGCCATGCTTCCTTGTACAGTGAGAGACTTCAAGATTTGACAGGATCTGTGGTTAGTTGCAGGAACTCCAGAGAAAATCCTCATATTTTTGATGAAAAGGAGGAGTTTTTTCCAATTCAGCTTTTGACAAAATCTTGGCATCAGGAAACAATGTGTAGTCAGTCGTATTCTTAATGAAATGAAGCATAGATGAAGTTCGGTTCTAAAGTCTTAGAATATGGGAAGATTCAGGATCAAATTCATAATTGTCACAATAAAATGTTCTATAAAAGTAGAGGTGTTACAAAATTGTCTTATTTCTAGAGCCAGAAGTAATATTTGTGCACACAAATGTATTTCAGAATGTCGCTTAGATAAAGAATACTTCATTTCTCATCCAAATCTTTGTAGTATTGTCATGAGATAATAAAAGTTTCCTTTTTTTTTCCATACCACTATACTTTACTAGCTGCTGTGGGAATTTCAAATGTACCTGAAACAGAAGATAACTAGTCCTGCCTCTGAGAGAGATGTAAGGTTACCTAATTTAAGGAGACCACATTTAAGGCTAAAGTACCAACTTCAATATTAACACCAGAAAAGAGTTGTATGTGTGTGCTGAATATACACATGCTGAGAAATCATTCTGCTTGAATACATTATCACTGGAAGTTTGAGATATTAATAGCTTGATGTAAATGTTTGCAGATTGGGCTGAGTTTGATATTAGCATTTCATGGGCTGTGCTCAGAGAAAGAATACAGTCTTTGATAAGTTGTCATAGGGATAGGTAGTGTGGAAAAGCCTCAGGTAGATAAATTAAATCTATAATCCTATAGAATTATGACATAACCCAGTGAATGTGGCATAACATATAGTTTCTTTATAGCTGATGAACTTTAAATGTTCTTTGTGCATGTCTTCGTGGTGATTTGACTTAGGATTTAAGAGGATGTAAGATACTTACATCCCTTTCATCCTCCTTTCAATTCTTGCTACCATACCTCCTACACTGATAGCAATCAACTGATTATCTCAGTGGTTAAGCTCAATAACATAAACTCCACACATTTCCATGTCTTAAAACAGGAACAAGACAGAACATGCATATTTCTATATTGCAAGATACTAGTGGAGAAATAAATATAATTTCTAGTAATGATAAACCAAAAAGCAACAACACTCCAGAATGATTGACTTCTTCAACTGAACTCCCAAATTTTAGTGGGTTTTGGTTAGGGTTTCGTATGAAATTCAGGCTCTGATGTACTTACTTAATGCATTAAATCTCAGAGAGCTGTTCTAACAGTTATGATAGTATATGAATGACAGGATTCTATCAGTGGCAGCTGTTCTACGTGGACCTTGTTATACATGGATATGGCACTACATCCATGTCCAACAATTTGTCCTGCCAGTCAAAACTCTTGTCAAATATTGATCTGACATCAGATTCATGTATAACAAGATTTTAGATTGACAGCTGAGCAACTGCCCAGAACTAAAACAAAACCCCACTATTTTTTAAAAGCTAACACTGCCAAGCAGTTGTCTGGCTTTTCTATAACATTTATCTATATACATACACTGTCTTGTATCTTTAATTTTATGTATATTTATATATACACATATATACATACACATATATATACACACACACGTATATAAAATCTTCAAGTTAGTAGTGCTATGATTTACTTTTTTAATGAAGTTACAGTCATGTGTCACTAAGTTAACAAATAGTATACAAAACTTGTCAGCTTCAGTTTCAGAGCAGACATAACGTATATCAAACAAGCAGGAAGAAAGTGATAAAGTGAGAAAGGTGATGTGCATAAGGGAAACACATTAGACATGAGGTGCTAGAACATGGGTGTTATCATTAAAGAAAACATAATTCTGATTTTTTGAAGTCTATGAAAACCTAACCAGAATGACAGATTCTGCTTGCTTATGTCTTATAATATCTATGGTAATCTGAAGAAGTTTTTGGATTCCAGCGATTAATAAGTGGAAGAAGAGAACAGTATCAACTTCACTAAGCTTTTTCATGCCTATACAAAGGATGTTGTTGCTAGTACAACACACAGAGACCAAAAAAAGAACTAGAATGGAAAAAATTTTGCTTTTTGGCTCTGAAACTACTACAAAACTCCAATCAATCAAGGTATATAATCAGTAACAGAGAATCACTCACGCAGCATTAATCATTGCAAGTAACCAATGACATGCCTGACAACATTATTGCAGAAATGTTAGCAACAAGAAAAACATAATTTTATCTTTACCTTTAAAATCTGTGGTAGCTAAGGTCCCCTGTCTTAGCAATTCAGATAAAAAAGTGAGAATTTGTGCCACTGAACAATCACACAGAAGTTTCCAGTTGTTAAATAAATAAATAAATAAAAGGCTAACAAAAACAAATTTTCAGGTCAATACATAGACTAAAGTACAAAGTAAAATGGCTGATGCATTCCATTAAATTAGACTAATTATCATTGGCAGTTTAAGACAAATAGGAATCTTACTACCAATGTCAGTTGGTTGTGGATCAGGTTCTACGGGATCTCAACTACTTCATAGGCTGTCTTCCCTTCTGTACTCCAACAGTTTTGAATTAATCTGATGACCCAAGACATCCACCACAATGTTACAAATTACCTATTAGCATAGTTTAACTGGTTGGTTAAGTCAGGTTTATGGGTCTTTTGTGTTGCTCAAGTATTGCAAAGTATCCAGAACATGTCAAGTTTAAAAGCTGTAGAGAGAGATTTTAAACACATATAAACATGTATGCATCATTTCTTCTATGCTTACGTTCAATTTATTCAACATTCTAACACACTTAAAAGACATTAATTGAACCTTACAATAACACTGTGTGTATTTTACAGGGAAAGGATTTATATTTGTTTTATGCTTCAGTAGGAATCTGCACAAGGATGAGGCAACTTGCTTGTTGAGTTCTATGTTTGCAAATACATTTTCATATTGTCAGTTTCCAAATACTTTTACTGCTCGAATAGATAGGCAGACAGGAGTATTGGAGAAGACCGAGGTGCACAAACAGGCAAAAAATGTATATACGTAAGTACATACATATTTCTTTTTCAAAATATCACTTCAGTTGAAGATTTCAACAGTCAGAAAACTGTAGAATTGCAGAACTTGAAGATTTTATCTTAAACTACTGAAAGTCAGCTTCCATCTTCATGGCAAGATTTGATGTTGTCAAGTTATGAGACATTAATTAATTGGTGGGAATTTGAGTTACATTTGTTTCCCTTAGTTGCATGTGCTGCAGGACAGGGGAAAAGTAGGAAAACCTCTCTGTTTGTGTTTTATTCAGTGCAATCCATTATTAATTCCTACATTCCTAAAATATCTAGCAATGTAGAAACCAGCACTTTCAACCTCATCCTGAGCTGTAGTATCTATTAAATGAGGCCTTTGAAATCTCTACTTTTGAAACCACTCTCAAATCAGAGAATCTGGTAAATCTCCCTTGCCTGCGCATGTGTCTGTGAAAAGGCTTATTTTCAAAGAAATGCCTTTTTTTTTTCTTCTGGATTGAGAGCGGCTTCAGCCTGAGTGCTGATACTTCAGAAGTTTCAAACTACAGTCAGATGTGGCTGAGGCTGAATTTGAGGTCATAGTTTCAACAAAGAATAAAACTTTCAGTTCCTGAGTCTGTCAGTTATTTTAAAATTAATTTTAAATCACAGCATGCTCTGGTTCAGAGTATGGAAAAGTGTACTTTTTTGGAGGGAGTGGTGGATGTAATTCAAACACATGGTAGGCTATTGCAAAAATCAGAAAACAAAAGAAAAAAACAGTAATTTACAAGCTAAGAGACATTAGTATGAACTGATTCATATGAATGTGGCATCTCAAATGGAAGAAAAACTTATTGTATAACCCAAATTAAGCGTTCTGGATCTTTTGTTATACCAGATAGCAGTCTGATCTAGCGGACAGTTGTTATTGCTGTAACTTTTTTCTATGGCTCTTTTTTCTTTCATATCTTGAAATACAAACAGGTGAATTCCAAGAGGTTGCCCTGGTATGACTTTATTTGAAATGTCTTTAGTTTTTGTATACTATGGGGTTTTCTTTCATTTTCCTGGGTTATAACATCTGTCAGTTCTTTTTTATGGGTTTGTTTATCTACAGAAAATGGAAAAAGTAATGATTGTGCCAAGAGACCTCTTTTTCTGCCAATATCTATGTATCATTTTATGTGACCATGAAGAATGGTCATTTATGACTTGCTTACAATAAAGACAACAAGACTGATCTGGTTATCAGTTACTCCAATGTACAACGAAAAGAAGCTCCACTATTTCACTAGAGTAAAAGATTTTAAGAAATTAATTTCAAGAACTGATAGGATATAAAGAAATGTTTGTGCAAGTTCAAATATTGCTTTTAATAAATAATATGAGTTTTAAATCTCTATTTTCTCCCCTAAAAATGTTCTAATTGGCCACAAGGAGCAATATCATGCTCTAGGCCTTTCAGTTGCTTTGAGAATACTGGATTTCTTATGCCTTTATGTGCTACCAATGCTGTCTCAAATTATTAACTCCAGTAGGAAGCCTGAGGAGCCGCTGAATATCTTGTCCTACAGGGCTCTATTATGGCTTTGCTGGGATTCTGCATGGGAAGTGTATGGCTTAGGAGAGGACATTCTCTTAATAAGGACTCTTTTGAAGCTTGATTCAGATACCGAAAGTGACTACTTTTCTCATCCTGATATGGGTTTGTAGTTCCTAAAGAAAATAAATTTGATCACAAAGAAAAAGTCACATTGTGCTTTTATTTCATTGATATGTGAGGATATTAATTATTTGGGGAAAAAAAAAAAAAAGGAAAAAGGCAGAGATGTAAGCTACTGTGCAGTAATTGTCTCCACGATCCAGGGTGAATCCTATGTGACTTTTCTTTTTGTATTAGTCATTTAGTATAATGGTGACAGTACTGTTTGTGTAGGTCATGTTGACAGATTCTGAGGCTAAATAATTTCTTTTGAGATACTCAAATAATAAAGAAATGGGAGTATACAGGAATTGATATGTATTCAGCATTTAGAATTTGCTAATTGATCTATATATGTGGGCAGCAAGTTGTACAGGGCATTACTCCCTGAGTGGATGACCTGATTTTCAGTAGCTGAAGCAGGGTATGTTGAAAACTCTGGATTGATAACCTGTTTTAAGAGGCAATGATAAAGTTTTGGTACGATAAATAAGGCAATCAAGGAACTTAAAGGGTAGCTTAGATTCTTCTCTTCTACATAAAGAAACTTGTGTTGAGTCAGTTTTTGGAAGGAGCTAGGTTCCTTCCTGATTGTAGGAAAGAAAATTGTACAGTGGATTTATTATCTTCCTGGCATATTTTGCAAACAGTTTTCTGACATCCAGTTGCTGAAATTTGGTATAAGACACTTTATTTCTAACCTTCTAGTTGTTGGTCACAGACCACTTGGACGCAAGATGATGTTCATAACCGTAATATGTTGTCAAAATTGTAGATAGTCCTAAACATGAAAATTTCCATGTATAGCTAATATCTTGCTCTAGAATGTATGAATCATGTATTTTTCAAAGTCCTTACTGAAAAGATCTCTTTTTTTTATATTCCAAAATGTCCTTCAACCTTCTTATTTCTGATGCAATGTGCTCATTTAATGAAATGGAATTTGAAAATAACTTTACCTTCTCAAGCCTCTTTTCTTCTTTCATATTCAAGAAATTTTCAACATCTGGTTCCTGTATGAACAAAATGGCCAGGTGAACATTTCTGTCTATCATATTTCCAGGCAGAAAAGCTTTTCTGCAGAAGATTGCCAATATTGTTAATTCTTTTCATAGAATCATAGAATTTTAGTACTAGAAATTTGAAAGAAGAAATAAAAGGGATCTGGAATTAAAAAAAAAATACAATAAAATATTTTACAACAATGACTGTGTCTTAAATTGTAATAGCTTTTTAAAAAAGCATAATTTAATTAAATCTTCAAAGAAATTTGACCTGCATATTTGATGGAATTATATTAATCCTCTGCTGTTAAGATGAAGGCAAAATGCTGGTCTTATGGAATTCTATGACTAAACCTTAATTGGCTTCAATGGAATGGAATTTCACAACGTGTATTTGATTACATGTACATTCAAATTCAGAAGTAGTTTTCTACATATTTAAAGCTAGAAAAAATCTGAAGATTTAAAATGGAACTCCTAAGAAAGAATGGGAAACAAAAACATCTATTCCATTTTATTTTGTTGCTGTCTAAAACAATGGGAAAAGATCTGGCTTTGTGGTGAGACTTTACATTTTCATTCAGTTCCATCAATTGGTAAGAAGAGTTGAAGGGATGTCCACATGTCTTCTAAGCATTAAGAAGACTTTTTTAATTATTACTTTGGCTTAGCATGTGTGAAGGGCTAGGCAGCCCATGAAAATGACTGGAACTCGACAAGAGACTGCTGAAGTCAGCAATGACTATGGAACTGATTAATCTATTTCCAGCTCCTGAAAAAGGAAAACCTATCTTATCTGCACGGTCATTTCTATTTAATTTTATGCAGCCATCTCTGTACTATTTGGTTCTGAATTCTTTACATAAGACACTATGTAAAGGAGGGAAATTTTGTCATATAACATGAAATCTGTATAAGCATTTGGTACAAAATGATAATGACTGAGAGAGATGAGAAATGTCTGATGCTAAGTAAATGCAATGCAGTTTTTTGATAGAAATTACAACAATGTATTATGCAGTGTTCTGGAAAATCCCTTTCAGACTTTTAAAAGTCATATGATTCAGAGTTGAGATATAAAGGTTGCAGACATATATATGCCAATCATGCACTGTACAAAATTGAATGATGTTACATAATAAGATTTTGTCAACTATTACAGATTTCAGTAATGTAATGTACATAGTTTAAAAAAAAAAATTCAGGGAAAGGTCAGCAATAACGCAGGCAGAAAGTAGGGTTAATTCTATTAGACTTCTAAAGGAGTTACTTCAGAAAGTTTTGATGGTATACTTTAAAGATTATTACAAATCAATTGTTCCTTGGTAGTAACTGTAATGTGATTGGTACATCAATACTGGTCAAGTTTGGAACCATCAGAAATGTGCATTTCTACATACATGCTGAGTATTCATCCTGCAACTAATGAGTATTCGCTTGACTCTTGTAACCTAATCTAATTACCCGTAGAGCCTCTGATAGATTTCACTTGACCCCAAACTTTAAACTGTTACTTTCTCCTTTGCCTCGTAATGAAGTAATAATGCAGTTAGCTGTCTACCAAAGCAGAAAAAGGTTGATCCTTGTTAATATGTCAGCTAGGTGTATAACTTGACAGTTTTAGAGAAATCCCATTACATTTTCATTACATCCTTAAGTATTGTAGGGGGTCTTTTACGCAGCCACAGAATTGTACCTGTCCTGGGCTTTAAGAATATCAGCAGTAAAGGAAAATGCATAAAACTACGAGTGAAAGAGCAAGAAAAAATCTCTTGACTTGGGTTTAAGCCAAGTTATTATATATTTATTTTCATTCCCTGCTTAAGGCAGAGGATATGTGCCTGCATAAGAAAATTCAAAACTGAGGAAAGTCCTCTTCATTTTAATTGTTTAAATAGTGAGACAAAGTTCAAACAAGTAAAATGCCCAAATGATAACAGCTCAGCTAAGAAAAAACATAATTAATAGGATCTTTATCTTAGGTAGGAAATCTTAGAAAAAGTCAGAAATAGCTTCTGTACTTCTTTTTTTTTTTTCTTAGGGAAGGATTTTGCCCTCACTTTCAGCTACAATTCATTTCTGTATGAGTGTATGAGTAGATTCTCCATCTGGTCATATTCCTAATAACAGTAAACAGCAGTTGGAGATTGATAGAGTTACTTCAGCTTAGTGTTTCTCATATTCTACTGAAGATACATGAATGTATCTTTTGTTTTTTATTTCTGGACTTCATTAGAGTATGATCTTCCATTTCTTCTAAATGGTAACATACTGATCTTCAGTAGTAACAATGGTGGAAATTGCTTCTAGTCCCACCTTCAGTCTTACCTGCTTTTTACTTTTGAAGGGTTATTTTTTCCATTCAGGCAATTTCCACAACCTAGCTCAACTCTTAGCTTGACCGTGGAGAAAGATGTCTTACTACACATGGAACTATACAAACAGCAGAGGTTAGAATAGTCTGTGAGCTCTTTTAAGAAGAGATTACAAGATTCCTCTCTTGCGGTAACAATTAAATTTATGACAGATCCAGACTTAATGTTATCGTTTTAATTCTGAGAACTAAGTTACACTTCAGTCCTGTTGCAAAAGTAAAGATTTCTGGCTTTATCCCACCTGTTTTATCTATATACTGAAGTTTGTTTTGCATTTTATCCTTGTTTCTGTTTGTTCTGCTGACAGTGACAGGTAGTCCAAAGGGTACAAAAAACCTGAAATATATTTGTGAATTCTTATGCCAGTGAACAAAACTGCTGCTTTGCAAGAGTGACAAGCATCAATGAAATGTTTTTTCTGTCCATTTGCACAAAAGGGAATGAAAACAGTAAAACTGAGGCAGTATCAAAACAAAACAAAACAAAAAAACAACAACAACAACGAAAAAGAAACAAGAAATACAGGATGGTACTCTAAGCATTCTGTCATGATTATTATTTCTGGATCAGGGGGCTGTTCAGTTGAGCCCTATAAAAAAAGCTAAGGATTGCAGTCTTTTCTACTTTTCAAAATTGATAGAGAGAAACTTCCAAAGCAAGTACTTACATTTTTATTTATTAAATAAGGTGGATTTCAAATGGAATGCTTCTGGATAAAGTAGTGAAAATATAGTGCAGATTGCACAGAGGATTAAGAAGTAGTAGCTAATTAAACGTTTGTTTATTTTGCCTCTTGTGATTCATAGAATCATAGAACAGCCTGGGTTAAAAAGGACTTCAAACATCATCTAGTTTCAACCCCCCTGCCATGGCAGGGTCACCAACCACCAGACCAGGCTGCCCAGAGCCACATCCAGTCTGGCCTTGAATGCCTCCAGGGATGGAGCATCCACAACCTCCTTGGGCAAACTGTTCCAGTGCTTCATCATCCTCTGGGTGAAAAACTTCCTCCTAATTTCTAACCTAAATCTACCCTGTCTCAGTTTAAAACCATTCTCCTATGTCCTATCACTATCCATCCTCGTAAACAGCTATTCCCTCTCCTGTTTATATACTTCCTTCAAATATTGGAAAGCCCCAATGAGGTCTCCCTGGAGCCTTCTCTTTTCTAAGCTAGATAAGCCCTGTTCCCTCAAGCTTTCCTCATAGGAGAGATGCTCCAGCTCTCTGATCATCTTAGTGGCCCTCTTCTGGACCCATTCTAAGAGCTCTGCATCTTCCTTGTGCTGGGGGTCCCAGGCCTGGATGCAGTACTCCAGATGATGCCTCACAAGAGCTGAGTAGAGAGGAAAATCACCTCCCTCTCCCTGCTGGCCACCCCTTTTTTAACACAGCCCAGGATATAGTTGGCCTTCAGGGCTGCAAGTACACACTGCTGGCTCATGTCCAGCTTCTCACCCACCAATTCACAGTGAATAGAAACAGGATAGCAAGGAGAGATTTCAAAGATGAAATAGTGTTCTTCTGTATTTAGGAGAAATAGATTAGTCACACAGCTCCAAGAAAAGACAGTCTTATCCAAAATATACTTGATTGGTCAATGGTCCTGTACAAGCCTTGTCTATAGTCTGGAGTTGATGAGACCTGATAGGAGATGATTTCATTCTAAATAAACTTATCCCTTTCCTGTGTAGTCTAATATCTCTTCTACAAGTAAAAAAAAAAAACGTTTAATTTTGACAAAGTTTGGCTAGGAACACAAATGAAAGTACAAGTTGAAAAAGAAAAAATGTATGAATTCTCTTGAATCAGTAAATTTTAATTACATTGCATGTGTGTCTTGAAAAGAGCAAGTGTAAAAATCTTAGAAATCTGAAGATCTCAAATTTAACATTTGTGTAGGTATGCATAACTTCCATTGTCTTCAAAAAAAACTGAGCAAATATAAAAAGTAAATGTCTTTTTGCCTTTTAAAATAAATAATTGAGAAATTATTTTAAAAGCAGGAAATATTCAATTACCTGCTGCTGATGTTGAAGAGAGGCATGGAGTAATCTGGTAGGTAATTGATGGAGAGGTGCTTTTGTATCTAATGTATTAGGGATTTCAACAGAGACACTGTGACCTGCAGCTAAACTAAGTGTGAGTCCTTCTACTTGTAAATGACAAGGTGTTTCCCGAAATTATTTCTTTTGTACTGTCCTCATAAAGTGACACTATTCTCTCCGCAGGCAAACAAGAAAGAAAAAGTAATGTTTCAAGGCCAAATAATTCACCCTTTCCCTGATATAGCAAAATCCACTCAGCTTAGTCTATGTAGATTTATGAACTCAAAGACAGAATTTGTAGGAGGGGGTGTTAAGAGTGCATCTCTTTTATTATTTGGTAGAAATTAGGGCTCCAAGCAGAAAAAAAAGATACCTTGTCACTGATCAATGATCCCAACAAACTACTTGATATTCTATTTCAAACATGTAACTTATCAAAGACGACAAGAAGACTCTCTACAGATTGCTTCACACACCATATGAATAAATTCCACTGGATTTGTCTAGAAAATATCATACAGAAGAACAAAGCTAAAGATTCTCCTCTTTTAACTTTTAAGTGTTCCTTTCAGCAGAGTTCTTTGTGGTTACCCTAGTAAAACCCACAATATCATGAGTTATGATTTAAGACAGAAATTAGATGATGTAACCTGTTATCATGCTGCAGTAATTCTCTAGGATATGTGACCTCAATTTGGATGGGACATTACAACAACTAAGAAAAATTGTGCGATCTAGGAATAAAAATGATTTAAATTGGCTCTTTTCCATTCTTCTGCAAGTCTACTTAGAATTATTATGTCAGGATTGGGGAGCATCTGGATAGGTCAGCACACTTCATGGACAGTCTGTATGGGTAAGAAATACTGAAAGCAGCATATATTGTGCCATTTTGTACTCTTTTATACATTTGCAAAGCATTAGAGTTTCTAATGCCTACAATTTCCCTCATTTTATGAAACTTAAAATAACCCTAAGATGTCAAATCATTATAGTAGATTAATAGTGAGGTAACTTTATGTTTTGTCCAAAAACTGTCGATGTGGAGAATTAAAGCTTTCTTATATTATTCAGACCTTTTGTGTTGTTAACTAGGAGTCTGATCAAAGTGGAATATATATGGCTAACCCTATGTCCCTTTGCTGTCTTAAACTCACAGAAGGTAATCCAAAAATCATCAGTATCCTTTCACAAATCATACACAGATCGGGGATTTTTCCATAAAATAAAGAAATAAGAAAATTTTGCAGAGATCATGGTTTGACTCAACAGAAATGTATTCCAGAGAGGAATCTGACTGAATTACTCTGTGCTTTAAGGGAGTGCTGCTGTATCTTATCATAATACTTTTCCGTTATTTCTCATCAGAAGCTTGAAAATAAGAGTTTCTCTCTTCTTCATTACCAATAGAAGTTCATTTCATCACTCCTGCCTCATTTGACACTTCTCCAATCAGCAACCCATAGCTATTCTTGCCTCTCTTATCATTGCTCACAGTGTCTCAACTGATTTTTGAGCACAGTCCTGGTGATATTGCAGAAATAGCTTTCCTTTATCTAACTGACAACATCTTAGTGTATTTCTTTCTTTCTTCTATATTTTGGCCTTTTAGCTTTTTGGACTTCTTCATGTTTTTGCCCCAGTTACACAGATATATTTTGTTCTATTTTCTCACAGTTATAATTTTACTCTAAGAACAAATGCACGAACAAGAACAACAACAAAGCACTTCTTTTGTTCTTAAGTTCTTATTTTCCTTTTTTTTTTTTTTCCTTTTTTCTTTCCCCAATAAATTTATCTGCAGAATTGTCCTCAGCAAAGTTCATTACTTCTTTCTTTAAAAAAACAAAAAAAGAAAAGAACAACTGTAAGTAATATTTCCTTTCATTATCTTGAATACATCCAAAAAAGAGATCATTGTAATCCTTAGGATCTCCTCTTGTTTCTTAAGACTCATGGCACTTGGTAGTGCAGATAGTTTCAATTTGGATTTTTATCTTTTCCTGTTTTGGGGAATGTTGAGTTTATGTTGAGTATTTATCATATCCTCATGTCATCCCCCATAAGAGACTGGAAAGCCATATAAATTACTCATTCATAAGTAGAGGACAAGTATATTTAACCCTTTTACCTACAGGAACGTAAAACATGGAATTCCAGATTAAAGACAACTACTTTTGCGTTCATGATCTTGTAACAGTTCTTTCTATGAAAAATTTGTGCTGAATAGGTGTATTTTTGAAATATTTTTTCTTAATTTAAACATCTTCTATCAAGAGCAAATATTCAAATTTTAAGGAGACCTGACTAGCCAGGAATAAAAGCTGCTTCTTTCTTGATTGCCTTTCCATCCAGATATTCTCAAATAATGGAAATAAAAATTTACATTACTCAACCAGCCTTGCCAATGATTATCTTATGTTGTAGGGAATAAATTATAGTGTATCAAGACATGGGGAGAATGAGATAGATTGAAGTTAAGAATTCCATAAATTTCCACTTTGTCTTCCCTTAATGAACATGAAGTGGGACTCAGAATTCAGAGTGAGATTTGTCTCTTAGGACGTAGAGATAGCTAAGAGACTCAGCTGAATCCAGAAGACCTTTTTGCCACCTGAGGATCTATCTTTATGTAAACACGGGAATTGCTGTAGACGGGTGTATATTTGACAGCCTGACCATCTCTGAAATCTGCTGTCAGACTGAAAACACATCAGAAGATATCTCCAGACCCTTATGATCACTTACAATGGACGCTTCTGAGAAGGTAAATCACTACAAATCCTCTGTCAAAGAATGAGAAGGGAATCTCCACATTGTAATGGAACTAGTTCCATAATTGCCCAATATTGTAGGATTGTCTAATAAGTGTTAGCAAATTGTGAATCCTCTAGGCTCAGAATGGTTTTCTTTGCGCCTGAAAGAGCCAAACTCTCAGCTCTACTCCTTTCCTTCAGGCTCATATATAGTGTAAGTTTAACAACATCCTGTTGTTATCATGTTAAATGGAGGTTTAAAGATCTATGAAGACAGGAATAGAAAAGTATGAGGAATAGTCCATCTTGTAGACCATAATTCTTGGGATGTTCTATTGAGAGGTTAAAAAATTTACCGATTTTATCATGTAATTTTATAAAGATTAATTTTGGCATGCCAAAAATCTAAACAGTTGGTTAGAAAGAACTACAGTCCCCACTGAACATAATACTAATGGTCTAGTCATTAACTAGTCATACCTGCTTCACCTAGCCATTCCCATGATGCTGAGAAAATTATGGAGAAGTTGTGTGTTTCTGTACTGCTTGGGAAAAGGATCATTATCACGGGGACATCTGCTTTAGAGTTTATAGCTGTTTTGCACTGCAGACACTGTGTAGGGAATACCTTAGAGTGAAATCCAACTAATTAAATGTGAGAATGTGCAAGATAGCGTGAATCATCCAGAAGAAATGGGAATTTCTAAGGAGTATTTCAAAGCACTGTCCTGAGCTAGTTACCTAAAACAGGTCAGTTGTGCTGCATCTTAAATCAGTGTTTCTCTCTCATTGGCTGTAATGGGAAACAGATGTAGATACTTACACTGTAGCATCTCTAAAGTAATAGAATCTGGGTCATCATACATACCCAAAGAGCTACTAATTTCTAATTTATCATGTCACTGTGTGAACAAGTTATATATACTTCTCTGGATTGCTAGCTATAATTATTGTGACTGGTCACTTGAAATGCATTCATGTTCCTTGAGGGAGTGAAATGAGCTTTACTAATTTAAAAAAAAAAAAAAAGGAAATAGTAAAGATTAATAAACTGAAAAAAATGATGTGCTAAAATATACAAAATCATTGAGATGTGTGAAGATACTGTGTTAACTATATACGTAAACAAGGAATAATGTACACTAAAAGTAAAATCAAAATAAACTCATTACATTTATCTATTTCTCTGTTCTATTTTTCTAATATATACGTGCGTGTGCTTATTTATATAAACATAAGAATATATGCCTGGTGACTTTTATGCTACAGTTCTGATATAAACTCTGAAGCTTGTAAATAATTGCATCAAATTGATGAGAAATTAGAAAACATAATCTCTTTTTTTTTAATTACTATTATTATTTCTATAATATAACAACAGAAAATCCAACCTTGTCTAAAACGAGATATACACGGGAAGAATCGTTAAAGCTATACCTATGAGAACATTATCTCCTCTTTTTACAATAGTTTGACAATCCTTTCCAATATACCAGAGAGGAAAAAATAATCTGGTTCTCCAGTTTGTACATATAGACTGGGATAATATAAATTTGACTTAGCTGAGGTAGATATCCAAAACTGAACTTTAACAATGATTAATTTTCATCAGTTTCTGGGTTTTCTAAGCTGTTAGTTTAGGGTAATAACAAAGAGAATGACAACCATTTAGATGTGACAGGTTGTTTACAAACTCAATGGGAATTTAATGAACAGTGCTTAATACAATGAAAGGATACCCAAGATAATCTGAATCTAGTTACAGGAATGCACTGGGATGTATGGCAGTGGGATACCCCCTCTCCATATCTTGCATCTGTTCAGATCTTGCCACAGGTCCCACTTCTCCACTCACTTATTTATTGCTCTGTGGAAATCAGAACTTGAAGCTCTCATTATGAATGTAGGATAATGGATGGGAGATGGAGATCTGCACCAGTCCCAAACCAGCTGGGCACTGGAAACAGCATGGAAACATGCAGATCTGGGAATTAAGAAGAGTTCCCTGGTCCTGTATTATACACATGAATGGCAATGTGTCTATAGCGCATGGCCATCCCCAGCATGAATCCGAACCTAAGCAGGCTTTATGTCTCATTTAATTATGTTAGCAGATAGTAGAAGAAAATTATCTATTTCTCTGGTCATAGCTGTGAGGTTGTAACACTTGAGGTTGTAAGTCCAGAGCCTACTGCCATTGATATGAATGATGCTGATTATATGTTAGATTCACAAGAAATGCTCAGCAGTGTCCCTGAGACCAAGGCTTATTTATGCTATTATCACACACAGTGTATCATCCCAGTGGGTATTTGTGTAACTTTTCTTTTCACCTTTTCATTAGAAGATCCCAATGTATTTCATCATAGATCAGGTTTTGGAATGTATGTAATATTTTAGAAAATGTATCATCATCCTCTTCTGATAAATTGATATCATCAACATTGTACTACATAAAAGAGAGTAACAGTGGAAATCGAGGCATGCCATTGAAACTGTCCAGCATTACCTCTGCAACATATTCTTTTCAGGAAAGTACAGTAATTACTAAACAGAAATATGTGATCATTTTTGTAATCTTATTGCCTTCCAACGTTTGGAACAGTGACTGCTTCTATCTCTGATTTTTAGATAGCAAGAATATTTAACACTTTTCCATTCTGAATATTCTTTTTAATGTTGTATACTTACCTAAGGAACTACTTAAATAAAATAGCTATGTAAATGCACGTTTAGATAAGACACTATAAAAAATCACATTTGTAGAAACAGTCTTCATTGTAGCAGAAAAAATCACTCAGATCTGTAATGCTGCAGTAACACTATTCTGTTATGAAAAAAATAAAATGTTTACATACACATCAAATGCAGTATAATGTATATAAGAATACACTGTAATGGTTTCTGTCCTATATCACTTCAGAATCATGAATCTCCAAATTCCTGAGAATTCTAAGTTGTAATGAATGTTATTCCTCAGAATCCTTGACAGACAGTAGGAGAAAATGATTTTTATTTTTTTGTTTGTATCATCTATCACTACATTTTATGATCCGAGTGATAATTACACTTATTGGCCTAAAAACATTACCTCTTCTGGCTTTTTAATGTCAGCAACAACTAGAAGCTCATGAGCCAAATAAAAGGTAAGATAGACCTCATATGAATACAAATGGTTCCAGTAATTCTACCTTATATTTTGTAGGAGAAAATATCCACTATCTCAGGCCAGAATAGAGGAATAGATTATTCATTTTAGAAAGAACTCAATCACATCCTAAAAATCTGTGAACTAGAGGTACAACTCTTAAAAGTCTTTGGCCCCTTTTTACTGGAGCAATTGTATCCTTGGATGAATCATGCGTACTTTTATCATGAATAAAACTACCTATCCTTAGATGCAGAGTCAACAAATTTCTGAGTATCTGAAACTGTCTATCAGTATGCTGCTGTCATAGAGTTTATTTCTTGAATTTGTGTCTCTCTTTATATATTCATTTGCATTAGTCTGTGGTCAGGGGTATATTTAAACAAAGCAAGCAACCTTCACTACTGGAAAACTATCCTGAACATAGAAACAAACAAAAAGGAAAGGTAAATTTTTTTTCACATTACATAAAAGTTTCAAGAATAAAGCATGATGTGTCTTGCAAGTGAAAGAGCAGTATTGCCTTTACAATGGAGTAATAACAGTAACAATCTAATTGAACCGTGCAGCAGGCAAAACAGAAAATCGCTAATTATAGCAGTGACTAAAAAGTGGTCTGTCAGGTGGTGACTTTAGTTTATGTCCAAGGCTAATAGATGAATAACATAGTGGAAAGTATCTCTTCTTTGTAATTAGTACTTCAGTGGTAAGCTCAGGACAAAATGCTCTAAAAAAAAGAGCTCAAAGTAGAGGGTATGTGCAGACATGCAGGTCATCAGTGCAAAAGAAGAATTTTATCCCACAGTCTAGAAATATCACTAAATGATATAGCTGGTTGCTGTTACTGGAAGCATTTGGTATTGCCATGACACCGAAGAGCTACAATTTACAGCCAGTTTCAGGATCACATATTCAGCACTTATTCATGATTAGTTGTTTCTTACTAAATAATGAATTGCCAAAAAGTGCTATGGTTTGACACTCAAGACACATTCCTGAAGAAATTTGTAGAATGTTGTCTATATTTCATTGTATTTTCCTTGCTGTGAAAAATATGGTCCTGTGTTTTCCAGACATTTTAGCAGACTTTTATAGGTAATTTCTTCTCTAGCCTGGACAGGTCTGCTGCTTTTATTGCTAGTTACAATTTACAGCAACAGGTCTGCAATATTTTTCTGCTTGAACTTGGAGGGCCACATACTGTCCTGTTCGCATCCATCTGACCCAAAGAACACTGTTTTGGTAACACTATGGGAGATGTTATACACATATCTGCAGCTACATGCAATTTGATTTATTTTGTTACAACTTGTAGTACCTTCCTTATTTTAATTATACCTTGGTTCCATAGTGAAGAAACATAATTTTCTTTGTTGAAATCATGTCCCTCGTTAAAATTCATCCGTTCTGTCTTCCTTCAGGTTGTTTATATGTAATTAAGCATAGACGAAAATCTATTTAGTTTGTTTTATATGGTGGTCTGCTTTCAGACAGACCTGGTTCAAAAGTTCTGCAGACCTTTTGACAGTTTTAAGTTTGCTCCTATGCTACACCCATCAAAGAAAAATCCTAGGATTCAGTTCAAAAAAGACAGAGATCTCCTGGAAGGAGTCCAATGAAGGCCCACAAAGATGATAAAGGACCTGGAGAACCTCTCCTTGTGAGGAAAGGCTGAGTAACCTGGGTCTGTTCAGTCTGGAGTAAAGAAGAAAGAGAGGGGATCTTATTCTTGCTTACAAATAACTAAATGGAGGTGGGAGGCAAATGGATGAGGGCCAGGCTCTTCTCAGTGTAGTGAGAGGACAAGGAGTAATGGCCTAGAACTTGTACATAGTAAGTTCCATACGAATATGCAGAAGAACTTATTTACGCTAAGAGTAATGGAGTATTGGAACAGGTTGCCCAAAGAAGTTGTGGAGTCTCCTATGGAGATACTCAAGACCAGTCTAGATGCCTATCTGTGAGACCTATTAAAATGTTCTTTCTATTTTTGTCACTTTCCATGCTTGAACAGACATTCTGTGTTTATTCTTTAAGCACACTCAAGTGAAAAATATGCCTTTCATTTTTATTAGAGTAAAAAACTCCCAAAAATATTTTGCACTGAATATACGAGGGAATCTGCTTCAGGAGGGGGTTGAGCTTCATGATTTCTTCCCATCCCTTCCAACCCCTGCACTTTTTATTATTCTGTCTGAAAATAAGTAAATCAGCAAAACTTTAGAGAACAAGGCATTAGCAATAATTCAACTATCTGAAAAATTATTCTTTCATTATTCCCATGTGCTTAATTGTAGGACATAAAAATGTTAACTTCAAAATATTTCTTCATGCAGTTCTTGATTTTTAAATGGTTGCTCTTTAAATCCTGTCATTTCACATCTCAGATTGACCACAAATTATTCACTGCAGGCCATGCTGATTTCCAAAACTAGTGTTGTACAAGCAATCAATCTTGTGATCAGGATTATGTTACCCAGAAGTTAAAAAGTATACATAGTATTTTAGATATATACATGAAAATATGTAAGCAGACATACTTAGTAATATTAAGAGGATTTTCTGTATTACATGTGGATTTGAGACATTATTCTTCACAAATGACGAGCTCATTTAACTCTTTGTAGTATGCTAAGTTTCTGCTTGTGAGCAGAGGGTAATGTTCTAACCCAGTTCAGTGGTCTGACCTTGCAAATAATTATTTATGTATAGGGTATTACTATGCAAATAACTCAAAATTGTTAATGTGTGTTTGTAGGAATAATTTATGAGAGACCAAGACTGTGTAAAAATGGTCTGTTTTAATAATGGAAACAAATCTAAAAGCAACTGTAAACTGGCATCAGGAGTGTGGATTCAACTGTCTGAAATTTGCTTATGGGGAAACGTGTTTCTTGGTATTTGACTCAAGCTATCTACTCTTCTGAGACACTAGTAAGTGTTGTTTTGTTTCTTCGTGTCAGCTGACAACTCCAGTTGCTACTGGTTCTTTTTCTATTATGTGGTGCTTGCTATACTTCTGTGCAGTTTTCGTAGGTATCAAAACTGCTGTTGTATACCTTTGTGCATTGTATACCATATTAGAAAACAAGCATTTGCTAGAGGCAATTCTGTTTTAGTTTTGCTATACATTTTCCTCTTTTCTACAATTTTCTCTTTCTCCCTTCTTTTTTTTTTTTTTCCTTTCTTTTTTTCTTTCACATTTAAATTCACTTGAAAGTCTTTTCAACTAAAAATATAACCTTTTGAAGTTATTCATTATTTCTGAGCAATGTAGGAAAGTGTGAATATGATAAAAGCTATCCAAAATGAAAGTTAAAAATGTACTCATTTTGAAACTATAGTGCAGAGTATCTCTTTTGCATAAAGACTGTAGCTTCCTCATACATCTTGTAATTGATATGTATAACTATTATGATATATTTACTTTTCATATATAGTCTTGTCTTCCTATAACAGCTTTCTAATTTTTTTTAGAAATGAATTTGTATCTATTTAGAGAGGTCATATTTTTAAATGTTTTGTCTTTCTCCAAATACTGCAATATAATAGAAAAAAAAAAAAAAAAAAGTTACTGTGATTTCCAATACATATCAAAGACTATAAGCTATTTGGAAGACAAATAGATTGACTATATGTGTTTATACTGCTCAAGAATATTTATAATGCTGTGTGCCTTGCATGAGAATTTATTATTCTATGTAATATTCCTCATCATAGCCATAGAAAATTTGACAGATCTCAGGCTTCAAGAATTTACACAGGATTGAAGGAAGATCTTCAGTACTTCTAAGTTTACTCAGATACCCATTTCATTTCAAATATGATTGCAGGAAGAAGAAAAAGAAAAAGGTATGCAAGCAATCCTCCTGGACTATCAAAGGGAATTTTTGTCAGTGTATGCCTTTCCCGGTTTTTAAAAACTTATCTGATCTGGCTGTTTTACAGATCTAAGTACATCCTACTGTCACGTGGTGATATCGTGTGAGAAATATATGCTGAAACTGTACTGTTCTTCTACCTTTTCTGCTATGGCCAAGTCGTTTAAACACTTCAGCATTTTCTTGGGAAATGGGAAACTTGGGAGTTCAATTTTCCTTTTTTTTTTTTTTTTTTTTTTTTTTAAAATGAGAATCAAAGTCAAAGTTTTCACATTCTTTGTGAATTCTGAAAGCAACATCCTAAAGGAAATTACTTAAATGGATCCTTTCAAGTCACAGCTTTGATAGGATGTTCTGAGATTCTTGAAGTAGTAGAAGGTTCAAGGATAGAGACTAGCCAATTAATATAGATATTTTAGTTCTCCAGACAGGGACCCTAAGAATGTTCTACTAACACATTCCATCCAGTTCTGCCCATTATGCAACACCTCACTTTCTTTATTGGAAAATTTTCCCCTTCAGTTACATGAATAGAAAGCAATCAACTCACTGAGAATTAAGCAGTTAAATCTGGGATTTTTCAGGAAGTAAATTGTAACTGCTTTGTCTTTTCTGAATTAATACCACATTAAAAACTAGTTTTAGCTAGCTTGCATGAGAACTTCTCCATTATGCATTATCCTCTATCTTTTGTTTCTAGCTAAACATCTAGCAACCCAGTAGTTAACATATAACTTAGCACAATGTAAAAATTAAAATCTGCATGACCCAGATGCCAATTACAACCAAATAGGAATGTGAGATTTAATCTTAGAGATGCCCTGCATGCAGTCCTGGGACAATGTGGGAGTGAGGAGGGTGGTTCCTTTGAAAAATAAAGATAACTGCTGTCAGATGGCAGTAAGTCTATTAGTTCTGGTTTTGCCATATCCTGGGGCTTAGTTGTTTCAGCCGACTCCAGCTGTTTACCACAGCGTGTGAAGCATCATGTTCTAGTTTCAATAGATTCTGACTTTGACCTTTGGATGCTTTTCTGCCTCAGGTGTCCTTACTTGCAGTATTTTGGATTCTCTGTCATGTCTGTAACTCTCCAGGCACAGTCTGAAGTCCACGAGTTTGTCTAATCTATGTAACTTTGCCAGACAAATTGTAATTGCTGGTCAGGAGTTAAATCAGAATCTTACATTAATTTCACCTTTTGGCTGTTTTGTTCCAGATTCTAATCATGATCTGATGCTATCAAGAATTCAGTTTGTCCCTGAATTGTTACATTAGCTCTTCACACATGAGCACTTCTATATTTTCTGTTTGCTATGCTCTCTGCTTAGAAACGCATTGCTGATGTTTCATTTCTATGTAATGAGCAGCACTTCTCAAATCTCTGTATTGTATCTCTGTGGTTATCCTCCCCTGCCTAAGCCTCATCTACCTGAATGAACTGAGAACTACTGCAAACATTAAATGTTTCAACACCAGCTGTTATCATCATTATTTTTCTGCTTTTTCCAGATACAACTATGGCTTGCTGAAACAAAATGAATCATTACATTTTAAACTTCTCCTTTCTTTTAACAGGGCTTTTAAATGCTCAATCAGAGATCTCACCAAAATCTACTAATTCTAGGGAACAGATAAATTGATCTTTTTCTCACTAGAATGTCCTGATCTACTGATGGTCCATACCTCAGATTTTGTGAAACTGCGCTGTAGTTCCCCTTTCTTCTACGAATCCAAGTTTATTTAGAGTTATAGTGGAGAGAAACGTGGATATGAAGGGGTAAGTCAGAGAGGATATGATTCTTCACTGATTATCAGCATAGCACAGTGTCAGGACATGGTCACATTACGCCTTTAGTTTTGTGCTTTGTCAATGCCTGACATACTGGTGTGACCCTCTGTGAAATACAGTATCTGACACTTACTAGTAGTTCTGATTATATCATAAGCATAATTTGAGCATAGAACTAGTGTATTTAACCTTCAAGCATGACAGTCATTTTATAAGATTATATCATAGAATCAGAAACACAAGGTTGGAAACGACCTACAAGATCATCTAGTCCAACCGTCTCCTTATCACCATTGCCACCACTAGCACTAAACCATATCATGCAGCACGTCGTCCAGACGCCTCTTGAACACTGCCAGGGACGGCGACTCCACCACTTCTCTGGGCAGGCCATTCCAGTGCCTGACCACTCTCTGAGAGAAGAAGTTCTTCCTTATGTCTAATCTAAACCTCCTCTGATACGACTTGCGGCCATTACCCCATGTTGCCTGGGAGAAGAGGCCAAATCCCTCTTCACCACAACCTGCCTTCAGGAGGTTGTAGAGTGCAATGAGGTCTCCCCTGAGCCTCCTCTTCTCCAGACTGAACAATCCCAGCTCCCTCAGCCACTCCTCATAAGACCCCTCACCAGTTTTGTTGCCCTTCTCTGGACACTCTCCAGGACCTCAACATCTTTCCTGTAGTGAGGAGCTCAAACCGGAACACAGTACTCGAGGTGCGGTCTCACCAGTGCTGAGTAGAGGGGGATGATCACCTCCCTGCTCCTCCTGGCCACACTGTTTCTAATGCAGGCCAGGATGCCGTTGGCCCTTTTGGCCACCTGGGCACACTGTCAGCTCATGTTCAGCCGAGCATCAACCAATGCCCCCAGGTCCTTCTCTTCTTCACTCTCATCCAGCCACTCATCCCCAAGCCTATAACGCTGAATGGGGTTGTTGTGCCCAAAGTGCAGGACCCGACACTTGGCCTTGTTGAACCTCATCCCATTCACCTTAGCCCAGTGGTCCAGCCTGTCTAAATCCCTCTGAAGGGCCTCCCTACCCTCAGGCAGATTGACACCAGCTCCCAGCTTGGTGTCATCTGCAAACTTACTGAGGGTGCACTCAATCCCCTCATCTAGGTCATCAATAAAGATATTAAACAGGATGGGCCCCAGTACCGACCCTTGGGGGACACCACTTGAAACAGGTTGCCAGCTGGACTTCACTCCATTCACCACGACCCGCTGGGCATGGCCCTGTAGCCAGTTCCTTACCCAAAGAAGTGCATATCTGTTCAGACCACATCTTCAGCAAACCTACAGTTGCTATGCTTCTCTTTACTTCCCACATTCTGCCTTATTTCCTCCTTTTTATGTGGGATTTACCTTTCATAATTTTTTTTTTTTTCCCTCTGGGAATGTTTTGCTGATTCTTACGAGCTTGGGCAAGGCCAAGATGCCAAAATCCTTCAGCAATCATTTAGCTGTTGGTATTAGATAGCTTTGATTATTATTATTATTTTGTCTGTGAGGTAAAAGTCTGTTTCATTTGAGTTTCTTCTTTCTTAGAATGATGACTGATTCTTATAACTCTTATTACTTAGTAATTTTCCTTTAAATAACATTTTTCTCTCTCTGTTTATAATTTTTCTCTATAATGTGTAAACTTAGGCTGCATAAGATGAGAGGTGACCAACAGGTTGAAGGAGATGATTGTCTCTTCTACTTTGCCCCTGTAAGGCCCCACTGGAGTACTGCATCCAGGTATGGAGGACCCAGGACAAGAATTATGTGGAGCTGTTTGAGTGGGTGCAGAGGAGAGTCATGGAAGAACCTTTCCTATGAAGAAGATCTGATTAACTTGGTTTTGTTCAGCTACGAGATGAAAAGGCTTTGGGAAGACCTCGTTACAGCATTTTAGTATTTAAAAGGAGCGTATAAACAGGAGGGAGGAAGACTTCTTGCACAGATTGGTAGTAATAAGACTAAATCAGGAGAGATTTAGGTTAGATATTAGGAAGCAAATTCTTCACTTAGAGGATGGTGAGACACTGGAACAGATTGTCAAGAGAAGCTGTGTTTGACCCCCATCTTTGGAGGTGTTCAAGGCCAGGTTGGATGAGAACAACCTGATGTAGTGGGCTGCAGCCTTACCCACAGCAGGGGCTGAAACTTATTTGGCTTTACGGTCTTTTCCAACCCAAGCAATCATATGATTCCATGATACCGTTATAACCCAAGTTTTTTTGGTTTTTTGTTTTGTTTTGTTTTGTTTTGTTTTGTTTTGTTTGCATTCTCAAGCCATTCCTATCTGTCACTGAATTGCAGCTAGTGGTCATCCTTTCAAGCTTGAATTTGTATTCTGTGTTTTATGAAGTTGTCTTCCACACAATAAGATTCTTCTTTTCCTTCCCCCTCTCCCTGTACTTTACATTTCTTCAATAACTAAACTTATCCATTACTCTAAAATTCAAAGGCTGCAAGGATTCTTCTGGAAATGTCTTATACTTGCAAAACTCCTTTCTTGGTGGCGGATAGCCATTGCTGTTTCAGGATTAAACAATCTTATGAAAGTTTATTTGCCTGAATTAGTTTCGAATTTGAAAACTTCAGAAGATTGGAGTGACAGAATTTAAAAGGTAAAGATTATTACTATTCCATCTGGAATACCTGGAGTACGAAGAAGGCAAAAGTTGATGAACTTTCCAGTCCAGCTCCATATTAATATCAATAAGATGCCATTGGCATCCACTACCAGAGCCATGTTGTTCATCTGGAACTCAATATACAAGAAAATTGAGATTTCTTTTCATTAGGAATTTGCTTCTTGTGAAAGAAAAAAACAAAAAACAACAGCTCATAAAGCAAAACCACAAATTTCTCTATATTTGTTTTCCCTAAATGAAATATGTTTTGTCTACGTATTATATGCATATTCTTGCCACCGTCCAGCTCTAACATGAGGTTGAATCCTCTTGATTGCTGTTATGCAGGGAATTGCATCAATAAGCCAGACTTGGAAGATGCTTATGGAATTGTATTCTGAAGGTATAAGATATGGAAAAATAACTCTTCTGGGCATAAGGCCACGTTTCTCACTTCAGCCATTGTGCTGTACCTAGAACAAGAGGAAAGTGCTGCCTTTGTTCCTAGATTTCTCTGGGATACACTTTCATTAGACAGCTTTTAAGATGGTGCATGACTGACAGATGTTTAATCACAAGTAGCCTTGTGAACTGCTGTTGAGTCTCACAGTTCTTTCAATGAAATGTTTTCAATCAAGGTTTAGCATATAGATTCTTAAAATGGTCTGAACTAAAACACTAATATGAATTTCAGCATTGATATCAAGATGTGGAGAATAGAGCAGATTTTCAAAGCCTCTGGTATAGTCAACCAGGCTTCCCGTGAGAAATAAATACAAATCTTAGGTACAAATTATTCTGACATGTTGTCTGTTGTAGGGATTTTTATAATGTTGAACATAACAGTGTTATTTCAGAATGAAGTAATGCTATACAAGCGTAAAGTCTGGGAAACCTACTTATACTAGCTGTGTTACTGTATCGATGGTTACTTGATAAGCTGAATGATTTCTTTGTCTTTTACTGGGTTAACTAAGTTTGCATAGGCTATGTTACTAAAAGAATGACATGGAAATAATTGCATCTAACATTTGATGATATGGGACATGAATAGAAATGTGGTTAAATGTAAAAAGAAAAAAAAAAAAAAAAAAAAAGATAATAAATTCAGTGATGTAATTCTTGTAGTGCACCGCAGGATTCCATTGACCTTCATGTCCACAGTATACCATTGACTCATGGCCAACCTTTTTTCTACCAGTATTCCTAGGTTCTTCTCTGCAGAGCTCTTTTCCATTAGGTCATCCCCTGACCTGCAGTGTTGCATGTGGTTATTCCTCCTTAGGAATAGGACTGAGCACTTGCAGTCTTATAAGTGAAGGAAGGCAACATTTTTATGAGAATGTTAGCAAAATGGCCACTAGGGTTATTTAGACTGTTGATTCTCATTAATGCACTGAAGGTTTTAGGTTGGAAGGGAACTCATCAAAGTACTATTCATTTTATAAATAGATCAAGTTGCTCAATACCTCCACCTCAGGAGGGATATTTTACAACCTCCTTGGGCAACTTTTTCCATCCTAGTGCTTAAGAATTTCGAGTAGGAAATTTCTTTTCCTTGTATTTAGTGGAAATTATTTTGCTTCAGCTTGTTATCGTTGCCTTTTGTTCTTCATGACACTTCTCTGAAAACTTTGTAACTCACCACTAAGTAGTTGAGGATGGCAATTAGATCCAAGACTTTGATTTATTTAAATTATTTTCATGCACAAATAGACATGATAATTGGAGAACGCAAAAAGTTAAAGAGGAAGCATAGTTGTAATAAAAATCCTTTTCCCAAGGTTTCAGAAACTGAAGTGGTTTTAGTTAAAGTCAATGGGGTGGAGAGTAGGACATTCTGTACTCTTATACAGCAAACCTTTTGTTCTGTCTTAAGAAGATTTTCTTTATAGAGTGACAAATGAACCCTTCATACTTTCTGAAATGTTTCCTTCATAAAAAAAACAAAATTAAAAAAAAAAAAAATCTGAGAACTTCATAATGATTCATTAACAGGTCAAACTAGAACATTCCCTTTCCTTTACAAAGTTCTCTGGTAACGTAGAGCTATAAGATATCTTTTGCCTTTGAAAAAAAAAAAGCAACAAAAAAACTATGTAGGAATCTTTCAAGTCTTAAAGCAAAACAAGTTATAAATATCCCATAATTCTTCAGAAATTATACAACTATTGGGATTTGAGGCCATTATAAATAACCAATTAGGCAATAATTTAAATATTTTTCTTGTTTTCCTTTACTGCCCTGTAGAGAGATACAGATCATACCTTCTAAAATAGCAATTGATTCTTCAACTAATTTCTGCTTATGTTTTATTTTTGGATTTTTTTCATCTTTTACCTGAATATATAACTTATATAGTTCCTTACTGTTAGCTGACACTAACAGTAACTGTGGTTTTTTTAACCAAACATATGTATAAAATGGGAAATACTGCATGTAGCAAATTAATACTTCGAAAAATACTATAAAGACCTGAGCACACAACAAGAACACCTCCTGTGGAGGATTTCCCAGGACAATTTCTTGATAACATAAGTAGTGAGGTAGAAAAAGGATTACAGAATTACAGAATGGTTGAGTTTCAACCCCCCTACTCAAGTAAAGCCCCTTAGAATATATTGCCCATGACCATCTCCACACAGTTTCCTGTAGAACACATCGCTAATAACTGCCTCTTTCTCTGCAAATTTTAATGGGTGCATTTTTTTTTCTTCTTCCCCCCTTACCCCCCCCACATTTCCTCTTGATGTATTGCTTTCTTAATCTTTCTCTTCTTTTCTCTCTCTCTCTCTATTTCTGGCAACACACGTGCAAACACACATGCAAAAAACGGAGTTCACAGGTCAGGAAAGACATGGCTGGCAAGGGATCAAAGTCAGCACAAAACAGTAAAATTATATTTGATGAAACATTACTTCGTAGACTTAGATCAAGGCTGTAACTGTTTTTCAGCTTGTCTAGTTGGATTTGAAAGGACTTTCAAATATTTGCATAGGCTATGTTATAATTATAGTGAAATGTCTGTTTTCTGGGGAGTAGCTCAAATAGAAAGACTGTTAAAAGTTTCAGATTTTTCATTCAAAAGAATAGCTTGTTTTATAATCCTGGTCAATGTGGTCCTTTTAAATAGGCTTTTGGGGAAATAATTCCTTGTTTGTGTGCAAAGAAGTTGTAGGTGAATATTTTTGGTCAAATACGGATTAGAGTGGCACAAAGCTGAACTATTTAAGTATCTTCCACACATACGAGCCATGTAAATTTTTTATTTATTACAGTGAAACAAGTACATTTGTGACTAAGTGAATTACAGTACCATATACAATTACCAAGGGATTATTGGACTTACTATATAACAACAATCATTACAAAGAATATTAGTCAGTGGAATATGATACAATTACTCTGAGAAATGGAGTCACATACAGGATTCAAAGAGCTCTGAGATTAGGAAAATAGCTTCTTAAGATTTAAAATGACTAGTGTTGGGGAGAGTAGAAAGGGTCAGTTCAACCTAGATGTGACTCTGGATATTAACTCAGTCATTCCTAGAATTAACTTGATCCAAAATATTTTGTAAAGCACTGAAAGGTTGGTAAAAGATCTATAGAATGTGTGATTATATACATATCATTGGTTCACATATACATGAACCACTCCATAAAGAAAGTCCATCTGCTATTTTCAAACACTTCTCTCTTTTTCTACATGTAGAACTGATGAAAATATGTCAAAATTGAAAAATACATATATCTTTTGCCAAATGAATTCAGAAGATGAGTGACATTATCCGATAAGCTTGGCCTGGTATGTTATATAAATGGAGCTATTAATGTATATAATGCAATAAATGAACGGTGCTTCATTTATTACTTCATTTTTGTCATGACTTTTTTATTTGTCTGGGCAGTGTCAGAGTAGATTTTGCATGATATTCAGTACTTACCACCTGATATAATGACTTGTCTGAATAAAACGTAACAGAATATGTATTATATTGTCTTTTTAATTCTGAGTTATCCACCTAAGATTGCTGTCAGTTGGTTGGTCCCAAACACATTTACAGACCTGTAATTAAAGAAGTATCGTGAAGCACTGTTAGAGAAAACAGCAATATGATTGCTCTATAAATGGTGCACAGTTGGACAGATTGTATTAGAATTCTAAACCCTGAGACTGCCCAACAGAAAAAGTTTTGTGAGTGAAATGTATCACAGGGAATTTTTTTTAATCACACATCTTGATTTTCTGATAGCTGGTATTGTTCTCACATGCCTCCAAATTATTAAAAAAGTTGCATCTGTGGCCATAATATAATTAAAGTTGATACATTTTTGAATTGAGAAGTTTTAAGAGAAAGAAAAGTAGTAAAAAGATACAATACTGATGCAAATTAAATAATATTACTTGCACTGCCAGATTCCTGTCTGAATGATTTTAACCAAAGATTTAAAAATAAAACACTAGCAACTGCTGGCTACAAAACATATCTTCTTTTTTTTTAAGATAAATAGATGAAACTTTTGGGATTTAGTGACATTTTTGTAGGTACCAATCACTTGCCTGAATAATGACTTAGATTCTACAAATCACAGTGATCAAAATTTAGTACTGCCTTATATTGTATTCTGTCATTATTGCCTATGATCTACCTTCTACATTCTTTTCAGTGGCAGATTTGGAAAATGTAAAATGGACTAAAATGGTGATTTTTATTTCTATAATAGCATAGAATAGTTCATTTGGAAGACTGCTATGAAGATCATCTAGTCCAAACGCCTGGCCTCTTCAGATCTAACCGAACATTAAAGATTATTATTATTATTGACATTGTCCAGCTGTGTCTTGGACACTTCGACACAGGTATGGGGCATCAATCATAGATCTTAGCAGCTTGTTCCTGTGTTTGACTAAAGCTTCTAATTCTCTTAGCAGATGTACTGCCTCTGTTTACTGCTTGGTTAACCCCACCCTATTCTCCCCGTTTCCTTTTAGCTTTTTTTTTTTTTTATGGTATGCTGCTATAAGCTCTCATAGTTAACCTTCCCCTCTGGATATCATTCAAACTGCAGAACCAGTTTGTACCAATACATCTCAGAGACATGATTTGCTTAGGGACATGTTTTAGCAGAGAGTTGTTAGTTGCTCAGAGACATGATTTAGTAGAGGATTGTTGGTTAGGGTAGTATGGTTAGGTCATGGCTGGACTTTGGTGATCTTTAAGGTCTTTTCCAACCTAAGTGATTCTATGATTCTATGATCTACTTATGTTACTCAAAAATGCATATCTTCATTTCTGCAAGCAGAAGTTTATCTGGTACCAGAGCTCCACGGTACCTCTTTGGACCTTCTACAGTTATAACATCTTACTATTATGCAAAACCAACATTTCTATCCCTACAAAACCAAAAAATGGGTGTGAGCACAATGAGATGGTGGTGTGTTCCAGCAGTGCCAATAGCGATGTGAAAGACAAACCACGTTCCAGATGGAAATACACAGCTGTCACACAATCAAATGAAGAACATCTCAATCAGCTCTTCCCAATCTTTCTCAATCAGTGGATTATGACCAGGGAATAGTGTATGGGGCTGAATTTTGGCTTCAGTGCTTTGGAGTCAATGGTGACAATGTTGGAATGATGCAGTTTGTTCCAGTGGGTCCCATGAATGCTCATAGAGGAACATAAAGAAGACCACATGCAAGTTTATCAGGACTTACTGAACAAATATGACAATGAAGGTGACAGTTTTCTGGATTGCATCATTACCAGTGATGAGACGTACTGATACAACTATAAGCCAGAGTCAAAATGGCAGTCAGTGGAGTGGCAACATGAATTCCCCATCAAAGAAAAAGTTTAAGACACAGCCTTTAGCAGGTAAAGTGACACACACTGTCTTTTAGTTAGGAAAGTGATCCTTCTGGATTCCTGATCATCAACTCTGACTTCTATGTAGCAGTGCTGGCTAAACTGAAGTCTTGCACTTCCCCTGTCAGACCAGAGAATAAGACAACCTTTCTCTTGCAATATGGTAATCCCAGGAATCATACCAGCCTGAAGACTATAAAGCACATTGCCAGTCTTGGCTGGACTGTCCCACAACACCCACACTGTAGTTCAGATTTGGTGCCTTCTGTTTGGGTAGATAAAAGATGCAATGTATGGTCAATATTTTCCTAGGAACAATGCTGCTATAGCATCTGTGAAAAAGTGGACCACATCTGCTGGTGCAGTTCTTTCCAAGTGGAGTGTGAAGGCTCTTTTTCATCTTTAATGAAGAAAACTATATGTTTCAAACACAAATAAGGAGGCACCTAGATTTCTGGCATACTGATGCTAAATTATTGGCAAATAATTATTTTGCGTACCATGAGTGAAATATTCCTTTGCCTATGTACATATGATTATTTATTAGTTACATGTGATCCTCTTGTCATTTTCCAATGTGAATTATATATTCCTTTGTCTCTATATCTAATTTTCATGATTTGTATACGCAGTAGGCATCCTTGAATATGGAATTCAATGGGGTGTTACTTAATAATAAATGTGCTTTCTTTGTAGTGGTTGAAATTCAGACAAACAATGAGCCTGGAGATTGTTTCCAGAAACAGACCAGACTTTCTGGCTATATTTCTTGTTTACAAAGTGCTATGTGCATAGATACTTAAGAATTTCTGCGCTCTTTATTTCAAACTATCATACATCATGTCAAAATTAAAGGTACTTAATTTCCTACAGGATCCTGGGTGAGATCAAAATTACTCTGCACTCTACTGGTACAGTACTTCATAAAAGGCTTCATCTGAAAGTTGCCTTTCTGAATTCCTCTTTGCTTTGCTAACTACTTCTAGAAATGATGATGGACTTTATATCAGGAATCCTGATTGGAATACAATTTAGTCATTTTGACCTTAATTCTTTATGTTCTGTAACAAGAAGTACAGTGTAATCAAATATACTTTGAAGGTGAACTTCATACTATACAGATTAGCTTTCTTTCGGGAGATGCTTTCTAAAATCCTGTTTAACCATGTTAAAAAATTAAGTAACCAACAACGAAGAACTTAAAAAATAAGACAATAAAAATGACTTTGAAACCAGAAATATTGAACGTATAAGACAGATGAAATCTTTGAAGATAAGCTGAAGGAAAATATGATTAACACTGAGTAAGTAGAATAGTGCCAAGTATATGTCACCACTGAGCCAAAACCATTATACAAGGTGGAAATTGAACTTCCAAGACTCATGTTAACATTTCACTCTCATGCTTTGTCAAAGTAAGAGGGAAGAAAAGGAAAAGAAAAAGCAAAAACTGCGGAGTGAGAAGTCTGCTGAAAGTTAAATATGGTCATATGTCAACACTTTGCTTAATGACATAATTCTGGCAATAATTCATTTCTAATGCTGGTAAATTTTAAGGTCAGATACTTTTTATAGGTCAAAGCACAGGCCTGAAAAGTTTTTACAGTACCTACAGTTCCTTAACCTGCATTTTGTTTGTGACTTGTATGGAGATCTGCTCTCAAGCTGATTTGTAGAGACATTTCATACACTAACAATGCAAATCCTTTTCATTATGCACTGCTATGAGAAAAGAAAAAAATGTTCTCCACAGAGCTGTCCTTGATCTTACTTCAAAATGATAAATCTGTTTTCATGCCGTTGTTCAGAGTTTATTCTAAGAGCAACAAATTTCCCTTCAGTCCATATGGTATATAACCTCTTTACAGAATCTGTACAGCTATTTCTGTTAAAAAATACTGGGCTTGCTTAGGATACAAACTATCATAAAACAACGATATTATTATTTCAATTTATGTTCTATAGAGCACGTAATAAAATGAAGGATCTGTGGCCTTGTACTGTAAATAGTAAATAATAACAATGTAAACTTCAAAGATATATAACAAAGACATTATCAGATAGATGGAACTACAATAGACATTGTGTAAATTTATACAAAAAAATACCTGATCAGGTCAACTTAGCTTATACATATGTAAGGTTATTAAAAGTTTTATTGGTTTAAATGAACTACAATTTTTTTTGCCTTTCTTCTAAATGCATCCAGTTAAACAGGAGAGAACTGTTAAATGCTAAAATTACTTGAAGTGCTTTCAATCCTCTGAGCTGTCACATTTGAAATAGTTCCACTAAACTCAGTGGTACAGGCTTTTTGTTGTTTGATGAGATAAAACAGTTTTGTTATCCATCCATATGTAACTTGCCCAAGATATGTACGCAATTAGTTGCTGCAGTCTAGATATATATCTGTTAATGATTAAGAATAATAGAATACTTTTACTGTACTATATATTTTACACATACTATATATTTTATATATTTATTTTGTCATACGTATATATGTATATAAAAACATATTTTGTTATATGCATTATACATATTCTACATACATACATACTAATATACATTGCTAAAGTGGTACCCTTGTTAGCTATCTGCTTGACAGAATATAAATTCCAGGTCTGTATGGGAACTGCTGAGTCACGGCCTGAACCTCTGATTAATCACCTGAGGCGAGCCATGAGTCAGCCAGAGGAGCACAGGTGAAGGCAATTCACCTGTGCTGCCGGAAGGGGTGGAGCCAGGCTCCACCCCTCCTAGACCTATTTAAGAGCTGGCTACCAGAGGGGAAGGATCTCTTCTGGAGATCCCCTCTCTTGGTGTCTTCTGGTGAGCTCAGCCGAAGGGTAAGCTCTTCCGCTTATTCTCTTTGTGATCATTGTCTACCTTGCTTGATTCTCTCGATTATATTGTGATTACAACATCTTGATATCTGTTGATTAAACAACTATATTGCAATTATAGCATCTTGATTATACACTTGGCGAGCCAGGCAGGCCAAATATACTGAAATTAACATCATGTCTTTTTTATGGAATTTCTATAAATGGGTCAAGGGGGAGAACAATACTCCTCTAGAGAAAATGATTCCAGGGCAGATCCCAGGATTTGAGGGATCGCCCTATTATGAGTTAGCTACTATCATTGAAAAATGGGGTCCCTTACGCGTTATGGGCAATATCTCCCCATATCGCATGGCGGACTATTTTCAAGGACTTGGCAAGGATGTCCTCATTACTAAAGAAAGACAACTGGCTGCCTCCATGGTGGCATGGCCATTATTAACTGCCTTAAATCATGCGGACTTAAGAAATAATACTTTAGAAACGGAAAATCAGCTTTTGAAAGACCGCGTTGAAAAGCTAGAGCACGAACTTGGCGTTTTAACAGGGAAGAAGCCAATTCTACATCTTCCCATAGGCCAAATTCGTAGTATTTCAATAAATGATGACCAGACTCCTGAATCAACAGACTTCGTTGATCAGGAGAACAAGAAATCCAAATCAGACCTTGAATGTCCTATTCTGACTGATCCCCTGGAAATCCGTCCTGTTGTAACCCAGAAAACAAAAAAAGTACAGGACAGACCGGCAGGGGTGCCGCCTGATTAATGGCCCCCTGCCCAGACTCATTTACATGTAACGGCACGGCCATACACGGCAACAGAATTAATGGACTTAGTACAACGATTTCGGCAGAAGCCTAGAGAAAGTGTGCCAGCTTGGTTATTGAGACTATGGGATTCTGGGGCAGAAAGTGTCTTGGTGAATGGCCCAGAAATAGCCAAGTTGGCCACCATGACCATCCATCCTGCTCTCAGACAGAGGTTATATGTAGGTAATCAATATCGTGATGAAAACCATTCCATACTAGAATGGTTAATGGCAGCCTGCCGTATGGTATGGCCAAATAAATCAGACATACCTTTACATACAGGCATGTGGTCCTCCATGGAGGACCTTCAAAACTATATCCGCGAACTGGGTGTAAGAGAGGCCATCTATGAAGATACATTTGATGGCCCTGATATGGTTAAATTTTCAGCAGGGATGAGAGATTTAATTTTACAGCAAGCTCCCTCCCATCTGTATGGCACCTTAGTCTCCATATTGAATCCCCTTGTAGCATCAGAAGCCGTAGTCCAGCAGGCTGCCCAGTTAGTTGCCGACCTGGGAGAAACAGAATGCCTGCGGACTAGGCGCAATATTCGGTTTCTGGAGGAAGCAGAGGTCCTGCCGGTAAATAAAACCAAAATGCCGGCTACTCGAGCTCCTCCATCGGGACCCATAAGGGTATCCCGAAAACAAATGTTTAATGATTTAATTCGGGCTGGGGTCCAATTTGCTAAGATCGACCGCCAGCCCAACCATGTCCTTCTCCAGCTCTGGAGACAACTAAAGGACAATCAAAAATTCCAGAGCTACCCTAAGAAATCAAGGGTAAGAGCTATAGAGAGGGTTCCAACAACAACATGGAACCTAGAAGATTTTATTATTCCAAACAGAAAAAAGAAGCCACCTCAGGTGTCTCGGGCCACAATGCCTGAGCCATCAGAAGCAAAAGAATTGGCCCTAGCCCAATTCATGGAGTGACAAGGGATGTTAGTCCCCGTAGGGCCTCCAGACGGGACCGGAGGCCCTATGTAGAATTAACAATTTATTGGTCCCGAAAAAATATTCAGAGAGTAATGGCATTGGTAGACACAGGAGCAGAAACATCAATTATCTATGGAGATCCGGGAAAATTTGATGGTGACAGAGTGATGATTGGTGGTTTTGGGGGACAGACTATTCCTGTCACCCAAACATGGTTAAAATTGGGGGTTGGGCGTCTCCCACCCCGGGAGTACAAGGTGTCTATCGCCCCAGTCCAAGAATACATCCTGGGCATAGATATTCTATGGGGTCTGGCTCTCCAAACAACTGTGGGAGAGTTCAGGCTTCGACAAAGATGTATCAGTATCCGGGCGGTGCAGGCAATATTAAGAGGCCATGCGAAACATGAGCCTGTTTGCCTGCCGAAACCGCGCCGGATTACTAACGTTAGACAGTATAGACTCCCGGGTGGGCAAGATGAAATATCGAGAACGGTGCAGGAATTAGAAAAAGTGGGTATTATAAGACCTGCACACAGCCCGTATAACTCCCCCATATGGCCAGTGCGAAAGTCGGATGGCACATGGAGGATGACAGTAGATTACAGAGAATTAAATAAGGTCACGCCGCCTATTCATGCGGCTGTACCCAATATTGCCTCCCTAATGGACACATTGAGTAGGGAGATAAAAACCTATCATTGTGTCCTAGATCTAGCAAATGCGTTCTTCAGTATTCCAATTGCTGAGGAATCGCAAGATCAGTTTGCGTTTACGTGGGGAGGCAGGCAGTGGACCTTTCAGGTCCTGCCACAGGGGTACGTGCATTCACCAACGTATTGTCACAATCTAGTGGCGCGTGACCTGGCTGATTGGACAAAACCTGATGGTGTTAACCTATATCATTATATTGATGATCTCCTGTTGACATCCGACTCACTGGAGGCAGTAGGACAGGCAGCAGATTCATTAACTGCCTATTTACAACAGAGGGGATGGGCTATAAATCCCCAAAAGGTGCAAGGTCCAGGCCTGTCCGTAAAATTCCTGGGGGTGGTTTGGTCAGGAAAGACCAAAGTGCTACCCAGTGCTGTCATAGATAAGGTTCAGGCCTTCCCAGTCCCTACAACATCAAAGCAGCTGCAAGAGTTTCTAGGTATATTGGGTTATTGGCGTTCCTTTATACCTCACCTGGCGCAGCTGCTACGGCCACTATACAGACTCACAAAAAAGGGGCAGCTATGGGACTGGGGGAAAACCGAACAGGATGCTTTCCAACAAGCGAAATTGGCAGTTAAACAAGCTCAGGCATTGGGTATATTCGATCCTACCCTCCCAGCCGAGTTGGACGTTCATGTTACCCAAGACGGCTTCGGTTGGGGCCTGTGGCAACGCCAGAGCTCTGTTCGGACCCCCATTGGTTTCTGGTCTCAGGTTTGGCACGGAGCAGAAGAAAGATACAGTATGATTGAAAAACAGTTATTGGCTGCCTATTCGGCATTACAGGCAGTAGAGCCAATAACTCAAACAGCTGCAGTTATAGTCAAGACCACTCTGCCAATTCAGGGGTGGGTGAAAGATCTGACCCACCTTCCTAAGACAGGGGTGGCCCAAGCACAAACAGTGGCACGATGGGTCGCCTATCTCAGCCAAAGGAGCAGTCTGTCTTCATCACCCTTGAAAGAAGAACTCCAGAAGATCCTAGGCCCAGTGACGTATCACAGTGATGCACCAAAAGAAATACTGGTCGCTCCACCAGAGAAGAGTCCCGTTCAGGAGGGAAAATATCCTATCCCTGAAGATGCCTGGTACACAGATGGGTCCAGCAAGGGCAACCCGAGCAAGTGGAGAGCAATAGCATATCATCCTTCCACCGAGACAATCTGGTTCGATGAGGGGGATGGTCAGAGCAGCCAATGGGCAGAACTGCGAGCCGTGTGGATGGTTATAACCAAGGAACCCGGTGATGGTATCCTGAACATCTGCACAGATAGTTGGGCTGTGTACCGGGGGCTCACTCTTTGGATTGCACAGTGGGCCACCCAGGAATGGACTATCCATGCCCGACCGATCTGGGGCAAAGACATGTGGTTAGATATATGGAATACGGTCAAACACAGGACTGTATGTGTCTACCATGTTTCTGGTCATCAGCCCCTACAGTCACTGGGAAACGATGAAGCCGACACACTGGCCCGAGTTCGATGGATTGAGAATTCACCATCTGAGAACATTGCCCGCTGGTTACATCAGAAGCTACGGCATGCTGGACAAAAGACAATGTGGGCAGCTGCTAAAGCATGGGGACTGCCCATACAACTATCTGATATCATCCAGGCATGCCAGGATTGCGACGCTTGCTCCAAGATGAGACCGAGATCGTTGCCTGAAACAACAGCCCATCTTGCTAGGGGACACAATCCTCTCCAGCGATGGCAGGTCGATTACATCGGGCCCCTTCCTCGTTCCGAAGGGGCAAGATACGCCCTGACCTGTGTCGATACTGCAAGTGGGCTACTGCAGGCCTATCCAGTACCAAAAGCAAACCAGGCATATACCATCAAGGCACTCACTAAACTGATGTCTGCCTACGGGACACCGCAAGTCATCGAGAGCGACCAAGGGACTCATTTTACTGGTGCAACGATACAGCGCTGGGCAGAAGAAAATAACATCGAATGGCGATTCCACCTGCCATATAATCCAACGGGGGCAGGCCTCATCGAACGTTATAATGGTATTCTTAAGGCTGCCCTGAAGACAGACTCCCAGTCCCTGCAGGGGTGGACAAAAAGACTGTATGAAACCCTGCGGGACCTGAATGAAAGACCTCGAGACGGCAGACCCAGTGCCCTGAGAATGTTGCAGACGACATGGGCCACCCCGCTTAGGATCCAAATTATGGGCACTGATCATCAGGTAAGACCCCAGATTGGTAATGAAAATAATCTTCTGCTCCCTGCCCCTGAAAATTTAGAGCCAGGTACCCATAAAATAAAATGGCCCTGGAAGGTGCAAGTAGGACCCAAGTGGTGTGGCCTACTTGCACCTTGGGGGAGACTATTGGAGGTGGGAGGCTCAGTAGTCCCTCCAGTAATAGGTACATGGCCTACTGATATTGTGGTCAACACTCCGATCTTTATTGCTAAAGGGACCCCCATCATGTCCCTGTGGCAGATCAGGACACCTCCTTTGGTGCCTGATATTGTTATGCAGCCGCAGATATCCGGCCAAAAGGTGTGGTACAGGCGGCCAGGACGTGCCCCCGTACAAGCGGAAGTGTTGACCCAAGACAGAAATACGGCCTGTATCTTGCCCTGGAGAGCAGACCTTCCCCTCCTGGTACCTGTAAAACATCTGTATTACTCCCCGTGAGTCTGTGAGCCTTCAGGACCACCGGAAGGAACAAAACGCCATCAAGTGTTCCAGTGTTGCTGTCAGATCACGTACAACACCCGGTGATGGTCTGCATGGGACTGATGGGACATAGAACGGACCTGCACCTCAGGACCTCATGCCTCCAGTCACATCATCGAGCACTGGCCCATAGAAGAACATGGACATTCACTAATCATCACTTGTCTTGAACTGTACCAACACATGTCGCGATAAAATTGTATAAGCGTCGCGATATACCGGATCTCTGTATTAGGGAAAGCTCACCCTTTTGTTAACCTGATCAGTGGTTCACGCTGTGAAGGGGTGGAGTGTATGGGAACTGCTGAGTCATGGCCTGAACCTCTGATTAATCACCTGAGGCGAGCCATGAGTCAGCCAGAGGAGCACAGGTGAAGGCAATTCACCTGTGCTGCCGGAAGGGGTGGAGCCAGGCTCCACCCCTCCTAGACCTATTTAAGAGCTGGCTACCAGAGGGGAAGGATCTCTTCTGGAGATCCCCTCTCTTGGTGTCTTCTGGTGAGCTCAGCCGAAGGGTAAGCTCTTCCGCTTATTCTCTTTGTGATCATTGTCTACCTTGCTTGATTCTCTCGATTATATTGTGATTACAACATCTTGATATCTGTTGATTAAACAACTATATTGCAATTATAGCATCTTGATTATACAAGGTCTAATTAAAGAACAGATTCATTCTCCAAAAAAGAAAAGAGACTAGGGGACACTGAGTCTCTATGAATTTAATTATTGGTGTGTTTATCACATTTCATGATTTACCATTCTGTTACTGTCTTCAAATTTGAAATATCCTACAGCTTACAAAAAAATTCCGTTACCAGGGCATCTTCTGGCCAATCCTCTTTATTGTTTTGCTCATCCTTACTACTGCTTATCAGTAAGTCTGTGTTGCTCTTTTTGACTGATTAACTGCTGTCAACTCTTTTTCTTTTTTCTTTTTTCTTTTTTTCTTTTTCCTTTTTCCTTTTTCCTTTTTTCTTCTTTTTTTTTTTTTCTATTTTTTTTCTTCTTTTTTTTTTTCTTTTCTTGTTTCTTTTTCCTACATCTTTGTTTCAGCAACCTGTGTGATGGATGTTATTTTAAAACACTTAGTACAATTCACAGAACATCAAGACCTGTTAAGGTGAGAAAACATACTGTGCTGAGAATTTTTGAGTCCTTTCCAGGTATTTGATTGAGGTGACACGCAGTGTAAAACTGATTATCTGTATCGTTTCAATATTTGGAATTTCTATCAATATATTTCTATATTTCTAAATATCAATTATATTTCTGTAAATATTAATAAATTTATTTATTTATAAAGGATGAAATACAGTTCCTGACTGAGAAGTGAACAGTTTTCTATAAATATTCCTTCATCTGCATTTGGTAAGTTGATGAGGACTGCTGCCTGCCTTTGAGTACTATTGCTATTAGTCAGCAAAATTGATGTAAACTGGATGGTACTGTATGTGCGATTATGGTTTTACTGGCATAACTATTGTCAAACACTTAGTAAATGTATGTGTTCTTTTAGCTCTAAAACTTATGGTTCCTTCCTTCCTTCCTTCCTTCCTTCCTTCCTTCCTTCCGTTGCATTTGTTATGATCACATGATCAAAATATTCTACTCCCTACCAGATCAAATCTATTAAATAAATAAATAAATGCAATATAAAGAATTGTCATTCCCCTTTTAAAGTATCTCAGGATAATTAAAGTATCAAAGGTCAGAAGCCATGAAACTTATTTTGAATTCCAGCGTATTTTAAATTAATGTTATTCCTTCTTTCCTTTCCCTTCCCTTTCTTCTAATATGCCTGTAATGAGAATTAAAGGCAAATCTGTTATTGTATATTACAGAATGTCAAATCATAAAATATTTCAGGAATTAGATTGATAGTATAGACTGAAGAGAGGAACAACTTTAAAGACTCGAGATTTATGTTTACAGGCTTGTGACACTCCAGCATATTAAAAATTGTAGATTATTACCTTTTTATTTTATTTTATTCATAAAAGGCCAGTGATATAATAAATTATTCTTATGTTTAACAAGTATTTAATTAACTTCTCTAAAAAGCTACGAGTCACATTTTGTTAAAACTTCTTTCATATTCTTAAATATAATTATCTAAAACTTATCAATCATTTTTATTAGTTAATACTTGAAATTGCATGCATATTCAATATAATTATTAACACCAATTCATTTACTGGTTCATTTAACTCTGGCTATGCACAATTATGTGTGACACTTTGAAAAGAGGCACCATTTTCATAATGATACAATCATTATATTTTTTGTGAAGTCAACAAAGGATTTATTCATTTTAATTCTATTGCTTATCTTTTTGCTGTCTAACTTATAAGCCAGTTGGTGATGGAAAATATAGCTGTTGCAGTCTATATAATTTGTTCTCATAAATTGTTTTTCCTATTGTATTTTAACCACAGTAGAAAATGAGAACAAAATAAAACCATCCGTGGAAAGATAAGTCAGAGAACTGCTTCTCAAAAACAAGAAAGTCAATTTTCTGAGGTGTACGGCAAGCAAACTGGGTTTTGGACTTAATTTGTTAATCAAAAGGCTGATTATTCTTTTTTAAAAGTAATATTTTACAACATAAATTCCTGAAGCAAATATTATACTATATTATTGTACAGTGGCATTTAGATTCGATTTGTGCTTTTTTTTCTGCTTTTTTTTTTTTTTAATTATCACTGTAGTATAATCTTTTCTGCCTTTTAAAATAACTGCTAATTGTACTGAGCCATATAATCGATACAAACCAAAAGCTAAGGAAAAAAGTATTTAACTTAATGTATTACATTTTAACAACTTTCTTTCTTTTTTTTTTTTTAACCAGTGCTGATGAGGATTTAAAAACAATTACAAAAGAACAACAGCAACAAAATAAAAGTATTTTGCAGTGTATGGATTATGAACAAAAACACAGAAGTGTCATGAGTTCTAAGACTTGGACAGATGACTTCTATTTTTTAATGTTAAATGCCGGCAGAGTAGTAAATCTTACCTTGCCTACAACCAGTTACTAGACTTTTTTTCTTTTGACTTATAAAGAAAACAGACATATATTTTGTACCAGAGAAAAGCATCATATGTTATTAGATACTGCAGAAATTATAATCAAGTTATTCTACCACCTCCCAACTGCAAGTTCACAAAGAAAAAATAAATGAATTGTTCAAACATCTGTTAAAAAGTTCACAGAATAAAATTTTAAAAAGAGAACTTAAGATCATTTTTGCTACTTCTATATTCAGTTCCCTTGGAACAGAGATGAAGTGGAATTCAATGTCTGTATTTAAAAGCAATCAGTAATTTTTTCATGTGTCTCTTCTTTAAGTCATGCTTTTTGAATACAAAAAGTGGTAATATTTTAGATCTATATATTACTTTCCTCCTTGGCTTTCCTGGTAATTGCGCCAAAATGACATCAAGTGAGCTTGCTGTAGGAACTGGTTTGAGAAGTGCAAGAGAATGTTTACTTATGCTTTTTTTTTCATGGAATAATGCATTTAAATAACTCCTCTAACTGTTCTCTGGATATTATTGTTCTGGGACATAAATTTTGATCAACTATTTTTTCTTTCTTTTTTTTAGTTTTCTTCAGACTCTAATCTCTTAATTTATATTTTCTATCTACTTTGAGTCTTGCGTAATAAAGCATGATTAGGTCTGCAGATATAAGACAAATTGCTGGACTGGTAAGTGCTCTCCTGTTCTGCATCATACTGCAACTTGGAATGCCCTGCAAATATTATGTAGTAATGTTTACTGAAGGCTAATGAAATTTTGCTCATGTATCTTGAACTGTTTGGCACTGCAATGAACAGTATCCCATTACTGAACACCTCAGATATTAAATCCACATTTTACCAAGATATTAACTAAATAACTTATTTAATTTTAGCTAAGTAGTTATTGACTTACAAAGGATCCTCACCAGGCTATGTTCTTACTTAATGAGGAAATTACTCTAATACTATTGACAGCTGAGCAAGGTTTCCCTTGGGTGAAAACATGAATTATTTTCCTAAAAAGAAACTGAAAAACAGATGTGCACTTTCAAAGCATACATACCTTTAAGGAGGATGCTCCTGATTTTTTTCCTGATATCCAACCCAAACCTACCCTGGTGCAACTTCAGGCCATTTCTCCTTGTCCAGTCACCTGCCACCAGTGAGAAGAGACTAACCCTGCTCTCACTGTAAGCACCTTTCAGATATTGGAAGAGAGCAATAACGTCTCTCCTCAGCCTCCTTTTCCCCAGACTGAACAGCATCAGTTTCTTCAGACTCTCTTCATAGGGCATATTCTCCAAGCCCATCACAAGCCTTGTTGGCCATCTTTGGACCTGCTCCAGCACCTCAATGTCCTTTATGTACTGAGGTGTCCGAAACTGAACACAGTACATGAGGTGAGGCCTCACCAACGCTGAGTATGGGGGCAGGATGACTTCCCTGGTCCTGCTCACCACACCATTCCTGATACAAGACAGGAAGCCAGGATGCCAATATTTCTCTGTTCTGTAACATTTGTCTAAAAAAATAATAATAAAAATAAAATAAAATGCCATGTTCCTGCAGCAGTGGTTGTGTTTGGTATGTAAGATATATTTTTGCAGTGATGTTATTGCATGACATTGATGAATTGACTTCAAAGTACATATTTTAAATGTTGGAATTTCTTAGAATTACACTGAAGGATATCTATGACTAATGAAGACATTAGATTTCTATTCAGAATGCAAATAGAAGGTGACTCTCTCCTAAGAAACATTTTAAACTTGACTGTCTATATAATCTAAGAATTATTTAGCTTTGATATTGCTTTATCACCTATGTAAAATTTTGTCCTTTTATAGGGGCAGTGTACATGAAACTAATATTTCCAGTGCTTTAATATGTTGATATTTTAATTTAAAGTCTCAGAACATTTATACTTCTTGAATGCATATGTTCCTTAAAAGACTGCATATCCTGAAAAAATACAATATATAGCATTTCCCACATGTACATTTTAGTTGTCTCTTGAGTAGTTTGCATTTTAGATAATGCGTCTATAGAGACCAAAAAGAAAGCTCTCCTAACACTCTGTAGTAAACGATTGAGGCGTGGCCAGTAAGGTAAAAAAAAAAAAAAAAAAATTAAAAAAAAAAAGTAAATCCTTCAGAAGAATAACCTTGAGTTATTCTATATGTATGTCTGGAAGAAGGGAGAAATTTTTTTTCTGATTTACCTGTTTTTATGCAGGGTATTGTTGCAAGAATAAAGTGAGAATGTCACTACAAAATGTAATACAAGATTCCTATGGATTTAACAAGCTCATCATGTAAGGGGTCAAGATAAGGCATTGCCTATAGCCAAAATCACACAAAAAGTAATGTAGTCCTCATCATGTCTGGTTTTCAGACTAATTCAAGGTACCACACAGCTGAATTATGTTAACAGTAGTCTTAGATTTAAGTTTTAGAGATACTATCTCTGCTAACTATTGCTGGTTATGAAAGGAAATAATTTTTAGAAAGTCTAGAAATGATCTCCACGGCTTGAAAGGACTGAATAAGATCCAAAATCTGTGAGTACTTTCTGACATCCTGCTGCTTATTCCTGAGACTAAACTGTAAAATATAACAGCCAGGCGTGAAGGGAGCCAGATGCTGAGAAAATAACTTTACACTACTCAGAATATTCTGATGAAGGAAGAAAGAAGTCCAGAAGCAGGAATATTTTTTCCCTAGTGTCACTTAGGTTTACTTCATAGGATTTAAAGTCAACAGGAACAATTACAATTGACTGTTCTTACCTGCATGATGCAAGCCATAGAATTTCATCTTAAAAGTTCTTAATACACACCCAGAAGAACCAATGCCTCCATTCTTCAGGTCTGTAAATGAATAAAAGTGGTTCAAAAAGTAAAGACGGTTTGTGCAACAGATGATCAATAGTATTTTAATCAAATCAATTGAGCATTTTTCCAACTAAGTTGTGTTCATAAAGTTCATCATTGTGCTACGTCTCTAGATATGTAATGAAAGTATACATTTCCTTTTGAAAGAAGAAAATTCTTTAACTCAAAATAATAATAATAATAATAATAATAATAATAATAATAATAGTAGTAGTAGTAGTAGTAATTCATCTCTTTCTCATAACATGGACCATAGATTTCTTTTTATTTTGGATAACTTGCCCCGAGTTACACTTTTCTCTATCTGGCAAATAAAGTTTTTTACTCCAGAGAACTTTTTTGTTGCGTGTAATCTACAAAATATTTTCAGTTTCTTTTTTTTAATTTAATTCAATTTAATTTAATTTAATTTAATTTTATTTTATTTTATTTTATTTTATTTTATTTTTGCCTTCTGTACCTGACTACTTCGGATTCCATTTTGCTTTATATTTGCTACTCTCCACAAAATAACTCTATTTACTTTCATGACTCCATGTGTAATATGTCTGCAGATGACACACTGGAACAATTGTTCCCACTTTGCAATCCTGGGAAGCTGCTTGATGATTTGGTTGCAATTGCTTGTGATATTCAGGCATGAATGTCTTCGAAAAGTGATTTTAGGAGAGGGAAAACTAGTTTCTATTAATTGGTTCTTCAGTGTGTATATCTCAAGTGTAATCCACACTGGTGTCTGCAAGTGGCAGTTATTTTAACACCTTTAGATAATTACTATGATGTTGATGTTATTGGGCTTTCTTTAGGAGTTCTGATTTGCATTAACTATACTTTTACCAACTCTGCTGTTAAAAAGAAAACAGGTGAAATCTGTTTTCTCTTTGGTCAGGTCTAAAACCAGAATTTAGAAATATTAAATTCTAGTCAGACACTGATGCTGTCTACATACACAACTGATTTCCAGCTTGAAAAAAAAAATTCTTATTGTTACTTGGTTCACAGCAATTTATTAAAGAAATACCTAAGTAAAATTTATGTTCTCAAAATATACTTCATGACACTATCAGTTTTCTCTTAAAAGCAAAACAGAATAATGACAATAAAAGAGCTGGAAGACATTAACAGTAGTGGGACACTTTAGCTCAAACAGGCAGTTCTCAGACCCATATATACAAACCCATTTAGTATAAACTCTGAAAAGCACAGTAGCAAATGGAAGATAAATTTCTACAGAAGGAAAGCAAGTTGAATACAATAAGATCTTGTTTATTTGACTTTGTAGAAAGAGTGCATGTATCATGTCTGGAACTAGTGATCAGGAAATAGAACCTGAAGCCACTCTTAACTGCATATCTTAACTGGACATTTTATTTTTATTTTTATTTTTCTGTTGCTATGACATCAATTTTTCAATACATGTCTAATCAAGTTTAGGTAAAAGCTAAAGCATCACAGAATCTCCCCAGAGCCTTTTTTCTCAAAGCTAAACAAACCCAGTTCTGTCAACCTTTCTTCATAGGAGAGGTGCTCCAGCCCTCTAATAATCTTAGTGGTCCTCCTCTGGACCCATTCCAAGAGCTCTGTGTCTTTCTTGTACTGGGGGCCCCAGGCCTGAATGCAGTACTCCAGATGGTGTCTCACAAGAGCTGAGTAGAGGGGGACAATTACCTCCCTGTCCTTGCTGGCCACCCCTTTTTTAACGGAAGAAGGGACAGGCAACTCAGAAAGAGTACAGAGAAGTTGTTAAGATGTGCAGAGAGAAAATCAGAAAGGCAAAAGCCCAGCTTGAACTCAACCTGGCTGCTGGGACAAAAAGAGACAAGGAACTCTTTTATATCAACAGTAAGAGGAGGACTAAGCAGAATCTCCATTCTTTACTGGCTGAGGCTGGGAATGTGACACTGAGGATAAGGAAAAGGCAGAGATTCTGAATGCCTTTTTTATGTCTGTCTTTAAAGGTCACACCAGTTATCCTTAGGGTACTCCACTTTCTGGTAGTCTCGACTGGGGAGCAGACTAAAACTCCCACAATTCAGGAGGACATAGTCAGAGACCTGCTATTTCAACTGGACTGTCACAAGTCCATGAGACTGAATGAGATTCACCTGAGAGTGCTGAGGGAACTGGCAGAGGTGATAGCTGAGCAGTTTGCCATTATCTATCAGCACCCCTTGTTGACTGGTGAGGTCCCAGAAGACTGGAGGCTTGTCAGTGTAATTCCCATCTACAAGAAGGGTTGTAAGGAGGATCCAGAGAACTAGAGGCCTGTAGCCTGACCTTGGTGCCAGGGAAGGTTATGGAGCAGATTATCTTGAGGGAGATCACATGGCATGTGCAGGACGACCGGGGGATCAGGCCTAGCCAGCATGGGTTCACAAAGGACAGGTCCTGCTTGACCAACCTGATCTCGTTCTATGATATAGTGACCTGTTTGGTTGACAAGGGAAAGTCTGTTGATGAGGTCTATCTAGACTTCAGCAAACAAACCCTTTGACACTGTCTCTCACAGCATCGTCCTGAAGAAGCTGGCAGCCCGTGGCTTGGACACTCTTGGCTGGGTAAGGAGCTGGCTGGAGGGCCGGGTCCAGAGAGTGGTGGTGAATGGAGTTAAATGCAGCTGGTGACCTGTCACGAGTGGTGTTCCCCAGGAGTCAGTGCTGGGGCCTGTCCTCTTCAATATCTTTATTGATGACCTGGATGAGGGCATTCAGTGCACTCAATGTTTGCAGATGACAACAAGTTGACTGGAAGTGACTGGGGTAGCGAGGCCCTACAGAAGGATACCAGATGAGGTTTAACAAAAGCAAGTGTAGAGTCTTGCATCTGGGGAGGAATAATTCCATGCACCAGTACAGGTTGGGGGATGAGCTGCTGGAGGGGAGCTCTGCGGAAAGGGACCTGGGTGTCCTGGTGGACGACAGGTTGGCCATGAGCCAGCAGTGTGCCCTTGTGGCCAAAAAGGCCAATGGCTTACTGGGGTGCATTAAAAAGAGCGTGGCCAGCAGGTCAAAGGAGGTGATCCTCCCCCTCTACTCTGCCCTGGTAAGACCTCATCTGGAGTACTGCGTCCAGTTCTGGGCTCCCCAGTACAAAAAAGACAGGGATCTCTTGGAAAGAGTCCAGCGGAGGGCCACGAAGATGGTGAAGGGCCTGGAGCATCTCCCCTATGAGGAAAGGCTGAGTGAACTGGGTCTGTTCAGCCTTGAGAAAAGGAGACTGAGAGGGGACCTGATCCAGGTCTATAAATATCAAAGGTGTGGGGGGCAGAATGGCGAGGCCAGACTGTTTTCAGTGGTGTGTGGAGACAGGACAAGGGGAAATGGCCAGAAACTGGAGCATAGGAAGTTCCGCACAAACATGCGCAAGAACTTCTTTACAGTGAGGGTGACGGAGCACTGGAACAGGCTGCCGAGGGAGGTGGTGGAGTCTCCTTCTCTGGAGATGTTCAAGACCTGCCTGGATGCCTACCTGTGCTACCTGGTGTAGGGAACCTGCTTTGGCAGGGGGGTTGGACTCGATGATCTCAGGAGGTCCCTTCCAACCCCTACAGTTCTGTGATTCTGTGGTTCTGTGATTCTGTGAAGGATATGGACAGGATGGAGAGCTGGGCTGAAGCTGGTGGGTTGTTTCAACAAGACCAAATGCTGGCTCCTGCACTTTGGCCACAGAAACTCCAGGCAGCGCTACAGAGTGACTGGAAGTCTCTGTAGAGGAAAGGGACCTGGGGGTATTGATTGACGCTTGGCTGATAAGCCAGCAGTGTGCTCAGGTGGCCAAGAAGGCCAATGCCATCTTGACCTGCATCAGAAATGGTGTTGCCAGCAGGAACAGGGAAGTGATTGTCCCCCTGTACTCAGCTCTGGTGAGGCTGCACTTGGAGTACTGTGTACAGTTTTGGGTCCCTCACTGCAAGAAAAACGTTGAGGCTTGGAGCAGGTTCAGAGAAGGGTGACAAAGCTGGAAGGGTCTGGAGCACAGGCATTATGAGGAGTGGCTGAAGGAGCAGGGATTGTTCAGCCTGCAGAAGAGTGAGACCTTATTGCTCTCTATAACTATGTGAAGGGAGGTTGCAGTGAGCTGGGGGTTGGCCTCTTCTTTTGTGTAACTGGTGATAGAACTAGAGGGAATGGCTTCAAGCTGCGCCAGGGGAGATTTAGGCTGAACGTTAGGAAATTCTAGTTTTCTGAAAGAGTGGTCAGGCACTGGAATGGGCTGCCCAGGGAGATGGTGGAGTCACTGACCCTGGAGGTGTTCAAGGAACATTTGGTATCAGAAGCAATACATAATTATACATAAAACTATTTGGAGATAAAAATAAAAAAGTGGATGTAATGATGCTATGTGTTTTTATAGGTTTTCATCAGCTATGCTAATTCAAATATGCTTTACCATATATCAATTTTAATTGTTATTGTTTAGTAAAACTGTGCTTAATATTTCAGTGTTTCTCACTGTCATTAAACCTTTTTACTTGTTTTATCATCAAGAGGAATTTGGCGTGATGATAATTATTCCTTCATGGATAATATCTACATAACCAAGAATTCTGGCACAACAGAAGATAATAAAGCGAAACGGTTGTTCTGACAGCATGATGCTTATTACATGTTACATTATGCCTTTATTTCAGATTTACCTGGTCCATGAACTTAAGTTCCATTTGCACCTGCAGTCCAATGGAAATCTTAGTTTAGTTTCATCCTGAAAAAGGCTCAGTTTGTACATTCACAGACAGACTCTGATGTGAAGCAAAGTGTTGTTATTGAGTAAATTGAGATTAATTTGAGTAAATTTACTTTAAAAAGTGCACTGTTGGTGCAAACTGAATTACTGGCTGTTACACGAGAGTTTGCTAGAGGATTCAACCATATATTGAAGAATCACAGAATGGTTTAAGTTGGAAGGACCTTTAACATCATCTAATTCCAACCCTGTGCTATAGGCAGAGACACCACCCTCTAGACCAGGTTGCTCAAAGCCCCATCCAGCCTGGCCTTGAATGCTTCCAGGGAGGGAGCATCCACAGTCTCTCTGGACAACCTGTTCCAGTGTCTCACCACCCTCACAGTAAAGAATTTCACCCTAGTATCTAGTCTACATCTACCCTCTTGCAGTTTAAAATCACTTTCCATTGTCCTGTTGCTGCATTATTTAGCTTCCAGGAGAGTTTTTGTATAGTTTATTCTTCTTTTTTTGAAATGAGCAGAAAGAAGATATGCACCAAAAAGGTTTTACCTTAAGGATTAGAGAGATAAAAGGAGGGTAATCTGAGGGCAGGCCATTTCACTTCATGGGTTCTACTTGCAATGGGAAAGCAAAATTTAGCTTTGAGTTCTGGAGATGTTCCCATTCTTGAATGAGGTGACAATCACCTCAGATTAATCCACTGTATAGTGTACTCACAAATTCCAAAGGAGACAATTTGCCCAATATATATTATTTTAACTTCAAAATCGTGGCTTACAGTCACGTGTTACGAAACAAATAAAAACTGCAGCAATGTATCAAAATATAAGAATGTAAAGGAGATCTAGTCAAGTTATAAAATATATATATATAAAATGAAAAACAAAAATGCTTATGCTACTGGAAAACATTCAGTCTGTGCTTCTACTGCACAGCGTTAAGTCTTTCCAGCTTGTGGTGGTAAAGATGTATTAAAATAACCTGCTTGTCACTTGCACAGAAGCAGAGAACACAACTAATTATGTCTGAGAGTATAATAAATGTTTTGACCATATGAATAGTTTCTAAGAAATTTATTGGTGCTTTTACTCATTTTTTTTTTTCTTTTCTTGTATCATATTTTTTTCTTAAATCTTTATCTCAAATCAGTAAATGATTTCTGATATGTTCATGTCACAGAGCATGCATCTGAGTCTTTAATTTCATTACAGAGATGCACTGCCTTGTTTCTTCCTTTACCGGTAAAAAATGTTATGCTCTTTCATGTAAATATGATCTAATATTCAAAGTTTTTGTTTGTTCTCTGTTTGAAACACTAAAATAGATGTGTTGTATAAAAGCAGAATGTACATAAACATAATATAAAAATTAAAAGTTCAATGACTAGTGATGTGCAAAAAGTACAGGCAAGAACAAAGTAAAAAATTTAGTAAATATTTAACAGTATAGATTGTCTGTGCTAGTGCTCAAGTGCTAGATGCATTTTCATTTACATACACACCTAGGTCCTGCTCTTGGCAGAGTGTATATATTTTATATCATAAAGTAAAAATAGATCACCATCAAATAAAAATATAGTGGAAAGAAAAAAAATATAGAAGAAAAATCTAGAAGCTTTGTTTTTCTTTTTTTTTTCCCTGCTTCTGTAGAGCTTGATGCAAGGTCATTCCTGTCTATTGGTTTTCTGGTCCTATGATTCTTCCCACTTCTGCCTGACAGTGGCCAATTTCAACAAGAAAGGAGGAAAGTATTAAAACTGAAATGGAGAAAATATGTCCAGAAGTTCAGAGAAGATAGTCTGGACTTTGGCAAGGTACATTTAACTACACAATAAGCCAAGTCAAAAAAGATTTTGTGGAGCAATCTGCCAACAGCATTAGAATATTTATGTCTATCTATTTATCTACTATCTACAAGCATACACACATACATGTTTAAAGATATCAAAAGCATTATACCTGCCAAAAAATTTTTATTACTTCGCTGTTCATCTTATTTGTGGTGGGTAGAGTATTGGTCACACTGGCTTTAGTATGAGATGAACAAATGAATGTAATGATTGAAGGACATCAAAAGCACCTGTGAAATTAAATATCTTTATGTCTGACTTCTATTTTAAACATGTTAGAGACTATGCTCTATGTTCAAGGCCAGATTAGATGGGGCCCTGGGCAGCCTGATCTAGTATTAAATGGAGAGGTTGGTGCCCCTGCCAGTGGCAGCGGCGTTGGAGATTCATGATTCTTGAGGTCCCTTCCAACCTTGGCCATTCTGTGATTCTGTATGCTAAATAACACAGCTCGTAAACACACTAATACATGTGTTAAAAATGATAAAATGAGAGTATGATTAAACAGGATATTTGTAGAAGGAAGTCTGTGGTTAAAAGAGTGATAGATTTTCTTTTTTTTTTTAAGTGTACCTGTCATCTGGTTGAAACACCATACATCTGTTTACAGGTGGTGTCAATTAGATTCTTAACCTCTGATTCTTAAAGAAAAAAGTTATCAGTGAGTAAGAGGATTTCATGACCAATAACAGGTTAAAGGGTGGAAAAAAAATAGTCACATAAATGGTCACTTAGTAAAGTGGAAAAGTAATATAATTAACCCACGAGGCTTGGTACATGGATCCATGTTGTTTAAATACTCTTATATAATAAACTAGGATAGGGGATGAGAAGCAAGTGTATTAAATTTGGTTTTATTATATCACTTTTATTATTATCAATTTTCAGCTTAATCAAAACTTATATTGACTTAATATGCACAAAGATTTCACAGTAAAGAGCAGCAACTAGAATGATAGATGAAGTTCAGTGACAATAAATGCAAATTAATGCCCAGAAATAGAAAAATCAACCTTGTGCTTGGAATCATCAGTCGGTACAAAATCAGGTATAAATACTATAGAAAGAAGCTCTTAGACCATTTTAAATATCAGTTAGTAAATTGCTGATCAAAAATAGAAACTTATAAAAGGGCAAACAATAAGAAAGATAATTGAATTATTACAATAGATATTTATACAGTACATCTACATAGACACTCTAAATGTTCAAAATAGAAAATGATTGACTGAAGTGATACAATGCAGACACATGGAATCAGAAATAATGTAATTAGGTAAAAGAATTTCATATAATTCAAAGTTAAATCAGAATTCATTTTCATAGGTTCTGGTTTCTACAAAAATAACTGAATTCTGTACAAAGAGTTAAAAATTCTTGGAGAAAAATCTACAGGCAGTATGAAATCCATGGTACAGATGCAATCTTTTGCTTAGGAAGTCTTTGAACATGAAACTGTAGGAATTTTTAAAGCCTTGGGGGAGGGAAGAATTGCTTTACTCTTTCCCTATTTTCTTATATCTTTCCCAAAATCATCTTCCCTGGTCTCATTTAGAGGTAGAACATTAATCAAAATGCACCACTGACCTTACCGAGAAAGACCATTCTTTCATTCTTATGTATTCTTTCTCTTGAGAAAATATTCCAGTGATGTCATTTCTTTTTGTTTGTTTGTTTCTTTGTTTTTGTTTGTCTTCTAATAGCTGTTCTATGTTTGATAACAGCCATCATAAAAAGTTACCAAACACACAAATGTGTAGTAGTTTTCGTAAATAACTAAGACTTATCTTATCATGGGAATGATGTCAAATCAAAGTAAATAGCTATTCCATAATTAAAATTCAGATTCCATTGTCTGTAAGTGACATAAGGAACCAGAGTCATTGTTTTAAAGAGAACTACCTACAAATATCGTATGTATAAAAAAATACACAAGCTGTACTTGTTATTTATTACACACTGTGTTGAATTTAATTTTTTTCATATTTTATTGATTATATATGCAATCACTTCACTTTGGAGAGTGTCAAAACTTTCTAGGCATTTCAAAATCAAGAAGCACCTGTAATGATGTACTGCTTTCTGCCCTGGGGCACATCCTTAAAAAGAAAAAATGGAAAAGAAGCCAAAGGTATCAAACATGGAACTTACATAAAATAGTAGAAAAAAAAGTGTAGAAGTCCACATCTGATTCCCCAAAACTTTTACCAATCTTTGACATAGTTCTACAGAAGCTTTAAATATTCTCGGGCATATCTTCCAGAAGACTAGTTTGATTTGGGAAACATTGTTTACATACCATTTGAAAAATCTCCTTCCTATTGGCTTTTGATTTAATTAACTCATTTATCATTTCAAAAAGTTCCATAATTTTATTTAAATTAGGATAACAGATTTTTTTTTTTTTTTCCAAAAAGATATTTTCCTTAACTTTTATGTAGCAGAGATGGCACACAAGATAAAGAATGATGTTAAAAAAAGAACTATCTCAGGCTCACATTTGGATGCTGTGAACAAAATGAAGTGATTCTTGAAGCTAGCACATGCTGGTAGATTTACAACTCTGCTGTAATTGGTGAAACAATTGACAAAACATGTTTATACAGGACTTGTGAAAAAAAAAAAAAAAGATATTTGCTTCAGTGTTCTCAGTACTTACAAGATTTCTTTTTCTTCTTTCTTTTTCATTATAGCCAAAAATAGAAATTGATGCATTTTACAAACGTGAAGGCTCTATGATAAATAATTGTTCAGTGTCGATTCTTAGCCGTATCAGCAGTAAGTAGAATTTTCTCAGTTTTAGTAACACCATCTTAAGACTCTTTTGTGAAAATAAGAGTTATCTGAAGGAATACACAGAATAGGAATAGTATATAATGGAATATATAGTCTCTGTCAGAAAAATTTACAATTAATATAATTATCAGTGGAATCATCCAGTAACAGTAGAATTTTATTCAAAATATTTCCCATATTGCTCACCACGCTACAGAAGGTGTGTTTTCTTAGAAAACAATTTGTGAAAGGAAAAATAATAATAATTTCACACAGATCTAGTGTTTCCTCTTGTTTCCTGTTTTGCTCTGCTTTGCACAGTAGAAATCTCATCAGAAATGCTCCTGACCCAGCTCCCTTTGAAAACTATTTTGTCATCCTTCAGCTCCTTAAAGGAAAAGATGAAAGTGAAAATACGGATGTGTTTCTAATGAGGATAATGAAAGTTGAAAGGCAAGTGGAGGCACTGGAGGAAGAATAAATTGTGGGTACTGATAGATGCTCAGTAGGAAAAAGTGCAAATTATAAGTCTGTAATATGACAATGAAAGGAAACACTTTACTGAAGAACAAAGATTCTGGCAAACAATGCTGAAAGCAGACGCTTGAGATTTCAGTGGGAATCTGTGGTCTATGTAGAGCATTAGATTGAGCAGAATCAACACCATATAAACTTGTGAGTTTCTTTGACATAATATTTTGTATGCCACTGAGAGCTGATATGTCTGGTACACAAAATATTTCTAACACCAGCCTAATATTACAGTACTAATGGCATAGAACTTTGCCATTAGTCTTTTAAAGTGATTAAATTATTAAATTATTTCTGGAGAAAATCAGCCTCTCTCTCTCCTTCTGTCTTTCCCATTCTTAATGTGTTACTTAGGTATTTTTAAATTCTGATTTTCCTACAGTCTCATTTGGCTATCTTACAGTGTACTTTCTTGAACAAGGATAGGTATTTTTCTGATAAATGATGATGATACAAAGCTATTCCTGAAGCTAATTCCTCATCTTCTTAGACTGGGTTTAATAAAGAGACTGATAGTTTATTGGCTGGAGATGACTTGTGTGATTGTTTCTGTCTACGTTGCTTTTGCTGTCTTATGTTATTCCCCCTTCTGTGATTACTCTTTAGAACTTCTGCTATATATATTGATAGATACTTTACACTAGTCTAACACAGATCTTTGATCATAGTTTGATCATAGATGTTTGATCATACTGAATATTAAATATTTGGATTATGTCATGAAATCCTTTGAATGCAAGAGATTTTTTACTGTCCTGAGTGTAATATAAACTATTAATTATGTACTGTCTTTCTTCTTTTATCAAACTGTGGACTTTATAGTTATAGCAAAATTATCTCTTGTTGTCTTACTCTAGAAAATGCACAATGAGCTTGATGAAAGAAAACACATTTTATAACCATGGTAACTGTCAGTAACATCTGTAATCTCTCTCATTTCTCAATGAATATGGTCCAAAATTAAGTGTTGATTTTTATTTTTTTGTGCAAATGGATAAAAAGGGAAAATCAGTGATGGGCATAATGTTAAATCACATATGGCTAAGCATTTAGGAAACTCTGTCACAATTAGAATTGCAGACAGTAAAAAATATTTAGATTCAAATGAATTTGTCAGAGATAGATTATGCCTTTCCATAAAATTGGTTTGTCTATGTAAATGCCTCTGCAAATAGTTTACTGTTACCTCTAACAGTATTTTGTGAAGATTCTCATTTTTCATGAGAATCTGATACTTCTCTGTCAAACTTTATCCAACTGCCCAAAAATCTGATAATATTTTGTGAAGAGAACAGTCTCTATGACATGATCCTGTCAGATTCTTTTGGAATGTAAGGGCAGTGATAGCTGACAAAATCAAGAGTTTCTACTTGTTACTTCAAAAACTGCTAAATATATTTAGAATAACAAATCAGTAACACAAGACTCTACAGTAAAAAATTTGCTAGTGCTACTGTGGTTGCAATGCTCTATTCAATTTAAATTAAAAGACAGACATTTAAAACTTTTCTCAATGGTCTCACTTTTAAGCTAAATATAAATATTGACATTTTTTTTTTTTTTAAATACCATGTTGAATCTGTTCTTGTAACAAGTAAACATTCTGTAAGCTTTATCATAAAAATAATTTTAAAAAGTATTTCTGGTATACAGGTCAAACTCTTCCCTAGTAATTTTGTTGAACTATTTCACTGCATCAGCCATTCTTTTCAATGTCTCCATCTCAGAGGACTCTTGACTACACTTTCCCAAATTCAGGGGAGTTCAAATTTAACTGCAGTTCACATATACTATGAGATCTTTTCACAGAATCTATGTCTCCTGTCACTTCAAATCTGATTTTTTGACATCCAATCATAGAATCATAGAATGGGTAGGAAGGAGCCTTAAAAATTATGTAATTCCAACTGCCTGTGCTGATGGGCACCATTCAACCTGGCCTTGAACACTTACAGGGATAGGATGTCCTCAGCATCTCTGGACAACCTGTTCCCATGCCTCACACCCTCTGATTAAAAAATTTCCCCCTCACATCTAACCTAGTTATCCCCTCTTTTAGTTTAAAGCCATTCCTCTTTGTCCTGCCATTGTAAGCCCATGTAAAAAGTTAGTCTCCGTCCTGCCATTATAAGCCCATGTAAAAAGTTAGTCTCCCTTCTAATTATAAACTCCCTGGAAGACCTCAAAGAGGTCTCTCCAGAGTTTTGTCTTCTCCAAACTGAAGAAGCCCAACTCTCTTAACCTTTCTTCGCAGAAGTGTTCCAGATCTCTGATCACCAATGCAGAAGTAGATCTCTAATCTCTGCAGCTGAAGTTGATCTTCTATACAACACAGATCTGATTTGAAGAGACCAACCTCACTGGCAGAAAAAAATAAATAATTAGTTTCTTGAAAATACAAAGATTGATTGTAAGGTTCTTGTCTTCAGAGGCTGTTTGGAGGAATAAAGTGATTGCTGATTTACTTTTTATGGAAGCTGAACTTTATAGTATGGACCACACCATAAAGCCCTCTAGATAGACTCTGATCAACAAGCTCCTTGCATTAGGAGCATTAGGATGTTTGTTTCATCTGTATCTTTTATGGATATGTGATATTAGTTAGAAAACAAACATACAAGAGGCATATTCAGATATTCTATGGCTCTTTAGCAGCCTGGGATTACAATCTTGTCACAAGGGAGTTGCCATTCTGTGTTCTCTTATTTTCCTGCACGCAGCTGAGAACTTCTGTACGAAAGAAGACATAATGCCAATGCTGCCTTTTTCATTGCATTCACTGTCTGGCAGTCAGAAGAGTGGTTTCCCCTTTCAACTATTTTGCTCAGAGTGGGAATTATTATCTCTGTGACTTATGTTAACTGGTTGCAGATTGTCTGTGCCTCTCTCTACCCTTTCTGCATGATAAATTAAATCTGCATATACAGCATATAATCTGTGATCTTTTGGGCAGAATTAGAAAACCATCTCATATCCCTCCTGCAAATACTGTGGAAATACACCTTCTTGTTCTAAAGAATTCTAAAATGCATCCTATTTAACTGAAAGCCTTTGGAATATATGCAGTCAAAAAGATAAGGAGAGAAGTAGAAGAAACCAGGCTCTTAAAAAATGCTGGATTTCAAAACATTTCAGAAATCTGGGACATTCTATTGATAAGCTGTTCTAAAATCTTCTAAACAAATGCTATTATTTTGAGAGTATAATCATATCAAAGAGAACATATATCTTGAAACTGTGAACATAACATGGCTCCTGATTTTTAAGATGATTCAATAATTGTGAAGCTACTCAGTGCAACTCAAACTTCATTATATAACATGAGAAAGATGTTTATTCTTTGAAGTGAGTCAGATTTCCATAGATATGTTACGAGAATGTTCTTCAAAGGACCGAGTGTATGAATGTGTAAATTAGTATTTATTTGCCAATAAATGATATGTTGCCATCTCTGAATTAATAATAAAAAAGTGACTAAAACACCAAAAATTCATGGTTTTTAATTTTTTTTCTTATTAATATTAGTTGTAATAGTATGAACATGGTGATTTCTTCCTATTTTGACTTTAAGAGCAAAACCTAGGCACTTACTCTCTTTTCTTAGCAAACCTGAAGATTACAAATAAGAATCTTCAGATTCTTTTATAAGTAATTATCTGGGAGAAGGAGGTTAGTTTCTGAGAAATATTGAGAAATCTCCAAAAATCATGAGCTGACAGTCCTGAGATACTATGTATTAAAGTATTCTTCATAGGTTTTGCTGGAGCAACATTAAAATGTTCTCATGCATTTCTAATGATTTTGTACGTACAGCTCTTTACAGCTTTTTTCTGTGATGTATTTAGATTTCCTTTATACAGCTAATTTTTGTGATGGAAGTAAAATGCATTTCACATTTTAAATTCTGTTGAGATTTTGTCCCATTATTTTCTCCTTTGTATTTCTTCTACACTTATTTAAAATATCTGAGCTTCTGTTTTCTTACATTGAACTGCCTCAGAAACAAAATCATTTTTCCAAAAGTAGCAATGTTCTTATGTTGGTTTTTTAATGTAGTGATATCTTATTTTCATGACTTAACATGCCATTTTCTCCACATCATTATAAAAAATGTTATTTAAACAAAAGAAAACCAAAGACTAAACAAAAACAGAACAAAATAAAAAAGTAACAGTTTTGAATGAACTGTTACCATTTTTGTGTATGTTACACTAAAAAAAAATGTGTCAGAGTATATAAAGATATTCACCTAGTAAAGTTAATTCAAAAAGTCTCAGTGAGATCGTGGGATTACATTACCTGGAGAGTAGAAAAACTGTATACTTAAAGCTATGATAACTGGACACAACTAGGCCTTTTGAGTATGTGGATAAAGATAAAAATACACAAACACATAACTTTCTAAGATTTTGAAATTTATATTCATTGACATTATTATCCAGTACATGTTTGCAGACTCCTGTGTATCCACTGATGTAATCCACATTAGGTTTACTTCTTGAATAATTATTTTCAAATAAAAGAAAACTCTGGAGAAGATACTTTCAATTCATGACCATATAGTATGTTTTTTAATTTTTTTTTCTATTCAGAAGCTATTAGCTTATTATGTTTCTATATTTTAGTTGCATGCACTGTCCCTAGACTAATCAAATGCATTCTAGATACCTGGGGAAAAAAAAGAAAAGAAAAAAAAGTCAAAAACAAGTAGCATGATCGTACTCAGCCTACATAGCTTAAAGCCAGAAGACTTACAATCATCTAATTAATATGGAAAACATCTAATAGAAATCTAGCAAACGTGTAATACCAGAAAGAGAAGCATATCACAGAAAAGACAGAAAAATAAAGTGCTTTTTGCAGCAAATTTCAGAAAACTGAAAACATAATTAGACACATCAGGGAGCCACAGTGAATAAGAGACCATTTCATTAGTGATGGTAAACTACTCGGATCTTGTATGGTGTATTGGAACAGAGCTTCAAATGTATGAAACCTAAACATCTGCCTGCAGGCAGTAGGCATTAGAGAGCAATGAACTGGCCTACTATGTACAACTCAGTACAGTAGACACCTGTAAAAGGAGTCCAGTTTGCTCAACTCAGCAATGCTGAGTTGCCATTGCTGGGTGGGTAGGTGGCATTTCTGGCTTTTGCTTACTGCTTTTTAGTTCAAATTGACTTATTTTTACTTCCATGGGCAATGAGTCTCACTTTGCTCAAACCTTACAGCAAAGGCACTGAAGGTCCTGTGTTTCGTTTAGAATTTCTCATGCAGAACACGAAATTTATTACAACTAAAGACATTAAAATACCTCTTTATGTCAAGAAGCGATAGGATGTGCAAAAGAAAATCTGCTCATGATTCTGCCCAAAACAAAAGCATACATGCAATTTTCCAAGATTTAATGCTGATTTATTGAAAGGCTCTGCTGAATACTTGTTTAAGGGAGCAACACCATGAATATGATATGGGGAGAGAAGATAGAAATTGGCTTAAATTCAGGAGAGGAGATCGGGAATTAATATGAATGCATAATCTTAGGAATGCAATACTATGTATAATCTTAGGAGTGTCCAAAACTTCTATTGGCAGTGTTCAGTACAAACATTTCATGGAAGTCTGGCCTTAAGGGCAAATTAAAATCATCTCTTATTAGTCCCTCCCGTGCACAGAAAAAAAGACTCTAAAAACATGCACAAGAAATAAATAAGTTCACATGATTAATATTCATCTGCATTATCCTGTTCCTCCTTTCTGTCTAAAAGGATATATAAGTTGCTGAATTTCCCTCATGATACAGTGACCTACAGGCAAGCCTATTTTAAAGATGTTGAGTTAGCTTCCGTGTGGCAGAATATTTTATGTCCATTCTTTTTAAAACCAGAAATCATACTTGTTCTTCTCTTCAGGATTGAAATGAACTCTAATGCAGAAGTTCTCATATAAAACTATGTTAGAGCATATGCATTAGATAGAGTTGCTACAGATTGTGTCACATAATGTCTATTTTACTAATAAAACATATGTCTATTTCGACCTTTCTGGTACTGATAGCAGGCACTCCTATGTCACAGGAAGAGTGGGCTTAAAGATAGATAAAAATTCTTTGTTTTTAGTAGATGCAGTCTGATCTGTAAACCCCAAAATTTGGGCTAATTTTAAAATTTTATTCAAATACGAATTTTCCAGATCTGCCTGTTCTTTGATGTCTGATTACAATTAAATGTTCCTCTCCCATCAGGAAAAGCTAGTTTCTTCTGTAATAGGTTCAGGTTTGGTTTTTTTTTTTTTTTTTTTTTTTTTTAATATCACATTCGTCTTGAGCTTCTGCAATTAGAAATGTGATGATGAATTCAAATGTAGTCTATCCATCCCCTCATCTTCTCTCAAAGGATAAAACCATACGTGTAGTGGAGTGATTTTTTATTGATTTATGTTTGATATGTGAACTGTGCTACAGGGGTTAATAGCAGAGCTGTACTCTATTTGTCATCAGAAAATTAGATGGTGAAATTATCTGTAAATTTCTGAATTATCTCAGAACATCTATTGTGAACAAGTAGTTATCTGTGGGGAAAAAAATAATAAAGCCCTATTAGTTGTTTTTACTCATTCTTCTTTTCTTTATTTTTTAACACAGAAATGTATACTGTTTAATGATATACATGTTCTGAAAATATATGGGAAGATTGAAATATCCGAATGCTTGAACGATTAAACTGCACCTGTGGAAACAGTGTTTTGAAAGACTTTATTCTGAGACATATTAACTACTGTACCATAGAAGATAGCTCTTCCAGGAACAAGCTACTACAGTGCCAGAAAATCAGCTTTTGTAACATTGTCAAAGTATTCCCAGCTACAACACAGTTTTAGAAAAAGATACTGGCATGAACATCAGAATACACCTGAATTTCAAGATTTTTTATTATTATTACCTATGCTTTCTGTAGCAGTTAACATTATTTTAATAAGGCAAATCTTCCAGTATCCTGTCATGGATTGTTCTCCTGATAATGAACTGCGAGATTTAAGTTATGCTATTTTCAAGTACTCTTGTAAAATGGAACTAGTGCAGGTACCCTGGAAATAGCTCAAATTGTGGAAAGGGATACAGCAAGTCACTCTTCCCCAGGATGTTTTTCTTAACTGAATGGCACTGCAACTTCACACTTGCCACACCACACTGAGTTGGAAGCTGGTAGCCATTCTTGCACTATCCAGTGTTTCAGGGACATATTATATTGGGTGACATTTTTAGGCAGGTGTTTCTGACACTTGTTAAAATTCCTTTTTTATAATATTAGGAGATGAAGGCCTGAATTTTCAAAGTACATACATGCCTTACTTCCATTAAAATTAGTGTAGATGGACGTATGAAGTTTCTTGTGCTAATTCATTTACTCAACACAGACGGAAAATCTATAGAAGAAAAGGAAACCAAAACTGGAAAGACCATGCATAGATAAGAACTGTAAGCCTTGTTTATCTAGACCTAAAAAAACTGTAATTCAGATTCATTTGCAGTTGCCATCTCCCAGTCTGTGTGATTACTTTCTAAGCTTCTCTCAAACTATTAGATACAGCTCTATCACTCAATCCTTTTAGGAGTCTGTAGGAGCAGAAGAGTTTAATCACTAACATGATGCAGAACCTACTTCAGTCCTTTTTGAGCAGTATCCCCAGGCCACTGTATATTGTTCATTGAAGTTTATTTAACTTCTTTTTTGGGGAGGAGGGGAAAATAAATAAAGAAAAGAAAATTAGATTATTTCACCCCCAAATCAAGAGGAGTGGACAGAGCCTTAGATGATTTATTTTGTCTCAACCACCATTTTGAGGATAGTTTCTCATGAACAAATTTTAAGAAGACAAATAATGCTGCTGGGAGAAGTGCAAGCATCTGCAAAGCACAGTGACAGTATTGGAAGTCTGATGCAAGATCGTGATGAACTTCAAAATCTATTTTTTCCTCATTTGTGGAATGGTGTATTGCACACTACAAAATGAAATCTGGTACATTGTCTCTGTTTTTGTCTGATGTTCGAATATGTGGATTAAAATCATTCTTCATTAGGGCACAAGTATTGGGAAATCAGTCAAGCTATTCTGTTTGTGGTAACATGCTAAGGCTATGATGCTTAATGTAACTGAATTAGAAGGTGGAAGGGAGGAGAAATTATGCGAAGTAAACCATAAAGACATTCAGAGTATTATTTTATGAGCTACTCTTCTGGGAAGTGGGTTTATCAGTGGTGGTACTTCTTTCAGGCAAATTGATGGGGGAGGGTTAATGATGGGTCTTGATGCAGCTGGATGCTATTGCCAGTAACATCACACACCTCTGCATTACAGGGTACTGGCACCAATGACTCTTTCTGATAAAACAGTGTTCTTCTGTGTTTTGTAGACTTTTTTTTTTAGTATATACAATAAATTATCTCCTGGGAAAATAATGAGAGCAACTACAATGCACACAGAAATGAGCCAAACACCACTGGGAGTACTCTACACAGTAAATTATCCAAATTACATGTTGGGTGTTTTTATTTACTTACTCATAACATTTTTTGTTGTTGTTGTTTTGTTTTTTTGTTTGTTTGTTTTTTTAAGAAACTTGGGGTTTGAGTTACCGTCAGCTGTCTCACCAACCTGAAGTTAACAGGAAGAGGATGAGTACAAATTCTGTCATTGGGTTGATTTAAATAAGGTAACTGAAGAAAAAATCTAAGTCAGATAAATAACAGGATATTTCAGTACAATAAATTTAATTAAAACAGTTAGTGACAATTATTAATACAAAATCTTGAAAGTTCATGCTTCATAATTTTCAATAGAAAATACAAAGTTTTTTTACTTGCGATAACAGTGCCTTTGAGGTTTTCTACTGTGAAACAATAATTTCTTTGATTTCTACAACCATTAATTGTCATTAAATCATATTTGTATCTGTACTCATCTAATTACGTCAATATTATTTACAACTACACCTCATCTGAAAGGCTTCAGAAGAGTGGGTCCTTAGCCTTTATCCAAAGGATTTCCCTTGTAACTGAGTAGAAAATCTGTAAGCTGAGGGACTCACAACACTATAATGATTTTATTTTTTTTTCTATAAAAAAATTCAATACACTTGGGAAATTTTCCACTATTTTGTTTAAAATTTCTGTTATTCTCTGCATAGAAAAGCCTTGGTGTAGCAACCTAGGAAAAATATACAAGTATATAAAGAAAAGTCTTGAGCCCAAAGAACTGTGAATTCCATTTGCTTGTGATTTGAGACTAAATTCATATCAGAGGCATAAGAGAAAGAGGCCTTTTGGCAAGGCAAAGACCGAGTTACTAATGGGCTTCTGGAAACTTACAAATTAGTCAACAAACGTTAAATAGAGCTGCAGGCTCTCAAAGAATATGTATCAAACACATTGGTATGCATCTAGTCTTTTAATCATGATATGCCTGTCATTTTAGATCACTTCTGCAGTGTTCATTGTTTATCTGATTAAAAAAAAAAAAAAAAAAAAAAAAAAAAAAAAAAAAAAAAAAAAAAAGAAAAAAAGAGAGAAGAAACTCTAAATTTATACTAATCTTGCCTTTTAGGGTATTTGCTAATCTTTGCATTCCAGGAAGTTTGACATATGACAGCAATTTTGAGGTATGTTTCTTATGCATAAAGTGAATGAAAAATATTTTTCCCATTTTGCAAGGAACTTGAAACGTCTAAAGTTGATCTAATGAAGAAATCAAAATCACTAATAAAAATAAGAAGTGATAAATATGTGAAAGGAGAAATAAAATAACAGTATTAAAGCAATAATGGTTAAATATTGTTGTGACAGCTGCTTTCGATTTCTTTATCACTGTTCCCATGTAGTTTTGGTCAATGCATCTAAATCCTATCTGCAAAAGGACTAGACTCCTGCTGCATTTGACCACTGCTTAGTTTTGAAGATTTGAAGGGAAATATGATGCTTGGTATTTTGAAATTGATCCCCAGCTAGTGCGTGGATTTGACCTTCATGCCTCATTTTCTTGCTCATAAATAGCACTAATATCACCATATTCTCTATTTGGATAGTCACTGAAATAACTGTTTTCATATCTATGCAGGGATACCCTTGTTTTGCACTTCTTAGAGCAGCCCATGAAGAATTAATACTAGTTCCTATTTAGAAACAAGGTTAGTGCTGTATGAAGTAGCAATTGTAAAAATGTATGAAAGTATGAAAAAATGTATGAAGTCTTGGTTCACACACTAAATAATGAGGGTAAAAGAAAACATTGATCATCATATTGATCACTAAAGTGAGCATCATACATTCATGGTTCGGTGCAATACCAAGGTCCTGTGGACAAGATGGTATGTAATGGTGTAATTAGAGATTATATCATCATACATATGTATGAGGGATTGTGAAAGTAATCTCAAACCTGACATTTTTGAGTTATTGAGCACTCAACCTAATAAGTCTTTTAAACTTATTTTTGTGGGTGTATTATTCATAGGCAATGCTTAAATGTTCATGTAAATGATGAACTAAAGGGAAGGAGAATTTCAGAGAGCAGCTCTTTTACTTATATTTGTTATATGTGTGTCCCTAAACAGGCATCTTCCAATAGAACAGTGCAATGACATTTAAGTCAAGGTATTATAGCATTAAATCTCACATGATGAATTAGATTCCCCTTCTCTTTTGACAACTGATGGTCTGTTATGAAGAAAATAATCTTGTCTTCTCACTTAAAACATTTTTCTCAACTGTAAATTGCATATATTGTCAACAGAAAAGGAGTAAATATGAGCAATACACTTCTGTTGCATACAACCCAGATCTTATCTCCATCTTCCCTTCTATCTCATATGTCCACATAACTTGTTATCACAAAAGTCCTTTTGGGGTCAAAGGCTATTACAGTATATGGAAAGAAGAATTTTTTTCAATTAAATCTACTCCAGTTTTTTCTTGTGATTACCAAAGTGCTGACAAACATTCAGCAGTTGAATGCACACTTTTTATACCTTGAGAAAATTCAATATTTCAGATGAAAAACAGTGATTCAGCAGAAGCTAGTGGTCAGTAACTAACAATTCATTGATACTCTGGTATCAATATGGGAAAGAGTGGAAAAAAGGAGACCATGTGCCAATTACTGGCAAATGCTGCTGTCCTTTTAACAGTCATATAAAAGCATGATAACACTGAAGTGGACAGAGAAACTAATAATGAATGTTTTGCGTGTCTTTTATTATATAAAAACTGGAGTGGCATTCTTTTCATCATTTAATGTAATATCAATTAAAACAATAATAGTATAAGGAAACTTAACTGTAAAGTTATATTTTTAAAGCACTCTTTTTCCTCCTTTCCTTGTATTAGATGTAGTTATAGACATATTTGCTTCTGTACAAAAAAAAAGTATTGATATGCTTGCTGGATGTGCTCAAGATTGCAATAGCACCAAATTATCTTGGTAGCATGCGTGTTTGATATCAAAGAATGCACATTTCTCCCACAGAAATAATTGTGTGCCAGTAGTGGAACCAGCACAAAGTAGATCAGAAAATACATAAAGTAGATGCTCCACAATACATTATCATACATGACTACTTCATGTACATATAACCTTTAAAGCACAAAATAATTTGAATAAGAAATTTTTAAATTGCATTCTCTTAGTTCTCAATCTAGATTTCAAATGTGTAAGAAAGTCTCTGCTATGTGGTAATTACCAATGAATATAAAGATATTAAAGACTGTGGATCTGTGTCCTTGTAAAGAACTGTACCATTTACCTCACTTTATTGACAGTTAAACAATGTATTGATTTACTGTGGGCAACCTTGGACTTCCTCATCCAATATGCACGCATTTAAAAAGAAAATTTCCTGCTGTAATTGCCTTTTCTGATATCCTTACCTATTCTGATGAATATTGAACTGGCGCCAAATTGCAAGTATTGTCACTGACAAGTATTGCATTTAAAAGGGCTGATTTAACAAATTAGCAGAGTATTAGGCTGGCTGTGGCAGTGACAGCACCGCTAGGAGGATCTTAAGGCGTTATTAGACTTTCTAAATCTTTCTCTTAATCATATTTCCATTTTTTTAATTAGCTCACTCATTCAATGTAATCTCTTTTTAGAACTCTCTTCTTAAAACTAGTTCTGTTTCTCCTTCTGGAAGTCAAGCAGTAAACTAGAAATATTCTCTGATTTTGTTTCCTTATTTTTTTTGGTACATACTTATGTTAAGGGCTTATTCAGTTTCTTCTAGTACTTAATGTTTGTATCTTGGGAAGAGTGAAAAGCTGCAATAATTATGAAAGTATATAATTGGTCTTTGTTTGCAGTCAGTTTTTCTGCTAGATCTGCCCATGCCAAATGCAAAGATGGAAGCAGGAGAAGGAAAAACTTGACTAGAAAATGCATCCCAAATTCAATCAGAAATGAGTAGTGCTATAGAAATTAGAACTGAAGTGAGAAAATTCCAAGCTTTGGCACACTGAAGGTCTGAATACCAGGTGCAAAGTGATAACGTATGCTAAAGTTGATTACTCATAAGTAGCAGCCAAGACGTTGGTAAAACAACCAACATATCTGTTGAAAAGTGAGTGAGATGGTTTAACTAACTGATCTGTGCAATGCCTTCAGAGAGAGGATTGCGGGAGTCATGAGTAAATACAGTAGCAGTGAAATCAGGGGAGTCTGGAGAGAAGCAGATACTTGAGTAAGGCTGGAAAACTGGTGAAGGGGCAAGAATAGATGAAAGGCTTCTATAACCTTTTCAAGGTCAATGGGAACAGGAAATGAACAGCTAAATTATAGATGTCTATTCACAGAATACAGTCGGATGAACTGAGAAAAAAAATCCATAGAAGAAAGAAAGCAGTGATTGGCATTGCAGAACAGGAGGCTGTAGAAACAGCAATTGAGAAGGCAACTTATATGAATATACAATTGCTCTAGCAGTAGCATATTTTAAAAATTATCATTGAAGAAGACTCAGTAAGTCACATAAACCTGCTTAAATTCGATTCCTTAAAGTCAGTGCATAAGTCTTTGTATAATTCATGCAATATATACAAACTTTTATAGAAGGATTCACCTTGGGAAGGGTGACAAACACATTTTGGAGGTCAAAATAAGGATTAGAGAAAAGACTTTCTTTGAATTTCATGTGATTGATTTTAGATGAGTGCAGAGCATTGCACTTAGAAAGGAGAAATAAGACACACATTTTAAATAGGTTAGAGTTGGACAGAAATAGGTACAAGGCTTATCTCAAAATGAATGTAAGGAATCAGTGTGATCCTGTTGCAAAACAGGAAAATTTTGAATGAATTAACATGACTGCTGGTTGTAATACATAGGAGGCATTTTTTTCTTTCTCTTCCTGGCATTAGTGGAACCTTGGCTGGAAAGCTATGGTTAAGAGCAGATAAGTTGGAAAGTGGTAAGAATAATACAGATTTTAGAAAAAAAAAAAAAAGAACTACAAAGAAAAAAGATTGAGATAATTGCATTTCTTCAGTCTAATAGGGGATCTAAGTCTAAGAGGGATAGGAGGTAGAAAAGGTTTCTTCCATTAGGTAATAAGTAAGTATAATGAGGTCAGGTACTGATTGTTCTCTGTGACAATGAGGTCAGGTACTGATTGTTCTCTATGACCATAAAGTCTAAGACAGAGAGAAACCAGCTGAATTTTCAGCAAAGATATGCAGTTTGGATATGGGCTTTTGAAAGCCAAGGATTAGGGAAGCAATACAATAAGATGTCTGCACTGGCTTTTTTCTTTCTCTGTAACAAACTACAAAAATGTTCTTCTGAAGTTTATCTAAGTGGTTTTTATCCTACTTGTGTTCAGGTACAACTTGATGATATCTTCAGTAATTTCTAAGATTCTGTCCTCAAATGAGAAATTTGCCAGCAACAGAAATTTTCTACTCAACCAAAAATCACAGATGTTATGAATCAGGATGTACTATGGAGAATTCCTCCAGTGATTAATGATTTCTTCATAAATATGAATCAAAATAACCTGACAACGTGAATGACATCCATTGATTATGATAAAGATACTGATTAGTATTAGAGAAAGAAAAATGCTGTGCTAAAAGGGACCCAAGAATAAAAAAACTCTGTAGTTTCTGAGAAACACAAGTGGTTTGGGCTGTGGTTGATGCAGATGGGAAAGAAAAAAAGGACAGCCCAGAGCAATGCTTCTTATGTGCAGTGTACTAATGGTAGATTTATATAAAAGCATCAAAAGGGTCCAGTACAGTCTGAGGATGTAGTGTGTGATCTTAGAACAGGCAAAAGTCTTACTCCTATTCCAAGTCTGCAGCTAAGGTGGAGTGCAGTATCTCACAAAGAGCATAATGAAAGTTCAGGTTCAAACAGACTATGAAAAGGGAGTTTGGGAATGAGTTTGAGGCTTAGAGGGAAGGAGGAACACCTCTAGTGTTCTGTCAAAATGCATTCAATTCTGACTTCAAAACAAAACAAAACAAAAAAACCCTACAACAGTAAATTTCTACTTCTCACTGCAAAAGAAATCTGTAGTCCTTTCTTTCAGGCTTGCATTCAAAGTCCCTTTGAATGACCAAGTCCCTTTTAAAAGCAGAGAGTGAAAAGCAACTGAGATGTCTTAATTTCTAATTTTCATTTACTTTACCAGTGAGAAAACCTATTGTTTCATCAGGACCAAGTGAATATTACAATTATTATTAATAATTATCTTTTTTTTTTTTTTTTTTTTTTTTTTTTTTTTTTTTTCAAATGCCATTTTCTTATGGGTTTCTACAGCTCCATCCTCTGTATCATACGCTCTGGCCTGGATACTGCTCTATTAGAAATGATAACATTTACAGTTGCATTTAGAAGGAGAAAAAATAAGATTAAAAAAGAAAAGGAAGACTTTTTTTTTTTTTTAATAGAAGTGAAAATGAAAAAAATTTGCAGAAAACAGCAAGGCTGAAGAGATGAGAAATCACAGGAAAGAAATCAACGCACTACCTCCTTCTACTGCATTACTTTGTATTAGCATTTTTGCTTCTCTATTAAAGTGCATTAAGAACAACGACACAAAAGAATGGGGATTACTTACATGGAAAATGCAACCAAGTGTGGTCAAAGAAATTGTTCTGTGGGTTCACTGTGATTGCAGTAGTCAGGAATGAAATCTGAGAAATGAGGAAAACGTTACTATTGTGTCAATAAATGTAATTAAGTCTAAGGTGACCATTTTATTCTGAATCCCTCTTTCCTGTTTGCTAATGTCTTTCTCAGAAATTTACCTTTCCAGATGATGCATTTCATATTAATTCTTTTCTAGTTCGTTCTGTAGTACATTTCCATTAGACATGAGAAGAAAAAAAAAAAAAGTTCATTTTCTAGCACTAAGAATGAATTAATTGAAGGAAAAATATGTTAGATATGCTATGTCCTAGTTCTTGTAAACTCCAATTGAATGTTCATGATAACTTTAAATTACCGAAGAGGTAGGGTTATGTCTGCATGCTTGCTTACTTGTTTGATTTTATTACAGGCCTATTTATACCTTGTTATGCTCTGCTAACTCAAAAATTGGTTGTCATAAAAAGTTAACTTTGGCATGTCTTTCCCTAGATTGTGTGAGTGGTAGGGAATGCCTCTAAAGGTAAGATGGATTTGTTGCTCAGAAGGTGCTGTGTACAGGTGCTCTACTGCAGTTTAGCCAAGGAGGTTCAGGTTTGTCTGAGAGTGCCTGCCTCCTACTGCCAACCTGCAGGAGAAAATCCCTGGCAGTGTGGCAGGGGGTGGTAGTAGCTTGGCCACCCCAGGTCTTGGGAGATGCTGTCAGCAATGGCTCACCTGGCCTGTGTCCAGATATAGTCCTGTTTCCTCACGGCACTCAGACTACATGTATTGGCTTCATTCTTATGATTCTTCTTGATGATCCCGGAGCTGCATCTAAGCCTGGTTTCTAACATTAGACCTGATCCTGACACTACCTATACATACTGGGGATGTCTAGTGGCCAGGGCTATGACTGCTTTTGGTGCCCTGCTTCTGACAGAGGTTGTGGGATGGGTCCTGACTGCCAGGCCCTCTGCTGATGGCACTATGGGAAGGCCCCTCTGGTCCTGGTGCCTAGAGAGGCATCAGCCCACACAGTGAGACAGCACTCTGGGGACTCGTGGATCTTGTGGACTTAGGGACTGAATACTATTGAGGACAGGGTGGACAAGATATCGAACAGGAGAAGAGATTTTTCAGGGTGGCTGAAGGACACAGCCTTTACAAGCATAGGGCTTGACAACAGAAACTCTACCTAGGATGGGGAACTTGTGAGTGCTTTTGAGGTTTGTATTTGACAAGGCTACTTAACCACTCCCACACTTTCTATTACGTAGGACTTGAGCACAAACCACTCATTTCACTCATTTTAGCTGGTGCACAAGACAACCTAGACCCATGTTCATGTGGCAGCTGCACTGTTCACTGATGGTGGCTCCTGCTAACTGTGGTTCCAGGGCTGGTATTCACCTGGTGATTAGTCCTGCTGCTGGGGACGATGCATTTGCAAAATATTGAACTAATGTGATCACCAATGGCATCCCAGTTGGAGAATAGCTGGAAGTTCTTAAACATGGAAAAGGCTCTAAATGTCTTCGTTATCTCATAGAAAATAATGACTTCATCTCATCTCATTGTATTTAAGCAGTAATTTTTCCATTAACAACTTAAATTGCAGTCACTGAGATGACAAATGGACACCAAAACTGTGCAGAACTGTGATGAAATAAACAGAACCATAAGGAATTGTTTAGGATATAGCTGTCTTCAAAGGGTAATTTGTATCACAGTGTGCTTAGAGAAAAATTTAGTATGATCAAAGCAAATACATAACTTAAACCTAGTTAATTTCTTAATTCATTACAATACTTCTTTCTTATAAACAGCATGGAAAGTTATTGATTGTACAAACAAACAAACAAAGAAATCTAAGTTGATTTTCATCTGGCGAGTACTCTGGCCCTAAATCAAATGTTGAATCAGAGGCAGCAGTGTGCATATCAGCCTCAGGTCATGTCCTTAATGCTCAATGAAAGGGAAACCTGTTTCCCATTCAGTGATTGCTCAGCTATAATAAACTGCTAACATTTTTTAATTTGATACTTTACATACTCATTAAACTCTGGTATCATATAACAGGGCAGAAGGTTTGACTTTTTCCCCAGGAGCAATTTTCTCCTGAAGCCTGAATGTTTCATTGCTGTACTGTAATTTAAAGGGTTATGGAGGTTTGGTGGAAAAAAATTACACTGTTTATGAAAACAGCCAAAACCAAAGACAAACTTAAAACAACTTTAGTGCAGCTTTAGTGCATATATTGCTCACTGGCTGCAAATCACATAGAAGAGGACAAGTTATGAACAGAGAATTTTGTATTTAAACTATCACAGTCTTTATCTCCATAGAAGAAAGCCAGAGGATAACTATCTTAAAAACTGGTTATTTTTCATACTTATTTCCACATATACATGAAAGAAAAAAAAGAAAAGAAGCCCCCACACAGCATGTTGGATTTATTTACTCAGTAAGAGAATGCAGAAAAAAAATACTGATCAAAGTGCCTATCACAGCTAATCCAATATAGGAAAATAAAAAGGCAATTAGGCATCAAGGCATAAGCTTTCAGGGTTCCTTCTGATTGTATTTCCACATGAGCCAGAGGGGGTTGGATCAGGCATTAAAGTTGTGTTAAATCATCCATTAAAAAGGGAAAATATTAAAGAATCTAGGTCAAAAATTAGAAAGAACATTCAAATTAATTAAAGAGAACAACAGGATACAATAGGGTATATTATATTGAACAAGGAATGCCTGTTGCATTGCATAATATTATGAGCCAAAACATAAACTAAAGTAAAGAAATGGCGATTTCAATTAGATATCAGGTGGAAGTTTTTCACAGAGATGATGGTGAGGTGCTGGAACAGGCTGCCAAGGGAAGTCGTGGTTGCCCTGTCTCTGGAGATGTTCAAGGTCAGGTTGGATGCGGCCCTGAGTCACCTGACCTAGTACATGATCAGCTGGTTGGCACAATTTGGAACGAGGTGATCTTTGAGGTCCCTTCCTACCCAAAACTTTCTATGATTTTATTATTTTATTATTAGTATAAAGTATCACTGCATTTGCAAAAGTTCTTAACTTGGATATATTAATTCATGATGGTACATAATTTGCGGTGAGAATAAAGCTGAGATTTACCACAAAAAAAAACCCTTACTTCCCCATTGTCTGCTGCTTCTTACCTCAACCCACATAGTTGCCCCTTAAAAAATTCTACAGGTAGTGGTGATATCAATCCGTTGTCTGTTATTGTGTATTGTTTTTAATATTTGATACTTTTTGTTTGAATTCACAGTGTAGCAATATTTGAGACTTAATGTCTACCATCAGCCACTTTACACGTATTTTTTTTCTTTTTCTTTTTCTTTTTCTTTTTCTTTTTCTTTTTCTTTTTCTTTTTCTTTTTCTTTTTCTTTTTCTTTTTCTTTTTCTTTTTCTTTTTCTTTTTCTTTTTCTTTTTCTTTTTCTTTTTCTTTTTCTTTTTCTTTTCCTTTTTTTTTCCAGCTGTATCCACATTGGTTTGCAACATGGAATATTTAAGAGTGCATAAACAGAATTACTTCTGTAAGAAATTAACCAAAATTTATCCAAATGCTATATAGCAGTCAGTTAAAGGGTCAAGACTGGAGTTAGTCTCAAGTTAATCTCCAACAAAATGCATATGGTATGACATCAAATTCCCAGTACTAACTGCTTCACTTGATATCTTTCCATTGCCTAAGACTATTTTGTTTTGTTTTGTGTGGTTTATTGTTTTTTGAACTCTTCAACTCTGTGACCAATTCTTAACCCAGTGGGAGAAAAGCAAATTATCAGTAGATTTAGGGGGTTATATTAGGCACAAATGCATGCTCTGTGAATCTGCAGGGAACTGGAATTTATGGTGAAAGTAAGGTGATGAAATTCAATGAATGATAGAAAGGGAGCATTGTAGGTAGAGATGTAGAAAGATTGAATCTCCCTTGAGAAGATGAAAGGACAGTTCAATAATTGGGAGCAGCAAAGACCCATTTAGAGGGCAGGGAGAAAAATAAGAAGTAGTTAAGATAGTATAGTAGTTTTCAAATCTTCAGTTCAGCTCCAATGCACTGAGGAAGTGATCTGAGAACTTAAAAAGAATGGAGTGCAAATACTGTGGTATTTTTTTGAAATTCACAAAGGCCTTTATCATTTGGTAACTCTTGTATATAAAGAGTTTATAAAATAATAGTTTATATCTTTTTGACACAAAATCTAGACTTCTTGTACTGATTTCTGGTATTCACAGACCTATTGTGCATACATGGTATGGTACTAGGACTACACACTGTAGTGCTATTCACATATGCAAAGTCCCATTGACTTAATAGGCAGCGGAGAGTATGGTTTAATGTATCTGTAATCCACATATTAAAGCTCTCTAAATATGATTTGACATGACAGTCCATAACACCTCACAGCTTTAACATTCTGTTGTTTCTGTGACATATAAGCCACAAATTACAGCATTGGACTGTCTCATGAAATTCCATTTGTAATCTGTATTCTTTGTTACGTGTATTATACAGATACATATGCATATAATATTTGCATATTTCTAAAACTTTTCATTATCTATCCACACAGGATGGGAATTCAGATAATTCCTTACAGTCTTTAGTTACCCCTGCTGTGCCTATGCGTTGAAATTAAGTAACTTTGAAGGGCTGTAGAATGTGTTTATGCCTTCAGCAGGGGAGTAAAAAGGGAAATGTATATGGGAGGACTAATACTTAAAAGCTGCCAACTTCACTGGGTAAAAATGTCCAGTGATCCATTACATGCCATCCTCCTGTCATCCTCCTATGTTCTCATTAAGCGCTCACTGAGTATGGTAATTCGCTACTCCTTAGCTTGAAGGGAGGATCCTGGAGGTTTGAAAGCTGATCCTCTGGAAAGTATGGTGGATGTCAGTGCCACAAAGTTAACAGATTTTTTGGATTCTAAACCCAATAGCAGCTGCACTCTCCATTGCAAAGACCTCTTGCTTGAGTGAAAAGGGGAGATGGCAGCTTTTGGGGAGTGTTAGCTGTGAATTTCTTCTAAGAACCTGTAAGTACCTGAAATGACCATTAGGGACCTCTAGGGGAAGTAGCATCTATGCTGGAATTCGGTGACAAGACTGATAATTAGCTTTGAGAAAAAAATGCACAGTTCAGACTGTCTGATGTCATCTGTGGGTGCTAGAACCTGTTCTCCTGCACAGTGAAGCATGGTGCTTAATGGTGTGTGCTTCAGGTGTTTAACTAGGCATGTGGTGATTTTTCATCAGTGATAGTATTAGCAAGCAAGCAGTGTCTGCTAAGGGTAGAAGTCAGCTTTGAAAACAGCCCCAGATAGCCAGTTTTGTATCCCCAAGGGAATGTTTTCTTGAATCTAGAAATGAAAGAAGGAGCGTGTAGCAGTAGAATGCAATGAGCAAGGGAATTTCTAAGTAAAAAAATCATTTTTGAATTATAATTGAAAATCAGTTATATACATACATTTACACACATATATATATTACCTTTTAGAATAATTTGAGATCCTTCCTGATTTTAGAGGTCTCTTAATTTTATGAAGATGCAGTCCTGTCATTTAAGGGCAGGGATAGAGAAGACTCAGAAGAACATAATTTTAATAACCTTAGCAGATCATACATTTACATCTTTAAGCCCTTCTCAATTCACATTGCCATCCAATCGTTGGATCAATCTTATGTTCTTAATTTAATATGCTTTGTCTTTTCTACAAAGAGTGAGAGAGCCTGTCTAAATGATTAGATCACTATAAAGCAAAGGTCTGTTAGTGTTCTTTCTATCCAGCATATCATGTGAAGAAATAATCGTCATTACGCAGCATTCTTTTTTCTGGTCCTGACTGTGTTCCACAAATAGGAAATGCTCATATTCATTTGCATAGCTTCCCAATTTGCCTGCTGCTTTTCCAGTGGGATCTGTCCCAGGATGTTTCAAAACCTTTCACTGACTACTTATATTAGTCTGCTTTTTCCATTGTTGTACATATTTGTGAACCATCTGAGATTTTTTATGATAGTTTTTAAACATTTATCTCCCTGTCTGTTTGCTATTGCCCAAGCAACATGTTTGCCGAGTCTTTTCCTTATGAAAATGCACACCAGAGACTGTTCCTTTCAACAACTTCTAATTAGGCTGCCGAGGCTGAGGTCTGAGCAAAGCAATTTTAAGGGTAACTTCTTTGAACTGGCTCCAGTGCTTCCTGCTTAACAGAGCTCAGTGCTTAAGAAGCTTATCAGCTAACTTCCTGCTTGTGGGACATTTGCCAATCATCTGACATTACTTTTTCAATGTATCAGTGAGCTGGACTGCTGTTATGACAATAATAAGAATTAGAAAAAGGAACTGACCTTGTACAAAGGAGTGTTGTGTCTTGCATGCAGAACACATTCTCTGTTGCAAGTAATGGTTCTACTTCTAGAATGTATATAGTATCTCTAGGTGTAAATATTCCTGTTTGTGCTTGAAATGCATACAAAGCTGGCTTTTGCAGTTTTTATCACTTCTGGCTCTTAACATTCATTGCCTTGAAATTTTTGGGGTACTTATCATTTTCCCAACAACAAAGGGAAGGTTCCTTAGTGCCCTCTTCCTCCTCTCACTTTGCTCCCAGGCTGTTATTTTAAAAATTACCCCCTGCATCTTTACCTATGTCTCCCACCCAAATATTGTACTTAATTCTGATTTTTTCTCAGAATGAGAACTCAGAGTAAACAGTTCTGAGACTTGGGCAGGTTAAATGTTAGCATGCTGTTCCTTAGTGCTCAGTAGACAGTCTGTGGCATGAAGTATTAAAGCTGCTTTTGAGACCATTGGACTGCATGCTGAATCATTTGGGAAAGTAGCAAGTCTTTTTTTATTGCAATTTTGATAAGAAATGGTATTTTTCTGTTTCCTGTATCATTGCAGAAAAAAACCCAAAACATAGAAACCAAAAACTTGTTATCTGCTATTCATTCCCCAAATTTTCTCCCCTTATCAAATAGTAGAATGTAGTAGCATCATTATACCTTCTAAACTTAAGTGTTTCATCCATTAATCATTGTAGAAATTGAGAAAAAAAAATTCAACTCTAAAACATACATTTAAATTTATACTTGATACAGATCTATTATTATTGTAAAGGGTAAGAAGGAGGACCCTGGGAACTACTGACCTGTCAGTCTCACCTCTGTGCTGAGAAGGATTATAAAGCAGGCCCTCCTGGAAGCTGTGCGTGGAAGACAGAGAGTTGATATGGAAGAACCAGCATGGATTCACCAAGAGTAAATCCTGCTAGACTAAGCTAGTGGCCTTCTACAATGATGTCACTGCATCAATGGACAAGGGAAGAGCCACCAAAGTCATCTATCTGGACTTCAGTAAGGCCTTTGACACAGTTCCTCACAAGATCCTTCTATCCAAACTGGAAAGATAAAGATTAGATGGACAGACTATTCAGTGAACGGAGAACTGATTGCAGGATTGAGTCCAGAGAGTAGTGGTCAATGACTCAATGTCTGGATGGAAATCAATGATAACTGGTGTAACCCAGGGGTCAGTAATGGGACTGATACTCTTTAGTATCACAGAATCACAGAATCATAGGGTTGGAAGGGACCTCTAGAGATCATCGAGTCCAACCCTCCTGCCCAAGCAGGCTCTCTACACCAGGTTGCACAAGTAGTTGTCCAGGCAGGTCTTGAATATCTCCAGAGAAGGAGACTCCACAACCTCCTTGGGCAGCCTGTTCCAGTGCTCCGTCACCTCACCGTAAAGAAGTTCTTGTGCACATTTGTGTGGAACTTCCTATGCTGCAGTTTCTGGCCGTTTCCTCTTGTCCTGTCTCCACACACTGCTGAAAAGAGTCTGGCCTCGCTATGAAAATGCTGTACTACGAAAACTAATTTGTAGTTTATACATTAAAAAGAAAGAAAGAAGAAGAAAAAAAAAGTAGATCTGATGAGAAATTAGAGTTTCAGATTTTTATAACATTCTTACATTATTGTTGTCCCTGAAGGAACGCTTGTATTTTTGCAATCCGGAAAATTCTATGAGTGTTTTAAAATGTTCGGTTGAAACCATAGAATTTGTTGGTGAATTGGCCAGTATTAGCTCTCTTTTGCAGTTGTACAATAGTGAGTCTTTTAAATTTAAATAGCTGCTATAAATAAATGTATGTCTAGCATTCATTCTGTTTCTCCATCTACTTTCTATAAGCAAACATCATTTGAGAGATATTTGAAATAGATTCTACTACAACTCCTAGCCAATTTTATGGAGCTCTCTTTTCCCTAATGAGTACAATCAAGAAATAAATAATTTATTTTCTGTGATAAGTATATTATAAATACTTGGGAATTTAGACAGATAAGACAGACTTTTATCCTTCGTGTAAGACACTGAGACAAGGAAGAAATTTCTTTTGTTTTTTATGTGTGCCATATGTTAGGCTAGGACACATCTCATTTCTGACCATGCTGCCTTATGCTTCATTGGCCTCTTGCCCATTTCTTGGGGCGATTTCACAACATGTGTCTTGAGTTCTATTTGATTCACTCCTCTGAGGTTGTTTTTGTCCCTTGGTGCCAATGCATGTAATATAATTGCCTGTACATGGGCTGCTTGAAGATAGAATTCTTCTGCTGAGTACATTTTGACACACCCTATGTGCTCCTCATATTTTGCCAAAGCACTTGCTGCATTATAACCTGATTTTTTTTTTTTTTTTTGGTCAGCAACAAGTGCCTTCAATGATGTTCAGACATCATTTTTGTAAAGACACCTGTCTTTTTTTGAGTTCTTGTCTGCAGAAAGTGAGTTAATAGCTACAGATAATAAAAGCAGTCACAAAGTTAGTTGGATTGTTATTGTTTGTTACCATTAAAAATTTAAAGAGAGTAGTTTAATGACATTGATTAGATCCATATAAAGATTCAAGCCTAAGCAGCTCCCCATCTTTTATGTAATCAAGTCATTCACTGACAGAGAATAGAAATGGGTTCATTTCCCACTTTGTTATGACTAGCTCTACAATATCCTCTAAGTAAGTCAACAAGTTTTGCTAGGCAATGGCACTTTCCCAGCCTTTCTCATTGAAGCTACAACAATGCAAAACACAAAGCTGAAGATTGATGTACCAAAACTGAACATGAGAAGCAACATTCTAGCTTAGTGGTTCAGGCTTTCACCTGAACAAAAACGGGCTTTTCAAGATACTCTTCAAACAGCTGTTTCTGTATTCTACAGTTCCAGAATCTGTTGGTGCAAATAAATAATGTAAATGTAAGAAATCAGTAAATCTTGTAGACACTGTATGGATAAAACTCAAAAAATTTGAATGTACTTTTTAAGATTCAGTCTTCTGCTAATGCTTTTGGTCTTTTTTGAGCAGGTTTCAGGGATTAAATCATGTAGGATCGTGAGATTATAGAATAAAGAATATCAACAAGACATAGTCACAATGTCCATTATTATTATTATTATTATTATTATTATTATTATAGTATCAAGAAGTATGACTTTTTATTTTTTTGTATTTTTATTTTTTAATATTCCATAGAAGCCTTCAGCTTCTTTGGCATTAATTCAGCTAGATTGTTACTCTGTCTATCCAGTTTTACATCTTTCATCTGTAAATATATTCATATTTGGAAAGAGGTCATTTTTTTTCTAGACAGGGTTGTCTATGTACCTGTCTAACTGAAGTGTACATTTATTTATTGCTCAAGAGAAATGCTAAATGAAGTTAAGTGGGTAATTAATGTACCTCCTTCTTCAGAAATACTTTCATATTTTTCTAACCAAGTTTGGCTCATTTTTGATTGGTAAAATGCCAGGGACGTCCTCCCCTCTACTCTCTCACTTTGTACTTCAAACAAAAAATATTTCTTACTTGAAAGGCAAATAGTTCTGATGTATTATAAAAGAAAATGAAAAGGAATCAAACTTTCATCCTAATGTTAATTTTGTAACAGAAATGCAAATTAACTGATTAGAATCATAGAATCACTCAGGTTGGAATAGACCTTAAAGATTATCAAGTCCCACCGCAACCTAACTATACTACCCTAACTCTAACAACCCTCCACTAAATCGTGTCCCTGAGCACCACATACAAATGATTTTTAAACACATTCGTGATGGTGACTCAACCACCTCCCTGGGGAGCCTATTCCAGTGCTTGACAACCCTTTCTTTAAAGAAGTTTTTTCTGATATCCAACCTGAACTTACCCTGGTGCAATTCAGGCCATTTCCCTTTGTCCTGTCACCAGCCACCAGTGAGAAGAGACCAAACCTGCCCTTGCTGCAATCATGTTCAGATACTGGAAGAGAGTAATAAGGTCTCCCCTCAGCCTCCTCTTCCCCCTGACTAAACAGTCTCAGCTCCTTTAGCTGCTCCTCATAGGGCATATTCTCCAAGACTTTCACAAGCCTTGTTACCCTTCTTAGGACCTGCTCCAGCACCTCAATGTCCTTTCTGTACTGAGGTGCCCCAAACTGAACACAGTACTTGAGGCGGGGCCTCACTGGTTCTGAGTACAGGGGCAGGATGACTTCCCTAGTCCTGCTCACCACACTATTCCTGATACAAGCCAGGATGCCACTGGCCTTCTTGGCCATCTGGGCACACTGCTGGCTCATGTTCAGCCTACCGTCTATCAGTACACCGAGGTCCCTTCCTGTCAGGCAGCTTTCCAGCCACTCCTTCCCAAGCTTGTAGGGTTGCCTGAGGTTGTTGTGACCAAAATGCAGGACCCAAAAAAACTAGTTACTGACTTGTTACTGATGCAGTGTTCTGAGAGTCAGATTCTGCACTTCATTTTCACTCTAGGAGAGCCCATATACATCTCTTCTCCATAACCAGCAAAGACCAAGCCAATTTCCAGTCCTCTGTGCTGTACATTCTTAAAGTGATGAAATGCTGAACAGTCTTGCATTCATATTGCAAATGGTGCATTTTTCATCTGCCCATATTGAAATTTCAGCTTTGATTCCAGCAAATTTATGCTGAAAAGTGACCCTGTTGTGTGTTAAGCCATGCAAACTTTATATATTCATGAAACATAATGCAGTACTTTCTTTCCATATTTTTATTTTTTAAAACCTGGGGGAAATAACTATAGTATTTGAAGTGGATATAGCAAGAATTATGATGGGCCCTCCATTCCTCCTGCCTTTTTATCTCCTTTTCAGAGTTCCATACTGGAAGTGTTTCCTGAAGAAGAGGGTGCAAGATATAGTTCTCTACTTAGTACTGTGGACAAGGATCAGAGTGAAAAGAACACTGATATATCTGTCTTTGATGTTCTCTTCACATCAAGAAAACTGCTTTCTTTGATAATGACATTATCAAATGCAGTTATTTATTTCATGATACGGAGCACACCACCTGGGGGACCATGAATAATTCATTGGCTGAGATTGAAAAGATATTTTTTATGCCTGGGCTGCATATTGAGAAGATGAAAATCATGTTCTGTTCTTTAAAGAACTAAAGAAGTTTTGAACAATCGACAATTAAGTGAATTAAAGCAAGATTCTGTGGTTTTGTTATATTTATTTATCTATTTTTTTATTTTTAGTTAAATGGGGCAGAGGTGGGGGGCTGGGGGAACAATAGAAGAACAGAAAAAAGCTTTTAGGTTTATATATGCTTTGGAATGAAAACAAAGTATTGAAGGTATTTATTCCCTCCCCCCCCCCCCCCCCCCCCCCCCCCCTTTTTTTTTTTCAGTTGGATGAAGAAAACAAATGGATTGAGCATGTCAGTGCTGTCCCACAATTTGGTAGCCTGCTGAGTTCAGTTAACAACAAAGAAGGAGGAGATCATACTTGTAGTTGTTCGGCACAAGTTAACTTTACATAGAGTCAATGAAGAAACTGTCAGAATTGTCTTCCTTTTGACTACTTTCAGGGGTGATATTGCCAGGGCAAAACATAAAGTCAAAAAGATTTTCCCCTTAGGTTGTTAGCTACTTCTCTGTTTTATTAATCTGCAAATGTCAGATACATTTGAAGTGCTTTCTAAGTATTAATATAGGAGACATTAAGTAGATTTTAATAGAAGCTTTCTGTTAACATTTTCAACCATAAAAACTTGCAAGTAGAGTACATTCCTCAAATAATCAAATTCCATTATTTGCTTTAAAGTGACAATTTTTAGGAGTTGTACAATACAATTATGTTTTTTAAAAACATTAAGAAAGATAGTAATGGACCAGCAACGTGCAATTTCTGACATAACTGTGAAATATTCATTCTGGTAAATGCAGTCTATTGTTTTACCTCAACAATGAACATTTTTGTTTTCCTATTGGTGTATATTCATTGTATTTCACTGATTTCCATTTAAAGTCTTTAAAATGAATGGAAAGGTAAGAATTTATGAAATATATTTATGCAAGAAATACAATGATACTGATCTCAGAAAAACATAACAATGGAAAAAAAAGATTTAAACATGAAATAATTACAAAGTTGTTAAACATGATCTGGTAATAAGCATGCATTCATTAAAATAAACTCAGAGAGCATTTTACAGTACACTGGTAGAGATCGGTTCTACTAGGGAATCTCAAGTACAAGGTGAGGAATAGCCTTTTCTTGAAAATTAACCCATAATGTAATACTACATAAGCTATTTTCTTTAATTAAAATACTATGCTGCAATATAATTGCCAGTACTGAAGAATGTATTTTTTCCTCTGGGACTTCTTTTCTTAATTATAAGCAGTGGAAGAAAAGTGTGGGGAAAAAAAAAAAACAGACTTTAAAGAATTATTAAACCGCTAGAGATTCATTTACAAATGAAAAGTGGCTGCAGGAGATTAAAGATATGTAAGTAGAAAAACACTTACTGAGAACAAGATAGAACATTTATTTATTTATTCATTCATTTATTCATTCATCTCTTTATTTATTTATTTATTAAATGCTTTTGATATGTGTATAAGGTGAAGTTATTAAACATTTTGTCTCAGACTTTTTTTATGCTTCCTTATGCAAGAATCACAGAATCATGAAATCATAGAATCGTAGGGGTTGGAAGGGACCTTCAGAGATCATCGAGTCCAAACCCCCTGCCAAAGCAGGTTCCCTACACCAGGTTGCACAAGTAGGTGTCCAGGCGGGTCTTGAACATCTCCAGAGAAGGAGACTCCACCACCTCCCTGGGCAGCCTGTTCCAGTGCTCCGTCACCTCACTGTAAAGAAGTTCTTGTGCACATTTGTGTGGAACTTCCTATGCTGCAATTTTTTACCCATTTTCCCTTGTCCTGCCTCCACACACTGCTGAAAACAGTCCAACCTCGCCATTCTGCCCCCCACACCTTAGATATTTATAGACCTGGATCAGGTCCCTTCTCAGTCTTCTTCTCAAGGCTGAACAGACCCAGATCACTCAGCCTTTCTTCATAGGAGAGATGCTCCAGGCCCATCACCATCTTTGTGGCCCTCTGCTGGACTCTTTCCAGGAAATCCCTGTCTTTTTTGTACTGGGGAGCCCAGAACTGGACACAGTACTCCAGATGAGGCCTTACCAGGGCAGAGTAGAGGAGGAGGATCACCTCCCTCGACCTGCTGGCCATGCTCTTTTAATGCACCTCAGAACACCATTGGCCTTTTTGGCCACAAGGGCACACTGCTGGCTCATGGCCAACCTGTCGTCCACCAGGACGTCCAGGTCCCTCTCTGCAGAGCTCCACTCCAGCAGCTCTTCCCCCAACCTGTAGCAGTGCATGCAATTATTTCTCCCTAGATGCAAGACTCTACACTTGCTTTTGTTAAACCTCATCTGGTTTCTTACTGCCCAGCTCTCCAGCCTGTCCAGGTCTTGCTGAATGGCAGCACAGCCTTCAGGTGTGGCAGCCAATTCTCCCAATTTTGTATCATCAGCAAGAAGAATTTTTCAAAACCACATCTTCCATCAGGAAACCTAGTATGGTACAAGCTGATTTTTTTTTTTTAACATAGCAAGCAGTCATCCCATAAAATTGTACACTGTCGTGAAACTTAGTGTTGTTTTCAGCGACTACATCTTAGCTGTCATGTTAATGGCTGCTTCAGTGCTCTTCAGAGGCTGTGTACCAGGTTACAACTCATATCCGTTTCTCATACCTGCACTGCTCTTCCTTGTTCCATATATTTTCCATCTTGAGGACTAGGTGATTTCAGATTATCCTTGGAACTTGTGAGTACTCTGCATCTTAGAGGCAGGCTTAACTTCTGTGACATTTTTTGAAAATTGTTCACTTTATGACTTTTCCAGACAATCCACATTCCAGCTTTTTGTCTTATTGAAAGACTGTAAGTAGTCATGCCATTCTCTACCTTGTTTATAAAACTAGATTGCATGTACAAACAGATCACATTCTACTATTTAGAGAGCAGTCATATGGCATATTGAGGCAGCAGAGCTTTGCTGATGGCTGAACTAGACTGAATGAATAATCACAACTTCATATTTCACAGAAAGCTGTCTAGTTCAAAGTAACTAAAGAATAATATTCTAGCCTAAATTTTCCATAGAAGTAAGCCAGCACTTAGGACATTCTAAGAAACTCTACCAAATCATCTCTCAGGCCCTAAAGCACTTTGGTGGAATCCTATGAGAGAACTCCTCTTGCAAGTTTTTCAGAGATTTCAACTCTGTGACCTTCTTTAACAGAAGAGCATGCTGATAATTTCTGGAGAGTGCAATGATATTCACTTTTGTAATTATTCTTTACTGGTATGTTTTTAAAGACTATTGCTTATATGTTAAAATCTGCACTTCCATGATTTTGCCTTTGCCTCATTTTTACTATCTTAATATTCAAGTTATAAACACAAAATTGGTTTTGTAATTCCTTCACCAATGTGAGAATCTCCTTCACTGTACTGTGCTAGATGACACTCCCTATCTGATTATGCATCAAACCATAATCTACTTCCATTCTCTTTCTTCTCATCCAGTGTACACTTTTTCACACATGGTAAATGTCTTTTATTAGTGAGGGTAATGAAGCACTGGAACCGGTTGCTCAGAGGTATGGTTGACCCCCTGGAGATGCCCAGGGCCTGGTCCAGCCTGGCCTTGAAACTCTCTAGAGGCAAGGCATACACCATGTCTCCAAGAAATCTGTTTCGGTGCCTTATCACCTTCACTGTAAAAGACTTTTTCTTTACATCCAACCTAAATCTACGCTCTTTAAGCTTGAAACCATTTCCTGTAGCCTCAATAGCAAACAGCTATAAGGTGTCATTCTGTCATGGATCTAGATGAATAAAGCACAGTAGTTTCAAAAACAAAGACTGAAGTTCCACTACTAAAGATAATGACAAAACCTCTTTGATGTCAATTGGTCAGAATGATAAATTAGAATCATAGAATCATAGAATCATAGAATCACCAAGGTTGGAAAAGACCTAAAAGATCATCCAGTCCAACCGTTCACCTATTCCCAATAGCTCCCACTAAACCATGTCCCTCAACACAACATCCAGCCTTTCCTTGAACACCCCCAGGTTCAGTGACTCCACCACCTCCCTGGGCAGTCCATTCCAGTGCCTGACCACCCTTTCTGAAAAGTAATACTTCCTAATGTCCAGCCTGAATCTCCCCTGCCGTAGCTTGAAGCCATTCCCTCTGGTCCTATCACTAATGACACGAGAGAAGAGGCCGACCCCCAGCTCACAACAACCTCCCTTCAGGAAGTTATAGAGAGCAATGAGGTCTCCCCTGAGCCTCCTCTTCTCCAGGCTGAGGACTTTGTTATGGCTATGCCACAAATGCATGTACCACACAGTGAAAGATGACAATATATGTGTTTAGAAATTGACCTGTGTATTTTTCTTGGAAAGAAATAATTAGTGTATTTGGTATATTCTTGAATATTTCTATTGCCCAAGAAGTATTTACAACAGTCTCAATATTTTCATTACTTAAAAGTATGCAGTTAGTAACTGTTTTCCCGCATATTAAAAGCAAAGCAAAGCAAGCCAAAACAAAAGAAAGGATTGAAATGCCTGTGGAAATTAACTGGAGAGAAAAAAATAATTGACTGATTTTACTCAGATGCACTTTTGCAGGTCATGCTTTCAACTGTTAATGAAAACAGAAATTCTGTGAGTTTGTGTAAACTTAGCATTCTTCTGTTACATATTTCCTTGCACATAGAAAAACAACTAAACCATTTTGCAAAATGGAATTAAAATGTTTTCATGCTGCAGAAGCGTGATGATAGGGTTAATTAAAGTTGTTGAGTTTCTCTGAAGTCTTAGTTGGGTGAGCTTATGGCTTAAGAGATTTTAATTTATTTTTTTTAATTTACTTTTTCAACTGATTAAAAATACATTGTACTGGAAATCACATAAGCATACATGTTCCTTTAAGATTCTCTGGCTGATTTCTTTATCAAACCAGCCTGGATAAACCACAGATAAACATCTGGATGCTTATCCAAACTGAAAAGAACACTGTAAGATTCAAGTGTGCTTTTTACCAGTTGCATGAGACTTTTATGAATAGTATGCAAAACACAAAGGCATCAAAGTTGATCGCTTAAAATAGGTCAGACAAAAAAATGACTTCTTTGATAAAAATAAAAAGTTTTCTGTCAAAATAATTGAAACTACAGTGAGTGATATCCACTGTAAATAACACTATATATCTACTTATTTTCTAATAAGCTTTATAGAAGATCATCCAAATCCCTTTATCCCTTTATAGGGATTATGCCCACTAAAAAACTTTGCCAGTTTCACAGTGAGATGAGGTTTCTGTTTGCTACTTCAGGTTATTTCAAAGTACTAAGGACAGTATTTTAATTTTAAACATTTGTAGAAAATCAAAGCAGTTAAATAAAATCAGAAAAGAAGAATAAATTCACTGCTGGATGATTTATTTTGTCTTGACTTAATGACTTTGGTGGGACTAATTATCTGAATAAGGTGTCCAGACATGTATATGCAATGCATTAAATAGTTTACCTCTTCTAGTTACCCTTTTTACTTATTTACTTCTTTTGTTTTTAAAGAATAATCTGAAAAGAGTATTAATTAGGCATTTACCTGCATCACTTTATCTCTAAATGCACTTTCTTGGACTCAACTTCTGGTACTGTTTTTCCTTGCAAAATAATTCTGAAGATGGGTGTATTATTTGATATAGTTAAGGTACTTATTGCTGCTTTCTGTTGCTTAGGTCCAACACTTCTGACACCATAGTACTTCTAGAAGCCAAGGTATTCATAAAATTATTCTCCATTTTTAGTGTGAGAAGTGATGGGCTTCCAGAGGCTATGACAATGGAAAAAGGATCTAGAACAATTTTGGAATAATTTTCATAGCCTTCTTCAAAATTCATTCCTATATCTGGAAAAAAATAAACCTCAATTCCTGGAAAAGTTGTGGAGAAGATTATCCTGGGAGATATTGAAAGACAGATAAAGAACAAAGAAATTATCAGACATAATAGACATGAGCTCATAAAGGAAAAGCCCTACCTTATTAACTTGTTCTTCTATTTTAAGGTCACTGATTTGGTGGGTGAAGGGAAGATGGTGTATGCAATCCTTCTAGACTTTAATAAGGCCCTTGATACCATCCTTCACAGCATCCTTCTGGAAAAATTGTCCAACTCTTAGACAAATTCTCAGTGATGGAACTGGTTGAACAGGATTTTAGTGAATGGGACTATATTTGGCTAGTAGCTAGTCACTACAAGGCTCAATTCTAGGGTCAGTTCTGTTCAAAGTTTTTATGGATGATCTGTAAGAAGGAATGGGATACATCAAGCAAGTCTGCAGATTATGCCAAGCTGGGAGATGCTGCTGACTTTTTAGAGGGATGAGAGCCCTTGTAAATGGATATAGAGCATTGAGCAATCAGCAATAGCATGAAATTCAACAAAGATACATTGCATGTTCTTCACCTAGAATGAATTAATGTCAGACACAAGGGCAGACTGGGAGATTAATGTGTATGGAGAACAGACTCCTCTGTAGAGAGGTTGGAGGCATATGGGTTGTCTAGCCTGGAGAAAATGTGGCCCAGAGGTGACCTCATTGCTCTCTACAACTTCCTGAGGAGTAGAAGTAGAAATGGAGGTTCTGATCTCTTCTCCCTGATAACCAAGGACAGGACACAGGGGATTGGACGGAGCTGCACTAAGACTGGTTCAGACTGGAAATTAGGAAAAATTTCTTTACTATGAGGCTGACCAACACTGGAACAATGTTAATAATTGATAATTGGCTGATGCCCTATATTGTCAGGATTCAAAAGTCATTTGGATAACACCCTAAATAATATGGTTCAATCTTTGTTTAGCTTTGAAGTGGTCAGGCAATTAGACTAGATGATTTCTGAAGATCCCTTCATACTGAACATTCTATTCTACTCTACTGTACTCTATTCCCTTCTGCTCTGCTCTGCTCTACATTGTCTAATATTTGATAATAGTTGGCTGACAACTTTATGTCCTCTGCAGTATTATTGAGGATATTTGTGTACTTCTCTATGAAGATTTCCTTCTCAGCATCCCATGGACTTCCGCTGCATTGGATCTGTACTATTTTATGGAAGAGTCCTGATAGAAAAAATAACCTTCATGCTCATCAGCCTATATCCTCTACAAGAGACTATAAATTACCTTACTCTAAATACTGTTAAAGAATGAAAAATTAAATGCTATATGAACTGAACTTGATTTCCTTTAATATTTCTAATTAAGAGGCCATAAAGCTTGTTCCAAGCTTTCTCTTTAATAAAACAACTATGAGCCTTGTAAGTCGTGGTAGAGCCCAAACTATATTTTAGAACTGCACAGTAGTAGCTGCAGTTATGAGCACTCGAAACACCTTTGACTAGAGGAACATACTAAGCTTCTGTTATTTTCATACTATAAGTTTCTATTCCAAGAAGACTATGGTAGAGGTTAGTACAATGACTATTTTCTGATCTTACTGAAGAGAACAATGATTCAAACAGATTTTTGCACTGACTACATTGATTTCACAGAGCTGATACAGTAAATTTACATTTCCCATAAGCAGTTGTGTGAACTTGTATGATTCAGTCTTTCTGCTTCATATATACTTGAATTGACTGTAAACTGAGATGCATGACTTTTTTGTACTTTTTTATTTTATTTGTTGTTATTTTTCTGTAAATAATTTTGACATCTTAGGAATGAAAAATAATATATAAATGTGAAGTACTCTTGTTTATCATCATGGGTGAATATGAAGCACAGTTACCCATTTATTTTCCCCTCTTGTAATGCAACAGAATTATAAATGTCAAATATATTTTTTGTCAGTTGCAATACAAGAATATGCTTTTTTTTTTTTTTTCTAAATAAAAACATTATAAGCTTATTTTAGAAATACAATGTACATTCTGAGCAGAAAATTTTTCACTGGTGATTACAATTTCAGAATCAATGTCTTTGTCTCTGGTGTTCGTTTTCCCCCGAGGAACAGTTGAAGTTCACATTGTTAAAAGTGCTAATAAATTATAATATTTGTGTTAGTTAATTAAATCTGTCAATTGAAAAACTATCTAATACTTGAGATTCTATCTTTTCTTATCTTCACTTATGTAATTTATAGAGGTGCATTTTAGACTTAAGGAGAAAATTAATACAGATTTGTGTTTGGACTGGAAGAAAAAAAAGTTTTGCTTTTTTTTTTTTTTTTTTTTACCAGTTGTCTGTAATATGACAAAAGTATTTTTGTCCCAAGTAGTTACAGTTATGAAATCATGTTAACTCTGCATTTTCCTTTGCTTAAAGTCTGAAATATTGAAGACATGATAAAATTTTTCTCTTTCTCCCTCTCTCTCTCTTTTTTTAACCTGACTGTAAAAGATTTGAGTATCCTTATCTGGGAACCTGACACTCTGTGCCCATTTGCCCAGAATCTTCATTTCAGACCAGCATAGAGATTTCAGTTCCTGTATGAGGTATGATATAGGCATATCTGTCTCAAACTGTGCCTCCTGGACAGAATTTGGCTTATCTTCTGAATGGACATTTTCAGTGCATACTGTATCCTTGCCCCCAGTCCTGTCTTTGGCTGTCTTTTTCTTCTAATGGTGCCACTAGATCTGTCAATGCACTCTGCTATCAACTACTTTATTCTGCCCATGACTCTCAGATCCTTTGGGACTGCATTCCATTGTTAGGTGTACTGCCTTTCTGGGGTCACCCTGGTTCATTACCAATGATGGAGCAGTGCCACTTTTTAGGCTCCCTGAAACTTTGCATCTCATGACTGTTGTCCTATCTAAAGAACGATGGCAAAAATGATGAACCAGAGATATTCTTTGGTCACATCCCACAAGAAAGTCACAAGAATCTATGGTAGGATTCATCTGGAAAAACATAGCATCTAGCAAACTGTAGTACAGTATGATGCCTATGTTTGAACTTGAACGTATAAAAATTTTGCGAATGACACTAAACTGGGAAGAGGTGTTGACCTACAGAGGCCTTGCAGAGAGATCAATCTTGACAGAGTAGAGGGATGGGAAATTATCAGTTGTCTGAAGTTTAACAAGTGTTGCATTCTGCGTTTGAAATGGTATGACCCTAGATATGTGTACAAACTGGGGCATGAAGAATGGAGAGCAGCTCTGTGGAAAGGGATCTGAGGTTTCTCATTTTGGGAAAATTGAATCTGAGTCAACAGTGTGCCCTGGAAATCAAAAGGGCCAACTGTACCCTGGAGTGCATCAGGCCCAGTGCTTCCAGCAGGCAAGGAAAGAGATTGTCTCAATCTGCTCTGCAGTAGTGTGGCCTCATCTTGAGCATAAGATGCAGGTTTGGGTACCATTATATAAGAAGGACATAAAGCTACAAGAGATCATCCAAAGGAGAGCTACAAAGATGGTGAGAGGTATGGAACACAAAAGGTATGAGGAACAGCTGAGGTCACTTGGTTTTATTAGCTTTGAGAAAAGGAGACTCGAGGGAGGGCTCATAGCAGCCTATAACTTCCTCACAAAGACACTGGAAGAGCAGGCACTGATCCCTCTGGTTATAGTGACAAGACCTGAGGAAATGTCTTGGAGATGTGTCAGAGGAAGATCAGATTCACTAAGAGCATGTCTGGGCCCTGGAACCATCTTCCCAGTGTCATGGCACCAAGCTTGCCAGAGTTCAAGGAGCATTTGGACAATACTCTCAAGGTATTGTTTGAATTCTAAATGATCTTGTGTGGAGCCAGGAGCTAGACTCGGTGATAGTAGGTTCCTCCAACTCAGGGTATTCTATGATTCTATTATTGTTTTCCATATTTCACTAATAGTCTCTTTACTGTGGATATGAATAGCTATCTTTAGTGTGTATTTCACCTCATTTATTTTAGATTTTGATATAAAATAAATCCCCTACTTCAGTAGACAGAAAGGAGCAGATGATGCGTATCATCCTAAATATACACCAATGAATAGTGGCAATATATTCATTCACTGATATTAAGAACTTTTAATTTCTGTGGAAGAAAGCTTGATGAACTGGAATGGACTGACAGGAATCTTATGAAGTTCAACATAGTCTTACTTCTACTTGCAATAACCCAAGTGCCAACATGTGGACCACTCATCTGGAAAGCAGATCTGCAGAAAAGGCCCTGGGGTTCTTGATCAACAAAAAGTAGAGTAAAATCTAGCAATGTGCCCTTGTAGTAAAGAAGGCTAACGTCATCCTGAACTGTATTAAGTTTTGTTGTCAGCATGTCAATAGAAGTGATTTTTCCCTTCTACTTGGCAGTGGTGAGATGCATCTGTAGTGGTGGCTATAATTTTGGGCTCCCCAATAAAGGACAGGCAGGACATAATGGAGAGAAGAGCTAGAAAGATGATGAATCAACTAGAGATTCTGACACACAAAAAGAGTCTGAGAGATCAGACAACAAGAGGCTCAACTAGACTTACCACTGTGCATAAATACCTACTGGGGGCAGGTGGGAGTAAAGAAGTTAAAGCCAGACTCTTAGTGGTGCTCATTGAAAGGGCATAAACTGAAATACAGAAACAGGACTGGAAATAGATCTGAGCAATTCGATCTTGCTGACTGTATTCTGAGCAGGGGAGGCTGGACTAGGTCATTTCCAGAGGTTCCTTGCAACATAAACTGTCGGCCAATTCTGTAATTACTGATTACATTTGATTTCCATTTGTTGCACTGACTCTTTTAATTCTTCATGGCATGAAATCTCATTTGAGTTTAACGACTGGAAATCATTTCCTAAAGGCCACAGCTCCCTATCATTCAGCATATAGATTTAATATGCTCTAGAATGGAAATAGAAGATAATGAATTAGGAATGTGTAAAAAGATGACCAGGAAAGTCTTCCTTCTGAACAGTGAAGTTTCATTTTCTGTTGTAGATAAACAGCTGAAGTTCCTAATTTTGAAATCTTTATCTGGAAGAGAATTCTGGAGTGGACACTAATGACTGTTCTCTCATATTACTGTTCGAGAAGTTAACAGATTAAACCAGGAATCTGTCTCTTACATTAGTCAAACCTATCCCAAGACCATAGTTTCTTTTTGAAAGAGGATGTAAAATCTCTTTCTTTTTGCCTGATATAGGGTACTGTATTTTGCTGCCTACACTGCATTCTATAGCATACAGAGTAACACATCCAGGCTACATTCATAACAGTCAGTTTCAGATTGATCACAGGGATTTGCATACCTTGCATTTTATGTCTAGTTGAAACTAGACAGTCTATCTGGATTCTGATGCATTCTAATAAGCTTGCTTTGCTAGAATGGATGCAATGTCCAAAGCTTGTCTTGTGAATATACACTTCCTTTCATTACCAAATTCAGTCATGACATTAGCCATGTTTGGTAAATTATCTACGAAGTTTTATCATATTTTGTACTTGATGTTGTAAGAGATTATTCTTTTACATCACTGTCTCAAAGCTTGCTGGGAACACAATGAACAAGTCCAAGCAAGTCCTGGGCAAGGGCTGAGAAATCCTTTGTCTGAGGGACACAGATGGACAAGGCCAGGGACGAGAGAGAGAGATAGGAAGAGGACTTTTGTGTGGGCTTATCTCAAGGAAGATGGCTGTCTCAGGAGGCGCTGCACATGACTCTTACCCAAGTGCCCAGGAATGCCACAGTGACAGAAGAAGAAGGATAAAAAGGGGACCTACCACCATGAGGTTAGGTTTTCTGACAACAGATTCCTCATGAAGAAGAAGAGATTTCTGTCATGAGAAGCCTCAAGATCTGCCCCTCTCCCTCCTGGACTGGCTCTGCGACTTCATCCTGTTATCTGCTTCCTGCCTAAGGCTGGCCATGGTGTTACTGCTCTCCCCTGAAAGGTGTCTGCCATCAGTTTCCTCACTACAGAATGCCTGCATGCTGTCGGACTCTCCTGGACTTGCTACCTGAGTCCTGCTGCTTCTTCCCAGACTTACTCTGCAGCTTATTCCTGCTTCCTGTTTGCTGTCCAAGGCCAGCCAAACTGCTGCTGCTCTCCCCCTGCGCATTTGCCTCAGACCTACGAAACGGTGTGCAATGGGACTGGTGCAGGATCCTGGTGGTGACATTCCCCGCTTCAAGCAATTCTTGGTTATTTCCCATCTTTTCTATCGCCCTCCTCCCCTTCCCTATCACCCTGATTAGGATTTACAATAAAATTGGTCAGACCAACCTTTGAACCGTTGTTTCTTAATCTCATGCCGGGTATACAGATATCAAAGAACCTCCAATCCCTCCTATAAATTGGAGCGAAACAGATGTTGACACAAAATTTCTTATAGCTCCGTAGATTCTCCTGTCACTCCTGTTTTCCAGAAATGCTGCTTGCCATTTATATTTATTGTGAGCCTTAGTGACACATGCTTTGAAGAATTGAGAAAAGCTTTGAAGTTATCTTAACTCCCTGTGTTTGGAGTCCTTGGTGTCATGGGATATAAGGGTGAATAGAGATTTGAATGCCCTTTATTGTATCATGCAAGTGCATGTGGAGTCACAAGGCCTACAGGTACAACAGTAGTATGTTACAGCAGTCTACAGCATCTGGAAAGTCAGTTCACAGAATCACAGAATCACAGAATCACAGAATCACAGAATCATAGGGATTGAAGTCCAACCCCCCTGCCAAAGCAGGTTCCTTACACCAGGTAGCACAAGTAGTCGTCCAGGTGGGTCTTGAATATCTCCATAGAAGGAGACTCCACGACCTCCCTGGGCAGCCTGTTCCAGTGCTCTGTCACCCTCACCATAAAGAAGTTCTTGTGCACATTTGTGTGGAACTTCCTATGCCGCAGTTTCTGGCCATTTCCTCTTGTCCTGTGGTCATCTCCCAACCTGTAGCAGTGCATGCAATTATTCCTCCCCAGATGCAAGACTCTACACTTGCTTCTGTTAAACCTCATCTGGTTTCTTACTGCCCAGCTCTCCAGCCAGTCCAGGTCTTGCTGAATGGCAGCACAGCCTCCATGTGTGTCAGCCAATTCTCCCAACTTCGTATCATCATCAAACTTGCTGACGGTGGCCACTATCCCCTCATCAAGGTCATTGATGAAGATGTTGAACAAGAACGGACCCAGCACCGACCCCTCAGGAACACCGCTGGTTACAGGTCTCCAACCAGACTCTGCACCGCCAATGACAACCCTCTGTGCTCTGCCAGTCAGCCAGTTCTCAACCCACCTCACTGTCCACTCATCTATCCCACACTTCCACAGCTTTGTTATAAGGATGTGTGGGAGACAGTATCAAATGCCTTGCTGAAATCAAGGCAGACTACATCCACTGCTCTCCCCCCATCCACCCAGCCAGTGACAACATCGTAGAAGGCTACCAGGTTGGTCAAGCATGACCTCCCCCTGATGAACCCATGCTGACTACTCCTGATAACCTACTTTTCTTCCAGTTGTGTGGAGATGGCATCTAGCACAAGCTGGTCCATCACCTTTCCAGGGACAGAGGTGAGGCTGACTGGCCTGAAATTACCTGGATCTTCCTTCTTGCCCTTTTTGAAGGCTGGAGTGACATTGGCTAACCTCCAGTCTTCAAGCACCTACCCCATTCTCCAAGACCTCTCAAAGATGACAGAGAACGGTTCAGCAGTCACCTCCACCAGCTCCCTCAGCACCCATGGATGCATCCCATTGGGTCCTATGGATTTATGAACATTGGTGTTGCCTAGGCACTCTTGGACCGCCTCTTCCCTGACTAAAGGGAAGTCTTCCACCCCCCAGACCTGCTCACTAACCTCCAAGGTCCGGGATTCCTGAGGGAGAGCTTTTTCACTGAAGATGGAAGCAAAGAAGGCATTCAGTATCTCCACCTTCTCAGCATCACCTGTTACCAGAACACCCCCTTCACTTAGTATGGGAGCCACATTCTCCCTAGCCTTCCTTTTACTGTTGACATACTTAAAAAAGCCTTTTTTATTATCCTTTATCACCTCTGCCAGATTCAATTCCAGGCGGGCTTTAGCCTTCCTCATCACATCCCTGCAGGCCCTGACTACATTTCTGCATTCTTCCCAATTGGTCAGATCCTTTTCCACATATTATGGACCTTCTTCTTCCCTTTGAGTTTGTGCACGAGCTCCTTGCTCATCCACACAGGTCTCCTGCCACCCTTTCCTGATTTCTTGCTCACAGGGACGCACTGATCCTGAGCTTGGAAGAAAAGCTGTTTAAATGCTGACCAGCTCTCACAGGCCCCCTTACCTTCTAACACCCTAGCCCACAGGATAATTCCAAGCAGATCCTGAAAGAGATCAAACTTGGCTCTCCTAAATTCCAAGGTAGCAATCCTACTTTTTGCTTTGCTTCTTCTACTCAAGATCTTGAACTCCACCAACTTGTGGTCACTACAACCCAAGCTGCCCTCAACCTTTACTTCCTTGACAAGCCCTTCTTATTAGTGAGAATAAGATCCAGCAACACCCCTCCCCTTGTCAGTTCCTCCACCACCTGCATCAGAAAGTTGTCTTCAACACATTGCAGGAACTGTCTGGACCAGGCTTGCCTGGCCATGTTGCTTATCAAGCAAATATCTGAATAATTGAAGTCCCCCAAAAGCACCAGCACCTGGGGTCGTGATGCTACTTCCAGTTGCTTATGGAAGGCCTCATTGACCTCCTCCTCCTGATTAGGGGGCCTGTAATACACACCCACAACAGTGTTACCCATACCTTGATTCTCACCCACAAGCTCTCCACTGTTACTCCACTCTCCCTCAGGTGGAATTCCATACATTCTAGCTGCTCTCTCACATGAAGAGCAACTCCACCACCCCGCCCCACCGGCTGATCTTTCCTAAAAAGCACATAGCCCTCCATGACAACATTCCAGTCATGTGAGCTGTCCCACCATGTCTCCATATTCTCCATGAGATCGTGGCCATGTGACCGCACGTAGATCTCCAACTCTTCCTGCTTATTTCCCATACTGCGCGCATTAGTGTACAGACACTCTAGGGAAGCAGCATCCCCCTGCCCCTCTCCATTCCTTTGAACTCCACCCTCATCACCCATAAGCTCTGTTTTGAGCCTCGAACTACTCGCTCAACCCTAGTGGCCCTCATTTTGTCCCATTCCCCCTTCTTACCTAGTTTAAACACCTTTCAGTGAGTCCCGCCAGTTCCTGGGCTAGGATCCTTTCACCCCTTGCAGACAGGTGAGTTCCATCTGCAGCCATCATGCGAGGAGCCTAGTAAATTGACCCATGGTCAAAAAAAAAACCAACAAAATTGTTGTGCCTGCACCAACCTCTGAGTGATTTTATTAATGAGGAGGGCTTTTTTTGTCAGTGTCTCAGTGTCCTTCCCCACCACTGAAGGGATAGAAGAGAAAACCACCTGCGCACCCGCTCCATAAAGTACCCTCAAATACTTGAAGTCATTTTTTATAGCCCTCAGGCTTCTCTCAGCAGCAGCATCACTGCTGACCTGAACTACCAATAAGGGATAGTAATCAGATGGGCGAATAAGACCAGGAAGCTTTCTAGAGATATCCCTTACCCGTGCCCTAGGGAGGCAGCACACTTCCCTACGGGTGGGGTCAGGCCAACATATAGAGCCCTCAGTTCCTTTTAGAAGGGAGTCACCAACGACTAGCACCCTGCTTTTTTTGCTGTAGGAGGCAGTCTTCAAGCGTGGAGCAAACCGCCTCCTCTAGAAAAGCTTGGAGGTTGTCCCTCCACTTCATTCTCAGCCACCTCAACCTCCAGTTACGTAGTATCTGCAACTGTCTTTTTCATTTGATAGGAAAATTGGCATTTTCCCCAGTTGAAATGATGTTTTCAAATTTTTTGTTAATTTATTTCGAGCTTCTAGGTTACATAGAAGTTCTTATCTTTTTTGACCTTGTTGAAAACAAAGATCATCCATACAGAAAAAGTAATACAGCCACTCTGTCTGAATGGCTTTTACAATTCCTACTGCTATAAACAATGACTATATAGCATACTGTAATACACTACCATTAACCATAAGTTCTGTATTAACTTAATAGAAAGAGCTACATTTTCAGAAAAGAAGTGAATAGAGTGCTGTATGATCTCTGTTGCCTTTATATACTGTTAGAAAAAAAAAAGAAAAAAAGAACTGTGCCTCCTCCAGATGTCATTTGAGTTCTAAATCAGCAAAGAGATACTATAACACCGAGATTCCCTTTCTCACTGTTGAACATAATGTCACCAGTTAGTTGGCTTATCTATACCAGGAAAGCACTTACCTTTATGTTCTGACATCTTTTTGTTTGTGTGTGTGTGTGTGTGCGTGCGCGTGCACATGTGTGTGTGCTTACCTATATCTAATTGATGTGTTTCAGATGAATGTTCAGTTTCATCTCTGTGGTAGAGGGACTTTAATGCTTCAGTTTCGGGTACCCAAACTTCCAGCTCTTAGTACCTCAGTGATGCACTGACTGAAGATAATTGTTTCTCCTGATGTAAACGTGTCCAAAATTAACAATGTTTAGTTTGTTTAGTTAGTTTGTTTGTTTTCCCTTCATGTTTTGATTTAAATGTAGGTATAAAAAAAAAAAAAGAAAAAAAGCTTCCTTGCAAAGTACAAGTAAATCAGTCTTTCTTGAGTCGTGAAGTTGAAATTAGAAGAAGTTGATCTTTTCTTCAGACCACCTTAGGAAATTTCTGTACTTAAATTAGTGCTTTTTTACTAGTCTTTTCAGATGGTTTAGGAGGAAAGATTCAAAAAATGATGTGCAAATTCCTTATTTGGCTATAACTTGGTTGTAATGTGTATCCTGTGAGATGATTTCTGTGGATGTATAGGTGTTTTGAGTGATAATCGCTTCAACTTTTTTTCTCAGCAACAGCCATGTTCCTGTATATTGTGTTGTGTTGTTGCTTTGTTTGTTTTGTTTTGCTTTGCTTGTTTGTTTTCTTTTTGTTTTGCTTGTTTGTTTTCAGTTACATTTGATATTAGAAAATTCCAAATATTCTGTTTGTCAGGATTCATCGTAAACCTGAAGGAGAAGTTTACTTGATTTTTTCATCTTATGCCACAGTTTTAAAAGGTAGTTGTTTACATACGACTATCAACAGATAGAAAATATGAACCTTCCCAAGTATATAGGAGACAACCCATTGATTTCAGGCTTTGGATTAAGGCCTAAGAGAATAGAACATAATAAAGCAGATGTTTCCTCCTTCCTTAGAATCTTTAGAAGCTTATCTTTTTATTTTGTTTTTAAATTCCCAGGTACCGGAAGGATAATATCTGTCTGAGTTACTTACGTGAACAGAAAAGAGAATCAAAATATAACTAACCTTCCAGAGCTTCATCTATGATGCAGAGTAATTGCTGTACGTATTTTAATAAGGAAATTACTGCAGTGTAACTCAGGCCCTCAACAGTGTGAAGACTTTTAACCTTTCTTTCTAATTCAGTGAAACTCAAATTCAGTTCTTGAACAAAGTAGAAATGAATGCAGAACAGATTGTAAGGCATATAAGCTGCCATTCTGGTATATATTGAGAGTTGAGTTCTAGGGTCAGTATAATTTCCTAACTCGAGAATAGTTGTGTTTAAATACTTATTTCATCTCATTCAGTGAAATGAAATAACTTTAAAGTTACTTAAGAATGAGTCACCAATTCCTTAAGTTCCAATAATCTGAGAGTGAAGAGCAGTACAGTATGATTCTCCAATACATAGAATGCCTTCAATGAAGAAGAAAATATTTTGGTCCTCAATAGTTAGGAGTGCTGCATTATTCATTTTTTTAAAAAGTATTATATTTTTATGGGATGTCTGTATCTTAATTCAGTGTTGAAAATTGATGTTTGTCAATACATCAGTAGTTCCATATTGAGTTTTTGCATCTTCTAACACATTGTATATATTCCCTTCCCTTCCCTTCCCTTCCCTTCCCTTCCCTTCCCTTCCCTTCCCTTCCCTTCCCTTCTTCTCTTCTCTTTCTAGTATTTCTTAGCATTATTTATAAGTAGACAATTTACTATATATACACATATATTCTGTTCCCAAAATGTTCACTCTTTTTATTGTTTTCCAAGGTGGGAAACTTGTCACCTAATAAGATTTCTAGTTTCTGATGTGTTACTGTTATTATTATTATCATTATTTTCACTGTTTGGAGAAGTCAGTGTCCCCTCCTTAATTCTGTGGACAATTTCAGAGGAGATTACATAATTAAAAGTATAATAACACTCTTTACAAATTTGTAAGTCCCACTTTTATTTCATTTTGAGCTTCTACTGACTCTTTTTCACATCTCTGTTTAGGAGCATAGGAGCATGCTCTATGTTATTCTAAATACTGTAGTGTATGGTTAATCACTATGATTTATAGTTAAAGTTTCATCAAAATGCTTGTCTGATCCAGATCCAAATAAGTATTTATTTATCCTATTTCTTCTCTCTCTCCTTTTTTTTTTTTTTTTTTTTTTTTTTTTTTTTTTTTTAAATGGAGCTTAGTATGGCATTTCCAGACACAGTTTAATTTTCTGGTTTATCAGATCAATTTGTCACAAAGATCAGATACAGGTGAAAAAGAAGATCATCAATTCCTATTGTGTATGGGGCTGGATAACTCTGAAATTGCTTTGAATTAGAGTTCATTGTTTACCAGTGGGGAAGAGAAAGACCTATTTTGTACTGCAATTTGCAGTCACTGAGTTATAATTGGAGAACACAGAAATACTAGCCTGACTATACTTAGTTATTGATAGACAGCAGTGACTAAAGCTGAAATAAACTAATGATAACCTTAGGCTTCCCTCTACCTTCTCCCTTTAGAACAGAAGCAACCATGAATCATCAGTACTTCCTTTTCTTCCCTCGAGCCCTTAAAAAAAAAGTCTGGATAAGTAGATTTTCTGAACAAGTAGATATTGGCAATACTTGTCCACTGAGGGCAGCACTAGAAGGAACTGGTTTGTAAGGTGCAGGTAGTATGTGTAAACTGAGAAATCTTTATGGATTGTGTTGCTAATAAGTAACTTGCCAGCAGAGGAAGAAAGACAAAGAAATCAGCTGATTTTCATCTAAGCGCTATCTAACTCCTATAGTTACCCAATGAAAATAGGCTCACATTTTAAATGTAACTCAGAGATTTGCAGTTAGACTTGCTGTAGCTGAACAGGAATATATTTTCTGTTCATAATTGAGTCAAGTAATAAATGATCAATAACAATTATCTAATCAAATACTGTATATCAAAAAACTGATATATGCATATCAATTATAGGACTTCTATTGATTCAGAGGATCATGTAGCTCCTTCCCAGAAATAAACAAGCCTGGTGTAGATTTTTTTTCAAATCAAATCTGGATAGAAAAGAAAATTTTCTGTAGGCCACAGTCTTTCTGAAATCAATGTAGAATTAAGGTAAATTTTGACATGAAGTAGTCAGTTGTGATACTGAAGCTACAAAAAAAGTTTTGGTGATTCTCAAAATTAGGTTCTAGAAATGGAAAAAAAAAAAAAGACAAATAAACCTTCTGACATTTCTTTCCCTTCTGGCTGCAGAAGTTGGCTAGATGACAGAAAAGAAGGGGCTGTGTCTCCATTTGTTATGCTTTCCTGTGTAAAAACATAAGACTATCAGCAGTTCTGTGGATTTTATACAATTTCAAGCTATCTTCTATCAGGCAGGATATTTCAAAACAATATATACTGACTAATTTCATATATCTAAAAGATTGGCAACCAACTTGAACTGGGAATCTAAGAAAATTCTGGCTTCTGGTTATCTGATGGAAGGACAATACAGAAGGTACAAATAATTCAGCAGGTTTCTGGATTTCACTCATGATTACTTCTTGTCAAAAGTGATTGAAGATCTAAGAGAAGATGCTCCATTGAACCAAAAAAAAACTATCAATCAGAATAATTAAGGATGGATATCAAGTCAGGAGACAGTCTTGCTTTCAGTGACTTTGTGATAGTGGAGTTCTGGACTGTGATAGGTGATCAAGGCAAACAGCAAGATTTGAACCCTGGGATTCATGACAACAGACTCAGGGATCTACTTAGAAGGCTCCCATCAGATATAGCCTTGGGAAGAAGAAAGGTCCAGGAGACCTTGTGAATATTCAGGGATCACCTCCAAGATGAAAAATACCTACTCCCTTTGAGGAAGATTAGAAGCAACAGAACTTCATGGATGAGAAAGAAGTTCCTAACTAATGCAAAACAAAACAAAACAAAACAAAAAACCAAAACGAACAAAACACACACATACACCCACACACACAAAGAAAAACAAAACAAAGTAAAACAAACAAACAAATTAAAACAAAACAAAACAAAACAAAACAAGAAGAGTGAAAGAAGCAGAAGCAGAGACTAGTGACCTGTGAGGAATGTAGAAACACTGTCAAACCTGAATGGAACACGTTAGGAAAGAAAAAGTATGGTCACCGGGAGTTGGATTTAATAAGGGTCATCAAAACTCTTAGACAGCTGCATCAGAAGAAAAAGAAAGACTAAGAAAATACAAGCCTACTGCTGAATGAGATAAGGCGTTGATTACAAAATGTGAAAAAGTCTGAGGTATTCAATATCTTCATCGTGTTCTCACTGGTAAGACTAACCTTCAGAAATGCCAGCTTCCTCAGACCATGTGAAGGTCCAAAGCAAAGAAGAATCACTCTCACTGTGGAGGAAGATCATCTTAGGGAATATTTTTTAAAAATACATATATAGAGAGGTCTATATGACTTGATGGGTTGTCCTCACAGGTGCTGAGGTAGCTATCTGATGTCAATGGTAATCAATAGCGGCTGTGTATTGACATCATGGAAGCTAGGGGAAGTTTTTCATTCTTCTATGAAAACAAAGATTACTCCCTCCTTTTAGCAGGCCAAGAAAGAGAAACCAATTAACTACAGAATGGTTAGCGTCACTTGGTCCCTAGAAAACTGATGAAGCAAATAATACTGGAAACTATTCCAAACACATGAAGAGTAAGGTAGTTTGAATCTTTAGCATGTATTTATGAAGGAGGAATTGCACTGAATTAAGTGTTAAGTAAGGAGACCTTAATCAGCTTCATAGATTTCTACGATGAGACGACTATTGAAGAACAGTATCTGGTGTTTGTACCAACTTTAATACAGCTTTCAATATAGTCTCCTATAAGTTCTTTATAGATAGATTCAAGTAAAGGTAAATAGGTAAATGGATAGTGTTGTGATCTGAAAAGTGGCTAAAAAATTAGGTGTAAAGAGTAATGATTAGTAGTTCAAAGCCCCACTGAAAGCCAATGACCAAGGTACCCTAAGGATCAACATAGATTCCAGTATTGTTCATCGTCTTAATAAGTAACTTAGATGAAATGACAGCCTACTCCCCCAGTAGTTGATAGAATAGTGGGAGGAGTGGTTAAGACCCCAGGTGATTGTGATGCCATTCTGAAAAAACCTGGACTAGTTGGAGAGGAAATGGGCAAGTGAGAATCTTGTGCAAATTCAATAGAAGGAAATGCTAGTCCTATAACTATTAATGCAGTTCCATGTACCAGGATAAGCTCAGTTTTGAAAAGCTGGTGTCCTGGTTTTATCAGTATTCCATATATTGACATCATGCAGCAAGCTGTTTTCATGATAGAATATAGTACATTTCCTTGATCGGCCCCTGTGAGTATTAGCTCACAGGAGTTCTGGCTCTCCAAGAAGAAAATACACTGAGAAGGGAAACTACAGTCCCCAGATGTCTCAAGTACTCCCCACCGATTTCCAATTCTGGGTAAAGGAGGTAGAATAGCAAAGCGATGGGTGAGGAGATCTCTTCCATTTCTGGTGGTACAGTGAGTAACATGGTTAGAATTTCTCTCTCTCCCATTTGTTTTATTTATTTTTTTCTATCATATTGACTTACATTCTTTTATCATTTGTAGTAAATTAGTTATCCCTCCTTATCTTGATTGTGTTCTTTGTACCTCTTCCCCTCTTGAAAGAGCAAGGAATGAAGCAGAGGGAAGGCCTGTTGCTAACAACAGAATCAACTAAACAGTGACAGCTGGAAAGGATCTTTGCAGGAAGGGAACTGAGATTACTGGTGAATGACAAGAGGACAGGCCAACAATGCGCCCCTAAGGTAAAGATTGCCAACCGTTTCCTGAGCTGCATATGGAAGATCTTTGCTAGCAGGATGAGGTAGATGACCTTTCCCCTTTACAGAGCCTTCAGGAGACATATCTAGAGTGCTAGATCCTGTTCATAGAATCACAGAATCACAGAATTGCAGGGGCTATAAAGGACATAAAGAGATCACCAAGTCCAAGCCCCCTGCCAAAGCAGATACCCTACAATAATAATCTCCTCTCCTCTCCTCTCCTCTCCTCTCCTCTCCTCTCCTCTCCTCTCCTCTCCTCTCCTCTCCTCTCCCTTCCCCTTCCCCTTCCCCTTTCCTTTCTTCAAGCTCAGGATTTGAAGTTTCACTGTTGGCTAATGTTAGAAATAAGATATTAGAATAAGGAGAATACTGGACTGTAACATATGAGTGTTTACATTTGTGACAGAAGAAAGGGATCAAGATTGTTTGTCAAGATCTTTTAAGCACTTTCCTTGAAACTCTTATTCTCCTACAAAATAACACAAGTGCATTCTGTTTTTAGATGATACTTCCAGTGTACTTATGGCCCTGTGCATGGAAGAATAGAAACGTCCACTCTTACTATAAGTGAGATTTAGAAAAAATCAGAGCAGCATTATGTATGTAACTCCCTTTGAAGAGTAAAGGGTCAGTTTGCAAACAATAGAAATCACAGCAGATTGAGCCTTCATCATTCATTTTGTTATAATAGCATTCTGATAATTACATACTCAGTATGTGTTAATACATCCTGGAATCCCACCAGGAGAAACTGATGGACATCTTTTCCTTCGTACACACCAATTATTTCTAACAACATCATAAAGATTTTAACTTCCTACAAGAAGAATTATTACATCTAATATTTCTAGGAGATACTGGCAAATGTATTGCACTATGAAATTAATTCTCACTGAACTGAGTAAACAGTTAGAAAAAATATTTGATGTAACCTGCTGGTAACATTAGCATTTTACAGTAAGTGGATTAATCACTAACAATATGGCTAGGAAGTCCTGAGTGGAAGATGAAAGTACTCCTTGATTTTGAAACTGTTTTCGTAAATATAACTGAAGATACATGTAATCTCCTCTTATTTTCCCCACACTGTTTTTGCTACTTGCCTTACTTTTCACTATTTTTCTGCCTTTGCAAACCTCTTATTCTTTGCTTTTAATATCCTGAAAAAATTCTGGTATTATTACTTTTCAATAATTAGTCTCTCCACTACAATTAGGGAGAATCATCTCAGAATTTTGTTTCTTCTTCTCTGAACAACATCCATTTGCTGCTTTGTGTTTTATAATCTTGATTGCAAACTCTATCTGTGCCAAATTATTATTATTTTTTTTTTTCCCTGTGTTTTTATCACAACTAACACAACAGCTGAAAGTGCTATGGTAACATAACTACTGTCAAGTTTTTCTTCATGTTTGCCTTTTGTGTTCTTCACATACCTTTGTATCTTTGATATGATATGAAAGTGCATTCTCACTTTCTTCTGTTGAATATGTCAGTGTAGCTAAAGGAGAGATGATCCAGAACCAATCACTGACTCTGAAACTAAGCCATTAAAACTGGCGTGCATTCATACTATTTAGTATTAGTTCTCTAAGTCATTTGTCTGTGTAGGCTGGACCAGATGATGTTCAGAAGTTCCTTCCAATCTCAACTGCTTTTCAGTGCAATTCTGTGGAAGTCAATTGGAATCGTGCGGAATAGAGCTAAGAAGCAAGCTAATGAACTATGCAGATGACCGGTGATCCTATAATTAAAACTCTTCTTAGCCTTCTGCCTTCAGCAGAATATAGAATCTTTTGGAGTATGGTCTTTTCATATGCTCAGGTTGGGACAGGATCAAACGTTTTCCTGTCCTTCTCCCCTTTTCTCTTAACCAGTAAGATTCTTCATATGATTTCAAAGGTTGTGAAATGACAAAAGGTAATTGTCTGCAGAAGAGTCTGTCAGCTAGTTCATTACATTTTCTGTGTTCTCTTTGAAGAAATAGCAAAGGGATTGTGATTAACTTTAATAGAAATTGTGGATAATGTACACATTTTGAGACACAGTCTATAAAGTAGTATATCAACCTGAATGGTCCAGTATCTCTCCAAAGAGAAGAAAGATCATTTAATCTGCAGTTAGCCAATCCTAAGAGCTCACACTGAAGAGTACACTTATTTTTGAAGTGAAAAACATTTGGACACTGCAGACATATTTGTTAAATTTTTCCATTACTCAAACTTCTGTCCTAATAACTTATGAAATCCCCTGGAAAGAGTGAAGAAAGAAAAAATAAAAATAAAGCAGAGTTTACATTTCACAGATAAATGATACCGTCCACTAAATTACAGATAAATTACCCAGAAAAAAACAAATTATGGACTCAAAAAGTCACACTGTCAGTTACGCTTTGTTATGTGAGGCACTGACACAGCTAAAAAGGACTCAGTACAGAGTCTTGCCTTAAAGATTATTTGTTTGTTTATTTGTTTGTTTGTCGTTGTTATTGTTTCATTTGTTTATTTTCCATTCTGGAAACTTTATTTCTCATTTTATCATCAAGTCCTTGAGCCTTTTGTTTGCCAGAATAAAGCTTCTTTTTCTCTCCTGAACTTTATCTTTGCTTAGTGTCTGCATGAAACACAAGGAAATCTAAATATAAAACAGGTCATGTCTCAATAAAAAAAACGGTGGAATAAAATTACACTGCACATAAATTCTTTGAATTTGAATCCAGAGAAATGTTCTGGGATCTTGCAAACTGATACTTCCTCACAAAATACCAAGATGAGTTTGTGCTAGATGTTGAGAAAATACATCTGAAAAGTATACACTGCATGTTTCTGGAAAGGAAAAGTGTATAGTAGTTGACAGTATCATTTTAACCAGTATCTCTACCTGTATGTTTCCTTTACTTTTGTTCCTGAATGGAATCTTTTAGATGTTATTACTTCTGTCTCTTTCCTCTCTCCTTTCCCATATTTCCTATATACTCAAGTAATCTGGTAGGCTGTCTGGCTTACAGCCTATTTCTGCTGAAAATCTTGCCTTAAAAGATCATCTTTATCTGTGTGTTCTCATCTCACTCTCCTTCGCTTTGTCTAGAAGATCTCAGCCATGACCCTCGTCCTACAGCCTGAACTCTGCCTTACCATCAAGCCCACTCAATCCAGTTTTCTTTTGTACTTCCTGGAATCCACCCTTACAAGTCTCATTACTGGAATCTTTCTTGTAAACTGGCACCAGGGATTGCAGCTGAAAAGTATAGTGTGTGAGCTGAAAGAAGTTGTGTCATACAGACAGAACTTTTCATTTAGGGCAACATGCACAGAGAGGAACTATTACACCTCAGGTCAGCTATTTTTAATTCAGTTATTTCACACTAGATGCATAGGAATATTTGGTGTAAGACCTGCCTTTGTTCTAATTTTCACAGAGGGCAGACTGATATCTCCTCTTTCATCCTCACAGAACTTATTGTTTCAAAGGTTTTTTTTTTTTTTTTTTCTTCCTTTTTTTACCTCTGTATTTATCATCGTGCTTTTCACTCTTCCACAAAAAGAGGATGCCCTCCCACTAGCAGAACATTAGTCAGGAGACAGAAGAAGAAAGTCTGTTGCAGATCAACTTGTTCCATTTATTTTATGTTGTACTCTAGACAAATGAAATATCCTTTATTGCATAAGGATGGCTACTTAGAGTAGAAAATTCCAAAATATTTTTACTAAAGGTAGGCAGATGATGTATCACTGGTGTTTTCATCTATGACAACTTGGGAAACATAGTACAAGATAGGAAGCTGATATTTAGAACACACTTTAACATATTTCTTGCAAGCAGCCAATTCCATTATATAACATTTTATCTTCAGTCTCTCATATTAGGTTGCGATCCTAAAACGATGGCACCCACTGAATAATTTTAATTGAAGAGAGAGATTTTCTTCTTGAAAAGCAGTCAAGCATTGCTGATAAGGAAGATACAAACAAGAAAAATACTTAGTCAAGAATGAAGATTGCCCTTGCAAAAAATAAATATTGATAAGTCAGTGACCATCCAGTAGAGCTGAAGATAGAGCTGCTTGGCAAAGAAGAGTGTTAAAAGATGGCCCTCAATGAACATACTTTTTTAACCTGAAGCTTCAGAAGTCCATAGGAATTTAATGGATCCATTTGACATCCTTACAAGAGAAGAACTTTCGCAGAAAACATGTAAAGGAGAAGACCAAGAAAAAAAGGATATTGAACAAAATACCAGTCTCTTTTTCAAGTGATGTTCAATTATTTTTGTTGATTTTGTTTGTTCTGCTTTTCCTTTTTTTTTTTTTTTTTGTTAAATAAGATAAATATGCATGTATATACATACATATTCGTGTAATTATATTATATACATATAATTTTATACACATATTACACATAATATAAATGCATACATATGTAATTATATATATATAATTATATATATTTCATATATGTATTTATAATATATATGTGTGTGTCTCTCTTCATATCATGCAATATAGGTTAATTTACTATAGCTTGACAGCATATGTTCCTTCTGTGAAAAATAACAGTATTTTTAATGAAGTATATTTAATTTTTGTGGGTTCTTTGTTGTTATTTGTTTTTAATAACTTTTAAAATATAGTCTTATATACATCTAAGTGCAATTATATGTATATCATATACATATCCATAAATATGTATGTGTATATACATAATATATGTATATAATAAGACTTTGATGTGTTTAGAAAGATCTGCGCTAAAACTTACTAAGAGACAAGAACACTGAATTCATAACTGGAATTTTGACAAAGGAGTACACTTAAACTGTTTAGGAAGAAGGATTACTCACATGGAGTAAAAAAATTCTTTTCAATCTTTAAACAGATTTAGACAAAAACTACTTTTCAGGAGAGTGCCTTGAAACTGCAAAGTAATGTCTGTACTGCTTCAGTATGAATGCCAACAAACTCAAGACCATGAGTCATCCAAATAGATAGATATTCCCAGTAAGAATCCCAGTAAGAGCTGAAGTGTTGTGATTTTGCTTCTTTGTTTCAGGGAAGCAAAGTAGCCTATTCTGAGAAGTGGAGTGCATAGTGAGCTGAGAAAATAAAAATAACTTCATCTTGCCAGTACAGAATTTGTAGATGTTTACGTCTGTCTTTATGGTATGCAATATAGGCTAATTTGCTATGACTTTATATCAGAGGTTCCCTTTTTGGGAAGTAACAGAGTATTTTGAACAAAATATATTGAATTTTTGTGGTTTTTGTTGTTGCCATTGTTTGTTTTTAATTCTTTCTGAATATAATCTTGAGGACAGATCATTCATTTTAAATACACATGAATTAGACTGCAAATTAAGTTTTGATTCAGTTTGTAGCAGTTTTTATGTTTTTCTTTTTTTTTCTTCCTGATAATAAGAAATGTGCTACTCACTAATATAATGCTCAGGTGGATTGATAGGCTAGCGTGTGAAATTCCTGCACCTCTGAAAAACTGGAGCAGTGGAACAGTTGTAACACTATGTGTACTCATTAAGTCCAGAGATTGAACAGCATGTATAATGTTTTTATATCTAATGCAGTTAGGTATAATTACATGATTTGCAAATGAAACAGCATTGCTATTTCTCTAAAGTTCATTTAGCTGTACACAAATGCATAATATACTTAGATATTAGTTACACAAGCATTTTAGATGTAATTAGTATAATAAAATTTGAAATGTTACAGAATATACTATGACATCTGTGAGAAAGAGAAGGAGAGCGAAGATGCAGAGAGCCACTGTACACGTCTCATGCTTTATTAAGTCACAATGTCAGCATTTGCAAGACATTTTAAAGCAAACAGGCAACAAACAAGTATAAATTTCATTATTCATTATTTACCTCTTACTAATTGCATGTGATATTACCAAGGCCTTATTTATCTTCCTCCGAAAACTTACAGAAGTACTGTAAATTTCAATTTGAGTACACAGTAAAATAAAATTAATTGTTTTCAATTGAAAAATGTGATATATATGACACTATAAATTTAATGTCTGGAATTATAAATGTGCTGACGTCACATTTATAAAATTTATTTTCAGTGGTAAAAAAAATTGCATAAGATTGACCTCAAATTTGATCCATAGGCAACCTGATCTTGCTGGGGTTTCTCTGTTCATTGCAGGGAGTTGGACTAGATGACCTTCACAGGTCCCTTTCAACTTTAAGGATTCTATGGTTCTATGATTCTATAAATTTCAAATCTAAATCCATAGTGGTGTTTTTTTATTTTGTTTTGTTTTGTTTTTAGTAAATTCCTTTACTTTTCACCTAGATTTTCACTCCTAATAGGCACCTTGCCATTGTTAAAATCAATCACTGATTCTTAAATGTTTTTGGCCATATCTCATGGTTTGGTACTGAGACTAAGCCATATAAATTCAGTTTCTTTCCAGAAGAGCATGGAAGCTAAGACTAAGTTCAGGGGAGAAATTGATGGACTGAAAACCTATTTCTCAATGGATTATTTCAAATTGACTGTCTGGAAATGATCTATTTCAGGCACTGCTGGTGAAGTCTCTTAAGGCAATAGAGGAGTAAGCATCTGAAGCAAAGGGATTGGAAAGAGTATGGCCTGATAACTTCCTGCTGGCATTACAGATTGCTTTTGTGGGTTCAGACCCATTGCCTAGAATATTCCCCTTGAAAGCATTAAGTTTGGTCTCATCATATTCCATCTATAGATCGAGCACAAACTTCCAATTTTCTGAGATACATATTCTGTTAATAATTTTAATACTAATGGTTTCTTATTTCTTTTCTATTTCTCATTTTATTAATCCATAACATGTAATCATATACATATGATATGCATATGATATATGAATACTGTGGCAAGTGGTTTCTAAGTTTACATTCTTTGTCAAAAAAGATGCTTCACTTTGCCTGAAATATGGCACAGCATAATTTCACCTGGTTTCCCTAGCTTTCAGGTTCTGAGAAATGGTCTTTCTCTGTTCAGCTTTAGTCACAGCTTACATGAGAGGTGAATAAATACTGTGTTTGTCTTATTCTTTTCAGGCTGTGTATGCTACACTGGGTTATATTCCTCACTACACAGACTGTAGCAAAATAAATCTATATTAGTTGTTTATTACGGTATAGCATACACAGTGGTTCTGCCTGAATCTGTTATTGTGCTACATTTTCACTCTTTGTCCTAACAAGTCTACAAATTTGCATTACTCATAATTGTATCTAGAACACTAAATTTGACAATGTGAGGTTATAAGAGTATTCATTTTATGACTCATTATAGAATTATTCCAAGATAAACTGTACTTCGGCCTTCCAGGCCTATTGACATCAATAACAACATATGCTTAGGTATGGGTTTCCTAACACAGATTTTCAGTCCTCTGGTTCATTACTTTTATTAAAGCAAAAATGTATGCTCATGGCAACTGTGACACCTTCACTACGTCTTCATTTTGCTGTTTACACAAAGTAAATTCTTTTATGGACATTACCCTCTGTGCACTGAAGAGCAAAATGCCTGAGCAAGCTGAAAATCAACAAAGCCTAGAATAAGATGCAGAATAGTAGTATCTTTTTGGAAAGGAACTTTCTATGATCTGGAAATAATTTAATAAGAGATGCCTTGGCTCTTATGCTCTACTTCATTTTCCAGGTCTAAACTTGTATTTCTGCCAGATGCTGTATGATGCAATTGTACCTTCCTCATTATGTGTCAAATTAAAACTTCCTGTGCTGTATTCAAAGGTATTGGAGGTAAACCTTTTCCTGTTGTATATATATTCTTTAGATTTCCTAGATCATTGTAGTTGCTTTTCTGCATCATTTTGATTACATAGTAATTCCATGTAGAGGATTTTTCATGGAGTTACCTTAATTCTTCTATAACCTTTGTTGTCTCTAGAGGTTATATTTTGAAATAAAACTGTCATGCTTTCTATTTTGATGGCTAATGTTCTACTTAGGCCTCAGAATAGCAATGGCAAATATTTTGGGGGTTTTCTTCCATCATTTCATTTGATCTTCACTTTTAAATATTTCTTAGACTCTGAGGAGACAAAAAGTAAAAGTGAAAAGCTAACTATGGAACTTAAAAAAAAAAAAAATGGAGAAAAAGATACAGAAAGAAAGAATTCATATTCCTTATAGCAGTTTGCAAAGGAATAACTGGCTAGTATGCTTTTAGACATGGCTATTCCCTGAAACCAAGCTTTTTTCCATACGTTATTTGTTTCAGATTCAACGCTGGGCCAGAACCAGCTTTTATAGGGTCTCCTGCACAAAATAAATAAATAAATCCAAACTCTCTTCTTTGATTTATATAGCTAAAATGTGAGACTTAATACTATTAAAGCTCTTTACATCTTCAAAGTATTGAAAAATGCTTAGCTCTATGGCATCAAAAAATGTTAGTTCCATTTCGCAGATGGGCTAGAAAATTCGGCAAGTCTGCAGAGCAAACCAGTCCCAGAACTGGCAACAAATCCCAGCAGTCACAACTGTCACTGCTAGGATTAGATCACTTTGGTCTCTTCAGTGTTCAAATAACATGATAAGCCTTTACCATTTCTGAATAATTCTGCTTGTCACTGGATAATTTGTCTCATAGCGGCAGGGAAAAGAGAACAGTAAAGAAGAAGGAAATGAAGGTGATTTCACAGTTCCGTCATTCAATGATAAGGTGTTTTTAGGGCTGCTGCCAAGGGAAATACAGAGACATCAGTTTCTCTTGTCAAGAATGACTGCAGCCATATGCAACTATTTATTTCAGTTAGTTATAGGTTCTATTATGGAATAACCTCCAACTGGGGTAACCTTCCCATGGACTGTAGTTCAAAAAATGCTACGATGTGGGTCTTTTCCACAGAGCATACTTCGTTATGGGTGTACTGCTTCTGAGTGGGTCGTATCTGGGCCCCAGTTCTTAGACAGCCTGGCCTCAGACAACCTGCTCCAGTGTCGGCTCCCCTTTAGGGTCCTCAGTTTCTACCATTTGTCTGCTTCTGTATTGGCTTTCCACAAGCTACAGCTTTCTTCAGGCCACATTGACATACTCCAACACCGTCCTCCCTGAGTTGCGGAGGGACACACTTTGTCATTATGGTCTTCACCATGGGTTGCAGGGAAATCTCTGCTCTGATGCCTGGCACACAACTTCCCCCTCCTTCTCTGACCTTGGTGCCTACAGAGCTTCTTTCACATGTTTTACTCATTTCTCTCACAGCTGCTACACAGTGCTTTTTACCCTTTTTTAAATAAGTTATTGTAGGGGCAACACTATTTATCAGTTCAGATTTGACCAGCAGTGGAGTCCTTTTGGATCTAGCAGGAAACAACTGGGTGTAACTTGAGAGCAGATCCTGATCTTATCTCATAAAGGCCATCACCTCAGCTGCCTTGTTACCAAAACCTTGCTGTTTAAACATTATTATTCACAGGAATGGAGATAAAATATCTTTTGCATTAATACCCAATAAATGTTGAATCTGAAGGCTGTGTTGCATCTAATAAAGCTATGTTTGTAGACTTTAAGCATACTTCAGACAAATTTGGTTAAGCTGTCAATATTAACCCAACTGCTTTTTCACTAGGAAGCTAATTAGTCTACTGAGTTAGAACACACTAACTGATTTTGAATAGCTTATCTTTCAGCTAATAAACCTTTTTTTTTTTTTTTTTTTTTTACACAAATGCTTATAATTTCATTATAATATGACAAATACAACTTCAGGGTGCTTTCTGATGTTTCATCTTTGCTAAGACCCAAGTTTAACAACTCATTGTAAAACCTCTACCTTTTGTTGAAAGAAATAAATAAACATTTTGGCTGTTTCAGTGCTTATAATACATATTAACCTTCGTTAACTTAGTTAGCCTTATAATACATGTTAACTTTAGTTAAATTTAGTTGTCTGTCCTCTTACAGACAGAGGGTTGCACAGAAAATTGAATTCTCTGCATAGAGAATTAGCTCCATTACAAAAATCATGGTAACATGTCATCCTTTCAAAATAACATTTTACAAAACTTTGAAACATTATTGACTAATTAGTAGAAAAGGAAGCAGAAATAAAGGCTCCTTTTACTACGAAATGTGTTGAAATAGGATCTACAGGAATGTGAAATTATTGTTTGAACTTAAAAAAAAATATGCTTCTTCATGAATTAATATTTTGAAAGCATGTTGTAAAATTTCTGACTTGTTAAATACACTATGCACAAGACACAGATTGTGGATTGCTGGAGCTTGATATGCAGAATAGTTCACTGTAACTAATAAAGAATAAAAAGAAATAATCACTTAATCCTGTACTCACTAGAAACAAAAGACAGTAGAAGAAAGAAGTGATGGTATGAAAGAAGTCCTATTGGCATTTACAGAATTCATAGAATTTGAAGAAATATATTCAGTTTCTGAGAGTCTAGAATAGTTTGCAGAAATGTGTAAGATTCCTAGGAGCTCTACTAGTTTCTTAGACTATTGCATTTTGAACAATCTTTTTACACTGTCAACTTGATGTTTATTTATTTACCCCATTGAGAAAATCAGAAAAAGCACATACATTAATTTCAGACTTAACATTTTTATTCAACATAACTAAGTATCTCTATCAGAGTATTTATTTGATCTTACACATTTATCCTTCTGTTCTGATGCAATATTAAACCTGAATGCTTTTGAAGACAAGTTACTGTAGAATAGTAATTGAAGTTGTTTATAAACATTTAGAGTTCATAAGTGTAACATTATCCTCTATAATAATTTGTTGATTGAGCTGGCAGAAGACAATGGGTTTTGATTAGATGGTGCTGTCTCATTAATATGTATGGTTCTGTATCTCCGTTTTATTCCCACTTATGTAAACATATTCAGAGTGGGGGGAACAACTTATTTTTCATTGTTAGTTCTGCATGATTTTACATAATTGCAGACATTCTTAAACCTCTTCCAATGTATTGAGACCCTGATCACCAATGACCTATTTACTTCCATCAATGTGATCAACAGTCACCTGAAATCAACAACTGACAACTGAATGAAACTGTCTTACTAGATACAACACTGGAAGATTCCAGTTTACTTTCAAACAACAGAGAGTTAGCAGATGGAAAATAACTCAATGCCAGCCCTTTCCTTCTCAGTAGGTGAATATTAGATTTAATTTTGGACTTTGCTGCCACAAGGAGGTAGACAAATAACAATTCTCACAAGGAGAACCTGGAAGAGTAAGTCAAAGGCTGAGAAAATTGGCCTTTCTGTTCCCACACATATGAAGGGAGAATTGTCTCCTTCCAATTTATAGGAGGGAGATGAGGTTCTTTTAATATCTGTATATCTGGTGTGAGATTAAGAAACAATGGTTCAAATGTTGGTCCAACCAGTTTATTATAAATCCTAATCAGGGAGACAGGGAAGGGAAGGAGGGAGATAGAAAAGATAGGAGAGAAGCAAGAATTGCGTAAAGTGGGGATAGTCACCACCAGGATCCCAGTGGGGGGGAAGAGCAGCAGCATGACCAGCTTCGGGCAGCAAGCAGGTAGCAGGAGGCAGCAGGAGGAAGCAGCAAAACTCAGGTAGCAGGCCCAGGAGCATGCATGAATTCCATAGTGAGGAATCTGATGATGGACATCTTTGTTCTTCTTCAGCATTGTGGTAGAGCACAGAGCAAGTCCAGGAGGGAGAGAGGCAGGTCATGAGGCTTCTCATGTCAGAAACTTCTTCTTCCTCATGAGGAATCTGTTGCCAGAAAAACTCTTTATCCTTCTTCTGCCATCGTGGCATTTCTGGGCGCTTGGGTAAGAGTCATGTGCAGCACCTCCTGAGATGGCCATCTTCCTCAAGATAAACCCACACAAAAGACTGCCTCCTGGCCATTAATCTGTGGCTTATCTCTCTCTCGTTGTCCCTGGCCTTGTCCCTCAGACAAAGGATTTCACAATCCTTGCCCAGGACTTGCTTGGACTTGCTCATCTGTGTCCCCAGCAAGCTTTGAGACAATAATGTAAAAGAATAATCTCTTACAAGAATAGAGAAAGAAAGCTGATGTTAGTAAGAGTATTTGCTCTCACTGCATCTGTAGTGATTTCTTCAGATACCCCACTACATCCCTCAAGCAGTGGCTCCTTTGATTTTCCAGGGCTGAAATACACACAGCATCATTATAAGCATATACAGCAGTCTTACGTTCTAGGCATCTGCCTGGTATGGTAATATCCAAAAGTAGCCAAGACTAAATGCCTGGTCAGACTTCAACAGAAAGACCTACAGTAGCAGTCACATAAGTAGTTTTCCAGAATTTCATCTTTTATCTAACTATCTATTAATAATCAACAAAATCTTCATGGAGCTTTCTCCTGGAGCCCTTTCTAGACAATTCTTCCATTTCATTTGCAGTATGCATTAGTGTTATGTGGATACACGCACCACTAGGACTTGATAATCCTGCCAACACCGTGGTGGAATCCCAGTAGAGAAAATACTTTCTCTGTGTCCAACTTCCAGATACTTTTGCATTTCCTACCTTTCTAGGGGACCTGGACTTTGCGACTTCTTCAAAACAGGGAAAACTTTGCTTGAAATATCTCAGTAATATTTATTACAGTGATGATCAAGAAGGTCCTTTGGGTAACACTGTCTAGCTTATTAAACAAACAAGAAAACAAGGAAGCAAACAAAAGCCAAATTTAGTGTGTTCTATTATATGGGAACTATTGAATCATGGCCTGAACCTCTCCAAATTTAGTGTGTTCCATTGTATGGGAACTATTGAATCATGGCCTGAACCTCTTATTGATTTCTTGAGGCAAGCAGTGAGTCAGCAGCGGGAGCACAGGTGAAGGCAATTCACCTATGTGACTGGAAGGGATGGAGCCTCTCCTCTCCCAGACCCCATTTAAGGGCTGACTGCCACTAAGGAAGAATCTCTCTCTAGAGATTGTTCCTTTTGGAGTTTTTTCCTGTAAGCCCAGGATATGTGTAAGCTTCTCTATTCATTTCTGATTGTCCCTTTCCAACGTGGTAATCTTTCGAGCTCCACACTCTCTAAAGACCAACCTAACTCATCTGTGTATATACATCTATATACTTGTCGATTATACATCCATGAATTACCATTTCTAGGTATTCTACAGTGTGAAAGAGGATTTTTTTTTTTTCCAAATGTATGAATAGTTATTTTATTTTAACTTACTTTGAACAAGCCCTTACAACAGTTACACAGCAATGTTATCATGAGGAAAACAAATTTCCAAAACCTTAAGCCACATAGGTATGCACTGTAGTGAGTAGTGCTGGGCTATGCGGAAGGACAAGAAAGCCATCTTCACAGACCTGTTTTATGTTTCAGTGTTTATTTCTCTAAACTCATCTGGAAACAAAAGAAAATAAATTCAGGTAGCAGCATCTGTTGTTCCTGCTGCTCTGAATTAAGTTAACTTAGTTTAATCATTTCACAAAACCAAATACTCCTGTTCTGTCTCTCCAGGTGCATTCCACTTTGGCTTGGCTCGCCAATTCTTTGCATAAGTGGATTTGATCAGTGGGCCACCTGATGGATAGAGAATTGGTTGAAAGGCTGCAGACAGAGGGTGGTGATTAATGGTTCTATATCCAGATAGAGGCTGGTAACAAGTGGTGTCCCCCAGGGGTCTGTCTTGATGATGAGAGGGGGCTGCAGCACCTTCCCCTACCAAGACAGGCTGAGGGACTGGGCTTGTTCAGCCTGGAGAAAAGAAGGCTACGGGGTGACCTCACTGCAGTCTTTCAGTACCTAAAGGGAGCCTATAAACAGGAGGGGACTCAGCTCTTTAAAAGGGTAGATAACAGCAGGACAAAAGGAAACAGTTTTAAGTTGAGAGTGGGAAGATGTAGGTTGGATGTCAGGGGTAAGTTCTTTATAGAGAGAGTGGTGAGGTGCTGGAACAGGCTGCCCAGAGAGGCTGTGGATGGCCCATCTCTGGAGGTGTTCAAGGCCAGGTTGGATGGGGCCCTGGGCAGCCTGGTCTAGCATTTAATGGGGAGGTCGGTGTCCTTGCATGTGGCAGGGGGGTTGGAGATTCATGATCCTTGAGGTCCCTTCAACCCGGGCCATTCTGTGAATGACTATGAACTATATACAACTTTTAATTTCTTTTTTAGTAAAGAACTATATTACCTGCTTTGGATGGACTTATTTTTTTAAACACAGATTTGTATGGACTCTCTCTTCCTGTTTTACATTGGCTGAACACACAAGAAAAATAGTGTTCAGCCCATGAATTATGTGGGAAGTAATTGTCTGGTGATTTTTATGGAGCAGACAAATTCCAACACTTTAGAGGACATGGTGGATGTTTCTTTTTTATAAGAGATGGGAGGAAAGGATGAGATTACATACTGACTTTAATTCTGGGTACTATTGTGGGCTGTTATGCTTGAACATGCCATTCATCCATAAATCTATCCAAACCTTATTGAACTCTAGGGTAATGCATAACCTTCTGCATTCACAAACTGTCCAGCAGACACTCACACAAAAGACACAGAAATCAGTTTCATAGCAGAAAAATGCTAAATATATAACTTTCTTCTGCCAGACATGGAAAAAGCATAGTTTAATTTGTAAATAACACCTAGATCTGTCTTTAAAAAGTAACATAAACAATGAAATGGTGAAGAATGTAGTTATCTCACTACATTCTCTTTTTACGGAAATTACTCAGTTTATAAATTATTCTCAAGCTCATATTTGGTAGGAAAAAGAGGGAAAGCAGTGGTATCAGCAACCCTTTTTTTCTTAACCAGATTTTCCTATGTTCCTCCTCAGGCAGACAAATGGGCCACCCCTCACTGTAGCATGCCTTATCAGGACACAGTTTTACATCCAGTTCTATAATATTAGGTTACATCTACCAGACTATTCCTTCTTTCAGTGAAGAGCTTGTGTGGATCAGCTTCATAGCATAGGCTCTTATCAAGGGACTCTTCAAAGAGAGGTAAAAAATATGGCAAAACACCATGAAAAGAGCTGTCAGGAAAGCAAGGGAACCCCAGCCTTCTGCTGAGAGGGAAGAGTGGAGACCCTGAGGGGTGTTGCTGATGTAGTGTGGATGGAACCAGCAGTGATAGCAGCCAAAAATGGCAGCAGTAGTTAGTGCAGACAGGGCAAGGAGGGAGGATGGACTATCCTTTCCCATTCAGGAGACCAACTCACCTATCAGCTGCCTCTCAGACTACAAATTTAGCCATGGTCTCCACTAGGCAGAAAGCTCTTGCCAAAAAGAGTGTGGCAGCCCAGATGGAGTGCCTGCCCAGAAATGCAGCTGCAGCGAGAGTTTGGGCCTGTTGCTACCATTGGGCAGCAGCAGGGATAGCACATGCATGAGGTGTGAACAGGTGGAAGATCTGCTCAGTATGATGGCAGAGCTCAAAAAAGACATGGAGAAGTTAAGGCACATCAGGAAGTGTGAGCAGGAGGTAGACTGACTTGTGGAACAACTCCCTGCCATACTTGCAGGGAAGTCAACAAGGTGATAAATGTCAATCAGTGGTGAACCCTCTGCCCTGTTGCTGTCAGGCAAAGGAAGGCTTCAAATCTAAATGATAAAGAGGAATGGAAATGAGTCTCTTCTTGGTGTTGAAGGAAAAGCCTCTCCCTCCTACCTTGATATTCTAGGTGCCCCTATGTAATAGATTTGAGGCTCTAGAACTTGAGAGAGAGAAGGAAGTAGCAGAAGGCTGTCCAGAACAAAGTGGTCAGCTGCATGTCTTAAGGCTGCCTCTGCCAAGAATGAAACAAGGGTAATTGCCATGGGTGACTTCCTTCTGGGGGAGAGGGGGTTGGGGGATGACAGATGAACTCATGTGTTGGTCAGATCCTACCTGCAGGGAAGTGTGCTGCTTCCCAGAGGCTGTGTCAGGGATGCTGCTAAAAAACTTCCTGGTCTGGTTCTCCCCTCTGATTATTATTCCCTACTTGTAGTTCAGGCAGTGATGAAGGCACTGAGAAAAGCTTCAGGGCTAACAAAAGGGACTTCAGGAGAGTGGGGAGGTTAGTTGATGGAGAAGGAGTACAGGTGGTGTTTTTTCTCTATCCCTTCAGTGGCAGCAAGGGATATTAAGAGGACCAGGAAAGCACATAGATGTGTGGCCAAGTCTGGTGCCATGGCAGGAATTTTGGCTTTTGATCACAGGTGATTTACTCAGTACCCCGCCTAATGGCTGCTTATGGGTCTCAGAGAAGGAAGCATATCCTAGCTCAGGAAATGGTAGAGTGCACAGAGAGGGCTTTAAACTAAATATGAAGGGAATAGGAAGTAAAACAAATCTTGCTAGAGATGAGCCTGGGTGAACAATGCTGTCGCTGTGAGTAGAGGCAAAATACTCAGCTGGAGTGAATCCATCTATGCCAATGGAAACAGCATGAGCAACAAACAGGAGGAGGTGGAAGCCATCATGAATCAGGCAAAATATGATTTAGTTGCTGTTACTGAAATGGTGGGATTGCTCCCAAAACTGGAATACTGGAATGGATACCTATAAGCTCTTCAGAAAGGATAAAGGAAAGAGAGGCAGTGGCTTAGTTCTCTATGTTAAAGAGTGTGTAAATTGCCTAAACAGGATAAAGAGATGGATGAGATGTTCTATGAACGACTGGCAGAAGTTATGCTATTGACAGTCCTTGTTCTCACAGGGGGACTTCAGTTTCCCTGACATATGCTGGAAATATTGTACAGCACAAAAGAAGCAATCTAGGAAGTTTCTAGAGTGTGGAAGATAACTTTCTGACTCAGCTGGTATGAGAGCCTACCAGATGAGGGAACCATGCTAGGTCCCTCTAGACCTGCTGTTCACAAGAGAAGTACTGGTGGGAGATGTGGAGGTCAAGAATTGTCTTTGTCAGTGTGACTAAGAAATGTAGAGTTCTCTTTCCTTGGTGAAGTCAGGACAGATGTCAGCAGAACTGCTACCTTGGACTTCCATAGGGCAGACTTTGAGCTTTTCAGGGACACTGGTAGGGAGAATCCCTTTAGAGTCTGTCATAGAAGGGTAAAGGGGTCCAGGAGGGTTGGACATTCATCAAGAAGAAACTCTTAGAGGTTCAGGAACAGGTTGTCCCTGTGTGTCATAAGATGATCCAGAGTGGAAGAAGATCAGCATGAATGAACAGGAAATTTTGCTAAGACTTCAGGAGAAAAAGAGTCTACCTCCTCTGAAAAGAGGGATGGACAACCTGTGGAGCATATGAAGAAGCTAAGAAAATTAGAAAGGACGCTATAGTGAAAAACAAAAAAAACCAAATTATGAAAATATTAACAGTAAGAGGGAGGGCTAAGGAGAATTTCCGTTCTTTACTGAATGTGTAGGGAATGTGACCATGGAGGATACAGAGAAGTCTGAGGTTCTCAATGCTTTCTTTACATCTGTATGTTATCCTTGGGGTACTCCATCCCCTGACCTGGATGCCTGGAATGGGGAGCTGAATAAATATCATCAGTTCAGGTGAAAATAGGTAGAGACCTTTCACTGTCACAAATCCGTGGGGCCAGATGGATCTACCTGAGACTGCTGGGGGATGTGGTGGAGGTAATTACTAAGTTGCTTTACCCCATTTGTCAGAATTCTTGCTCAATGGGGGAGATCCCAGAATATTGGAGGCTTGTTAATATGACACCCATCTACAAGAAGAGTCAGAAGGAGAATCCTGAAAACTGCAGACCTGTCAGCCTAACCTTCATGCCAGGGAAAATTATAGAACAGAACATCTTGAGTGAGATCACATAGCATGTGGGAAATCACACCCAGCCAGCATATATTCATGAAAGACATATCATGCTTGACAAACCTCATCTCCTTCTACTACCAGATGATCAGCCTGGTGGATGAGGGGAAGCCTGTTGGAATAGTCCACCTGGTCTTTAGCAAAGCCTTTGATGTCATCCTACAGTATTCTCCTGGGAAAACTGGCAGCCCATGAGACACTCTTTTCTGGGTAAAGAACTAGCTGGAGAAAGGGACCTAGAGTGAATGGAGTTAAATCCAACTAGCAAGCAGTCAGGAGTGGTGTTCCTGGGGGTCAGTAGTGGGGTCCATCCTGTTTAATATGCTTGTTGATTACCTGGATAAGGGGATTGAGAACACCCTTAGTAAGTTTGCAGATAACATCAAGCTGGGAGAAAGTATCAATCTGCCTGAGGGTAGGAAGGAGGTGGCCAAGAAAGCCAATGGCATCCTGGCTTGTATCACAAATAGTGTTAGCAGGAGCAGAGAGGTGACCGCCCCTTTGTACGCAGCTCTGGTGAGTCTGCACCTTGAGGACTATGTGCAGTTTGGAACCCCTGTCATGGTTTTACGTTTTTTTTTGTTATTGATATTCCACAGCATAATGTCATGTAGTGCATTGGGAGCTAAAGAGTTAATGCTCCAGTTCCATGAATTGTCAATATTTCTGGGTACCTGGTTCTCAGAAGGGAAGAATTATAAATGTAAAGATTTCACTGTTCTGTTTCCGTTTTCAATTCACAGAGAAAAAGTGTTTTCAAGGCATAAGACTGCCCCTTCTTTTACTCCTCATCTCTGCAGTGTGTGCTCCATAGCCATCTTGCCTTCAGCATTAAAGTAAGGCCTTCAGTTTTGGACATTCTCTCTCTCTCTCATTTTATTTATTAGTTTCAGCTCCAATTATACTGCATTATATAATGTTATGCCACTGTCATATTTAGTAAATTAAGTTTTCTCCCTTAACTTGTTGCTGCTGTTTTGTTTTAAAGCCCATCTTCCTACTTCTTTCCTTCCCCCTATCTCAGGACTTGGATCTGGGACCCCCACCCCATTTAGTCATGGAACCAGGCTGAACCAGACCAGAATTGTTGACAGCTCCTCACTACAAGACAGACATCAAGGCCTTGAAGTGTGTTCAGAGAAGGGTAATAAAGCTGGCGAGGGAGCACAGGTCCTGTGAGAAGCAGATGAAGAAACTAGAATTGCTTAGTCTGGAGAAGTCTCAAGGGAGACTTTATCACTCTCTACAACTACTTGAAAGGAGATTGTGGCAAGGTTTGCCTCTTCTCCTGAGTGACACAGTTTGAAACAGAGAGAATGGCCTCAAGTTGAGCCAAGGGTGATTCAGACTGGATATTAGGAAATACTTCCAGAAGAGCTCTCAGGCACTGGAACAGGCTGCCCAGGGAGGTGGTTGAATCACCATCTCTGGAGATTTTCAATAAACATTTAGATGTGGTACTAAGGAACAAGGTTTAGTAGGCAATATTGTTGGTAAGTGGATGGTTGGACTAGATGATCATGGAGGTCTTTTCCAACCTTAATGACAATATGATTTTATGATCTATATTGTTTGATTACCTTAACTGATTTTTTTTTTTTTTAATTCTTGATTAGTTGAAGGCATATAGAATGAATATCCAGCTAGAAAGCATATTTGTGTACTAGAAAGCATTATCTGGAGCTAAAAAATGTAATTATATGCATCATTTATGTTTTGTAAGTAGCATACTAGAATAGTTTAAGCCCTTCAGTTATCTTCTTAATAATTCCAAGGCTAAATAAATAAATAAATTGCATCTTTACCTCCAGTTTCAGGAACTTAACAGAATGTTCTTCTAGATGAGAGTGAAGTTTGGAAGTTATATTTGCCCATTTATCGAAGACAAGCGAATTAAATTCTATGATGATAGAGGAGCATTCTATTTCATGTGATATGTATATAATAGAAAGCAGTTCTCATTAAACCATTGAAAATGTGCTTATAACGCTGTTTAAACACATTTTATTATCCTTTCAGCATTGTATTTTTTAATCAATAAAAAATATACTTTTCTAAACGCTTTCTGCTGGTTTTGCTTAGAAATTTTTCTGGAATCGTTGTAAAGCAGACATCTACCCAGTAATATGCATTCAAAAGAATAAAAAAAAATACTGTGTCAAGGCACTAATTAATTCTTTTTTTAACAAGTTCAAAATCATAATATCTTGAAAGACATTTTTTGTAAATGAACATTTAAGTAAAACTATCTCATTAAGACCTCTGAACTTTCTGCTTAATTCTGCTTAAACTTGTCTCTTCTTCATGTTTTGCACTAAGATCTATTGTAGAAATTAATAAGGGAGAAAAATCATCAATTTATTCTTCCAGTATCTGAAATAGCTGTTTTATCTTAGATGAAGTTAAGAACAAGAAACAAATTATTAGTATATATGAAAAAAGAGTCAGAAGAGAATTCAAACTATTCTGAGTCTTCATAAAGCTGATATGAGACCTATGTACTTCACAGCACTTTAAACCTTCTCAGGAGTTCTTTTACATCTTTTACCTAGAAGAGCACGTTTATGTACCTGCATTTGCAAGTATATAACCAATTTTGCCTTGTTCAGTGAGACAAAGCATTCACGTTCTCAGCTGATCTGAGAGGTGTATCAAAATTACTTTTTTTCTCAGTACACCAATTTATTCAGAGAAATTTTTCTATGTCCAGTGAAATATGAAGGCTGTTCCAAAAGTGATGCTTCATATCTTATTACATTGGCCCACAGTGTCATAGGTGGATGCTGGTGGTATGACAATAGAGGTTGAACCTTCTCACCAATACTGTTAAATTCTATTGCTGTCTGACAAATGACAGACAGAGAATCTGACAAACTGACATCTGACATGAAAGTGCATGTTAAACAAATGTGTAATTGAATTTCTCCATGAAGAAAATATTGTACTCCTTGACATTTATTGATGGCTCTCTGAATATTTTTGGAGACCGACAGTGGATGTGAGCACAGTGAGGCAGTGGGTGGTATGCTTCAGCAGTGGCAACAGTGATGTGTAAGACAAGCCACATTCCGGATGGTTGTGCAGATATTTATGAGCATGTTATGCAGGCTCTTTTTCATTGCTGGTGAAAATGCATAGCTAATGATGATGACTACATTGAAAAAAAAAGTGTTTTGTACCTGTGAATTTGATCTATCAAATAGTGTTATTGTGCTCTTTGTATCTAGTGTAGTTTCCATGGAAATAAATAGGAGACATTACTTTCAGAGTGATCTACATAACCGTTTCTCATCAACCTAGGTCTCCTTGCTTATCCCAACATTCTTATTTCTTTAGACCTCATGCTGTAAATGCATTGCAGTCAAAGATGATTTTTTTTAATCAGTCTATAGCAACCTTGAACCTTTTTCTAATGTTAATTTCTATTTGAGTGATTCCACTAAATTTTTATCCACTAATACTTTTTATTCACATATTTCAAAACATTAGAAAACAGTAAAAAAATAGAATGGTTGAAACCACAACTATTTGCTATTTCCTTTCCACTTATCTAGATTTATATCTTCTTCTCTTTTCTTTCTTTCTCATTTGATATGTGCTGTGGAACAAATACTGCATCACAAAAATCACTGGGAGTAGCTCTGACTGCAGTAAGTGAATCATTACTGTCCATCCATCCATTACTGTTACATCCCTAGGGCACTGACCGTATCATTTTGTCTGCCCATTGTTTGCCATCTAGTTTAATGGTAATGCATTAAAAAGCAATGGGTGAACATACTAATAAGTAATGATAAAAGATATAAGTATGACATACTTTATGGTTAAAAGATAAAAAAATGACAGAAAATGACTATCATACTTCGTAAAATGGATCCTGAGTTTCTCATACTGGGTTTAAGAACACTTAACAGCTTTCAGCTAACTACATCAGGAGCATTGGTTCTTATTTCAGGAAGAAATGGCTTCAAGTGTAAATTAGATCACTGGCTTAGATGGACTAGAATCCATCCTATGATAATTGTATGAGCATTGCTTTAAAAAGCATTAATAAGTGCACACAGTGGCTTTTTACGACACTGAATACAAGACTGTTCAAACTGGATCATACTAAATATCACTCTCAGCTCTGATGGCGATAGTAGTGGATAAAAGTCATTAAAATCAATAGGAATTTCTATTATCATTATGAAAAATATCTGAACACCAAACAAACCTAGCCTGGATCTTTCTAATTATCTAAAGATTTGATAAAATGATTTGCAAAATAAAATAATTCACAATCAGTAATGGTAAATATTAAACATAAATTATTTAAACATAAACATAAATATTATTTAGATATTCTCTTTTATTTATTACAAAATATACAAATGTGATTTTTTATTTTCCCTCCTTCTCCCTTTCCTTCTTCTTAAAATTTTCAGTTTCTTACTTGTTACTTACTTACTTGTCTTACTGAACATCTTTGTTACAGCAGATAATTGAGCACTGACATCAAATGCTGCCTTTTTGCTATTTAACAGCTTTTATAGTCATGTAATCGACATATTAAGCATCAGGAATTTCAGCATGCGTCCTCACAGGGATAAGATATTCCTGACTAAGATTTTCTTCCTTTCAGAGAATCACAGAATGACCCAGGTTGTAAGGGACCTTAAGGATCATGAATCTCCAACCCGCCTGCCACATGCAGGGCCACCAACCTCCCCATTTAAGACTAGACCAGGCTGCCCAGGGCCCCATCCAACCTGGCCTTGAACATCTCCAGAGATGGGCCATCCACAGCCTCTCTGGGCAGCCTGTTCCAGCATCACACAACTTCCCTCTGACATCCATCCAAAATCTTCCCTCCCTCAACTTAAAACCATTTCCCCTTGTCCTGCTGTTATCTACCCTTTCAAAGAGTTGATTCCTTTCCTGTTTATAGGCTTCCTTTAGGTACTGAAAGGCATCCTGCAGCCTTCTTTTCTCCAGGCTGAACAAGCGCAGCTCTCTCAGCCTGTCTTTGTAGGGGAGGTGCTCCAATCCCCTGATCATCTTTGTGGCCCTCCTCTAGCCTCTCCAGCAGCTCTTTTTCTTGTACTGGGGGTTCCAGACCTGGACGCGGCACTCCAGATGGGGCCTCACAAGAGCAGAGTAGAGAAGAACAATCACCTCCCTGTCTCTGCTAGTCACCCCTCTTCTGATAGAGCCCATGCTAATCAACTAAGGAAGCAGAAAATGTTGACTTAGAATCCTCCGCATTCCCTACGCTTGTCAGATTCAGGTAATCTCAATCATGTCTAGAATATAAGTATCCAGAAATAAATATATATATATATATATTATGTGTTACCTCAGAAGTTGACTCAGAAATATGACTGTGAAGAGGAAAGGGACCTGGAGATGTTGGCTGATGCTCGGCTGAACATGAGCCAACAGTGTGCCCAGGTGGCCAAGAGGGCCAACAGCATCCTGGCCTGCATTAGAAACAGTGTGGCCAGCAGGAGCAGGGAGTTGATCATCCCCCTCTACTCAGCACTGGTGAGGCCGCACCTCGAGTATTGTGTTCAGTTTTGGGCCCCTCACTACAAGAAAGACATTGAGGTCCTAGAACATGTCCAGAGAAGGGCAACGAAACTGGTGAGGGGTCTGGAGCACAAGTCTTATGAGGAGCGGCTGAGGAAGCTGGGATTGTTCAGTCTGGAGAAGAGGAGGCTCAGGGGAGACCTCATTGCACTGTACAACTTCCTGAAGGGAGGTTGTGGTGCAAAAGGGTCTGTCCTCTTCTCCCAGGCAAATAGTAGGACCCGAGGAAACAGCCAGAAGTTGTACCAGAGGAGGTTTAGGTTGGATATTAGGAGAAACTTTTTCTCTCAAAGGGTGGTCAGGCACTGGAATGGCTGCCCAGGGAGGTGGTGGAGTCGCCGTCCCTGGTAGTGTTCAAGAGGCGCCTGGATGAGGAGCTACGAGAGATGGTTTAGTGCTTGTGGTACTAATAGGAATGGGAGGGTGGTTGGACTAGATGATCTTGCAGGTCATTTCCAACCTTGTGATTCTGTGATTCTGTGATTCTGTGAAGTTGCTTTGCCTGTTTAAAAGTTGTTTGCCTGTATAAAATCTGGATGATGGTGTTTGATTTTCCAGAGCATGAAGTTGTAGCTGTGTGAAGTTGATTTGCCATTAACACCTGTGCTGAATAATATCCTACTTCTCAAACAGATGGTGGATGTTGTGTAGCATATCATGGTTTTGATAAGGATGGTTTTGTTTTAGGATATTTTTGCCATACTGAACTTCTCTAGTTGTTGGTTTATTTATATTAAAATTGGTAATAATAAGAATTAAACAATTCTTATAAGCAGAGAACAGAACTGTCTCTGAACACTGAACAAATTTACTTTCAGTATTAATGCTCAGTTGATAAAGAATCCCCTAGTGAGAAGAGATGCATCTTATTTTGTTATCACTCTTGAAAGGTGTGAAAGTAAAGAATATTATCATCGGTGAACACACCTAACCATGAACCAACATTGTATATGTCTGCTACAACCATATATTTTTTTAGCTGTTTTCAACTGTGGTTCTGAGATGACAGATTTATCAGCTGGTTTAAAGTTCCTGTTTTTGATTACTCTTCTGATTACATTTATTTTAATAAAATAAAATAGATAGCTAACCTGGCTCTTCAAAGGCAATTTTTTGTTTGTTTGTTTGTTTGTTTTTAAATTATTTTTTAATTAACTCAAAATATTCTGTTAGTATCTGTAAGTTTTGCTCAAAGGAAAGTTTTCAGTTATGTTCTTTGAAATACAGATCAGCAAATAGTATAATTCTTTTTTTAAATTATAATATTTTTATACAGATATGTCAACCTGTGTTGTGTTAATTATTTATGAGAAGAATTAAAAATAATGTTACTTTCTTTTCTTTGGTTTTGTCTTTAATAAATTGTTACAGACAACCTTTTCTAATAGGTCTGGTCAAAAATTTTCCATTGAAACTAACTTGGATGAAGAATTAGATTCTCATCTAACCCTGAATATCTGTTTTCCTGTAAATTTCAAATATTTTTTCTCTATATCTAAAATAATTTGGCTCAAAATGTTTCTCTTTTAAATTTATATTGAAATGGCTCATAAAACTTGAATCCTGAGCCAAAAAAATTTGCTATTCTACAAAACCGTAATGTCCAAGAAATTATGTCCTAGAATGCATGATTTATAGGTGTCCCTCTAGCCAGAAACATTGAAATGTGGAAATATGAACTATGTGAAGTAACGTAAAAATGACAGTCCCATTTTAAAATTCCACGTTATTTAGTTGTTTGTTAGAGGGGAGAGGGAAACTTTGTTAGAAACTTAAAATAAGAATAGAAAAAGAGTTATTATTTTTATTATAGTTTTCCAGGGTAAAAATACATTTTTACATTTTTAATACATTTTTAATAAATGCATTATATATATATAATTTATTATTTATATATATAATATTATATATATATATAAAATACGTTTTTAATATTCTTACATGTATATAGTAGATGTGGTCAATTATGTCAATTTGAGGAAAGATGGCAGCCAGTAATGGATGTACAATGCATATAAATATTATATATATGCATATAAATATTATGCAATATTATTGCATGATTGGTGCCTGAATGAAAATGCTGGATTTTATAACAGTGGGATTTTCAATGAAGATTATAAACTGTTATAGAGGGATGAGATCCACCTGTCTAAAAAAGGCAAAGAAATCTTTGGCAGCAGGCTGACTAACTTAGTGAGGCAGGCTTTAAACTGAAGGACTTGGAGGTAGAAGTCCAAATTAACAATGTTCAAATCCTTGGGGATTTGAAAATTAAGTGCAGCAGTTGGCTGCAGCAACCATGAGATATGGAGTTCAGGATTCTGTGAGGAAGAAATAGGGCAATAAGTAGGATTAAGAACCTGTACATGAGGAGAGCAAACTTTGACTTCAGGGACCTACTTAGAGATCCCATGGGTTAGAACCCTGGAAGAAAAGGAGGCCCAAGAGAATTGGTTGATATACATGCATCACTTCCTTCAAGCTCAAGATTGGTGCATCCCTAAGAGTGAGAAATGAGACAAAGGTGGCAGGAGATCTGCATGGATGAGCAAGGAGCTTATGGTCAATTCAAGTGGAAAATCTACAGAATGTGGAAAGGGAGTCTGTTCACTTGAGAGAAACAAAGAAATGTTAACACAACATGTAGGAGTGCAACAGTGAAGGCTAAGGTCCACTTGGAGTTGAAACTGTCAAGGGAGCCAATGACAAGGACAACAAGAAAGGCTTCTTTCAGTATGTCAGTAGCAAAACAAAGACTAGGGAAAATATGAGCCCACAGCTGAATGAAATGGGTGCCCAGGTAATGAAGGATGCTGAGAAGATGGACAGCTTGTACCCAACAGTGTTGAGGGAACTGTCAGAAGTGATTACTGAACCACTTTCTATATCATCTTTGAAAAGTTGTGGAGAATGGGTAAGGTGCCTGAAGAGTGGAGAAAAGCTGAAGTCATACCAATCTTCAAAAAGGGCGAGAAGAGGGAGCCAGGAAAATATAGGCCAATCTACCTCACCTGAAAGCCTAGGAAGATGATGGAACAACATATTTCTTTAGAGTTGCTTTATGTGAGCTGATCTGTGACACTCATAAATGGTGAGCAGAACATGACTTAAATAAAGGATGAAACTAACTACAAACAGCATCCAGAGGTCAGTAAAATATCTTGTGCAAATTAAAACGGTAGCCAGAGTCAAAATAGAATATACATGTTCTACAGAACATGTGATATGTCACCATCTCATTATGACCAGTGCAACATCTACACAAATTATCTCTGGCACATCATTTATTTCAGTCATGAATTTTAAGACACAGATACTCGTAGGTATGTAGAACAAGAATAGTTATTGGAACATAGATCTCATTTGCTGTGTAAGCAGATGTTGCTATCTAAAAGTCACCCAACCAAATCTTTGTTGTTGAATCAGAAGATTTATTATTTGAGTTTCACAGCATACCCAGGTGATGAGCCCTGTCCAAAAATTAAATATTAGAACTTTTCACAGACACAGGCCAGATGCTCCACAAAAGTTCATATGCTGGAACAGAGAGCAACTGACCAGCATATTATTGCTGCAGTAATTCACCACCCACACTGTAATTGCTTGTGAGACTATAACACACATGGTCTGTCCTGCAGCAATTTAATTTTTAAATCTAAAAAGTTCAGTAAAGGAAAGAGTGGAAAAGGCTGAGATTTATTATTTCTCAGTGCAAATCAACAATGTGACATTAGAGAAGGCATGTTCTCAAGGAAGAAAGGAAGGGAGGCATATAGGACTATAGAAAATTTGTGATCTAATTTTCATATTTGTATAGATTACTCTGGAAAATTTACTGTCCATGCAAAAGCTATACTGCAGAGATTTTAATGGACATTTTTTCATGGCTGAATTCCAAAGTATTTTGACAAAAATGGTAGTAGCCTAAAATGTGGACAAGAAAACATTCTTACTTGCTTCTTTTAATGATCAAAAGGGGCTAATTTGTGATTGTTAGCAAATGTGTCACTCCATGAAAAATACTGGCAGAAATTCTGCACAGATCTGCTGAATGGAAATTAATTTCCCCTTTAAAGCTCACAGTATACTTGTTTCTTCTCTGTGATGTGTGAGTTTGGCTGTCTTGTGTCTACAGCAATAGCAAGATTTTCTGTATATTTTTCAAAGTAGCTTCTGTATGAGTCTAAAGACAACTTTACAAAACTAATGTACAGCTTATTAAGAATTAGTGACTTGTGTACTAACTTATTTGTACAAAAGTACCTATGAAGGATCAGTGGGTACTCTTACGATATTCTGTAGTTATGTATGTTTTAGATACCACAGAAGGGAAACAGGAGATAATCTCACTTATTTCTTCTTCATGCCACAGCTTAATTTATATATTGATGATACCAAATGGAAAAATCTAAAGGAAACATCATTTGAAAACGGTATGTACAGTATGCTTAGAAAAAATGCTAAAATATTTTCTCACTATGGAAGATGTTTACAATAGGCACAAAGTGTGATTTTTCTTTCAAATTAAAGCTAATGTCAATATAGCACCAGGCTGTATGTCCACCTACTATCACTGAGCAGATGCTGATTTTCCAATTTACTCATGACAAAGCTAATTTATATATGAGAATGTTTTTTTTTGTTTGTTTGTTTTGTTTTGTTAATGTGCTACCAGAAAGGAATATTTTCCTTTTCCCTGCTTATTCCTTCTTATATTTTGCTTTTTCCTCACCAGAATATTGTTTCATTAAGAACCATAATCCTAATTCTGGAGGGTAAATTTCAGATGTCCTTTTGGAACTGTTCATTAGTGATGAGGCAAAAAACTTCAGAAAACCTGAGACTTAAAGTTAAAATGTTTCTATTACTGTTTATTATCCAGGATTTACTATGTAATCTGGGTTTACATAGATGATCCTTGGGGTCCTTTTCAACACAGGCCATTCTATGATTCTATGATGATTCTATGACCATCCACAGCCTCTCTGGATAGCCTGTTCCAGCACCTCACCATTCTCTCTGTAAAGAACTTCCTCCAGACATCCAATCTAAACCTTTTGTCCTTGCGCTTAAAACCATTCCACCTCGTCTTATCACTATCTTCCCTTGTAATAAGTTGATTCCCCTCCTTTTTATAAACCAATTTTAAAAATTGGAAGGCTACAATGAGGCCTTCTTGTAGCCTTCTCTTCTCCAGGCTGATCAATCCCAGCTCCCTCAGCCTGTCTTTGCAGGGGAGGTGCTCCAGTCCCTGATCATTTTTCTGTCCCTCCTCTGAACATACTCCATCCCCAGTTTCCTGTACCAAGGACCTGAGACCTGGACACAGTACTCCAGTTGGGGCCTTACACTGGCAGAGTAGAGCCCTGTCCCTGCTGGCCACTTCTCCTGTGATGAAGCCCAGGATACAATTGGCCTTCCAAGCTGCAAGAACACACTGCTGGCTCATGTTCAGTTTTTCAACCAGGTCCTTCTCCACAGGTCTACTCTCAAGGAGTACTTCCCCCAGTCTGTATACATATCTGGGGTTAGTCTAATCCAAGTTCAAAAGCTTGCACTTTGTTGTATTGAACCTCATTAGGTACACATGGGCCCACCTTTAGAGTTTGTTGAGATTCTTCCGAATGGCATCCCTTCTTTTTAATGTGTCAACTTCACCGCTCAGCTTGGTGTCATCAGCAAACTTGCTGAGGATATGCACATGCTTGTCATTGATGTCACTGACGGAAATACTGAAAAGAACCAGACCCAGGACAGAGCCCTGGAGGACACTGCTCATCACTGGGCTCCACCTGGACATACGGTCATTCACCACAACCCTCCAAACAGTTCCTTATCCACCGAATAGTCCAAGCTTCAAATCCATATCTCTTGAATTTTGAGATAAGGATGTAGTGAGGGGGCATGTAAAAGGCCTTGAACAGGCCCAGATAGATGACTGTTCATGATGATCAGTTGCCTTCCCTTTATCCACCAGTGTAATCACTCCACCATAAATGGCCACCAGATTGGTCAGGCATGAACTATAAAAGAAACTTGTGACAAAAAGAAGTTATAGTAAGTCATGAGTGATAATATTTTTGAAAGATTTGTTACTATCAAGGGAATCTAGATGAGTTTAGGGGCTCTAAGTTTATTATTTTTAGCATACTTTTATTCACTCCATTATACACTCTCTTCCAATACCTTGGAGAACTGACCAATTATACAGCTGATACATAAATTACATTTGATATTTGATCATGACTGAATGCCATATTATTGTGATGCAAAGCACAAAAATATGAATGAGTTGCACCTGGAAAACTTAGAAATGCCTGGAATACAGGATTATGTAAAGATTTTAAAAAGTGTTTAATTCTCTTTGTCTTGCCCCTCTATGAGTAACAGATACATGACAGATAACATGTAATGTAGCAAGAATGACGAAAGCAATTGCTTAGTAATTTAATAGTATTCTAACCGATATACATAATTTATATTTCCTCATACAAATATTTATACTCAAATACGTATTAATATGGGAGCAAAGAAGAATGCCTTGTGGTACTTGTGGGTTTTGTTTTTTTTTTTTTTGCTCTTTGATTAAGCGAAAGAGTTGTATATAATCAGAGACCTTCAGAGGCCCTTTAAAAATTTAGAGCAATGTGATTCCCTGAACAAATGAAGAGAAATCCCATTAATTTCAGTGAAATCTTCATATGGCAAGAAGTTGCAATATTGGCATATATTCCGCAAGAAAGTACAGGCAACCCCAAATACAAGGAGAAAAAAACAGTCCTATGGTGAAAACCAGGGTGAAGTAAGAATATGAAATCATATGAGTGATATACTGACACAAGCATATCTATAAAAGGTGTTGTATATAGCTATTTTTGAGTTCTTGTACCTTTAACTTTTGCTTGACACTGAAGGAATCTGAATAATGTTTTTCTCTCACCACCACTCATTTTTTATGTATATTGTGCCTCTGAAGTTTAAGGAAAAATTGGTATCAACTGCAGATAGCTCTCTTAGTGATCTAGTTGACAGAAAAAAAAAAAAGAAAAAAGATTTGTTTTAGTTGTAAATACCTGGATTCTTAAGATTATATTTCTTTTATTATTATTATTATTATTATTATTAGTAGTAGTAGTAGTAGTAGTAGTAGTAGTAGTATTTTAGGCCTTGAGAAGTAAGGTGCTGATAGCTCTATGTCTCTCTTTATATGTAAATTTTTTATAAATATGGTATAACTTAATTTTTGTGCTTCCTGAGAGACAAAAACTGTTGGAGACTGTATGTTAAGAAAAGCAGTCAAGACTGGTCACGGAATACATGGATCAACAGTATCCTAGCTGAAAGTAACTTTACTGCATCTGCATGCATAATTCCACAAAAATGTGTATCTGATGTGATTTTATGAAAAAAAAGGAAAAAAGGGAAAAAAAAGTATGTTTCTCTTGAGATTGTGTAATCATATTTATGCAGTATATAAATTACAAGTTTGGAAAACCAAGGGTTAAGTTTTGAATGCTTTCTGAAGGAAAAAAAAAAAAAAAGGGTGTGGGGGGGAAATGCCAATGTCTTTGTAAAAGGATTCAGATCTGTCATTCTCTTTTCATTTGCCAAATGTTTTCATGCTGAAGAACTTGAATGAAAGCAGTGACAAATTCTTAATTTGAGCGCACAGATGCTGTTTGTGTACGATATTTTCTTTTTGTCTACACAAGTCATCAAATGTAAAAACAGTCTGCATGCAGACTTTTTCTTATGTGCCTGCAGAAAGTTGCGCATATGCAAAATAAGTTCTAAAAAATAAACTTGGTCTACAGTATAAACTGTCGGTTTCTCTGGAACCCAGTTAATGCGAAATTCTCACTAAGGAAAGTTCTGACTACTTCTGCAGGAAAAAAAAAAAAAAGGAAAGGAAAAAAGCTTAAATCTGCCTTATGTAGGCATATAGCTGTAGATACATAGCTTAACTTTCTAGAAATTGATCTATATTCTTAATTCCAGTTTAAAAGCTAAGCACTACTTCTCAGCTTAATGCCCAGTAACAATGGTGGTTACCCAAAATGCACTGCTAGACATGTTCAATAATAAAAGGCTAAAAGGCTCAGAACAGAGTCTCCATGCTCTGGGCCATTCGAGTGGGACAGGCTTCATCCTACTGCTGATTTACTATTGTGTGGGGCAATCTCGGTGTGAAGCAGCAGTAAGGTAGTCGTGAATCAGACTGAGAGTCCTTAGCGTTAATAAAGCTGTCATGCACTCTCTGCAGATGACATAAAGTCCCGAACGAAGCTAGGCTAGTCACAGGTTTCTTTCTCAAAAGCTTGGTTTCTCAGATGCGTGCTGCCTCATTGGCAGTCTGTCTGCATGCTAAGGCAGGGCTCCTGTCTGCCTGCCCGCACTGCAGGCACCACTTCCCCCCTGCTGCTGTTGCCTGCCCAACTTTTCACCACCATCATCCCCCACACACATTATTCAGCTTTATGAGATATGCAGGATTTATTGCTAAATGAGGGAGGGATTTGAGCTGCTTTTTATTAACTGGGAAGAGCTGGAGGCAGTTCTCAGTTACATATTACTGCACGACGTGATGCAGGGGGCTAATATATGTCCCAATCAAAGGCTAATGCAAATTCAGCAGGCGCTGTAATATCAGCACTAATAATCAATGTTGAATTACTATGTGTAACCCAGGTAGCATCCATAAAGAAATGAAGAGTCCTGAAATGTCACAGTCATTTTTATTAGAGCAGTGTCAGAGCTGGGGAGGAAAGCTTGTTCACTATAAAGAAAGTATGGTGAAATTCTGCTCAGTTTTGTTAGAAAGCTCATTGTTAATTACCCTGTCATGTGCTGAAATGAGACTGTATATTTGCTCTCCTTGATGAAATGAGATCTATGTTTCTTATGAGACCAGATTTGAAATAAACTACATAAATAAAGTGGTAAAAACTCCCTTAGTATTTCCTATCTCCCATCCCCCCAGTATATCCCCTGTAGTTATCTTCTATCTGCAGATTAATTAAAAGTACAGCAAGCACTGTATATCACTGAAAGCTGTCTGTCTCACAGCCCACACTTTTTCAGAATGCAGAGGTTGTGACAGTGAACAAAGACAATTTAAAATTATTTGAATGTCTGTGTGGGGTGATTACCAAAGACTAGAGGAGGCAAGAGTGCCCCGTGAGGTACTATACACTATCATAGCTTTAACTCAGAATTGTGGACTGTAATTCTTAAATACAGATTATTATATCTACTTAATGGTAACTAATATTAATAATTATATAAAGTATATAAAACATGTATAGATATGCACCTTGGTTGCCTATAAAACATGTATAGATATGCACCTTGATTGCCTGGCCTGCCACTTTTCTCTTGTATTTTCAATATCATAGTGTAACAATGTATATGCATTACGGACCATTGCAGAAGATCCTTATGTACAATATGTTATCTGCATTAAATAAGAAATCAGGAAGAAACAGAGAGCTTGCCTTTTACTATGATCTCCTAATTTGTTTTTTCTTTTTTTTTTCTTTTTTTTTCTTTTTTTTAATCTTATCTGTTCTTGAATTCTAATAGTAATGAGAATTCATCCATTTCTCCTCTGACAAATTATTCCATTGTCTAACCTTTTGGACATTTCTGACTAATGTGTAGTTTTAATATTTAAGTTTTGAATTTCAGACCATTATTTCAGCTGTAATGGTAAATGTGAAAGCTATCTTCTATCAATTAACAACCATCTGGGAGAGATGAAATTCAGAAATGAAGTGCCATACAATAGTGAATGATGAAGAAAAGAAAACAATCAAAACGAATGTGCTTTTTGCAAGTACTTTCTAGGACAGTGGTGACCTCTTCAGCTTTTTTAGAACAGTTTTGTCCCTCTCTCAGTATGATGGAGAATTCATATTTTTCAGTCCTATGTATGTCAAAATCATTAAACATATTTTGGTCCAATAAAAATAAAAAAAAGATAAGTAACAGATAAACACTTGGAATTGTAGAGATGGCTGTTTTCTGTTTCTTGAGACTCTCAAAGCTTACTAGAAAATAGAAAGATATGCATGTTATACATTATAAATTTATATATACATATAGATTATACGTATATATTATGCAATATATGTGTATAATTATTTGTATTATTATATATACTTATCTATATATAATTTAGACTTTCTTGAGATTAGTAATGAATTAAAACATTTCTGTCTTAGAAGGAAGGGAGGAATGAAGGAAGGGAGTGAAGAGGGAAGGAGGGAAGGAAAACGAAAGAAAGAAAGAAGGAAGGAAGGAAAGAAGGAAAGAGTAACACACAGACCACATCCAGCTGCCCAATCAATCCACCAGACCATTCATATTCTTGTGTTACAAAAAAAGTCAAAGAAAATATGATATTATGAATTCACCATAAAAATATTGATAATTCAGATACGATGTTTGTAGATCTTGAATAATACTTTATGTCTATCCAAGCTTCAGTGCAGTTCAGAAATGGTCCCAACTTACTAACGCTCTGTGGAACAACGCAGGCAACGTATATTCTCAAACCCTGTGACTAGATGTTGTAGAATTAGGATATTTGGATTTATCACATTTTTTTCTTTTTCATCATATCCAGAGAACCTAAACAAACAGTGACCAATGGAAATTGTTACAGCATCGCGTAGGAAGAGGAGTGTAAGCTGGTACGCTGACATCTCAGCTTCATTGATAAAATATTCTTCCTGCAGAGACTGAACAGAGTTTCAAATTTCAAAGTTGGAGGTGTCTGCTGGAGTGTTCTGTTCTGAGTATTCTCAGTAGCTGTAGAATCCTTTTCCCTTCTTTCCATGGAGAAATACTGAAAGAACAAAAGGCCTCATGTAACAGCGTATCCAGATTCTGGCCTTTATCTGATTGCGAAGGTGGGAGGTTTCCCATACAACATATGCTGCTAGGAAAAGTCTAGCCCTAAAATGACATATAATTCTCACGTTCCATATATGAAGCTGGAATTTAATGGTTGTCTATACCCTTCACTTAATCCCGAATACTGCAGAGGTAACAGTAGAAGCGCTGACATATCAGAGCAACAGAATGTTATTCTCTCCCTGAATGGACAGGTTAACAGTGAAAAAGAAGAAATTTCAAGCCAGCAGGAACTTTGTTTTTCATTACAAGAGTGCTATAATCCATTTCAGCTGCGAGGAAATCCCTCTCCAATTTCATGCTACAGTAGTGTCCATAACGAAAATGTATGTATGTTACCAGCATAGATTAAATTGCTGTTTATTGAACATTATACAGAAGAGAGAACTCTGTGTAGAGTTTTAGCCTAAATTTTGACTTTTTTGTCTTCAATCACTTGTCTTTTTTATTTTTAATTATTTTTTAATTTGCATTTAGTGTTCTCCCTGCAATCCCTAAAATGAAAAACAGCTACAATAATTCCACTACTATGTGTTAGTATATTTGTTGCACATTACTTTAGAGAAGGATATTCAGTAATTTTTTTCAATTTTTCAACTTTTAATTCATTTTTAATTGATCTCATGGAAAGCCAAAGGAATATTTTAATTATTTAAAATAATATACATCTTCAAAAATTTTAAATTCCTTTGTGTCAGTGTATGCCAGTAAATGTCCCTTAAATGGTAATTTGTGTATTACTGACCTTAAAGGATTTTGGAAAGTAATCAGAGCGCTCAGGAATCCAAATGCACTGGAAGAATTTACCAGCACAGTGGACCTTGACATTTCATTTGATGAATATAGCTCAGTTGGCATGACCCACTGTTGTAACTCATCTTGGGCAATGAGCAATTTTACATACAGGTACAGTTAATGCCTATTTGCATATATGAATAAGAATGGAAACAGTGTACAAGTTTTTATACTTATTATTAAAATTAGTTTATATTCAACTCTATTTTTCTTGAAAACATCATATACTAGACTTCAGTCATTGCAGAATTAGTGACAATACTTTTTTTCATTTTTTTTTTTCCAAATGAGAATTTCCATTTAAGCCAACACTTTAGGAAATCTGAGAAATACTTTATTGTCAAATAAGTATTTTTCTTACACTGTTGAAGAAACCAAGCTTTTTTCTAGCAAAACAGATTAAACCCTAGTTGTGAAATTCAGTAACAACTCTCTCTTTTGAGAATTTGCTTCCACATTTCCCATAACTTCAGGGAATTCACTTGCTTAGATGCTGTCAATAGTAAAGATTTGAAGAACTGTATAAAGCCACTGGGAGAAAAAAAAAAAAAAAAAAGGGATTGTGACAGTGCTCTTAGTGAAGAGTATCCTTCATAGCCATACTCTATAAGGATAACGGAATGCAGCTTTTGCTCAGCAATTGCTCTTTGCAAAAATTTCTTCTTGCTGAGGTTCACAGACTCATATCACATTTTACTTGAGTCATTGCTAGAAAAACCTTGTTTCCAGAGGGATCTGCAATATTATAAAGTTAAAAATTTCAAAAGGTAAAACAAAAAAAAACAACAAAACAAACCCACTCAAGAAACAAAACCACACACAAAAAAACCATAACATCATTCACTAGCTTCACTGGCTTAACATAGTGCTTCTTGCAGAAAATAACTAAACTGTCTTCTGCCCAATTTAGAAGCGAGTAAATTCTGATTGCGCTTACTCTCAATTACACTGCTGGGAGTCAGGGAAAGCAGGACATTCACCTCAAGCACAACTAGTTTTATCTTTGCTCATTACCTTACCTTTTATCTACTGACTTGGCTCTATCACATCACAAGAATATACTGTAAATGAACCTACTCACACATCTTGAAAAATCTACCTGTAGTGTTAGCAATATGCTAAATTATTTGTTTGGACAATTGTAGTCTTACTTCTTAGACAGGTAACCTATTTCATTTGTATTTTTATGGTTTTCTTTTTGCCATTTTTAGTTATACCTTATTTAGTTAATAAGGTAGATTTCATTTTTTCTAATGACTTTCCCCTTAAATAACTTATCTTGTTGGATTTTGTTTTATTATCTCATGCATACTTTCAGTATCACAATTTCTGTCAAAATAAATGTGGTTGAACAGTACCGGATGCAAAGATGAAACCTACAGTTTTTAATGCAAGAATTGTCAACAGGTTTCAGTCAGAACTCTAGTCTCCTTTTTTTAAATATGACTTTCTTATGTTGCCATTTGTTTCATTTTTATTTTTTCCTAATATCACATTGCTAATTCTACCTGCGTTAGGCTTCCCACATAATTAACTTTAGTTAAATTTTCCTTTGCTGTATTTTGACTGAAGAGTATGATACACTGAACAGTATTTGTCTCAGATAATTTTTAATCTGGAGATCACGGGTACACACGTAAGTACTTGCAATGTAGATGTCAGTATCTGAGGCATATAACAAGGTCAGGAGAATTGTGTTACTTGTCCCTACAGTCTCCCTGCAAGACACAATCACCATGATAAAAAAACTACAACAACCACAAACACACACACACACCAAACAACAACAGCAACAACAAAAAACAAAATGTGTAGTTCTTATACCTACCAATTTCATAGTTCTTGTCATAATCATCCTCTGTTTTTCTCTATTTTTTCTGAAGTTATTACCTCTACCTGCTAAGAATAGAACTCTGTCCTATCTACATCTCTTCTTCATCCTATCTACTGAGCTTTGCACACATGCGCTTGTTTTAAAAGTAAGCTACCAGGAGTATGAGAAGAAATATTCCTGAACTTTTTCAGTTTGGTTAGTTCTTCCACTATGTCCACCCTTGTCAAAGCAGATTGCTATGTAAAGGGTGGTAGTCACATTTGAAGTGACAGAATTATGTCTATAACGCTTACAAGAATGGCAGGAACCTTGATATGCTGTATATGGATGGCTTCCATCAGTCAACACAGAACAAGCTCCTCTTATGGCAGGTTTGTCTTGAACAAAGCTGCTTAAAATGTCCAAAGAAAGAATCAGAGAAAAACTGAATATTTAAATGGTGCCCAGGTTTCAGGCTCTCTCCCTAACTCTCTTTATTGATCCATACCATGCCAGATCCTGGACCTATTTTTTTTAATTATGCTTCTAAAAGCCACCCACCAGTGTTATGAATCTGCCTCCATTGCTTTCAGTACACACAGTATACATATGTTAAGCATACATGCATGCAGTACTAAGATATTTTGGACTGATAAACTGGTACTGAAATAGGAGAGAGCTGCTCTTGGTTTATATGTGGCCCTGAAGATCCAGGCAGTAGCAGAGATGAACTTCCCTTTCTTAGAAAAAATAAAAAATAAAAAAAATTCCAAGTTTCTATAGCTGTGAAAACAGCAGTTCTATTTCTGTTCACAAACACTCTACTAGAATGCTTTCAGGAGAGCTGTCGTCTTTAATTTGATTAAAGGTTTCTTGCTTTGCAGTAAAGTGACATTGATGTTACTAGACTACAAGGTGATTATAGATATTTATATAAGTGAAGCATATATATATATGAAGCATATGAATGTGTTCTCTCTTGGTGCTAGCAATTGTAATCATTCCAATCTAGAAAAAACTCCTTGTAGTCAGTGTTATGTTTTGCTTTGGAAAACAGTTTATTCTGGCTAATTGTTTTTGAAGGTGACTAATTGTTCCATCATATTTGCAGTGTGGATATCTCATATAGATGTTCTTAGTTATGAAATGTACCTATTGCAAAAATAATCTTGTTCACTTAACTTTGTGAAATTTTAAGGGTTTTTTCCTTGTTTTCTTTTTGTTGTTTATTTGCTGAACAATCTCAAAGTTTTAAATTGTGATTCACCACTTATCATTACCAAATCCAAGACCAATTTAATGTAGCACAGATGTGAAAACATATTTATCTCCAAAGGTTTATCATAATCCACAAAACAAGCTGACAAATGTGAAACAAAACACATGAAAATAATTAAGGGTTAAAGTGAGTTAAACTTATTAAAATTCTACTTTGAAATAATAATAATAATGGCTGAGATGTCAGAAAAGCTTGACTGGTAGTTGAAAAAGTGTGAAAAAGGAGAATCATCAACATATTTTTTCCCCCTACATAGTTTAACAGTTGATTTTATGGTAACACTAATTAACATCTAGTATGTTAAAACACATCTAGTATGTTAAAATTGGAAAACACATCCGGTATGTTACAAGTTAAGTAAGTGGGATTCATTTCACTTAGCTTCAGATGCCCAAAGCTAAGATAGTTATCCTCATTTCTATTCAAAAAGAATAAGTATCTTCAGACTGCATTCCATCATACTCCCAAACAGGATTCTAGTACCAATCAGCTGAGTTACCTTAAGATTACATGAAAAAAAATATGTATGTTTTTAGTGGTCAGATTGTAAAATAATTCAGTAAGTAGAGCATCTAAAATGAAGGCTGTAGAAATCTATACATCTATGGTAGGAGAGATTGACTGATCCCAGAATCTGAGTAAAAACAATTATTAAAAATCATCGCATGAAACACAAAGACAAACAATGTTCTACCTATAAGAAAAATGGGAGATTCTGAGGACATATTTTGCATTTTTAAGTTTGTCCCAAAATGTGATGACTTAATCCAATCTCATAGATGGAAAACATGTTACTGACAAAACATATTGGGGCAGCAGAATGGCAATGTACTAATGTGACTGATGTATCCATTTTTATTATTGTATTATTGCATTATTTTATCTATCTATCTATTTATTTATTTATTCAGTTATTTATTTATTCATTTTGTCCACTGATTATGGAAGGTGCATATTTTGTTTTGCTCTGATTTTTAAAAATCTGTTCTTGAGCAGCAGCAAGAAATACTGCTTGTTTATCCTGTCTTGTCTGTGTTCAAGTGCAAGATAACAGGAGAGAGTGAAGATGAAGGGAGAAGGGGACAGAACAGGCCTCATAAGAGATGAGCTTAGGGGAATGATGCTTAAGCTGGGAGTGAGGCAGATGATTCAACTGAAATGCATCTACACCAATGCATGCAGCATGAGCAACAAGCAGGAAGAGTTGGAAGGAATTGTGAGTCAGGCTAATTATGACCTTGTTGCTATTTCCAAAACATGGTGGGACCACTCCCATGACTGGAGTGCTGAGATAGATGGCTACAAGCTCTTCAGAAGGGATAGATGAGGAAAGAAGGGTGGAGGTGTGGCCCTTTATATTAAAGACTGTTTTGATGTTGAAGAGCTTGGGGTTGGGAATGACAGAGTTGAGTGTCTATGGGTAAGGATCAGGGGGAAGGCCTGTAGGGGCGACATCTTGGTGGGGGTCTGTTATAGGCTGCCTAATCAGGACAAAGAATTGGACGAAGCATTCTATGAGAAACTCGTGGAAGTCATGCAATTGCCAGCACTTGTTCTCATGGGAGACTTCAACTTCCTGATATATGTTGGAAATATAATATAGTGCAGAGGAAGCAGTCCAGGAGGTTTCTAGACTGCGGGGAAGATAGCTTCCTTATGCAACTGGTAGGAGAGTCTACCAGGGGTGGTATCTGATAGACCTGGTCTTCACTAACAGAGAAGGACTGGTAGGAGAAGTGAAGGCTGGGGACCATCTTGGGCAGAGTGACTACAGAATTGTAGAATTCTCCATTCTTGGAGATGTCAAAAGAGTGACCAGCAAAACTATTTTCTTGAACTTCCAGAGGGCAGACTTTGATCTGTTCAGGGTGCTTGTAGCAGGAGTTCCTTGGGAGTTGCTTCTTAAGGGTAAAGGGGTCCAGGAAGCTGGATACTCCTCAAGATGGAAATCTTAAAGGCACAAAACCAGGCTGTTCCTGAGTGCCGTAAGGCGAGCCATAGGGGTAGATGACCGGTGTGGATGAGCCAGGAACTACTGTTGAGACTCAGGGAGAAAAAGAGTCTATGTCCTCTGGAAAAAGGAACAGGCTACTTGGGGAGATTACAAGGAAGTAGCTAAGGTATGCAGGGAGGAAGTTAGGAAGGCAAAAGCCCAACTTGAACTCAAGTTGGCCACTGCAATAAAAGACAATAAAAATCCTTTTATAAATACATCAATGGCAAAAGAAGAACCAAGGGTAATTTTCATCCTATACTTGATGCTGTCGGGAATGTGGCCACTGAGGACAAGGAGAAGGCTGAGGTCCTCAATGCCTTCTTTACATCTGCCTTTAATAGCCAGACCAGTTATCCGCTGGGCATTTTATGCTCTGATCTGGAAGTCTGGGATGCTACTCAGAATATACCCCCAGCGATTCTGGTGGAGACAGTCAGAGAGCTTCTCCTCCATCTGGACTGTCAGAAGTCCATGGGACCGGATGGGCTGCACCCTTGGGTGCTGAGGGACCTGGCGGGGGTGATTGCTGAGCCCCTCTTGGCCATCTATCAACGCTTCTGGTTAACTGGACAGGTCCCGGAGGATTAGAGGCTTGCTGATGTGACTCCCATCTCCAAGAAGGGCCGTAAGGAGGATCCGGGGAACTATAAGCCTGTGAGCCTGACCCCTCCCTCGATACCAGGGAAAGTAATGGAGCAAATCATCTCGGGTGAGATTGCATGGCATGTGCACAGTGTCCAGAGGATCAGGCCCAGCCAGCACAGGTTCATGAAAGGCAAGGTCGTGCTTGACCAATCACATCTTCTTCTATGACTGGGTGACCAGTCTAGTAGATGAGGGAGGGGCTGTTGATGTAGTCTTCCTAGACTTCAGCAAAGCCTTTGACACTGTCTCTCACTGTCTCTCTTCTTCTGGGGAAACTGGCTGCCTGTGGTTTGAACAGGTATACACTTCTTTGGGAACTGGCTAGAGGGCCGTGTCCAACAGGTAGTGGTTAATGGAGTTAAGTCCAGCTGGCGACTCGTTTCAAGTGGTGTTCCCCAGGGGTCGATACTGGGGCCCATCTTGTTTAATATCTTTATTGATGACCTAGATGAGGGGATTGAGTGTACCCTCAGTAAGTGTACCCAAGAGTGTACCCTCAGCAGATGACACCAAGCTGGGAGGTGGTGTCGAGCTGCCCGAGGGTAGGGAAGCCCTTCAGAAGGATATAGATAAGTTGGATCACTGGGCTGAGGTGAATGGGATGAGGTTCAACAAGGCCAAGTGTCAGGTCCTGCACTTTGGGCACAACAACCCCATGCAGCGTTATAGGCTTGGTGCTGAGTGTCTGGATGACTGTGAAGAGGAAAGGGACCTGGGGGTGTTGATTGATGCTCGGCTGAACATGAGCCAGCAGTGTGCCCAGGTGGCCAAGAGGGCCAACGGCATCCTGGCCTGTATTAGAAACAGTGTGGCCAGCAGGAGCAGGGAGGTGATCATCCCCCTCTACTCAGCACTGGTGAGGCCGCACCTTGAGTATTGTGTTCAGTTTTGGGCCCCTCACTACAGGAAAGATGTTGAGGTCCTGGAGAGTGTCCAGAGAAGGGCAACGAAACTGGTGAGGGGTCTGGAGCACGAGTTTTATGAGGAGCGGCTGAGGGAGCTGGGATTGTTTAGTCTGGAGAAGAGGAGGCTCAGGGGAGACCTCATTGCACTCCACAACTTCCTGAGAGGAGGTTGTGATGAAGAGGGATTTGGCCTCTTCTCCCGGCAACAGACAGGACTTGGGGAAATGGCTGCAAGTTGTATCAGAGGAGGTTTAGATTAGACATAAGGAAGAACTTTTTCTCTCAGAGAGTGGTCAGGCACTGGAATGGCTGCCCAGGGAGGTGGTGGAGTCACTGTCCCTGGTAGTGTTCAAGAGGCGTCTGGATGAGGAGCTGTGAGATATGGTTTAGAGGCTTGTGGTAGCAATGGTAATGGGAGGATGGTTGGACTTAATGATCTTACAGGTTGTTTCCAACTTTGTGATGCTGTGTGATTCTATGTGATTCTAAGACAGTGCTAGCCTTAGTAAGACATGATCGTTACCTCATTTACCTTATTATAAATTACATTCAAATGTAATTTTACTTATGTGATTGATAGTCCTTTTCATGTTTTTCTTATGCTTACACTAAAAAAAAGTTACAGTTATATTCCCTTTGATGATCTAGACAAAGCCTGT